>NC_140504.1:148925082-150328416 GCF_964339955.1 Pipistrellus hanaki | reverse complement strand
GAGAATCATTGATGGGCTGCCTCCTTCATTCCACACACTGGGGATCAAGCCCATAACCCACACATGTGCCCAGACCAATAATCAAATTATGATCTCCTGGACCATAGATCAATGCTCAATTACTGAGCCATGCTGGCTGGACAAAAGTAGGTGTTTTAAATGTATTAAAAATAGTTTTCTTAGACACGATATACTGGGTTTTGATATAGTAAGAAGTTAATTTAAAAATCTAATGATTTAACACACCAGAGGTTAATTTGTCTTATATCCCAAATCAGTTGTGTATCTCACTGTTCTTTTTTTTTTTTTAATTTATCTTTATTGTGGGAAGTATTACAGATGGCGCCTTTTATTTCCCCATTGACCTCTTCCACCCCAACCCCCACCTCCCAAGACCTTCACCACACTATTGTCTGTGTGCATGAGTTATGCATATAAATTATTTGGTTAATCTCTCTCCAGCATCCCACCTCCTTCCTCCACTCCCTCCACTCCATCCACCCCTGCCTTCCCTCTGAGATTTGTCAATCTGTTTTATGCCTCTGTGTCTCCAGATCTATTTTGTTTATCAGTTTACTTTGTTCATTAAATTCCACACATGAGTGAGATCATATGACACTTTTCTTTCTCTGACTGGCTTATTCCCACTGTTCTGGATGGCAACTCCTTTCCAAGTGGTGACTCAGAGGTGTGATGACCCTGCCCTATCACTAATGTCTCCCCGGTTGCTGCAGCTGGGAAAAGAGAACAGGAGGAACATGCAGGGGGTGGTCATTGCAGAAACCCAAGCATCACCTTTGTTATTTCTACTCAGAGTTTTTTAGCCGGTACTAACCACATTGTCAGCGAGAGAAATCTAATTTAAACTAGATTACATAGAAAATAGGGATTAAACAAAATAAATTAGTATTTTTTAAGTGAAAAAATATTAAGAGTGGATGCCTTGGAAAAGGAATAAACCAAACATATAACTGAATATATCCACAGCGGGGATTTACATAACTTCTCTGACACAAAGACTCCCCAAAGAAGCTGAGAGGTGGGGGGTCATAAACAGGCATCAAAACGAAGATGCAACAGGACATTGGGGGATTAACATCAGCCAAAGCCAGGATAGAACTGAATTGACAGGAAAACACTGAGAAGCCTTGCTGGAGCAATTATCTCAGATTGTCTGTGCCAAAAAAAGAGATATATTTTTATCAGCATAAGCACAGACCAGTTGCATCCCTCTGCAGTGGTGTGAGTTAAACTTCCCTGAATCTAGACTTAATCCCAACACATGGGGCAAGTGGGCCAGCTCCTTAAACTGATTAAATGTTAAGTTGAAGTGACTAATAAATCACTGGAATTGAGCTAATTTGGCTGAAAACGTCCAGATTAATGCTTTAGCTTCAAACAGACTGGAGCTCAGAATCAGACTTTTAAATCAGTGCCAGAATAAAGAACTTTATGGAAACTTGTAATGGTATTCTGCTTACAATTTTTTCTAATTTGCAGTAGAAAGCAGAAGTGATAGTGAACATTAAAATGTAAAAGGTGCCTTGAAAAATACGATTAATAGCTTGTTAATAACAAAAAGTAGGTAAAGAGAGACTGATGTAAAGTTCTGGACTGAGACTAAAATGAACCTTGTTTTGTATATGAAAGATGGAAGTAGATGATATTTGACAGCAAACTTTAACTTCTTGTTATCAGAAATGATCAATTGTATATATGATGTAGATTGAGAGGTGATTCCAGTTCACTATGCTTTATAATTTGAACCTAAAGTATTTGATTTATCCAGTGTCCACATTTAACAATTTAGGGGTAGAGTAATTATGAACAAATTGGGTTTTATTTTGATTGAGTATTCTGCAAGCAAAGCTGTAGAGTGGAAGAATGGCTGATTAAACTGGTCTTTAAGATCCTTTCTACCAGGCCAGTGTCATCCCATGCACCGGGTTATGGGCTCCATCCTCAGTACTGAGTGTACAAGAGACAGCTGGCTGATATTTGATGTTTCTCGCTCACCAATGTTTCTATCTCTTCCCTCTCACTTTATCTCTCTCTAAAATCAATAAAAACATATTTAAAATAAAGATCCTTTTTACCCTAAAATCTTTCTATTTCTTTAAAGTGCTTCATTGTGTGTGTATGTGTGTGTGTGTGTGTGTGTGTGTGTGTGTGTGTGTGTGTAATAGAGAAATATGCAAATTGTCCAGGACACTGTCACAGTAACAGTAATGACCAAAGAGCAGGCTGCGTGGGGCAACCAGGCTGGGAGAGGGGGGCAGTTGGGGGTGACCAGGCCAGCAGGGGGGCAGTTGAAGGCAACTAGGCTGAGAGGGGAGTAAGGGGCGATAAGGTCCTTGGAGGGGCAGTTGGGGTTGATCAGGCAAGTAGGCAGGTGAACAGTTAGGAGCCAGTGGTCCCTGATTGTGAGAGGAATGTCTGACAGCCAGTTTAGTCCCCCAATCTCTGGCAGGCTGGGCTGAGGGACCCCCCCTCCATGCATGAATTTCATGCACTGGGCCTTTGTTCAGTGTTCCAGTGTTTTTAGTTCAATATATAATGAGAATAGAGATGGTAATAATCTTTATTGTGAATTTTGCTAAAATAATCCAGTGCTCTTTAATTTGATGAGAAATGTTTTTGTTTTTTTCTCTTTCTTATCACAGGTATTCTTTTTGTGTGTTCCAATAAAGATAAAGAAGTTAAAAACTATTTATTGAGTCTAGTACTTTTCATAAAAACATACCATCAACCTACGAACCAGGAGGTCACAGTTTGATTCCAGGTCAGGTCTCCATCCTCAGTGGGGGATGTGCAGGAGGCAATTGATAAATAATTCCCTCTCATCATTGATGTTTCTATCTCTTTCTTGCTCTCCCTTCCTCTCTGAAATCAACAAAATATATGTTTCAAAAACTGCCAAGCACTTGAGACATAGTGTAGTTTACTTTTTCTTCTGCTTTATTATGAATCTTTCAAATCCAAAAGTACTCACTGATTGATACATATGGTCCTCTTTTTTTTTCTTTTCACATTTTCTGAAACTAATGCATAGTAATAATAAAATATAAGGTGAACTATCCTACCTAATAAAATTGACCATCATACCAAGACACGAGATGGCCACCCCCATGTGGTAAAAGATGGCTGCCTCCATGTGGACACAAGAAGGCCACCACAAGATGGCCTACAAGGGAAGGCAGTTGTGAAAAGTTATGAGTGATCAGGCCAGCAATTGAGGGAGACCAGGCCTTCAGGGAGGACAGTTGGGTAGGACCAAGCCTGCAGGGAAGGGCAGTTGGGGAGGGTGGGGGGGTAAGGCCTGCAGGGGAGATTAGTTGGGGGAGACCAGACATGCAGGGGAGGACAGTTGGGTGTGAGCCAGCAGTCCTGGATTGTAAGAGGGATGATCAATCCCCCCTTTAAGGCTGATCCCACTGGGGATTGGGTGTAAACAGGAGGATGGGCATTCCTTAAGGGGTTTCAGATTGGTGAGGGTGCAGGCTGGGCTGAGGGAAACCCCCCACCACCGTGCATGAATTTTGTGCACCAGGCCTCTAGTGTAATTATAATAGCATACCTAATCTACTTACTATGCTTCTCAAGTTTAGAATTATTACAACATTGTTAGGTGAAAAGCCTAAAGCAGCGATTCTCAACCTTTCTAATGCTGCAACCCTTTAATACAGTTCCTCATGTTGAAATATTTTTATTGCTACTTTATAACTATAATTTTACTACTGTTATGAATCATAATGTAAATATCTGAGTTTTCCAATGGTCTTAGTCAACCCTGCTAGCTGTTCGCTAGCTGTTCTCGACCTGTCTCCAACCTCAGAAGTGGTATTACCTAGTCAAATGGCAGTTCCATTTTTAGTTTTTGAGGAAATGCCATACTATTCTCCATAGTGGCTGCACCAGTCTTCATTCCCACCAGCAGTGAAGGAGGGTTCCTTTTTCTCTGCATTCTCACCAGCACTTGTAGTTTGTTGACTGGTTGATGATAGCTATTCTGTCATGTGTGAGATGGTACCTCATTGTTGTTTTGATTTGAATCTCTCAGATGATTAGTGACTTTGAGCATGTTTTTATAGGCCTCTTGGCTCTTGGCTCTGTATGTCCTCTTTTGAAGCGTCTATTTAGGTCCTGTTTCCCTTTTTTTTTTTTTTTTTTTTTTTTTTGATTGTCTTTCTTTTGTTAAGTTGTATGAGTTCCCTTTAAATGTTGGAGATTAAACCCTTATAGGAGATACAATTGGCAAATATGTTCTCCCATGATGTGGGATTTCTTGTTTTGTTGATGGTTTCTTTTGCTGTGCAGAGCTTTTTATTTTGATGTAGTCCCATTTATTTATTTTTCTCCCTAGTTTCCATCGCCCTAGATGCTATATTGATAAAGATATTGCTATAACAAATGTCTGCTATTTTGCTGCCTATAGCTTCTTCTAGGATTTTTATGGTTTCTCTAAGTCCTTTATCCATTTTTAAGTTTATTTTTGTGTTTGGTGTAAGTTGATGGTCTAGTTTCATTTTTTTTTTTGTATGTATCTGTCCAATTTTCCCAGCACCATTTATTGGAAAGATTGTCTTGTCTCCATTGTATGCTCTTGCCTCCTTTGTGAAATACTAATTGAGCATAAAGGCTCAGTTCAATTTTGGGGTGCTCTCTCCTATTCCATTGGTCTATATATCTGTTCTTTTGCCAGTTCCAGGCAGTTTGAGAACAGTGACTTTGTAATATAGCTTGATATCTGGTATTGCGGTCGCTCCAACTTTGTTCTTCTTTCTCAAGATTGCTGCAGTTGTACAGGGTTTTTCTTTTTTTATTTCAGATGAATTTTTGGAGAGTTTGTTCTACATCTTTGAAGTATGCCATTGATATTTTATTTTTATTTATTTTTTGTTTTGGGCTGGGTACAGTGAACTTTATTGATGGTGCACGAAAGACAAAGTAGGGCTCCCTATGCCCCTCCCCTTCTTCAGGGGGTCTGGGATGGAAACGGTGGTCAGGAGGTTCTCAGTGTGTTGGGGGACTGATCTGGGGCAAGGACTCCCCAGCAGCAGAGGGCCTCTCTTCCTCTTCCTGGGGCTGGTGGTCCAGGGGGCTCTTACTCCTTGGAGGCCATGTAGACCATGAGGTCCACCACTCTGTTGCTGTAGCCAAATTCATTGTCATACCAGGAAACAAGCTTGACAAAGTGGTCATTGAGGGCAATGCCAGCCCCAGCATCAAAGGTGGAGGAGTGGGTGTCACTGTTAAAGTCACAGGAAACAACCTGGTCCTCAGTGTAGCCCAGGATGCCCTTGAGAGGGCCCTTTGCTGCCTGCTTCACCACCTTCCTGATATCATGGAATTTGGCAGTTTTCTGCAGGAGGCAGGTCAGATCCACAACAGGCACGTTGGGGGTGGGGACACAAAAGGCCATGCCAGTGAGCTTCCCATTCAGCTCAGGGATGACCTTGCCCACAGCCTTGGCAGCACCAGTAGAAGCAGGGATGATGTTCTGGGCAGCCCTCAGCCATCACGCCACAGCTTCGCAGAGGGGCCACCCATGGTCTTCTGGGTGGCAGTAAAGGCATGGACTGCGGTCATGAGTGTCTCCATGATGTCAAAGTTGTCATGGTTAACCTTGGCGGGGGGGGGGGGGGGGGGGGGGGGGGGGGGGGCAAGCAGTTGGTGTTGCAGGAGGCATTGCTGACAATCTTGAGGGAGTTGTCATACTTCTCATGGTTCACACCCATCACAAACATGGGGGCATCTGCAGACGGGGCAGAGATGATGACCTTCTTGGCTCCGCCCTTCAAATGAGCCTCAGCCTTCTCCATGGTAGTGAAGACCCTGGTGGACTCCACAACATACTCAGCACCAGCATCACCCCATTTGATGTTGGCGGGATCTCACTCCTAGAAGACGGTGATGGACTTTCCATTGATGATAAGCTTCCTGTTCTCAGCCTTGACGGTGCCTTTGAACTTGCCATGAGTAGAATCATACTGGAACATGTAGACCATGTAGTTGAGGTCAATGAAGGGGTCACTGATGGCGACAACTTGCACTTTGCCAGATTCCACAGCAGCCCTGGTGACCAGGCGCCCAATGTGGCCAAATCCGTTCACTCCGACCTTCACCATCCTGTCTCAGGGTTGTGGCTGCTGGCATCGCGTGGGAGGAGAGGCTGTCTGACGAACAGGAGGAGCATAGAGCCTGCCATTGATATTTTAATGAGGATTGCATTAAATCTATGTACTGCTTTGGGTAGTATGGACATTTTAGCGATGTTGATTCTACCAATTCATGAACATGGTATATTCATCCATTTGTTTATGTATTTCTCTCTCTTTTTACAGTGTCCTGTAATTTTCTAAGCACAGATGCTTTACCTCCTTGGTTAAATTTATTCCTAGGTATCTTAATTTTTGTTGTTGCAGTGGTAAATGGAATTTTTTATTTTAGTTTCTCTTTCTGAGTTCATTATAGGTATATAAAAACGCCATAGATTTCTGGGGATTGATTTTGTATCCTGCTACATTAACAAATTTATTTATTAGTTCTAGTAGTTTTTCAATGGAGTCTATAGAGTTTTCTATGTATACTATCATGTCATCTGCAAATAATAACAATTTTACTTCTTTTTTTTTCAATGTGGGTGCCTTTTATTTCTTCTTGTCTGATTGCTATAGTTAGCACTTCCAGAACTATGTCAAACAGGAGTGGTGATAGTGGGCATTCCTGTCTTGTTCCTGTTATTAGGGGAAATGGTTTGTTTTTGCCCATTGAGTATGATGTTGGCTGTAGGTTTGTCATATAAGGCTTTTATTATCTTGAGGTATGAGCCCTTTATTCCCACTTTCCTGAGAGTTTTTATCAGTAACGAGTGTTGGATTTTGTCAAATGTTTTCTTTTTCTGCACCAATTGATATGATTATGTGATTTTTGTCTCTCAATCTGTTTCTGTGATGTATCACATTTATTGATTTGGTGATATTCTGCCAGCTTTGTATCCCTGGAATAAATCCCACTTGGTCAAGGTGTATGATCTTTCTAATGTAATACAGGATCTGATTTCTAGAATTTTGTTGAGGATTTTAGCATTTATGTTCCTCAAGGATATTGGCTTGCAATTCTCTTTATTTGTATTTTCTTTATCTGGTTTTGGGATTAGGGCAATGCTGGCTTCATAGAAAGAGCTTGGAAGTGTTCCTTCCTCTTGAATTTTTTGGAATAGTCTGAGAAGGACAGGTTTTAGTTATATTTTGAATGTTTGGTAAAACTCCCCAGTGAATCCATCTGGCCCCAGGATTTTGTTTGCTGGAAGTTTTTGGATAACTGCTTCAATTTCCTCCTTAGTTATTGGCCTGTTGAGATTTTTTAATTCTTCTTGATTGAGTTTTGGAAGGTTGTATTTTAGATCTATTGACTTATTTTAATGCTATCGGCTTCTATCATTGGTTGTTTCAAGTCCTCTGATAAAATTCATCAAAAGCATTTCTAGCATTTCCTTCTGATTCTTTCTTAGAGTTTCTATTTTGTGTGTGTGTACATTAACATCTGTGTTTACATGCTGGAAGAGATCATCAAGAAGTTGTGACTGCCAGTACACCTTAGAGCTGGACCTGGGCAATTGGAGGCTTCCCACCTCCTCCCTGCCCCAAATATGCACTCAACTTGCCCTCACTACTTGCAGAAGTGACCCCAATGATATAGCCTTGAGATTACAACCTTGTGATGAGATTATCTGGCCTGGGTTCATGATTGGACACTGTTAGGTACCCTGTGACCATAAATGAACCAGTTAAGGTCTGAGTTACATATCTGAACGCAGTTAAAGCATCTATGTAAATTTTAAGTTTTGATGAGTAGGTTCCTGAAGTTACCCAGCAAGCCTCCTAAGTACATTTCCTAGATTATTAGACCTGCCACCTACCAATTTGGAGTGAACCTCCTTTCTGTTTGGTTTCTCCCTGCCAATTTCAGATGACATCTCAGAATCTTCCTGGAAGGTAGTAAAGTAAAAATTCTCTGGAGAGTAGTCTATTATGCAGAAGGCTCTGGACATATTTTAGAATAGCTACTCTTCCTCATTTCTTGCCAAAGGTATGAAAGGGTCTTTCTTAGATTCTCACAATGAACACATTAAAGTATTAGACCATCTCTAAGACTGTAGATCCCAGGGGTTCTATCATTTTCATTCTAGGCTACATTCAGTCTCAATTTTGTGTTTACTTTTAAGTGTTTATACCAGTTTATGGTTCCAGCAAATTCTGCTCCAGGTTAACAGATCCTGGTTGCTACGTCTCTCTTGATGTACAAATTTCTTCAGATTTAAGTGTGACAGTTTTCACCTACAGCCTCAGTTCTCTTGTGGATCCAACAAAAGGCATTGATTTTTGTTTCTCTCCTTTCTTTTTTTTTTTTCTTTTTTTTTTTTTTTTTTTTTTTTTACCTATTAGGAGGATGAGAACAATTTCTTCCCAGTTCTTAAAATGTGAAAGCTGAAAACCTAAGTCACTTTTAATGGGTCATTATTTTAGGTATGCTTTTAAAAATTTCAGTTGGTGTACAGTATAAGGTAGAAATATAAATCCAATTTTCTCACATTTATTGATTCATTACTTAAAAAATGTATTATTCCCCATTCTAAAATACAATCAAAATAAGGGCGTACCATTTTTGTTTGTTTGTTTTGTTTTGTTTTTCTTTTTGTTCTCTAAATGTATTTATAGTTTAAGGAACAGTTCTTAATTTGTACTAAGTAATAATTAATTATTTGTTGATTTAATTAATAGAAATAAGAAACTATTTCTGAGGTTCTAGACTTTTGATTTACAGTTACTTGGTTTATTTATATTTTGCTATGTCAAAAGCAATATTTTACAATAATAGGTTTATGTATCTTGATATTTGTAAGATAACTCTTCCATATAAAATTTAAATCAGAATAAAATGCCAAGGCAAGCTCTTAGAAGGTATAATTTCATTTAAAAAGCTCCTATATACTTATAACATTAAACCTTTTCCATAAGAACATACCTATGCCTTATTTAGATCTTTATTGTGTCCTGTATTAAAGTTGCATATAACAGGAAACTTCCAAACTATTTTTAGCAGAACATGATTTAATTGCTTACAAATTGTGAGAAGAGTTTGAGGAACAGTGTTTAGGCTAGATCACAGGAATGATGTCTTGGACAAAATCAGATATTAACCTGCCAATGAATTTTGCCCTTGCCATAATCAGAAAGTTGGCACAGAAGAAGTCAGCAGTCCTAGCCGCTGGCATTATGTTAACCCACATTGGCCATTTTGCCTGGACCAGGAAAGTGCTACCAAAAACGTTGGCTTCAGAAGAACACCAGCTTCAGTGCCATTCAGAGACCAGAATGCTGTTTCTACAATTATTGGCTCTAGAACCACATTGGGTCTAATAGAAACATGAAAGCACAAATAAATGCCTTGCACGTTGCCAAATCCCCAGTGTAAAATGGTTCCAAATTCAAGTCCCAGTTCACTTGGGTACACTTGGTTGGCAGAACTTAAATTTCTTCTGAGACCCAAATTATAAAGGGCTATGAAAAATATGGTTTTCAGCTTTTTTACTGATCCAATATAATAACACACTTAGAATTAAAAAAAGGTGGTGGTAGTCCTAATTTATCTTTCTACCACAAGGTCAAATCCTTTTGTATTTATATCTATAAAGATCTTAAATGTTTTCTTCTGATTTTTTTAAATTATTTCTTTCTGTTATAAAATTAAACAAAGTAAACGATCTTCTAATTATTTTACAATAATTTAGTGTCCAGAAAATTGCATAACTTAGAATTTCTAAATGTTGTAACTTAAACTAGAGGCCCAGTGCATGAAATTTGTGCACGGGGAGGGGGTCTCTCAGCCCAGCCTTCATCCTCTTGCAGTCCAGGAGCCCTCAAAGGAGGTTTGACCGCTGTGGAGGTGGGAGAGGCTCCCACCACCGCTACTGCACTTGCCAGCCTTGATCCCCACTTCTGACTGAGCGGTGCTCCCCCTGTGGGTGCGCACTGACTGACCACCAGGGGAAGCTCCTGCATTGAGCATCTGTTCCTGGTGGTCAGCGCATGCCATAGCGATGGGTAGTTCCTCCGTTCAGTCAATTTGCATATTACCCTTTTATTATATAGGATATTTATGTAGATAACATTTTATCTACAAACAATTACATTTTCTACTGATTTTGTACAATTTATTATTTATGCATTTATTTACCTGTGTTCTTCTTTGTGGCTAAGGCATAACATTAAGACTCCGTGTTAGGTGCTGCTTTTGTAGCTGGTAAAATTGAAAGTGACTCAAATGGCCTAACTCCTTGGCTGGCAAACTAGGGCTCGTGAGCCACATGCAGCTCTTTGGCCCCATGAGTGTGGCTCTTCCGCAAAATACCACAACCTGGGTGAGTCTATTTTGAACAAGTGGCATTAGAAGAAGTTTAGTTTTAAAAAATTTGGCTCTCAAAAGAAATTTCAATCGTTGTACTGTTGATGACTTGGCTCTGTTGACCAATGAGTTTGCCTACTGCTGGCCTAACTACAAGTTCCCCTTCCGACTCTGCTCCCAAGAATAAGGTGCCCTCCGTACTATCTCCTTGTCAGAAGGAATGAATACAGTCTTGCTTATCCCTTAATAGTAGGTTTCAGTTCCCTGCTAGATGTGGAATTATTCAAACAAGACAATGTCCTCCTCCCCAAGGGACCAGAGAGTTCCCCTTCCTTTTGATGTTGAAAAACCTGCCTCACAAACCTCCTAGTTGTTCATTCTGTTCCTGGGTGTACAACCCATATACAATAGCTCTGTGTCTTGTACTGTGTCCTCTTCCCCCCATACTATGAGCACATGCAACTAACCAGTTTCTGAAAATAGCATCTGCACAGTGTGGGTTGGGTTCACTTTAGCCAAGCTCATAACTCTAGGTAAGGAATCCATGTCTCAATAATAACCTGAATAGAAGTAATTCAAACATGGATTGAACCCTAATCTAATGTGGAAAAATAGAATTAGTGTGTTTCTTTTAATGAATCAACTTTTCATTTGAGAACCCCTCACATATAACATTGTTAATTCCCATTTTATTATTCATAATTTACTTGTGTTCATGCTTCTTAAGTTGTATATCAATCTCTTTAATTTTTAAGATTTCTCATCTTTCTAATATAAGAATGAATGCTGTAAATTTCATCATATCTCATAAGTTTGATATTTATAAAGTTCAACTTTAAGCATATTTAAATTTCAATTTTTATAACTTTTTGACCCATAAGTTATATGGAACTATATAGTGGCTTTGATATCTTCTCTTATTTTTGAATCAAATACAATTTCTACTATGATCAGAAAAAATTATATTTAATATATTAAACTTGTTGAGACTTGCTTTAAGGCTTTGTGTGTTGAGACTTGCTTTAAGGCTTTGTGTGTTGTCAAAAATAAATGTTTTATGTGAGTTTTAAAAACAATACATTTCTTCTAATTGTATGGATTCCATATCTGTCTCTTAAATCACATACTTGTTATGTTATTCAAATGTTTTATACATTTACTACTATTTTTCTTTTTAGTTGCTCAGCTGAGAGAATCCAGTATCCAGAATCAGTCACTGCCAATTTCCCCCCAATCTCCCCTGCCCTAGGCAACCACTAAATCTACTTCCTGTCCCTATAGAATGGAATATTCTGGACATTTCATATAAATGGAATCTACAGCATGTAGTATTTTGTACCTGGCTTCTTTTCCTTAAAATCTTTTCAAGGTTTATCCATGTATATGTCAGTACATCATACCTTTTTATGGCTAAATAATATTCCATTTTATAGATTTATAGATACAGTACATTTTAAAAAGTATTCATCAGTTGATAGACATTTGTCTTTTTTCTACTTTTTACTATTATGAACAATGCTGTTATGAACAAATTTTGTGTGGTTCTGATTTTATTTCCCTTAGATATACACCTTGTTTGGGAATAGCTGGGTTATTTGGTAATTGTATACTTAGCTTTCTGAGAAACTAGCAGCCTTCTTTCCAAAGCAACTGTCCATTTTGCATTCCCACTGGCCATGTATGAGATTTGAGCTGTCGCCACATTGCTGCCAAAACCTTGTAATTATCTGTCTTTTTGATTATAGACAGTCTAGATTGTGTGAAATGGTATCTAATTGTAGTTTTGATTTGCATTTCCATGATGGTTAATGATGTTTAGAATCATTTCACAAGCTTATTTGCCATCTGTATATTTCATTTGGAAAAATGTCTAGTTAGATGCTTCGACCATTTTTAATTGGCTTCTCTTTTTATTATTGGTTTGTACTTATTCTTTATATATTCCAGGTACAAATTTCTGATGTGATCTATAATCTAAAATATTTTGCCTCTTTTTATTGTCTTTTAACTTTCTTGATGATGTTTCAATCACAAATGCTTAGGTTTTGGTGAAATACAATTTATCAATATTTTTCTTTTCTCATTTGTGCTTTTGATGTCATATACAGGTAGGCTTTCCCTATCTCAATATTACAACTATTTACATCCATATTTTTCTAAATGTTTTATATTTTTATCTCTTATATACATGCCTATATGTTTTAATTTATTTTTATGTGTGAAATGAAGATGGGTCTGCTATGGATTGAATTGTGTCCTGCAGAAAGCCATGCTGAAGTCCTAACACTCAATACTTAAGAATGAGATCTTATTCAGATTTAGGGTCATTTTAGATCAATTACTTAACATGAGGTCAAACTGAAGTAGAATGGACCTTAATCAAATATGACTGCTGTCTTTACAAACAGAAAAACCTCATGTGAAGACATAGGGAGAATGTCATGTAATAACATAAACAAGACCTTGAAATTCTAAATTATTTAATAATCACAATGATGAATTTCTTAGCTAACTAGGCTTAGGAGAAATATTCTCAAACGAATAAAAAGTAAATACAAAATTCTATAGCATTCATGAAATAAGAAACAAAAAAACTTACAAATCTTATGTTCAACAGTGTTTACATCTAAGATACATAAAAATCATCTTACAATCAACAAACCCGATTTCAAAAGGAAAATAAAAGATTGGAGTGATATAGCTTCAAGCCTTCTAAGAAGCACCAAGAATTCTTTGCCATCAACAGAAGCAAGAAAGAATTTGCCTAGAATCTTAGGGGAAGCATGGCCCTGCCAACACCTCAATTTCATATTTCTTGCTTCAAGAACTGTGAGAAAATAGATTTCCATTCTTCTCAGCTAAACAGTTCTTTGTTACAGAAGACCTAGAAACTATCATAGATTTTAGTACTAGGAATTATGGTGCTTTTGTAACAAATGCCTAAAAATGCAAAATTAAACTTGTCGTGGGGTACTAGATAGAAATAAGCTGGAAGAATTATGAGGTACTTGATAGCAAAGCCTAGACTATTTTAAAGATATTGTTCATAGAAATATGGATGCTAAAAGTAATTTTGGAGAAGGTTCAAAGAAGTGAAGTAGAATGCAGAGAAAATGTTGATCATCTTAGAGAATACATATACCATCAGGAATAGACTGGTGCTAGAAGTGTGGATGTCAAAGGAATCTCCGGAGAAGACTCAGACAGGAAGGACAAACATGAGTTTAGAAACTGAACGGAGAGTTCTCCTTATAAAGTGATATAAATATTGGCAAAATTGTGTTCTGCTGTTCAGTCTTGAAAAGTAGACTTTGAAAGTCTACTTGGTAAGTAGACTTAAGTATTTAGATGAAGATTTCCAAGCAGTGTGTAGAAGACATACTCTACTTTCTCTTTGCTGTTTATAGTAAAACTATAGAAAAGAAAAAAAAAAAAAAACAACTTGAGAAGGAACTATTAAGCAAAAGGGAACTATGCCATTTATTTAGTCTTCAATTTCTTTTTACTACATTTTATAGCTTTGTAATGTATGTCTTGCTCTTTTGTTAAATTTATTAACTATTTTATTATTCTTGATAGTATCATAATGAAATTTTCTTAATCCTATTTTCTGACTGTTCATTGTTATTGTGGAAGATTACAATTTAGTTTTGGCAAGTTAAACTATTACCCTGAAAACTTGCTGATCTCATTTATTAGTTCAAATAGATTTTTTAGTGGATTCTTTAAAATTTTTATCTACAAAATTATGCTACCCACAAATACGGGTAGTTTTATCTCTTTCTTTCCTTTTATTTAATTGTGATGCCTAATTGCCAGGACTAGAACTTCTGGCAGGATGTTGAACAAAATGATAAGAACATTTTTATCTTGTTTCTAGTCATAGGAAAAATTATACAGTTTTTATCATCCTAATATATAAAAAGCCAGGGGCCATCATGAATGAAACAACTGACTGATGACCGAACAGAGGTTGCGTGGGGTGACCAGGCTGGCAGGGGTGTTAGTGAGGGATGACCAAACGACTGAATAGCAGGCTGCATGAGACAATCAGACTGGCGAGAGGGGGGCAATTGGGGGTAACCAGGCTGGCAGGAAGGGGGCAATTGGGGGCAACCAGGCTGGCAGGAAGGGCAGTTGGGGACGACCAGACCAGTGGGAGGTTGGCAGTTAGGGGCAACCAGGCTGGCAATAGGGGGTAGTAAGAGGTGACCAGGCTGGGAGAGGGGGGAAGTTGGGGGCGATCAGGCAGGTAGCCAGGTGAACAGTCAGGATCCAACAGTCCTGGGTTGTGAGAAGGCTGTCCGACTTCTGGTTTAGGCCTGATCCCTGGCATCAGGCCTAAACTGGCAGTCTGACATTCCCTGAGAGGACCCAGATTGGAGAGGGTTCAGGCTGGGCTGAAGGGAACCCTCCCTCCCCTCCCCCCCGCCCCATGCATGAATATCGGGCCTCCTCTAGTTAACTATAATGATGACTGCTGATTTTCTTTGTCCTAGGAACATAGGATGAAGAATCCATTCTATCCTTTGTTTTTGTCTTTTTAATATATATATCATTAGGTTTAGTATAGGTCCGTGGTTGGCAAACTGTGGCTCACGAGCCACATGTGGCTCTGTGGCCCCTTGAGTGTGGCTCTTCCACAAAATACCATAGCCTGGGCAAGTCTATTTTGAAGAAGTGGAGTTAGAAGAGATTTAAGTTTAAAAATTTGTCTCTCAAAAGAAATTTCAGTCATTGTACTGTTGATACTTGGCTCTGTTGACTAATGATTTTACTGACCACTGGTATAGGTGAATGTTCACTTGGTCAAAGTCCATCCAGCTAGATATATGCCATATATAGTGTATAAGGCACATGGTGCTTCAACACCAAGTTCACAATAAAGCGAAAAAGAAAAACAGGATAGACATCAGTGTGTATTATATTATTTTGTAACTTTAGTGAATGTATGAATCAAACTGCATGTTCAATAATTACTTAAACTTAGTCATTAGGGCTCCTAACATGGCTAGGAACTAACATAAACTTTTCCTGAGTATTTTCAGCCACAATTTTTATCTTCTTTCAATATTGACTTAATTTGCATTCTTTCTTTTTTGCAATATGAGGAAAAAATGAAAAAATATATATATATATAAAACAACTAAAACTAATTTTTGAATTGGAATCAATACTTGTATCTTTTAAAATATACTGTGTAATTTTTGGAAGCACAAATTAACATTAACCTTCTCTTCATGTTAACTTTGCCAACTGTATTGATGTTGTTTGGAAATAGTTCAAGGAAGCTTTACATGAAAGGGAGTTCTTGATTTTCTTGGCTCTGATAAATTTGCCCAACCCCCTTTTGAATGCCTCATTAACAAGGCATAGAATCTCCATTTCCCACATCTCACTGGCTAGATTCATATTTTTTGCTACTGAATGTAATAAATTCTATTTTTTTTTTGTACATGCTAAAGCATTTAATGATAGTGTTAATTTTCTAATATTGAAAGTGTTTTTCTTTTCTGTTTTTATTTATTTGAAAGAAGTGTGCTATATTCTGGGAAGTGATGTTTCTATACCATGTATGATCTGAGTGATCGCCTATCTAAAAATTGAATAGACATCTTTTAACCCTTGCTCTTTTAAGGCAATAAGGCACATTAGTAATCAGCTGTCTATTTGGGCCACTTTGGCTAGAGCACAATTGAGATCAAACCTATAGTGGGAAGTTGGCTAAAAATATACATCTTCTCTCACTTATTTGAATATTTCATAAGTTTTTACCAACATATTTTGCATGAAGTAGATCCAAATTTTAAAAGGTCTAGTTGAGGTATGTACATGCACATGAACAGATTTTTGTTTACCAGATTACCAGTGACCTGATATTAGAACAAGGACATTAAAAAAAAAAAAGATAAAAGAGTGAACACACAGATTCATAATTCTCCCTTTATTTCTTAAAATATAGAAACAATTTAAACATACTTTTAAAATATGAAGATGATCGTGAAGTCAAGACAGAGAAAATCCAAAGCTTCAACAATGTTGGAGTCTTGGGTGGAATTTAAAGATTGGTTGCTTTCAGAAGACTAGGAGCAAACACATATTTTCTGTGCTGTATTTTAGTGTAGACACAGGAGCGGAATTAAGGCAAAAGACTCTTTCCACATCAAGGAGCTCAGTTTATTTGAATCTAAGAATAAGTACTACTCTCTCATTAGTGAACAGAATAAAAAAGATAAATAATTATCTTAATTATTTATTGAAATAAGCCTATTGTCCTAATCCATGGACTTAATAGTAACCAAATAACTAAGATTAGAAACTCTTGTTTGGAAATACGTTTTGAAAAGAAAGCAGATTAGAGAGAAACAGATTTTAAGAACTATCTATCTTAAACAAAGTCATTAAAACATGGATTTAGTATGGGGGTCAAATCAGTGGGTCAGAAAAGAGACCAGAAGAACAGTCCTGCCATGACCACTGTTGCTCAGTGGTTAGAGAGTTAGCCCGCTCACCAAAGTGTCACAGATTCGATTCCAGTCAAGGGCAGATACCTGGGTTGCAGTTGGGGCTCCTGCGGGTGGCAACCAATAAGTGTATCTCCCTTGCATTGATGCTTCTCTCTTTCTCTCTCTCTCCCTTCCTTCCTTCAACTCTAAGAAAGCAATGGGACAAATATCCTCGGGTGAGGATTAAAAAATGGTAAGATATGTACACAGATAATAATTTAATAAAAAATAAATAATAATAAATAAATAATAAAAGAATTACCAAAAAAATGAGTCCTATATATCCCTGTTACCTTGTGACAAAAGTAAAAATGTACATTAATGTTAATATATCATTATCCTACTAGAGGTCTGGTGCTCAAAATTCATGCACGGGGGAAGGGGAGGGAATCCCCTCAGCCCAGCTTTCACCCTCTCCAATCTGGGACCCCTGTCTCCTAACTGCTCACCTGCCTGTCTAGCTGATCACCTCTAAATGCCCCGTTGCTAGCCAGGTTGCCCCTAACTGCCCCCTTCTGCCAGCCTGGTCACCCCTAACTGACCGGCTCCCGCCTGCCTGGTTGCCCCTCACTACACCCCCCTGCTGGCCAGGTCACCCCAACTACCCCCCTCCCCTGGCCTGGTCACCTCCAACTGGTCCCCTGTTGGCCAGGTCACTCCCACTGACCCCCTTGCCGGCCTGGTTGCCCCATGCAGTCTACTGTTCAGTTGTCCATCTGGTTGTTTCAATCGTGATGGCCCTGACTTTTTATATATTAGGATATAATAAAAGCCCAGCAACCAAACAATGGAATCGCCATTCGCTGTGATGCGCACTGACAACCAGGTGGCAAACACTCAATGCAGGAGCTTCCCGGTGGTGGTCAGTGCACTACCACGGTGGGAGCACTGCTCGGCTGACCAGGATGAGCAGCTGCTCCTGCAGCGAACCCGGGCCAATGAGTAGGAAATCGGACTGCGATCATCGGCTCCTCACCCCAAACTCCTCCTCACCCCAGGCTCCTCCTCCTTGCTCCCTGCTGCCTCCTGCAGATGCCTGAAGGCTGTTCAGCAATGCTGCCAGGCTCTGAGAGCTGACCCCACAGGCTGGGAGGTGGGTTCATGGCCATTGCGGCTCTGAGATCTACTCTATTGTCTCTCAGTGCTATTGTCCCTGGACCAGGTCCCAACCTGGTCTCCTGGAGAGGCAATTACTCAGGCTCCATGAAAGATTCTGGACCAGGGAGCAGCCACTCAGAAGGCGGGTCCACAGATGCTCAGCTGACTGGGATGAGCAGAGCTCGCACAGTGGCTAATTCTGCAGGCCACACCCCCCATCAGTGTACAAATCCCATGCACTGGACCTCTCGTTAATAATATGAATATTAATATATGTTATTGCTATATATACCTGGCATTTCATTTTAAAAGGAGGAGAAACTTAATTGTATAATTTTTAACATTACCCAAAAAAATCCAAAATGAGAGTATTTAAAAAGTTAATAAAGATTGATATAGAAAACAGTATATTTTATTTACAAGTGCAAATTAAATGTAACAGGAAACCATCTTGGTTTCAGCATAGAATTGATGTTGTTTAAAGATACATAAGGAACAACATGAAAAGAAAAAATTAATTATTGTTCAATTAATATTTATTAAGCTCCTACTAAGAGATAGGCACAGAACTAGATACTGGAGATAAACCGTGGGACAACGCAGACCAAGTTCTTGCCCCCAAACTAACATATTATTAAGGGAAAAGCAAAAGTTACACTACATTACTACGCCAAAAAATAACTTCTTCATGGGAAAGGGCATTAAAAACAAAACTTGTAAAGAATTAATACTCATAAAGATATGTAATCAAGTAGAAAATGTATTCTGTATAATGTAATGATTTGATCTATTAAATAATTAATATATTTTTAATATATAGTACAATTATATAATTGTGGGTATGTGGTGTTACTCGTGCAGATGCCCATAAAAGCCTAAGCCACAGCATGGCAAAGAGACAAAAACGGCTTCTCCAGAGGCTGAGCAGGCTCGGCTGAGTAAATGCCACCTTACCATCTCTACCATCATTCAGTTTATTCATTGCAAAAGAATAAATGAATATAAAATTCCAACAATAACAAATGAACAAAAGATTGGAGCTTTTTCCCCTTTGACCAGATCACTAGAACTATCTGCATTATCTAAGCAGTATGAGGTTTTCATTATTTTTACATAAGATGTCTCTTTTTGGTACAGACACATGTCTTTTGTTCTATTTTGTTTTTTAAAGAAGCTGCCAGTAAGTAGACTAAAGATGTGAATATGAGACCATCTTTTCCTGACTTATAGATAACCATCTTCTCTCTATAATCTCGTGAGGCCAAGATATTTCTCTTGTGTCTCCTTTTATAAAGGCGCTCATCTCATTTATGAGGACTCAACCCACATGATCTAAATATCTCTCAAAAGTCCCACCTCCAAATACTTCCATTGGGGATTAGGCTTCAACATATAAATTTTGGGGGAACACAAACATTCCGTTCATACCATTGGTGTTATAAGGGGTTTTTTTTTGTTTGTTTTTTAATAAAGATTCTATAGCCAAATATTTGGGAACTGTATCACAAACTAAATCCATCTTTAAGATATTCCTACTGCAAGTGAATATATCATAGGCTCTGTAATGTCCTTTATTTAAAAAATAAATTTTAAAAGAATGTATGGGCTTCATTTTCCTTGCATACCAATACAATTTGTTCTAAGTGGACTCAGTGTTGCTCTCAACATGCTTTCAAGTATAATGGTTTATGTTGTTAATTTTAAAACAATTTCTCAAAGAACACTGGGATTCTATGAGTCATTTTTTTTTTGTTTCCAGGAAAGAAAGTATGATATATATATATATTATTTTATATATATATATATATATATATATATATATATATAAAATAATAATTTATATCTTACCTGCTATCTCAGATTTTCTCTAAATATCACCACAGAAGCTGGGCTTCTAGCACATACAAAATTGCCCAGCAAGGTTTCAAACTGTTGTAAGTTTAAGAAGCACTGGTACAGGTGATGAAAACTATCAATAGAAATCTGAGGTATAATTTCTGCTCTATCAGTGACTATGCAATCTGAAATAACTAAGTTAATTTATGCTTTTATGACTTTATTTATATTTATAAGTAAGCTAAGGAAAGGAGCTCTTTGAGTCATTATTTTTCATATAATACTTATTGTCATGTATTAAGTTACTCCATATATTGAAGAAATATTGACTAATAAATTATTGTAATATCTTAGTAAATAGAAATCACTAAGCAAACATATATTAAGGTCAATATATAGAAGGAGATAATGAGCATGTAAACATAATATGACAAGAAAAGGCAAGTAAAATTCTGAGTGGCTCTCATATTTCCTAGTGGTAGAAACTGGTACTCATATTTAATGCTTGCTTAAGTACAACATTGAGCAACTTTTTAAAAGTCATTCATTTACACAGCTCTTAGATAAAGCATATTTGGCCTCCTAATGGACAATAATAATGCTAATGGTAATCATATGCTGCATTTACATAATATATTTATTTTTGCTGTGCTGAAAGCACTTTCACAATATTGATCTCCTTTTTCTTTTGATGACATTCTTATGAGGTAAGAAGTACATGTAGCTCAATAATAGATATAAATAGAGTCTAGAGGACAGTATAGATAATCATAAGAAAGACATCTAATAATATACAAAAGAATGCTAACTTAGTTATATTACTTATAAACACATGAAAAGATGCACAAAAAATATTTTATAAATTTAAAATGGTAAGTATCGGTGTTATGTTTCTCACAGTTATTTGAACTGTGTGCTTATTTTTTGTTCATTCATCACTTGCCCTTATAAATAAAACAGACATTACAAGAAAACTACAGATCAATAGTTCTCAAGAATATGGATTCAAAAATCCTCAACAAAATATTATCAGGTCTAATAGAATAATGTATAAAAATAATTATACATCATGACCCAGTTGAATTCATCTCAGAGGTTCAAAGATGGTTTAGAGTTGAAAAGCAGTTAACATAATCCATCACATCAACAGTTTAAAAGAGAAAAATTACATAATTATAATTACAGATACAAAGAACCATTTGACAAAATGCAACATTCATTCATTGATAAAAACTCTCAATAAACTAGAAATAGAAGCAAACATCCTGAGTTTGATACTCTTTACCCCCCCAAAAAAAAACCAACAACAACAACAACAACAACAAAAATAATATTATAGTTAATAATAACAACTTTGAAGCTTTCTCACAAAGAAACAGTATAAGTCCAGAATGTCCACTTTCATCACTTCTTTTTAACATGGTACTGAAAGTCTTTGTTAATCCAATAAGGCATCAAAAGGAAATAAAAGGCATATAGACTGGAAGGTAGACATAAAATGTGTGTCAACACATGACATCATAATCTAAGTGGAAAATCCAAAATAATTAACGAACTAACTCTTGGAATTAATAACAATTCTGGCAAGGTTACAGAATACAAAGTTGATACACAAATGTCAGTTGTCTTCTTATATATCATCAATAAAAGAGTAAAATATAAAATTAAAAATGTTTACATCAGAACTCCCCAAAATTAAAATAGTTATAAATAAGACAGATTATATAAAAGATCTATGGTAGACTCCGGGACAGGTTTGGCTCAGTGGATAGAGCATCCGCCTGCGGACTGAAAGGTCCCGGGTTTGATTCCGGGCAAGGGCATGTACCTTGGTTGCGGGCACATCCCCGGTAGGGGGTGTGCAAAAGGCAACTGATCCTGGTTTGATGATGATGAACTCCTTTAGCTTTTTTTTATTAGTGAAGCTCTTTTTCTGACCTTCGATTCTGAGTGATAGCTTTGCTGGAAACCAGAATTATATGAATTGCTGAAGGGGGTTCTTTCAGAAGAGAAAGTAAATAAAGATAAAAATTATGAACAACAAATACGTAACTATCAAGTGAATCTAAAAACCAAGGAAATTTAAAAAAAAAATCTGATGAACAATATTAACTGTTGAATATAATAGAATCAGAGGTATGGAAGGGGAGTGAACTGACGATTCTTAGGGAAATGGGGAGAGGGGGATGTGGGAAGAGACTGAACATAAACTGTGCACCTATGGATGAGGACAATGAGGGGTGGGGAAAGGGCAGAGGGTGGGGTGGGAACCTGGTGGAGGAAAGCAATGTGGGGGGGAAGGAACATTTGTAATAATATGAACAATAAAAATTTATTTAAAAAAAGAGAGGCAACTGATCGATGATTCTCTCTCATCGATGTTTCTAACCTCTATCCCTCTCTCTTCCTCTCTGTGAAAAATCAATAAAAATATATATATTAAAAGATCTATGGTAGAAAAATTACAAAACTCTGAAGAATGGAATCAAATAGCATATATATATATATATATATATATATATATATATATATATATATGCTATTTGATTCATCGAATAGCATATTGGACATCCCTCTCGCAATATGGGATGCTGCATGCACCAGTGACCATACTTCTTATATAAGTGAAAATCATCTTGTTGTTGAATGGGCAGCTACATTTTTTTTGCCCTGATTATAAAATGTATGACATAATATGATCCTTCTGAGGCAGTAGTACCATTTTCCCCATTTTATGGGTAGAAAAACTGAGGCAAAGAGAAGTTAAGTAATTGGCTTTGTTATACAGTTTTAAGTGTCCGAATCAGGGCTGAGCACAAAATGTGCAAGCCAGAGTTCATGCATGTTATTGCTGCATCATCCTGTGTTTTCCAGTGTTAGAGTAGCCTTGCCAGGTTTTAATTTTTAAATCTAAGAGACTTCTTAATATATAGGGCAGGGTTCCTAGTCCTGGCTGGCAATCGGGGCCTATCTCTGGGGCAACCAACAGGCAGGGTGATGGAAGGACCCCTGCTGGCACCTGCCTTTGCTGGTGGCCTGGTGCTGCTCACCAGCTAGCCCTGTCCTCCCATTGTGGCCACTGGTCACCTCCCAATGGTGGTCAGTGCATGTCATAGCGACTGGTTGTTCCACCAGTCATTCTGCTCTTCTGTTGATTTGCATATTAGGGTTTTCTTATATAGGATTCATGGTTGAGAAGATTCAGCATTGTCAAGATAATATTTTTTCCCTCAATTTGATCTATAGATTAATGCAATCACAATAAAAATTTCATCAAGTTATTTTTGTGGATATTGACAAACTGATTCTGAAGTTCATATGGACAGGCAATAGCCCCAAGTTAGCCAACACAATATTGAAGAACAAAGTTGGAGGGCTGACACTGCCCAAAGTCAAGATTTACCATAAACCTACAGGAATGAGGCAATGTGGTATTGTTGTTAAAGTATGGCCATATAAAGGGGACAATAGAGAGCATAGAAAATGGTCCTCAAAATGTAGGTGAACTTAAATTTGTTAAAGGAACAAAGTCAATACAATAGAGCAAAGATAGTCCTTTTAACAATTAGAGTTAGAACAACTAGACATCCACATGCAGAAAAATAAATCTAGATACAAATTTAACACACTTCACAAAAAGTATTTCAAAATATATCATAGACCCAAATTTAACAGGTAAAATGATAAAACTTCTAAAAGATCACCTATGAAAAACCTAGATATCCTGAGGTATAATGATGTTTTTATTTTAGATATAATACCGAAGGCACAATCCAAGAAAAAACAAGAAAGATTAAATTATAATTTTAAACATTGGCTCTGTGAATGACAATATCAAAAGAATAAAAAGACAAGCCACATTGGGAGATAATATTTGCAAAAAAAAAAAAAAATAGGTCTGATAAGGTACTTATCCAAAATACACAAAAACTCTTTAAAAAAAAAAAAGGTTTTTTTGGATGGATTTCAGAGAGGAAGTAAGAGGGAGGGAGAGATAGAAACATCCATGATGAGAGAGAATCATGGATCGGCTGCCTCCTGCAAGATCCCACTAGGGATTGAGCCCACAACCTGGGCATGTACTCTTGTCCAGAATCAAACCTTGGACCTTTCAGTTCACAGGCTAATGCTCTACCCATTGAGCAAAATTGTCTAGAGCCGCACAAAGAACTCTTAAAAGTCCACAATAAAACAACAAACAACTTGATTAAAAAATAGGCCAAAATCTTAACAAACATCTCACCAAAGAAGATACATTGATGGGAAATATGCATATGAAAAGATCATCAGCATCTTATGGCATCAGAGAAATGCAAATTAAAACAACAGTGCATTTCCACTCTACACCTATTAGAATTGCCAAAATCTTGACCAACAACAGCACAAAAATGCTGGTGAGATTGTGGAGCAGCAGGAACTCTCATATTCCCTAGTGAGACTACAATATGGATTCAGCCACTTTGGAAGACAGTTTTGTGGTTTCTTAAAAAATAAATATGCTTTTCATAGTATTAGAAATCACTCTCTTTGGTATTTACCCAAAAGTTGAAAACTTACTTGCGCCAAAAGCCTGCACACAAGTGTGTATGGCAGCTTTATCATAATCGCCCCAATAAATTATTAACTGAGGTGTGTTTTTATTAAAAAAAAATAAATTTCAACTCCCAGTTTATTTCAAGAGACTGATTATAACATTAAATGAAAAACTAAGATGTCACATGACCAAAACTTCCCTAACAAACCAATTGTAACATTGGAAAAGCTTTTTGAGACTAAGATGTTTCTAATATCTAGTTCCCAGGCTATCTTCCTCACAGTAGTACAGTCAGCTGACAGAAGAATAACATTAAATTTCTTGTATGTAAAGGCAAATAATGCAAAATTATTGCTCTCAGGTGAACTCTGTCCACCTTTAAACACTGAAGAATTTTATGAAAGCCTGTTTGCTGGACTTTGAAAATGTTCATTCACTTAAAGAATATAGATTCTCATACCCTGAGAGGAACAATCCATCATATTTTACTTCAATGACACATTGAGACCTGCAGCTTGACATTCTCTTACAGCCTTTTATTCCCAAGCCTATAAAATTATTATACTTCTAGAATGCTATCTGTATTTTAAACACAGTATTCTCTCTAAAAAAAACAAAAATAAAAAAACACACAAAAAAAACAAAAATAAAAAAACACTCTACACATATGGGTAGAATGTACCATATATTTTTCTCTTAAGGAGATTTTATTTTACACTAGAACTCATGTGCTAGCTCTGACAATTTTTGAAAAACTGCAAAGCATATATGATACAGAGAAAAAGTAAATAAGAATCTAAAACTCATTTGTCCCCTTTTAAACTTCTCTCTTTCCCCCCTCCCCCTATTTTTAAGGCTAATTTCTTATCAAAAAAGGATGACTGAGGCTTAAATGTAAAGATCGTAAAAGAATGAAAATTTTGTCAGTGATCTGATATGTTCCTCTGCTGGCAGAGGGTATTCTATTGGGAAGACTGCCATTTGGCAACATTACTAAGTCTGCATTTGTAGGTAGTGCAACAGTATCTAGTTATAATTGACCTATTGGAATTGAGGTGATTCATTGAGATAATTTTCTATAATGAATCTATTAACTTTTAATAATTACCAGGGACCATAGACCTAGAAAAGAGAATCTAGAAGGAGGTTAGGAGAATTAAATATGAGTGATGTGGAGGTTACCATGCAATTAACTACAATATTGTAACTCCTACCTTTAACGCTTACCTCCTTCTCTACTTCCTTACCTCCACGGAAAACAGTGGTAAGAAGTAGATCATGGGAATGGTGTTGAGTTGGATTTGAAAGTGCCCCTACATTAACATTATTATATTCCCTCATAGAAAAAAAGCTGGGTATAGACATGGGAAAATTTTAGCACAACTTGGGCACTTTACTAAATATCAAGAGCACATATTAGAGACAGTAATACAGTAGGGAAAAAAAAAAAAAGGATATGTAAGAAATCACTTAGGGCTATTGTTCATTATACTCATTTTGTTTGAAAAGCATTTAAACATTAAAAGAATGGTGTTGTTTTTTCAGAATCCCTGGGATAATTTAAAAAATCTTAGTTGAAGCATGCCAACTAAAGTTTAGGTATACTAACTAATGTAAAAATAACATTGTTTTCTGGGCGTTATAGTTGAAATGATTTTAAGTAGGACTCTAGGAGAGTTACAGGTGTCAAATAGTCACAGTGTGATCTCCATGTTTGTGCCCACTGGGGAGTCAAATATAAGAAATGCTTCATTAGAGTGTCTTTGTAGTCATTGTACTAGTTTGCAATCTTTCAATTTTCTGTTATGTGCAGATGTATCAAGTATAATTGGCTCCATTCAGCAAGCCATCCTCCTTATTGGCTGCTTCTCACATTTTTGGAATGATTCCCTCTTTCAATCACTGTGCCAATAATCACTTAGAATCTAAGTGGATTCTGTTCATTTAGAACAAGCAGGTGGCTGAAAAGAGTCAGTTAATAAGTAATCAGCAAAATCAAAAGCAATAATGAAGCCCTTAGAGGTTTTGTGCTGTATAGCCTGATACATAATCTCTATTTTGTGAGTAAATATACTGCACGCCTACCAGTTAAATGACTTTGCTGATGCCATATTCAACTCTTTGTGAGTTGATTCAGCTTTGAAGTTCTCACTGCTAGAAGTTCTCACATCTGCTTGAAGGCAGTACCTTTTGTTGTGAAGATTCCCTGTTACAGAGTGGGGTTTTCTCCTGATACTGCAGTTTTCAGTAGTGCCTGACAATGTATTTTTATCTATGCAAAGAAATAAAAAAAATAATAGCCACAGAAAGCTGTATTGAATCTGTCCATCTAATTTGGCAAAAAAAAATGTATTCTCTACTTAAATTTAATATGAAAGCTGTGTTGGGATTTCAAATGTTAAAAGATTTTTCTTGCTCACCACAATCTACTCTAAGTGGGGGGAGAAAAAAAAACACACAGCAAAAACCCTTAATCATGTTCTATATTACTTTTACATGGATTAGAACATTACTTTTCTGATGACATAAGTCAATATTGCTTTTTATTCCCTTAATATTGTTCTTTTGGGTCTGCCAGATCCAGTGTCAATGTGAATAAAACTCAAAGTTTAAATCAGAAAGATCTTCAAAATTTTTAAGCCAGTCTCCATTTCTCAATTGTATTTAGATACCTTTAATTCTATTAGGTTATGACTTTATTTCAGATTGAATAATATTTAATATTTAAAGAAAGAGTTATATGGGCCCACCATGCCCAGATAACATTCTGAATAAAAGTATTTGTTGTTTCTGCTGCTTTATTTTATTTCATCCTTCTATTTCTTTAAGTGTCCGCCACCCAATGAACATGGAGAAGCAATCAATGTTCTCTGTTGGATCAGTTTAATAAGAAACTTTTTAATGGCTGTACTTTTCTGAATGTTATGAATATCATTTTTAATATCATGTGTCCTTGGAATTGCTAATTTGGCTTGGAATATATGCTAGAGCCTCATCTTGTATAAAATGCACGTTCTCATAATGTCAAAGAATCAAGATCTTAAAGTTAAGAACAGGAGGAGGGCAAGGCAACCCTGTGTGGGTACAGGAAGACATTCTCTGTTTCCTAGGGAGCCTTTAAGTGGTGGGATGGGAGATGAGGATTATACTCCCATTTTCCTAATATGATACCACTTATTATGAAATCCCCCCAAAATCTTTATATTTTCACAACTTCTGCTTCATGTTTTATATTTGACATGTTCTAGATTGGACTACTCAATTTGTTTTGTCTGTTTTCATCAATAAATACCTATCAGGCTCACTCCATTTAATCTTTAAGGCTTATCTTAATTTTATAATCTTCTCTAAAGCAAGTATTTATATATTTTTATTCCCTAATTATATAATAGATAGCACTTTGAGTTAGAAAACTTTGTGGATTGTGTCTAAATGCCAATTTTGTGCTCTATGTCCATTATAAACAATTTAAATTCTAAAATTATTATTAAAGTAGATATTCTTTTTCTAATGTTAAGTATTTTGGTCCTACAATATTTATAATACTTTTAGATTCATAATTTTAATGTGTATGCCAAAGAACTCCTGTTTTGGGGAAGATAAATGATAGCTAGCTAGATTGCTATAGAGATCTGACAAAAAATAAAAGTCCAATAAATTGAAGCAATATTCTGTAAACAGAGTCAAGTGGATTTCTTTGTTAAATGGCTACTGAGATCTTTAACACATTTATCAGACTTTTGAATTTCTAAGATAAGGAAATAGTATGAAGCAACTATAACCAGAAATTTTGGCTTTTGGGGGCAACGTATTTTGTTTTCTATGCACTGCATAACATTTATTATAATAATGTGGTCTTGAATGGAACAAATTTAAAAAAAGAAATGTTCGTGTTTAAAAATTTGGTTCAAAATTTGATTTTTGCATTAATAATTAATCTTCTCTATTAATGAACTTATTTTATTGAACATATGTTGAGGTATCAATAATATTCCAAGCAGCTATCAAGTAAATTGTATGGAAATATCTCCAGTTATTAGTACCTGAAAAAAATCTTATAAAACAAGAAGTTTTCTTAACCTGGTTATATCCAGGTAAACAGCAGTACTTCTGTATTAGTCACTACTGTCCAGAGACAACTGAAGGGGTGTGGTCTAGGGAATAGATAGTAAGTTAATCTGATCTGAAAGTTCCAGATTTAGTTTACGTATATTCTGGTGGCAGTGATTTATTTCTGTACATTTCAATGTCAGAGCAATGACAAATCCAGTCCAGAGTGATAGCATTGAAGATTGGCACCATTATTTTCTATTGCTTATGACTCATGGAAACTGGCAATTTTGTTGTCAGAACTGGAACAGAGATAACACCTGGGAGGGGAAATTTGATTAGTTCCATGAAGTAAGTCTACTAGAGGTGTGAAAAGGGACTGGGCAAATTATGTTATTTTACTTTTAAATAAACACATTTAGGACTACTAGATCTCTGAACTCGCATTGGGAATATTTTAGAATTCTAAACCATGCATAGAAATGATGGGTAGTTTTCTAATCTTCAGAATATTTGAAAATAAAACGTTCAACTATTTGACGATTTCAAGGAAGAATATATCCAACAGCAAGAACTTGCCTATATAATAACGTGACAATAATAGTCTCATAAAAGTCACAATAAAATGAGATAATTTGATTAAATATGTTGTTTCTTATGTCACTTAAAACAAATAAACAAACACCAGACACAATGTGAACACCCCCACATATTTCTAGGAACAAATCCACCAGCCTATTTTTATATATCTGTGCCCACTTCCTCTATATTTCCTCATATTTCAATGAATTAGCCAGTCCCCTCATTTTTGAGATCAAACAGTTTGTGTTTACAGATCTATTCACTGTTACTTTTTAGAGAAACTACTCAGCATTTCCTTTCTCTTTCCTAAATCATTAGCATTTTTCCTTTTTATTGCATTATTATCAGCAGCATAAGAGCATAGCATAATATATTCCATCTCAAACTTAAAAAACATATATACTTTTCTTAGTCCCACATCTGCAATCTCTATTTTACTCATTTTGTTCAGGTGTATAAGAGGGAAGTGTTGTTAAAAGCATTAGCAATACTTGTCTTCAGAGTATCTTCCAGAATTAACACTTCACCAGGCTTTTGTTTTCACTGTTTCACAAGTTTACTCTTGTGGAAAGTCACCACTGGTCACCTCATTGTTATTCTAACATCAAATATTAGGCTTTACTTCATTTGACTCTGGCAGAAGCTGGCACAGCTGATTCTTCTCTTTTCTCTAAAATAATCCCACCAACTGGCTCTTTTCCCATTATCATAGTTCTTATCTCACAGGCTGGTCCATCTGCATATCTTTTTGGATATTTCTCATCTTTCTCATATGTAAAACTTGAAGTAATGTAGGGAATAGTACCTACAGGTGTGGGCAAAAGTAGGGTTATAGTTATGAGTATGTGAGCTAGTTTATTCTTATATAACATGTCCATATGGACAACTGTAGACCTACTTTTGCCAACCCTTGTACTCTACCCTTTTTCTTATAATTTCCCTAATTAATTTCACTCAGTATTATAGCTTTATAGCAATCTTCACATTGACTATTTCAAAATAATATCTTTAGTCCTGACCTTTTACTCCATTTTTTTATTGATTAAGGTATTGCATATGTGTCCATAATACAAAAAATCTCAAACACTGTCTATAAATAAACAAATTGACTAATAAGCCTCTATTAAAATTTTAAAATCTTGCTCTCTGATAGACACTTTTAGGAGAATAAAAATAAGCCAGAAATTGGGAGGTGTTTCAAAATTACATGTGACAATGAATTTGTATTATAAATATATAAAGAACAAAATATTTTTTAGAAAAGATATAAGCAGCTATTTTACAAAAAAAAAGATAGAAAGAGGGAAAATAAGCACATAAGGACATATTTATTTGAATAGATATTAAGTAAAATCAACACTAATATCATTATATGAGATATACTACGCATCTCTTAGAATGATAAAAATTACAACTAAAAACTGACATTATCAAAGATTTTTAACACAAGAACCCTTACAACTTGTTGGTGGGAATGATAAATGGTACTGCTCTCTTGAAAGTTTCTATAAAATTAAAAGTGCACTTGTAATATAACCTGTTAAGCTAAATCCATGTTATTTACTAGCGAGAAATAAAAACAAACTTTTATTCACACAAAATTCTGTATGTGAATGTTTATAGCAGCTTTATTCATAACCACCAAAAGTTAAAGAAAAGTGAAATGTAAATAAGCAAACTAGTATATCCACATACCTCTGTACTTCATGACTAGAGTCTTTGTTGACCTGCCTTTCTTGGACACTGTGTATTTAACTTCTACAACACATATTATTGTTTTACTTTAAAAATTCATCCAGGCCCTTGTCATGTCTCCTTTATGCCACCATCAACTCTATTTGAACTCTACAATGGGTCTCATCTTGAATATTTGTGGGCTCAGAGTAAGAGTACAAATAGAAGCCCACATAACATATATCTTAAAAATTAAAAGTTTAAAACATTCTAAAAATAGTTAAATAAAACATGGCAACAAAGAAAGAGCCAACATTTTTCCATGAGTCTCTAGCTGCCAATTTTTAGCCTGCTTCCTTCTCATCTTACCTACTCCTCATATTGCTATATCCTATATGTGAGGGTTTCATATAAATACATAGACAATCAAGCTTGCACATTTGAGTTTAACCCAAAACTTCTGAAAATAGACATTTACTGGCCACATCACAGACTTAGGATGAATATACCTGGGTTGATTAAATAATTTGTGGAGTTCAGTGTAAAATTAAAACACCAAACACCTTGTTCAAAAATCAGGGGAGGAAAAGAGATGCCATTAAAGTTACTAAATATAAAGATTTTTCTTTCTCCTGCATTCTCTCAACTTGTCCTGTTTTTATTTGCTGGTTAATGCCAATCTACATAAAGAAAAATTAATATTGTCTATTAGCATACATTTTGCCATTTATCTTTATATTGTGCAATCCAAATTTCAAATTTAAATAGAACATTTGTTCTTGAATGCAGAATCACTGAAATTATAGTTTGTATTTGCACTTGTATAGGCATATGCATTTTGTTCTTACCAAAATAGTGGAAATGCTACATATACTAAATCAGCTCCTTTTATTTCACTTCTTGGCATGTACACATTTGACCACACTTTGTACCTTCAGCTTACTGTTAAGTAAGGGATGATTGAAGGAGAGGAAACTATTGGTTGCCATTTTTTTTCTATTGTTTCTATGTTATTGCCTAATACAGAAAATAACACTACTAAGAAAGAATATGATAGAGTTCTTTGGCTGTTTTTGTTTGTTGGTTGGTTGGTTTTATTTTTGTTGTTATAGAATCCCACTTAAACATTTTTTTTTTAGAATCCCACTTTTTTGTTTCTACAAGCAGAGCAAGTTTTGATTCCAACTGAGAATGTGACCTCTGTGGCTATCAGCCCTGCTCCACTTGCCCCTTACTCAGCCATATGTACAATATGATTTCCATATCCACACTTTGCAACTTATTGAATTTCTGAGCATTGTAAATTCACTGAAAGCCTGTGCTCATGGGGTATCCTGAAATATACATATGATTATGGTAGCAAGAAATAACTTACATGCAGATTGTTTGTGTCTCCTTGATTTATGGACAAGCTTGATTATTCCATTGGACTTCACTTCAAAGCTTGAGCTTGAAGATAAAACATTTAAAATAGTGAGAGCAATGCATTAAATCAAATAAAGGGCTCTTCTGAGTGTCAAACTCTATGCCATGAAGTTGCATGCCCATGAAGCCTGTCTTCCCTATGCAGAGCAGTGGATCATTCCTCGAAAATGAAGTGGGGGAAATAGTCATGATAGATCAAGTTTTCCAGGGTTCCAGATACCTGGAGAATGGGAAGAGGAGGTGTGTTGTGGGGGATAGAGGCATCTTTTTTGAGCTGCGGAATCCTCACTAAGAAAAAGGTAGGAATAGTGCCCAGAGCAAGAATTCCTCTTTGAGGTTTAAGGACATAGCCTCCTAACTGGCTTTTCTTTTTGATTCCAGATCCTAATGTCTTTTATCCACATATCATCAAGAGCACTCCTCTTTAAGTGTATGTCAGACCATGACACTCATCTAGACAAAACCATCAGTCATATGTTGGAGACAGGGTGTAAGCTGAAAAGGTCCTTGCATTCGAGGGGACTAGGAAGGCTGGCCCCCTACCCACACAGTTTTCCCAGACTTGTTTGGATGGCTACTATCAGTAGAATGAGAGCAAACTTTCATGGCTTGCCAAGAAGTCTGTAACTATTTACTGAGATTTGCTATACCAAGAATTTGTCCTTCTGCTCTGTCCCTTAGAGATTAAGAGGAACAAAGAATACATTCCTCTTGACAAACCTGCTATTCAGTGTTTTGTGTATAAAAAGCATTGCACAGTTAATAAACTTGCTACAGTCCTTCAATGGCTGGCTACCTGTAATCCTCCCTACCCTACTTTCCTGTCTTTCTTTCTTTTCTCAATTCCCACCTCCCTACCTCAGCCCAGTTCTACCTTCAGGCTGGCCCTGGCAGTCATATTCCACATCAGATTCAAGATGAAAATCCTTAATGGCTTGTAATTCCCTTGATGACCTGCTGATGTTATCACTTGCTTTTTTCTAATCTCCACCTCTACTCCAGTTATATCAGCATTTTTATCTTCTTTGAATACATAACTAAATTCCTATTAGCTCTGTCTTTATTATTAATTAGACCAGTCTTCCTGGTCTCTCCAGATCACCATTGCTTTCCAATAAACAAATATTGCAATAAGATGTACACTTAAAATCACAAATCTGATTTTATCAGATTTGACTGCTCTTATATTTTCAATGACTTATCATTACCTGTAACATAAAGTCAAAGTCTTACCATGAGGAATAGATACTATATTCATAATAGCAGAGAAGTTGATACGTGTTAAATATAAAATTAGTGAAAGTTATTATTACTGATGAACCATATTACTGAACTCAGCATTTTCTCCATGGAAAAGACAAATTAATTTAATCTACTTTAAATAATATTACATTTCTTATATTTTGGTCCTTCATAATTTTCCTCCCCTCTTTCTTTCTTCTTTCTCTTCAATGTCCCTCTCTCCAGCACTTGTGGGCCCATTCTCTTTCACCCTCACCTTTACTCCGTGACATTTGAACAACAATTGTTTAATCAGTAAATCATCACAGATATACTAGGAAGCTTTTAATGAGTAATACATATTAAATAGCTATAATGCCCTATTGGAAGTAAAAGGACTGATAATCAGCAATACAGATTGGTAGAGACCCACAGCCTCTGAAAGTGAAAGAAATTGAGTTAGGTCTAAAGTCAATCAGGTAGTAAGTAAGCTGTCACTGATAATGACAGAAACACTAACATTAACAGGATTAATCCCTTAACTTCTTGGATTGCTGATATTTTCTGCTGTCAAATGCTTTGGCTTTTACCAATCATGTGGACATTAATGATGAATTAGTTATAGTAACTACAATAATGCAACTTTCTGCTAGAGATGACATGTTTTTCATATCCTTTTACCATTTTTCACAAATCACAATGTTTATATAACTTATGTGATGACCTGAATGTGTTTTTCTAATATTTGAAAATAATTCTTGCACAGCAAAGCTAAAATACCCTTTTCTTATCAAGTCCATGCTATACAGATTCCCAAATACTTAACTTTAAAAAATAATAGCAGAATATTGTCTCAGTTGCAAGTTTTTAAACTGTCAAATTTATGAGACTAATTGAGATTCATTTTGATAGGTATTTTTGACAATAAGTAGATTGCCTTCTACTATGTATTAAAGAACAGCTTCTTTCCTTTGGATTGAATTTTTACAGTAAAATGCAAATAAATTTCCATTTCTTATAATTTATGATATTATTATCTTATCCTGTTACATACAATGACAATGAGAAAAAACACTCCTGTTGCTGCAATCTGTGCTGAAAAGCTTTCTTAAAATATCTTGTCTCCATTCCTAGCTGCAGGAAGTTGGAATTTTCTCACAGTATTTTCAGGATGATGCTAAGACTTGGTTATAATAGGCATTAAAAATACAACATGCATTTTCCCAGTTAAAATTTTAAACAGTCAAAGCTATCTGAATAAAAATCATATTCTTTTATTATTCACTCTAAGCTATCATAATTTAAAAATTATTATTGGCATTTATTTCCCATTTATATACAAGTAAATTCAATAGAGATCGCTATATTCTACAATCAATATGATACCCAGTCCAAGCCTAAGTATAAATGTGTTCAGCTTTCTTTCTAACAATCACTTTATGATTTGGGAAACTATAATATATTTATTGGAAGAATAAAAAGGTTTTAAGGCATGTAAATAACCCACCATCCCTATTTCTTCAGGCTTAAGAATGTCATGACCTATTGAGTAATTTATGTATGGCTTTAACTAACTTACAGGTGCTCTATAACACTAGAATCATATACTTGGGAACATTGTCATAGAAATGAGAAGTTCTTCTTCCTGAAAATCTAGATTGTTAGACTGAGGTACTATAACATGGTGGTTTATAGTTCAAAGTCTGGAGACAGATTGCCTATATTCATAGTTGGTCATTTCCAATTACATGATCACGAGTCTCAGTTTCATTATGAGTAAAATATGAATAAAGACAGGTATACTGAAAAGATTAAATGAGAAAAGGTGATATATCTAAAACCTCAATAGTTCTTGGCATTTCCTAAGTGCTCAATAAATATTAGCTATTGATATATTAAATGGATTCTAAAGTACATTTTTATTACTAAAAAATGCATATTACAATCTATATGTCCTTACAGTTATTGTAGGCCACAATGCAGTCATAATAGTGGCAAATATATAAACATAAAAATAAATATTTTTAACAAATATTTAAGTCATATCTCTTCATTATTTAAGGTCTTTAATTTCTCTAGACAATGATTTTAAACATAGAGACTTAGGTAATTTTTGATATGATTACTTCAAATGAGTTTATGTTTTTGGATGTTATTGTAAATGGTATTTTATTTTCTAATTTTTATTGTTAATATGTGTGTATATGTGTATACATATATATATTTATAAATATAATATAGATAATTGATTTTTCTCAATTGTTTTCTTAGGCTGCTATAATCAAATACCATAAATTAGATTGCTTAAAAAACCAACAGTTCTAGAGGCTAATAAGTCCAAGTTCAGAATATCAGTCAAACTTATTTGTGGTAAGATCCTCTTCCTGGTTGATAGCTTCCTTGCTGTATTCTCCCATGGAAGAGAGAAAAATCATCTCCCTTCTATCTCTAACTATAAGGTTTCAACCCTCATGGTCAAATTATTTCCCAAAGACTATACCAAATATTTACAGAACATTCTATCCAAAATAGCAGACTACACATTCTTCTCATGTGCACATGAAATATTCTTCAGGATAGATCATATATTGGGACACAAAACAAGTCTTTGTAAATTTAAAAAGGTTGAAATCATATCAAGTATTTTTTTTTTCTGATCATGTTATGAAACTAGAAATCAATTACATAAGGAAAAGTGGGAATATAATAGAATCAGAGGTATGGAAGGGGAGTGAACTGACGATTCTTGGGGAAAAGGGGAGAGGGAATGTGGAAAGAGACTGAACATAAACTGTGCACCTATGGATGAGGACAATGGGGTGGGGAGGGGGAAGAGGGTGGAGTGGGAACCTGATGGAGGAGAGCAATGGAGGGAGGGGGGAAGGAACATTTGTAATATGGAGATTAAACAACATGCTAGTAAACAGGCAAAGGGTCCTAGAAATAATCAATAGAGGAAAGAAATCTTGAGAAATATAAAAATAGAAATACCAGCTACCAAAACCTATGAGTTGCAGCAAAGGCAATTCTAATTAGAAAAGTTTTTGCTATTTGTTCTGTAGGCATGTTAGTTTCCTACTGATGCTACAACAAATTACCACAAGCCTTGTGCCTTAAAACAATGCAAGCTTATTATTTTACTGAAAGCCTGGTGCACGGAATTCATGCGAGGGGGAGGTGTCCTGTGACCTTTCACAATCCAGGACCCCTCCAGGTAAGGGCCTTAGGCCTGGCCGGAGATCAGGACCTATTGGGGTTTTCCTTCTCCCAGCTGCTGGCAGCTGGCCCAGTCCCAACCACTGCCACTATTTGTGATCTGTGCAGCATTGCCCTTCCTTCCCCCACCATCTGATGTCTCTCTCTGTGGGCAACAGACATGAAGTGTGATTGCTTGGCTGGCCTGGGCCTCCCTCTGCAGGTTGATCACTCTCTGGCCCCATACACCTGCCACAGCATCTCTTGCTCGTGGCCCGGGCCTCCCTCTGTGAGGCGATCAATCGCAGGGCCCCAGATCAGTAGTCCTGCAGAGGAAAGCCCTGCCCACCTGCCACAGCGGTGCCAGCCAGGTGGCCTGGGCCTCCCTCTTTGGGGCAATCAATGGTGGGGCTCCAGGATCCATCGCCCAGCAGAGGGAAGCCCCGCCCACCCGGCCTGGGCTCCACCATTGATGGCCACCCAGAGAGGGTGGTCTTTGGAGCCATCACGGAGGTCCCTGATCGATTGCCCCACCAGCTGATGGCCTGGTTGGTTGTGATCATTACCTGGGTTCATTCAATCTGCTACATGGACCCAGACTTGAGAGTGATAGTTAGGGACATAGACAAGCTAGAATCTTGTTGTAGCCAGAGTGAGATTTGTAGGAAACTCAGTTTCTGGAAGCAGTGATAGCATTGCTGCTTTTTCTTCTACAAGTAATTTTATTTTTTTTTTAAATTTATCTATATGATTAATACTGTATTTTGTTCTTTTGTGTAATCCTAGTGCTATAGTTAGTAATATAATATATGCTGGAAACTTTTTTTTTTATAGAGGACATAGAATGTTCCATTCATTTCAATGTTCTCCTCCTCAGATTAGAGGAGCAATTCTCACTGCTGCTCAGATTGTAGGGCATTGATTGAGCCTCACATACTGTGCTCTAAAATGAATGCTGACACAAATAATTTTGTCTCTTCTAATTCAATCTTCCATACATTGTGTCTTCTGTATAACCACATCATTGTCTTTTATTATTTTTTTTCTTTACTACTCAAATGTGCCAAGTGATACACTTTCTTTAAGTGATAAATTCATAGCAAGATTGAAAGATAACTGAAAAGAGGTTTTGCTTGAGCCTTGAGTTCAATTCACCTGTTCTCATGGAATATTATCAAGTCCTATATTAGAGATAAACAGACTATTCAGGCTAATAATTTATTTCAGTTCTCATTCTCTGAGTGCATAAAGCCCTTGGGAACTCCATGTGAGCAGTGACAAGATTAAGCCAAGATTATAACCCTTAATAGTATGGTACTTTTTATACTATAAATTTGCTACATTTGTATTGCTTGAAGTCCTGTTAGGGTGGGCATGTAGGAGTTAAAAATAAATAAATAAATAAATAAATAAATAAATAAAGAGAGAGAGAGAGAAAGGAACTAGACTGGCTGGGTCTGATTAAGTCTGGAAGTTATACTTAATCTGGCTTAAATCTAGAAATTATAGCTTTTGACACCACGGGGGATAGCAGAGATTAACACCCCCACCCTTCCCATGTAGGGAGGAAGGACAAGTTTTCCAATTGCCTCAAGTACTAGTCCAGACAATGGGGAGAAGGAATAAACAATGAAGGGAGCCCTAACCAATTTGGCTCAGTGGATAGAGCCCTGGCCTGCAGACTGAAGGGTCTCAGGTTGGATTCCAGTCAAGGGCATGTACCTTGGTTGCAAACACATCCCCCATGGGGTGTCTGCAAGAGGCAGCTGATCGATGATTCTCTCTGATTGATGTTCTACCTCTGTATCCCTCTCCCTTCCTCTCAGTAAAAAATTAATAAAATATATATTTAAAAAAAAAAAACAATGAAGGGAATACTTGTCTGCTCAGGGTATGCTCAGTAGAAACCAGATGTTGCAGCAAAACTTTGGGACATGTACAGTAGGAGCCAAAATGGTGACATAACAGGGGGAGCCTCTCCTGGAAAAAGAATAAGATTAGATAGGGGTGTGGAACCTGGAAGGTTCCCAGAAGGGGATATTGAGCGGGAGGTCCCAGCACAAGCTGGGGAAAACCAGGAGGTAGGCTGGATAGTTTGAAAGAAAGACTACTCGTTCCTTCAAACCAAGAAAATACATGAAAGATAATCAAGAATCTTGGGAAGCAGTTGCTACTAGAGCCTGCCCATCTTCTATGTCTTGTAAACTGCTCAACAGCAAGAGAACACCTTGGGTTATGTTAGATTTCAACTGGTCATAATAATGAATCCCATTATTATTTCCTTTCACCCCAATAAATCTCATCACTACGCTTAAACTTCTCCCAAGCACGTGCCCTCTGAAATTCCTTCTTCTTGACAAGACCAGAACCCATTCCCATCAGGAACACTTCCACCTCCCTCCCACATTGGTTCCCATAAGATAATGATAATTGTTCAGATAGGAACTTTCCAACACAGAAGGAAAGTAATAAAAAATTATATAGAAACCAGCCAAAACCGGTTTTCTCAGTGGATAGAGCTTCAGCCTGCCGACTGAAAGGTCCCAGGTTCAATTCCAATCAAGGGCATGTACCTTGGTTGCAGACACATCCCCAGTAGGGGGTGTGCAGGAGGCAGCTGATGGCTGATTCTCTCATCAATGTTTCTATCTCTCTATCCCTCTCTCTTCCTCTCTGTTAAAAATGAATAAAATATATATATTTTTAAATTATATAGAAACCACACATAAAAAGAGACATAGAAATGGGGAAACAAACACTCAAGGTCAGCAGAGTAAACTCTGGAGTCAATCCTGGATTCTAGAACCAAGCAGCTATTTTGCAAAGACAGGAGAGGGCTGTGGTGCCAGCACTCCTTCCCTGTGGGGGAATACAGACAGCAGGTATGAGTGTTTGTGGATCAGGGCTCAGGTTAAGAAGGATTTGAGAAAGAGGGAATTAGAAAGTGCCTGCAACTAGAGACTAGGGAAGGCACAGTGCTAGAGGAGGCCAAGACATGTTGGAAAAGGACAGGTTAGCCTTGAACCTTACCAGTCAGAGGGAATAAAGGAGTGTGTTGAAGAGAAGGCTGCTGTTGAAATAAGACAATATCAAAAAATCACAAAGAAGTTTAAAGAAAGAATCTTTACTCTTATTTCTAAAAGTGCTGATATCATCAAAAGGAAAAACACTTCCTTTTATTCTATTTTTAAAGTTTGCCTCTGTTTGTCATCTCCAGGGTCTCTCCTGTCAGCAGCAGCAGTAGCCATATAAAGGAACCTGAATACACAAAGAAATATTTTGAAACCTGGAAAATTTAACCTAAAATACATTTTAGCTTTATGAGTGCCCTTGAGGGTGGAACTGAATTGCTCAGGAGATGAATAATGGGATTCATTACTATGACCAGTTGAAATCTAACATAACCCAAGGTGTTCTCTTGCTGTTGAGCAGTTTACAGATTGTGGAGAGTAATGCAGCCCCAGTTCAAGTAATTTCTTATCCTAACAGGGAAGCCATCAACAAAGGGGTATATACTTCCTACAGAGGAGATGTATATCTATTTTTGTAGGTACGGGGAATAGAGGCCACCTCTTTGCATATTCAAATGATATGGATACATGTAATTACTTATATGTTTTGCTTTTGTTAGTGTGTCCAGTCATATGAATAAGAATGTTAAAGCATTAATTAAGAGACACTTTTTTGTGTTTTTTTATTGTTATACATGCAAATTAAAAATCTCTTATATAAAATATAAACTCAATACTTTGAGGCCACTTATTCTTGATGGTATTAAAAGTACAGGCCTGGTGGCTTCTAGTGTGATTTTTATCAAATACTAAATGGAAAAATTAATTATAATCATACATGAATTTTTCCAGCTAATAGGAATATAGGATTTTCCTGCCTTTTTTCTATTAAGATAAAATTGATGCAATCATATAACTTGTATGGTGTAAAAGACAAAAATTATAGGCCAATTTTATCTATGAATATCTATAAAAATAGGATAAGGCTAAATAATCTATAGGAAGAATTAATAACAGACAACAGTGCCATTTAACAATGACAATAGCAATAAAACACTGTGACCTTAGGACAGTGGTTGGCAAACTGTGGCTCTCAAGCCACATGTGGCTCTTTGGCCCCTTGAATGTGGCCCCTCTTCCACAAAATACCACAGCCTGGGCAAGTCTATTTTGAAGAAGTGGTGTTAGAAGAAGTTTAAGTTTTAAAAAGTTAGCTCTCAAAAGAAATTCCAATCATTGTACTGTTGATACTTGGCTCTGTTGACTAATGAGTTTGCCAACCACTGCCTTAGGATATTAAAGTTACTTGTTCTGGTCCTACTTATTGTCAATTACTGAATCAAAACCCATATAAATGGATTTCCAATTCTAAGCTTTACAAATAATCTACCTGTTCCCATTCTACAACAGGATCAGTTAGGATAATATATACAGCTATCACAAGTGAACTCACATGCTCTCTAATTTTATACAATTAAAGTTGGGTTGTTGCTCACCTAAATCAAATACTGACAGTCTTCCACCTAGGGATTAAGGAGAAATGGACTCTTCCACCACATGTCTCTGCCATTCTCTAGGACCTTGAGTCCTATGGATCCAGCTGACAGAAAGAGGGAGAGAGAAAAGTATCAATGATATATCATAGAATTGTACCCTTAAAAGCTATACAATCTTATTAATCAATGTTACCCCAGTAAATTTAATGAAAAATAAATAAATGCATTTCCAAAGAAAAGCTCATCGTGTTAACTATCCTAGCAAATGTGACACTAGTTACTTATATTCACATTCCATTCTTGAAAAGCAGTTGAATGATTTCAAGATGCCAGTGTGAGATATGGGAAATGAAATCCCTAATTAATAGCTCCTCAGAGTTTGTGGAGAAGTGCTTTCTCTTTATGGGATGCATACAGGGTTATAGTTTATTGTTATTTTTTGTTTAAGACTACTGATTATCAGCTAATTCAGGGCCCTTTAATAATGTTGTCTTTCTCAAAAGCATTCTAGTTTGAATGACATGATCATCCTATATTCTGCTACAATGCTCTTAAAAACTACAAGACATTTTTATAATTGTTGCTTCATTTGGTTTGCTTCTAATATCTAAAATGTAGAATAATATGCCAATATTATAATATTTTGTTGTAGATACCACTGACATTCTGTTTAATGTGCCTAGTTCATAGTAAATACTTAACATCTCTAGAGAATGATGTGACTATTTTAAAATCATACTTCAGACATATTTAATAATAATTTTAAGCACATATCAAACTTTTGTCAGAAATTTATCAAAAATAGCATGTTGGGCTTTTCTTTTCTTTTTTTTTTCTTTTTTTTTTTTGACTCTGGATAATAGTTTTGAAGAAACTCATGCACAAATAAGTGAAATGCAGCCAGATGCCCCAAAACACTGCGAATATTTTTGAAAACATGTTCGAGGAAAATTTTAATACACAGTAAAAGTATGTCTAAAAAAAAAAAGACAACTAAGGTACTCTGCTTCTTGAAGGCAAAGGATTTAAATAAATGACCCTTTAAAGTCCCTTACAATTTCTTAGTGCTGTAATAAACTCTCCTGTCGAGGACAATCTGAGTACATAAAAATGTTTTTAAAAGATATGATAAAGCAAGTGAAGCTGTAGTAACAGACCCTTTCATGTCCTATATCCTGAGTACTAGTATTCATGTAAGATTTGCTTCTAAAATCTATCTAAGCAACAGAACTTAACGTAACAAAGTGTTACGTTCCCAGGGTAAATGTTATATTTGATCTCCTGAAATATAATAAAGACTACACTTCATTAAAGTACAATTGTCAGCTGTGGGGATGATACTGCTTTGTTATGTCAAAACATGAACAGAAGATGAATTAAAAAAAATTCTTGAGACAGCAGCATGTGGAACTTAATAAGATGTCTCTAAAATGACTTTTTGTAATAAAAAGAATTAGATATGACCCATTCAACTTATTTTCTTCTAATCTGCTCAACTTAACCCCAATGTGCTATTTGCTCCTTATCGCCATTCCAATGGTCAAATAAGCATAGCTATCAGATGTCAATGTCACAGTGAAGACTTCATAAAATCTTAAATGTTTTGAACTCCAAAATAAAAGACTTCCCAGTACATTCTGAGCTGAAACCTCATAAATTCTTAATTGTACTATTCAATGACAAATACTCTGAAATATTTCTAAAAATGACTGATACCATTAAAAATATAAACAAGAAGAAATTAATGTCTTCATCCTTTTAACAGAAATTGTCAAACAATTTTTATTTTAATGTCTTGGTGATATGCATAATCTACACTTGTGAATGTGCTAGGATTTGTATATTTCCAAAGTTTTATGGACTATTTTCAGAATTATTGTCCATTATAAAGCTTTTACTCTAATCAGGATTAAAGCAATTATGACCATTCTCACCACTCTTATTCAAAATAAGAGTTCTAGCCAAGATAATCAGAAAATAACAAAGAAATGAAGAAGAAGAAATGTTTGTTGTTTGTAGATATAACCTTAAAAACAGAAATTCATTAAAAAATGTTAGAATTAATCAACAAATTCAGTAAAATTACAGGATACTAAATCAACCTATTGATGTCAGTTGTGTTCTATGTCCTAACAAAATAGCTGAAAAAGAAGTAAACAAAACAATCCAATTTACAATAGCACCAAAATAATAATAATATACTCATTATTATTTAACCAAGGTGGTGAAAGATCTGCACACTAAAAACTATAGAAGACATTGATGGAAAAAATACAAATAATTAAAAAGATATTCTGTGCTCATGGATTGAAATAATTAATATTGTTAAAATGTTTATACTACTGAAAGCCATCCTTAGAGTCAAGGCAATCCCTATCAATGTCCAAATGTCATTTATTGTAACAGAAATAGAACAAATAATCCTAAAATTTGTATGAAACTACAAAAGACTCCAAGTAGCTATAGCCATCAGGAGAAAGAACAAAGCTGAAGGCAGCACACTACCTGACTTCAAACTATAATATCTATCTATCTATCTATCTATCTATCTATCTATCTATCTATCTATCTATAAACCTAAGCAACTGAACGACTGAATGACTGAACAACCAGCTGACAGGTCACTATGATGCACACTGACCACTAGGGGTCAGGTGCTCAATGTAGGAACTGGCCCCTGGTAATCAGTGAGCTCCCACAGAGGGAGTGCCTCTCAGCTAATGAACAGGGTGAAGTGTAGCTGTGATGGCATGAGCCTCTCCTGTCTCTGAGGCAGTGCTACCGAGTGGCAGGGGCAGTAGGCACAGTAAGGCCAGGATGAGCGGGAGTGGTGTGGTGCCTGGCCCAGGCTCAGGCTCCTCTCTGGCCACCTGCTGCTCCATGCACCACTGCATCCCTCAAGGGATGTAGCTCAGCCAGTTTAAACTCTACAGACCCCAGGGATCAGGCCAAAACTGGCAGTTGAACATCCCCCGAGGGGTCCTGGATTGCGCGAGGGTACAGTCCTGACTGAGGTACCTCATCAGTGCATGCATTTGTGCACTGAGCATTAGTAAAGCTATAATAATTAAGAGAATAAGATCCTGAATAAAAATGGAGACATAGATAAATGGAAGGGGATTAGGAGATTTTCTTTTAAAAAATATTTTGATATGATGAATTATATCAACTATTTAAAAATATTAACCCAACCTTGTCATTTTTCTGGATTTGATATGTGGGTGATCTTGCCTCAGAGCAAAGATTTGAAAAATTTCTGCCCCTTAGATTTATTAATGAGTTTGTGTAGAATTAGCAGTATTTCTTTATTGAGTACATAGAAGAATTCACCCATAAATCCATCTGGCAACTCTTTGTGGAAGGTTTTAAGCCACATTAAATGTTTTTAATAGGCATTAAAATACTAATAATGTCTAGTTCTTTTTGAGGAAACTTGATTATTTATATTTTAAAAGTTATTTATATTAAGTCATCAAATGTATTTCCATATAGTTGTCCACAAAATTCTCATATTCTGATTGTTTTTTACTGTGTTTTTTTTTTCATGGTCATAACTTTTTCCTCAAGAATGTGCATTTGGAAGACTCACCATATAGCATCATATATATGGTCATTTTTACTGTTTGCTTTGAAATACTGGTACATTCTATTCATGAAGGATAAAGTGTCTCCCCCACCCAGGTTTGATATTCCTACTTATCTAGTCTCCTAACAGAGGTATTCCTCAAACTATTTAAATAGCCAAAAACTATTTAAAATTGCTTATGTTTTATATTCCATTATTTAATGTGATTTTATACAAATATAAAATAACATTGTGTAGACATTATCTGTTTGTTTATCTTGCTCAGAATCCCCAAGTCCCTGAAAGAAAACTGGCATCTTTATTTTAAAGAGAGCTGATCTTTAGTAAATAATTTACATATTCCATTTACTGATGATGTCAGTAAATAGAGAAAGATTTTTATATAGGTGAGTATAATTGATTATAACTCTGTTGTCTTATTATTTCTATCTCTGTTTTTATAGAGTTGCTTTAGGATTTGTAGCATATATTTTTAACTCATCGCAGCCTACTTTTAACTAATATTATACTACTTCACATAATATATAAAAATGTTAAAATGTATATATCCATTTTTCTAATCCACATTTTGTGCTATTATGATACACTTTATTTCTTTTTTGTTTTAAACCCTACAATCCATTTTATTATTTTGTTTAAGTCATGTAGTACTTAAAGAAAATTAAGTCATAAGAAAAATATTTTTATAACCTCAATTTTAACATTTTGAAGTGCTCTATATTTCTTTGTAATATATAACCAGCTTTCTAGTTAGTAGCCGTTTTCCCTCTGCCCCAGTGACTTTATCTTTTTTTTTTTAATTTTTGGATATTCTCATGATGAATATTTTCAGCATTTGTATGTCTAAAAAGTATTTATGTTTGACATAAATTTATTTTTTCCTTTTATATTGTATTTTATTCAATTGAATTTTTAAAATTATACCACAGTGAAATATATTTATTTGTCTTTTGGTGTATAACCCTATTAGTTATACAGTAGATTTCTATGAGCATTATCACAATCTGGACACAAAACAACTCCATCATTTCATAGTCATCATTTTAAAAAATATTTTTATTGATTTTTTTACAGAGAGGAAGGGAGAGGGAGAGAGAGTTAGAAACATCCATGGAAGAGAAACATTGATTAGTGCCTACTGGGGATGTGCCCACAACAAAGGTACATGCCCTTGACCAAAATCAAACCTGGGACATTTAATTCCGCAGACCGACGCTCTATCCACTGAGCCAAACCAGTTAAGGCCATAGTCATCATTTTTGAATAATGTTTTATTTTGCTGTGTGTGTGTGTGTGTGGGGGGGGTGTATGTTTGTGTATAGAATTTTAGCTTAAGACATTTTGTTTGTGTTTTATTTCAGCATGTTCTGAAGGTCTAGCTGCTCTATTTTTAATTCTCATAGTTCTCATTTTAAAGTCTTCTGTTCCATGCAGAAAACAAATCAATGAGGGGCAGGAGGTTGAAACTTAGACAATTTACAGAAAATCCTTTATTTTCTTAAGAATAATACAAAATCATGATTATTAAATTAGGTACAGAATTTGCACATAATGTAAACGCATGCAATTACACAGAACTATACACGTAAAGATTGTTGAATACAATCTTTTGATATTTTACTCCTATAAAAATTACAATGTGAAAACAAAACAAACCACACATTCAGGAACTGAGCCATTAAAGGAATCTGTAAGTGAACTGAAGTTTAATCATTATTAATCTCTTTACAGAAATGCACCTCTTCCTGTACATATTGTCAAGCTATTATTTCTTTAATAATAGCTTGACAATATATACAGGAAGAGGTGCATTTCTTTAACTATAATAAACAGTTATTTTTACATTATTTCAGATAATTCTAATATCTAAATGCATGTACAACCCCCGCCTTGTTCTGTTCATTACTGAAACAACCTCTCTTCAATACATTTGAAATGTATTGAAGGTGTCTTTATCCTGAGCGTGTCCCGCTTTGAAATCATAAGTAAATGTGGGGATGGTCTCCTGTTAGATCTAAAAGCTTTGAATTATATTGTTTTCATGACAGGATTCCAAAACCAAATGTTGTATTCTAAAATTCAAACCTTCTCTTGGGACAAAATAAGTACTTTTGTTTGTTTGTTTTTAATTTGTCTTTATTGTTTAAAGTATTACAGATGTCTCTTTTCTTTTCTTTTAGTTTTTAAGGCTCAGTAACCATCCTGGATTTCTGCTTTCCATCAGATCACCCCCAGTAGTATATTTTAAAGCTCTTAGGATATTTTTATTTTTAAACACACCATAAATTTTGTTCTCAATAAATTAGTTCATCCTATTTCTTATAGTGTATAAATATTCATTTTAAAACAAAGTATTTGAATATTTTCTAAGAAATTCACCAAAATAAGCAAAACTAAAGAAGAAAAATAAACCCATCATAGTTTTTCTTTTTCATTATTAAAATATGGTAGCATTAATTTTACATCTTTCCCTCTTAGTCTCTTTTGTGTTTCCTAAAAATTTTATGTCCCATATGCAATTTCTACATTAATATTATATTAAAGATTTTTATTCATCCTACCCCATTTTTATAACCATCATTTTAGAGGGCTACTTGAGGGCAGAAAATGTGCCCTTTGCCTCTCTCCTACTGTTGAACACAGCTACAAATAATAGACATTCAGTAATGTTAACCTGAATGCGGGTACAGGCATTTTAAATAGAAAAATTTCCTTGTATAGTCAGTTCTTTCCAGCATACCACCTAATATAGTACTATAGTTCAAAAGTTGACATTCAGTGAACAGTTGCTGAATTAAATGCTATAAGAATTTATTCATGCCGTCAAGTGAACTCACTACAGAGGATGATGTGGTATGTACACATTTGTCTCTCATAGGCCCCTTGTCTGTGTTGAATTCAGTTTGGGGGTTAATAATAAATTCACAGAACAATTAATGTGGTACCTAACATTTTACTCCAATAAGGGATATTAATTCCTTCACCAACCTACCTGCTTTAATCTTTGCCTTCCTATAACTAGTTTTCAATATAGCAGACAGAATTATCTTTTTAAAAGTTTAAATTGATCATATCACTTCTATCCTTATACCTTCCAATAATTTTCCATTTCAGAGTAAAATCCAAGTACTTTAAAATGGTTCACATAATCTAGTCATGCTGCCTGCTTGACCTCTTTTTTTTTTTTTTTTCCTGTATGTTGCTTGCTTTCTGTCACCCACAGTGGGCTCCCGACTGTTCCTAATCACACCACGTGTGCCTCTCTCTCTCTGGAATCTGACATTTGTTATTTCCCTGGCCAGAAAATATCCTATTCTCTCACTCTCTCAGATCCTTCATGTTTCTACTCAAATCTCACCTTATCTGAGAGGTTTTCCCTCTCTTCACACTGGTACTCCTTGACCTCTTTGCTACTTCATTTCATCACATGTATATCAAGAAATCCAAGCTTCACACCAGGATCTTTTCCCCCCAAAGCCCAACTATGTTTCTTATATCATGCTGAGATATGAATTAAATACAAATTATATATTTTTGATATTTTTTACAATGGAAATTAATGTTAGCTTCTGGGCTGTAGTTTTTCAGTGACATAAAGGTTAGATCCCATGGCTAAGAATCTTAAAATGCACAGCACACCATAGAAGAAGAAGAAGATAAACATCTTTGAAATTTTCAAAGGAAAAGAAGTTCTCCATGAATTATTTTTAGTGGCATTGGTACGGTAGATCTCTGCAGATTTGAAGCCATTGTATTCTGGGTTTTTAGGCCTCAACCTGAACACTTGCTCTTCTAATGGGACAGCAAACTCCATAGTCTGAGATGCATTCCATGAAGCTTGTTTGGAAGGATTTATTCCCTTTCCCAAACTTTTCCTTTGGATTAATCAGTCAGCCTGTGTGATGCTTTAAATTGGTGGGGAATATTGCAGAAATAAAATCACTATAGGACCAGAACTCTATAATAAATCATTCCATATTTATATCACAAACTTTGTGGGTTATCACTTTTCTCTCTACATTTTTATGTTCTAGGTAGATTTTTTTCTAACCTAAGATAATTAATAAGCCTAAACTTGCGGCTAGATCCAATTTCTAAACATCTTATTTTTGGAGATGGAGTTGACTTCAAAATGGTTATAACATTTAAAAAATTAAGGTTACCTTTATATGATGATATCATGTGTGTCTTGGATATATATATATATATATATATATATATATATATATAGGCAAGGGCTTTGAATTTTCAGTAGTACAACTAGGATTTTGGTGATTCTGTTTCAGGCTATTGAAAATATAAATATAACTTAAATCAAAAACACTTATTTTTTCTAATGTTTGTCATATATTTTTCTAGATGCTTTTAGAATCACGTGGATGAAACAGAGAAAAGTTGACTGATCCACACAGAAATCAAAGCAAATTATTGGTCCCATTTGTATCCATAGAATTATCAAGGAAGACCAAAGGCATTGGACAATAAGGGTCATGATTAATCCTAGAAAGGTGCTCTCTACTCCACCATTAGCAAGACTAACAACTCCAAACCAATTGCTGTAAAATTATTGGCACACATGAATAAACACATAAAGTTATTGCCAACCAATATTCAAAATTTGGGGTAAATAACAGAGTGCTTAGCTCATCTGCCTAAATAAAAATCTTAAAAGTATTAAAAATAAAGTACAAGTTGTTCTGTTTTGACTTACATTATTAAGATCACATGATCAAAATCCTTTATGTATATTTCCACTTAATTTGACTTTTTATTTGGATTAGCTTCTTGACTGATTCTGCACCCTCTGAGAGAAGATCTGAGCACTTGACAAGCATATGAGGAATTCAATTATTGCTTTGGTAAATCTATCTTCAATTTGACATTTACCCTCAATTGAACATTTGCATTGAGTTAGAGACTCCATTAACCATCCCTTTCCTTTTTCTCATTATTCATATCTCCAGATTTATTTCTTACTCTCCCCAAGACATCCTTTCATTTTAATAGGCTTAACAACTGTACAGAAGTTCTCTCTAGGAAATTAATTTGTCTGACTATGTTTGTATAGATAATATATATAATATTTAGCCTATAGTGATTGTAAAGGCTAAGATAATATAGGAAAATTGTTTTATAACTTAAGAATATGTGACAAAAAGTTAAATGTATTTTTAGTGGACAAGAAGTAATATATTAATACATATACAACTCTAATAATTAGATCATAAAGTGATTATACAATTTAGAAAAAATAGATACTATTAGTGATCCTGGGTTGAGGAATTAATTAGTGATAGGAATATCAAGTGTTAGAGGAATGAACTATGGATTAAAAATATTATTTACAGTTGCAACCAAAGAATCATGGGGTGAAAAATAACTAGCCCAAAGTCACATGCCATTCATTAATAAATCCTTCATTCATCCATGCATCCATCCACCCATCAAGCATTTATTCAACACAGGTAATACAGTAGTGAACAAATCAAGTCCTATGTTTTAATTGAAGTTACAGAATCTAAGGATATAGCAATGACTTTCAAAATGCAACTCTCTAATAGTAAGAAAAGAGCTGAAGTCCTGCAACCCAGAGGAATGAAATACCTACACACAGAGAAGTCCTCAATCTCATTATGAGTATACACTAAATCTAGTCATTCTCACTAGCTAATTTAAGGTTTCTTCACCATTAAGATAATATGATTACATAGTTTTCTCTAGCGACTAGGAGACCATTTCTTTTAAAGTATACCTTTCTTCCAACAATTTAGGAAAACCTCAAGAGGCACTGTTTGTTTTGTTTTTTTCTTGAACATCTGTTTTCATTTTCTAAAAGACACTTATATACAAAGATTAATAACATATGATTCTGTCCCCAAATGATTCAAAATATAATAAGGAAGATAAATGTAATACATAAAAACAACTGAATATGATATATCCAATCACACAAGTTTAAGAGGGAGAAAGAAATTCTACTGAAAAATGCAATAAAAGTGTTGCATGGAATAAGGCCTACTTCTACATTAAGGTTTCAAATAACTTTATGTCAAGTCTTCTACTGTTAATTTGAAGTTAATCTGATGAGGTAAGACTATATCATGTTATTTAGTCAATAACAGTTGAATGAATGTTCACTATTAGACAGATTCTGTGATAATCACTGGGGTATAACAAAGAAAACGACAGTGCCTATGGCTTCAAAAACCCAATCTAACAAGGAAGCCAGACAAGAAACAAATCTATTCAGCAAGTACTGGTGGGACTGCTACTACATGTCCCAGGCTTTGAGTAGAGCAGCAGAAAAAAATAAAAACAAAAATATTTACCCTTGTGATAGAACTTCTATTCCAATTAGGTGAAGTAGACAATGAATAGTTACAAATAAGAAACACACTATTTTCTTAAGATGATGATGGGGACTATGGGAAAAAATCATAAACATATTCACAAGTTGAAATCACAGCAGAACAACAACCAGACAGAAAAACAAAAACCAAAAAAAAAACAAAACAACAACAGTTGATAATTAAAGACTGTGTGAGGTGAATTTTAAATGCTAAATAAGAATTGTATAATTGGCCTGGCTGGCGTGGCTCAGTGGTTGAGTGTTGACCTCTGAATCTAGAGATCACAGTTGGATTCCTGCTCAGAGCACATGCCCAGGTTTTGGGCTCGATCTCCAGTGTGGGGCATGCAGGAGGCAACCAATCAATGATTCTCTCTCATTATTGATATTTTTATCTCTTTCTTCCTCTCCCTTCCTCTCTGAAGTCAATAAAAATATATTTTTTAAAAGAATTGTGTAGTTGTTAAATGAGGGATAGAGAATGTTTATTAGGGAAGCCAGTCCCCACCTTATTCGATTGTCTGAGTATCCTATGTTGATGTATGTGGGGGGTAAAACAGTTCCAGTGACTCCCATGAGGAGCAAGAATATAGCAACAAAATTTATAAAGCAACAGAGATGATGGAGGCAGAGCGGCACATAGTTACTGCCAATGACCTACCTGATCATCAAAGGTCATAAAAGGAATGCAGGTATGTGTAGCAGTTACAAGCAAAACAAAAACAACCAATCAACCCAACAACAATAAGACAACACTAGTTATACATATATACATGCAAGTTCATGTATTGATCTCTTCCCACCAAAAAATAAATAAAAATAAAAAATAAGACAAAACTAGGAATATTATGCCATAGGAGATAGCAGAGTAACAATTGACCTGACACTTACCTTATTCATATCTAATAATAGACAAACATGTAAATTGGCCATACCTCTACTACGCCCACAGCCAATCATAGTGAGTATGCAAATTAACCCAACAAAGATGAAGGTTAATTTGCATATGTAGGTGCTCAGCAGCCTGGGACCAGGGAACTTTGCCAGGTCACTCCAAAGTTCCCATGGGTCCTAAGCAATCTGGAAAGGGCCTGAGCTAGGGAGCTACTGGGCAGGGGCGGAGCTGGTGATTGGAAAGAGCTGGGGGTCTCCTGCCCAGGCCCCAAGCCCCTGCGAGATGCTTGGGGCCTGGGCAGGGGCAGAGCCAGAGATTAGAGGGAGCTGGGGGACCCCAGCCCAGGCCCTGAGGCTTTAGGCTTTGGCAGGGGTGGAGCTGGCAGTAGGAAAGAGCTGGGGATCCCCTGGGAAGGGATGGACCTGGACAGTCGGAGGGAGCTGGGGGTCCCCTGGCCAGGCCCCAAGTCCCAGCCAGAGGCTTGGGGCCTGGGCAGAGGTGGAACTGGGGATTGCAGGGATCTGGGTGAGGCCCTGTCCAATCCCCAAGGCTTTAGGCCTTTTCAAGGGTGGAGCTGGCTATTGAAGGGACCTTGGGGTCCCCTGCCAAGGGCTGGAGGCTTTAGACCTTGGCAGGGGAGGAGCCAGAGATTCGAGGCGATGGGTGTAAACTCCAGAGGAAATACCTTTTCTGACTGCTCATTGGCTAAGCTCCCTGTATGCCACTGGTAATATACTTAGTAACTTGGGTATAAGAATCCAAAAAGGTGATCTAGGGTTTTTCTACCTCACTCCTGGAGATAAAAATGAAGGTCTGCTGCTGGAGGGCTAAGAAATGTCATATCCTGCCCTAGCTGGCTTGCCTCAGTGGATAATGCCTAAGCTTGCCAATGCAGGATCCAGTTTGATTCTGATCAAGAGCATGTATGTAGGTGGCAGGCTCCTCCCTGGCTGGGGCCCAGGTTAGGGCTCATGCAGGAGGCAATCAATCAAAGTGTTCCTCTCACTTAGATGTTTCTATCTTTCCCTTTCTCTTCCCCATTCTCTAAAAATCAATGGAAACATATCCTCAGGTGAGAATAAAAAAAATAAAGAAATGTCATATTCTATGAAAGAGACATCTTGAAAATGCCTAAAGAAAGTTGTAATTTTTTCATGATGAAAGGACTGGAGTCTGTGTTGATGAAAACACCTTGGTGGCTGCGGTGACTAGCAGTGGCTGTAGCAGTGGGGTGATGGGGCTGGTGCCTTCCCCTGATCAGCCAGATCGCCTCAGTAGGACATCCCCTGAGGGCTCCCAGTATGTGAGAGGAACCAGGCTGGGATGAGGGATGCCTCCCCCCCTACCCCAGCCCCAGTGCAAGAATTTCATGTACCAGGCCCCTAGTGACATTATAAGATTCCTGTAACAGGAATGCTAACTTGAGGAGAAATTGGTAGGAAATAAGTGAAATTGTAATTTGTGTGAGTAATTAGTTTAAAAAGATTTAATCTAACAATATTGCTGTTTATTGAATATTTATAAGATATATCATTGGCAAATATGTTCTCCTATTTGTGGGTTTGTCTTTTCATTTTGTGAATTCTTTGCTGTTTACTTTTTAGTTTGGTGTAGTCCATCTGTTTATTTTTTTTCTTTTGTTTCCCTTGCCTGAGGAGATATATCAGAGAAAATATAGCTACAAGGAATGTCTGATATTTTACTGCCTATGTTTACTTCTAGGATTTGTATGGTTTTGAGTCTTACATTTAAGTCTTTAATCCATTTTGAGTTTATAAAGAACTTATTCAGCTCAACACCAAAAAAAAAAAATTTAAAAATCCAATTTTTAAAAGGGTGAAGAACCTGAATAGACACTTCTCCAAAGGGGACTTATAGATGGCCAATATACATATAAAAAGATGCTGAAAATCACTAATCGTTAGTAGATTAAAAAAACCTTGTGAGAGGAAAAAAACAAACACACACAGAGGACACTCCAGCAAGAGTGGGTACTAGAGAGCAAGGGTGAACTTTCTGTATAAAGATTAGCCAGGCCGGGGAAGAGAGGAGGAAGGAGTGTGTGTGTGTGTGTGTGTGTGTGTGTGTGTGTGTGTGTGTGTATGAGAGAGAGAGAGAGAGAGAGAGAGAGAGAGAGAGAGAGAGAGAGAGAGAGAGAGAGAAAGCCCAAAGACTCCCAACTCTTTTGTTCTAAAGCACAAAGCTTTGCTTTCTCCACGTTTGTAGCATGTCTAAACACAAACCATTGTGTACTTCAAGAAATATGTATTAGGGAAGGAGGATGCAGCCTTAAAGCAAAGGGTGTCCGAAGTGAGTAACTTCTCTCCTTTTCCCAGCTGAAGCTCCTCGGATGTGCCTGGCCAGCATGGCCGAAGGTGTACCTGAGGAGGGGTGGAGAAGGATTGAAATAAAGACAGACAAGAGAATACAGCCTGCAAGCCGAGCTTCATTTTATAGTCTGATTAAAACAGGGGTAGGTTAACATGTATACAAATGTTCTGGTTTTGGTAACACTTGCTGCACCTCCACAGCCCATTAGGTATACTTAGAAAGGAATTAGTTAGGGCCACAGGTCAGGCTTAATTTTGCTAGGAGAGCTCTGCCCTCCAGGCTGGGACTTGTTTGTGGCCCTGCCACAGGTCAGCCTGAGGCCTGACCCTAGAGCTTCTCCCTACCCTCAGGGGCCTGCCTCTTTGTGAATCCACATTTATCTCTGGGCACTTGGGAGGTTAGGGAGCACAGCACTATCCTGGGAGAGGGAGGTCACAGGGACTGCACCCGTGGTATTTGCCCCAATTTTCATCTCCTCACCCTCCCGGGTTTCTTTCCACCCCACCACTGATCCAGTTAATGGGGTCAGAGGTCTCCAGCTGCTAGACACTCCAGACAGAGAGCACGCTGGGGGCCGGGTAGTCCTGCTCTGAGGCTCCTTTGTCCACACCCAATCCTGTCAGCTTCCCAACTGTGGGCAACATCTTGGGAATGATGCATTTACAGAATGGAATATTACTCAGCTATACAAAAGAAGAAATAAAATATTTCTATTACATTTTTGGTTTGTCATAGAATCTGAAGATATCCACCACGGATTGAGAAAAAATATAAACCATGCATATACCTAACTATGGACTTGTATCCATAATACATAAAGAACTCCATTAAAATCATACTCTATTAAATAAGTAATTAACAAAAAAATATATAAGCATTACCAATCAGTAGGTGAAAAAAAAGTGATAAATAATATTTAATCCTTAGGAAAATACAAACTAAAACCACAGTAACATCAGACTTAATCCACCCGGGTGTGAGGAGAGATTGGGTGGCTCTGCGTCAGGCAGCTGCATGGCTAGCACCTTTGAATTGCATGTGACTGGGGGTGGGGAGAAAAGCCTCCCCAGAAAGAGGTTTTTCAAAAGCCTTCAGGGACCAGGAGCTTGGCCTTCCGGGCCTTCCTTCCCCTGGCTGCAGGCAGCTGGCCTTACCCATACTCACCTTGGCCTGATGCCACCCCTGTCTGCCCTCCCCCTCCCCCAGTTTCCTGTTCCCCATCGGGCAATCAACACCTGCCGGCCAGGGGGAGGTTAGCCAGCAGGCCCTGATCAGGCGATCGGAGTGGTCAGTGCGCATGATAATGACTGGTCATTCTGGTTGTTCAGTCATTGTACCTTAAGGGTCGTTAGGCTTTTGTATATATATTAGAGGCCCGATGCACAAAATTTGTGCAAGGGGCTCAGCCCTGGCAGCCCCAGCATCGTCTGGAAGGATGTCCTGAAGGTCTTTCCGCTGTCTGGTCTAATTAGCATAGTACACTTTTATTATTTTAGATAGATTGCTAATCTTTCAAATTGTTTGTGCCATTTCAACCACTACCAGCAATGTATGATAGTCTATTGCTTTACATCATTGCCAACAATTAATATAATCAGTATTTATATTTAGCCGATCTCGCAGGTGACATTACTGTGCTTTTAGTTTGTATTTTTCTAAGGATTAAATATCGTTTATTCACTTTTTCATGTACTTATTGGTAATGCTTATATATTCTTTTGTTAATTACTTTTTATGCTTTGTACATTTTTATTCAATAGAGTATGGTTTTAATGGAGCTATTTATATATTCTGGATACAAGTCCATAGTTAGATATATGCATTGTTTATATTTTTCTCAATCCATGGTTTGTATCTTCAGATTCTATGACAAACCAAAAATGTAATAGAAAGATTATAACTAAGTTTATCTGTTTGTTAAATGTTTTGAAATTAGAATTATTTTTTTCTTTATTGTTTTCTATCTGATCTTTGGTTTAATAGTCTTTATTGTCATCACTAACATTTTCAATACAAAACTATTCTGTCACATCAAAATTTTGTTCTGGCTCTTTTGCACCCTCTTTAGTTACAGATGATATCACTTTTGAAAAGTTTTCACTGCCTGAAACTCAGAAATCACAACTTAACATTAGAAGACACGTTTGTTTCTTAAGTTAATGCTAGCAATTTCACTGACTATAAGTAAAGGGTCCTCTTTGTATTTTTATTTATAAATAGTGTAGCTTTTCTAATAAATTTATCTGACAAAGAAGAATTTATGTAATGTTTTAATGTAAATTTAAACCTCTGAAAGAAGACAGATGTTATGAACTAAGTAGCAAGTAAATATTATTAAAATAATATAGTTCACTTATTTACCCATTCACTCGTTCATTTGAAATAGAATTCTTCCTAGAAACCAGAAGGCAAGTTCATGTGAAATCTTTAATAACTAATATTTTAATACTAATTTCTGATCTAGGTCAATAGTTCTATCACACATATTTATTTTTCCTGCAGCTTTTTTCTTACCCCCCAAAAATGCTTTAATGGCATTATTGTAATGAACTATGTACAAAACATATAAAGAAATGTTTTAACAGCATGAGACTGAATGAATGAAATAAATTTGTCAGAGGTTATATTGCATTATATGTTTACCTAAGATAAAAGCTGTACATAAATTACATGGCTGCCTAAATTAAATATTTACTTCCCATATCCTCTTGTAATTTTAACACCTTATGTACAGTATGAATATATTAGAAGGAATGAGAATTCAAGTATGTTATCTATGCCTTATTTTTGTTTGTACACATACCATTCTCTATATTGAATGACATTACACATCTTGTTTTTGAACAATGTGTTTACTACTAACTGAAAATATGTTCACCCTAGAGCTGTGTTCGGTAGATATTACCCATTATAAAAGAAGATAAGATTCAAAAGATCAATAGTTTGCCCACAGTCATATAACTAGTGCAGAATGTAAAGCATCTGTCTATGAAGTCCACAATATTTATCAGTGTTGTCAATTTTAATATAATGCATTAGTAGGAAGCTGAATTTCAATACTAGTGGGATCTAAAGACTTGCTCTTTAGTGTATTATTAAAATAGTGTGATAAGATATTTATAGAAAACAACAACAAATTGTGGAGTCCCATTTAAATTTCAAGAATGGTCATACCATAATCCAGGGGTCTTCAAACTACGGCCCGCGGGCCACATGCGGCACACAGAGGAGTCTGATCCGGCCCGCCAGGTTTTTTGGGCAGTGAGCGCAGCCGAGGTGTTACAGTAGGAATTAGTAGTTCATATAGTCTGGCCCTCCAGCTCTCTGAGGGACCGTGATCTGGCCCCCACTTTAAAAAGTTTGAGGACCCCTGCCATAATCCATGATTTTTCTCCAAAGTTGTTATAACCCACAAGTAAAAATTAACCTTTCTATTGTTTTAGTTTCAAAAGCTTATCCTTTTTAGTAGTTGAGTAATATTCTATTGTCTATATGCACCACAGCTTTAATATCCATTTGTCTATTGATAATCACTTGGGTTGCTTCCATAGCTTGGATATTGTAAATAGCACCACAATAAATATAGGGGTGGATGAAATTAATACAAAATAATATTGAATGTAAACTGCAATAACTAAAAAAAGGGAAGACTGCATTAGATATTTTACATTTGCCTCTTTTAAACACACTATCTAAAATTCTCCTCCCTCTTCACTCTGGCTTTATGCCCCAAGAGTCTCTCCCTGCCTACTGCTCTGTGGGCAGGAGGCTCATGCCACAGGACTGCTGCAGTGGACTTCTTAACCTCTGCTTCCATTCCAATGCATTCCAAGGCAGTCAGTGCATAAAATGGGGTGTCAGTGTTAACCCTCTCCCAACCGTATTTCTGCTGGATCTCCAGAGGTTAACTATAGAACTCTAGGTTTTATATGTCTCCTAGTTATCAGCTACTTACCCCAGTCACCACCTCATAGCCAGCTTACTTTGTGAGGGTCTGTGGAGTTTTGCCACATGATTTTGTCCCAGCTCTGACTCATTCAGATATGGTATCATTAAATACCACACCAAGGAATATAGGACCTGGCTTCTGGGATATCTACCAAGAGATCAGGATACTAAATCTGTAATAATGGAATTTAACTTTCCATTGGAAAAACTTGAGAGACCATTAAAGGAGAATGAACTTTCTCTCCCTTTATTCCTTGAATGGATTATTGCAAGGTATGGTTTCTGGTGTCAGTAGGCCTGGAGAATTCCTCCTCCAAGGCCAATTGTATTTTCTGAGCAATCACTGTTGTTGTTTTCTCTCTCTGTTCCTTATTAAAAAAAAAAATGAACAACAAGATAGTACATTATCTTCCATTTCTTTCCAATCTTAGACTTCATTGCCATTTTCCTCTTTCTGCTGCTTAAGATTGCACACCCAAGATAAGGAATTCGCACTTAGCTGAAACTGGTTTGGCTCATTGGCCTGCGAACTGAAAGGCCGCAGGTTCGATTCTGGTCAAAGGCATGTACCTTGGTTGTGGGCACATCCCCAGTAAGGGGGGTGCAGGAGGCAGCTGATCGATAATTCTCTCTCATCGATATTTCTAACTCTCTATCCCTCTCTCTTCCTTTCTGTAACAAATCAATAAAATATATTTTAAAAAAGAATTAGCACTTAATTCTTGGGTGAGGTTTTATCTAATAAGAAATGTAAGCCAAATATATGCACATATACATATAAATTAAATAGTTACATATGATATGTATATTATATTTCAAATATATAAATCAATTTTTCTATATATAGATATATATATAGATATATATATCCTTAATCATATCTTTGAAATTTCATTTCTGCTGTTGTTTATCTTTGTAACCTTGAAGAATACAGAAATACATTTTTGTCTTATTTTAATAGCTATGGTCAGTATCTCTTACCTTTCTCTGTAAGATAACACTTACCCTCAGTTCTTCCACTGAGCTTCTTTTCCCATATTCTATCAATTGCACTTTCATTTTTGTTCATTGTGAAGGCTAATGCTATTATATATTGATTAAACAACTAGAGGTGTGGTGCATGAAATTTGTGCACAGTTGGGTCCCTAGCCTGACCAGAGACTGGGGTCCCTTGCCCAGTCCCAACTGGGGCCAGGCCAGCCAGGTTGGGGCCTTCAGGCTGCTTGATAGGGCCTGCTGGATGCTGGGAGGAACTTGGGGAGGTTGGCTGGCCTTGGGAGGTTGGCTGTGGGAGCACACTGACCACCAGGGGGCAAATCCTGTGTGAGCATCTGCTCCCTTGTGGTCATTGTGTGTCATAGCGATTGGAAAAAGAGAATCATAAATGATAGAGAGAATCATTAATCAGCTGCCTCCTGCACACCCCCCACTGGGAATCAAACCCAAAATCTGATTTTGTGCTCTGACTGGGAATCAAACTATGACTTCCTCCTGGTTCATAGGTCAACACTCAAGCACTGATCCATATCAGACAGGCTTAAACCATGATTTTAAATTAAATTTGATGTATGTTCTCTATAGATCATTCATGAAACTTCTTGTCAGTAAATATTGTTTATATCATGTTGAATATGCGAACATTGTTCACTGAAGAAGCAATGATGCTATTTTATTTTTCTTTAAGATAGATACATACACACACACACACACACACACACACACGTGTGTGTGGTGTATGTATGTAACTTATTCCATATTTTTTAAAAAAGTTTTCACCCCTATGTTCATAGCAGCACAATTTACAGTAACTAAGTTCAGGCCTACGTGCCCAACAGCAGATGAGTGGATTAGAAAACTGTGGTATATCTACACAATGGAATACTACACTGCTATAAAAAATAAAGAATTCTTACTATATGCAACAGCATGGATGGAATTGGAAAGCATTATGCTAAGCAAAATAAGCCAGTTCAGAAAAGATAAATATCACATGATCTCACTCATTTGTGGAATACAATGAATAACATAAACTGATGAACAAAAATAGAACCAGTGACATGGAAATATTGAACAGACTACATAACCTATGAGGGACGGCAGGAGTGAGGGGCTAAGAGATCAACCAAAGGACTGGTATGTATGCATATGAGCAAAACTAATGACACAGACAGTAGGGGGTGCGGGCTTGAGCTTGGAGGTAGGGGTGGCAGGGGAGAGGTCAATGGAGGGAAAAGGAAACTCGTGTAATACTTTAAACAATAAAAATTTTAAATTCAAAAAAACAGTTTTCATGTAACTCTTTTTTAGGATCATTTATCTTCCAACACCAGATTAAATGGATTAATTTATAGGTCTATTGCATGCCATTCTAAGAGTTCTGGATTTTTGCAATTGACAAAAGTCATTATCTATTTCTGGTACAAACTCTCATGAAAATAGAAATAGGTGGGAACTTCAGAAACCTTCACAATAACTACTTTAGAAAGCAATTTAGCAGTTTATTAAAAAATTAAACATATATCTACAATATGATTCAGCTATTCTACTTCTAGGTATTTCTCCAAGAGAAATGAAAGATATGTCTATACAAATATTTGAAGATGAATGATCATAGCAGCTTTTTCATAAAAGTCCCAAACTGAAACCAATTCAATCAAATGTTCATCCACAGTTGAATGGACATACAGAGATATATGCATATATAAAGAACTACTACTTAGTAGTAAAAAAGATGGGTTATTAATACATGTTATAATGATAAGAGATCTCAAAATAATTATGATGGGTGAAAGAAGATAGAAAAGTAATGTATATATTGACTGCTTTCATTTAGGTAAAATTTTTTGCAATGTAAACTAATGTAGAGTTTTTAAAAATCCATGGTTGTGTTAGATTGTGAGAATGGAATCAGGGATGGAATAGTATGTAAAGAGGAACAAAGGAAGGTTTGCAAAGAGGAAACTTGAACTTTATTATACTTATATAAAGTATCAACATGGAAAACAGAAACTCTTCTGAGATGCTGGGAATCCATACTCCTTGAAATAGCTTAAGGCCCGAACTGATATATCCATGGATAATATTTAGCCCAAAAATTGACCTATGGCATCCAGCTGTTGCATAAAAACAATAATCCTATCTAATAAAAGAGCAATATGCAAATTGACCATCACATCAAAACACAAGATGGCCTTCCCATGTGGTCAAAGATGGCTGCCCCCATGTGGACACATTATGGCCACTAGAAGATGGGCCGCTACAAGATGGCCTATAAGGGAGGGCAGTTGTGGGAAGTTAGTGGTGACCAGGCCAGCAAGAGAGAGCAGTTGGGGGGAAGTAGGCCTGCAGGGGAGGGTAGTTAGGGGTGACTGGGTCAGCAGAGTAGGGCAGTTGGGGGAGACCAGGCTAACAGAGGAGGGCAGTTGGTGGGGACCAGGCCTGCAGGGGAAAGTAGTTAGGGGGACCAGGACTGCAGGGGGAACAATTAGGGGGATCAAGCCTGCAGAGGATAGCAACTGGGGGGACCCAGGTCCACAGGGGACGGCAGTGGTGGGGGGCAGGCTTGCAGAGGAGGGTAATTGGGGGGGACCAGGACTGCAGGGGAGGGCAATTAGGGTGGATCAAGCCTGCAGAGAATAGTGGTTGGGAGGGGGAGCAGGCTGCAAGGGAGGGCAGTTTGTTAAAGTCCAGGCCTACAGGGGAGATCAGTTGGGGAGGACCAGGCCTGCAGGGGAAGGCAGTTGCGGGGATAAGGCCTACAGGAGAGGGCATTTGGGAGCCAGCAGTCCTGGATTGTGAGAGGGATGTCCCACTGGGGATTGGGCCTAAACAGGCCGTTGGACATCTCTCAAGAGGTCCCAGATTGGAGAGCGTGCAGGCTGGGCTGAGGGATGCCTCTCCCCCCGCCCCCAAAGCATGAATTTCATGCATAGGCCAGGCCTCTAGTGATAATAATAAGCCTCTATATTTCAGGAATTGTACTAAATGGTAAGTATACACTATCCCATGCAATTCTCCCATAAAATAATCCTATGGAGTATGTATTTGTTTCCCTCACTTAATGATGAAGAAACTAAGTCTCAGAGAAATTAAGTATCTTGCCCAATATACTTGTGGAATTTATTTTTGAACTGATAAATTATTATTGTAGTGTCTGGGACCTCATACTTTAAGTATTAAGTGGCTTTCAGTGTTACAAAATACAATCTTTTGTGTGATTCTAATAAATATGAATAGTTGTCATAAAGTGATATTATTGAAATAAATTTGTTTTTACATACTTTTTTGCTGAGTTATTTTAAGTACTTTTAAAAAACTGGATGTATATTCATCCAGGTGTATTGTACAAAGATCAATATGCAGTAAGAATCAGTGCCATCTCTTTTTTAACATTTATGTATTTATTTCATTCTATTTTTTTTTTAATGTTATTGAGCCGAAACCGGTTTGGCTCAGTGGTAGAGCGTCTGTCTGCGGACTGAAAGGTCACAGGTTGGATTCTGGTCAAGGGCATGTACCTTGGTTGCCGGCACATCCCCAGTAGGGGGTGTGCAAAAGGCAGCTGGTCGATGTTTCTTTCTCATCGACCTTTCTAGCTCTCTATCTCTCTCCTTTCCTCTCTGAAAAAAAATCAATAAAAATATATTTTTTTAAAAATGTTATTGAACTTTTTTGGGTGACAACAGTTAATAAAACTATATAGGTTTAAAGTATATAATTTTATTATATATCACCTGCATGTTGTATTGTTTGTTCACCATCCATAGACAAGTCCATTACCATTTATCACCGCTTTACCCTCTTCTACCTCCCTCCATGCCCTTTCCCTCTGATAATCACCATATTGCTGTCTGTGTCTATAAGGGTCTTTCTTGGTGTTTTCTTTGCTTAATCTCTTCACCTTTTCCACCTGTTGACTATTTCAATAGCTATGTATAGCTCATTGAACAATGAAGTTACCTTTATCCAGCTCCCCATTCTTTTGGTTTTGGAGATTCTCATTCAGCTGCATGAGTGCTGCATGTGTTTTCATTTAATTAACTTGAGACTATTTTATGTTTATAGGTATTTGGTTTATCTTTTATTGCAACTGGAAGATTGTAATCTTTTTCATCTATATGTTATAAAACTCTAATGACCACAAGTATTGAAACCTATCTGACATATTTCTTTTCAATGTTCTGAGTTAATATATTTTAACTGAACTCCTAGTTAAAGTGAGTAAAATGGTTATTGGTTTGCAAGATTCATGCATAGATACACATCGAATAAATGAATCACAATATGAAAAATATAAAACTAGTTAATTTGCAATGCCAAATCAATAGTTTTCTGTTTTATTACATAATATGGTAACAGAACTGCTTTGACTGAATAATTTATTTTAAAATGAATATTCAACTTGCTTTATAGAACACACATAAAAAATAGTTAAAAAATAAAAGGTTAATGGATTATGGCTGCCAAGAAGAAAGAACATTTCTCTCCTTATGAAAAAAAAAAAAAACTCTTGCCCAATTTATGTACATTTTTAATTAATGAGCTATGGAAATAAGTCAAAACTATTTCTAAAATTCAGGAAATTAAAAATATAATTAAGACTACGTATTATCATGTTATAGGAAGATAGTGTATCTATCACCAAAAAGTAATTTGATCTTTCAAATCTCTACTCTTCTATATACAATCAAACAAACTTGAAGAATTGAGACATAATCTAGCTCAGAAGAGAGATACATTTTGAAGTGTTTGCAGCTCTGCACACATAACACACACACACAAAACACACACACACACACACACACACACACACAGCTTTTGGTGAAGGCATGGGGGAAAAAAGACTTGACATTTGAATATTAAGAAATTTTAGTGCTTTTTTTAAAAACCTGGCTGGAAATTAGGAAACTTATCTGCATAATATTTAATTTGATAGAGAATATAATGAAAATATACATCCCCTATCCAAACTCTGAGTCACAAAGTGAAATGTTAAACTCTTTTGTAATTAATATTTTACCTGTAAATGCTCTCCCTGCCAAATACTGGTCCTCTTTTTCTTTAATCCAGGTACTCATTCTATCTCTAATATGTATGTTTTTGTTTTTTTAACTTATGCAGGATTTCTGTATCCTTTCCTTAGAAAGGTAATCATTCCTTTGTGGCTTACTATTCTCAAAGAACACCACTTAGACCACTACTTCTGAGTATTGTGACCTGACACATTTGTAGAAATATAGGAATATTGGGCCCATCTCAGATTTACCAAATCTGAATATATATTTTAATGGGAATTCCCAATTATTTTTAAACACATTAAAGTCTGAGGAGCTTACCTCGATTATATTTACATTTACCTCAGTATTTCTTTACATGTATTTGCTTAAATGTTTTTCTCTCTTCCATCAAGATAAATTCCTTTTGATGTGGAAAGAATACTGAAGTTATTTATCACCGATGCTTATTGAATTGCTGGTACATAATAAGACTTAATAACTACTTACTGAATGTAAGAAATGTGTTAACCCCACCAAGTCATCTTTGTTGAACTTGCCTAGACTTTCAAGGTTGTCAACAAAGAGAAGAATTAAAACTTTTCTCATTTAATTGCCTCTTGGGAATAGAAACTCATTCCTCTGAAATATTGGACTGACCTGTGATGAAGACCTGAAACTAAGGCAGACTCTAAATATACTTAGTTTCTTAAACAAATACTGATTACAGCCACAATGGTATGAGATCAACGACAAGCAAAGTAGCTTACGATAGCATTTGTAATGTTATGGGATGTGAACAGATAACTTTGAATCCATGCCCAACCACTAGCAATATATAAGGCCATAAAATACTATTTATCATTTGAAAATATTATGCACTTTTTTATTCATATGTAAAATAGGAATACAAATATGTAAAAATCATATCAAGTCATTGAATGAAAAGACAGAATGTTAGTCTCAGCAGTAATAAGTTTCAAGAGCCAGAATGGACTCATCCTCCAGAGATAATTCAGTCAGGATAAAGTATCTCCCACTCTTTTTATGCTATGTTCAGGGTAAACAAAATACAATTTGGTAGAAATTTGATTATATGAAAAATAGAGAGATAACAATAAGCTCTCCTAGTACCCAGATATTAATTTCTAATATCAAGGCTTCTTGAAGACATATACAAGATTAACCTGGAGCATCTAGCAGAAAATAAGGATCCATTTAAACTAAACAAAATACAAAAAAAAAACCAACCAAAAACAAATATACACACACATGCACACACACACGCACACGCACACACACACACACACACACACACACAGTAAAACAACATGACATTGATAGAGGTATGTCAAAAGGACACCAGAGCCATTTGAAATTGGCCAAAGTTAAAACAATTTAAATGACAAAATAAATATAGTATTAGATTATATACCTAAATTATACAATAAATCTTCCTGAAGCCATATTGATATAATTTATTTATATTATATTATAATTATAAGTTATTGAACATACACACATTTTAAAGAGAACATTATTCTCCCATGATGAAGAATTTAACATTTTATATAGGCACTTCACTCTTTAAGAGGTAGAGCATAACTTCCCACTCCCTAAGTGTGATCTATACACCTGGTGACTCATTAAGAGTACAGTATGGCCGAGACCGGTTTGGCTCAGTGGATAGAGCGTCGGCCGGCGGACTGAAAGGTCCCGGGTTCGATTCCGGGCAGGGGCATGTACCTTGGTTGCGGGCACATCCCCAGTGGGGGGTGTGCAAGAGGCAGCTGATCGATGATTCTCTCTCATCGATGTTTCTAGCTCTCTATCCCTCTCTCTTCCTCTCTGTGAAAAATCAATAAAATATATTTATAAAAAAATTTTAAAAAAAAGAGTACAGTATGAAACAGGGAAAAGTGGAAATTTACAGTAGAAACACCTGACACATAATATCTGATTCAGGTGATCAAGGTCCACATCAGCAGTAATATGCCATCTTTATAATATATACCTTGATGTGGTATGATAAAAATGGCATCTTATCTTCTTGGTATTCCTCCCCAAGATTCATAACCCCAATCTAATTATTTTTTTAAAAAAAAACAATTAGGGAAATCCCAATTGAGACATTCTACAAAATACCTGAGCAGTACTCTTTAGCTGCTACGTTCAGAATAAACAGAAGATGATGCCCTGGCCAGTGTGGCTTAGTGGTAGAGCATTGGGCCACTCACCGAAGGGTAGGGTGTTTGATTCCCAGTCAGAGGCATGTACCTGGGTTTCAAGTTCAGTAACATGTGGGAGCCAACCAATTTATGTGACTCCCTTGCTTTATGTTTCTCTCTCTTTCCATCCCTCCCTTCTACTCTCTCTAGAAATCAATAGAAAAAATATGCCTGGATAAGGTTTAACAACAACAGAAACAAAAAAAACAAAACAAAAAAGACCAGAAGCCTAAGGATACATGGCAACTAAATGTAGTGTTGTATCTTAATGGAATCCTGGAGTCCCAAAAAAAGACATTTGGTAAAAATAGAGGAAATCTGTATATAGACTTTAGTAAATAAGAGTGCATCAATATCACTTCATTCTTGTCACAAATGTCCCATATTAATATAAAATGTTGGTTGTAAGGGAAATTGGGTATAGGTACATTAAAACACCTGTTCTATTCTCACAATATTTCTGTAAATCAAAAACACTTCTAAAATAAATTTTAAACTCACTTAGTAGAAGATAAAGTTCAATTCACATTTTTACTTCTTAGCCATCAAGTGATATAGGCAATTATTCATTCTCTATTTATGTAATCTACAAGATGAATATTACTAATGTTATGAGAGTCTAAAATTCCCATTATTAAAGTGATGAAGACTTTGATAAGTAGCTGAGCTTATGTTTTAGCCAAATGTCTCATTAATGGAAAAGAGAAATGTCCAAATGTTCAGCAGAGTGAAATGTCTTAGGGAGATGAAAATAATACCTATTGAGGATTATTGAGAAGATAACAGAGAACTATACATGTAAAACTAATAGCATAAAGACAGGAATCTAGAGTGTTCACTAAATATTAAATCTTATACATGTACAGTCATAAACACACATAAGTAGAATATTTGAGAAGTTAATTTATAAACTCATGAGTGACCTAGAGCATATGAAGGTGACTTGTAACAGACCTTTGCTTGGAATAGAGACTCTCCCTTTGTTTAGGACCCATCTCTGTGATTAGGTTGCAAGTCCCTACAGTAGAACTGAACTTGTATTTGAATGTGACATATATTCCCCAGAAGATTAAATACATATATTGCTTAGTATAGAAACTGTTCTTAATAGATATTTGCAACATACAGAAATATAAACAACTCCCAGAATCAGAAGCAGGGCTGAGAGGGATATCAACCACGATTCCCAATCTAGGGTCAGTAAGATATACTGAACGTCTAAGGAGTTGGATAGCAAGGTTTGTATCATATCTTCCCACTTATTAACAATTTTGAAACAAATTAATGTTTAAAAATATAATTTAAGAAAATTTAAACTAGACTTTTTTAATGCAAGTTTCCTCAAATCAAAATGGTAAAGAAATAGTATGTGAATAACTGGAATGTGTCTGGCTCCATACAGGGAAACATGCTCTTAAAATATACTCATACATATAACCTGTATCGAATCACACTGAGCAAGAATTATTCCTACAATGTTCCTTTCCCTTGGGTCATTTAAATGGTTTAAATTCCATTTAGATATTAGTCCTACAGAAGTACCATAATTACCGAAGATAAATGCCTCATCTACTTTCAAATCTTCATTAAAATTAGCTTTGTTATTTTTGTAGTGCCCAATAGCACAGCTATTAGAGTTAAGAGTCTGTCAGCATTTCCATTTACAAACTCTGTTTTTTTAGGGTTCATTATCTTTTCTGTTTTGAATTGCATTAGCCTGAAAATTAGCTGTCAGCATGAATATGTATTATATTATCTAAACTCCATGTACACATCAGTTTGGCAATATAGAAGGCAGAGATTAGTAACCTCTTTCCTCCTTCATAAAATTCTAAAGGTGTGTTGACTTGCTTGGTAATCTCATGGACAGGAACTGACTGAGCCTTTAATTATGAACTTTCCCAGGGAATTGATCCTAAACCTAACCTAATCATTTTGATATTTAAAATTGTATGAAGAAGTCAAATTGAATATGGACTGTACTTGCTTTTCAAGGTACAATGCAGTTTAAAGCTTGTGGGTCAAATTACAATCTCACATAATTAGAGATCTAGGAGAGGTGCATTTCTAGGGAGTGACTATCTGTGATTTCAACCGAAGAGCAAAGGAAAAGTAAGTCACAGAGAGTGCCGTTTTGTTCATTTTGTTGAAGCTGTTTCTTTACTTTTAAGCAGGCAATGACAGGAGGTGGCACAGCAATCACAACAAATGTAGCAGCTGCAGGGTCTGCAAATGGGTGTCAAAAGCATCTAGAATCCAGTCTGTACCCATTCTATCCAGAGGAAAAGCTACAAAGGGAATTCTGTTTCTCGATTCCTCAATCCTTCTTTCACAAATATACTCCACATTTAGTTAATTTGATACCACCTGGTTCAGCACTGAATATCTTTCTATTGTCATTCAACATCAATCACAATAAATCCTTTCCCTTCCCCTCACCCACCATTTGGCCTCTTTTTGAAAAAAACAAAACAAAACAAAAAACCCCCACAAAAAACAGTTTTATTTGTGAGAGGAAAGATATAAGAAAACTAGCCTTTGTAAAATATTTAAGTAGAATATTGGTCCCACATAATCTGTCAGAAATAAGTAATAAATGTGTCCTTGATTACCAGTTCCACAGGCCAGGGGTTACCGATATAAGAAACGTATTGTCTCAGATTAAATGTTTGAGTGATATATCAGTCACATAACCTATTTGTAAGAGAATTAAAAATCAAAGTGAAAAAGAAAAAAATGAAGTCAAGAATATTGTAATTACTTTTGCTATATAATATGTCCATATGTCTCAACCAGGCCTAAATACAAACAGTGGCTAATGTCCACAGAAAGAAAAAAAATATGAACAAATTTTATTGAAGAGCCCTCAGTTTTTCTCCTACATTGAAGCAGTAACCTGGTTGAAAAAAAAAACATACCTGTTTCATGACAAGGAGTTAAATTGGGGGTTGTAAGAATTTATAGCTAAAGAAACTCCATGTGCAAATCCTAATATCTTATTAAAATAGAGGACCATATTCTGTCACTTAAATTATTAACCTTCCTAGTAGAACTCTAATTCTTGCATAATGGTTCTATCTGAATATTGGATATTAATGAGGGCTTATCATTAAAAATATCCGATTCATGATGAACTTTGAGATCTTCATTATTATAATTTCCCCTTTTGCATTTGACAGTTACACTTACAAGACAATCCAAACAATTTGTAATAGATCTTCCATCTTTCCTCTATTTTAAGAGAACTTTTTATAGTTGCCAAATAATTCAAGCTAATGCTCATGCTTATTGGGCCATCAATTCAAATGATGACTCCTGTGAATCTTCGTTCCTAACACTGCATTTTTAAGAATCTGAATAAAAAGATGGAGAAGAGCCCTAGCTAGTTTGCTTCAGTGGATAGAGTGTTAGCCTATGGACTGAAAGGCCCCGTGTTGGATTCTAGTCAAGGGCACATACCTAGATTGTGGGTTCAATCCCCAGTAGGGGGCAGAAGGTAGTTGATCAATGATTCTCTCTCATTATTGATGTTTCTATCTCTCTTTCCCTCTTCTTCTTAGAAACCAATAATAATAATAATAATAATAATAATAATAATAATAATATAGAACCACTGTCTTTAAGCAAAAGTTGAGTAAAAACAAAATCTACACTAATAAAAGAGAAAGATGCAAATTGATCATACCTCCATGATGCCCACCAGCCAATCAGGAGTGAGTATGCAAATTAACCCAACAAAGATGACAAGTTAATGTGCATATGTGGGCACCAAATGGCCTGGGTCCCTGGAACATCCTTGGGACCCAAGCCAATCTGAGACTATAGACTCTAGCATAGGTCCTGAGAAGCTAGGGTCCCAGAATGCCCTCCGCCAGGAGGCAAGCAACCCGGGTCCTGGGATGAGCGGCCAGGGGCGCCAAGCAGGGATAACCAAGCAGGGGCTGGGTCGCATGACAAGCAGCCTCTTGCACATGTGCCCACGCCAAGAAGCCCGGGGGCACACCCCCTAGCCTGGAGGACTCAGTGAGCGTTCAGCCACCGGACTTGGGGGCATGCCCCCAGTGGCCGGGGACACACCCCCTAACCCAGTGGACACAACCCAGAGGATCCTCTGTGCATGGGCTGCAGAGGAAACACCTTTTTTAATAATATATTTTATTGATTTTTTTACAGAGAAGAGCGGAGAGGAATAGGCTGTCGGAAACATCAATAAGAGAGAAACATTGATCAGCTGCCTCCTGCACACTCCGCACTGGGGATGTGCCCCCAACCAAGGTACATGCCCTTAACAAGAATCAAACCTGGGTCCTTTCAGTCTGCAGACCGATGCTCTATCAATTGAGTTCTAGTGTAAACACCTTTTCTAACCACTCATTGGCTAAGCTCCCTATATGCCAAGTTCTTAATAACTTGGGTAATAGGAATCCAAGAAGGTGATCTAGGGTTTACCACCACACTCCTCGAGGAAAAACAAAGGTCCACTGCTGGAGGGGCTAAGAAATGTCATATCCTACCCTAGCAGGTTTGGCTCAGTGGATGGATCCTTGGGCTGCCGACTGCAGGGTCTGGGTTTGATTCTGATCAAGAGCATGTACCTAAGTTACAGGCTCTTCCCTGTCCAGGGCCCAGGTCAGGGCTCATGCAGGAGGCAACCAATCAAAGTGTCCCTCTCACATTGATGTTTTTCTCTGTCTTTTCATCTCTCTTACACACTCTCTAAAAATCAATGGAAAAAAATATCCCCAGATGAGGAGAAAGAAAGAAAGAAAGAAAGAAAGAAAGAAAGAAAGAAAGAAAGAAAGAAAGAAAGAAAGAAAGAAAGGAAGGAAGGAAGGAAGGAAGGAAGGAAGGAAGGAAGGAAGGAAGGAAGGAAGGAAGGAAGAAAAGGAAGGAAGGAAGGAAGGAAGGAAGGAAGGAAGGAAGGAAGGAAGGAAGGAAGGAAGAAAGGAAGGAAGGAAGAAAGGAAGAAAGGAAGAAAGGAAGAAAGGTCATATCCTATGAAAGAAACATCTTAAAAATGCCTAAAGAAAGTTGTCATTTTTTCATGGTGAAGGGACTGGAGTCTGTGTTGACGAAAACCCTTGGCAACTTTGGTGGCCAGCAGTGGCTGCAGCAGCAGGGTGAAGGGGCTGGTGCCTTCCCCTGATCAGCCTAGTCGCCTCCCACAGAGGGAAGCAAGTCTGCAGCTTAGGCCCGCTCCCCAGTAGGACATCCCCTGCGAGAACAGGCTGGGCTGAGGGATGCCACCCTCCAGTGCATGAATTTTGTGCACAAGTCCCCTAGTAATATATAAACAACTAATTATAACAGTTCTATCAAATAAAATTATATGAACATATAGAGGTAAAATGTAATTTTGTATATGCCTCACAAAACAGGTGATATGTGTTAACTCTCTATTGTTGAGGAAAAAAGAGAACATTTTAAGTTATGCAAAATGCAATAATGTATAAGTAATCATAGCTTAAGAAGGAGCAAAATAACAGCATAGGATGATATTGTAGAGGGAGACTATGCCTACCACATGTTATGCCTACTCTTAAAAAAAAAGTTTGTTGCATGGGTTAATGATTAATAACTATCCAAGGTAACATTTATTGCAGCTTTGTGACATGCATTTTAAAAACTGTAATATACATAACAACTCTGTTATATTGTTATTCCCATTTAACATATAAAAAAAGGTGAGCATGCAGAGTTTAAGCAGATTACCCAACATCCCACAGTAATTAAGCTGAATATAGGCTGTCAATATTCAACCAGTCTTTATAATTCAGATTTGTGATTTTTTTTCTTACACAAGAGATACTCATATTGGATATTTGTACAGAAATCTATTAATGTCTCTGGACAGTGAAACACATTTGAATAAAATCTTTGTCAAAAAAGTTATTTCTTAGTATTTTGGTTTCTACTTGTGAAGTATGTTATTATGCAAATGTCAGGAGTCATTGGTCCTCTCTAAAATGTTATTTAGAAATCATCTTTGTTTTTAATGAGTGCGTTCTAACACCCTCCTTATGTTTTGCATGTAGAAGAGATGTTTTTCCTCTTTGCTCTCTTTCAGTCCATTCTTTTGTATACAAGCTGTCAATTAAATTCATAAACCATGTCAAATTGTTAAGAAAAATAAAACTTCTCATATTTTGTTTAATGATAAAATACATTTTTCTTCTCTCCACCTATATCAGACCTTGCACCAACTTCTATATTGACATTCATATCTGAATTTATTGTTCTTAATACATCACAAAAGTGAGAAAGAACCATTAATCTGTTACAGAAGTTATACCAAAAAGTGCTGGAATCCTAATAGTTATATAACATGAGCATAATTGCACACTTGCATTTTCATATAGAAATTTTAGTTTTGTTTCATGCAATATAAATTCTACTTAGTCTCACCATTTTTTATTGTTGTTTGCATATGCTCTCACTTCTGAAATAAGATATTAAATTACACATTTATAGCTAAGTGTTAGTGATTCTCTTAATAAAGTATTTAATTGTCTGAATCAAATTGAAATGAGATCCTAAATACAATCTTGTTTTATTGAGCTTTTACTAATCCCTTCCATTTGTATTTATTCATTAAATTCTTACAATTACTTTGGGAAGTGGGTATTTTATCAAACTGGGATTAAGATGAATTGATTGAGATGAATCATGTCAGTGAGGTTCAGATTTTTTATCTTTATATAAAAGTTTGTTTTATTCGTCAATCATATATTGCAATAATTTTAAAATGTTGTATTAAAATACTAGCTATATAGATTAATGCATTCATGAGTGCCTCCAATATTGCTAGTTCCAGTCCTGTATTATCTATATTTTACAAATGCAGTTGGCAAATAGGTGTCTTAAGAGACTTTCCCAGGCTGTTGGAATTCCAAGATGGTGGCTAGGAGAACAGCAGTGAGGAAGAGTGTGAGTGAGTGCGTGAGGGAGTAAAAGAGGAGTATGTGTATGTGTAGTGTGTGTGTGTGTGTGTGTGTGTGTGTGTGTGTGTGTGTGTGTGTCTGAGTGAGGGACAGCTAGATCTTACAGGACTTTTAGGGTCCGACAGACTGGGCTCACATAGCCAGGCAGCCTCTGGTACTATTGTAATATCTCCCTGAGCACCATCTCTGCTGCAGAGGCTGCACGGTCTTGAAGGGGAGAGATACTGTGACTGGAATCCAAGCTTCACCCAGGGGGCCCACAGATAACACCTGGGATCCTACAGGCACACTGGCCTGGGACCTGCTTCCTCAGCTACCGAACTGCAGACACTGGGAGTCTAGATTCCCTGGCTGAGGGCTACTGTGAGTTCCGGAGTGTGCTCCCTTCCCACCAGCCAGATGTTTTAGCCCCAGCACAATGACAATGCCAGCCCAACTATGTGAGGGCCAGCTGACCCACAAGCAGCTACCACCCATGATCACCCGAATAGCAGCCATCCCATGACCTCACAAGGAGCAGCTGCCCCACAACTGCATGAGGAGCAGCTGCTGCCTATGACCATGTGACCTGCTACCAAGCCCACTGCTGCAGCCACAAGTCCCACAAGACTCAACACCTAGGTCCTCTAGAGAGAGCTACAATGAGGAGACAGAAGAACAACCCCAAAGAAAAGGAAAGGAGCAATAGCCAGAAAATAAATTACATGAAACAGAGGCATGCAATATGTCAGCAAAAGAATTCCTTCAGAAAAGGGTCATACATTTCATAAGCCAGATGGATCAGAAAATTAACAACCTGGGTAAGAATCAGGAGGAATTAAAGAGTGATATAGCTTTAGTGCACTGTGCCAATCAGGTGAGTTCATTAAGTTTGGCATCAATATGGTCACTTCCTGGGAGTGAGGGACCACCAGGTTGCCTAAGGAGGGGTGAACTGACCCAGGTCAGAAATGGAGCAGGTCAAAGCTCCTGTGCTGATCAGTGATAGGATCGCACCTGTGAATAGCTACTGCACTCCAGCCTGAGCAACATAGTGAGACCCCATCTCTTAGAATAAAAAAGAATTAGAAAGAATGCAACAAGGAAAGTCCAGAGTGAGTAGAATGGAGATAATAAAGATCAGATCAGAAATAAATGACATGGAGACAAAAGAAAAATCACAATACAATAGATCAATAAAACCAAGAGCTGGTTCTTTGAAAAGATATACAAGATTGGTAAACCTCTACCTGGGCTGGTCAAAAAGCATAGAGAGAAAACCCAAATAAAATCAGAAATTAAAGAGGTATAATAACAACAGACCACACAGAAATGGAAAAGATTGTAAAAAATAATAATAATACCATGTTTCCCCAAAAATAAAACATCCTCAGAAAATAAGACCTACTTACAGGTTTTCTTCTGAGTGAAATATAAGGCATCCCCCCCCCCTCCTCCCGAAAATAAGGCCCCCCCTAGGCTCTGTCTCAGAATGAAAATTAATTTACCATAAACTGGTCACTAGGGCAGCCCGACTGGGGTCTGGCAACCGGAGTCCTGCTGTGTGGAGGCGGAGCGGAGGTCAGAGTGAGCTGTGAGCACCAGGTGGGAGAGAGGAGGAGACTTTCACAGATGCGTGTAGAAGAACAGGAGGATTAGAGCAGACAGGACACATCAAAAATGGTGATTGATGGTCTGTCTCTAGTGACACTACCTGATGCTCGCGGCCGCCCTCATGATGACTGAAGGTTCTCAGTTAGTGGAAGACCAGTTCCAGCCCAGATCCAGGCCCCAGCAAGCCCAGTGACAGTCCCCAGGCAGGCCCCAGGGGGTAAATGTCTGATAAAGGGGTAGGGGAAATGTCTGGTGAAGGTGTACACTGGCACAGGGGTGGGGGGAGAGGGATCACTTAAAATGACACAGGAGGAATAGAGGGGGCAATCAAAATGACACAGGAGGATCAAAAGGGGTTACTAAAATGGTAATTCCCCCCTCTGATTATCCTGTGCCATTTTGATTCCCCCTTCTGATCCCCCCTGTGTCATTTTAAATGATCCCCCTCCCCCCACCTTGATATCCCAATTCCTTTTTTTTTTTTTACCCCTAAAAATGAACGCAAAAAGAAAAAGCTACTCCATGGAGTACAAGAAAGGAATCATGGAAAACTCTTGGGGCCAAAATCTTACTGCTTTCTGCAAAGAGAAGATGTTGAGTATCCGATTGGTCCGAAAATGGCGAGCAGAGTATGGTAACCTCATTGAACAAGTGGACAAGGGAAATGCTAAAAAGTGCAAGTGTGGATCATGTTGGCAACCATTATTTTCCGAGCTGGAAGACCTGATCTGTGAATGGGTTGTTGACAGGAGAGCAAAGGCTTTAGTTGTGAATAGGGCTCAGATTCAAGAATTTGCCCTTGCAATAGCACCACAGTTTGACATAGCCCCTGAAGACTTCAAAGCATCACAACACTGGCTGGATAATTTCCTTCAGTGAAGTGAACTGTCTTTAAGAAGATCTACAACATTGTTTAGGTTGGAAGATACTCAAGTTATTAAGCGAGCACTTGCATTCAAGTCTTTTATTGATGATGCTGACTTCTCTAAATACAATCTTTTCAACATGATTGCTATGGATGAAACTGCAGTGTTTATGGGCCAATCATCTCAAACAACAATTGAACAGCGGGGTGCCTCCTTAGTGTGCATTCCCTCCATTGCTTATGAAAGTGCACGTGTTTCCTGTATTTTGGCAATTCGTCTGGATGGCACTAAAATCCCACCTTTAATCATTTCTAAGGGTAAGAAGGAAAAGATTGAACGTGTTTTGGGCGTTTTTATTCTTGAAACTGAAAAAGCCCTGGGCCACACAAGCAGTTATAAGGAAGTAGGTCGATTTAATGCTGCCATTTGTTATGTGAGAGAGCCAAAGAGGTCTGCTAGTCTGGGATGCAGCCAGCACTCACCGTGCTAAAGACATGAAGACATTTCTTCATGAAAGAAAAATAGATCAGATAATGATTCCCGCAGGAATGACAGCCTATCTCCAGACTCTTGATATTGCAATAAACAAGCCATTCAAAGACAATTTGCGCATGGAAATTAATGACTACATTGAAAATAGAATGGAGAGAAATCAGCGTGGAAATTTTGTGAAACCTAAACTGCAAGAAGTTGTGACTTGGGTAAAGAATTCATGGGAGAAAATCACTGACAGTTGCATTGCAAATGCACTGCGAGCAGGCTACCTTGACAAGAAGTACTCATTTACAGACAGTGCTATTGCTAAACATGAGAGATTTGGTCCACTGATTCTGAAAGAAATGAAGTCACAAGAAATTCACCAGGAAATTCAGGAATTGGATTGTTATGATGATGTTCCAGAAGATGATGACACAATTGTCAGTGAATAAATGAGTAAATTCTTGATACTGTAGGATTCACAGTTTGTCTGGTTTGTGTTGACAACTACCATACTATCGTACCGTATACAGGTAATAAATTTCTTTTATTTTCATTTAACAATAAATGCGTACCGTATTCTTCTTCATGGAAAAATAAGACATCCCCTGAAAACAAGACCTAGCTTGGGAGCAAAAATTAATATAAGACTCTGTCTTATTTTTGGGGAAACAGGGGAAGAAGAAGAAGAAGAAGAAGAAGAAGAAGAAGAAGAAGAAGAAGAAGAAGAAGAAGAAGAAGAAGAAGAAGAAGAAGAAGAAGAAGAACTCTATTCCAACAAACTAAACAACCTAGAGGAAATGGACATATTCCTAGAAAAATATTACCTTCCAAAACTCAATCAAGAAGAATCAAAAAATCTCAACAGACTGATAACTAAGGAGAAAAAGTTAAGCAGTCATCAAAAAACTTCCAGCAAAACAAAAGCCCTGACCAGAAGGCTTCACATGAGAGTTTTATCAAGCATTCAAAGAAGAACTAAAACCTATACTTCTGAGATTATTCCAAAAAAATCAAGAGAAAGGCACACTTCCAAACTCTTTCTTTGAAGCCAAAATTACCCTAATAACAAAACTAGATAATGACACTTCAAAGAAAGAATTGCAGGCCAATATCCCAGATGAACATATTGTAGATGCTAAAATCCACAACAAAATTCTAGCAAATCGGATCAAGCATTACATTAGAAAGATCATACACTATGACCAAGTGGGATTTATTCCAGGGATACAAGGTTGGTACAATATTTGCAAACCAATAAACCTCATATGTCACAGAAACAAATTGAGAGGCAAAAATAACATAATTATATAAATTGATGCAGAAAAAGCATTTGACAAAATCCAACAACCATTCCTGATAAAAACTCTCAGCAAAGTGGAAATAGAGGGATCATACCTCAACATAATACAAGCCTTAAATGACAAACCTACAGTCAACATCATACTCAAAGGGCAAAAACTAAAAGCATATCCCAGAAGAAAAGGAACAAGACAGGGATGCCCACTCCCACCTCTCCTGTTTGACATAGTACTGGAAGTGCTAGCCATAGTGATCAGACAAGAAGAAGAAATAAAAGGCATTCAAATGGAAAAGAAGTAAAATTGTCATTATTTGCAGATGACGTGATATTGTACATAGAAAACCCTAAAGACTCCATTAAAAACTACTAGAACTAATAAATGAATTCTGCAATGTATCAGGATACAAAATTATTTCCAGAAATCTATGGCTTTTTTACACACCAATAATGAACTCCAAGAAAGAGAAACTAAAAACATAATCCCATCTACCATTGCAACAAAAAAAATTAAGATACTTCAGAATAAATTTAACCAAGGAGGTAAAGCACCTATACTCAGAAAATTATAGGACACTGAAAAAAAGGATAGAGGAAGACATAAACAAATGAAAGAATACGCCATGTTCCTGGATTGATAGAATCAACATCATTAAAATGTCCATACTACCCAAAACAATCTATAGATTCAATGCAATCCCCATTAAAATACCAATGGCATACTTCAAAGACATAGAACAAACTCTCCAAAAATTCATCTGGAATAAAAAAAGACCCAAAATCTTGAGAAAGAATAACAAAGATCACAATGCCAGATAACAAGTTATAATACAAAGCCACTGCTCTCACAACTGCCTGGTCCTGATACAAAAACAGACAAATAGACCAATGGAACAGAACAGAGGACCCAGAAATCTACCCAAGTCGTTATGCTTCAATTAATATTTGACAAAGAAGGCAAAAGCATACAATGGAGTCAAGACAGTCTCTTTAATAAATGGTCATGGGAAAATTGGACAGATACATGCAAAAAAGAAAAAATGAAACTAGGCCACCAACTTACACCACACACAAAAATAAGCTCAAGATGAATAAAGGACGTAAATGTAAGATAGGAAATCATAAAAATCGTAGAAGAAGCCATAGCCAGCAAAATAGAAAACATTTTTCATAGCAATATCTTCACCAATAAAGCTCCTAGAGCAATGGAAACTAAGGAGGAAATAAACAAATTGAACTACATAAAAATAAAAGGTGTCTCCATAGCAAAACAAGAAATCTCACTGCATGGGAGAATATATTTACCAATGTTATCTCCAATAAGGGTTAATCTCCAAAATTTACAGGGAACTCATACAACTTTACAAAGGGAAGATAATCCAATAAAAAATGGCCAAATGACTTAAATATACACTTTTTGAAAGAAGACATACAGAAGGCCAAGGAACATATGAAAACATGCTCAAAGTCACTAATCATCTGAGAGATGCAAATCAAAACAAAAATGAGGTACCATCTCACATCTGTCAGAATGGCAACCTCAAACAAATCAACAAATCAAGTGCTGGTTGGATGTAGAGAAAAAGGAAACTTCATGCACTGATGGTGGGAATACAGACTAGTGCAGCCACTTGGAAAACAGTATGTCATTTCCTCAAATATTAAAAATGGAACTCCCATTTGACACAGTAATCCGACTTCTAGGAATATATCCCAAGAAAACAGAAACACCAATCAGAAAGGATATATGCACCCCTATGTTCATAGCAGCACAATTTATAATAGCTCAGCTTTGGAAACAGTCTAATGGCCCATCAGCTGATGAGTGGATTAGAAAATTGTAGTATAGTACTTCTACCAAAGGACTTGTACACATGCATATGAGCATAACCAATGGACACAGACAAGGGGGTGGCGGTGAGGGCAAGTGCTGGGGGGAGAGGTCAATGAGGGAAAAAGGAGACTTATGCAATACTTTAAACAATAAAAAAATTATATTTTAAAAAAATTATTAAAATAAAAGAGAGACTTTCCCAGTGTCACACAGCCAGCAAGTGACAGAACTGGCTGTGCCCTTCAACATGAGGCTGTCCTCATCTTTGGGATGCTAAGATTACCTTACATGGTCTCCAACTTACACTGTTTCATCAAAGAAATACTGGTTATTTGTTTTTTGGTAAAAAGATTGCTGGAGACATATCTACTAACAGGATTATCTCTTAAGCTATGTGATAACATGACTCCATCCCTCTGGCCCCAAAGGTTTCTCATTTGTATCAAGGAAGGATAAGGGTAAAAAAGTAAGTTTAAGTCTAATTTTTAAAAATCTGTTTATTGTACAATACAATGAAGAATATAATAAATTATTTTTAAAATGTAGTGAAGGAAGTGCCCGGCTAGCTCAGTCGGTAGAGCATGAGACTCTTAAAATGTAGTGAAAAGGGGGGCAGCAGAAGTGAAGAACTTGGGAACAAGAATATGCTGACTTTTGGGGGAAGGCAATTATACCTAGTGGGTATGGCTCCATATGTGGTTTTTGGTCCAAAATTTTTGTAGAAATTGAACCTAGAATCTGCTGCAATAAATTGTTTGTTTAAATTTATTGGAAAAGGTTGATTTACCTCAGAAAAAAGATTACCTATGATTGGTGGCAAATATGGAGATTTTCACTTCAATGCATAATCCAACAGAGTTGTCATATTTTCATCAACTTTTACTTTTTAAATTTTTATTTATTAATTTGACAGAGAGAAAGGAAAAAGAGGAGAGAAGAGGGAGATTTGTTGTTCTGCTTATTTATGCATGCATTGGTTGATTCTTATATGTTCCCTGGCTTAGATCAACACCACAACCTTGGTGTATGGGACAGTAGTCTAACCAACTAAACTATCTGGCCAGGGCCAGATTTTCCTTACTTTTCAAATTCCAATTCAAGCACAACAATATGAATGATTATTTTAATTGGAAACTCATCTGTTTAGTATCATATGACTGTAGGTGAGTAATTTTAAATATATTTTTTAAATATATTCACAACAGCAATCTTTAATCACTTAGGACAAACTCACTCCTCTCTGGAATTTAAGTTTATTAAGACTTTGTTGCAACTTTAGTTCTTCTATGACTTTAAAAATACATGGTTTTAGATTTTCTCTTTTTTTAAAAGTACTATGGTAAAATCATTTTTCCCCCACAATCTCATATATGACCTTTAGCAGCAGAACTGTGCCTGAATGCTTTAATGGCTACTGTTCTCTCTAAAATCCAAATCCCTTTCTTGAATTGTCAAAAGCCCCATCATGAGCTCTCTATTGCTGATTTTTCTAGCATCATCTGTAGTTTATTATTATCTTGTACTTACTGCAGTAACACTGAAAACTCTTTCAGCCCCTTGAAGTTACCTCATTTTAAATATTCATATCACTGGAGATAGATGAAATATCCTTCCATTTAGAGTTTGTTTGGTGATATTTTTATAACCATTGAGCATCTTAGATGTCACCCAATCTATAATAAATTTCCTGACTACCAAACCTGTTACATCACCTCCTCTATTCTTCCATAGCACCCTAAATTTTCCCTAATTACAAACATTAAATTGTGAAGTAATTACATGATATTTCCCTCAACGAGTCTATAAATTACATGAAAGTAGGGAAGAAGATGATTATATTTACTATTTTATCCCTAATACTGAACACAATGTGTGACACACAGTGTGTCCTACATATATATTTGTTGAACCAAATTGGTTATTCAGTAAATGTTTGCACAAAAACTCTGAAATACCATGAAAGAGAAGATATAGATTTGGAAGTCGGTAGTACATGGATAATGTGACTTAATTTAAAAGCTTTTTTTCTAGACATTTCTTGTAAAATTTTCTATAAAAATAAGGATAACTTTATATTATATTTCCTAGGATGTCAAAGCAGGTAGGTGTATCTATATGATTAATAACTGCCAATGTTATGTAAGTTGAAGAGCCCTGCATCAGCTTCTAAAAACCTACCTTAAATGATGGGTGAGGTATGCCCACTGCCCCTTCTGATTGTGCTTCCTCCTCCCTGAACTGGATAGCTGTGGCTGCAACAGCCATCCCAGACTATAACCTGACCTTGGGAATTAAGTTCATTCATTAGGGAAAGTAGAATAACTCTTTGGAGCAGTACTCTCATAACACCTAGTGTTGGCTACCTATCTGAATTTTTACATAAGACAGAAATTAATGTTATCTCATTTAATCCAATATAATTTTCAGTCCTATCTTACCTGAATATATTATTACTAAAGTCAGGGAAGTATATGAGAGTACTCTGTGACAATGTGTCATGTGTAATTTCAATGAAAACACATACACACAAAAACACACACACACACACACACACAAAAAAAAAAAAAAAAAAAAAAAAAACACATACACAACTTGTATAAAAGTTGAAGAGAGCTATCCAATGAAATGACCCAAATATTTTTTTAGGGCAGGTGAAATTTTCTGCTTATCTCTACAATGTGAGTTTCCATACTCTCAACACAATCAGGGATTTCATGTACCATACACCCATTCCCATGGTTCTTTAAGTGTCTGTTATTTGATCTGCCTCTACCAGAATACTGTAAGAGCCTTGAAAATAGACAAGTAAATTGTTATTTTGAAATTCCAGGGCAGAATGCTAGCTTCACAGAGGCTATCAGTAAAGATAGAGTAGATTAATAAACTCATAAAATTCTTTACGTTCTTTTCCAATGTCAGTGCCATTCAGATTAATCCAAAGTAAAATAGAGAAGAGAGATAATTTAACAAATAACTTTTCCTCAAATAATCATGGGAACTGAGATAGATCCATTTAGTATGAAATAACCAAATAATTTATATTTTTCATAGGATTTTACCCTCAATGCCAATGTTATTCTTCCCATTTGCTATTGATTTTACAGTGCTGCTTTATACAATACCTTGGCCCAGAAATTCTTTTATATCACATTAATCTTCTCACATAAACACTTCCACTTAGAAAAAAAGTCATGATAATGCATTGAAATCACTACAATTCTTGGATAATGGATATGGAAGGGGTGGGGCTAAAATAGCATTAACATCCTTTAACTGAAATCAATTTAGCACATTTTAATGCTCAGAATTTTTCTTTCATATTCAAATGAAAATTCCTCAAAATGTGCTGTCTTCAATTGCAGAATAAGTCATTATAAAGAGAAATGTAAGATATCTATTCATATATAACATATATTTTGAATTTCAAGAGGTGACAGTCTGAATGTATTTTTTCTTTTCCTTTATAATTTTTAAATGTTAAATCAAGTTTGAACTATAAGCATTATACACGTCTTTGTACTGCCTCATGAATTATGCTAGCTGTACTTTTTTCTTAAAGTATTTTAATAAGTAAGGAATCTAAATGAAAATGAATCATAGGCTTGCACCATTGCTGTCAAAATGAGTTTGCATAAAAAGAATAAGTATTAATATTGCATATTGAGACCTTTAGGGAATAAAATATGTGGCTATAGTATTTATAAAAAGAATAATTTTCTGAGTTAAATTTTAGAACAGTTTTGTGTTCTTTTATACTATTACATTAAATATTATCATATTTAAAATGCCAAAATGAAAATGTTCATTTAAAAATATTGTTTATCACATTCTAAAGAATGTACCAATCTTTCACAGCCCTTTTCTCAATGCTTCATCATCCTCTTTGTATCAAATGCAGATTAAGTTTGTCTTTTCATCTCCTGGCACTTTTTCTAGTCTTTTGGGTTCAAACCCCATTCCTACCATTTGCCAATTGTGTATCCTATCTAATAAAAGAGTAATATGCAAATTGACCATCACTCCAACACACAAGATGGCTTTCCCCATGTGGACACAAGATGGCCACCACAAGATGGCCAGCAGGGGATGGCAGTTGGGAGGGATCAGGCCTGCAAGGGAGGGCAGTTGTAGGCAATCAGGCCAGGAGGGGAGAACAGTTAGGGAGGACAAGGCCTACAATAGAGGGCAGTTGGGGGCAATCAAGCCTGCAGGGGAGGGCAGTTAGGGGTAACCAGGCTGGCAGAGGAGGGAAGTTGGGGTGACTGGGCCTGGAGGGGAGGGCAGTTGGGCAGGACCCAGGCCTGCAGGAGAGAGCAGTTGAGGGTGACCAGGCTTTCAGGGGAGGGCAGTTAGAGGCAAACAGGCTGGCAGGGGAACAATTAGGCATTAATCAGGCTGGCTGGGGAGTCATTAGGTTGTGATCAGGATGGCAGGCAGAAGTGATTAGAGGCAATTAGGAAAGCAGGCAGGTGAGCAGTCCTGGATTGTGAGATGTTTGTCCAACTGCCCATTTAGGCCTGATCCTACTGAAGGGGTCTCAGTTTGGAGAGTGTGCAGACTGGCTGAGGAACACCCCCATGCACAAATTTTGTGCACGGGGCCTCTAGCTGAATTATAAAAAAGGATGGACAAGATGTCAAAACACGTCAGTTCTTGGACAACTTTTCCAAACTTCACAAAGTTCATTTTGTTTTTATAATGTGAAGCTGTTTCCAGTGAGCTCAGGCTGTGAAATTTGTGGCAATTGATATATCTGAAAAATATATAGTTTAAAAGTATTTATTATTAAGGAAGCAGAGCTCTGAATGGGCAATATGAGGTAAGCTCTCCTAGACTTTTATTGAAAAATTCAGTAGCAAAAGTGAATATTATTTTGGCCACAGTAAAAAACCTAAGAATCAAATAATATCATAGAAGATGGTGAGGTATGAAGCTCTAGGAATTGGTTTGTCCACCAAAATAGCTTCTGAGATAGCAGGAACGATTGTCATCAACTATTTGGGAACTTAGCAATTTACTCAATTGCAGTATCCAGAATAATATCTGACAAAGAAAGAAGCTGATAATATTTAGTGAATTTCAGTGTTTCACATGGCAGCTATCATTCTCCAGCCTCAAAGAGTTAGAGCATATGGGTTTTTCTTTGGGGGTTAATAAAATAGTTTTGAAACTAGAGAGAAGTGTTAGTTGCACAACAATGTGAGTGCATGGCTATAATTTAAAGTGGTTAATTTCATGCTGTGTGAACTTCACCTTAAAACAAAACTAAACAAATAAAATCTGGTAACACAGAAGCTGCTACAATAGAATCAAATATTTATACTCAAAATTGAATTAAAAATAATTGCAATGAAAAGTTAATATTGTGAGTAATATAGATAAAAAATTAACTCATACCAATCAACAAAACAGCTAAAGAATATAGTTAGATGATTATAAAGTGAGATACTATCAATGGTCAACATCATATAAAAAACAGTCAAATTCTCGCAATTAGTTGAATATAAAGTCAAGTAGCTGGAACTGCTGATTGAAAGTGTTGTAAAAGAGATGCCCTCGCAGGCTCCTTGGAGGAAAATTTAGAGAAGAATTTAGCAAAAATATAGCAATCATCTTCAAAATAGTTGTTCCCTTTGTGCTAATAATCTATTTCTAGTTTCCTAACTTAAAAGAAATAAAAAAAAAATTTGGACAAATATATTTCATTGCAAAGGTATATGACATTGGTTATTTATAAATGACTTATACAAGAATTATACAAATTATAGCTAATTGTGTGATGCTATATGAAGTTATTAAAATTGTATTTTAAGAGGTTATTTAAGAAATAAAAATTAATATCATGCTAAGTAAAATATAGGTCTATACAAGACTTTAAGTGTTTACCAACATGACTATTATCCAATATAATAAAAGCTTAATATGCTAAGTGTCCAGTCATCTGGTCATCTGTTCAACCAATCAAAGTGTAATATGCTAAGGCCACTCAACCGCTCACTATGACATGCACTGACCCCTAGGGGGCAGATAGTTGACCAGTCAACCATCTTCCCCAGCCATTCCTCCCCCGAGCTGCCACACACCATCAACCCCCCATTCGCCATTGGGTGATTGGAGCCTTCTGGCCAGGGGAAGGGACCAAGAGGTGGTCAGTGTGCCTCAGAGTAACTGGGTGAGTGGCTGTTCTGGTTATTCTGCCATTAGGGTCAATTTGCATATTACCCTTTTATTATATAGGATTCCTAATCAAACTGGGGAATTGGTATCCTATGTACTAGGATACAAAATTGGGTTAGGAACCAAGAAGACATGGCTAGGTATCCTTGTCCTAACAAGTAACTAAACACACAAGTAGGTAAATGAGTAAGTGAAAACATAAACAAATGTATTCCCTTAATATCCCACTCTGTGTTCTCTACATCTTTCTTACATTTAACAGAAAAACAATTGTTTTAAGCCATACTCCTATAAATTTGATTGGAATAAAAATAATCAAATTCGATTAAAAATAATCTAATTTGATTTTTTGTCAATTTTCAAAAATAGAAACCTAACTTCACATATAAGTGTAAATTATACTGCTTAGCTTATCTAAGAATATCAAATGCATTGTGTATAGAGAAAATGCACATTTGTCTTCTGTATTAGATTTATTCATAAATTTGTATTCACAAATAAATTACCCTTTAAAAACATGTTTTCCCAATGTGTCCTATAAGTTTATGTAATTATATTTGTGACTAAGAAATCCTGGATTTATGGTAACTGAGCACATTATCCTGAAGCTTCTAGTGAATAGTCAGGAGGGCCCTCTATTTTACCATGTAATATTTAAAAACTTTTTTTACACAGCATCCCAATAGTCTAGAGTTCTTCAGAACCATTTTCAAAGTACCTCTTAATTGTCCACCTGAATTAATATTAACTAATAGTCTTAAGAGAAAATTATTTCATGGAATTACTTAGGAAATTAGTTGGCTCATCCAACTTAGGGCCGCAATGCTAAGAAAGGAAATAATTCAAATTTGGGATTAAATTTGAATTGGATCTAGCAGGAGACATTAGTTTTACTCTGAAGGGCTACAAGAAAAATGAAGAGAAGGGTGGTCTATTATATTTGCATCAAAGTAATTCTGCATTTGAAGAGTAATGAACAGTCATGTGGGGAACGAGGAATATCCATATTGGTTTGACTGGTATGATTTTTTCTTTATGAAGTGATGCATTAATATAGTGTTTGACAAAGAAAAAAAAAGATTTTCAGTAAAACTACTCCATTTAAATAAATGAATTGTTTCTTTATGTATTGAAAGAAAAATGAATCAAATAGGAATTCTATTTATTTTAATATTTTTCTGATGGCCTTTGATTTTACTAAAGGTATACTCTATCAGTTAGAGTAAATAAGAGTGCTTACTCTTCCCAAGCTTACACTTGAATGCTCATTTTCATGTTCAGCAAACATTTGCTTGCACACTTAATCTAAATAAAGGCAATCAGTGCCAAGCATTATAAATGGCAAAATAAATTACAGATGTCTTGAGGATTTCATTCTAAATTCCCTTGATTTAAACCTATAAAATCAGACTAAAATCAGACTATTTCTACTAACTTTGATATTTACTTATCACAGAAGCACATTATCATCGTGAAATTGCTTTATTATGAAATTCATATAAGTATTGTATGTTTTTATATTACAAAACTCTCTTCTAACCTTGTTTTCATAATGGAATTTATTTAAGTCTAATATAACGCATAATGTAGAGTAATGTTTCTTCTGTACCACAAAATGAACGTGGAGAATAAATTCATTATTTCTTCTTTGGGAGATCTCTTTTTAATCTTGGGGCTTTGTACAGAGTGATTTTTTCTTTCTCTGACTACACTGATAAGGATTCCAAACTAATTTTCAGTAGAATGAGTAGTCTTTAAAAATAGAGTTTTATCATATACTGCAGCATCCTTCACTTTCCAAGTGTGCTTTCTTTTAATTCCCACCTTTAATTTTCATATGGCATTATTTGCCCTGCATTACCAAATATGAGATAGAATATGAACATATTGCAACTCTCTGAAGAAAGATATTTTTTAAATATACTTTATTTAATGTATCCTCTTTTATCTAGAATTCTTATTTTTCACATTGTATAAGAGCTTTAATTTTTACAGATGGAGCAGAAAAAAATTCTACATGTAAAAAACCCTTCTCTTTGATTAAGTTTAAACTTCAAGAACTGCAGTATAATCTCTCATTTGTAAGATTAATCCTTTACAAAACCTGAAAACTGGGTTGTTTAAAAATAATCCAGATAGTAAAAGAAATATCTGTAGAAGCGGTAAATAGTTTCATATGTTTTAGAGAACTGGTGCAAAGAAAATTAGTTGCAAATTCAAAGAAAAAATAGTTTATTTATCCTAAAATGTTTTTGATATTTAGTTAGCACATTAATTTCTTTACGTTTATTTATCATTGCAATTTCTTAAATCTTTTTTGTTCCAATTTGAACATTTTTGTTTTGTTTTGCTCTGTTACACTTTGTTTCTTTCTATCACAGAAAACCCATTATACATGGTTTCCACTTAATTAAAAAATTAAATCATGGAGTTTCAGACTTGTCCTCTGAAAATTCTGTCAGGAGTCACTGTACAACTGATGTTCACTTTACCTCTTGGCTGGTCTGGGGAATTTCCTGATTTGCCTCAGTCCTTGGGAATACACAGGTCTACAGCCAGACATAACTCATATTTAATCTGATATGAAACATAACTTCATACGTATTGCCAATGCAAATGTGTATTTACATTGTCCTTAGCTTCACACAGCTCAAAATTGTTCAGTAAAAATACATTTAAAAAATAGTATAATAGTATAATCAATTATTATTTTAAGACTGATTGAAAAACCTATGAGATTTGCTTTGGACAAAAGATTTTTTGAACAAAAACATTCATTCTCCTCTCTTTCATCCTTGAGAAGAGTATTAGGTACTTATTTTTAAATACACATTTTATAAAATTAATTGATAATTTTTTAAAAATATGCAATTTATTTCAAAAGTATGATAGGTATAATTATATATCATGGAGAATGAGATCCTAAAATTAACAGTGTAATGTGTTTTGACAAATTCATCGAGTTGTAAGTTCATATCACATTAAAATATAAAAATTTTAATCAGCTCCCAAAATTACCTTGTGTCTATTTATATGGTCATTACCTTTTCCATCAATACAGTCCCTGGTAATCAATCAATGGCTTTTTGTTGTCCTTGATATAGAACCACATGAATAGAACTATACAATGGGTTTTCTTAACATGATGCGTTTGAGATGTATGAATATATAACATTTTGTTTATCACATATATCATTAATATTTATTTGGATTGCTTCCAGTTTGGGATATAATGAATAAATCTGCCTTGAACATTAGTATAGATGTCTTTTGATGAATAAATGTTTTTAATTTTTGGATAAAAAACAGTAGTTGGCATGCTGGACTGAATGGCATGTGATATATTCTATATAATAAAACTCTAATATGCTAAGTGCCCGACTATTTGTTTGACTATTCGACAAGTTGCTATGACATGTACTGACCACCAGGGAAAGACCCTCTAACTGATAGATTACCTTGCTTCTGGGGTCCAGCTTATTGGGGCTGGGTGAGACGGGCCAGACACACTCTGAAGCCCTCCCATGGTCCCTCCCCAGCCCTATACGAGCACCAGTGGGATCCCTTGCCTGGCCTGCACCCTCTCATAATTCTTGAGGAATGTCAGAGAGCCAGTTTTGACCCAATCCCCACAGGCCTAGCTGAGGGACCCCACAGGTGCACAAATCTGTGTCCCAGGCCTCTAGTATTATATATAAAATAAATACATATATAAAATAAAACAGAAATCTAAATATATAATATTTTATATGTGATGTATATATATACTTTATATATATAAAGTATATATTATATGTGATATATATTTTCTATATATCATATATAACATATTATAATAATATATACACAAATAGTTCTGAATATAAAATGAGATTTATTAAAAAAAAATTGACTCACATGATTGCAGGCTGAGAAATCCCACGATCTGCTATCTGTAAACTTAAGACCCAGGAAAGTTGGCGGTGTAGTTAGAAAGCCTGATAATTAGAACATACATTGTATAGATTTTAGTCTATGTTTGAAGTTCTAAGAGCCAGGAATGTGGGCAGTAGGTGGAGATTAATGTTCCAGTTAACTAGTCAAGCAGAGAACAGATACAATCTTCTGCCTTTTTATTCTATTTGGGCCCAACAGATTGGACGACCCTCATCTTAAATTGGAAGGCCATCTGCTTTACTCAGTGTACCAACTCATGTACTAATCTCTTCTGGAAATGCCCTCACAGACAGACCCAGAAAGAATGTTTAACCAGTTAGGCAGCTGGGCATCTCATGGTACAGCCAATCTGAAACAAAATTAACCATCACAGAAGAATAAAATAAGTCACAACACACAAATATACCAGTAGAATGAGAAAAATTAATGACAAGATTACATAAAAATGAATGATACTCCAAGACAAAAATCAAACAATACAAAAATTAAGGAAAGTCTATGTGGCCTTTACACATACAGAAGATGTATCATATAATTGTGCACTTGAATCCTATATTATCTAATTAAGCAATTTCATCCCAATAAGTGTAATTAAAAAAGAAATACAGAGAAATTAATTCCCACACTAGACCTCCATTATTGGAATACACACACATTCTTAACACAATGTAATAGAGAAGTGTGATTTTGGCTATAAGCAGCAGAAGAGCCTAATAGCACAATGGCTTTACCTATATCAAATTTATTCTTTCCACATAACAATACATCAGAAGGTGGGCATTACCAGTGGTTCACTTATAATACAGGATATATTCATATCCAGGATATTTTTTGCTTTGTCCTCATGATCAAAAAAGAGCTGTAAACATTTAAGCAGAATGGAAGGTGGAAATGGAGTCTTCTCACAATTCTGTATTTTTACCTAAGAAGAAAATATCTTTCCCAGCATGTTGCCCTTTGTATCTCATTGGCCAAACTGATTCATATGACTATTAATTCAGCCCAAACACTAGCAGTTGCCAGTTCAGTTCTCAGTTAAATCTCAATATGTAGAGCCTTCCCTAGGGAGTGCTCGGGAACAACACCTATGGAAAGGGAGAGAGAAGAAAGGAATTGAACAGAAGGTGCAGTCGGGCTCCTCTGACCCATGGCATATGTGATAACCTTCAGAGTTTTCCAAATGGTGGTGAAGTCACAGGGCTTTCATGCATTCAAACTGATTAAGCATCAAATGCAAAATAAGGCCTGATCTTGGGTGAGCCATATGTCTTGAGTCAAAGCAATCCTCAAAGAGGCTTGATAGCTGAGAAGTATCTATTGGCAACACCTCCAAAAGCTGAGGGAATAAGCCCTTCATTACTGAAAAAGGTTCTGGGCTGTGCATCATAAAAATGAAAAAGAGAAGAGATTATCATATTTATTATTCATGCTCTCTGGGTACAGGAAGGTACCACTCTTTCAAAGGAAAAAAATCTCTCTGTCCATAATTACTGCAATTCTGTAATTCCAGGGAGGAATTGGCTCTTTGAAAGACAATCAATCTCTCTCTTTATCTCTCTCTCTCTCTCTCTCTCTACCTCTACCTCTTTCTCTACCTATAGTTAATACATACCGAGTACACTAAGTAGCCAGAAGCAGCATAATAAAAGTGCTAGGAATAGCTCTAAAAATACCCTACACAGAGCTATATAATTGAAAGGGGATGAAAAAGAAGCAGCCCAGAGCTGTAGGTAACCTTGGCTATCCACCTACCCTAAGGTAAAAAAAAAAAATTATAAGAAGGAAAATTATATCATTTAACAACTCAAAACATTATCCCGATGTAGAAAATGTTTGAGTTAGCTACTGTAACAATTCCATCCCAGACATTTTCTAGATGTTTGATTTTGTAAAATGATTTCACATTTTTGAGTCTTAATATCCTTTCTGTTCATCAGAAAACATAACACTAAATTGTAAGGCACATGGACTCTAAGTTTTAATTGCCATGCTTTAAAAATATTCATATGTATATATATATATATATATATATATATATATATATATATATATATATATATTAATGTCTAATATATAATGCATAATGTTAAAATTCAGTAAAATTAAGATATATCTTAACTAGCTTTGGTAAAGTGCATTCACCAAAAATTAAACATAAATGATATCAGAAAGTTCTCTTATTGTCTCTATATAATCCCACCACTGGTTTAAGCACATACAGCTTATGTCTGTTTTAGTTTCATCAGATAAGATTAATATACATGAGAAAACTAACTGAAAGAAGACAAAGGTTTTTGTTGTTGAAATTTTATATGTGAAGAATGAGGGGTAATATAGATGAAGCTGATGATGGGAACAGGGGCCAGTAAATGAAAACTCTGACCCCTCATGTTCAAAGAGTGGGTAGGGGGAGGTAGAAGAGGGGAAAGGGGGATAAATGGTGATGAAAGGACATTTGACGTTGGGTGGTGAGCACAAGATGAGATGTATAGGTGATGTATTATAGAGTTGTACACTTGAAACCTGTAGAATTTTGTTAACCAACGTGATCCTAATAAATTTAATAATATTAATTCATGCATCATTTCATAGACAATGTCATTCAAATAAAGAACTTTAACCCTAAATTAGTTAGAAGACTATTGCAGTAATAGAGAATTGTAATGGGCGCAGCCTGACCTAGAACAGGAGTAATAAGGATAAAACAGAAAGAGAATCCAAACACAAATGGAATATGGAAAGAACAGGGTTCTGAATTTCTAGTTTAGTGGAGGAAATGATCCTAGAAATATCAGTTGAAAAAATGAGGAATAATCTAGGATAATAAATAAGATACATGAATATGCTCTATGAATAAATAATTTATATTTTTTTTCAAAAAATTCTTGATCAGTGCAGGGTCAGATATTGAAAAAGATATACAGGTATTAAAGATACTCATGGGCCTGGCCGGTTTGGGTCAGTGGTGAGCATTGACCTATGAACAGGAGATCATGGTTTAATACCCTATCAGGGCATATGCCCAGGTTGCAGGCTCAATCCCCAATAAGAGGCACGCAAGAGGTAGCTGATCAATGATTCTCTCTAATAATTGATGTTTCTATCTCTCTCTCCCTCTCCCTTCCTCTCTGAAATCAATAGAAAAATATATGAAAAAACTTATTTTCATATAAGGTGGACTCTGAGTTTTAATTGCCAGGCTTTGCTTTAAAATATTTCTGCTTAGTTTCAAATACAAACTGAAGAAAAAGGATTCATAAGAATTATTTGAATTGATTCTAACTTTAAAATGTGTAGCAAATTTTTAGTTAACTCATAAATAATAGAGTGCAGTGAATCTTCATATTAATCCCAAATACCCTTTTTTATTAAACCTTAAAAGATAATACACAATTTCCAAACAGAAGGCAATTGGCCTTTTTTGTGTTTAGAATATTACCCATCACTTTGGATAGGCGGCTTTCTTAATTGCTTTGATGCAAAAAACAAATTATGTGCTTTTTAAATGAGTTTAATTTTCTTTTTAAGTTTTTCTTTAAAACATACAGCATAGTAAAATCAAATAATTATCCACATAGCAGACTCTATTCTTTCTTCTATCAATAAAATTAAGTCCCTTAAGACTCAGACTCAGCAAGGCATATTGTATAGAAAATCAAAAAAAAAAAAATTTCCATGTTGGTGGAAAATTCAAAAAAAGACAAATAATACCTAAATTATAAATTTTCCCCAACTCTCCCAAATAGTCATTTTAAAGAAGATTATTCTGTAAGTCTAAATTATAAGGATTACATCCTGAAAATACACAAAAGGTAGTAGGGATTTTGGTATATTTATGATATATTTCCATAGCTAACTTTAGAAGAATTCTAATGTTCTATTTAGAATTTAAATGATTTTTTAAAATCATGGACATCATTTAGTTAACTACAAAAGATTTTGTTCTCATATATTTTATTTCTGTGCTGCAATTGTGATAATCAGGAAAAATAACATTGGGTAATGGATATAAATTGACTCAAGATATAAAACTCTCTGATTGAAGCCACTTAGATGATAGTTATAGCATGAAAATTTAGTTAGGCTCTATAATAAGATTAAGTTATGCCTGACATGAACACTGTTTTTAATGCTTCTCACTTTAGAAGATTTTAATATCCAAGGTGAAGGGAAGGCATCTCAATATCCAGTCATGATTGAAATGAACATTCAGCAACCCAAGCTGTATATTAAACACAAATATGCCAGTGTCTTGGTTTGTGCTTGTGGCCAAAATATTTAGAGTCAATATCTACCCAAAAATTCCTATGCTCGAAAATTCCTGGTGGTGGTGGAAAACTAACATTGCTGTTCCATTTGACCACAGAATAGCAATCTGCAATTATTTACATGGGAAAATGAATCCTTGAACACCATTGGCAAAGCTTGTGTTTTTAGTTGTTAAGCACTCATATTGGATGTATGGGTATCATACTGGATGTATTTTCTCTAACAAAGCAAAAAAAAAAATAGTTTTTGCTTTGTTAGGGAAAATACAGACCTGTACTTCCTTTAGACTTTAAAGTTTCACAGTGGGCTGTGAAAGATGTGAAACCTTGTTATTGACCTTTGCCAGATAATCCCTGGGGTCCTGCCTAAACCCTACTTTTCTCCACCTTACACCTGCCTAAAAGTTTTTTGTTTGTTTGTTTTTTTAGGACAGCAAGTCCTGTATTTCAAATGGCATGTTCCTTAATCTCTTTCCAGGCATGAATGAAGGCAGAGGATAAGCTAGTGAAATTGATAGGAAAAAGAAAAACATTTTGTGGGGCTAGCAATCTGAATCTGTGCAGTAACCTAATGTATATTTTTGATAGCCTATAATTAAGTCACTGCCCCTTTCTTCAAAATCTGGTCTTGCAAGACTGGCTTACCTAAATACTCACATTTCACAGAGGCCATAAACCATGAATAACACATAACCCCTGTAAAAGATGGGGGGAGCATTTGAGGGGGAGCAGACCAGCAGTGGTGATCAGTTGAGGGTGATCAGGACAGCAGGAGGGCAGTTTGGGGTGAGCAGGCCAGTGGGGAGGGGTTGAGAAGGCTAGTAGGGGCAGTTGGGGGTGAGCAGGCCAGCAGGGGGACCAGTTGGGGGAGAGGATACTGGAATAGGGGGCAGTTGGGAGTGATCAGGCTGGTAGGGGGGTATTTGTGGGCTAGCTAACCAGCAGCAGGAGGGGGGGGGCAGTTGGGGTGAGCAGGATGGCAGGCAGAATGGTTAGGGGCAATCAGGCAGGCAGGCAGGTGAGCGGTTAGGAGCCAGCAGTCTCAGATTGCAAGAGGGATGTCCGACTTCCAGTTTAGGCCCAATATCTGTAAACTGGCAGTAGGACATCTTTCGATGGGTCCAGATTAGAGAGGGTGCAGGCTGGGCTGAGGGACATTCCCCCCACCCCCTTGCATGAATTTCATGCACCAGGCCACTAGTTTCCAAAGAATAGGAGAAGCTGAAAAGCTGCATCAGGTACATTTCCATAGAATGAGGGAGCTGGGAACAGCATAAGGTCTATATTTACAAAATAAAGAGAAGGAAGCCCTTCATCCAGAGAAGACAAAGAAAACCCAAAGGGAATAGGAAAACATGAGGAGGGAGGAGGAGAGAACCTCACATGGGACATTTGAGTCCAGGAGTTGCTATAGTAACCAGTCTAAGGGAATAGTGACCAATCAGAGAATATATCAAGGCACCGGGATCTGCAGCCTTTAAGCCATAGGAAAAAGGAACTCAGAGGGACCCTTTTCTCCTTCCCCACATGGGAGTCCATTTTATGGGCCTCTTTCCCTCTCCCCATGTGGGAGTCTGTACTTGTTCTTCAATAAATATCCACCTTTGCTATACTACTGTCCATGGATTCATTCTTCAGCTATGATGGACAAAGAATCTGGATTCCAGTCCAAAAATTCCATATCAATAAGTATAACTATTTTTAAAGTAATTATATTGGAGTATATTTTCTTTTAAAAATATCTTACTCTTCTACATGTTTTCATTGTTTTTAAAATCAATAAATATTGCCTTTTAGTCAGATAAAGATGTATTGGAAGAGTAACAGCAGCTAATCTTTATAGATTTCTGACTATGTGCTAGGATCTATCATATGCATGTACTGTGTATACTTTCAACAACCTTATCTATAAAATAGTACTACTATTTTTTAAAATGTATATCAAAGTTTAAAAAAAAACATAAGCATTGCAGAGGTAATTGCTTACTACCCAAGCAGCTTGACTTCAGAGATAATCTATAGACTTAGTTTAATTAAAAACAAATATATAGTGCATTAAGGGTCAGATGATGATGATGATGATGATGATGATGATGATGTGTGTGTGTGTGTGTGTGTATATTTGTGTGTGGTGTGGGTGTGTTTAATGTAGGTTCTTGTTTAGATACTCCAGGTTGGTTTAGAAGTTCCCTGTTTTGACCTATGTTTCAGTGGTGCACACAGCATTCTTTTGAGTTAAGCTATTTATTTACTTAGGTATTTTTTATATATGTTTTGATTTTTAGGAAGAGAAAGGGAGAGGGATAGAAAAACACTGATGAAAGAGGAACATCATCGATTGACTGCCTCCTGCATGACCCCTCTAGGTTACCAAGCCAAAAACTCAGACATGTTCCCTGACCTGGAATTGCACCTGTGACCTCTGGGTCTTTGCTCAACTGCTGAGCCACACCTGCCAGGCAATTATGTGTTTTTGCCTTTAGACTTTGTAAGTTACTTAAGTACAGGATTGCATTTCTGTATCCCCAGCATCCAGGAAAATGCTTGTCAATTGGAAGGCCCTCAATAAATATTTTTAAATAAATAAATTAATATAATTTAATTTAAACATCTCCCTATAATGTGTAAAATACACTATATTCTACTAAAAGTTATTCATGCATCTGCATGAGTGTGATTTATAAAGTAATTAGTAAGCCCTTCAAATAAAAGAAAGCATATCTTTGCTTCTATGTATATAGCCTCCTTTCAAAACAAGTGCAAAGTACAATCAGTAACCACACACAAATCATTTGTTCAAGATACAGCACAGCAATACAAGCCTGTGTAGAGGAAAATTCAGGAAGTAGAAAAAAAAAATAACTATACCCCTTATATTCTTATAACAGAAATGACTATATTAAAAACCCTGTTTTAACTTAAAAAAAGGGAAATATGGGTTAAATGAGAATGAAATGTACCAATTCAATGAACTCTTCCATTACATAAACCTTCAATCGGTGGTGTTTGAATTATGATGAAGTTCTGTAGTTCTTGATGTAAGTATTGCTTTATCCTATCTAATAAAAGGGTAATATGCAAATTAACCATCACTCTGTCACAAAGATGGCAGTGCCCATATCCCCAAGATGGCTGCACTTAGTCCTTTCAGCCCTGCCGGAGTCCCCGAGTCCCGGCCGGGGCCGGATGGCGCCTGGCCTCTGGGCCACAGAGAGCCTCTGGGAAGTGAGGTCGGAGCTGCATGCCCTACAGAGAGCTACTGGCATACAGATTCTGCCAGGGTTCCGTGACCCCAGGGCATTCCAGAACTCTGGGATGCAGACCGGAGGGGCAGAGCCTGGAACCATGGGAAGGAGTGCAGGGGCCAGCCCTGTTGGTAAGAGCGAGGCTTTGGCCTAACCCAGGCTAAACTCAGGCACAGGAATTACTAAAGTTAAAAACAGGGACATGGGTACAAGGGACAGACATGGAGTCAGCAGAATGAGAATGAACACCAATAGAGAGGAGGGGGCCATGGAGTAGTGTACCCGAGGATATACCCTGAACATGAGGGTGTACCCAGTCTGCAGAGAGTAGCTTTGCTGCCTTTGGAGGTTTTGCAAAGAAAGTCCTGCTAGAAGGAGGTTTGAACTCAGGTGGAGGGCAGGGGCAGGGCCAAGTTAATGCGCAGGCGCTCGAGACCATGGAAGAGGCTCTGAGCAAAGCTGAGGTGCCCTTAGGGGGCGTAGCCAGGGAGTGGCTTAAGGCATTGTTGGGTGTGAATAAGCAAAATGACATGATGTGATGGTGTGAGGGGCTTAGCGAGGTGTAAGGGGCATAGCCAGGATAGTCGCCCACATGAACCTCATCCGAGTAGCAAGTGCAGGGGTTTGTGCTCAGAGCACTCAGGTAAGGTTCCATGGCACGGGATAGCGGGGGTGAGGGGAGATGGGTACATGCAACAGTACCTAGGGAGATGATAGTTGCATTCACAGAATGTAGATTCTTACACAGAGATTAACAAATGTCAACTATAACTATCAAGAGAAATAAGTGTAGAAAGTGTTCAATATTGGCCAGTACATCTGTTTAGCTAAAATTACTTTTAGGTATTCTTAAAATATTTTGAGTCTTTTCTTCAAAAATTGGTTTATAGTTTTGCTTTCCCTTTTAATCATGGTCTGTGTTATGCCTTTGTTTAGCAGACTGTGATTGCTGAGTATCAAACAGACCTGTTTACCAACATTGTTTCCAAAAGTCTCTGGGATTGCTTTTGGATCAGTTTCAGTATCAATCAAGTGATAATTCCCAGGCTGCAGTTCCTCTGCTTAGAGACACAGCAACCTGTGGAAATTCAAGGCATTCATTCCTGGCCCTGATATTTTCTATAAGGGGTACTGGGCAGTTGAGTTTCATATGTAAGGGGTGCTGTAATCATCTTTAGTGCTTGCAGCTTGAAGCAGAATCATGTTATATGCTCTGAGCAAAAGCAACATAGACACTTATTTTAAATGTCACCAAGAGCCATTTTGTAAATTTCCTAGGTTTGCTTTAATCGGTTCCATTGTGTAATAAGATTAATGGGGTGTGAGCTTCACTAAAAGTGGCAAAGTCAGTGGTAGTTTCCTGATTAGTCATTTTTGTTACAGAATTTACCAGGAGACCGAAAAATACACAGTAGAGGAGAAACCCATTTATTTTCAGATATTTCTCATCAGGGGAGCCTGTTTCTCTCCAAACCTGAGCAAACCAAAATCGAGGAAGCTCTCCCTTTATACCCTTTGGTTTCTTTGTTCCCCCAAATATGGATGGGACTTCTGGACTTCTTGCGGGATGGGGGCCATGAGACCACACCTTAAGGCCTGGCCTGGTGCCAGCGCTGATAACCCCCTCTGGGGGTTGTGTCTTGTTCATAGTTTAAGGCCTCTGTAAAATGTGAGTATTTAGGTAAACTAGTCTTGCAAGACCAGATTGTAGAGAAAGGGTCAGTGACTTAATTATAGGCTTTCAAGAATGTACATTGGGTTACAGGCACAGATTCAAATTGTTACCCCCCCCCCAAAAAAAAAAAATGTCTTATTTTCCCCATCAATTGCACAGGCTTGCCTCCCTTACAGGGCAAAAGAAGCATATTGTGTGAATCATTAGTCCTTCTGTGATTGTCTCTCCTGTCTTCTTTGCATAAACTTTAACTCCAGACTTTGATGGTTGTGGTGGTAGTGTGGGGAGTGGATATTTGTTAAAAGGCTTTCCTGAAGTGATGAGAGAAGCAAATTTCATTTCTTTGTAGAAAATTAGGGCATTTAGATCCAGTCTTAGCTTCTTTGTTCTCTGTTGGAAAAAAAATTAAGCTTTACAACTTTCAATGACCTTTTGAAGCTTTATATTTTACACTGAAGGTATAAAAATTTAAAAAGTATTTTTAAGTATCTTTCCCTGTAAGGATGTTGCATTTTTTTTTTCATTTGGATGAAAACTACAATATTGAATTTGCACTCATGAATATGTATGTGCTCAGGAAGTGTCTGAAAAAACAACAACAATATTTCAAAGCAACTCAAAATAACACTTTCCCTCATCTGCATGTCTGGCAGGAACAATGGGTCAGGCTATCTCTCCTGAAGGCTGTGCCAGTCCCAGATCTCAGTATGGTGATCAGTCCTATGAAGCTGGCACTACGGAATCTCAGCTACCTGCAGCTATTCACTCTCTCTCAACTGAGCACTGGGGTTGTATCAACAGCTACAGTGAGTAATTTAGTCTCTTTTCATTCTTACCACAGCCCTGCGATTTCAGTATTTTATCACCAGGTTTTGAAGAGAAAAAGGAGGATCAGAGAATTGAGCTAAATTTTAAAATCCAGTATCTTAAATTGAAAATCCCTGCATTTCCATTTCAGCTCGCTGCTTCTTATTGTCTTCCTTAACTTAGGCCTAGAGACATCCTAATATATAAAAACCCTGGGTTTGTCATGACTGGAAGCCTGACCAACAGGAAGTAAGTCCTGCAGTCAGTGTTGGGTTGCCTTGGCGACCCAGCACTAACTGCTATGGCTGCAGGCATGCTGACCCAGTACTTATTGCTGGGGGGCGGCTGCGAATCAGGCCTGGAGAGAAAGAGAAGCGGGGTCTGATCCGTAGACTCTGTGGCAATTGTTGATCAGCACTTGCCTTTCTCTTTCCCAGTCTGGCCAGCTGCCACACCTCCATTTCTCTCCAGGCCTCCACTGGGGCTGCTGATCAGCCCCATATTTCGGATCCAGCCCCATTGATAGACCCAGAGATGCTGACTGGCATAGAAACCAGACAATCAAATCTGAGTCAACTGTGAGGAGGCAGTGGCTGCTTAGGAGGCAGAGTTTTTGATGCTGACTGGCATAGGAACCGACCAATCAGAACCAAATTGGCTGGCAGAGGAGTGCACTTAAGGGCAAGATCAGGCCTACAAAGGAAGGCAATTGGGAATGAGATCAGGATAGCAGGGGAGGGAAGTTAGGGGTGATCAGCAGGGAAGGGCATTTGGGGACGAGATCAGCTGGCAGGGGAGGGAATTTGGGAAGGGGGACCAGGCCTGCAGGAGAGGGCAGTTGAGAGTAAGATCAGGCCTGCAGGGGAGGGCAGTTGAGGGGTGAGATCAGGCCAGCAGGGGAGCAGTTAGGGAGTGATCAGGCTGGCAGGCAGAAGCAGTTAGGGGCAATCAGGTAGGTAGAAGGAAAGTGGTTAGGAGCCATCAGTCCTGGATTGTGAGAGTAATGTCTGACTACTGGTGGTATCGGGCCTAAATAGGCAGTCAGACATCCCCCATGAGGTGCCAGATTGGAAAAGGTGTAGACTGGGCTGAGGGACATCCCCCCTCCAGTGCACAAATTCTGTGTACCAGGCCTCTAGTTTTTTTTATATAACTTTGATAATGCATTCTCCAGCTGAGCACAATGTCGCCACATGCCTTGGACAGCCATGCTACCAACCTCTGCTCACTTGCCATAATCCCCCCTAGCTTTTTTTTAATGTTTTTATTTTTTTTATTTTATTGGTTTTAATGATGAGAGATAATCCTTAGTCAGCCGCCTCTTGCATGCCCCTACTGGGAATAGAGACCCAACCAACCATGTGCCCTTAATGGGAATTGAACCAGGTCACACAGGCCAACACTCTATCCACTGAGCAAAACTGGCTAGGGCCTAATCCCCTATCTTTTTAAAATGTTTATAACTCTGATTTTTCCTTTCATACCAAAAGTCATTATGATATTCTTTGCAGCAAACAGATATTCAGGTTTTCATAATATTTTTTCCCCATCCTAGACAATTTGTTGTAATTAAAAATATCTCCTTCAAGTATCCCTCAAGGGAGGTATTTTGTATGTGAGCTTGCTGGACCAAAAAGTAATATGTCTTAAAGTGTATTTTATAATAACATTATTTCCTAGCAAAGTAGCAGCAACTTATTTTCCCAGAGTGACCTATCAAAGAGCTCAATTTTGTACATTGTGTTGCCAGAACAAATGACTCAGATCTTTTTTATTTTTAATGTCAAATTTGATGGGTAAAAGAATATTTGTTATTTGATTGTGCTTTCCTGTCACATAACTAAATAGAACTTTTAATGTAGTTATGGAATAGTTGTATTTCTCTCTGTAAATAGCCTTGTTATAATCTTTGACATCGTTTCCTCTTGGTATTATCTTTGTTTTGTTTTTCTATCAATTTATTGACACTTAACAAATATTAAGAAAATATTAAGTGTCCATTTATCACATCTATCAGAACTATATTTTTTCAATCTATTGTTTGTCTTGTATTTTGTTTGCCTATATTTGTCAAATGGACATTATAATTTGTGTCAAATAAAATTTGTCAGCTATTGTATGTTTTGTTTGTTTGTTTTCTTGTTCTGCTTAAAAAGCTCTCTCTCACCAGAGGACATTCATATATTCTTCTTCATTTTTCTAATATTCTTATTATTTAATATTAGAGGCCCAGTGCATAAAATTTGTGCATGGAGTATCCCTCAGCCTAGCCTGTATCCTCTCACAATCAGGGACCTTTGGGGGAAGTCCAACTGCCAGTTTAGGCCTGATCCTGTGCAGATCAGGCCTAAACTGGCAATTGGACATCACTCTCACAATCTGGGACTGCTGGCTCCTAACCGTTCACCTGCCTGCCTACCTGATCACCCCTAGCCGCCTCTGCCTGCCTGCCTGATTGCCCCTAATCATTAGCCTGCCTGTGCCTGCCTGATTGTCTCTGTTAGTTTTGGTTGTTTCACAGTTTTGGTCGCTGGATTTTTATTATATAAACTTTTACTCTTCAAATGTATGCACTAAGTGCTTCATTCTGAGGAAAGCAACTTATTATCACTTGTAATCATGTAATTAAATCCTGCCTTTTTGTTCAACTCCCTTCTTCTACTTGGTCTTGTACACAGCTTTCCTGGGAAGTATATAATGAAGTCATGCTTTTCTGCTTTAATATAATCTTCAGTTCTTTTCTTCTACAAGAATGATGAACAAGAGAGTAAGCCATTAATTCAATTTGTGTGAGTTGAAGTCATTTTTCTAGTAGCCATAATAAAATTGTATTTAAAATAAGCATAATGACAATGAGCATACCATCTTTCTATATTATTACCTTTGAGAGAGCTTTCTTCAAGGGCTGCTTTCAAACAAACATGAGCTTCATGTATATAGATATTTATTTTATTATTCCTGCTGAACGATTATTGTTATCTCCAAACAAACAAATGAATTAATGTTGATTTTTGGTCCAACCCTAGGCATACATTTCAGCTGTGAGGATGTATGAGAATTTCACTTCTCTTCCCTTTCCATCTCTGACCTTGGTTATTGTCCATAAGAGGCTGTGTGAACTTTCTGTGCACATTTTTTCACTGGTATCTGTCCTAGTCAAGTATAAAGGTCTTCTTCATGCTGCCCTTTCCTAGGGTCCCCTGATCCTGACTATATTATCACTGATTACTTATGATCTTGCTTCCTTTTTCTCCCCCAGTGTATTAGGCCACATCTCATTGAATATCCTCAAATTTGTAAAATTGGGGACTGAGAAGAACAGAGTTAATACATTCCTTCCTGGAAATGTGGCAGCAAGATATATATATATATATATATATATATATATATATATATATATATATATATATTAATATATTTTAATATATTTTATTGATTTTTCACAGAGAGGAAGCGAGAGAGAGATAGAGAGCTAGAAACGTCAATAAGAGAGAGACATTGATCAGCTGCCTCTTGCACACCCCCTACTGGGGATGTGCCCGCAACCAAGGTACATGCCCTTGACCGGAATCGAACCTGGGACCTTTCAGTCCACAGATCAATGCTCTACCACTGAGCCAAACCGGTTTCGGCAAGATATATATATATTTTAAATCTTTTTCTTGCATGTAAATAGTGCGGCATGAGGCAGCTCTCTCCAGTCACTCTAGGAAAGCACTTATGGCCCTAAAATAAAAGAAAGCTGAAAAGTCTAATGAGACATATTTCATCAGACTGTTGTAAATATGTCTAAAATAGGTGCTGTAAATAAGAAATTCCAACATCCAAAAAAGACTTAACTTGTAACAGGAACAAATAAACATCCTCCATCTAATGCAATCTTTGCATTACAAATGGAAGAACCCTTTTCTTTGTCTTTGGCACTACAGATGGAGGGGTGGAGAAGAAAAGCAATGGAATAAAAGAGGGGTGGCTAGATGCTTAATTCTATAAACGATCAAGGGATGATTAAAAAAAAGGGGTGTCTGGCATTCCATTTTGTGACATTTGTTCTGCTGGGGCATAAACTCTAATAACTCTTAAAGACACAATTCCTAGTACTCATAGTGCACATTCTGCATGCCTGGCACAATACCATGTAAATAATATCTATATAGTTTATACTTATACATTCTAGTTATCTTAATAAATTTTATGTATCACAATAGCTTTTACAGGTAGGTGACTTTGCCATGTCATATTTACAAGTATGGACAATGAACATAAGGTTTGAGTGGTGTTCTGAATGTCACATAGGTAGTAAATATTAAAGTAACATTTGAAGTGAAGTGATTTGAACCCTGGAGGACACATCAGTAGCAGTATTCCTAGTGTTCATTATAGGCTGATTTACACACACACACACACACAAAACAAAACAAAACAAAATTAAAAAAATGAATTAATGTTGATTTTTGATATTATTTTAGGAGGATAAACCTTGAATAGAAGGACCAAGTTCCACAGCTTTGTCACTATGTAGCAGAACATGAACCATTCTCACTATAGCAAGATGATGACATCATCACCACTTGCCTTGTCCAACACATAAACTTACCTGATTGGACTAGATGGCTACGTGTATGTTTTTTTTCTATTTCCACCCTTATATTTCCTTCCTTAAGTAACAGAATCACGTTTCAGCTGTGTGTGTACCACATAATTAATTCTAGCCAGTGAGGTGTGAGCAGAAGTAATGTGTGCTTTCACTTAAAAGAGAAATTGGCTAACCTTCCATTTTCTTCCTTTCCCTACTCTGTTGGCTGGAATATGAACCTGATGCTTATGAACAGTTTCAGTAGATAATGTAGACATTAAAAGGTAATAATAATAATAATAAAAAATGATGACAGCTTTGGAGCAGCAAAAGAAAAGAGTTTGGTTTGCTGAGTGATACTTGAGAGGTGAGTGAGATGTGTACTTACTATGGAACAACTAGATGAAAGAGAAACTTTATCTTATAAGCTCTATTGACTTTGCCGACTTTTTATCACAGAAGTTCGTCTCTACCATCAGTAATACATTTCCCTGAAATTCATTCACCAATAGAGCGGCCAAAGTCAACTTTGAAAGTACTTTTTAGATCGCCTCCATGCTCTGTTTAAAATCACCCAGTGGCTTCTAATGTATTTTATTTGAAATAAAATCCACACTTTTTACGACAGTTTATAAGACCCTTCAAAAGTTGGAAATATTTTATCTTCTACACCTTACCTTACACTCTCTATCTCAACATGGGCCATGCTGGTCTTATTGCTGTTCCTTGAACAGCTTGCTCTTGCCTTTGGTCTTTAACACTTAATGCTCTCTCAGGCTAAGGACTTATTTTCTCAACTAGAGACCTAGTGCATGACATTTATGCACTGGGTGGGGGGTGGGGGGCAGTGTCCCTCACCCTGGCCTGTGCCCTCTCACAGTCTGGGACTTTCACAGTCAGGGACCCCTCGCCTGCCTGAGTGCAGGCGGGAGAGGCTCCCACCACCACTCGCCAGCTGTGAGACTGGCTTCTGGCTGAGCAGTGCTCCCCCTGTGGGAGTGCACTGACCACCAGGGGGCAGTCCTGAATTGAGCATCTGACCCCTAGGGGTCAGTGCACGTGCACATCATAGTGACTGGTCCTTCTACCTTTGGTCGATTTGCATGTTAATGTTTTATTATATAGGATGCTGTTTGCATAGCCAAATCCTCTTCAACATATAGGTCTACTTAGAGAAGCCTTCCATAAAATTACTATTGCCTTCATTTCTCCTTTTTATTACTAAGATTTATTATGTTACTAAGATGTATTTTATTACTAAGATGTATTATAACTCTTTTCAATTTCTAAAAGTATTTGTGTTTATATATTTGTTTCATTGCCTTCTTCTTCCTTCCACAATGAAAGCTATTTGAAGGCAAGGACCTCTGCTTTCTTTAGTTCTGTACACTGCCATCCAGAACAGTGTCAGCATATCTATATTCATTCAATAATAAACCATTTAGTAGATGGAGGCACTGAGAAATGACTATAAGTGCCTCTTGTTTCATTCTTGTTCATCTTATGATAGTTTATAAAGGTAAAGAAGTAATATATGGAGTCACGCACACTAAATGGCCATATCATTATTTAAATAAAATTTAAATAAAATTTAAATGCATAATAATCTGGTCATTATAATGCATAATAATCTGGTCATTTAGTGTATATCCTATATAATGAAAGGCTAATATGTAAATTGTCTTCTTGAGCAGGAGTTCAACCAGCAGGCAGGCCAACCAACCGCCCATGTCCCCTCCCCCTGGCGAGGCTGGCCAGACCCCACCCATGCATGAATTCATGCACGAGGCCTCTAATACACACACACACACACACACACACACACACACACACACACACTGAGTAGCCAGATTATTATGCCTTCAGAGATCATAGTAATATAGCCATTCAGTTTATATATGTCCTAGAACATGTGGTAAACTTAGCTGACAAATGAATTTAAAATCTATATTTGATAAAAATTTTATTTAAATTATATATTCAGCAGAGTGTAGATTTCTTAAGAAACTGAGTTGTGCTACTGTAATCAGGATTTTATGTTATAGTTTAGGACATAGAGAGTTACTTGGTCACTTAGACAGGTAAATGAGGGAAAGAGCTGCAGAAGCAAAGGTAGTTCAGTGGAATTTTGAATCGCTAAACGAATTTTAGTTTCATGTTTCAGAAGACTATTTGATAACTGATATCTACACCATTCAGTTTCTACTTTCAATAGTTAACTTCTTAGCATAAAGCCCCAGCCTTTTATACTAATCCAGATTTTTAACTCTAGTGCTTTTAGAAAGTGGGAACTCTAAATACTTTGTTGAAATTTACAAAAACAAACTAAAACAAGAACTAGCAAGAAATAAACCTCAAAATTAAAAGTTCCTACAAACAACCCTGCTTGCTTGGAAACTGAAGATAAGAAATTACGTGTAATTTAGCACTAAATCCCTTATAATAACAGTGCAATGAAAATAGGTATATTAGCAAGAAAAGGGTAGTAGAACAGATTATTTGGACATGATAAGTTAATTTCTTCTTTTTTCATGTCTTTAGAAGAGGTAGAATTTTTATACTTTCATTGAAGATTGGAGTCAAGACTAATGTTTCACAATTTACATGGCTAATTTCATTTACCTTTGATGCATCATATTTTCAAACATTATAATATTTTTCATCTCTAATGCTACACCTTTGCCTTTGATAGCACTTAACATAGAATTTTGCATATAGTAAGTGCTAAAAAATGTTATTTAAATGGGTTTTCAGCAGGAAGCATATCTTACATATGAATTATATTTTCTCAGAATTTGAATCTGCAAGAGCTTAAAATCCATATCTCTTCAACACCATTCTCCAAATCCAATACAGGCTATATTGTTATATTTGTGAAATCATGGTGTGAATGTGTGATTTGTATGTGTGAGTGTGTGTATTTAACCTATTAACTTTATGTAACTTTAACATTGGTGAATTACATGAAACAGAACCAGAAAAGCAACCTAGCTTGAAGCAGATATTATACATTCACTCATCTAAGGTTTCAAATGTTTAATTAGCTATCTCAGTAGGATTCCTTTCAGGTATAGCATTGTTTAATTACCTGGCAATAAAGAGCTTTCTTGCTTTCTCCTTATGGCATTAGGATTTTTATCAAACTATTTGTTTCATTTTACTGCAGGAAACAAAAGCAAGGGCTAGCTAAATCTTTGAATGTCTTCCCCATCATGTTAGCAAAAAAAAAAAAGAGAGACAAAACTCATATTTAAGTTGTCTTTAAAATTGAAAGTTTGCAGGAAAAAGACCATTCTGATGTTTCATTTTATGCTGATCTATCTGTTTTGGATATGACTGTGTTATATTCATTCTATTTGGAGAAGCTAGATTTATGATCTATGGTTCAGCTTCTTCAACTAAATGTAGAAATCACTGGCCATTTCTGAACTACCCTTGTTTGGGATTTCATATGTGAATATTAGCTGTAGTTACCAGACACAAGGAGAAGAAATAGAACTGCTGCCATCTTTCCAGGATGAGATGCTAGGGCCCTTCAAGAAGCTGAAGGAAGACCCTTGGCCAGGTGGCTCAGTTGGTCGGAAAGTCATCTCCTATACAAAAATGTTGCAGGTTCCATTCCCAATCCAAGCACATACCTAGGTTATGGGTTTGAAACCCAGTTGTGGATGTTACTATCTCATTTCATCTTTCTTTCTCTCTTTCTCTCCCTTCCTTCCATCCTTCCTTCCATCCTTCCTTCCTTCCTTCCTTCCTTCCTTCCTTCCTTCCTTCCTTCCTTCCTTCCTTCCTTCCTTATTTCTTTCTCCCTTTCTTTTCTTCTCTCTCTCTTATCTCTCTCTATTCTCTCTCTCCCTGTCTTACTCTCTCTTTATTTTTCATTTTTTAAAAATATATTTTATTAATTTTTTACAGAGAGGAAGGGAGAGAGATAGAGTTAGAAACATTGATGAGAGAGAGTCATCGATCAGCCGCCTCCTGCACACCCCCTACTGGGGATATGCCCGCAACCAAGGTACATGCTCTTGACCGGAATCGAACCCGGGACCCTTCAGTCCCCAAGCCGATGCTCTATCCACTGAGCCAAACCGGTTTCGGCTTACTCTCTCTTTAAAATCATTAAAATCTAACATCTGTTGAATATTTTAAAAAAAAGAAGCTGAAGGAATAAATTGATTTATCCACACAAATCACAATAAGCAACAACAAAAGCTAAAACTGCAAAGTGTAGAAAACAAGAAGGAGCTTAACTAAGCACTTGGGTATGATTTTCCCTATAGATTACTTATGGGTTAAATTCTAACTCCCACCCCTATATGTTGAAATCTTAACACCATGTACCTATAAATATAATGTTATTTGCAAACAGGGTTTCCACAGATTTAATCAAATTAAGATTATGACCACAGGGTGGGCCTTAAACCAATATGATTGGAGAAGAAGTCAATTAAGACATAGACACAGACACAAATAGACACACTCTATGTTGACAGAGACAGAGATTATAGTAATACTCTACAAGTTAAGAAATACCAAAGGTTGGTGGGAACACCCAGAAGCTGGGAGAGATGAAGACAGATATTCCCTTAGAGGATTTGGAGGCATTGTGCCATACCAATACCTTCTTTTACACTTCTAGTTTCCAGAATTATGAGAGAATACATTTTGTTATTTTATTTTATTGTTATTGTGTGTGTGTGTGTGTGTGTGTGTGTGTGTGTGTTGTAAACCACCCAATAACTAATACAAAATTATTTTTGCTTAGAATGCTATGTCAATATCTAAAATATAACAAGGTAATCCTCATTCCAATTATCTACAGGGAGAAATGAGATACTTACATAAAAGTCCAGGTCACTATTTTTTCAATTAATTTAATTGTCCTAATTTTGTATTTCTATGATTTTTTGTTACTGTTGTTGAACTACTTTCTAGGTACTTACCTTACATTGATGTATGTTTATGTTGATTGCACATACCAGAACAAAAATAACATGGCAAGAAGTACATCTTTAAAAACAGTATATTGCCATCTATCAGTACTTTAAATGTTTATTAATAGTGGCTCCTGGATTTTTTTTTTAAAGAAGTGTATTTCTGATCCATTAGCCTTAATAAAATATCTCTGGTCAAATACTACATTCAATATTATTGATGGCTTATTTTTAAAACTTGGATATTTCCCTGTCTTCATTTGAGTGCTAAACTTTAACCTTTCTATAATCAAAGCTGATCCTTTCTTTCTGTAACCCAAGGTCAATGTTGACCTGCAGTATTCTGCATTGTTAGAGAAGTAGCAGGATTTTTAAAAAAATCCATTTTACTTTCCTTAACGTTTCCTTTCCTTCCTCTCTCTTTCTTTTTCCTACTTTGATAATGAAGTACCGTTTTTCTAAAATTCTAAGTCACAAAATGTGTTTCACATTCTGCTTAGTGATTCTAAAAGTAGTCAGAGAAATTTTCTATAACTACATGAGATATATTTGAATAACATTAATTTATTATATTCCTCATCCATAAGTATTTATACCTACTTTATGTCAGATATAAAGATAAATAAAATATAGACTCTTATCTAAGAACTCATAGCCTGCTAAAGGAAGTAGATATGCAAATAAATAAATTGCAATCAATATTGTATATGCCACCACAGGATCAAAAATTGTGCCATCATCAAGAACAGTCAGTATTTCTGTCTGAGAGACATCTTGAAGGATACACTGAGGTGGTTATATTTAAACTGTTTTGCCAGATGTTTTCTAAGTGTTCCCCAATTTTTCTGTCCTTTCACCCTTGAATCTGTCTGCTAGGCTGAATTTTCTGGGCCTTTGCATCTGGGTGAGATCATGTGACTATTTCTCACTAATAGAAGCAGAACTTACATATGCCATTTCCAGTAATGGCATTTAAAAATCTCCCAAAAGATCTTTATTTTCTCAACACTTGATTGGATATACTAGAGGATCCAGAGGAGAACTCTGAGGCCTTCCTTAGAAAAATCAGTGTTGAGATAAAAGGAGTCCGGGTCTCTGAATTACTGTGTAGACAGCAGCCTGACAAATTGGTGTGAAATATATCTTTTGCATTATGTTTAGCCAGAGATTTTGGTCTTTTAAAATATATACATATATAATGATTAGTCTACCATTACTAATACACTACCCTTACTATATACTTTTAATGTGTTGGAAATTAGAAAGTTAATGAGAGCTTTCCAGTCAAAGAAGGGTTGAAGGACTCCATGTACCAACAGACAAAAGGTAGTTAGAAAAGGTAGTAGACTCTCCAGAGAACAGTGACCATCAGCAAAGAGTGAAATGTCATCCTACAGGAATGCACAGTGAGTTTTTAGGGGAATGTCAGGAAATTGGACAGAAAATTAAATGGATTGTAGAGGGCTTTAAAGCCAAAAAGAAAATGAAAACCAGGAACAGAAAAGGGTTTTTTTAAAGTGAAAGAATGTCAATGATGTGAGCAAGTCTATTTTCCTTCTAATTCCCCTTTTCTTTTATGGAGGGAGATAACTCCTGGCACTATAGTTAATGGTCTCTAAGTGAGAAAGGCTGGGTAGCTGGGAAGTCAGTTCTGAAGCAGTTTAGAAAGATATGTATAGGGCCTATGTATAGTAAGGAATTTGGCCTTGTCCAAAGAGAAGTCTGGTCTTTGTCTCCAGGTCCTAGAAGGTAACCTCTTAGTCCTTGGAATTTCTTTTTTTTTTTTTAAATATATTTTATTGATTTTATACAGAGAGGAAAGGGGAGAGAGAGAGAGTTAGAAACATCGATGAGAGAGTCATCGATCAGCTGCCTCTTGCACACCCCCCACTGGGGATATGCCCCCAACCAAGGCACATGCCCTTGACTGGAACCGAACCCGGGACCTTTCAGTCCCCAAGTGGACGCTCTATCCATTGAGCCAAACCAGTCCCGGCAGTCCTTGGAATTTCTTGATATGTGTATCTTTGTTTATAATGCTAGTTCCCTTGGACCACGCCTAATAGTTTATTCTAAAGAGATGACTCAGGGTGGGACCAGCCACACCCTGCAGTCTCAGGCAAGAGTCTGGCTATATTAGAAAGGCAAACCTTATAATTTAGGGTTGGGGCTTTGGATCTTGCAATATCAGTCAACCTAGCCATTGAGTTAAATTGAATAACTAGGCATATTTTTAAGTTCAACATGGTCAATCAATCAATCAATCATAATGAAACCTCAATAAAAACTCCAGTCACTAAAGCTCAGATAAGATTCCAGAGTTGGAATCTTAACACTGTGTTTTTTGTTACACATTGATGCTGGTTGAGTAACACATCCTGAGACAATAGAAATCTTTCCTGTGGAATGTTACCAGATCCTTCTCTATGTGTCTCTTTATTTGACTGATGTTTTGTGTCATCTTAGTATAATAATTATAACCATGGGTATGATTGGTTTCAGTATTCTGTGAGCCTTTCTATTGAATTATTAAGCCTGAAGATGGTTATGAATAACCCTCACACTTACAATTGGTGTCAGAAGTGACAATAATCTTGTGTATACTCCTCTAACTTTGTGGTTGAACCATAACAGTTTGCAGTTGGAGTTTGATATCCTGGGTAAATGTGGAAATGTGGAGAGTTGTACCCTTAATCTCACAGTTTGACCAACTTCAAGTAGTCTGGATTAGAGATGGGAAATACATTTGGTCTTTTGGGTGATCTCTAGTTATGATGTTAGTGGAACACTTCCTCCCTACACCTCTCAATAATCCTGACTTCTTTGTGCTATCTCTTATTACTAGGCCAGGAAAATGGACTAAGGCAACCTATAATAAATACGTTGGGAGAGAATCAGTGCTTCTAACTCAAACAATGTTCTCTTCCCTTTTTCTTTCCAGAGACAGCATTTTGAGGAGGCAAACTTATTTGTATGCTACTCTCCATTCAAATTTTACGAGGTTGGCTGCAATGGGAAGGGTGACTAACAGGTATCTAAGGCAGCACTCTGTCTATTTCTAAGGTTCAGTATTAGGAAGTCCATTATCTTTGCATATCTAAGCTAGTCTCTCGTACCTAGCATTAATGATTAATTATTAATAAAGTTATAAATTGATTTCTACATTCTGAGTTTGTCCATCTCTTAATTAATCCAGAATTTGAGAACAGTAAATGGAGTTCAGAATTTTTTATTCTTCATCTTGTCCAAAATCTCAGTAGCTAGAAGTATGTATCTAGGGAACAATTTTCATAATGAGAAGGCTTTAGAATAGATTAGTGATAACTGCACAATTTTAGATGACAAGTTTCTTCTTGCCACTGTATCAGATATTTTTTGAATCTACTTACTATCATCTGGTAAGACAGTGGGAGTAAAGTTGTATAAGAATGACTAGTTTTGAAAAAACATTTTTGGAATTAGAATTAACAATTTGAAAGCTATCAGGTTTAGGAAAAGAATGATTAATAGGAGTTTATAGTTTGAGAGATTGTGATATAGTATAATAATAAATCTCCTGAACTTGCAGAGGTGATTATTTTACTTGAAAACATATTAATTGAGGTTGTGCATATGCAATATAGATAAAATGTCTGGAAGGTAACCTAGACACCTGGAGAACATAAGCTATTAACAAAGGCAAAGAGACCTGCATTTTTTTTTTAATCTTAGAAACCTATAGTTTTCACATTCCTAACTCATATAAGCAAAAATGATTTTGACTTCATTCCTAAAGTAGAAAGGAGACATAGAGTTTTCCCATACTTAGAAACCAGGAATGTTTTTGAGTAAATTTTGTTTTCTATCCTTGGCATGATACTAATGCAACACTTCTATTATAGCCTGGTATCAGCAAAACAATGTCAGCAAAGTGGTGGAATAGGCATTTCCAGTTCTTGTACTCTTGCAGAAAAAATCAAGTTGAATAACTATCCACACACAAAAGTACCTTTACAAGAGTTACAAATTCCAGGTGAGAGATGATAGCAACTGAGTACATAAATAAGAAAACATGCATTCAAGAGGGTATGAATGATGATATCACATTACCCATGCCACTCCTCCTCCAAGTCTAGGCAGTCAATGCTGAGAGAGATTCCCTCTTTGTTAAAGAAGGAGAGTGAATCAAGCACCAGATTGGTGTGGATGCCAGCACAGACATCACTCCAGTAAACCCCAACACCAGCCTGAACCTATGGACTTAGGACCCAGCTCATTACCAGGGACCAAGGCATCAGGCCAGCCCCCACAGACTCAGGCTCAATACTTTCTTCAGCACCAGATTTGTCCTTGTGCAAGATCCAGTCCCCAGACATGATCCTCCAGATCCAGTCACAGGGTCTACCCTGTGGTTGCTGGTACCAGGCTGCTATGCATAGACCCAGCATCAGGACACACCCATGTGAACTCAAATCTCAGGTTGACATCTGCTCTGTAGACCTAAGCACCAGATCTGTCCAGGCACCAGACCATCCTGCACACAGACCCACCCCGATGGGCCCTCTCAGAATCTTTGATCAGGCTGACTGGTGAGGGCTTTTCCTGTCAAAGCCAGTCAATGAAGACTTAAAAGAGGAGCACTTCTTCAAATGTGCAGACACCAATGCAAAGCAACAAGAATTACAAATAATTATGGAAACATGACACTAAGAAAGGAACAAAGTAAAATACCAGAAATGACCCCAAAGAAACGGAGATCTTTGATCTATCTGACTGATCATTTTAAAGAGGCTCATTGAGCTATAAATGAACACCCATGTGAGAGTGAAACATCTATTGGCTGCCCCTGCACACCTCCCACTGGGGATCGAGCCCACAACTTGGGTATGTGTCCTGACCAGGAATGGAATTGGCAATCTTTCAGTGCATGAAGCAATGCCCAACCAACTGAGCCACAGTGGCCAGTACTGAGCTTATTTGAAATAGCAGCACTGCTGTAATAAGAGTAAAGATAATTGCTGCTTGATTCACTAGCCACAAAGATTAATGAAACAAATCTCCTGATTGCCCAGCCTATTAATATTGAAGAACTCATGTGAACAGATGGACCAGATTTGGCAGGTTTTTCCCCACAATCTTTAAAAAAAAATATATCCTGACAGAATTTGTGCAACCCTGCCATATTCCATTTCAGCCAGACTTATTTTAGCTAATCAAGCTTTCCAAAATCTTAAAAGCATTACTCAGAACTTGAAGCAAACAGACTTTTTTTTTTTATAGTACAAATGGCATGCAAACCAGTAGTCACATGGACTGTGTACATACTTCAGACTAGCACATCATGCTTCAATGCAGGCAGGAGTGTGGTGTAACACTAATTGCTCTCAGTTCCATGTGTAGGCCTAATAATAATAATAATAATAATAATAATAATAATAATAATAGTTTCAGTTGAATAGCATTTCCATTGCATTAGGCATCATGAGTGGGGAAATACATGGACCTAGTCTCTAATACTTAAAATTTTCTGCCATTGGTAAGTAAATTATGCGTTGTGCTTATCTAGTGAGTAGGTAAGCATAACACATAACACATAATGCAGGCATCAAAAAGAGATTTGGATCAATTATGGGGGCCTTCTTAAACTGTCTTCTGAGAGCACTAAATAAGTAATTATTTTTATTGAATGTAAGAGTAATAAGCCAAACAATTGGCAATGCATTTTAAATATATTATCCCATTTAATCCCCAAGAAAAAATGGAAATGTTGGTATTTCTATCCCCATGTTATAGATTAAGGTAACAAAGTTGAGAAAAATTATATAATCATTATCAAATAGTGCTTGGTAAGAGCCAGGATTTGAGCTCATTTGTCTAAATACACGTCCAAACTTTTACTCACTAAGCTATACTGTCTCTCTATCATTAAGGGTAGAAAAATGTATAAAAATTAATGTTTATAGTGTCTGATGCTTTCAGGATTTGTGTTTGAAGCTTTATGGCTACCCTGTTATTTAATACAAAACTATATTAAGTAGGTAATATTACTTTCATTATACCATCAAGAAAATTCATTTTAAAGTATATTTTTATTGATTTTAGAGAGAGGAAGGGAGAAGGATAGAGATAAAAACATCAATGATGAAAAAGAATCATTGGTTGGCTGCCTCCTGCACACTCCCTTCTGGGGACTGAGCCCATAACCTGGGCATGTATCCTTGGCCGGAATGGAACCCAGGACCCTTCAGTCCTCAGTCCAATGCTCTATCTACTGAGCCAATCTAGTTAGGGCAAGAAAACTTATTTTAAAACAAGCTTAAGTAATATATCTTAAGCGAATGCAGTTAACAGGAGATGAGGCCAGTATACCAAAACAGGTCAGTTATTTTCTTAATATTGCAATCTCTTTATGGTCCAACTAGTCATCCAAAACTAAGCCCCAAACTGGAAAGATGCTTTTGACTTCTCTGCTTTACATCCCACAGCCAAATAAAACCTAAATGCCTCTGATTTTAATTTCTAAATAAGTACAAATTTCACTTTCTCTTCCCCAGAGCTTTAACCACTGTATTGTTTTAGGATCTCCTTATCTTTGACCAGAAAAGTTTTATTTGTCAACAGTATGGATTGTATTTGTTGAACTTTGTATTTATCATGGTCTGCCTGTCAAAACATTAAAGATCCCCATTTTTCAAAACAAACACTAACAAGCAAATAACCTCATTCTGAAAGGTTTACAACACATTTTAAAACCATCCTCCCCTCTTTTCTCTCGTCAACATCTCTGACCTTATAGACACTTTCATTATTTATTACTTTAACACATGAACTCAGAATCTTTCTATCATAATACCTGAATGACCTTGGGTAACTTTTACATTCATAAAGATGGCTTATATATTGCTCTAGTCTCTCCGTTGATCGCACCACTATATAACCATATGGTCAGAGTAAAATTTCATGTTAACAAATCCTCAGTGCCTCCATGTTATTAACAGAATAAATTCCAAATTTCTCAGTGTGCTATAGATGGCCCTTCATGACTAAGTCCATCTATTGCTCTTAAAATTCAACTTCCACCACTACCTGCTTTGCACTTAAAATTCCAGAGATACTAATTAAATTGTAGTTTTCCTGTAAAATTTAACACATTTAATTTAACATATTGAATGAGACCATCAAAAAAAACAAAAAAACAATACTAATACTCAAGTTCTTTGAACTATACTATCATGAACTCATATTAGAATAAAAAATAGGACTTTTCATCTGTAATGCTCTGAATGTGCTTGCCCTAAGCCCCTAATAATACTGTATTCTTTGAATGAGCTATTTCAGAGGTCAGTTGTTAATAAGTCCCTTGCCTCCAGGGTAGGAGACTAGGTTACTATTGATAGATAAAAACCACTGAAGATATATGAAAACAGGGTGAGAGCAAGTTTACATTCATGGCTACTAATAAGAGAGCTGGAAGGAAGAATTGTATTCTAATTCTTCAGCTCTATTTAGTGATATGTTGAGTTAGAGATTTGTTAGAACAGTTGGTTCTGCATAAGGACAAAGTTCTGACCTCTCTCCATTGCTATATCACACACAAATACTCATTTTAATTTTATGTTTATGCTTCTGTTTTTTCAAAAACATATAATGAGTACATATTGTAGTGAAAGATACACATTTAAATGTAAATATTATGGTCCAAAATTTCAAAATTTTATTCTCTAATAAGTGAAATAGGTGCATACAACTGTATCTTTAAAATAATTCTACATCTCAGATAAAAATTCCAAATCAAGTGATATTGCTGTTTTGAGAACAAAATACTCTTCTGGATGAAAAAGTCATGTTGAGCTTCATGAAGCATGTAATGTTTGTGCTGGGCTTTCCTTAAAGTGTGGTCAGAGTTTGAATAAATAGAACCTGAAAAGTGAAATGACTCTGTCATATAAAGAATTCTTTGAAAGCACTAACACATTTTTTTTTCTTTCTTAAATCAAAAGATAAAATAAGCAATGAATCTGAGCAGTCACAGAACAGAAAATTAAAGGCTATTTTAATCAATTAATATATCAGTTAATTCTTTATTATTTGTTATTAACATATAATTGTTAGCAATAAAATTATGAGTATGAATTCATAGTAATTGTTTATTAATATTAATTCATAATTGAAAAATATTAAAAATGTCTGTTTTTCCTTTAGTCATTCTACTACATGAAGGTAAACACTTTACCACTGGAGGGAGTGGATCATAGAAGACAAACCATAAATGTTTCTTGGATGAATGAATGAATGGTCAACTAAAGTTAGTTTTTCATCCTGTGGGTATTAGGAAGTTGATTTAGCATATAAAAGGCTTTAGAGAATTTGGGGGAAAAAAGGTGGGATTTAAATCATTAAGATTTAAAAGTGGTTAAGAGAAATCTCAATTGATAAAACTATTTCAGAGCTTTTATATCTTTGTAAGGAGAGTGCATTTTTTTCATTTCAGTAATACATGTTCATGGAAATTAATCTTATTCCTTGAACATTGAAAAGAGAGAGATAAAGGAAAATTAAAAAAAGAAAACAAATAGAATAAAATAAAGTTTATCATCAGGAGGTTAAAAACTCCACAGAGAATTAAAGTTACATAAAAATGGCAAAAATTGCTTGAATGTCTGTCCTAAATAAACTCCATTTCACAAAATGTCAGGTTAATTTGTCTGGAGTGTCAAGTGTCTGTAAAATATGGGTTGCTATAAATTACTCAGTGATCATTTCCAGTGACTAACTTTAGAATTCATGAGTAGAAATGTTCTAGTATCTTTAGGTAAATGAAAAGAAAAACATGCTATATATTTAGCTGAAATTCACCTGAAAATCTGTAACAATATTAAATATGTCAGACTTGTTTAGAAACCTTATGATGAGTGACTTCTGTGCATAAGGACCAAAAAACATTTTATAAGCTGGCCTTTCCCAGAAGTTATCCAACCTATACTCTGTAAAGGAAAGCATAGGGACCCACTATAACTGATAACTAGATATGGATATCTGGACATTTAATTATATCCAAAAGGTTGTTCTAAAACTAAGTCACCTATATATCATAAGAGTCCAGGTTATCTCTCTACTACGATCATTTAGGTAGAAAATTTAGAATATATTTATTATAATATATAAATCAATGTGATATGGTTAAAATATATAACTGTTCATAAGAATTATTTTTTATATGTTAAAATACTCTTTGATTTTACCTTGGATGGTGGCTGCCTAGCTGCCCAGGGCCTCCTAAGGCTCAGGTAACCAGGGCCAGCCAAGGCTTGCACTACTGGCAGTGGTAGCAGCAGAGGTGTGATGAGGCTTTGCCTTCCACTGATCACTGGGTTACCTCCTGTCCCTTAGGGCTCCCAGACTGAGAGGAGGCAGGTGGGCTGAGGGACTACCCCCCTCCAGTGCATGAATTTTCATGTATTGGGACTCTAGTATGAGAATAATTTTAAATAAATAAATTTAACAAATTTCTGATTATTTACTTAGAATTCTTAGAGCTCAAATAGTATGTTATAAGGAAAAGCTCCACAGGACTCTGAGGAATTCAAAATTTTTATTCTGATATGATTTTCAAATCAGAGAACATACCCTTCAGTATAAACTAAAGACATTCTCTGAAATAAGGCAAGGGTTTTAAAAGCAAGCGTTTCAAGGAGCTGATAGTTAAAAGGATAAGTTACTAAGGAAGCAAGATAATTACCTTAAATTAGGGGTGTCGAACTCAATCAGAGAAGGGGCCAAAATCTAAAATCCAGCCTAAATCGCGGGCCGAATGGTTTACTGAACAGTCATAAACTGACAATGTCATAAACTGACAGCGGAGTGCAGTGATGACAGCGCGGTGCGGGCCACATTGCAAGGCCTGGTGGGCTGGATTTGGCCCGCGGGCCTTGTGTTTGGCACATGTGCCTTAAATCATTCATTTTCTATTGGTTGAGACAACTGGACTTTCAAGAGTCAGCTGACTCAGCAGTCAGCAAGTGGAATTGTGAGATAAAAACAATGGATAGTTCAGTTAACTCCAAGTTTTGGCTGTTTCTTGTGACTCAGGTAACTAGCTGGAGTATCAAGTGTCTGTAAAAGATGGGGTGCTGTCAATTACTCAGTGATTATATGCATTGACTCACCCCAGAATTCATGAGTAGAAATGTTCTAGTTACATTGAGGTAGAGTTATAAGACATGGTAAGCAAGGGAGGGGTGGTCCTAAGGCGTGGGCCAATGCCTCAGTTTCCCTTGGAGTATGCAAAATAGACTAGTAAACAAGTTTTGTGTTAAAATGGACAATACAGGCAATGCAATTCATCAGAGTCAGACTTTAAACTCCAGTATGGGAGACTGCAGCAGGTTCAGACACCAAATTGCAGAAGGGTATAGATATTTGGTCACAAAATTATGATATTAGAATCCTCGTTGTACACGTCTATTGACAAATTGCTTTCAGGAAACATATGCTAGAACTATGGGATGGAATGATGTCCCTTAAACTACATGATTACCTTCATTAGCCATTACTTTTCTTTCTAAAAACATGGTTTTTGCTTGATTAAAGAAAAACAGGTTTTCATTTTTATTTTACTGTATAGTATATTTAACTGTTGAAATTTATATTGTGTTGTGCTTACTTGAAATTTGTATCTAATCCTTTACAAATGACTTAAACTTGTCCATTTTTTAATCAAATTACTTATCATTGTTGTGTGTGTGTATGTGTTGTGTGCGTGTGTGTGTGTGTGTGTGTGTGTGTGTGTGTATGCACTATTGACTTGTAAGGCCTTATCTTTTAAGGGCACTAATTATTTGATTAATTTGTTACAAACATTTATCCTAGCTTATCACTTTTTTTTCAGATAGACTTTAAAATATTAAATTCCAATTGGATAAATGAAATGACAAATTCCTAAGGCATGATGAAAATGGTGAATACTTATTATTATTTGGTTAATTAGTCCACTGTGGATAACTCATTCATAAAGTTGAAGTGCCATATATTTCTCTTGTTTTGGATACAGAAATCACTTAAACTAGTCATAAGCAGTGATCAAAACAGCTAAATGATTACTAGCCTCCATTATAGAAGCTTTCAAATCCTATTTGAAAAATGGCTGTGTAAATATAGATGAATGCTCAAAGAAAATATTTAATTGTCAATGACTAATTTGAAACCAAATTTTATAAGATGGTTAAAAAACAAACAAAAATAAAGTGGATATTACTAGTTATATTTGATCTATCAGAGACTAATATAAACACATCTCTTCTTGGATTAAATTGTGAATTTTTCTCAATAAAACACTCTACTTAAGTGAACTCATTTCTATGCATGCTTATCTAAAAGGAAAAATTGCTAATTAAAAGTTTGTACATGTATGAACTTGTATAAAATAATAAAATAAAAATGCAAATAAATAAATAATTATATTTAAAATATATAAATACACTAAAAATGCAGTTTCATAGCTAAGCTTCGAATTATATTTTGCAATATATCTTAAATATATTTTATTGATTTTCCACAGAGAGGAAGGAAGAGGGACAGAGAGTTAGAAAGTCGATGAAAGAGAAACATCAACCAGCTGCCTCCTGCACACCCCTTTACCAGGAATGTGTCCGAAACCAATGTACATGCCCTTGACCAGAATCGAACCTGGGACCCTTCAGTCTGCAGGTCAACGCTCTACCCACTGAGCCAAACTGGTTTCAGCTATATTTTGCAATATTTTATTTTTTGTTTCACCCCTAGTTTCTGACAAATAAGTTTGAGGCTTTAGTGCCAGCCTTATATGTCCTTCTTACTTTATTCCCCATACCAATTATCAAGTCCTGTGTTCTTTATCTCCTTAAACATTCCCCAAACTTTATTTCTTTTTTTAAAAAATTATATTTTATTGATTTTTTACAGAGAAGAAGGGAAAGAGATAGAGAGCTAGAAACATCGATGAGAGAGAAACACTGACCAGCTGCCTCTTGCACACCTCCCACCAGGGACACTCCCGCAACCAATGTACATGCCCCTGACCAGAATCCAACCCGGAACTCTTCAGTCTGCAGACCAATGCTCCACCACTGAGCCAAACCGGTTTTAGCTCCCCAAACTTTATTTCATTCTTCTCAAGTTTCTTGTCATAAACTGAGTAGTCCAGATAATTTTTTTCCTCTATTACTTCCAAAACTTTCACATTTGATTCTCTCCTGGTTTGATAATAAGAACTATCTTCTTCTAACAATTCTCATTAGGTTGATATCTATTTTTAATTAAATTTATTGGAGTGAGAGGAGCTTGAAGATGGCGACCGAACAGATGGACTTGTTCTGACCCCGGTCCCAAAACAGATAGAAGCAACATCTGAGTCGCTCAGGGAATGTTGATTAGCAGCTAAGGGGCAGCGGATCACTCTAGGAAGGTAAGGAAGTGTCCGCTGGACAGGTTTTCCTGACCAATCGGCCAGCACTCCCGACTTCTCCCGGAGCTCCGGGCTCGGCGCAAAGGCGGCGCCACCCTACCAGGAAGGGAGCAGCTTCTCTGAGGCCTGGAAAACCCACAGCCGAGGAGTCCATCGAGCACCTGTGGCGCGCCGATCGGAGCAAGCGCGTGGATTCAAGGAAGCTCTTCAACCACCCACAGAAAGGTCAGAGTTTGCATGGCTAGCCTGAGAGTTCAGGCTGAGGTAGCCCCATTGCTCCCGCGAGGCCCCGCCCCCAGTGCAGCCCTGAGCGCCGAGGCCCCAGAGCGCCGCGAGGCCCCGCCCCCAGTGCGGCCTGGAACACCGCGGCCCCGCCTATATTGTAGCCCAGGAGAGCTGCAGAGAGCTGTAGCCCGCCCCCAGAGAGAAAGAAGGCCAGAGCAACCAAAGTCTGGGAGGTCAAACTGGTAACACTGACAACTGAGGGCTGAACTAAAAACTGCCTTTTTCTTTTTTTTCTTTTTTTTCTTTTTTTTCTTTTTTCTTTATCTTTTTCTTTTAATTAATCAAAAATAAATGGACACAAATAACTAAGATATAGCCTACCTAAAATTAAGGACTACCTTACAAAACTGAGGTGCAGTGGAATGCTGGGAACTGCAAGACTCTCTGATCCAAGAACCAGGCATACCAAATACAATAACAGAGGAAGTGATTGAACACTGCTGGACAATTTTATGCTAATTATACTATTCTTTATTTTATTTTCATTTTTTACATTTTTTATTTAATTTTCATTTTTTACATCTTTTACTTCAGAAACAATTTTTTTTCTTTTTTCCTTACTTGATTTTACCTTTTCAATTATTACATTTTTCAATCTCTATCATCACTATTACTACTGCTATTTTGCAATTTTTTTTTTTTCTTTTCCTCTCCAGTACCATTTTACTTCGTCTTTATTTTACATTGGGAGTAACCTTCATTCTATTTTAATCTCTACTATAGCATCATTCAACCCTATCTCAATTCGACCTTTACCCCATCACTCTCTTACTAAACTTTAACCTTTTAGTCTCCAGTTTATCCTATCCCTTTCTGGCTTTAGTTTTTCCTCTATTCTTTCTGTATACCCCCTTCTAAAGCTCTCACTATACTCATAGACCTAAGTTCCAACCCCTGATACGAGTGTATAAATACCACTCTCTGCACTATATTAACTAGTTAAAAAAAAAAAAAAAAAAACACACACACACACCAAAAAACGGTTCTACTTTCTATCCTTTTCTCATTGTTTGAGTGAAGGTTGATTATTGTGAATATTTATGCTTTTCAGTGAAATTGTTATGCTTATCCCTGTGTTGTTATTGTTGCTTTGTATTTTTTTTTAAATCCTCTGTTTTTGTTTGTTTCTTTGACTTCTGTATATCATAACCTTACTTAATAATAGTGGATATTATTATTGTAGTTTGTATTAATCTCCAAGTATTGTTACCGGCATTGGCTGGGCTCAGTGGTTGATCTATGGAAATTTTCTCCACATATATGTAGATTGTTTCCCAGTTTTTTAGTTTGCTTCTTCTCTCTCTCTCTCTCTCTCTCTCTCTCTTTCTCTCTCTCTCTCCCTCTCTCTTCTTTTTCTCCCTGTTTTCTAACTTCATTTTGTCATTACTTTATTTCTTCTTTGACTTTTTTTTTTAATTTTTCTTTATTTTATTTTTACCTTGCTTCCTTCCTTCCTTCTCTCCTATACCCTAATTTGCCTATCGCTAGGGGTTACCTTTATTAGAGGTTATTAATATTGTAAATACATTCCTGTTAAGTGCCTCTCGTGTTGTACCCGGTAGTGTTGTATTTTGCACCTATAAATTAACGCAAGAGAAAGAACACCACATAACCAGACATCCTGAAAAGAGATACCATGGGAAGACAAAGAAACACCCCACAAATGAAAGAAAAGCAGGCATCACCAGAAAAGGAAGTAAAAGAGCCAGAGGCAAGCAGCCTACCAGAGCAAGAGTTCAGAATAATGATTATAGGTTGGCTAAAAAGAATGGAAGAGAAATTTGACAATAACCAAGAAGAAATGAGGAAGAACCATCAGGAATTGAGGAAGAACCAAGAAGAAATGAAAAATGACATCGCTACCATGAAGAACTCAATAGAAAGCATCAAGAGTAGACTAGATGAAGCGGAGGACCGCATCAGTGAGCTAGAAGACAAGATGGAAAAAAATACCCAATTAGAGCAGCTTCTAGAAAAAAAGATTAAAAAGCAGGAGGAGAGCCTACAGGAGCTTAGGGACATTACAAAACAAAATAATATTCGAATAATAGGGGTTCCAGAAGGAAAGGAAACTGAGATAGACGTGGAAAAAGTATTTCAAGAAATAATGACAGAAAACTTTCCTGAGATAGAGAAGAAAAAACCCACACAAATCCAATATGCTCGCAGAGTCCCAAGCAAAATGAATCCCAGAAGACGGACGCCAAGGCACATTATAATTAAAGTGGCAAACAACAACGACAAAGTAAGAATCTTAAAAGCAGCCAGAGAGAGACAGAAAGTTACTTACAAAGGAACCCCCATCAGACTAGCAACTGATTTCTCAACAGAAACATATCAGGCCAGAAGAGAATGGGATGAAATATACAAATTCATGCAAAGGAAGGGTTTGAATCCAAGAATACTGTACCCAGCAAGACTATCAATCAAAATTGAAGGGGAAATCAGGAGCTTCACAGACAAAAAAAGACTGAAGGAATTTATCTCCACCAAACCAGCAATGCAAGAAATGCTAAAGGGACTACTGTAAAAATAAAGAAATAGGAATTGAAGAAGGAACATGGGTATAGAATAAAAATGCCATCAAATGAGTACCTATCAATAATAACCTTAAATGTAAATGGATTAAATGCTCCAATCAAAAGACATAGGGTGTCAGATTGGATAAGAAAACAAGACCCTTACATCTGTTGCCTACAAGAAACCCACCTCAGAAAAAAAGATGCACACAGACTGAGGGTGAAGGGATGGAAAAAAGTTTTCCAGGCAAATGGAAAGGAAAGAAAAGCTGGGGTAGCAATACTTATATCTGACAAATTAGATCTCAGAGTGAAGGACATAACAAGAGATAATGAAGGCCACTTCATAATACTAAAGGGTACAATCCAACAAGAAGAAATAACCCTGGTAAATATATATGCACCCAATACAGGAGCACCCAAATACATAAAAAAACTGCTGGAGGACATTAAGGGAGAGATTAATAGCAATACAATCATAGTAGGAGATTTTAATACCCCACTGTCACCCTTCGACAAATCATCTAAACAAAAAATCAGCAAAGAAATATCAATCCTAAACGACTCACTAGACCAGATGGAATTAATTGACATCTTTAGAACATTTCACCCCAAAGCCACAGAATATACATTCTTCTCAAGTGCACATGGGACATTCTCAAAGATAGACCACATTTTGGGACATAGGCAAAGTCTCTTCAAATTCAAGAAGATAGAAATCATATCAAGCATCTTCTCAGATCATAGTGGCATAAAACTGGAAATTAATTACAATAAAAATAATCCAAAGAAATCAAACACATGGAGACTAAACAACATGCTATTAAACAAGGACTGGGTTACCAGAGAAATCAAGGAAGAAATTAAAAACATCCTGGCAACAAATGACAATGAAAACACAACAATCCAAAATCTATGGGACACAGCAAAAGCAGTTTTGAGAGGGAAGTTCATATCCTTACAAGCCTATTGCAAAAAACTAGAAAAAATGGTAACAGATGAACTAACTCTACAACTCAAAGAGTTAGAAAAAGAGCAACAAGAAAAGCCCAGTGTAAGCAGAAGGAAGGAAATAACAAAAATCAGAGCACAGAGAAATGACATAGAGACCAAAGAAACAATACATAAGATCAACAAAACCAAGAGCTGGTTCTTCGAAAGGATAAACAAGATTGATGGACCTCTAGCCAGGCTAACCAAGAAACAAAGAGAGAGGACCCAAATAAACAAAATCAGAAATGAAAGAGGTGAAATAACAACAGACCCCACCGAAATACAACAGATTGTTACAAAATACTACGAACAACTCTATTCCAACAAACTAAACAACCTGGAGGAAATGGACATATTCCTAGAAAAATACAAACTGCCAAAACTCAATCAAGAAGAATCTAAAAATCTCAATAGACCAGTGACGTGGGAAGAAATTGAAACCGTCATCAAAAAGCTTCCAACAAACAAAAGCCCAGGGCCAGATGGCTTCACAGGAGAGTTTTACCAAACATTCAAGGAAGATCTAAAACCTATCCTCCTCAGACTATTCCAAAAAATCCAAGAGGAAGGAACACTTCCGAACTCCTTCTATGAAGCCAGCATCACCCTAATACCAAAACCAGATAAAGACAACTCAATGAAAGAGAATTACAGGCCAATATCCCTCATGAACATAGATGCCAAAATCCTCAACAAAATTCTAGCAAATCGACTCCAGAAGAACATCACAAAGATCATACACCATGACCAAGTAGAATTTATTCCAGGAATGCAAGGATGGTACAATATCCGGAAATCAATAAACGTGATACATCACATAAACAAATTGAAAGATAAAAATAATATAGTCATATCAATTGACGCAGAAAAAGCATTTGACAAAATCCAACACCCTTTCCTGTTAAAAACTCTTAAAAAGGTGGGAGTACAAGGATCATACCTCAACATAATAAAAGCTATATATGATAAACCCACAGCCAACATTATACTCAATGGGCAAAAACTTAAACCATTCCCTCTAAGAACAGGAACAAGACAGGGATGCCCACTCTCGCCACTCCTGTTTGACATAGTTCTAGAAGTACTAGCCATTGCAATTAGACAAGAGGAGGAAATAAAAGGCATCCAAATTGGAAAAGAAGAAGTAAAGTTATCCTTATTTGCAGATGACATGATATTGTACATAAAAAACCCAAAAGACTCCATTAAAAAACTAATTGACTTAATAAATGAATTTGGCAACGTAGCAGGATATAAAATTAATGCCAAGAAATCCATGGCATTTCTATACACCAACAGTGAAACTACAGAAACAGAGGCTAAAAAAGCAATTCCATTCACCATCGCACCAAAAAAATTAAGATACCTAGGAATAAATTTATCTAAAGAAATAAAGGACCTATTTGCGGAAAACTACACGACACTAAAAAAAGAGATAGAGGAAGATGTAAGGAGATGGAAGAACATACCATGTTCATGGATTGGTAGAATCAACATCATCAAAATGTCCATACTTCCTAAAGCAATCTATAGGTTCAATGCACTCCCCATTAAAATACCAACGACATATTTCACTGACCTAGAAAGAACTCTCCAAAAGTTCATTTGGAACAATAAAAGACCCCGAATAGCCACAGCAATTCTGAGAAAAAAGAGTAAAGTAGGAGGGATCTCAATACCAGACTTCAAACTATATTACAAAGCCACTGTTCTCAAAACAGCCTGGTACTGGCACAAGAACAGACAAATAGATCAATGGAATAGAATTGAGAACCCAGATATCAACCCAAATCACTATGCTCAATTAATATTTGACAAAGGAGGCACGAATATGCAATGGAGTCAAGACAGTCTCTTCAATAAATGGTGTTGGGAAAATTGGACAGACACATGCAAAAGAATGAAACTAGATCACCAACTTACACCATTCACAAAGATAAACTCAAAATGGATACAGGACTTAAACATCAGACGGGAAACCATAAAAATACTAGAAGCATCCACAGGTAGCAAAATCTCAGACGTATGCCAAAATAACTTCTTCACTGATACTGCCCCTAGGGCAATGGAAGCTAAAGAGAAAATAAACAAATGGGACTACTTCAAAATAAAAAGCTTTTTTACAGCAAAAGAAACCATCATTAAAACAACAAGAAAGCCCACGGTGTGGGAGATCATATTTGCAAATATTACCACTGATAAAGGTTTAATCTCCAACATTTACAGACAGCTTATACAACTAAATAAAAGGAAGATGAATGATCCAATTAAAAAATGGGCAATGGACCTAAACAGAATATTTTCAAAAGAAGAGAGAAGGAAGGCCAAAAGGCACATGAAAACATGCTCAAAGTCACTAATTATCCGAGAGGTGCAAATCAAAACAACAATGCGGTACCATCTCACACCTGTCAGAATGGCCAACATCAACAAATCAACAAATGACAAGTGTTGGCGAGGTTGCGGAGAAAAAGGAACCCTCGTGCACTGCTGGTGGGAATGCAGACTGGTGCAACCACTGTGGAGAACAGTGTGGAGTTTCCTCAAAAAACTGAAAATGGAACTCCCATTTGACCCAGTAATCCCACTTCTAGGAATATATCCCAAGAAACTAGAAACACCAATCAGAAAGGATATATGCACCCCTATGTTCATAGCAGCACAATCTACAATAGCCAGAATTTGGAAACAGCCTAGGTGCCCGTCAGCAGATGATTGGATCCAAAAACTATGGTACATCTACACAATGGAATACTATGCTGCCATAAAGAAGAAGGAATTCTCATCATTTGCAGCAACCTGGATGGAATTGGAGAGCATCATGCTGAGTGAAATAAGCCAATCAACGAAAGAGAAACACCACATGACCTCACACATCGGTGGATGATAAAGATCTTTATAAACTGATGAACCAAGAGACAGATATAGAGAAAGTAAAGCAACAGGCAGACTGTCAAATTACAGTGGGGAGGGTAGGGATATCAGGGGGAGATAATAGATCAACCGAAGGACTTGTATAAATGCATATAAGTACAACCAATGGACATAAAACTATGGGGAGGGAGGGGATGTGTGGGAGGGAGGGAGGGGGGCAATAAAAAAAATCAAGAAAATATGTTAAAATAAATAAATAAATAAAACAAAAAAATAAATAAATAAAAATAAATAAATAAATAAATAAATTTATTGGAGTGACACTAGTCAATTGGAACATAAAACTTGTGTAGTTCTCTCATAACCTTAGGATAAAATCTAAGCATTTTGAAGTGAGTATAATGTTGCCCAATATTTTTTTCTTGGATTTTACATTCCAAGTACCCAGCGCATGCTTTATCTCCTCAAATATGCTATTATTTTTCTTGTCTTGTTTTTTCCAAAATTTAAAATAAAACAATAAAAAGATTTGGAGGAAATAATTTGAACATAAATGGCTTATTTGTGAGTTGATTCCAGGAAGCCAACACAGTTGAGTTAATGAGCCAGTTACTATCATGAGTACCTGACAAGGGATCACTGAGAAAACTGGGTGGTACAGACTCTAAGTATTCTCCCCTGAATGGACAAGAGCTGGGATTTTATCCACAATGTCTCATCCTCATCTTTGTGAGCTGCTCACAGGGCTCCCTGATAACTCTGACTTGCCCTGAAAGTAGGCCAGTTCAGGGCTGACTTCTACATTAAGCAGTGCCTATGGTCTATGATACTTTTCCAAAGTAAGTTTAACTTATTTTAACTCATAATTTAAAAAAAAAAAGAATATAATGCACTATGGATTTTACTTGTTTTTATATCAACATAGTCATCAAATATAACATTTAATATTATTTTATGGAGAAAGTGGCCCATGGAGACCAATTAGCCTAGGGTCCACAGAAGTCATAATATATCCCTAAGATAAATAGGTTCCTGCAGCCAGAACTCTCTCAAGTAAAAAAATCACAGATGCAAGAAGTAGAGAACTTGACAGCATTTGATCCAGAGCACTTATAAGTGTTAAAATATTTGTTCTTTGTGAGACACTCGCTCTATGCCATTTACTCCACATCCTCCTCCTGCAATAGACCCCTGATATACACACATACTCTCACACAGCTGCTTCCAATAAATTCTGTTAATTTCTCCATTCCAAGTGTAAAAGTCACTGATCTGGGAAGGATTCTTTGATCCCCATGTCTAGATTAAATGCAGTTTATATGTACTTTGAGATCTCCTGATATTTCCTCTGTAATCATACTTTTCACACGGATTTAATCCTTACCTGCATTCCTCCACTATAGTAGATTATCTGTCGTGTGTGTAGGATCCAGGTTTGCATGTATTTGCATTTGGCGGGCACAGCGATTAGCATACTATGGGTAGTCAAGGAATATGTTAAACTGATTAGCAGTCATAAACTTTTTCTTTAATTGTTGAGTTTGATGTCAGGTTTAAGAAGAGTGTGCCAGATGGTGTTATGTCAAGGTGGCTAAAGCAGAACATGGCTCCAAAATTATTCTCCCTGGGTAGGAGGTAGGCAAAAGAAAAAGTGTATGTATTTGGCAGAAGTGGAGCAGAAACCATTACTCTCAAAAGGATGTCACAATCAGCCAAAGTGACAGAAAGAGGTGTCCAGCTATTCCTCACTCTCCTCTGTTTCATATTCAGCTTATCTTCTTGACTACTGGCCAGGCTAGCCAACAGAGGATTCAAGTCTGCCCTTAAGGGCTTGCCTGTACACAAGGACCACCTTCCCAACGGTGGCAATTTCAATAATCTTTTGTGGGAGTCCTTCTTCTCAGCACCTCTCTGGTGTTCAAAGGTGCTGTAGTTGGCTTTTTTTCTTCCCCGAAAACTTCAACTTGTTTTAGTCAGACTGGTTATTGGTTGTTGTTTTTTTTTTTTATTCTCCTTGACTCAATTTTCTTCCCAAGTTTTATCATACTTATGTCTAATTCCTGTAATAAATCCATTATCTCCATAAAATGTATAGTGGATCTGTTTTTACCCCCCTGAACTCTAATACAGGCAGTGCAGTGTTTAACTCCATGGATGTACCACAAGATCTTAGACTATTCCCATATTGTCATATATTTAGTTGGTTCTCACCTTTTTTAAAATTAATTTATTTTTATTCACATATTTAATCTTAACACTGTAATGAAGAATCTTGCTTATAAATATTCATTAACATGCTATTTTTCAGCGTTGATCTTGACATATTCTTTAGACTATAGAATCATTACTTTTCACATGTCTTATTCTTTTGAAAAGGAATTGAAGAAGTATTTTATGTTCTGTTTTTACAAATGTGCAATAGGATGTCCTTGTGAATATTCTTTATCACCTGTGGTTGAGGCATAGTAGCTACAGAACTAAACAATAAGTGACAAGTATCCCCTCAATTCAAAGTAAGGTGTTAAACCACTGTTGTTGGATCTACTAAAAATGTAATAAAAAATGATTTTGTCGCATGAAACACAATGGAATAATGTTGCTTTTATATCTTCATGAAGTTGAGAAGGCCTAGTCTAAATAACTATATATATTTATATATATATTTCTTTTTTTCTTAGCCTCCCTGCTACCATAAAGAATATGATAGTGAAGGGAGTCTTCCAATTCACTTCGAAGCTAGTGAAAGAAACTTTCAGAAAGCCATATGAAAAATTTTATATTTATTACCTGGAGTTTTTTTTTAGGGAAAAGGTGATGGGATAAAAAAAAACAAAAACAAACAAACAAACAAACAAAAAAAACCACACTAAGAATAATGTAATTAGGTCACATCTAAAAGACTAGATTACAACCTAGGCTGGAATGACCTCTAGTAGCAGAGAGAATAAAGGTTGGCTATGTGGAAAGAAGCTATGCATGGCAGATGTAATACCCTCAAACCCAACATGGGTCACTTTATAGAAAGTCAGCTAGGACTCATCTTGAAAAGAACTTTGCCCAAGAGAATCACTTGAGGTATGGCAGGGCTCCAACAGAAAAGGTTGTGTTGAAGAGATTATAGGATGCCAAAATTGAGGCTTGGAATAAAAAGTAAGCCAGAGTAAATCTAGCTCCCAGAAATTTCAGTTGGATGTCCTCAGTGAGAAAGATCTCTGGGAAACGTACAGAATTCATCAGAGAAAAAGTCCTCTTTCAAATCCACTATTTGCAGTATGAACTAATACGACATCACAAACATACTAGTAAAGTAACACCTTTTTTATTACCTTAAATAATCTCCTCTGATTTGCTCATAGCTATAAAACTAAAGTATTAGAAACCACAGCTAGAGAATGGAGCAGAAATACGTGGGAAAGGGGTGTCAACTACAAAGAGAAAAAATAAAAAATAAAGAAAAGATGTTAACTAGGCCCTTCTTCCTCCATTGCAGGCTCTCTAGACTCAAGCTGTACCAAACCAAGAAGGTGAGAAGTTACAACTTTAAAAGATGTTCAGAGTTGTCTTATGAAACTCTGTTTGGTATTATAATAGCTAAACTCTGACTGTACATTTGTCTAAAGTAATAAAAATAAGAATTATATGTTTAAAATGTAAAATTATAGCAGACAGAGTTCACCCAAGATAGAATGAAAACAAAGCCACATATTCAGATTTTACAAACACTTTGTATTTGAGCCCAATGGACTTCTTGTACTTTCAACATAATAGCGATAGTTGGTTTTAGTTAAAAAACAAAACAGAACCAAAAAAAGCTCTAGTCTGATGGTCATCAGCTCCACATATATAAAAAGATCACATTACTCCATAAACTATTTAAAATAATAGAATTCATCAAAAGAAAAAGCAGGAAGCAGAGTTTCATAAGTCATATTAAAAATCTTACTTTAACATAATTTCTTCATCTTGTTTTTAAATATACAACAATACCCCTTTAAATTTATGAATTATTTTCTAAAAGCTATCTATAATAATTTGCCATATAATTTCTAAGCCAAGAAATAAATCTTTACTCCCATATATATACTAAATGGATAATACAAAATGTAAACAATGCTGTGAGAACATGGTCTAAATATGCAAAATGTTTTAAACAAAATTATATTCAAAGACCATCAATTTAATATGCCAAAAGGCATGCATTTCAAAATGAAATGTCTATTTCTTGATGTTGACTCCTCATTTTCTAAGAGAAAATGCACTGTATACAAAATGCATCATGAATTTTTTTAAATCTATTTCTTAATAAATCATATTATCAAACACCTAAAGAAGTAGAAAGAGTATTAGTCATAGAAGCCATTGAAATTAAGTTCTAGTTTACTTACATACTAGCTGCTGTCTTAGGCAAATCATTCAATCTTTCTCTATATGGCACCTTATTAAAAAAAAAAAAAAAGTTAACAGGTACTTAGAGATTGCTCCAGAGTTTTAAAAATTCATTCACATAATATCAATACCATTCTACTCTTATTTAAGAACTATTATTTTATACTAGAGGCCCAGTGCATGAAATTCATGCATGGGGACAGGGAGGGGGCTGTCCCACAGCCCAGCCTGCACACTCTCTAATCTGGGATCCCTCTCATAATCCAGGACTGCTGGCTCCCAACTGCTCACCTGCCTGCCTTCCTGATTGCCCCTAATTGCTTCTGCCTGCCAGCCTGATCACCCCTTAACCACTCCCATGGCAGCCTGATTGATGCCAGCCCGTTTGCCCCCAACTTACCTCCTCTGCCAGCCTGGTCACCCCTAACTGCCCTCCCCTGCAGGGTTAATTGCCTTCAACTGCCCTCCCTTGCAGGCCTGTTCCCTCCCAATTGCCCTCCTCTGCTGCCCATCTTGTGTCCACATAAGGGCAGGATCTTTGACCACATGGTGGCAGCTATATTGTGTGTTGGAGTGATGGTCAATCTGCATATTACTCTTTTATTAGATAGGATAGAGGCCTGTTGCATGGGTGGGGGCCAGGTGGTTTGCCATGAAGGGTGTCCCAGATCAGGGTGGGTGTTCCCTTGGGGCATGGGGCAGCCTGAGCAGGGGCCTGTGGTAATTTGCAGGCTGGCCACACCCCCTAGCAACCCAAGTGGAGGCCCTGGTAACTGGGATATTTTTACTTTCTACAATTGAAACTTTGTAGCCTGGAGTGGAGCCAAGCCTCTTGCTCGCTCAGTGGTGGCAGCTGTTTCTGTTTGGATTTGTTTACCTTCTATTGATATAATTGAAACTCTGTAGCCTTGAGTGGAGGATTAGGCCAGCAAGGGCTGGCGGAAAGCTTGGCTTCCTCAGTTGCCTGGGAAACAACTCCCTTCTGTTATCTGTGGCTGTAGCCATCTTGGTTGGGATTATTTGCATACCCACTCTGATTGGCTTGTGGGTGTTGCTGGTGGGGCAGAGTGATGGTTAATTTGCATATTATTCTTTTATTAGGTAGGATACTTTATAGGTTTAAAGAATAAAGTTTCTATAGATTTAGTGATTTTTCTAAAGCCACCTAGAAACTTCAAGATATGCTAGACAAGGTTTTTTTTTTTTTATGGTTTTTTTTTTTATTGATTTTTTTTTTTTTTTTTTTTTTACAGAGAGGAAGGGAGAAGGATAGAGAGCTAAAAACATCTAGAAACATTGATGAGAGAGAAACATCGATCAGTTGCCTCCTGCACACCCCCCACTGGGGATGTGCCTACAACCAATGTACATGCCCTTGACCGGAATTGAACCTGGGACCCTTCAGTCTACAGACTGATGCTCTATCCACTGAGCCAAACCGGTTTCAGCTAGACAAGTTTTTACTATTCTGGTTATTTATCTATACCTACCAACCTCACCTCCCCACTTCCATCCCAGAATTCAATGGCTTAAAAGAACAACTCTTTTGTTAACTCTCATAATTTGGTGTATTGACTAGTATCAGCTGTTTTGTATGGTGTCAGTGCTTCAATCATCTGGTGGACATTGGGCTGGAATATTAAAGAGGGATAGCTCTCCTGCATGACAGAGCTGATGTTGTATGTTGACTGGTCATTTGACATGGGCTTTGAAACAGAATCTCTACACATTGTTTATCCATATGGCTTGGGCTTCTCATAACATGGTGGTTTATTTCCAAAAGGAAGACTCCCCAAAGCAAGAGTTACAAAAGACCAAGGAGAAAGCTACAGGCCTTTTATAATCCAGCCCTCAAAGTCAACCAGTGTCATTTCTATTATAAAGCAGCCTTGATTTAGTATTCATGCCACACAAGGGCATGAATACTTGGAGACTAAGGTCACTGTGGAGAAATCTTGCACACTTAGCTACCACATTGAATGTAAAGCCACTGCATCAAATCATTTTTGTTTAATAGTATTGATCCAATTATTTCAAATGGTGGTTGATAAATATAAAATGAGAAAGCAATTAATAGTTCACTAAAATAGCACTGCTTTTCTTGTCTACTATACTCCTAGAACACTATAACCATATGATATGTTCATAGGAATCTAAAGTAAATTATCTGTATGCACATATAATAAATATATCCCCATACTGAAAAATACTTATATCTAAAAAAGGGTAACAACATAAATGTCAATATCTTTTTTATCAATGTTGAAATTCTGACTTCATTAATTACTATATATACAATTTTGACATGGTAATGAATAATGTTATAGAACTTCAGTATACTTTTTAGTATAATCCTATATAATAAAAGCCTAATATGGTAAGTGTCCAGTCGCCCATTCAACCAATCAAAGCATAATATGCTAATGATATGCTAATGCTGCTCAACCTCTTGTTATGATGTGCACTGGCCACCAGGACGCAGATGCTCCAACCAGTAGGTTAGCTTGCTGTTGGGGTCTGGCCAATCAGGACTGAGAGAGGTGGGGCAGACATGTCCTAGAGCCCTCCTGCGGTCCCTCCCTGGCTGGCCAACCTCCTGCATTTCTCCCCAGCCCTGATTGTGCACCAGTGGTGTCCCTTGGCCTGGCCTGTGCCCTCTCACAATCTGGGATCCTTCAGGGGATGTCAGAGAGCCGGTTTTGGCCTGATCTAGCAGGGAAGGCCGAGGGACTTCACTGCTGTACAAATTTGTGCACTGGGCCTCTAGTACATTAATAATAGCAGGTTATAAAGTAGCTACTTCTTTGGTTATGAAGATTAAATAATATTGTGCTTGAAGAATGCTTAGTATAAAACCTGAAAGGTACCATGTTGTTAAGCATAAAGAGCTACTTCTATCATAGCCAGAAAACAATTATATATAGCAAATATAATTTTTAGACTATAAACTTAGGAAACACAAAAAGAAACTATTTTATCTCTATGAAAATGAAATTTGATTTCTATTTCAAGGCTCCATTCTGCAAGGGGTGGTTTTATCTCAATCAATGCAAGGAAATTTCAACACATTTATGTCCTTCCTATTTTTCCCTAAGGCAAAGCATAAGAGTGTGGGGTGAAAAGAAAAGCTCAGATAACCTTAGGGAGATTAGAGAGAGCAGAGAAATTTAAGCTATTTGTCCCCAACTAGACTCTGAAAAGACTGGAAGAAACCCAGTTTTCCTGGCCCCTAACTGCATTGCACCTGGACCGAAGATCCTTAAGTTTTACCGTTAACTCATGATCTCATACTTATCTGGAAACAACACATATTTCCCATGTGCTAGAAAGGGGCAAGAAAGTTGAGAGAATAAACTAGACCAGGAGTGGACTTGTGTTAGGTTCAGGAATGGAAAGATTCTCAGATGAAGGAGGCCATGTTAGCAGATGACAACATGATTATGTGCCTGCAGGTCCTCCTCTACCTATCCCACACCACTTCTTACTCCTCAGGCTCTCCAGAACCAAAAATACAATCCTGGTAAGGCAAAATACTAAGTTGATAGATTAAAACTATTTCCCTTATTGCAGTGAGATTCCAAAAATAATTTTCATTTAATGATAGAGAAAATAAGATTTTCCTACATGAATTTCTTACTTAGATTTATATCAGTTGCATATGGAACCAAAAGAAATGTAATTACATGTATTTTCCCATATTTTTAAAAACAGAACAAGTAATAGTTGTGATATCAGATACCCTATCACAGCTCACCATAAAATTAGTTGAAAGTCATCCTTCTTGTTGGACAAATTGGTTTATGGCTATAATGGGAATGTCCTAAATGGAACACTATTGAATTATTTCTGTATGTAACTTTTTTTAAAAATCTCTGTTGTTTCAATCTGCTGCGATTGTTGTTGTTTGTCGTTGTTGTGCATTTTGTTTTGTTTGAGCTGGGCTGATTGAATTGAGCAGAAAATATATTAGAATGATAGAATGTTAGCATAAGTACACAATACTTATGCATAGGATATCAAACCTTCTTAGAGTCTCTAGAGGTCTTTCTGGCAGTTGTTCAAAAGGCCATTTTCAAGTATGAAGAACAGCAACAATATTCACTTCTAATGAGTTTTCATTTGTCCTGCTATGACATGGGACATAAGATCTCAAAAACAATTGAGCCACTGTGACTTAATATATCATTTTCTTCTGTTTCTAAGTAGCAGAGTGTTACGTTTATATAGTGCCATGTCAAACTTTATAAATCAACCTCTAAAGACAGAGGATAAACAGTCACATCACAAAAAGCATGTGGACAAATGTTTGATCTCACAAGTCACAGCTCACTGAGCAGCCTTCCCCAAAGCGTCTATCTCGGCCCTAGTCAGCGACTTGCCCGGAACATGATGCATTTTGCATCTTTCCTTTCACCAATCTCATCCAGGCTGATGACATGCAATCAAAACTTCAGAAACAAATCAATGAATGCCTTACATTCTGAGGTCTCCGTTGACTTGTCTGGTGAGTGGTGACAATGGATCCAGCACCTTAAGGATAGTGTGGCCTGGCTAAACCACATGCCTCAGTGCTCAGTGAACAGGATCTAGCAGAATATTTCTGAGCTACAATGAAGAGTATTTTGTTGGGAAATTTAAAAAAACAAAAACAAAGCAAAACAAAAAAGCCATCTTCTTAAGTCACTTTATAATTAGTTCTCGGGAAATGGCAGAGGGGATGTGGAGGTGTTCATTCGGATATAAAATCACCATGTAAGCTACAGACTTTGTGCAGAAACCACAATGTGCCAAAAACGCCTGACCCACAGTGGGAGGCAGGGATACGAGTCCAACTGGGCTGCCCCAGATGGACTGGTATGGATCTTAGGTCACGGAGATAAAATGCAGTCTACTTGAATTGAACTTTCAGGATTTCACAAAAGAAAATAATCTGGGATCCCTCTCATATTTGCCATCAGCCTCTTTATGTCCTTTAAGGATCAGTGAATATTCTGTATCTTAGAACTTAGTTTATGAGAGGTCAGATGTAATTGTTATCTTTGTTCTTCTATAAGTGGGGTGTCAATCCCCCCATTTTTATCTTCAGGGAAAATATTCAAAGTTATTTTCTTTACTTTGATTTCCTACAGTTTAAAAATGACATGCTGAGGTGCAGTTTGGGGAGATATTCATCCTGCCTGGTGTTCCCTGAACTTCTTGAGTCTGGTGCCTGACATTAATTTGGAAAAAGTGTCAGTCATTATTGTTTCAAATATTTCTTCTGTGCATTTCCCTCATTTTTCTTTATCTGGCTTTCCAATTACACATATGTTGCACCCTTTGTGATTGTCAAACAGTCCTTGGTTTTCAGTCTTAGTTCTTTTTGCTTTTTCAGTTCTGAAGGATTCTATTGAGTATTTAATTTGGCAATTTATAAAAAATTTAATATATGTGTAAACTGCATTTTAAAAGTGCATAGTTCATCCTAAATTACAGACTCAAACTTTTTTCTAAGAATAAAACTCTCAAATAGGTGGCCCCTAGGTGGAAATTACAGTCAAAATTTAGGTTTTTACTTTTTAATTTTTTAAATAGGAAGACCACAGGCAAGCTATAATCTGAACATAATGGTGCTATAGCAAGTCTCCAAATTTTCTGCCTAAGGGTGTCATATTATACAAGTATACTGTATATCACCCAGCACTTTCAAATAAAACCCACCTTAGCTACTAGGAAAGTAATGAAGATTTTATAGTTATAATGAATTCTTGAGTCCTGAGTGAGTGGCTGAATGGATACCAGCTTTTCAATTATCTTCTTGCAAGATGGTACAGAGAGCCTTCGCTCACTAAGCATGAATTATATTCTTAGCACCTACAAGTTCTTTTTCTACTTTAGTGTCAGAAGAACATGTTTCCAAGCCAATGTTATTAGAGCTTTTGCCTTTTTAAGTTTCATTGCAATGTGAAATATACATTGAATAAAATATACCTAAAATAAATCTTTAATTATGAAGTAAGAAAAGCAATTGATACAAAAGAATATTATCATAACCAGTAGATGATTAAGAAAAAGTTGCATTTGCCCTTCCCAGTTTGGCTCAGTGGCTACAGCGTCAGCCCACAGACTGAAGGGTCCTGGGTTTGAATCTGGCCATGGGCACATACCTAGGTTGCAGGCTCAGTTGCAGGCTCAATCCTCAGCCCTGGTTGGAGAGCGCATGTGCCTCTCTCACATCAATATTTTTCTCTCTGTGTCTCTCCCTCTCCCTTCCACTCTCTCTAAAAATCAATAGAAAAATATCCTTGGGTGGGGAACAACAGCAACAACAAAAAGTTGTATTCCAAGAATTACTATAATAAAGTTTCCAGAGAAACGTTTTATGTCTCTTACTAACCACTTACTTCTTTCAGTTACTAGGAATTATTTCCTGGCAATAACTTTGAGGATAATACTCTCCCTCTTCTCTGTCCCTTTGTATGGTGAGTTATTAGGCTAAATATTTAATAATAACCTCTTATCTTAAGAAGTCAGGATTGCACAATTCAAGTAACTATGTGGCATGGGCACATATTTGGATCCTAGTAAAATTTTTGAAATCATCACCTAACCTAAAAATCTCTTCCCAGGTACTTTGCCATTTTTCATCCTTATCTAGGAACAATTATCCTAACCTTCATCTATTCATCTAATAATTTATTTAACAAAATTTATTAAATCCACAGTATAGGCCAAACCCTGAAAAGGTATAAACCAAATAGATGTGGTCGAAGCCTTGTAAAGCATAAACTACAGTGACAAATTCAGATGTTTATGAATTTCGATTTAATTTATAAGATAAGTATATACACAGAATATTATAAACAGAATATAACAGTGTATAGGACTCATGGGGGACAAAAAGTTGTGTTTTCCTAGACTAGCATGTAGTGATATTAGCAACAAATAGACAAAAGGGATATTTAAAATAGAATTTGGAAATAGAATTGACAAAACTTAAGTGGACATTTTAGAATGGACAGCAGGAGGGAGAAAATATGGATTAAGTTTTTTGGTCCCTAGGCAGAGGAGCAAATGTGTTGGCAAATGTTATAAATCCCCATCTGAGATGCCTTAGGTTCAGAACTGAGATGGCTGGGAAATGTTTATGTATTCAAGCCTAATGCATAGGAGAGATCCTGGACTGCAGGTGGAATTTTGGAGTCACCGTTATGGAAACAGATACTATGAGATTGGATGACTTCACTTGTGGAGAGTGTGCAGAGGGCAACATGCTGAGTGCACAAACACAAGCACAAACGTAGGGCAGAGGAGGAGGGGGCCTCCCAGGAGGCATGGGCCTGCCAAAGGCTCTGGCCTCCTGAAGTCCAGCACTCACGCATTCTAGAAAGAGGAGATGGCTCACCGTTGTCAAATGCCAAAGTAGGAAATGAGGTGGGAAGTGAGTTATATCCATTAGAAATGGCAACAGAGAAAATACTGCTGACACGAGGGAGCTTTTTTCCAGTAAAGTGAAGGAGAAAGTAAGATTGCTCTAGCAGAGGAGGTAACAGCACCCAGATTGATCTCTTAAAGACACGCATCATATTAATCATTATCTTGCTTTAAAAACAGGGTAGCTTTCCATTATTAATGAAATAAAATATTATCTCTTTATCATGGGCTTCCCAAACTTATCCTAAGCCACTGCCTTGTACTTAAAATGCTTCTCCCTGACCTCTTTACAACCTTGTAAAACAGGAAACCTGACTGTCTTTGAACTTGGTTTCCCTCTCCTTTGAAAGAAAAAGGTTTTTACACTTTTATTTCAGAGAGCATATCTCCCTATTGATTTTAAACTGCCCTTCAGTATATCTTAATTATATATCTGTAGTAGATGCTCCAAGTATATTTTAGTGTCTACATTATATTTTCAAAATGCAAATATATTCTGAAACCTTTTAACCACCAATAAAAAAAATGAAATAAAAATTTTTTGCCGGTTCACAAAAACCAATTTGCTAAGGGCAAAGTATGATCGTTTAAATATACAAATGAGACCATAAAAAAGTCAGCTTAAAAATCCTCAATGGGTTTCCATTATAATTCGAAGAACATCTTACCACCAGCTAAAAGGCCCTGATAATCTATCCCCTTCCTATTTCTCCCAATTTACCTTGTACCACTTTCCCTCTTTCTTGCTCCATTTCAGCCACAAGGACCTTCCCTCAGTTCCTAAAATAGCCCAGGCTCACTTCTGTGTTTGTATTTACATTTAATATTTCTTATTAACTTCTTCTCAGTCACTCAGGTCTCAGCTCAGAGGACAGGTCCTCAAATGCTACCCTGATTATTTTTCCTAGCACTTGTCCTCACTCTTCTAACTATCTTCTTGATGGTTGGTCACCCACCAGAATGAGCTTCTGTGACTGAAGGGGATGTTTTGTTTGTTCACTGTTGAAGTCTGAATGATTGCACAGAGCTAGGGATTCAATATTTTTTTCTCCGATGAATTAATTAAAGGAAGAATGAGTAAAGTACCTAAGGGAGTTGTGGCTTAAATGAAAGAACTCTGGTTGGTTTGTTTTTGTTTATAAGTAAGAGATGTTTGAGCCTATTTAGTGCTGTTGGGAAGCAGCCTATATATACAAGGTCAGGTCGAACATATAAAAGAAAGGAAAATTGACAGGAAAAAAAAAATCTCTGGAAGATGTAAAACACAACATCATTCTCTAAGTAATCTACACTTTCTATTTCATATAAGCTAATCATACTTGCTTTCAGATTATAAGTTTTTAAGCCCTGTGTGTCTGAGGTGGGTGTTCAGAACTGAGATGTCTGGAAAATGTAACAATTTCAAGATAAGAATTGCATTTTTTGAGATATACTAGTCTTGGGAGGAAAGGAGCTCAAGAAAAATCTGTGCTTGAAAATGAGGTCAATAAGAAAGACAATTTCAGAATCCTTCACTCACACTAATATGCGTTATTCAGCATGAGGCAAATGGCACCAAGGCAAATGGCACCGAGGCAATACCACAGGGACTCCAGAGAAAATCATTTCTCCAATTTATAAGAGCTTAGAGTCGTGGGTATATTACTTACTTGGTTGACTTTATGTACCTTTCACATCAGAACATTTTCAACAGCCTCTTGAATATTCCATAGCTAAACTGTACTGTATTTTTTAAAGACCCATGATTTTAAGTAACACTCACTGGCCTCACTTATCTATTTCATTAACTGTATTAATCATCAAAAAGGGTAGTTAAAAACCATATAATATATATGAAATTCATGCACAAGGGGTGTCCCTCAGCTCAGCCTGCACCCTCTCCAATCTGGAACCCCACAGGGGATGTCCTAAACCAGCAGTCGGACATCCTTCTCACAATTCAGGACCACTGGCTCCTAACCGCTCACCTGCCTGTCGGCCTGCTCTCCCCCAACTGCCCCCCCCCAGCCAGCCTAATCGCCCCCAGCTGCCCCCTGCCAGCCTTGTCACCCCCAACTGCCCTCCCCTCCTATCCTAACTGCCTCCACCTTGGCCCCACCACCATGGCTTTGTCCTGAAGGTTTCCCAGTCTAATTAGCATATTACCCTTTTTAAAGTGTGTATATATATATATATATATATATATATATATATATATATAAAATACTTATACCATCATCAAGTATTGTATCAGAAACATAGATGCAACAGAATAGGCATAAAGGAGAACTGATTTTTCAGAAGTTAAAACAAAGGAACAGTTCATTTTCAAACCTAGACAATTGAAGTAATTTTTCAGATGGTTGCCTAACTTCAGCCTTTCATAAACACAGAATTACTCTCTTAAATACTAGTACATAGTGAATCAAAGTAACAAATTGATTTTTAGCCTACTTTGCCTACCAGGATGGATTAATCTGCTGCCCCCCTCCCACCTCTGCCTGCCTCAAGGCACTTCTCAGTATGGCTCTCTTCTTCTTTTTCAGCTTTATTCACTCCTCCACCCAGTTGCATTTTATGTTCTAGGCATGGTAAACTACTTACATTATTTGAAATAAACTGTGCATTCATGCCTGTGAGACTTTTCACATATGTTTTCATTTCCTGAAAATTCTAGGATGTCTTTTTTTTTTTTCTTGCAGTAAATGTATCTCCAATGTGTTGCAAGACTAATATCTCTACCTTCACCCTCACTCACCACTTTAACAGGCCCTCACCTCAGTGGTCCTTATAGCACATTGAAATTATCACCCTGAAATGATCACATTTTACCTTCATTTTTGGTGGATTTCCCTGAAGAGCCATGTGTTATGGTGGACTTTGGAGATAAAGATACTCAGTTATAAAATAATTTCACAAAGTATTGGGTGTGAATTTTTAAGCAAATCATATAACCTTTCTTCATTTATTCACCTGAATAATAAGATTAATAATCATGAAGTCATTCATTTTTAAAAGTACATTTTTTATTGATCTCAGAGATTAAGGGAGAAAAAGAGATATAGAAACATCAATGGTGAGTGAGAATCATTGATAAGCTGCTTCCTCTATGCCCCATGTTGGTGGTCAAGCCTGCAACCCCAGCATGTGCCCTGACTGGGAATTGAGTTGTGACCTCCTGGTTCATAGGCCAATGCTCAACCAATGAGCCATGACAATGGGGCATGAAGTCATTAAGTTGATGCACTAATTTATCCCGGAACATAGAATATACCAAGGCATGTAATAAGAACTCAATCTGTATTAGTCCCTGACCCTTTATTCCCCGTTGATATGCAAGCTCTTAGGGAATAGTGACTTTGCTATATGTTTCTCTGTATCCCAACACTTGACATAGCATTGGAACAATATAGTTGTGATGATGAATTAATTGGTATTGTAACAACCATGTGGTAAGGCACAAAAAATGTTTAGGTTATGTCATGACAGGCCTCAAAATACATTACTTCCTTATACAGACACATTTAGTATAACAGAGTAGAGATTCAAATTTATTTTCACTATTTGTAAATAAGTTACCTTATGATTTATTCTATATATTTTGATGAAAAAATTTTCTACCAAAGAATTCTTAAACGTGATTAAACTAAATAGTATCAGATATTTATCTTATTTTTTGAGTTATTATCTTTCTTCTAATGAGTATGCTATAAACAGTATAAAAAGATAATGAAAAACTTTATATATATATATATATATATATATATATATATATATATATATAAATTTTAGAATCAGGTGGTTTCTTTGTATTGTCTTTGGGAAATATATTGTTATGCCCATTTTATAGACTATTTAAATCAATATTGCCAAAGCATCCATGTATAAAGGAAAGCATACTTGTAGCAAGGAAAAATAGTGTAGTCTATGTCTTATTAAGATAATCTGTGTTTCAGATGCAAATTGCCAATATTCTTGTTTTGTGGCTTTAGACTAGTCTCTAAGGCTTTTCCTAACACATTTTCCTCACCAAAGTGATGGGTCTAACAACTCTCTTTTTGCTATCACGTATCTTATTATTAGACTCAAATCTATAATAATAAAAACATAATATGCAAATCAACTGAAAGGTCAAATAGCAGAATGACCATCTGAATGACCATGCTATGACATGCACTGGTGCCAGGCCAGCCAAGATGGGTGAGATGCGACTGTTTAGGGGGGTAGAGGGAGGCCGCCATCACCCCACAATTGCCCCACAGAGGGAGGTCCAGGCCACTGGCTGGCATGGTGATCAATCAGGGGGCTCTGCAGACCCAGGGAACTGGAGGGAAGGGGGTTGGCGGTAGATGCAGGCAGCACCAGGCCAAGATGGGTGTGGGCAGGGGCAGGGCCATGAAGCCAGCAGCTGGGACAAGGAAGGCCTACCGTTGCATGAATCTCATGCATCAGGCCTCTAGTGTGATAATAAAAATAAATGCAGTTTTAATCTTAAAAAGTGTACAAGTTTAAAATGCTAAAAAAGCATAATAATTAGGAGGTAACAAAGCAGCTTTTAAGGAACTATTCTTACTAACAATGAAAGCAAGTTAGACAAAAAAGAACTGATAACTACTTTGGCTATACTTTGTTTCTTAAGGTGTATTTTTGAATAGGCTGGAGGAGACTGTTTGTAAAAAAAGTGAATAAGCTATAGAATTCTGTTTTGAAAAAAAATTAAGTGTCTCTATGTTAAATGTAAGATGATTAAGAAAGAAGTTAATTTTAGCCGGGACCAGTTTGGCTCAGTGGATAGAGCGTCGGCCTTGGGACCTAAAGGTCCCGGGTTCAATTCCGGTCAAGGGCATGTACCTTGGTTGCAGGCGCATCCCCAGTAGGGGGTGTGCAAGAGGCAGCTGATCGATGATTCTCTCTCATCGATGTTTCTAACTCTCTATCCCTCTCTCTTCCTCTCTGTGAAAAATCAATAAAATATTTTTAAAAAAAAGAAAGAAAGAAGTTAATTTTAAAAGAGATTGTAGATAAAAGACTTAAATGTAAGTCATGAATCCATAAAAATCCTAGAAGAAACCATAGGCAGACATCTCTCACAACAATATGTTTTTCAGTACATCTCCTAGGGCAACAGCAACTAAGGAGGAAATAAACAAGTGGGGCTACATCAAAATAAAAAGCTTTTGCAGAGCAAAAAAAAAAAAAAAAATCTTTAATAAAATGAAAAGACAGCCCACTGCATGGGAACATATATTTGCCAATGATACATCCAATAAGGGGTTAATTTCCAAATTATATACAGAACTCATACAGCTTAACAAAAGGAAGACAATCCAATTACAGAATAGCCAAAGGGCCTATATACAATAGATACCTCTCCAAAGTAGACATACAGAAGGCCAAGGGATCATGAAAAAATATTTAATCACTAATCATCCAAAAGATGCAATCAAAATGACAATGAGATTTTACCTCACACCTATCAGAATGGCAATCAACAAAGGACAAGTATTGGCGAGGTTGTGAAGAAAAGGAAACTTTACTACACTGCTGGTGGGAATGCAGACTGGTGTAGCCACTGTGGAAAACCAAATGGAACTCTCAGTTGACCCAATGATCTCACTGCTAGGAATATATCCTAAGAAATCAGAAACACCAGTAAGACAGAATATACTATGCACCCCCATGTTCATAGCAGCACAATTTACAATAGCTGAGATTTGAAAACAAATCCCATCAATAGATGAGTGGATTAGAGAACTGTTGTACATTTAAATTACCTTAAAAAAAAGAAGAAGCAAGAACTCTTACTATTGCAACAGAATGGATGGACCTGGAGAGTATTATGCTAAGCAAAATAAGACAGCCAGAGAAAGATAAGTATCACATAATATTAGTAAACAAACAAACAAAAAACCCTGTTCTCTTCTTTAAGGGCAATTTGTGTTCACCTGCCTTTTATTAATAATACTAAGAAGAGCCATTAAGCGATTCTTTAAAAAATTAAATATATGGTCCGAAATAATTTGATGTATATATCTCTAGAAAGAGAAATGCATTCATGTATTCGAAATGCACACATGTTCAGTGGTAGCTGCCCTCAGTTAGAAAGATTCAAAAGAGGAAAGTAATAGATATCAATTTCTTTCTCACTGGACCCCATTGCCATATAAGGAATTCTACAGAACACATTCAGAGATGTAAACAAAAGTAAACAAACAAAAACATAAACAACTTTTCACAGGAGAGAGAACACATTCTATTTTATTCATCTCTCAATAAATCCCTAAGGGCCTCATATTTTGTCCCAAATGTGCATAATATGCACCCACAAACAGATCCCTTTTCATATTTAGACATGGGACATGGGTGCCAGGAAAGCCCTTACCTGTTCTGGTTATGTTTTTAGACCCTCTCCCCTCAAAAACTAAAAATAAGTTTTTTGTTTAATATAAAAGCAAAAGAAGAGGGAGGTGGGGGTGGGTGGGTAAGTGGGAAAAGAACCAAAGAACTTGTTTCTATATATGCATAACCCATGGACATATAATAGGGTGGTGAAGGCCTGGGGCAGGGAGAGAGTAGGGGCGGGCTATAAGGGGTCAATGGGGGGAAAAAGGGAAGATATGAATACTTCCAACAATAAATATTTTTTAAAATAAAATAAATAAAATAATCTTTAAAGGAAAAAATAGAACATTTGGTTACATAAAATTCAAAACTCTATAAACAATAATACAAGAAATCAAATAAAAAATGGTAAATTATTTTCAGATTAATAATGTGTTTACAATACTGATATATAAAGGCTGCTAAAATTGGTATATATAATGAACAACATATACTGATGAGCAAAAGTAGATCCAGAGATATAGAAGCATCCAACAGATTGTCCAACTTCAGAGGGAAGGGGGGGAGGGTAAGAGAGCAATGAAAGGACCTATGTGCATGCATATGAGCATAACCAATGGACACAGACAGTAGGGGGGTGAGGGGTATGTGCTGAGGGGTGGGAATGGCTGGGGAGAGGTCAATGAAGCGGGGGAGAAATATATAATACTTTAAACAATAAAGGATTTAAAATTTTAAAAATTGGTATACATCCTATATAAAATAAAAGTGTAATTGACCGAACAGCAGAACGACTGGTCACTATGATGCCCAATGACCATCTGGGGATAGACACTCAATGCAGGAGTGCCTCCTGGTGTTCAGTGTGCTCCCACAGGGAAAGCACCAGAAGCCAGCCTCACAGTATATGCACGGGACCTCTAATATATATATATATATGTAAAAATTGTAAAGATTGTAAAAGAAAACAGGCAAATGACATATGCTTGATGAGCTTATATAGAAATGTTCAATCTCATTACTAATAAAGGCAATTAGAATTCATTGGTAATTCATGTAATGCAAAATTTTATATACTTAATTCCATAAAATAACAAAGTTCATTAAAATAATGATTTATGCAGCAATTACTACCTTTTAGATAGTAAAGGAAATGTTTTGCATAAAACAATCAACACTTTTTATGCATCAATATTATGCCTTTATTGTATTTCCCTATTTTAAAGAAAAACTATGCATAAAATTTTCTAAGTCTTCCAAACTCTAAATCTGTTTAATTTTAAATTCTAGCTATAATCACCATACTACATCTTTTATGAGCAGTTACTTTTTTTGACTATCTAACTAGAAAATGAATACTTTCTTAATGATATGTATTAGCGAGTGCAATAAAATAAGCACTATCATTAATTTTTTGTGAATTTAGACATTGATACACTTCTCGAAACAATTATCCAATCCATATAAAGAGCCATAGGATAATGAAAACAATTTTTAACCCTTACCCAAAGATGTTTTCTTTTGTTTTCTTTAGTTTTTAGGGGGTTTTTTTTTGGTATTTTTATTTTTATTGATTTTAGAGAGGAAGGGGAAGAGGAGAGAGAGAGAGAGAGAGAGAGATTGATTAAGCGGTTGCTTCCCATTCAGGAATTGAATGGAAACCTAGGTATATGTTTTGTCTGGAATATAATCCACAACCTTCTTGTGTATGGAATGACACTCCAACCAACTGAGCCACCTAGCCAGGGCATAAAAACACTTTTAACCAGTGTTTACTCTTCCAGACAGCTATCACAAGACAAAATCTGATATGCAGACAAGGATTTATGCAAAAGTAGATCTATTGTAGAAAGATTAGCAATAATAGAAATTTGGAAATAGAATAAATTAGCAATATGGAAATAAGTAAATCAATGATCAGGTATCTTAAAGATGAGATACCATGCAGATGTTTTTGAAAACACCTAGGGTTATTTAATTATATGTAAATTCATTCCAGAGGTAATATGAAGGCCAATTATTTTTAAAAAAAAACAGGTAAAATTTAGGACAAACTGTAGAGTGCCCAGCTTTGCAGCATCTTATTTGCAAAAATGAAAGTGTCAGGAAAGGAATGGAAGGGATAGGGTGTGAATGTCTAGGAAAATATTCCAACGTAGGTCCAGTTTTCATAATCATTACATAGCTCCAGGATAAAATATGATACCACTACAACAATCTGCTATCTTCGTGCATGGTAACATTTGGCTGTATTTTTTCAAGTGCTTTATGTTACATTTATGATTTATAGCTTTTGTACTTCTATTGTTTTATGTGTTAAAGTACACATATACACATAAAAATAAGCTACAGTTATCAGTAGTTATTACTGTGTATTATTATAGATTATTTTTATAATTTTCATTATACTCATCTGTATTTTTCTGAACTTTTAGAATGACTATAAATTACTTTAATCCTATATAATAAAACCTAATATGCAAATCGACTGAATGGTCACTATGATGTGCACTGCCCATCAGGGGGCAGATGCTCAATGTAGGAGCTGCCCCCAAGTGGTCGGTGTGCTCCCACAGGGGGAGCGCTGCTCAGCCAGAAGTGAGGTTCATGGCTGGCAAGCACAGCAGCAGTGGCAGGAGCCTCTCCTGCCTCCTCTGCAGGTGGGCAGTAAGGAGCAAGGAGTTCTGGACTGTGAGACAGTACAGGCTGGGCTGAAGGATACCCCTCCACCTCCCCACCCCCAGTGCACAAATGTCATGCACCAGGCCTCTAGTGTTAAACATAAACTGACCACCCATTGTAAATAACTATTTTGAGGGATAAATAAAATAGTGTATATAAATAATCTTGCAAAAAGCTTACTATATAATAGATGCTCAACAAGTAAATTAATTTTATTAAATGAACTTAACGATTAACAAATGCATTTCCTTAAGATAATATATGTATAGCCATTATCTCTAAAAAAGGCCTACTTGATATCAAATATTAGAATTTATAGACTCCTTTATTACTTCTACCCTTTTTTGCCATTATATATCTTGTATTCCATGGAGAAATCAAGGACAAATAAATCAAAATTAAACCCGTAACAAAAGATTACCCAATTGTTTTACAATTGTTTAAAATTTTGGATATCGAGGTTTTAAAAGAGGTGAAACATGAAAATATTATTCACTCATGTAGTTTTCTCAAGCTATGTGATTCACGACCCCACAAGTTTTATCAGAAAAAGATGGTGGGGAAGGTAAGAGCAGTTTTGGAAAACCTTATCCAGATAATTATATTATACTTCTTCTATCCCCTTAAATATAGCTATACAAGAATGGTCAAAATAGCTTTACAGTTGCTGGGATTAAAAACTAATACCATCCTTTATAATGAAAGTCTAATATGCTAAATGTCTGACCATCTGTTTGACTGTTCAATCAGTCGCTATGACATGCGCTGTCCACCAGGGGGCAGACACTCCAACAGGTAGGTTAGCTTGCTGCTAGGGTCCCGCCAATGGGGACTGGATAAGACCACACCCTGGAATCCTCCCATGGCCCCTCCCCAGCTGATTGGCTCCTATGAGAACTGAGCAAGAGGGGCCAGACATGCCCTGGAGCCAACCTCCCAAGGTCCCCCCCCCCCCCCTCCCCACAGCCAACCTCCCACGATCCCTTCCCAGCCTCTAAAAATATTTCTTCTAATTAATTTCCTTTCAATGTGCATGGATCCATGCACCAGGCCTCTAATGATTAATAAAAAAAATAATATAAGAATAAACTATGTTTCATGTAATCACAACTGTAAACCTACTTTTGTTCATCCCCATATTTATTTTTCTCTTCTTGTGAGTCCATATTTGAAGCCACAGAAATCTTTTCTATAGGAGCTTGAGTGAATGGAATAGGTTGTAGTTTACCAAGTTGATCAGAATCACAAACCTGATAATACCATAGCAAAGCCTAATTCACATAGAACATTCAGTTACAGCTAATTTAAAACAACTAGTATTTTATTTCTTTTTAAATTCTAGGTGTTATGTTTATTTGGTAAAGGCAAGGATTGAATGAGGAAAGGGTCTTGCAATATTATATTTGTGATCCTCACTCTTGCTCAATGAAAGCCTTTTCAGAGGCAGACCATGAAGAGTGACACTATATGCTTTCTCTAAGCCTGTCACAAATTTACAGAGAGCTGGTGCTACATGTCTGAGCTTTCTCAATATGGTCACCTTACATCTGGCCTTGAATGGGCATCTTCTCTGCTCTCTCTTCTTCATTTTCCTAAATCTCTCATCCGTCCCTATGGTCCTTCCTGGGTTTCATGAAGTCTGATTTATTAAACAGGCAATAGTCATTCCTCACTGTCAATTTTTTTAAGGAGGTATCTTTCAGATTCTTCAAACCAAAATTAACAAGACTAACAAAGTTTACCACAAGCCCCATCTCACAACCTCCACTAATAATTATTGCTATTATATATATATATATATATATATATATATATATGAGGACCATTTATAGATGATAATATATTTACTTTTTATTTCACTGAAATCTATCACCATAAACCCTTAATCAGGAGTAAGAAGCAGAAGAAAGAAAAGATTAATTGGATATAATACTCAATCCTGCCACACAAATAATATCATTGCAAACCAATTATTCATCCTATAATTCATATTCAACTGTTTATCCTCTAAAGTTTATTTAGAAACCAAGCAGGATGGGATTGTTCCAGGTTATAACATGGTTATTTCTTTATGAAACAATTTATTCTATAAATTAGTGTTTATATTTTTATTGAAAAAATATATGTGAAATATGACAACAAATTCAATGAACCAAAGACCTTTCTAATAGGCAGTGAGACCCTATGATTTCCTATATGGATGTATTTCAAATTTAGTCTCACCATTAATTCGTGTTATTTCAATTTCTGCTTCTCAATTTGAAAGTTGACACTGACTTGTAATTAGGCCTGTCTGGGCTTGCAGGCTTGGTGAACTTAAGGAACTTTTGGCACTTTCCTGGTTCTAATTGTCACTGTTGTGAAGAGAGATGGCATTAGCTTAATGAGGAGAACTACGAGCTACAGAACCACAATTAGGTCTCCCAATGGTTGGTGAACAAATCACGTGTGTGCCAATAGAAGCATTAAAAGGGTTTGAGGCTGCCAGTGGAGAGATGGGAGAATATTAGTTAACCCTTAGTTGACTTTTCAAATTACATCTGCAATCCATATAAATCAGACACACACACACACACACACACACACACACACACACACACACACCCCACTTATACACAAAGCTGTCCAGTCAGGAGTTGAAAAACAGTTGTTGTTACAATCCAGACAGAAGAGAATATTCAAATGAGAGAACAGACATTTTAATTGCTGAGAACCCTAAGGGCAAGCTGTCCTCAGCAATATGAGTTAAATCCTGTGGGACAAAGAGAACTTGTCTAGTTAGGCCATCTGCACTGAACTGATGATCCAGCTAAGAAACAAGAAAATCTGCAATTGACATTATTAAAAAAAAAAAAAAAAAGGTACCAGGACTGTGGCCCCTCCACAGTATTCTGGCCATCATGTGTGAGACAGCTTCCGGTTCAGTCTGGCAGCCAAAGCAAGCAAAAATAAATGGATCTCAATCATTCAGCTCTAAGTGCCTATGTGCTCTTGAGAGGGATTGCCTCCAAATAACCTCACAGAAGGAAAAGGTAAGCATATTCTGGATGGGATTAATGCTACTCTGAGCGTGCTCCCTCCCAAAGTGCTTACTTGCCTTGAAATATGTATTCGTTTTCTGTCGCTGACATAAAAATCATCACATATTTAGTGGCTTAAAACAACACACATTTATTATCTTGCAGTTCTAGAGGTCAGACGTCTAAAATCGATTTCATGTGCTAAATTTAAGGTGTCAGCAAAGCAATGTCCCTCTGAGAGATGCTCAGGGAATGCATTTTCTTGCATTTCCTAGCTGCTAGAGGTCATCCACAGTCCTTACCTCACTGCCCCTTCTTCCATCTCCAAAGTGCATCTCTCCAACCCATCTTTCCATAGTTACAGCTCTCTGGCTATGACCCTCCTGCCTTCACTTATAAGGTCCCTTCTGAGTACATTGCACCCCCCCCCCCAAGATTATCTAGATTAATTTTCCCATCCCAATATTGTTAAGTCACTTTTGCCATAAGCAATATATTGCCAGTTTCCAGCAAGTATAATAACATCTTTAGCAGGGAGAGGAGGGGGCAGATAATTATTTGGACTACCATAAACTATATGTTAATATGTTAATGGTCTTATGTATGTCCAGATGTATCTACAGAGAAGGGGGAATTCAGCTTCAAGGATGTCAGAAAAGATAGGAGATAAAGAAAAGATACAAAGAAAACCTGCAAGGACACAATACTCCTGTGATAATGATGTGCACAAGATACCCTTAGGTGCCCTCTGGAATGAAATGAATGCGCCCAAGCTATTGTAAATGGCATACAGACTTGAAAACGCTCTTCATGTGTGTCGACCTCAACTCTTCAGCAGGACCTCTTTCTGAGCAGGAACAATCTACAGCCATGCAAAGAACCTGGCTAAAATGAGGCTTGAGTGCACACCCTTGAACCTGTGATTTTCACAGCCATCAGTTATGCTAAGAAGTCACAGTTGGGTAAAAAAAGTGAAGATAGAATTAAGACATTTAGGATTGCATTTGTTTCTACTTAAGTATTTAATGAGGAAGCAACAAGAGTCATGAAGCAACTAGGACAAAGCTGCGAAGGACTGACAAGGACACCCCCTTTTCACTTCTTGACAAGTCAATCCCAGTTCTGTACACCTATCCCAGGTTCCAGAACAAATGGTCCCATTCCCATTTCTCTGCCTCTGACGTGAGTCATTGTTTTATTCGGAATCCTTATCCTTTTTTTATGTTTCCTGTTCTGCCTCACATTTCAATGCTCACCTCAAAGCACTCTGAGAACTTTACCTACATCCTCTCTCAGTGACATTTATCATTCCCATTTCAGACCTCATCTACTGCTTTCAGGTATCTCGTCTTATTCATCTCTGTGCCCTTCACAGCAGTTCAAGTACTCTGCACCTTCCTAATCAATAAACATGGTTGGATTCAATTGGATTGATTGCTTCATAACAATATATTTCTTGAAGTAATGTGTCACTTATTATAAGGAGTTTTCTAAACATGATCAAAAAGAAAGGCAGGCAAATTCATTTATCGTTGGAATAGTGACTCTAACACACCCATGTGGGTAAGTTGTGAAAATGGCTCCCAGAGTTCTAGCTCAGAGTCTAAATAAGTCAGGCTAAGGTAGAGCCCGGGGAGTTTTCTTTTAACAATAAACTTGAAATATATGGATCCAGGAGGTCTTGGGTTACATTTTGCAATAAAAAACTAAATAATAATGCCCATGGACACATGTATTTTTATAGAACTATCTCTTCCCTAAGAGTTAAACACTATCTGCTTTTTGTAAATAATTTGTTAGTTGGAGTGCTCCATGGGGAGTCAGGTGGATAAAGGGTGAGTTGATAAAAAACAAACAAACACAGACTTAAGTTACTAATAGTATCTAGGAAGAAGCATTAGTTGCTAACCCTGTAGTTTCCTGTCTTTGCCATAAAGCTCAGCCTAGAATTTTACCTATCTCTCTATACAAAAACTCTTCAAGACAAATGTAATTAACTTCTAGATTGTAAATATTTTAAATTAGAAATAGAAAAAAATAGAAGACAAAGTGAACATTTAGTCTAGGTACTTTATTCTACCTAATTTTAATTTAACTACAAATGTGTGCATGCCCAGTCTCTATCTCCTGTTCTTGGATCAGCAAGATTTTATTATACTCAATTATCATCATCATCATCATCATTTAGCCTTGGTCCAGTTTCTTAAGCAAAATTATATGTTCAGCTTCTAGTGAGCCATAATAGTATCTTATTCATTATTTGGTACCATAATACGAATATATTCATGATAGAGAGAAAATTGTAAAGTTAAAGTTATATTCACATACATACACACCCATGTGTTCATCTTTAGCTCATCTTATCTTTAAATTAAAATTTGGTTTATTAGTTTGTGTATATCTTCTCGTAGCCTTTCTCTCATTTCTTTCTTCCATAGGATGTCTCCTTCCATAGTTGGTTCACAATTTACTATAACTAGAATTAATATTTAGAATATAGAATTGATTTTGTTGGATGTACGCAAACAAACAATATATCTCTCTCTGTTTCCATGAGCATTTATTGCCAAAATAATATAACCTTACTTATTGCAAAAGTTGAGTTATTTCTGCTAACATGGTTTTTAAAGATATGTGAGCAAAAGCAGTCCTAGTGCTTTGGTTATGTCTTAGCAAACAGGTTGTTCAGTAGTTACTTCCTCTAAATGCTATATTTGTGCTATATTTCTTCCAAGCTATTTGGCAGAATTATAAAAGTAATTATTGAAAAATATAAATAATGTTGAAAGCAAAAACAAATTATTGTAGAATATATATATATACACACGCACACACACACACACACACACACACACACACACATATATATATATATATATATATGATATAACTAAATGTGTGTTAACAATAATATAAAGGTCAAGGGAGGAAAACTGGAAGTATATTTTTATGAGGTCCTTATACTATATGTTGTATGTTATCACCTGAAGGTGGATTATGATGAGTTTTCCATGTATTTTTTAAAACTATACAGCAATCAACATAATATGAAAATTAACAGTGATTACATTAAAACATGTAAACACCTCAATTAAAATGCAAAGATTTTCAAGCTGGATAAAGAAATAAACCGTACTATATATTTCCTATAAGAGTCCCTTAAAAAAAACAAACCACATAGGGTAAAAGTAAAATGTTGGGGAAATGTATGCCATATTTACACTATTCAAAGAAAGTAGCAGGGATTACATTAATATCAGTAAAAGCAGGTTTCTGAACATAAATATAACCAGGCCGGCAGAAACTGGTTTGGCTCAGTGGATGGAGCGTTGGCCTGTGGAACGAAAGGTCCCAGGTTCTATGCCAGTCAAGGGCATGTACATGGGTTGTGGGCACATCCCTGGTCGGGAGTGTGTAGGAGGCAGCTGGTCTATGTATTTCTCTCATCGATGTTTCTAGCTCTTCTAACTCTCTATCTCTCTCCCTTCCTCTCTGTGAAAAAGTAATAAAATATATTTTTAAAAACTATATATATATATATATATATATATATATATATATATATATATATAAAACCAGGCCTGATGAGAGTTAGTTCAGTATGATAAAGGGGTCAATTTATCAGGAGGAAATAATTCTAAATATCCATACACTTAATAGCAGTGTCAAAGTACATAAATAGTGGATGCAAATTACCACGACAAGAAATGTATCACTACAAATATATGAGCAATCCTAAAGAAAAAAGATTGTACATATCAAGTGCTAGAGAGGATATGAACCTTGAAATGTAGAAATGTAAAATCGTAAGGTCACTTTGGAAAAGTTGGGAATAAAAGATAAATACATACCTAAAGAAATAATATGGGCAACATCATATATGAATCTAAAGTGGACAGAAAGCAAGTGGTTACTGTAAATGAGTTAAGTACGTAGAGGGTGAGAGAGAAGAATTTCAGTGGGTCATGACCACATATTTCAGAGTGATTGACATGTTTATTAATTTTATTGTGGTGATGGACTCACACATGCATAATATGTTGAAACTTACTAAGCACATACTTTAAACATGTTTAATCTATTGTATGTCTATTATACCTCATAAAGCTGTTAATTCTTTTAAAATTAAACATTTCCAAAAAATTGCCAAAACCGGTTTGGCTCAATGGATAGAGCGTCGGCTTGGGAACTGAAAGGTCCCAGGTTTGATTCCAGTCAAGGGCATGTACCTTGGTTGCGGGCACATCCCCAGTAGGGGGTGTGCAAGAGGCAGCTGATCGATGACTCTCTCTCATCGATGTTTCTAGCTCTCTATCTCTCTCCCTTCCTCTCTGTACAAAATCAATAAAATATATTTAAAAAAAAAACATTTCCAAAAAATTAATATTACATTTTAATTTGAGTTTAATGTTAAGAGGAATGCCAAAGAGACTCAATTTTTGTTATTATTTATATTCTATTCATTTGTAAAGTGGAAAACAACTTTGCTTTAATAAATTTTATATGCAAACCTCCTGGAATTTAAAGTGGTAATTTTAAGTTTAGCTTGGGGATTATCAATTTAAACAATTTTTCAAGGGACTCTATTTTCTTTTTGATAAGCAAACTTTACATATTTAATAATTATTATATTGTTTTTAAGCATTGCTTAGCTAATATTTTCAGACCTAATGCAACTCTAAGATAGAGCAAGGACTACTGAAATAAATGTTGTTATGCAGTTAAATTGTTTTTGTAGACTCTATATTTCTCTCTCTCTCAAATTCATATCATTAAAACTAATCTCCTATGAGATGGTATTTGGAGATGGAGCCCTGAGGAAGTAATTAGGTCATTAAGGCAAAAACCTGATTAACAGGATTAGTGCCCTTACAAAAGAGGCCCCAGAGGCCTCGCCTGCCTCCTTCCATCATGTGAAAACAATAAGAAAAGATCGCCACCTGTAAACTAGGACGTAGACCCTCACCCCACACAGGATCTGCCAGCGTCTTGATCTTGGACTTCCTTGTTTAAAATAAATAAATTTATCTTGTTTAAAAGCCACTCAGTCTATGGTACTCTGTTACAGCAGTCAAAATGGATCAAGTCAATGGTATACTAGTATATACCTGGGCTGCTGTTATCTACATTTTGGGAAACTAAATTGTTCTCCAGGAATAACGTTCCCATTTAGTAACTATTACTTAGATATGTCTACTAGCTGCTAAATTGCAGTGTAAAATCGTTATCTCTCATTACTTAGCTTGGGGCAACTTCCTTTGCAAAAACTTTCCTTACCCTCTCACCACAGTCCCCCTTCAAATGCCACGGCCAACCTACTCCAAAGGACTACTAGTATGTAAAATTACTATTTTCTCCTTGTGGCTATGTAATACCTCACCTATTCCTCAATCATTATATGCTATCTAAAGTAATTTGCTGTCTAGGAGCTATATATTTTTTCTTTGACTCATTTGCCCATTCACTGAAATGGTATTTTCTATAACTTTAATATGTCTATTTTTCAAATTCTTTTCCCATTAATGAAATAACAGTATGCTGCCAAGCTGAAAACTTTGGAGTTATCTTAGACCCTTCCCTCTCCATCACATCATTGTAGCTTTTGCTTCTCTCTCCTAAAATCCCCAAATTTTCCTTCCTCTCATATTTAATCAGATGGTTCATTCTGTCATCATCTACTATATCACAATTCAATAGTGTTTTCTCTGTCTCCATTCATGCCCCTTTCATCTATCATTTTTACCACTTTTTGACACATAAACAATCATGTCATTTATTTGCTCTGTGTTCTTTAACCATACCACTTCCAAGTTTGTTTCATCGGTTCTAAATTCTCATCCACAATTTATTTTGTACCACCAATTTTTGAAAGGAGAACTCATCGTCAGAATGAAAATATAATTAAGGCTTCCTAAATATCATAATAGAAAGTAAGTTTTTCTACCTGCATGTCTAAAATCAAAATAATATGGGTAACTCTTCGACCAACAATGCAGTCTTTGTCAAAGCATTTGCCCTAAATTGATCCAGCAGTTACCAAAAGTTCAGGTAAGAACCTAACAGCTTAAAGAGAGGGGCTCTAATGTTCAGTAAATTCTATCTTTGTATTAAGTTAAATCATTCATGTAATGTATTTTGTGTACATCTTAAACCTTCTCTGCAGAATGCTATAACTTAATTAAAATTTGATGTTAGTGCCTTATCGTTTTTATTTCTTTAAAGAGGTGCAATTTATAATATATTATGTTTATAGAGGGCAATATGTTATTTGTAAAATGTTTTTTCTTACTTATTATTTATCAAAAATCATATAGCTGGATAAGCCCCGTAATATTGCAACTTGCATAATGGTCATGTGGTTATTTTTTCTCTAAGTAGATTCTTGGGAAATTATGTTTTAAAACAAACTTTTTAAACTTAGAATTTATTTTAGGTATTATATTGACTGATAAAATATTCTGAGACCAAATATAGTCAATTCTTAATGACTAAAATAAGTATATTCTAGCTGTGATTCTCTTCCCTCTTAAATAGTTAATCAAATTAATTGTTTTTTTATCTCTGTTTACTATTTTAAATTTATAATATTTAACTAATTTATTTTTAGGAGTTTTGAAAACAAAGCAGGCCTTCTTTTTGTGGTTGACCAGGTGGCAATAATTTTAAGTAAACAATATATATGTAAAATCAATACTTAGCTTTCTATCATAAACTCCAAACTTCCAAAACTAAATTCATTATCATCATCAAAAAATAACTTTTTCGCCGAAACCAGTTTGGCTCAATGGATAGAGCGTCGGCTTGGGGACTGAAGGGACCCGGGTTCGATTCCGGTCAAGGGCATGTACCTTGGTTGCGGGCATATCCCCAGTGGCGGGTGTGCAAGAGGCAGCTGATCGATGACTCTCTCTCATTGATGTTTCTAGCTCTCTATCTCTCTCCCTTCCTCTCTGTACAAAAACAATAAAATATATATTTTTTTAAAAAATAACTTTTTCTGGGGTTGAGGGCAGGGCCAGTGATAAGGCATCAAAGGGAGAAAAGAGGGCACATTTGTAATACTTTCAACAATAAAAATTTTTAAAAAAACAACTTTTAACTCCTATTTTCTTTTTATTAATGGCTTCAATATTGTTTTAGAAATCTAGGAACATCATCTTTGATTTTAATATCCAATCAAGTATCATTCTTTCTTATTGTCACCATAAAATATTTTCCTCATCTGTCCCTTCTGAATTTTAATATCCACTACTCTGTCTAGTGGATTTTACAAGAATCTCACAACTAATCTCCATTATCTTCAGTAATAAACTCCAGTCTAAATTTATTCTACTGCTTTGTAATAGTCCTTTCCCTGAAGCATTGCTTTCATCATATTACTGTTGCAAAAACCTACACTGGTAAAGTCTATTTTAGCTATTGAAATCTGATTTTTCTCTGTTGCTTTTAATTTTAACTTTATGTTTACCGCCAAAATAGTGCATTTTAATGTAGTCTTTTCAATTTTAGAAAAATTTTGTCCTGGATGATTTCTTAAGACATTTCTTAATTCCATGAGAATTTAAACAGGAGAAAGTCTGGGGATAAAATAAGCTTGAAGGATCAGTGAGAAGGGACGGAAGATGAGGAGAGTGATGTAAGAACAATAGTTAAATATCTTGTTTGGTTATCAGTTTTATAATTTAGTGTCTTTTAGGGGGTAAGAAAAATATGAAAATTAAAATATCCCTTGTACCAAGTGGTTGCATTAAAATAACTTTGTCAAGAAAGCTCTGTTAAAAGCCATATTCCATTACCTCATTTTCCACCTACAGTCCCCATGCTTTTTTCTGAACACCAAGCATATTTTATTGTTCTTACATGGACCTGTCTTTTCCCAATCTTTATTTCAGACTGAACCACCCTTAGCATGCAGCTAAATCCTGAATTTCATATTTAAAATTAACTTTCCCCTGTCTGCCTCTGTAGAACCTGTTAGAAGAACTCATATTTTCCTTTCATTCTTTTTTATATCTACTTTTAAAAGTGACATATCTTCATAGCTTTACTACAGTTGCCTAAAATATAAAACATGTTTGATAAATGTTGTGTCCTTCACAGTGCTTGTCATACTGCTGCACATATTGATAGGATCTACTAAATATCAGATGGTTGATGAACCAGGAAAGCAATGTGCTAATAAAAGTGGTCTGCAGGCTTTGCAATTTTATGAGTTTCTTACCTAATATTTTATATAATCAAAATTCTATTAGAATGATATATTATTCTAATTTATTGGGAAAATAGACCATGTTATTTCATTTAACATTCACACCAACTACTCAGTAGACAGTATAAGTTTTTGTTAAAGACAAGGGAATCAAACTACAACAAAATTAAAGATTTGCCAAAAATCAGATAGCTGATGGTTTTACTAGTATAGTTGAGATCCTTCAAGTCAGTATTCTTTCTACTGGATACCTTGCTTTTCTTGTGGAAAATACATATTCATTACCCACAGAAATAATTTCTAAATTAAAGTATAAGCAGTACTTGAAAGGTTTTCAAAGTTTTCAGATTAAACAATAAAAATCCTAATGTGAATAACTACAAAAATACAATTTATGGCTAATTTCATTATATAGTCAAAAATATATATACTAAAAAGTGAAGGTAATTCTCTGTTTAATCAGTTGCTATGCTGCTTTTTCTCTAAGTAAATTTGTGTTCAGTAATCAAAGTATCCAAATGATATGGAAATGTACTTCTATTTATTATGATTTAAAAACCTGTGTGCAATGCAAAACTGTTTTGTACCACAAAAGTATGGAAATTCAAATATTTTATATGCATTAAACATGAATAGCTATATTAATTAAACAATTGGCAAAGATAATATTAGGGTCAGATAATAGAAGGAAAATGGATCATGACTGCCTTTATGATTGTTTTGTAAAATGCATTATTAAATAATTTAAATTGCTATAGCAAGCCATTTCTTCACATCTTCATTCATTCATACTATTTTTTAACATATATGAGTTGAACAGCCATTACCTGAAGACTTTATAGTTCACATTCAACCTTTTTTTACAGAGTACATACAATAGATTTGGTAAATTAACCAAAGTAGTAATAGGTTAAAAAATAATAAACTTATTGATCAGTAAGGTAAAAATAAATGTAATATGAAATGATTATTTCATATTGTTTCCTAGCATAGCCTTAAATTACTATAAAAAAAATAAATCCGTACTAAAATAGAATTTTTGGACTGGAACTCAGATTCTTTGTCCTCCAGAGTGGAAGAATGAATCTACGGACAGAAGATAGTATAGCAAAGGCGGAGATTTATTGAAAAACAAGTACAGACTCACATGTGGGGAGAGGAAAAGAGTCCCACAGAATGGACTCCCATGTGGGGAAGGGGCAAGGTCCCACTGAATTTCCTTTCCCTATGGCTCATAAAGGCTGCAGATCCTTGTGCCTTGATATCCCCTCTGATTGGTCATTATTCCCTTAGACCAGTTACTATAGTAACTCCTGAGTTCAAAGGTGGAACCTCAAGGACATTTGAAGTTCTCCCCTACTCCTTCCTTATTGTTTTCCTATTCCCTTTTGGCTTTCTTCTTCTCCTTCTGGATGAAGGACTTCCTTCCCTTTATTTTATAGATAGAAACCTTCTGCTGTTCCCAGCTCCCTCATTCTATAGCAATGTACCTGTTGTAGCTTTTCAGCTCCCCTATTCTATGCAAATACACCTTCTGCTGCTCTGCAGCCCTGTGCTTCCTCCATTGTTCCCTTCATTTCCAAAATTTCTAAAATTTCCTAAAACTTGTCATTTTCACCCTCAAAAATTCTTGTTTCAGTTCTGTGTTTTATCTGTGGATTTTTATATAAAGAAAATAGCATAAAATCTCATCTTAAATTTTTTTTCTAAATATATGTTTAGCTGTCTAGCATAGTTTTGGACAATCAAAAAAGTCTCATTCCTATAGCTATCATAGTGTCTTTCGGGCTTTATAATCATATTCACAGCAAATATTCCCCCAATAGTGGTCAGTTTATTGACAGTGAAGCAAAATGAAACTTGGGCTTTGAAGTCAAACATACTGAGTTCAATCCCCATTTCTTCAATTCACTGACTGTGTGACCCGAAACAAATTCATTTATCACAACTGCATCTGTAAAATATACATATAGAGTTTCCCCAAATATATGTACACACATGTTGAATAATTATAAAGGCACTGTTTATTGAAATACATTTCATTTTCAAATTTGATCTATAAGCTGTTAAAATACATTTTTTGGGACACACTGTATTTATGTATAGTGCTGGTCTATGTATTTGAGCTATGTTCAGCTATACAAATACATGTAAACATTGATAATAAAAATATACATGGAGTCCTTGAAAGGATTGAATGAAATAAGCATGCAAAATGATTATCAAAGTTCCAAGGACATAATAAAATTTAAACAATTGCAATTATTACTATACCTTATTTTCAAATACTCTTAATTTAATCTGTTATCTTGTCTGCTTCCATCTATTTAATGTCATTTCTTTAGGAGAACATATTATATTTTACTTGAGGTTAAAATTTGTTTTCTTCTTTCTATTATTTTCATATATGCATTCATTGTTATCCTTGCCTTACTTAATATTTAAAAATAACATTGGTAATTACACTAAGAAAGACTACCAAAATATATTAATACTGCCTCCTAGAATGTCATAATGTGTTTTTAGAATATCAATTAAATTATTAGACATGCATTAGAAGTAGATGAATAAATTTGCATTTTTAAAAAATTAAGATCTTGATATTTTCAACCATTACTTTAAATATAGAATTGGATTAAATCAATTAGGAAAACAAGTCCTTGAATGAAACCATCACTTCTAGTTTGACTTGTAGAAATTGAAGAAAATACACCTTGAAGAAACAATAAGGGGTATTTCCATTTTATCAGTCCATTGTAATTCTAAAAATAAAACAAAGGGACTAACTCAAAGCTTTGGCTGTGACCAAACAATAATCTTTATGATTTTCATTTGCATGTAGGTTGTGTGTTATGTTTATACCCACATAATAAAAGAAAGATACTGGTTTTTCTAATTTTTAGATTTTAAATATTTTCTCACTTTTATCTAGATGTGTTATCAGGAACATCTTTTTAAATTCACATTTCAAAGGAGTGCTTTCTAGTCATTTTGTGCCAGCATTAAGAGAAAACATTAGAACCAGTGCCTAAAGAGAAGCGAATGGCTTAGTTTCCATTCATTAAGCTGGAAAAACACTCACAAAAATGTGTATGCATTAAGACTGTATGAATGATAACACTGTAATTCTGACTCTAATTCTGACATAAGCTGTTAGGAACAAACCATATGTTTTGTTCATAAACGTATTAAATACCCAAAAATGAGTCTCACTTATGTAAGAAGATTTCTAAATTATAATTTCTAGATTATGAATAGAGTGCTGATCAGAATTTTTTTAAGGCATAAATTTCAGAAATATGCATACTAGTATTCTGTAATATCTTTCCTATTTCAGTGTGAATAAGCAACAAACAACCATTTTTCCATGTGCCCTTTATATCTGAAAGGCCACCTGCCAGCTCATTCCCATTTTCCCCTCAATGGGTTATCAGATGAATATAAATTAGAACAGTTAGGAGATTTTCAATAAGAGCTGCATTTCTTACTCCATTGTGAAGTGGGTCAGATGGCAGCACTTACTTTGATACTGCCATTCAGATCCCAAGTCATGAAGTGCAACTTGCAAAACATTGTCCCCCAAAAATTATTGCACAAGGTCTAGGCAGCGTTAACAGTGATTGAGTGTCAATTAATTCATTCCAGAAGCAACTGGCCCAAACTGTAAGGAATTTTTAAAACAAAACATGTGTTCCCAATTCTCTCTAATACCCAATTGGCAGCAAGTCACTGGCAAAATCTGCTGCTCAGGGCAAATTGTGAATGTGTCTTTCTCAAAGGTAACAAACAGATGTGAAAAGCTCTTGTCAAGAAAGAGAACACACTGCAGTCTGCTGTTTTAGTTCACACAAACCAAACTCTTAATAGGAGTGAAAAAATATGCAGGTAATCTATTGCCATGGTTGTGTCAACTGTAAACTTTAACAAACAAGAATTAAAGTATGTCTCCTAAAAATTTGTATCAATTATTGCATCAACTATTAAGAACCTTTTTAATTTAAATATATATAATCATATAAAGATTTTTCAAATGTTACAAATCCTTGTGCATTTTCTTAGTTCCTGTTGTGTGTGTGTGTTTTTCCCAGGTTGATTTGGATGTAAACCTACAACATTATTAAAAGACTAGAGGCCCAGAGCACAAAATTTGTGCGGGTGGGGGGAAGGGGGAAGGCAGTCTCTCAACCAGGCCTGTGCCCTCTTGCAATCCACCAATTTCGGGGGATGTCTGACTGCTGGTTTAGGCCCAATCCACAGGGCCTAAACCAGCAGTCAGACATCCCTCTCACAACCTGGGACTGCTGGCTCCTAAATGTTCGCCTGCCTGTCTAATCTCTCCTAACCACTCTGCCTGCCTGCCTGAATGCCCCTAACCACTCTTCCTGCCTGTCTGATCACCCTGCTCACTGGGAGATGGGGCCAGCTGGGGTGAGGAATGTGGTAGTTCTTTTCTCTGGTTGTTCTGGCCTTTACATCATTTCGGTTGCTGGGCTTTTATTATATAGGATTAGGTTTAAAAATAAAATAATGTCCATCTATTGACTTTAAATTGACAGTGCAGAAAATACCAAACATTGGCAAGGATATAAAGAAATAGAAACTCTGATACTATTCATAGGGAGATAAATTATAGCAGCCACTTAGGACAATATTTTATTATTATCATCCAAAATTGAAGATGCACAGACACTGCAACCTAGATATTTCACTCCTATTTACCCTGTTTCCCCGAAAATAAGACAATGTCTTATATTAATTTTTTCTTGCAAAGTTGCGCTAGGTCTTATTTTCAGAGGATGTCTTATTTTGGGGGAAACATGGTATATACCATTCAGCGATATATGCACATAAGCACCAGGGCATGCACAACATTTTAAAAATGAGGGTTGCTAATAAAAGTCTAAAACTTTAAAAAGTATCTCAAGGTGTATCAGCAATATAGACAAAAAGCTTTTTGTATTCACTTAACAGATGTATTGAGGAAAGGGTATCATAAGACAACCATGAAAAATATCTAAAACCAATCCCAGACAAGATCCTATGGAGAAGAAGAAATCCATCTTTGGGTCTGGTTAAGTTATAAAAAAAAATGAGGAAAACCTTAGACATTTCAAAGATCTGCCCTAATAAAGCATAAGACCAAGCTCATATAAATATAAAATAATTAAATAATAATTGCTCTGCCTGGCAAAATAACAGTCAATAACCTTTCAAAGAAGATAGAATGGAAAATCTTTACAGCATATCAACAATAGCTACATGTGACAATTTTTTTAGATGTAAAAATATTTAATAAATAAACAAAACAAGAAAATATTACCCACAGGATAAGAATAAAGTTGTTAATAACCATGAACCTCTAGATGCCCCAAATGTTGAGTTGAGTAGCCAAAGATTTTAAAACTAGAAGAGACATATCCAAATAAGCTAATAACAATAGTAAATGAAAATATTGCCTACTGAGCTAACAGATAAGAAAAGCTCATCAAATAAATGGAAATAAAAATACAAAGTTGAAATTCTAGAACTGAAATGCAGAATGATTAAAACAACATTTGGTTAAATAGGCTTAACAGCAAATTATGGATAATAGTGAAAAAAAGTCAGTGAACATGAAGACAGATCATTAGTAATAATCTAATCTGAATAACGAAATAAAATAGATAAGGAAAATGAATAGCGATTCAGATACTTGTGGAAGAATATCAAAGAATCTACCATGTCTGTAACAGTTTAGGAACAAAATAATTAAAATGTATAAAAATTTTTTTCAAATTTGATGAAAAATATTGATTTAAATGGATAAAACTTAGAGAATCCAAAACAGAAATTTCCTAATCCTGAAACAGAAGCGTAGCTGGTCCTTAACCCTAACAAACCTCTTTGGGAAACAACGCCAAAATTAGGAATAAACCTGCCTTCTCTTGCTGACCTTTGACTTCTGCACATTCTTAACAAAATTCCTCAATATTTTTATGTGATTCGGAATTTGTCTTGTACCCTGACATCTGAGAGTTGGAGAACTAGATGAAAATCATCCTGCATGAAAAGTGAAGACCCAGATGACATTTACTTTGCTCAGTAACAACAAATACCACATACTTCTTTATGATTTGCTTAGTGCAAGGGATCAATAAAGTGTAAAGGAAAGCTTATAAAATCTGAAGGGAAGATAATTACTGGTACTGGGTAATAAAGTGAGAAACTAGGTTTTTTATATGGAATTTCCTACAACTCAATTGAAGAGAGATGGCATAATACCTTGATGCCTATCATAGGAATGATAAAGAATATGTAGAAAACATAAGGAAAAGAGGAAAGGAAAAATGCACCTGAAACAAAGCAAACATTTACCTTCTTTAATCTTCCTGTTGGGATACAAATGACTAAAGAGATAATAATTTGGAGGGGAGCAATCAAAGAGGCTTTTAAAAAGATGACTTTAGATCTAATTCAGGGACCAGAAAACCATCACCTATGTGCTTAATCCAGTGAATTTCCTATTTTTATAATTAAAGTTTTATTTAACAGAGCCACCCTCTATTTTATATATTGTATATGGCTGCTTTCCTATTCAGGCTCACCAACACCACACACCTGCCTTGTCCTGGTGCTGCCTGGTCACCTGCTCCACCACCCTGCCACAGTCCCGCTCTCATTAGGACCCATCAGGACCAGCAACACCTCCAATGCCACCCGCTGCCAGCTCAGTGTCGCTGACGCCCACCATGTTCCATGCCAGCCCCTGGTGGTCAGCACACCTCATAGTGAGCAGTCAAACTCCCGGTCCTACAATTTGCATATTAAGCTTTTATTCTATAGGATTTGCCCACTGCTAGTAGAAATTCTAAAATATTTAAGAGACATTGAATTGGAAAAACAAAAAAGATAGAGTGGGAGGTAAGATGGCGGAAGAATAGATGGGCGGATTCTGAGCCCTCTCCCGAAGCAGAAAGAGAGAGCAACTGAGGGTCTTGTGCTGTGAGTGTTTATTAGCAAGCTGGGAGACAGCAAACACCAGAAGAAACTGCTGGGGGGCCGCTGAGGGAGGTACCCCTCACAGGGAAGCACCCACGCAGGCTACTTCCCTGCCTGGAGCTACCTACCAGCTTGGACAGGGAAACCTCGTCATTTTGAGAGGAAGATAGGATTGTGACAGAGGCCTGAATATCCACAGCCGCAGCGACCACCAAGAATCTGTGACCCCCAGAACATGGATCCCAGGCGGCGCGAACACCTGGCCTCACAGGATTGCCCCACTGCTCAGTGAAAAGGTCAGATTTTGTGGAGAGAGGGTGGAGAGAGCTCGCGGCGAAAACAAAAAGCCTGCTCGCACAGAGCACGCTCGCAGGCACACGTGGAAGCTGGAGGACAAGGGCGGTGATTACAAGTAAAAGCCCCCGCTGTTGGGCGGGTGTCACCCGTGAAAGTGGACGGGGCTCCTAACAAGGGAGATATCTAAAGAGCAACACATTTGGATCTGGCTTGGAGGGATATCGGAGAGTTGCGGGAGATTGCAGTTGCTCGGACCTGCCCCATCCCCCCCTCCGTAGTTCCTGCTTCAGAGAGGACGAAAAAAAAAAAGAAAGAAAAAAAAAAGCTGGAGAGGCTCTAGTCTAGAGTCTGGGAAGACAACCTAGACACACTGCCCCCAGAAGCTAATTCACAAATTGACTCTAGTGTAATAAAAACAAAGCAAAACCTGCCTAAAAATCAGGGCTGGATCATAACAATAGAGGAAGCGAAAGTCCTTCATTACTGCAAATTTTATTCAAATTTTTTAAATTTTATTATTTTTTTTAATTTTTAAATTTTTGTTTTTTATTTTTGTTTTCATTATTTGCAACGTTTACTCAAGAAACTATTTTTTTTCTTTTTCCTCACTTGATCTTATTTTTATAATTATTACATTGTATATGTAATCAACATTATTACTACTACTAATTTACCTTTTTCATCTTATTTTTCTTTTGTTTATTTTTATTATTTTTATTTCATTTGATTATATATATTTTTTTATATTTTTAATTTCAGGATTACTGTTCTACAGTCTTTATCTATCTTTCCTTCTCCAACGCTTTATTCTATCTCAAACCTACCTTTATGCCTTCACCCTCTTTCCGATCTTTTCCTTTGGTACCCCGTTTATCTTAACCCTTTCCTGCTCTAGATTTTCCCCATTCCTTCTGTCTACCCCCTCCTAAAATTTCACCCTACTTGTATATATCTAATTTCCAACTACCTGCTCCAAACCCATTCACACCTCCCTTGCAGTTGTCCTAAAAACAAAACAAAAGAAAACAAACCAAAAAAACAGTCTTTCTCTCTAACTCTTTGAAGCTATATGTTGAATGTTAACTATACTGAAGTTGTATGCTTTTTTTTATAAGATTGATTTGCCTATGCTTTTTGTTTGATTGTATGTTTTTGTTAGCTGGGTTCTAGTCACCCTAATTGGTGGTTATTAATATCGCAAACACATTTCTATTCAGTGCCTTGTGTGTTGTACCTGGTTGTGTTGTATTTTGTGCCTTTAAATCAAAGCAGGAGAGAGAGAGCTACACAACCAGACATCCTATATCATGGGGAGACCAAAAATCAGCCCGCATATGAAAGAAAAGCAGGCTTCACCAGAAAAGGAAGTAAACGAGATAGAGGCTAGCAACCTACCAGAGCAAGAATTCAGAGTAATGATCATAAGATGGCTAAAAAGAATGGAAGACAAATTTGACAATATTAGTAAGAACCAAGAGGAAATGAAGAAAAACCAAGAAGAAATGAAAAATGACATTGCTACTGTAAAGAACTCAATAGAAAGCATCAAGAATAGATTAGAAGAAGCAGAGGACCGCATCAGCGAGCTAGAAGACAAGATGGAAAGAAAATACCCAATTTGAACAGCTTCTGGAAAAAAAAATTAAAAAACAGGAGGAAAGTCTAAGGGAACTTTGGGACAATACAAAACAAAACAATATTAGAATAATAGGGGTTCCAGAAGGAAAGGGAATTGAGGAAGACATTGAAAACGTATTTCAAGAAATATTGACAGAAAACTTTCAGGAGATAGAGAAGAAAAAACAGACACAAATCCAAGATGCTCGCAGAGTCCCAAGCAAAATGAACCCCAGAAAACCGACCCCTAGGAACATTATAATTAAGCTGGCAAATACCAATGACAAAAAAAGAATTTTAAAAGCAGCCAGAGAGAGACAGAAAGTTACATATAAAGGAACCCCCATCAGACTAGCAACTGATTTCTCCACAGAAACTTATCAGGCCAGAAGGGAATGGGATGAAATATACAAGGTCATGCAAAGGAAGGATCTGAATCCAAGAATACTGTACCCAGCAAGGCTATCAATCAAATGTGAAGGTGAAATCAGGAGCTTCACAGACAAAAACAGACTAAGGGAATTTATCTCCACCAAACCAGCAATGCAAGAAATGCTAAAGGGTCTACTGTAAAATTAAAGAAATAGAAAGCAAAGAAGGAACACAGGAGTATAGAATAAAAATGGCGTCAAATAAGTATCCATCAATAATAACTTTAAATGTAAATGGACTAAATGCTCCAATCAAAAGACATAGGGTGTCAGATTGGATAAGAAAACAACACCCATATATCTGTTGTCTACAAGAAACCCACCTCAGAAAAAAAGATGCACACAGACTGAGGGTGAAGGGATGGAAAAAGGTTTTCCAGGCGAATGGAAATGAAAAAAAAGCTGGGGTAGCAATACTTATATCTGACAAATTAGATCTCAGAATGAAGGACATAACAAGAAATAATGAAGGCCACTTCATAATACTAAAGGGAGCAATCCAACAAGAAGAAATAACCCTGGTAAATATATATGCACCCAATACGGGAGCACCCCAATATATAAAAAAACTGCTGGAGGACATTAAGGGAGAGATTAATAGCAATACAATCATAGTAGGAGATTTTAATACACCACTGTCACCCTTTGACAAATCATCTAAACCAGGGGTCCTCAAACTTTTTAAAGTGTGGGCCAGATCACGGTCCCTCAGAGAGCTGGAGGGCCGGACTATATGAACTACTAATTCCTACTGTAACACCTCGGCTGCGCTCACTGCCCAAAAAACCTGGCGGGCCGGATCAGACTCCTCTGCGGGCCACATGTGGCCCGTGGGCCGTAGTTTGAAGACCCCTGATCTAAACAAAAAATCAGCAAAGAAGTATCAATCCTAAATGACTTGCTAGACCAGATGGAATTATTCGACATCTTCAGAACATTCCACCCCAAAGCCACAGAATATACATTCTTCTCAAGCGCACATGGGACATTCTCTAAGATAGACCACATTTTGGGACATAGGCAAAGTCTCTTCAAATTCAAGAAGATAGAAATCATAGCAAGCATCTTCTCAGATCATAGTGGCATAAAACTGAAAATTAACTACAATGAAAAAAATCCAAAGAAATCAAACACATGGAGACTAAACAGCATGCTATTAAACAAGGCCTGGGTTACCAAAGAAATCAAGGAAGAAATTAAAAACATCCTAGAAACAAATGACAATGAAAACACAATTATCCAAAATCTATGGGACACAGCAAAAGCAGTTGTGAGAGGGAAGTTCATATCCCTACAAGCCTATTGCAAAAAACTAGAAAAAATGGTAACAAATGATCTAACTCTACAACGCAAAGAGTTAGAAAAAGAGCAACAAGAAAAACCCAGTGTAAGCAGAAGGAAGGAAATAACAAAAATCAGAGCGGAGATAAACAACATAGAGACCAAAGAAACAATACATAAGATCAACAAAACCAAGAGCTGGTTCTTTGAAAGCATAAACAAGATAGATGGACCTCTAGCCAGGCTAACCAAGAAACAAAGAGAGAGGACCCAAATAAACAAAATCAGAAACGAAAGAGGTGAAATAACAACAGACCCAGCCGAAATACAAAGGATTGTTACAAAATACTACGAACAACTCTATTCCAACAAACTGAACAACCTGGAGGAAATGGACATATTCCTAGAAAAATACAAACTTCCAAAACTCAATCAGGAAGAATCTAAAAATCTCAATAGAGCAGTGACTTGGGAAGAAATTGAAACAGTCATCAAAAAGCTTCCAGCAAACAAAAGCCCAGGGCCAGATGGCTTCACAGGAGAGTTTTACCAAACATTCAAGGAAGAACTAAAACCTATCCTCCTCAGACTATTCCAAAAAATTCAAGAGGAAGGAACACTTCCAAACTCCTTCTATGAAGCCAGCATCACCCTAATACCAAAACCAGAAAAAGACAACTCAATGAAAGAGAATTATAGGCCAATATCCCTCATGAACATAGATGCCAAAATCCTCAACAAAATTCTAGCAAATCGACTCCAGAAGAACATCACAAAGATCATACACCACGACCAAGTAGGATTTATTCCAGGAATGCAAGGTTGGTACAATATCCGCAAATCAATAAACGTGATACATCATATAAACAAGTTGAAAGATAAAAATCATATAGTCATATCAATTGATGCAGAAAAAGCATTTGATAAAATCCAACACCCTTTCCTGATAAAAACTCTCAACAAGGTGGGAGTACAAGGATCATATCTCAACATAATAAAAGCTATATATGATAAACCCACAGCCAACATCATACTCAATGGGCAAAAACTAAAACCATTCCCTCTAAGAACAGGAACAAGACAGGGATGCCCACTATCGCCACTCCTCTTTGACATAGTACTGGAAGTACTAGCCATAGCAATTAGACAAGAAGAGGAAATAAAAGGCATCCAAATTGGAAAAGAAGAAGTAAAGTTATCCTTATTTGCAGACGACATGATATTGTATACAAAAAACCCAAAAGACTCCATTAAAAAACTAATTGGCTTAATAAATAAATTTGGCAATGTAGCAGGATACAAAATTAACGCCAAGAAATCTATGGCATTTCTATACACCAACAGCGAATTTATAGAAACAGAGACTAAAAGAGCAATTCCATTTACCATCGCACCAAAAAAATTAAGATACCTAGGAATAAACTTAACCAAGGAAGTAAAGGACCTATACACGGAAAACTACACGAGACTGAAAAAAGAGATAGAGGAAGATGTAAACAGATGGAAGAACGTACCATGTTCATGGATTGGTAGAATCAACATCATCAAAATGTCCATACTTCCTAAAGCAATCTATAGGTTCAATGCACTCCCCATTATAATACCAATGGCATATTTCACTGACCTAGAAAGAACTCTCCAAAAGTTCATTTGGAACAATAAAAGACCCCAAATAGCCACAGCAATCCTGAGAAAGAAGAGTAAAGTAGGAGGGATCTCAATACCAGACTTCAAACTGTATTACAAAGCCACTGTTCTCAAAACAGCCTGGTACTGGCACAAAAACAGACATATAGATCAATGGAATCGAATCGAGAACCCAGATATCAACCAAATCACTATGCTCAATTAATATTTGACAAAGGAGGCACGAATATACAATGGAGTCAAGACAGTCTCTTCAATAAATGGTGTTGGGGAAATTGGACAGATACATGCAAAAGAATGAAACTAGATCACCAACTTACACCATACACAAAAATAAACTCAAAATGGATACAGGACTTAAACATCAGACGGGAAACCATAAAAATACTAGAAGCATCCACAGGCAACAAAATCTCAGATATATGCCAAAAGAACTTCTTCACTGATACTGCCCCTAGGACAATGGAAGCTAAAGAGAAAATAAACAAATGGGACTACATCAAAATAAAAAGCTTTTTTACAGCAAAAGAAACCATCAACAAAACAACAAGAAAGCCCACTGTGTGGGAGAACATATTTGCAAATGTTACCACTGATAAAGGTTTAATCTCCAACATCTACAAACAGCTTATAGAACTAAATAAAAGGAAGATGAATGATCCAATTAAAAAATGGGCAATGGACTTAAATAGAATATTTTCAAAAGAAGACAGAAGGAAGGCCAAAAGGCACATGAAAACATGCTCAAAGTCCCTAATTATTTGAGAGATGCAAATCAAAACCATAATGCAGTACCATCTCACACCTGTCAGAATGGCCAACATCAACAAATCAACAAACAAGTGTTGGCAAAGTTGCGGAGAAAAAGGAACCCTTGTGCACTGTTGGTGGGAATGCAGACTGGTGCAACCACTGTGGAGAACAGTGTGGAGTTTCCTCAAAAAACTGAAAATGGAACTCCCATTTGACCCAATAATCCCACTCCTAGGAATATATCCCAAGAAACTATAATAGAAACACCAATCAGAAAAAATATATGCACCCCTATGTTCATAGCAGCACAATCTACAATAGCTAGAATCTGGAAACAGCCTAGGTGCCCATCAGCAGATTATTGGATCAAAAAACCATGGTACATCTACACAATGAAATACTATGCTGCCATAAAAAAGAAGGAATTCTCATCATTTGCAGCAACCTGGATAGAACTAGAGAACATCATGCTGAGTGAAATAAGCCAGTCAATGAAAGAGAAATACCACATGGCCTCACTCATTTATGGATATTAAAAAACATTATAAACTGACAAACCAAAAGATAGATATAAAGACAGTAAAGCAACAAGCAGACTGTAAAATTACAGCGGAGAGAGTAGGGAGATCTGGGGGAGATAAGAGATCAACCGAAGGACTTGTATACATGCATATAAGTACAACCAATGGACACAAAACTCTGGGGAGGGAGGGTATTTATGGGAGGGGGGGGGGGCAATGTTAAAATATGTACACAGATAATAATTTAATAAATAAAAAAAATAGGAAAAAAAAGATAAGAATCAAAAAACAAAAAAGATAGAGTGGTATCTGCAACTAAACAAAATAAATGAAATGGGAAAATCTTGTAGTTTATGGAAGAAAAACAGTTGGCATTAAAAAATATAAAAATCACCTTGGAAAAAAAAGGAGAAAGATAAAGAGGTGCTCGGAATGTTGAAATTCAAAAAACATGAGACCTAATTTATAAATTATGCAGTACATTATCATTTAATCTTGATAAGCCTGGTGAACTCTATTAATAAAATAAATATACAAGTGGCAGACAAAAGTAAACTACTAGGTGCAATAATTCACATTTTAAATTAGTTTTTCTTATATCTATGATTAAAAACCAATGACCTTTTATATTCTTTTTACAAAATAATACTTCAGCCCTGACTGGTTTGGCTCAGTGGATAAAGTGTCAGCCTATGGTCTGAAAAGTCCCAGGTTCGATTCCAGTCAAGGGCACATTTCAGGTAGGAGGTGTGCAGGAGGCAGTTGATCAATATTTCTCTCTCATCAGTGTTTCTAACTATCTATCTCTCCCCCTTCCTCTCTGTAAAAAAATCAATAAAATATATTTTAAAAAATAATTACACTTCTATTTCAATTATAAAATAAAATAATTTGCTAAAGACCTGAGTATAATTGAAGTGGGCCATGTTATATTTATTATTTAAATATTTTTTTTCTTATTTTGCATATTCTGATACTGTGTCTTAGTCCTTTGAGGATCTATCTTCATTGCAAACTAGTATGATGAAAAATAATATTTAATCTGTTCTGAAATGGAATATATGTTCTCATAGTTGGTAAACTCCTCATTAATTAAAAAAACAAAACATGATGGAGGAGGGAAATAAAACTTAAATTAAACCCCTTATAAATTTTGTTGATCAACCTTAATATTGCATAGTCTGACAAATGATTATATCCAGAATCCTGATTTCATGGCATATTTATTTGTGAGAGATAGGTAAAAATTGGAAGAATCACTTTTACTGGGTATTTGGGAGGTAAAAACCTTGATTGATATTTTGAATCAAATACTAGAACTGAGTTATTCATATACTTTCCCAATTGTTAGTTGATTTTTCATAGCTTGAACACAGAATATTAGATCTCAGATAGTATTAGAGATCAAATGGTCTCACTATTTCCTGCCAATGAATTTTGCCTAAAAAAAAAAAATCTTAGAGTTCAATTTTTTCCTTTAATGGCAATGAGGATTTGAAACTAAGTGTTACTCTTAAGCATTATTTGTCAGTAAGAAAATCCTCCTGCTACATTTAGAGTTAAATATAGGACTGACATGGGAACTACAAGAGAGCATTTGACGACATTCATGGCAAGTGGAAATCACACTTAGACATTCTCATGAATGGACAATCAGGAAGTCCCTCCTAAATAGTGGTCTGTATTTAAAAAATGTATGTATGTTTGCTTATCATTTGTAAACAGTGACTGATCAAGGAAAACGACAATTGCAGCTTAAAAACCAAGTATAACTTTTCAGTTAAACAGTGTTTGAAATCTTTAGCTTTACTATTATGTTTTTTGTTTTGTTTTGTTTTTAGCAGTTGCAACACATTTTGGCATGAGAAAATCAAGTTCACATACATTTCTTGAGTTCCAGAAAACAACTTAAATGTCATTTGACAAGACGTTTTGCCGGGGACAAGAACCAATATGTTTCTAGATGATATATTTTAAAGCAGCATGGTATGAAGTGCTGAATACAAGTTCACATTATCAGCGGGCACACAAAGGCCTTTAAGGGGCTGACACTGTCTTTGTTCTTTTCTCCTTATGGACTTTAATGAGCGAAACTTGGTTATGTTAACCTTTCTTTTTTTAAGATATCATTCACCTTTTAATGATGTTTATATATCTCTAAATTCCCTCTTGTGAATATATGTTTTTCCTCGGTGTTGACATAACCTTTAATACAGCTTCACTTCTGTGCTGTCTACAATAACTATGTTGTCCTTTGAATAAAATATTCTGCCAGAATCTGGAATGTTTCTTAGGAGTTAGACTATTTATACTGTTCAGCAAGGGAGCATATGCATTGTTATCATGTAGCCAGTCTATTCCTCCTTAAGAATTCTGGAAATCAAAGTTATCAAGATTCCATTACATTATTTTGGCTCCGTTCAGTAAGAGTTTCCAATATTAGAGCAATAGCTGTGTGGGAGCAGTGTGCTAAGATTCCCCATCTTCAGTCACTTCTCTTTACCACCACCATCCCCCTCACCACCGGGGCCACCATCACCCCCACTCCCACCATTATCTCACCACCACCACCATCATCACCTTACTGTCAGCGCACAGACAACAAAGACAACCTCTCAGGCTTTCCAGCAAGAATAATGCTGCAAATTAGCTTCATAACAAGGAACAAAGAAAGAGAAAATTATTTGTAATACTGATGGAAAATATACATTGGTCAAACGGTATTCAGAGAAAATAATAAAACCCTTTGGAGAAGCAACTAAAGCTGGCTAACATATTATCTAGAAAAGGGTATTTGACTTCGTTATATCTAAGTATTTTTCTAAAACATCTAACTCTACAAGTATTAGGTTAAAACCATTTGGGACTTAAATGCATTTTAAAAATAAATTCTACTTGGGGCTTTTTCAAGAAATGACTTATAACAATGATTAGTTTATGGCTAGAGTTCAATTCTATAACTAAAAGGATAAAGGATGACTCCAAAGAAAAGATCAATGCTCCATATTAAAGAGAAATGGTTGTTGAATTTTTATTTATTTATTTTTGATTTTGGTTTTTGGCTCCTTTTTTTTTTTCTACTAATGATGACAGGCATTCATAAAGAAATGATGACATCCCTTTAAATAGGATTCCAACTGAAGATCCTGGCTGTTTCATACTGTGGCACAATAATACAGATTTTTCTGCATAATCAAAGAATAAAATTTTGTCATTTTCAACAATGTGGATGGATCTTGAGCCTACTATGTTAGGTGAAATGAGTCAGAGAGAGACAAGCACTGCTTAATTCATCTTCTACTTGGAATCTTTTTTTTCCTCCTGCAAAAAAAAAAAAAAGTGATTTCTTAAATGTTTTCATTTCTTCTTCTTCTTCTTCTTCTTCTTCTTCTTCTTCTTCTTCTTCTTCTTCTTCTTTTAAATTTTGACACTATTACAGATGCCTTGATTTTCTTTGTCTTTGCCCCATTTCACCTAGCCCTTGTCCCACCCCAGGCCTTCACCCCATTATTGTCTGTGTTCATGGGCTATGCATATATGCATATAATTCTTTGATTAATCTAAAAAACAGAACAGATAAACAAATGAAATGAAACCTATAGATACAGAAAACAGACTGGTGGTTGCCTGAGAGGAGCATGTATAGGGGTGAGCAAAATGGGTGAAAAGGGTCAAGAGGTATAAACTTGCATTTATAAAAAAAAAAACAAAAAACTAGAGGCCCATGCCTGAAATTCGTGCATGTGTAGGATCCCTAAGCAATCAGGGCTGATCAGGTCCTTCTGGCTGCTGACTGCCAGCCAGGGCCTACCTTCATTCCATGCCATGCCCTGGTGGTCAGCACATGTCATAGCCACTGGTCAAACTCTCAACAGGACAATTTACATATTAGCCTTTTATTATATAGGATAAGACATGGATATGTAATGTGCACAGATACATACATGAATGCACATATACTTACATATATACCAGAAGAATCTTTTTTTCTTTTTATTGTGTTTATATGAGATAATGATTATTAACTAAATCTACTGTGGAAATTATTTCACAATATATGTAAATTAAACTATCATGTTGTACACTTTAAATTTATGTATTAATATTCCTCAATAAAACTGAAAAAAAGTAAAATAACATGAAAAACAAGAATAAAATTGGAGATCTATGCTTGTTCATTAAATGCCAGGATATTTTAATAAAATGCCTCAGAGTTATATACAAACAAAGATACAGTGGATATTTGGAAAAATAAATTATCTCCTTAATTTGAAAAACAGAGAAAGTTAGAATCCTGGGAAAATAGGAGGTAAGTTTTGATACCATTTCAAAATTTCAGAAGAGAATGAAAAAAATCTGCAAGGCTAATTATTGCAAAGCTTCAATCTAATAATAAATTCCATATAGTATTTAAAAAAATCTTAACATATGACCCAGCAATCACATAACTAGTATTTGCACAAGAAAAAAAAAAAAAAAAAAAAAAATATATATATATATATATATATATATATATAAATAATATATATATCCACACAAAATTAATTGTGATTTTTATAGCAGTTTTATTCATTATTTCAGAGAACTAGAAACAACTCACATATTCATGAATAAATGAATAAACAAATGGTGGTATATCTACCAAATATAATACTAGTCAGTAATATCAATCTGCTCATGCATACAACAAGGTGGATCTATCTCAAAAGCGTTATGCTAAGTGAAAGAAACCATACATAAAAGGCATAATACTATATGATTCCATTTATATGACAATCTGAAAACTGCAAAATTAAATTCTAATCTTGAGATTATTCTTTAACATTTTTAAGAGATAGATTTCAATATTTTTAAGTAAACATTGGTAAAAATCAGTGAAGGATGCCTTCCCTACATAGAATACACTAAAACACATAGAAGTATTAATAAAACAGCACTAATGATATTCTCCAAATCTAAAAAAAATAGTTGTTATATTTAATAAAGAAGAGACATTTTGCATATGAAAGTGCAATTATTTTATATTTAAAATAAATGTGTCAACTCCAAAATGATTACCAAATAATTTTCCAGTTATGAGACATTTTAAAAAAATCAAGCATAAACATCAAACATATCTCATTATCAGTGACTCTAAATTGAAATGAGAGAATATATCAATGTGCCATGCTGAGAAGATAAAGATCATGTTATCTCTGAATTTTTTATATTCTCCAAAGGTCAAAACTACTGCCTCATAAAAATTGTAATGTCACAAAGATGATAAGTTGTATGCTTTTTATTCAAGTTCTGCACATATATTATTGGAAACCTTACATTGCTAAAACATGAATTGTCAAAATCAGGTCATGTTAGTTATGATCTTGACACTAATTAAAATCAATTATCAGTGATTATAATGTAAAATTAATTATGACATTAGTTGTGTATGCCCCCACAATTGACAGATTGCATTCACCACTCTTGATATGTTAAGAGGAGAGATGAAATGAACAAACAGAAAAAAAAATGAAAAAAAAACAAAAACCAAGAACTCATAGACACAGATAACATATAGTGGTTATCAGAGAGAAGCAGGGGTAGAGGGTGGGAGGATTAGTAAAGTGTAAAAGGGGTTAATTATAAGGGGGGTGACAGAGATGAATTTTTATCCTCACCTGAGGGTTTGTTTGTTGATTTTAGAGAAAGAGGAAAGGGGCGAGAGAGGGAGAGAGAAATAATGATGAGAGAAACATTGAACAGTTGCCTCCAATATACACCCTGACTGGAACCCAAAAACTAGGTTGTGCCCTGACAAAAATTCAAACTCACAACCTTTTGGTGCTTGGGACGATGCTCGAACCAACTGACCCACCAGACCAACCAGGACCAGAAGATGACTTGACTTTGAGTGGTAGGCACACAATGCAATATACATATCATGCATCATAGAAATGTACTCTTGAAACCTATGTAATCTCATTAACCAATGTCACCCCAATAAAATTAATAAAAAATAACATTTTAGCTATAAAAATTTATTTTAAATATTCGGCTTTTACTGAGTTTTTCCTCTTCCTTTTAAATGTGCTAATCAAGGTGGTCTTCCCCCAAAATGTATATTTTTATTTTAAAATTATGGAATTTTATTTATAATATTTATTTTAAGCAAAGTCAAGAAATTCCCACTTAAATTATCTTTTATCTCTGTTGTCTAGAAAAAGATTAACTTCAATAATAATGGTAATAGCTACTATTTACTGAGGATCTAGAATCACTCCACATAATATGCTTTCATTCTCATAACATCAGCATCAGGTGTACAATATTATTACTTCCCTTGCACCAATGAATTAATAGCTAACATTTATTAAAAACTCTGTACTTTATTTTTAATATATCTTTATTGATTTCAGAGAGGCAGGGAGATGGAGAGAAAGATAAAAATATCTATACTAATAAAAGAGAAATATTCAAATTGACCATACCTCCACAATGCCTACCAGCCAATCAGGAGTGAGTATGCAAATCAACCCACCATATTTGTTGGGTTGATTTGCATATGCAGGTACAGAGCAGCTGGTTGTGGTAGGATGCCTGCTATGAGAGGGAGAGCAGGGGTGGGAGGGAATTATAGGATCAGTGCTTCAGCCAGAGTGTAGAAGACTGAAGGCTCCGGCCAGAGCAAAGACTCAGGCAGGAGTGAAGACAGAAGGCGGCAGCCAGAGTGAAGGCCTGGGTCCCAGGTGCCAGAGGAAAACCAATGCTGGCAGCCAGAGGATGGAAGGCCTATTGCATGAATCTTCGTTCAATGGGCCTCTATAATAATAAAAGGGTAATGTGGTAATTAGACTGGACAGCTGAACAACCTTCTGGATGTCCTTCAGGACAAAACCTCTGGCTTTGGTAAGCCCACAGACCCACCCCTGTGCAGCTGCCAACCCTGCAGCAGTTCCCAGGTCCCACAGAGCAGCCCCCGCCTCTGCTGACCCTGGGTTCCCAGGTCCCACAGTGCAACCCCCTCCTCTGCTGACCCTGCCTGGACCAGTGCTACCCTGCACCTTAACCCAGAGTCATTCCTCTCCTGCAGTAGCCCTGCTAAAGTCCAGGTGGAGAGCCAAGGAGGATCCTGCACTGGCAATAATAATAGCTCCTGTTTATCAACCATTCACACTGTGCCAGGCTCTGTGTTGAACCCTTTGCATGAGTTCATTCTCACCCCTGTGAAGTCACCACGATTGTTATTCTTTTTCAGAGGCAGCATTTGAGATTCAGAAAGGTCAAGTGACTTACAGTCAGAAGGTGGTGAAGTCAAAAGTGAAACAGAATTTTCTTGACACCCTACCTGCTGCTGAACCTGAAGCTGTGACACTCACCAAGGTCTCACCTATCTCAATAAATCGCTCCCCAGTAGAAATCAAACAGTGGTAAAGAAGAAGCAGAAGGTGTGGGTGAGAATTGTGCAGGAAGCACTGGTGGGGCACAGTACTTACGGAAGACTCCCTAGATAGCGGGGCAGTTGCCAGTGGTCAGTCAGATCTGTGTCCCAGAGGCCATCAAGGATCATGAGGGGGAAGGTTACTGTCCAGAAACCCTCTCATAGCTCATTGTTTAAGGCAGAGATTTTAATTTATTGTAGCTGCTAACTATTGCACAGCTGACTGGAGATGCCCTCAAGTAATTAAAACTAAAGGTGTTGAAATTAAAATCTATTCTTTCATCCCCATTACTGACCTTCGAAGAATTTTCACTGGGGTGAAAAAGAGCCCTCTCCAAGCTAGCCCATGCACATGCGCATTCAAGCCTGGATCAACTCCACTCCATCCACCCCAGTGCACTGCGCCACCACCAACTGGTTTGCTTCTGCCAAAAACCCCAAGATCATCCTGGGCACATGTTCTTGACCAAAATGGAACCCAGGACTCTTCAGTCCAAAGGCTAAGGCTCTATTCCAGGGGTCTTCAAACTACGGCCCGCGGGCCACATGCGGCCCGCAGAGGAGTCTGATCCGGCCCGCCAGGTTTTTTGGGCAGTGAGCGCAGCCGAGGTGTTACAGTAGGAATTAGTAGTTCATATAGTCCGGCCCTCCAGCTCTCTGAGGGACCGTGATCTGGTCCCCACTTTAAAAAGTTTGAGGACCTCTGCTCTATTCACTGAGCAAAACTCTCTAGGGCAAAAGCTCTGTAGTTTGCATGAATTAACATTAGTGCCTATCAGAAACAAGAAATTCGCCAGAGTAGGAAGTGGGAATTGTTATTTGTTACTATGAACTAGCTTTTATTCCTATTTTATGTATAAGATAATCAAAACACAGGGATATATTAAGTAACCTTTCCACTATCACATTGCTACTAGAATAGGTTAAGCCATGCTTATTAGGTTAAGCCATCTCATTGCACTGTTGCAATTTTAGTCATTATTCTGCCTGATATTCTAAGCAAGAAGGAAATTTTTCAATGTCACTCAAAGGAACAGACTTCAAATTTGACTCCTAAACTGAAATATTTCACTATCCTTATTTCCTCATATGTGCACTTTATCTTCATGATGTGTAGATATTCACACCAACACATTTTTATTAGAATGTTTAGAGGATCATAAAAAAACAGTATAACACATTTAGTATATTTGTCTTTAATCCTGGAGTTTTCATAACATCTATATACACTGAATGGCCAGATTATTATGACCACTTTATGTTTGTAGGCAAATTAGCAATACTGCATCATATGGGATATGGAAGCCGAAGGCCTGTTCGAACACCTTTACTGTCTGCAATTACCAAATAAAATGTCTCCAGTTCGCACAGGAACACAAGGATTGGACTGTCGAGCATTGGGAAAAAGTCATGTGGTCCGTTGCATCATGCAGATGGTAGAATGAGAATTTTATGGAAACAGCATGAAAGCATGCACCCCACGTGCATGAGTACAACCCTTCAAGCTGGTGGGAGCAGTGTTATGGTTTGGGGCAGGTTTTCCTGGAATTATCTGGGCCCTTTAATTCGTGTGGAACCATGTTTGAATAGCACAACATACCTAAGTATCATTGCTGATCAAGTTCATTCTATCATGTTGATGGCATATTCCAATGGAGATGACTTCTTCCAAAAAGACAATGTGCCATACCACGGTACTGATATTGTGCAGAAATGGTTAAAAGAACATGAGGGAGACTTTACCTTGCTTAGGTGGCCCCCACAATCACCAGATCTCAATCCAATTGAGCATTTGTGGGATGAAGTTATAAGAGCCATCAGGCAGCTGGTTTCACAACTATAAAATCTCACAGAACTGGACAGTGCTATTCATCAGGCATGGTGTGAGATTCGTTGCATCACCTTTCAACATCTCGTGGAGTCAATGCCAAGAAGAATCGCTGCAGTATTGAAGGCAAAAGGGGGCCCGATGAAGTACTGATGGGGTGGTACTACAATAATAATCTGTCCATTCAGTGTATATAAAACCTTAATATGTAAATAGACTGCATGGTGGAACAACCGAACAACATGCACTGAACATGAGGGAGTGCATGTGGAAAATGGTGGGCGTTGTCAGCAGGTGGCAGAGCATAGAACATGGCAGGTGTTGGCCGTGGTGGGATGGTGGAGCAGGTGAGCAGAGGCACCAAATCAAGGCAGGGCACCAGTAGCTGTCATAGGGGTGAGCCTTTGGTGGTTACTGAAAATTCTTTGCTCCCACATGCTGCAGTTCCACCTGGGGCTCTCACCTGCTGCCAGCGCCACCCCTCCCACACCTGCTGCCAGCGCCAGAGCCACCACTCCCACCTGCTGCCAGTGCCCAATACCAGTCCGGATGGCTTGGCACCAGCAGTGGGTACAAGCAGCAGCTGCCAGTCCGATCACCCTTCAGGGCTTCTCCACCTGCCCCTGTTCCTGAGGGGTGATTAGGGCAGCAGCTGCTGCTTACACCCATTGATGGTGCCAGCCCTTTTCATACCCACTACTGATGCCAGCCCCAATTACTCTGCACTATCAGCAGGTGGGAGCAGCACCAGGAGTGAGGCTGCTGGCAGAGAGGGGACTGTGGGGAGAGGCAGGAGGGTCCAGGCAGGGATGTGAAGGATGGGCTGAGACCCACCCCTCTGCCCACCACAACCTCATAGCCCACAATTCCTTTCAAGGTGCACAAATTAGTGCACTGGGCCCCTAGTAACATGTAAAATATATATGTACATTTATCCATTGCACTTATTCTTATATAGCAATATGCAAAGGAATCTTTATCCCATATAATAAAGAGGGAATATGCAAATTGACCATCACTCCATCACAAAGATGGCTGCACTCACAGCTGAGGCCAAGTTTCCATAAGGAGCCTTAATGAGCAATCAGCAGGGACCTGAGGCTAAGCCCTCCCCCGACCCCATGGGGCTTGACAGGGGACATCAGGCCATGCCCCCCACCACAGTGCCAGGCCAGGGGACCTGAGGCCATGCCCCCCACCTGGCGGGGCTTGATGGGAGACCTCAAGGTGCTCTTCCCATCCTGGTGCTGGGCTAGGGGACCTCAAGCTGCTCCCCCCACCACAGCACCAGGCCAGGGGCCCTCAGGCCACGCCCCTACCAGGTGGGACTTGACTGGGTACTTCAGGCCGTACTCCCCACCCCAGCACTGGGCCAGGGGACCTGAGGCTGCAACCCCCTGCCTGACTGGGCTTGACAGTGGACCTCAGGTCATGCCCCCCACCCAGCGAGGTTTGACAGAGGACTTAAATGCATCCCCAGTGCTGGGTCAGGGCAACTCAGGCTGAGTCCCCCAACCAATGGGGCTTGATGAGGCTGTGCCACCCTGCTGGTGGAGCTTGGTGGGGGATCTGAAGCTGCACCCCCATCCAGATGCTGGGCCGGGGGACCTGAGGCTGTGCCCCCCTCAACCTGGCAGGGATTGATGGGGGACCTCAGGCCATGTCCCCCTCCCAGCAGGGATTAATAGGGAACCTCAACGCATGCCCCTCACCCTGGGCCAGGAGACCTGAGACTATCTGCCCCCTGCCTGGCAGGGCTTGACAATGATGGGACTGGACGGATCTGGATCTATCCCAATGGGGTGGGGGGCAGCCAGATATAGGCCTCATGCAATTTTGAGGTGCATGTGGGTGGGCAGGTTTTCTTTCATCTCTGACACTATTATAGAGGAAGGGCAAATAGCAATATTATTGTAAATTATTTCCTCTAATTAATCCCCTTTTAATGTGCATGAATTTCATGCACTGGGCCACTAGTTGATAAATAATCACTTAAGGTTTTGATAGATTTGTTGACATTCTGAATGATATATAATGCTATAATATTATCTCAATACATATAACTATAGTGATTATTTTGATACAAGAATCCTAAATGGCTAAAGATTGTAGTAATCACCTAACAGATATGATATCATTAGCTTAAAATATCAGCTATTTACAATCTCAATTGGATTACATTTAATTGATTTTTTTTTATCAAAGAAAAATGTTTTGACATGTGGTTTTTCTAGAGAAGTCAGATACCCCCATGTTACATAAGTACAGGTGCCTCTTATTTAGTTACTGGATGCCTTCTGTTTAAAACATAGTCTTTTTACTTCCTGCCTTAATAGATTCCTTCAAAATACCAAAAGAGGACATGTACCTGTCTTTTTTCATTGTTAATGTGTTTGTTCTTTTGCATACTTGCATATTGACTTATATTTATAATTGCTGTTGAACATATAACTTCTTTTTAAATCATAGAAAACATTGATATTTCAAATAAAATGTGATATTTAAAACTTTAAGAAAAAAATTTTCAATAAATTCTCAGAGTTACAAAGAGAGAGGAACTTACATGCCATCCGTAACAATCATCCAACTTAGACTAGCGTCATCTGAGCCATATTCTTGCAACATAGCTCTTTAGTGTTTAATATTTCAATAAAGGCAAGATTTCCCACCTTTGTACCTCTCTGGCTATTTAAAATGCTTTCATTACACTGAGCTTACTTGCCTTAGTTCTCACTTTTAAAATCATCTATATTTGAAAAACATATTTAGCATAAAATTATTATTTTTTCTATAATAAATTTTAGTTGTCCTCTTAATAGCTTGGAAAAATGAATCATTTTTCCTAACTAAAATAATGATATTTGTTAATAACCAGATATTTAACAAACTGTCCAATGTTCTTCAGTAAAACTCAACTACCCAAGCGAATTGAATTTACAATGACCAAGTTTTATTGTTTTACCCTTACATTTTATACCTTATTTTTTTGCAAGAAGAGAAAACTCAACTAGAGCTGATTTAAGTACAAGTAATCACTCGGCTTGCGTAATGGCAAATGCAAGCAAATCATCTTATTTAGAAACTCTAATATCATCAGGACCTATTATTTCTCATTCTTAGTAGATATTGCATTGTGTTTGCCTTATCCTCAGAATCTATGTGGGGAACTGCTCGTCAACTAGAAAGTTTTTTTCTGTTTTTTTTTTTTCTTTCTTTTTTTCTTTCTTGTTTTGCTTTGTTTTTCCTTTTTTTCTGCCAATTTCAAGTAAATGAGAAAACATCTCTTTTTAAGATAATCCTGTTAGGCTTGATTTGAGACAGCTGCTCATGTTCATTCAGCAGTGGCTAGAAAAATGTGGTGCTGTGAATAATCTACATCTTAGCATATTGCCTGGAACATTCTAAGAACTCGATGTATGCCCATTATTTGTATTATAAACCAATCATAGTTTCTATGCCACCCCTCAAATGGGAAACAAATAAATTAACAAAACTTTACTACAGCGAGGTTGGGGATTCTGTTACTGAGAAAACGGTCACAGAAATAGGTCACAGCCTTAAGCCTCAAGTAGCCACCATACCATCCTCACATTCAGATGAGCTTTCATTTTCTTTCACCAGCAGTGTTCTATTTTGTACAATATAGATATATTTTTACATTTGCTTCCACTAACTGTTTTTGTCCATGAATCCACACTTTGTTTTTGTGAGACAAAGAACTTGGACCCAAATACCACATTTTGGTGTCACATTGATTGTCTCATGCAGTTTTATAAAGGGAAGAGTAATAACCAGAAAATGGTTGTATTCTTGATGCTAAAGTAAATTGCTTCAATTTTTCATTACTAATAATATACCGGCTAAGATGAGATTTGTGGGGTTTTATTGTCGGGGATGGGGAGTATTTGTTTGCTGTTGTTCTTATGGTAGCTTCCCTTCATCATTTTCTCTCAACTTATTTTTATTGTTGTTAATCTTCACCTGAGGGTATTTTTCCATTGATATTTTGAGAGAGTGGAAGGGTGGAGAAGAGACAGAGAGAGAGAAACATCAATGTGGAGAGACACATTGATTGGTTGTCTCCCAAATGGGCCTCAATCAGGGACAGGGACTGAACCTGTGACAGGTATGTGCCCTTGACCAGAATAGAACCTGGAACCCTTCCGTTTGAGAGATGATGCTTTATTCACTGAGCCAAACCTGCTAAGTCTATATTTTTTCATGAACAAGTATTTGTATTTTATTAAATGATCTCATTGCATTTGTTGATGAAATAAGTAAGATGATGATAGCTTCTAGATTTGATATCATCTAGTTAACTAAATACCATTAGTTAATAATTGAGGTATACGGTAGGAAAAAAAAACAAATATTTGATTTGTTTTAAACATCATTAAACCTCCTAAGTCCATCTAGTTAAAACTTGACTCACCTTCGACAGGTTTTCTTTCACCTTCCTAAAGCCACCTCTCATCCAGGTCTAAGTACTCTCCCCTCAGGAAGTAATATATTTAGTCTTGAAACACTTGTGTTGTTGAGATTTTGTAGATTTTTATACATATTAATAAGAAAAGCATGAGCATATGCTTTACTAAGTCTGTTTTTCAGTTAAAGTTTTAATTAAGCTAGATTATAAAATATGCAGGGAAATTTGTCAAATTTTCTGGGAAACATAAAAAAATGGTGGTGTGATTTTCAATTATGTTCCCATGTCTTCTCATATCCCACGTAATCATAGGGCTTTTGATATAGTTATAAAAATATATTTATCCAAAATATATTCAGTGACCCATATCTAGTGATTTAAATATTTCTGAGGAGCAAAAACTACAATATATGTGGTCTTTCTAAATGGGTTTCTTAATTCCATTTAGAAATAAAAGGAATGGATAAGCTCTTCACTGAATAAGATCATGTTTATGGAGAATAAAAACTTGTCCCTAAATAATTTTCATTAATGAAGAGGTTGATAAGTTTTTTTTATAGCCAGTGAGACTCCTCAAAGAACATGAAACTCCATTCACAGTATTAAAACAGCTGTGAAATCTTCTAACCAGATTGATATTTACACAGTTCATTTTATTATTAAAATATTTAAATTTCCAAGTCCATTAGATGGAAGTAAAGTCTTAACAAGTATTTATTTACTATGTTTATATATCTCTTTATATAGTCATTTTAATAGTGTTGCTGTTAATATCAGTAAATTCAGGGTTGGTGTTTGGAAACAGCATAACTTCACTGTAGACTAAAAGGTGTTTAACAGCATTGCATCACTGCTTGCAGGAAGACATGCTGAGTGTTGCCATGCCATATGTTAACTAGAACTGTTAAATAAATGCAAATAGTATATGCATATTATCATATACCTCTACAGGGTTCATATTTAAGTTTACTTAGCTTGTTACTAAACCTGTTAGTTGTTGCCAGTTGAGCAACATATACTAGTAATGGCAGAATATTACAATATTCTCAAAAGATTATTTCTTCTGTTTCAGAAAGACTGCACATCAATTCCCAGTTACTCTTCCAGCTTGAGCTTTCACCCTATACATATATATGTTTAAATCAAGGCTGAATAACTGCCAAACAAGTATAACCTCTCAATAGGGGTGACATTAAGAATTTTTGTGGTTTGTGCCTTTGAACAAAGTAGCATATAACTTCCAAAAGCTTCCACCCAATGCATACATTCATAGCTTTTTATTCATCTTCTTCTTTTGTGTCAGTGACTTTTAGATGGGAGAAATATCATTTTAGCTTTAAGCTTTGCTCTTTTAGTGCTTTCAGATTGGTTTTTTTTTCATAACACCTATTAACAAATAAAGGTGACTTTATTACAACACATGAGAAACAGTAACAGAATGAGTGGGATAATAGTATATTAGACATCTTGAAGGTAAAATACATATATAGTTGATTTTTTATACAAACAAATGAATACTATTTTTTAAATAGGTATGGTGTCCTATTTTACTTTTCCCCAAGGTTGATGATTTCTTACAATTCTAAAAAATAATAAAAATGAAAAAATATGTGAATTAGATATTTCAAAAGAAAAATGGGAAAGAATGAAATCAGAGATAAATGAAATATTATTTCCTTAAACTAAGGTAGACAATTAAAGTAAGTAAATAAAGTCATCTCAGTAATCACAAATAAAATACAAGCTGTCTAAACCAGAATATATTCAAATAAAATTTATGAAAGATCATTGAAGAAAGAATATAAACTTTCAAGAGAAAATAAGAAAGTAATTTAAAAGAGAGGGAAAAAATTAAATAAGTATGGCTAAAAAAAATCAAGCAATTAGAGCCAATGAAGCAGGATAAGAAAATAAAAAAATAAATAAACAGAAATAATATTTAAGCTACAATAATATTAAGCTACAATTCAAAGTAAGAGAAAAAGCAAATCTATATATTAAAAATATTTCATCATATATCTGAAGTAATTGCCTAAAACAATCAACTATAAGATATGTGTTATAATCTATTTGGAATTTAAAGGCAGAGAAAACATTTCTTCAATACCTTTAAGAATTAAAGATAACATTTTTATAATAGGACTTATATAAGATTAGAATAATAATTCTTAAAACCAACTATTCAAAATTTAGAAGAAAACCAGCATTTTCAAAAAGCTCAAGGTAAGTGTAAGAAAAGCAATTCATATATCAAGTATATTTTAGACTATTGAAAATGTTTAAATATATAAAAATTTAAGGCATACTGTACTATAGAATCTTTCCTGAAAAATCTGTTATAGGATGAATTTCATCCAAATAAGAGAAGTATGAGTCAGTTTTCTTCTAGGGTTCTTAGGGCTTTAGAAGAACCATTAATCCACTCTTTAATCCATTTTGCATTGTTTTTTGTGTATGGTGTAAGATAGTGGTCCAGTTTCTTTCTTTTTTTTTTTTTTTCTGAATTCTTCTCTCATTCCTTTCCTTTCTCCGCCAATATTTTAAACAAGCAAAGAAACAAATGGAATAATTTTAATAAACTACAATAGGTAGTTTTAGTATGTGGTTATACAGGTAACACCAATAGTCTGAATCATATGGTTGGAATTAGAGTAGGAATGTATTTCTGGTCTGATTTTCTTTTTCCTTTAGCATCATTGTGGGAAGGAGTCTGTAGTCATAAAGCATTAATATAGCTTATGCTTCAGTTTGGATATATAAAGATGTGATAAATCCACTATTCTTTATTTTTGCAAGATACTGCATTGTTTAATTTGTCCTACAGTAGTGATTATTTTTATTTTTTTTTTTACTTTTCAAATCAGTGTTTCATTTTAACCATGTATCAATTATTTATTATTCTATTGTGTTTTACATCATTCAGTTTATTTTCCTGTACCATATTTTCTTTGAATTGGATATAAAGAGCTAATTTAATTTCAGTGAATAGGGTATGGGTTATAAATTCATACATTTATTTGGATGAATTCAGGAGCTCTAGATTATTTTATTCATGTGATTCTAAAAATCATAAATGTATACTTAACACAATACCATTTAAAGATGTCAGTGAGAAAATGTTGAGATATTTCACATTCAGAAAAGGGATTCTCTGAGGGGATATTGCGAGGGCATGGTTACAACCTCGTCCACATAGTGGCTTCTTTGAAATCTGGATAATGCTACTTATCTGTCTTTTCCAGAGTTGCTTTCACGTATTTAGTGATATGTTAATGTTATCAGCCTAATAAGATGATATTTAAAATTCTACATAAAACAATTATTAAAAATAGAACATATTGATAGGAAAAAATAAGGATAATTATTTTTGTTGAATATTAATTTTCCTCTTATTGTTGACATCAGTTTTATTTTTGACTTTACTTTTTGCTTTGTTCTCCCTTCCAGTTTTTTTCTACTATAATCTTTTGAGGTTGTAGTTTATATTTGTACAGCTAGAGTTTACTGAATATTTATTAAACACCTGGTGCTATGCAGAAATCTTCTTAATGCATGTAATAAACTATTCACAACAATCCTAGATTATAAATATTATTATCCCAATTTTACAAATGTAGGTAATGAGATACATGGAATTCTTTTATTATCACACTAGAGGCCCGGTTCACAAAATTCATGCATAAGTAAGGTCCCTAGGCCAGGCCTGCAATCAGGGCCAATCTGTGGGGTGAGCGGCAAGGCGAATGGGCGGCCCCCATTGGCACCCACCTTGGCTGGCCTGGGGCCTGCAGGCTGGGAGGAGCTCTTTCACTGATCATCTGCCCCCTAATGGTCAGTGTGTGTCATAATGACTGGTCATTCTGCTGATCCTCTGCTGTTCGATTTGCATTTTAGGCTTTTATCATATAGCATGTTGAGCAAGAATTTTACGTATATGACTCCATTGAGAACATGGACGCTGGACTTTTGAAAATATTCAGTAGACTTCTTTTCTCTATTCTTGTTAAATATGGTAAAAACTCTGGATGTTTTATATAAAACAAGCATAAATAAGTCTTAGAAACTTAGAGAGAAAGAATGAATAGGGACCTTAAGACACAAGCAACAACATTCTAATGAGTGTCCTGGATTTTCATTTTGCCTCAAGTATCTAGACCAGGTACAGGAAAAACAGGCAACCTAGAAATGTCAAACAGTCTAGATTTACAAAAACAATTCATACACACACACACACACACACACACACACACACGAAAAACCCAATTCACTAACAAAAGGTCCAATAAAGGGGCTGCCTAGTAGATGGAAACGTTTTAAAAATGATTCTACTCTAACCAAGTACTCCAGAGAAAATTATGGCCCCATTCAGAGGTTTCTCAGAAAAAGTAAAGGGGAACCCAGGATTTTTATCTTTGCTGGACTATAGGAAGCATCCCAAATGGCAGCCAGCATGGCATCAAAGAAGGCCGAGTCAGGCACCAGAATGTTCATGCCCATCCAGTGAAAAGGAAGCCCCATCATATATGGTGGCCATGGAATCCACTCGGGAAGCTTGGGTTTTCACCAGCATGTGGCAGTAATGAGGTACTCCTCCCTCTCCTTGCTGGGGTGATGTCAGAAAAGGCCTAATTTAGGAGCGTGATCTCCTAGCAGTAATGAGGTAGTGATATTTCTTTTGCCAGAGTTGTCAGAGGAATCCTGCTAAAACAGAAGATTCAAATAAGATCCAAAGCTTATAATGTAATACTCAAAATTTTCAGGGTTCAATAAAAAGTTGTTTATTAAACTAAAACCAGAAAATTCTCAACTGGCATGTGAAAAGACAATCAACAGAAGCCAACTCCAAGATCACACACTCTCTGAATGGCATGAAGAAGAGAAACTTGGAATAAACCAAATTTGGAACATGTGGGTCCATAGCAAAAGATGTAACACGCTTGCCATCAAACTCTCAAATAAAAATATGGGTGGGGGGAGTGTTATTAAAGGGTGGGATAAAAATATGGATGATGAGTTTGTTTTTTAAATTTTGCAAAAGATATAACCTACAGATTCAAGAAGCTAATTGAATCCCAAAGAAGAAAAACCCAAGAAATACATGCCAAGGCACATCATTATCACATTGCTAAAAACTCAAAGAAACGTGTTGAAAGCACCCACAGAGAAATAAACCATTATCTACAGCAAAAACCAAATAAATGACAGCTGAGTTCTCATCAGAAAGTTCAAAAAGAAGGACACTACTTTTAGCAAGTCATAAGTTTTGCATGGGAGGGAGGGGGTGTCCCTCAACTCAGCATGCACCCTCTCCAACCTGGGATTCCTCAGGGGATGTCTGACTGCAGGTTTAGGGCCTAAACAGGCAGTCAGACATTCCTCTCACAATCTGGGACTGCTGGCTCCTAACCAGTTGCCTGCCTACTGGCCTGATTGCCCCTAACCACTTCTGCCTGCCAGCCTAATTGCCCCATAACTACTCCCCTGCCAGCTTGATTGACACCTAACTGCTCCCCTGCTGGCCTAAACACTCTCATCTGCCCTCCCCTGCCAGGCTGATTGCCCCCCAACTGCCCTTCCCTGCCAGCCTGATGGCCCCTAACTGCCCTCCCCTATTGGCCTGATTGCCCACAACTGTCCTCCCCTGCAGTGTCCTGCGTCCTTTGCCAGAACCCGCCTCCTTTGCCCGAGGTGGTGAAGATGCCAGGAGCGGCCTCATCCATGCTGTGAAGAGATGCAGGACCCCCAGGCCTCACTGCATGGATCAGCCACCAGGCCTCACCTCTACTGTGCGCTGCCATCTTGTAGTGGCCATTTTGTGACTATGTGCAAGGCCACCGAGGCTTTTATTATATAGGAGATACAGATGATAGATAGATGATAGATAGATGATAGATAGATAGATAGATAGATAGATGATAGATAGATGATATATAGATAGATAGATATAGATATAGATATAGATATAGATATAGATATAGATATAGATATAGATATAGATATAGATATAGATATAGATATAGATATAGATATAGATATAGATGATATAGATATAGATCATCCAGGAAAGAAGGGAGAATCAACATGTTCTCAGATGAAGTAACAGTAAGAGAATTTGTTGTCAACAGATCTAACCTAAAAGACTACCTAAAATAATGTTCCTAAGCAGAAAGGAAAAATAAAAGAAAGAAGTATTGGCCCATTAAGAAGGAAGACGAATGCAAAGAGCAAATATATACATAAATAGACTGTCCTCTGCAGAAGTTTATAAACTGTTTGGCAATTAAAATAATAGTGCTAACATTCTTCGATAGAGTTCTTCAAGTATGTCGAGGAAACATGTAAGACAATTATATTATTAATGGGAGAGGGTGAAGGAACATAAAGAGAGGTAAGATGTCCATGCTTATCTGGAACTAATAAAATACTGATACCAATTGAGGGTGATAAAATATGTACCTGATATACATGCTTAATGGACCACCTTTTGAGATGAACTAGCTAAATTGTTTATTTGTTTGAGCTAATTAATATAAATAGTAAGCAATAAGTGGCTCCTGGTTTTCTGAGTTGCCTCTTCTGATTAATATATTTGGACCAGGTGTTTGATAGTTCTAATTCTAAATATTAAATCAAAATTTATGGTGCTCACAAAAATAATTGCTTTTTGGTCCAAATTAAAGCAAATAGTAATCAAATGAGTCAAGATTTGAAACATAATCTCTATGACTCATAACTATAGAATAAAATTTAAAAAATAAGTGTACTACAATTAAATACATCTATAATAATTAGTTAATGAAAAAGGATTATAAAAAGGGACAAATTATAAGCTTAAAAAATAAAAGAGGAGACTAAAAGAGTAGATTTTTTTTCTGTGTGTGATCCACATTAACATACAATTCTACTGAAACTGGGTGTCCAGTTAAGAACAGTATATGTCAAAGTGTGGACTCTAAATGAACAGCTATTGTATGACCTAGAAATGTGCTTTAAATTCCAATACTAAGCCTGAACCTATAGCCAGCTGAATCAGAAACCCTGGGAGTGGAGCCTCCAAATCTGTCTTAACAAACCCTCTCTGTAATAATTGTATATGCTAAAATTTGAAAACCATTAGTGTACAGTACCAGCTTCTCATTGCCATTGATGACCAGATGATGCCATTAATTTCTACATGCAGTTCTAAAACTATTCTTATCAAGGAAAGAGACATGAGATATCCAATAATAAATCTTGGACCTGATATGTGATTTATCTTTCATGGGCACTGGACAGTCACCTTTCCACTAACTCATTTCTTATTGGTGAGCTTCACCCACAGCCACCTTCCTTAATGCTTTGGCTTTGTCCTACTAATAAGATCTATCTTAACTTCATTGGCAATCAATTCTTCCACCAAACTTTCTTGAAACACTATTATTTCTTTGAATTCAGCCTCTTTGACTGTTACTCTGTCAAGACCTATCCAATCTTGGAAATTGGGTAGATTGCTGCCTTTTATTAATTGACAACAATATAGCAGTTATTCAGTTTATAGAGATAAACAAAATATTCAAGTTTTATATGGTCATAGGTTTAATAATTGAGAATAAATGACAAATATTGATTAAATTATTTTACTGTGAATTGTTAGAAATAAAACGTTTATGAGATAGGAACATGACCTAGGGGAATAACTCATTCCAGACTGGAGGATCACAGAAGGTTATAATGAAAAAGTGAATGTAGCCGAAGCCGGTCTGGCTCAGTGGTAGAGCATCGGTTTGCGGACTGAAAGGTCCCAGGTTGGATTCCGGTCGAACGCATGTACATTGGTTGGGCACATCCCTGGTAGGGGGTGTGCAAGAGGCAGCTGGTCGATGTTTCTCTCTCATCGACATTTCTAGCTCTCTATCTCTCTCCCTTCCTCTCTATAAAAAAATCAATAAAATATATATTTTTTTAAAAAGTGAATGTAAGTAGAATCCTAGATGAGTAGTAATTAGTTAGATGCAGAACACAGAGGAGGAACATGTTTGAAATTTCTAACGAAGGAAGACAGGGTAATTAAGTATTGGAAGAAGTATAGGTGGAAGAGGGTGGCATGGCGATGAAGTGAGGGAGGACATGCATTTGTGCAGTACTCAGCTTGAGATCCTATAAACCAGATAAAGGCTATTAAACTAAATCTCAAAGGCAATAACAACAAATTGATGGTGAATGCTTTAGGGACATTTGCTATTAAAAATATTGTTTGAAACCCTACAGATAATGAATTTGAAGAGAATGAAAGTAGACTTCAGGATGGAAACCAATTATCTATTTGGGTTAGGTGAGGGCAAGATGATGATTTAGACTAGAGTGATAACATTGGAGATAATGTTTTGGATGCATTTGAGAGATGACTAATTTTTGCAAGACATGTCAAGAATAAAATCTAATTTCTATTACTTGTGGATTGATAATATTAGTATCATATTACCACTTCAATTTTTATTATCATCCATTTATTTCTAGATGCATTTTTCAAAATCTTTTAGAGTATTGGAATATACAGTATATATATATATATATATATATATATATATATATATATATATATGTGTGTGTGTGTGTGTGTGTGTGTGTGTGTGTGTGTATACACACACTAATAAAAGGGTTACATGTAAATTAGTCATGAAGACCTCATGGTAACAACCAAACAGCAAGCTGCGTGGGGCGACCAGGCTGGTGGGGGGACAGGGAAAGGCAACCAGGCAGGTGGGGGGCAGTGAGGTGTGACCAGGCTGACAGGGGAGGCAGTTAGGGGCAACCAAGCTAGCAGAGGGGGACAGTGAGGGGCAACCAGGCCAGCAGGGAAGGGGGCAATTAGGGGAGACCAAGCTGGTGGGAGGGGGTGGTTGGAGGTGACCAGGGAGCAGGGGGACAATTAGAGTTGTTGTGGCTGGCAGGGGGGCAGTTAGAGGAGATCAGGCAGGCAGGCAGGCAGGCAGGCAGGCAGGTGAGCAGTTAGGAGCCAGCAGTCCTGGATTGTGAGAGGGATGTCCAACTGCCGGTTTTGGCCTGATCTCTGGGATTGGGCCGAAACTGGCTGTTGGACATACCCTGAAAGTGGCTGTCAAACATCCATACTGGAGAGGGTCCAGACTGGGCTAAGGGGTCCCACCCACATGCATGAATTTTGTGCACCAGGCCTCTAATATTTCTATATTCTCATTATACCTCATGGAAAAAGACATCAACTCTTTTTTTTTTTTTCCTCACCCAAGGATATTTTTTCCCAATGATTTTTTAGAGGGAGTGGAAGAGAGGGGGAAAGACGTGAGAAATATCAGTGTGAGAGAAGAACACTGATTGGTTGCCTCCTGAAAGAATGAGCCCTGACCAGGGCCCAAGCCAGAGAAGAGCCTGCAACCAAGGTATGTGTCCTTGACCAAAATCAAACCTGGGACCCTATGGTCCACAGACAGATGTTCTATCCACTGAGCCAAACCAGTTAGGGCAAGAAGGCACCAATTCATAGTAAAGAGTTAAACTCTTATCAATGTCCATTAGCATTATAATTGGTATTCTTTAGGAAAACAGATATTCTCAATATTAAATAATAATATTTAACTTAAAGCTAAAGGTTTAGGTTCTTTAACATATGAATATGTGATGACTGAATAATCTGTTCATATTTTAATATTATTCAACCATGAGAATAATAATAATATATCTTTCCACTTGTGACAATATGGATAAATATTAAAGGATTTATGCAAAGTGAAAGAAGTCCCACAGGAATAGTCATATATTATATGACATCACTTAATGTGGAATTTAAGAATGGACAGTAGAATATTGCTTACCAGCACTGAGGGTGGGGGGGATTTTGTATCAGATTTTTGGAACTAATAAATAAATAAGTCCTAGAGATCTAATGTACAACATAGAATTTATAGTCATTAATAATTATATAATTAATTTTTAAGTTTCAAAGAGACTGGATTTTAATTATTTCCACCACACACACACACACACAAAAAAAATGAGAATTGTGTGACACGATATAAATGTTGGAACTATCAAAGATATAAAACAATGACAATATATTAAAGGCTGAAATAAACAAGGTAAACAATATGATAGGAGAGGTAATTCCAGCAGATAAAAGAAAACTATGACAAAAACCAAGTGGAAATGTAAATTTCCTGGACCAGAGCCAATAGAAAGTGTTACCTCTCATTTGCCATCTTATATGTCAGTTTTACCAGCAACTTCTAAATCTATACATTATATGTAAGGAGAAGGAAAACCCAAAGACTTGTCTATCTAAGTGGAGAATGTGTGTGTTGGGTTTAGGATGATAGTGAAGTCTTATTGAGCTGTGTTATCTAATTTGTATATAAAATATTGTAATTTAAAGTTTGGATTCACCACTTTCTTGCAGTTTTAGAACTAGTATTTGCAGACTCTGGAAATGTGACTAGTCTATGATTTAAGGCTGTTAGACGTGAGGAAGCTTTTCAAGTGCTAAAATGAAAGACTTCTAGTTTTTGGCTCAAATTCAATTAAATACTGTTTGTATGCCAGGATATGTGAGATGTAAATGTAATAGGTCATTTTCACCCTCTTAGAGCTATAAAATGAAAATTTTGTAGGACAGAAATAGCTTATACTACTGATTTAACACAAGTTATACTGAAGTATCATGTTTTTAAAACTATATCTATATCTATATCTATATCTATATATACATATATATACACATACATATATGTGTATAGATATAGATATACACACACACATGCATATATATTTTATATACACAGAGTTAAGTTTGTTGTTAACCTGTCTGGATTTCAAATGTATGCTGATATATATATATACTGAGTGACTCATAATAATCAGGCCACTCAGTGTATATTCTATATAATAAAAAGCTAATATGCAAATTGTCCCCTCAACCAGAAGTTCCACTAGCAGGCAGGCCAGCCAACCGCCCATGTCCCCTATCCCCTGCCAGGCTGGCCAGACAGCATCCATGCATGAATTTATGCACCTCTAATATATATATATATATATATATATATATATATATATATATATATATATACTCACACACACACACACACACACACACACACACACACACATATACTGAGTGGTCATATTATTATGAATTCAGAGATCATAATAATCTGGCCAATCAGTGAATATATCATATACACCCACACATCAAAAATGGCCTAAAGCAGACATCCATGTAATTACAGTTGCAAAATGAAGACATTTTGGAAAGAACATTGTATCACAGTATACTCATTTGCAGTGGCTCTTTGTTCCTTTTTCTGGTGGTAATTTTAGAAATGAGTGTCAAGTTTGAAATTAGCTCTGCTAAATTGGGGTTTTGCTGCTTGAACTCTGCACTGGGTCCTCAAATAAACCGATGTGAATGTAGTTCCCCCGCCCCAACATGTGAAGAAACAGCCACACCCTAACAGAATAGGAGGGAAAATCTAGAATTATTTGAAGTTTTATCTTTTTTGTATATTAAAATGAAATATAATAATAATAATAATAATAATAATAATAATAAAATAAAAATAAAACACCACAGCTGGTGTGGCTCAGTGGTTGAGCATCAACCTATGAACCTGGAGGTCATGGGTTCAATTCCTGGTCAGGGCATATCCCAGGTTGCAGACTCGATCCACAGTGCAGGAGGCAGTCTATAAATGATTTTCTCTCATCATTGATGTTCCTCTCTCTCTCTCTCTCTCTCTCTCTCTCTCTCTCTCTCTCTCTCTCTCTCTCTCTCCCTTTCTGTCTGAAATAAACTCGGTTATTTTTTTTTTTTAAAAAAAGAATGTCTACAACAGGCTCATCAATACTTGACACAATGGACCAGGACTATAGAGCAATGGTTGATTTTAGGATTATGAATGAGAAAATACAAGATGAACCTAGCAACTTTGTAAGCCATGAGCAAGTGAGTGCTGGAAAAAAAATGTTAAGTGCTAAATATTCTTTATCTGTTAGTATACATAAACGATACTAAAATGCCTTTCGTTCAGTAAAAAGCAACATTTTTGAAACAGGGAATTTCATTAAATGGCACAGTTGGGACCAAAAAGATAAAATGGTCACTACTAGCTTATCGACAGAGCTTGTCTTTTAATAGGCTAATGAAAACAACTTGAATCACAAGCAAGTCTTGCAGGTCTAAGAGACAGGGAAGGGATTTCCTCAGACTGTAAACATATTAATACAACTAGTCATATAAATCTAAATATAAGCCAATTTCCTGGAGGTTTTGAGATGGCAATCACCAGCTCTATGAAAAGTTGAACAATAGGAATCAAGTCCAATTATATATTTAGAAGGGAGGACAGGGACAGCGCATGCTGAACCAAAATTATCATCAAAGCTCAAAAAGCTGACCATATTCATTTGACCACAAACCAATCGTACTTAAATCACAAATGCTTAGAAGAAATGCTCTACCAGCCATTCATGATCTGAATTCTGGTGTATGAGATCAATTTAAATATGGTACCCATAAAAAAAGGCATGAGATGTAATAAACAAGGCAGTGGTCCACTATTACTCCTCAGTAGGTTTTTTGAGATAAGCTACAAGCCTGCCCTTTCTGCACTCTTCTTAATGCCAGTGAAGATCGTTTTGTTCCAGGGATGTACTTCTTGGGATTCTTCAAATACGCCATCAGTGTAGCCTCACGCCAGATGATACCTTTGTTCTTGTTGGCATCCATGTAAAAAAAATCCAGGGGCCTGACCTGCCTTTCGCCCAGAGACCATGGAGATTTGGCCCAGGTTGTGCTTGCCTTCCCTTTCCACGTTATGGCACCAGGCCCACTTCTGAACACAAATATTCTGGCCCGTCCCAACATCACCCATTTTTAAATTGCTCTGTAGTCATGCTCGACACGGAGATCCCCACTTGCAAGCTGGATGTCCCACTCTCTCTGGAGAAAAAAAAAAAATTAAGTCTGAGTCCATTTACCTTTGTTGGACAGGGAAAGTGGCATTTGCCTCCTCTGTCACTTGATTCTGAACACTTGGGAAGAAGGGAATTTCTCCCCAAATAGCTACTATGTTGTGTCTTCTTTAATTCAGTTATTCTCCCAGATCGTGCTCCTATTTCATAAACTTTTTGTTTTGCTTCTAATGAATGAGTATGGGAAAAGAGACTGGATGTTAATTATTTCCACCACACACACACACAAAAAAATGAGAATTGTGTGACATGATAGAAATACAATATAAATGTTGGAACTATCAAATACATAAAACAATGACAATATATTAAAGACTGAAATGAAATTTATTGTTATTTGTACAAATAATGAAAGAATACTGAAAGGGGAAAAAAGTTTACATTGGAGAAACCCAGCAGACATCACCTTAACCACATCAACAAGGTTACAATCCCCAGCAGTAAGACACATTTATGTCACAAAGTGAGGCAATGAGAAAGGCATTTCCACTCTGCAGTAATCTTCCCCCTAATCATTAACCCCAGTTTAATTATGAGAAAACATCAAACAAGTCCAAATTTGGACATTCTACAAAATAACTGACAATACTCTTCATAAGTGTCAATGTTATGAAGGAAAAGTATAGACTGAGAAACTTTCCCAGATTTAGGGACACTAAGGTGAGACCGACAAATGCAACCCAGAAAACTGAATTATTAGCTGACTTATAAAAAGGACATTAGCAAACAATCAAAAAACTAATGAAATCTGAATAAAGTATATAATAAAGGTTAATATAATTTCCTGATACTATTTTCCTAGTTTTGATAAATTTATCATAGTTATGTTAGATGGAAACTGTAGTATATAAGAGCCCTCTGTGCAGTATTTCCAAAATTTCTGTAAATCTAATGCATTTCAAAATTAAAAAGTTAAAAAAAAACAACATTGGGTCTTATATAGATTCCAAACATATGCCTAAGGCTGAGTCATACTTTTGATATTGTTTTAGACCATCCCAAATTTCTATATCTACTATGACACAGGTGGGCTATTAATCTTTCTTCTATATTATATGCTACTGATAGTGTGTGATGACAAGGAGTGCCATTTGATAGAGGAATTCTGCCAACTGTTAAGTCTGCTCTTCTCTCTGAACATATTATCTGTCTGGGTTTCTAAGTCTTTTGTCTGTTAATGCTATATGGAGTGCAATTTTGAATGTTTCTTCTATAGTTGATCTTTCATCTGTATTTAATGACAAAAATCCTTTTTTTAACTAGAAAATATTCATTTGGAATACTTTGGGGAAAATAAATAAATTTGATTGGCTTATCAAAAAAACTACTGTTTAATTTGAAAATACAATATGAAAATCTGATATAATCTATCCTAATATATAAAAAAGCCGGGACTGTCATGACCAAAACAACTGGATGGATGACCGAACACAGACCATGTGGGGTGATCAGGCCAGCAGGGTTGTTAGTGAGGGATGACCAAATGACTGAACAGCAGACTGTGTGGGGTGACCAGACCAGCAGAGGGGGCAGTTGGGAGCGAGCAGGTTGGCAGGAGAGCCTAAGGGGCTACCAGGCCAGCCGAGGGAGGTGGGGGAACCTGGGGCCAACCAGGCCAGCAGAAGAGCAGTAAGGGGTGACCTGGCTGGGGAGGGGGGCAATAAGGGTCAATCAGGCTGGTGGGAGGGGGGCAGCTAGGGATGATCAGGCCAGCAGAGGAGGGCAGTTGGGGGAAACCAGGCCAGCAGGGGGGCTGTAAGGGGCAACCAGGCCAGTAGAGGAGCAGTTAGGGGCAACCAGGCTGGTGGGGGCAGATGGGGGCGACTAGGTTGGCAGGCAGAGGCAATAAGGGGTGATTGGGCTGATATGGGGGGGGCAGTTAGGGAAGATCAGGCAGGCAGGCATGTGAGCACTTAGGAGCCAGTGGTCCTGAATTGTGAGAGGAATGTCTGACTGCTGTGTGGCCCAATCCCCCAAATCAGGGCTAAACTGGCAGTAGGACATCCCCTGTGGGATCCCGAATTGGGGAGGGTGCAGGCTGGACTGAGGAGATTCCCCCATGGGTGAATTTTGTACACTGGGCCACTAGTATATATATAAAAGCCTAAACTACCAGTCAACCAGTCAACCAGTTGCTATGATGTGCACTTACCAGCAGGGATCAGATGCTCATTGCAGAAGCTGTCCCCTATTGGTCAGTGTGCTCCCCCAGCCAACCTCCCGTGGCCAGCCAACCTCCAGCAGCCCCACCGGCCAGCCCCAAGCAGCCCCAAGCACTGGCCAGGCTGAGGGATCTTACCTGTGCATGAATTTGCACCAGGCCTCTAGTATTTCATACAATAAACTTGACTTAGATTGGAAAAAAAACTAATCACTGTTCCAATAAAATTATATACCAGTATTTCTTCTGTTATTTGTACATGTGTTCAACTTTCAGATTCACTTACCTAGCACAAACAGATTTACATTGTATATGTCTTAGTACAGCCCTGTTCGCTATGAGTAACAACTTGATTCTGAGTTCTAGTATTATATTGCTACTTTCACTCTATCATGAGCCTTTTCTAAGCCATAAGATATATAATTGTGAATTGGCGATTTTATTAGTTTTCTATTGCTGTGTAACAAGTGACGACAATCTTAGGGGCTTAAAAAAAAGACACACTTATTATTTCACAGTTTCCATAGAGCAGATATCTTATCAAGACTTGACCAAGTTCTCTATTCAGAATCCCTCAAAGCTTAATCAAAGTATTAGCTCAGCTGCATTCCAATTCAGGTGTTTGGCTAGTGAAGCATCCATTGCCAGGCTCACTCAGGCTATTGACTCAGTTTATATTCCTTGTTATTATATGACTCGGGGCCCTAGCTTTCTGCAGGCTGGAGACTGCCTTCAGCCACAAGAGGTCACCCACTCAGGTGTCCCATAATCCCTAGCCATTTCCTCTAGAACCCTGACACATAGGATTCTCCACTATGGTTGCTCCTAGGCTAGTAAGGAGAGAGTTTCTATTTCCAATTTATCCAGTATAGAGTCTTAAATAAGGTCCCTAATCACAAGTAACATTATATTGGTTAAACACAAGTCATAGCTCCCATCCACACTCAAGAGGAGGTGATTACATTAAGGCATGGACGCCAAGGATGGTCATCACCGAGGATCACCATAGGGTACGCCTGTCACAGTGATGAATTAAAACAAATAATATCTTCACAAAATGAAAATTAAATAATTGAAAATGCCAAAACACAAATCATGTAAAATTATGTTCTTTGAAAATGTCAATTGAATGTTGGCTGAAAGATTCTTGTAAAAACAATGTCAACCATTAAAGATGTTAAGATTATTAATAACATAATGAGAATATATAAAAATTATAATTAAATTTACATATGATATGTCTCCAGGCAAATTTATTCTTCTTTGAAAACATTAAAATTCATATCAGTCATTTAATAGATCATTGGAAACCACCAGTCTTCAGCAGAGTCTCCTCTAAGAAACAGACTCTGGGATACTGATCTTTTACTAGACAATATTCTATGTTACCTCATCAAGAGAAAGACATAGATTAGGGACATTTTTTCTTGCTCTAATTACAAAGTCTACTTTCATATTTTTTCTCATAAATAAATTTATTATTGGTTAATATTTCAGTTAATGCAGAGATTGCAGTAAAAGTTACAAAAAAAATTCCATTGCCTTCTAGGGAAATAACTCATATGCAATGAGAATGCACAGCATTGTTTTTATACCTTACCACGATGGAGCTTCAGCTAAATTGTGACAATGTAGAGGAATGAGTAAAACAATATGACAGATTTTCTGGCTATTTAAAGCAGGCACTATTAAAGCATACCATTGCAACTATTTATGTAAAAGCCGGGCAAGAAGTGATCCCAGAAAGAAAAATAAAGTTAATCACTTATTCTGAAGTTGGTTGGGTTATGTCTTTGTAACTCAATTACAAATATAATGAGCAAATATAATGTTAACACAGTTGAAATAATGAGAAAAGGGATATTTTACACTTGTGGGTCTTTCCCTAAAGACACTGTTTCCTGTGCTCACTGGCTTATTCCTAATACAGACATTCAATCAACTGCAGTGCATCGCATTGTCTATAGTTATTCCTTCCTCCTAGCCTACAAAGCCCAAATACGCTATAAACTACATAAGGAAGTAGGTATGAAAGCCATTAAAAACATAAATGGAGTACTTCAAATATGGCACTATAATCAGAAAGTGATATGTCTTCTTTTTTAAGGCTTAGATGAAGTCCCAAAGAAGATGAATATAGCCATAAGTTTATGGAATGTTGCAGGAAACCTTTTTTTTGTGTGTAAATTTTCAACATATAGTTTTTTATCTGTCTTGAAGTAACTGCTACTTCGGTGGTAGAGCTATCACCTAACACACCATTCCATTTCTGTAGCTTAACTTTTAAATAGCATAAAAGTGTATTCCCCGAAACACTTCTTTGCTTTAGTTGCTGTGTATCCACATTATCAAGACTGATAACTAACCTAGATATGCTTAAATCACCTCACATAAAAAGACTTCTTATATATTCACTTTTGCTCAAACCCAATAGCTTAACACAATAATTCTCATCTAACTGTGGTAGAAAATAAGAAAATTATACATTAATGCTATATAATGAGTTTATAGTTAAATATATTTCACAAAGGCACAGGCCCCTTATTGTTATGAAGGGAGTTTTTCCTTTGACAATATTTCCATGTGATTAAATTAGAGATCAGATAACCTTCTTATGCAGTATTTTCCCCATAGCAATGTAAAACTCAAAATCAATGGCATTATTCTACAGACTTATCCCATTCTACATGCAAAATGAACACAAAATAAATAGGTAAACCAAATAAAAATGTAAAACATGAAAAATTTATCACTCGAGAACATAAACAGAAAGAGCAAAATATAGAGAAGGAAACATGATAGCAATAGAAGTAAATAATCAATATATAAATCAGAAAATTTACATTTCCAATAAGCATTTTAGATGGGTTTTGTTAAGGTGCCAATGTTCTAAAATGGTAAGTCTAAATTGTATAATCATGTCCATTAATATACATTGCTACTTCAGGTTAAAGAAGTAGCAATGTATATTTACTTTTTTTTTTTCTCCTAAAAATTTCAGTATTGTTTCATTCAAACAAAATCAAAGCATTAGCTCAACAACTAAAGCTACATCTGGCTAATTTACTTGATGGCAGAATAAAGTGGGTGCAGTTTATTTATAGATTTGAAAGTGATCAATTAGCCTCTGAAAAATCGACTCTCCAGTCATGTTAGATCATTATTGTGATTGTCAAACACTATGCACTAAATATTGGTTGAGACATTGTAACATGGGTGCAGGCAACTGTAAACTATTCTAGTGTTATCAATGCTTCAGTTGAGTCAGAACTTGTTTAGGACAGATATAAGCTGGTGCTATAGGTATTAGGAAAAGCTCGTTAAGAGTTTTATTTGTCTTGTATCTTCAGAAGCTGGACAAGGTTAGGATCTGTATTACATAGACAAGAAACAAATATATTTGGAAACATCAATTTTCTTTAATTTCAGAACATATTTCACATTAAGAATTGCCACGTTGAAGCTTGTGATTCTTAAACTCTTATATCCTGTCTGTCCTTGGCAAACTAGACTTTGATGCATAAATACATCCTGGAATAGTGCATGCCATTTACCCCCTTTTTTATGGCTTGTTACCTATCATCTTTATCCACAATAATTACTTTTTGGTTTTAATAAAGTTTACTTTAAGATTCCTATGAGAAACAGTATCTGTTAAATGTGTTATATTTAGCCTGTTTCATCTAGGCTTGGATTATCCATAGAAAGCAAACATTAATCACACTTCCCAATCTTAGCCTCATGATTCTCAGATAAGGCTTTAGGCAAAGATTAGTAAATATATTCTATGCTACTTTCTCAAACGGATGTAAGTTTTGGAATTTGAAAATTAAAAGCATATTTTCAAGTTCTCAAAATTACAGATTTAAAAAAAATGAGTTCTTCATTTTAGAACATTTCATTAAATGATAATCTATTTTTTCTTGGGATAATTTGCAATTTACAATCCTGGAGATATTTGGTAGTGAAATCATTTAGAAAACTTTGTTGCTGGGAACTTTACTAGATGTTATACTTTACTTGAGAGAAACACTTTTGTTTCATCAAGGAGGATACTGCCTACTAAGAAGTTTTAAATACTAAGATTGAGATAAGCATAGCATGTGGAGCAAATAGGAAACTTTATCTCATCTAACAGGACAAGCAGAGTCAGAAAAAAATACTCAGAATGAGGCACTATCTGAGATTTATTAGCATGATCAAAGATAAATAATGCATTGAGTACTAGCTGCAATCTTCTACCTTTGTACAAAACCACTGAGTTAAAAAATGATGTAGCCAGTTTAATTAATTAGTGCAGATCTACACTCAGCTATTTGCCATAAAATCTGGCAAATCAAAGCTTAGAAAACTCAAGAAGGAACTTAAATAGGTACACAAGCAGATATGGAAAAGGGCCAATGACAAGTTAGAGTTGAGTATCTTGAGTACTACTATTTTTTTCCTTTTCCCTCTCATTGCCTTGTATTAACCAGGGTCTAGGAATACAATTTGGAAAGTTTCTGTAGTTGGCCAAGGGTAAAAGGCATTTTTTTCCACATTAAATATGAGTATTCTGCTTCTATTTTCCAGCCTGGAGAAGACCAAAAGGTGATGGTGGTGGGAAGCATTTGTGAATAGCTACATGAAAAGTCATAAACATGAATCAGAAGCACTGGCACCTTCTCCCAACCCCCAACCTTATAGGTGTTTACACTTCCTGATACAGGAGTAACAAGAGAGACAGCAGCAGTAGGTTGGGAAAGCTGCACAGAATATATCAATAGATGCAGACCAGCTAGCTAGTGTCTGCCCACTGGTCATGGCCTAAATTATCTAAGTCCTAACAACTATGATATAAGTTGACTCTCCCTGTCTGAGTACAATACCTGAAATTAAAAAAAACAAAAAAAATTAAAAAGAATGAGCAAAAATATGCTGGAGTATGGTGAGAGATTTTATTCTAGAATAAATAATCAGAGATCTAGCCTAGAAGAACTGAAGCATCCATCATATAAAAATTGCTGTTTGAAATTTTAACCCTGCTCTTTTGGCTTCTATAAATGCTTGCTTGCTTAAATAATAAGGAAAATAGGACTATTTCCATTCCAAAGAGGCCATAAACCTTCCCCCGACAAAATTATCATTGCTGGCACCAGGCCAGGCCTTTGGTTGAGGTCTCAAAGCCCCAACACATAGGGTTCTTTAAGAACTTGCAAAGGGGCCGAAACCAGTTTGCTCAGTGGATAGAGCGTCATTCTGTGGACTGAAAGGTCCCAGGTTGAATTCTGGTCAAGGGCATGTACATTGGTTGCGGGCACATCCCCAGTAGGGGTTGTGCAGGAGGCAGCTGGTCGATGTTTCTCTCTCATCAATGTTTCTAGCTCTGTATCCCTCTCCCTTTCTCTCTGTAAAAAATCAATAAAATATATTTAAGAAAAGAAAAGAAGAAAAAAAAAAGAACTTACAAAGGGGACTGGAAAACCCTTATTTGGGAGACAAAGAGCTGAAAAAAGTATAAATAGGAAAACTTCTTCCATGTTTATTGGCCTAGAATTTGAAAGACATTTTTCTCTGGGCTCTCAGATAATAATATAAAGTGTGACTCTATTTCTCAAAGCATTGCTTGGTTTTTCTCCAGTCTTCTGCAACAGAACAGTATTACTAGCAATTTTGGAATAAAAAAATATATTACTCCTGTCCACCAAGTCCACCAGAGAAATATACTCCACAAATGTTTTGTGTCTGGCCCACAGAAGGCTGATATTATATGAGAAAATTAAAAATTGAAATAGAAAATATGGTCCATTTAAATGTATTTCTAATGGAAAAATTTTTAAGATGGGGGAAGATATGATATATTAAAATTAAAATAAAATATAAAAGAAAGTCCTAAGAAATCAATAATTACATTACATATAGAATAACTATGACGATTAAAAGATAAATGCTCTCAAACTGGATTTAAGAAACAGACTCTAGCCATATGTTGTTTTTAGAAGAAACACTCAAGACAAATGAACACAAAAGGAATGAAAGCAATGGGAATAAGAAATATAGCAGATAAATATGAATCAGAAGGAGACAAATGTACATTTGAATATCTGAAAATAATTACAAACGTATATACAAAAGAAAAATAAGCCTCTAGTAAAACTAATTAAGAAAAAGAGGACAAAATGGAATATTTAGAATAGAAACATAAAACACCACAGACACAGCATAAATGTTTAAAAGTACAAGACAATGTTATGAACAAATAAATAAACAATTTTAAAAATTTGACATTTTTACAAAAGCATAAAATGCTAAAATATATTATTAGTCAGAAAAAGATAGCAATTAGCTGGACCAGAATAAATAAATGCAGAAATGAACCAAATTATCTTGGAGTATTTTAGTGGAAGTAACAGCTTTATTACAAGAAAACAGGGAACCCTGAAAAGTTTGAGAACAATGAAATAAAAGAATCAAACTTAAAATTTAGGAAAATTAACAAGCTGTATATGTTAAGGTAACCAGCTGTTTCACGTTGCCTGACTGAGGAGTTACTGAGACTCATGCTAAACCTGGGAAAGTCCCTGGTCACCTTAGCTGTGACATTAAGGAAAAAAGACATCAACTGATTGTGGAACAGATGATGAAAGAAAGCCACATGTCACAATCCTGGAAAAATTCCCAGTATTTATGTTACTAATAGAGATAAACTGAAAGACATCTTTTTTACTACAAAACACATGCTCCAACCTACAGATGAGAAGAGAGACCATGGAATAATGTAATCCAGTGACCACATGTGTCAAACACAAGGCCCGCGGGCCAAATCCAGCCCGCCAGGCCTTGCAATGTGGCCCGCACCGCGCTGTCATCATTGCACTCCGCTGTCAGTTTATGACATTGTCAGTTTATGACTGTTCAGTAAACCATTCGGCCCGCGATTTAGGCTGGATTTTAGATTTTGGCCCCTTCTCTGATTGAGTTCGACACCCCTAAGCAATGCACCTAAATCCAGCACATGGAGCTACACTGACCAGATAAAAGCCATCACTCCCCCAATAGAGAGACAATATTCTAAGCCTGCAAAAGAGAGTTCTGCCTACTCCTTCCTTTCTTCATCTGCAATTTATTTCTCCTTCCAGTTAGAGAGTATGATTGCCATTAAATATAAAATTATCATATATAATGGTGAGGCATAGCTGTGTTGTATTCAAGGATAAAGTGTAAATAAAATGTTTTATGAAAGTCAAGATAAGTGTTGAGAGCTCTGCATACAGGGGAATGTGTTCATTTTTTTACTATACAGTGCTCCCATCTTCAGGAGATATTTCCAAGACTCCCTGAAAATGCCTAAAACCATGGTTAGAACCAAACCCTATACTGGCATATATATATGTGTTTTTTTTTATACATGCATACCTATAATAGTTTAATTTAGGTTATAGTTTAACAAGAATAACTAAGAATAAAATAGAACAATTATAACAATATACTGTAATCAAAGTTATATGAGTGCTTCAGAGGTATATTTAGGTAAAATAAACATTACTTGAACACAAGCACTGTGATATCATCACAGTCAATCTGATAACTGAGATGGCTACTAAGTGACTAATGGGCAGGTGGTGTGTATGATGTGCATTCTCTAGGCAAAAACGATGTCACGTACCAGTTGTCAAGATTTCATCATACTGCTTAGAATGGCCTGTTATTTAAAGTTCATGAATTATTTCTGGAACTTTTCCTTTAATATTTTCAAACAATGATTGACCACATGTATTGAAACCATGGAAAGTGAAACTGCAGATAAGGTTACAATATTTTCAAGATGAGATAGAAAACATATAAGAGAGATTACTGAGCCTAGGTCTGACATAGCAGAAGAGTTATTTCTATTGTATGACTTTCTTATAGGTTGAATTTCATGTTGTCACATTTATTTTAATATATATTCTAGGATAAAACTTCCTAACACTAACATTTAGAGTTGGGTACCTAGGAAATGACTATGGAAACTGGAAATCTGCACGTATATTTTCAACTATTATTTTAACTATCTCAATCAGCATGGGCTAGTATTAAGCAATGCTTCTTAGATAGTGTTGGGAAGCATAAGACTTGGTTGGAAAGTTTGTAAGGAGGACATTCTGAGGAAAGGGAAGTGTGTGGAAATCCACCTGCCCTTTTTATCAGAATTCTGACTTAGGGAAGACTTAGGGGAGTGCCAAAGGTGGCACCCTTAATTATTCCTTAACCTTTCCAAACCAGTCCATGCATGTGTAGACCCCGGGTGTTTACTGGAATCCTTATGCTTAATCTCTGGATGCCCTTGCCTAGAGGACAATGAGAACATGTGTGTCCTCCCAAGGTTACTCACCCTACTGATTGTGTCTAAAGATAAAAGTTCCAATAAAAGGCTAACAGGGCTGGCAATCCAGGCTGCTCTGGACATTAGAGCCAGGAGCCCTTTAGCCCTCTCTTTCACAGTCAAACTGTGTCTGAGTAATCTATTCATCATTGTTCAGGGGCTGCTAGGCAGCCCCAGCAGGATCTATGTATATAAAAGCCAAAGTAACCATTACAACCTGATGACCAGTTGCTATGATGCGTGCACGACCATCAGGGGGCAGATGCTCAATGCAGGAGCTGTCCCCTGGTAGTCAGTGTGCTCCCACAGCCAACTTCCCGTGGTTGGCCAACCTACTCCAGTTCCTCCCCTGAGACAGCCAGCGTCGATCAGCCATGATTGGCCTCAATCTCCCAAGGGACCCCACCGATGTAAGAATTTGTGCACTGGGCCTCTAATAGAATTGTAAGTAGGAAATTGCAGAGACTGGAATAAAGTCAAATTTTAAGACTTGAGATTATTTGTTTTCCACTATTATTAATATCCTTGTCAAAAGCATAACTTTGTCTTTCAGAAGAGAAAATTCTGAACAGCTTTTATGCCTCTAACCCGGGCTCTACAAAAACAACTGCCCAGTGAGACTAACTAGCCAATTGTAACTTGACTGTGCAAGCTTGGGGGATGGGAATGCTTGTCAACACATATAAGATGAGATTGGGGAAAGGGGCCACAGGTCTCCAGGCACTAGAAAACCCGGAGAACACTATGTACCAGGAGGCACACAGTGGTGAAGATGATCTTGAGTGAAGAAAGGGGGGAGAGGACAAGTCCTTTTTAGTGATATAATTTTTACTAAAATTTAAGAGACTTGTGAATCATACAATCATGTAGATATTGGCTACATGCCCCAGAAGCATTTTGAGTTAGGTTTTGCTTGCTAAAATTTAAATTTTCTAGTATATGTATTTAGGTATTAATTCTTGGTGACTGCTAGAAATTCTTTGCATTTATAAAACAATGAGAGAAACGTCAGCCTTTTAGAGGCAGACTGCATGTTGTCACCCCAAATCCATTAGCTCTTTCCACCATAGTAATTAAATTTAGTGGGACGTATGGCCACCCAGTTACTCTAACAATTTCTAAGCTCTCTTGTAATTTGGTACGGTCAAATGACTAAGTTAACACCCATAGACTAAAATGAGAAATAATGAAAAATCTGACACTTCAGACCTTAAAGGAAAATGGTTTGCACTGGGCTTTATTTTTCTCCTTTCCTATAGCCTGGAGCACAGACATGATATCAAGATATCTGCAATGAAGCAGCTGCAGAAAATTCCCTAGAAGATGGTGGTGATAGTGGGGAAGGGCATGCAATGAGAATAGAGCCACAGAGTTTTAATAATGACTCACCTTACTAACTATAGTTAAGAAGTTTTCTAACAGACCACCCTGGGAAACTGAAAGATGAAACAAGGCTGTAAAAAGATAAGATGCCTCAATGAGTTCATGACTCAGAAAGGAAATGCATTTTGAGAACAAACCAAGGATAGGACATGCTTTGATTTGGTTGCTGTACCTAGACCCTGAACTCTATATTTTCTCAGGAACAAAGACCATTCTCCTGTCCCAGTGAAGCAGAAATTTTAGGGAAATATAGGCAGGCTTAGGGAGTTTTTAGAATTGGAGTCCATGGAAAAAACACAGGGCCACAGACTGGGAGAAGGTACATTTCCATAAGACAAGGAAGCAGCAAGAGATATATTTCCATAAGACAAGGGAACTGAAAGTAGCCAAGAAAGGTCTATATTTACAAAATAAAGAGAAGGAAGCCCTTCATTCATTCAGAAGAAGCAAAGCCCAAAAAGAATAGAAAAACAATAAGGAAGGAGGAAGGGAGGATAACCTCACTTGTCTCCTGTGAGGTTCAACCTTTGAGCCCAGGAGTTACTATAGTGACCAGTCTAAGGGAATAGTGACCAATCAGAGGGGATATCAAGGCACCAGGATCTATAGTTTTTATATGCCATAGGGAAAAGGAACCCAGTGGGACCCTTTTCCCCCTCAGTACATAGGAGTCCATTCTGTGGGACTCCTCCCTCTCCCCATGTGGGAGTCTGTACTTATTCAATAAAATCTCCACCTTTGCTATACCACTTCCTTCTCCGTGGATTCATTCTTTGATTCTGGCAGACAAAGAATCCGGGTTCCAATCCAAAAATTCGGTATCACCAGGAGTGGGCTGAGCTGTTTGTAACATCATAAAAGGTTAGCCACCTTATTATTGGACTTTGAGCTCCTGAAGGCTGGACTGCAGTCTCTACCCTGCCCTTTCCATGTTACATATGCAGCTAGCAGCTGCACATAGCTATCTTCTCCCTCTTGTGTATATAATCAGCCAACTGGTGAGGGGGTCAGAGCAGAATTTCCAGGGTGACCGACTGCTCTCCCCATACTGCCAGCATTATTGGAATAACTGTTCGTATGATTCAACCCCATCTCTGCTTAATTTGGCTCAGTAGTGACAGGCAGCCTTTGCATCCAGTTTCAGTGGGATAAAGAATATAAGAAACCAGTGTACCTGAATTGCATCTGAAACAAATTTTTTAAGTGAGAAATAACTTTCTATTGTATTGCAACCACTAATTTTGTGGGTCCTTGTTGCAGAAATTTAGCCATTAACCTACCTAATAAACCTTTATTTTAAATCAGGATATAGAATCACTGACATAGTGACTTAAGTCAGGGGCAGAGTCAGCAGATATTTTCAGATATTCTGATTTCATTCATCTACAGTCCTTCTCATTAGCCTTTTCCTAGGAGTATTTTCCTAATATTTTTATGACTCTGATATCTTTGAAATATCCATTTCCACACTAGTAGTACTCTGCAATAGGAGTTTCTAAGAAAATATATGAAATGGTGAAGATTTTTAGACTGGAATATGTAATGTTCCCCTGGGCAAAATAGTTCCCAGGCCCTTTGTCCATCGGAGTTGAAGAATGAATCCATGGACAGAAGATGGAAATTTATTGAAGAACAATTACAAACTCCCATGAGGGGAGGGGAAAGATTCCCACCAAGTCACTGTTTCCATGGTTTATAAAGGCTGCAGATCCTTGTGCCTTGATATTCCCTCTGGTTGGTCACTATTCCCTTGGACTGGTTACTCTGGTAACTCCTGAGCTTAAAGGTCTAACTTCACATGGGACATGTGAGGTTTTTCCTCTCCTCCTTATTGTTTTTCTAACCCCTCTGGACTTTCTTCTTCTTTCTCTGAATGAGGGGGTTCTTCCCTTTATTTTGTAAATATAGACATTCTGCTGTTTCCAGCTCCTTCATTCTATGGAAATGTATTTGTTGCAGCTTTTCAGTTCCCCCATTCTATAGAAACTAGGGGCCTGGTGCACAAAATTCGAGCATGTATAGGTTCCCTAGGCTTGGCAGGTTATCAGGGCCAATAAGGTTTGCCACCTCCTGGCCTCCTTACATCCTTCTTCCCTCACTCATTCAGCCACCCCCGCAACCTCCCTGCCACTGGTCACCCACCATGTTCCTTGCTGCTTCCTCTTGGTCAGCGCACATCATATTGAGCAATCGAACTCCTAGCCTCTGAGTGGAACTCCCGAGCGGACTTTGCATATTAGCCTTTTATTATATAAGTAAGATATACCTTCTGCTGCTCTGCAGTCCTGTGCTTCTTTCATGGTCTCCTTAATTTCTAAAATTTCTTAAACCTGTGTTTTTCACCCCTAAAAATTTCCATTTTAATGGTACATTGCCTTCATTACAGAGATTGTTGAGGGGTGCGGAGGGGGAGAGGGGAGCCTGAAAGCCTTATATGGATTCCTGCCTTTGAATCCTGAGACAAGTCATATGTTTTTTTAAAGTATATGTGTGTCCATGCCATCAGAGCTATCAAAGCTGAATTAAAATAATGTGTGAAAGTACATATCAGAACAGTGTCTAGCACCTAGGGAATCTCTACAATATAGCTACTCCCAATTTGATGACCAGAAATGTAAACTAAATATTTTCTTCAAACAAACAAACAAAGCAACTAAAACCATTATCTCTATTATATTTCTTAAGCAGAGGGAAGAGGAAGTATGATATAAAACAACACATCCTATTAATTAATAATCTTCCTTAAAATACAAGCAACTTATAAAGTGTTGATCTGAGCCAAAAGTGAAACAGTAGCTATGGATACTGTATGAATTGCTATTCAAGATAACCAAGAATTAACTGCAATTGAATCTATTTATTTATTCCATAAATCCAGTCTTCCAAAAGTTATGTTCCTCTAGCAACTATAACTCATCCTTTATACATGGATAGTATACATATATTATACACACAACCACATAATACATATTATATACTTAAATGTCTTTTAATAATTAATAATACTAAAATTGTACTTAAATAAATAACACATAAATAAAACTAGTTATTTGTTAACATGGTAATAATAACACAACATAGCAAATGCAGAAAGAAAATTAATATGAGTATAGTAAAATTCAAAATTTACTTTTACTTTTATTATTATCTGTTTTATAGATAAAGCACATTAGCGAATTCTAAACTGTAGAGATTAGGCATGAGAAATAAGAGTGCCCCCCAACTTTATGCCACATTTTCTCTTATTTTGTTATTGTTGCCATCTTTCCATTAAGGAGTGTTTTACTTTCTGCCTGTTCTCCTTCTTAAACTTTCTCATTCCAATCTATGTGAAAATCCTTTCAACCTCGCTTGTCTGTACTTCTCCACTGAAACTTCCTTGGCTCTCTTTCCAGGACCAGTCTGGTATTTCTTTTTGAATCTCTCTCAAGATATTTAAACATAAAAATAGCTTTGAAATATTGAGTGTCAGACAGTGTGCCAGTCATTTGGCAGATAGTATTACTACGCTTTAGGAAGTCTGCTGATGAAAAGATTGAGTCAAAGAGCTCAATGTCACAAGCCCAGAATTTTAGATCAGACCTGCTTGACTTTACTTTTGAATATAGCATACAATTTACTTGAGGAAAATGTCCCAGAAGTCCAGATTAGAGTAGTGATAATCAGCTTGAAAATTGCAACTTGGAAATCAATACAACATTTTCCTGTAACTCTACCTACCAATGGCATAAAATAATTTGCAATATGTACTTTGACTAGGTTTGGACTTATAACAAAGAAGAGTACAACAGTGAAAAATCTCTACCATCCTGAGACTTTTTATTATTATTATTATGGGGGAAATAGTAAATAAAGGGGATGATTTCAAAAAATGGTAACAAGGAAATGAAAACACACACACAAAACAAACAAACAAAAAAAAAAAACCAGTAACATGACAGGAAGTGATGGAGACTAGATTCCCTTGCAGGAGACCTGAGAAGTCTCTGGACATCTAAATGATTAGTAAGATCCAGCCATGAAGGCTTCCAGAGGAAGGACTTTGCAAATAGAGGGCACAGCAAATATGAATGCCCTGAGATTAGAGCAAAGTTGGAGGGTTTGAGAAACAAGCAGGTCTTCAAAGCCCTTCAAAATCCTGTTACTTTCTCCTATGTAATTGGAGAATTCTATGTAAGAGCCAACTAATATGATGACCAAAATAAACTGGTGAATATAATAGAATCTGGGGCATAGAAAGGGAGTGGACTGACAATTCTTGGGGAGAAAGGTGAGTGGGGAAGAGACTGGACAAAAACACATACACCTATGGATGAGGACAGTGTGGGGAAGGTAAGCGCAGAGGGTGGAGTAGGAACCTAGTGGAGGGGAGCTATGGAGGTGGGGAGGGAAGGAACAATTGTAATAATATGAACAATAAAGATTTATTAAATTCAAAAAGAAGTAAAAAAAAAGAAGTAAAAAAGAAAAAGAATATTGTGCAAGATAAAGGGCAAGAATAAGCATAAGTAGACCAGTGAGGACATTACTACCATAGTTCAGATAATACATGATGGTAGCTAGGACCAAAATGGGGACTGGGAAGTCCTGTATTTGGGACTCTCTTGGAGCCAGGGAAGGATGCTCTAAGTTGAAGGAACATCATCAGCAAAAAGAGTATAAAAAGTGCTGGGTATGTTTTGCTCAGTTGACTGTATGTAACATCTGCAGAGAGTAGAGGAGAGGGGAATAAAAGCTGCTACTGAAGTACAAGGAGTTCAGAGGCTGTGGGTGTTTTTTTCCCCTCTTCTTGTTTCGATAGAAGTGGAAATAGTACACACTTGATAATTATTAAGCACATATGGAGTTTTTGTTATGCCTTTTTCCCACTCATTTTCAGTCATAAGTAAAGGTCAGAAAAACAAGTTGAGGATATAAACTAAGCCCACCGCTCCTGCTTCTCGGGCAGTTAATAATGTGAACGTGTGCCTGGAGGCTGCCTGATAGAGGGACAGCTTCATTTTTATATGTAAAAATCACCTTTCTATGCGAAAACTAAATTGTAAGCGCTGTGTCATTTTAATCAATCTGTGTTGCTAGAACTAGCTCTATAGCTATTAAAAAGGCTTCCACTTCCTGAGACTTCCTCTTGCCAGGCAGCTTAGTCACGCCTCCATGAGCACATGGAGGCATGAATAAACTTTAAAGGAGGAAGAGGAATATGCCTTCACTGGTTTTGTAAACACAGCAGCTGATGTGTTTGCCCTGAAGGGAGAGATCTGCCACTTTGTAAGTTAAGCTTGAGTGAATCGCAGGGCTTCTAGACAGATACTCAGGAAACACTTCAGAGAAGTTTAAAAAGAAAACCATCACCCTCCTTCCAGAGCGCAGGACACTGGGCAGCTGGCTATTCAGGAAGAAGGGCTGAAAGGTTCAAACAGAATGCTACGTGCCTTTCATGACCATCGGAGTCCGTGGAACTAGCTTCATACAAAAGCCAGTTTTTAAAATGAGAAACTGGAATTACAGTGAAGTGCCTTATTCAAGGTCAAACAGTTATTAAGTGGAAAACCTGCAAAGGCAACTCTGGTCTCCTCCTGGCACAAGAAGTGGATTTCTCAATCAGGTCACTTTGCATGTAATGAAACCAGGGGTGGGTCATTAGGCACACTTTCACCCTTCCTTCCGATTATATGTCCAAAGAAGTCTGCCTCTACTGTGTATTTTCGCTACTCCCTCCCTTCCGGCTTCGAAGAAATGTCTTCTGTGCAACTATAAACTAAAGTTCCTATTAATTCATCTATTCATTTATTCAGTAAATGTCTATCAGGCATCTGTGAACTAAGTGCTGTAACAAAATCCCCAAAAATGTCCATAATCAAGAGGCAGACTAGAAGAGAAAGATATTAAAAATATCACCAGAGAGTATAATTTTTTTTAATAACAAGAGAATTACAGATGAAATGCAATGATTAACACATCCCTTCTCTTGAAATTACTGAAAACATACTGCTTAAGATTTTCTTAAGCCCTTAAAAAATATCAGATGCTAGACATTGACATGTTCAGAATCACATTCTAATCCTGATGTAGTTGAAAGGATTAAGGAGAAGAAAACAGGGCAAAGAAAAACTTATTGTGCTTAGCAGATACCTTGCAGAAAACTTGCAGCCTTGAGCACCACATAGCCCAGATAACCACTAGCCAAGGATATGATGTTGGGTCCTCCCCAAGGACCGATCAGACCCTCAGGTCAGCAGAGTGGTTCGGGGCCTGAATGAGGTAGGGGGCCAGACATGGCAGGGAACTCCCTTTTCTGCATCCAATGCATGAACTGGTTCTAAGTGGAGGTGGTCAGGGATTGAGAAATAATAGAAAGAAAGAAAGAAGATGCAGAAATAAATTTAAAGCTGGGAGCTAGGTAGGCCACCATTCCCTCTGATAGAGAGGTAGGAAGATGACAACTCTAGCCACACAGCGCATTTATTTTTATAGGCCTAGATTTACATATCTAGTCCCACCCCTGCCAACACCTGGGCTGCTATGAAGTCAGAACTGATAAGATGTCCAGCCTTATTGGGGAATCATGTTCCCAGGGCCTATGCCCTAGTGCAGCTGACGATAATTAAAGAAAATGCCCATGTGTCTTCCCAGGTGGCCCTGTATAGAATGGCTTACAGCCAGCAAAAATTTAAAAAAGCTCTCTCTCTTTGCTCTCTTTGCTGATTCCTTTTTGTCAGACTCAGCCCACCTGCATCCAGGTGACTGGAATAAAATCTCTTTTGATACATATGGCCTCTTGTCATAGGTGCCAGACTCCGGCCTACTATGAACCTTTCAATAGTTAAATGAGCCCTAGCTAGTTGGTTCAGTGGCTAGAGCATTGGCCGGCAGACTGAAGGGTCCCAGGTTTGATTCTGGTCAAGGGGCACATACCTGAATTATGGGCTCAATCCCCCATAGGAGATATGCAGAAGGCAGCCAATCAATGATTCTCTCTCATCCTTGATGTTTCTATCTATCTCTCTCCCTTCCTCTCTGAAATCAATAAAATATATTGTAAAAAAAAAAAAAGTGAAATGATATATCAACTGTGTGATTAGATTTGAGCATTTCCCCCAAATACAGGCTGGTCTGCCAAAGTTTGAAATGCTCCTAATTTGAATCAAAAAGTTATTAAACCACAAAAACAGCAACATTGTTTGACAAGAGTGAATCCCAGTTAAAATCAAAGTTATTCACTAGTAGGATTCACTTATTTAGATTAATTTGTTGATAGATCAGACCCTTTAGACATTGATGATGAAAAAGGTGAGCTCAGTGAACACTTGTGTTTTTGGTGGGGGAATCTCCTTGAGTTGCTAGTGGTAGTGGACTTCTTGTGATATCCAAAGGAAAATTATTTTCTGAGACTCATATGGGAAGATGAGATATTTTAGAAAGCTGTATATATGGAGAGTCAAACCCCTGAGTTTCCAAAGCCCCACTTAATCCTCATTCCTCCTAAGAAAAAAAATGTAGCTATGGGCTTCAGCAGAGCTAGAATCAGAGCCAGTGTCCAAAGTTTTCTTTCCATGTTAGAGCAGAGTCCAGTCCAGCATAAGGCTAGCTTAGCTTGTGTTCCCCAATATAGTCTATCAGCCCATTGCATGTGGGGACTGCATGGCCCTGGGGCATCTGAGCAAATGCAACAGAGCTGAGAGAGAAATCCTTTGGGGATTGTCTCTTCCCAAAATTTCATGGGCTTATAATGGCTCTTCCTACTCTAACCAATCCATGGTTCTCCAGGCTTGACTGACAGGCACCTTACCTGTATCACCCCGACTCACTGTTCATGTGACCATCTCCCCTTTGTTGGGCCCCTTCCCCCAGTGACCTGCAGGGATGGGCTGGTGGGTCCCTGAAGAGAGTGATATTGCAGCTTCCTGGTGAAGTTTTCCAAATGACATGCCTATAAAGTCTGGCTTCCCTCCTTCCTATTGTTAATAGCTAGCTCATTACAATGGTGTTATTTAGATGATCAGTGGTTTCTCTTCAACACCCTTCACTGGTATCTTAAAAGAAGTTCTCAAAAGCTACAATAGACATATCTAAAGCAATCTTTGAAATGAATAGTTTCTAGAAGCCCTGCCCTCAAGAGACAGGAAATAATAATAACTACCCTTTTCCTCAAACTATACCATGACAGAAGACCAGTAACATAAACTATTTGATTTTTTTTTAAAAGTCATTTGTCTCATAATTAAATATAATTTCAAATTTTATACAAAGAATTTGCTCTGGCCAGATATAATTAAACCTTGAAGTTTAATTATTATTAATAAGTAAGACTTGAGAGCAGCACAAGTCTTTCCAATTGTTTTCAATACCTTTTTTCTTCTGATTTTTTTTTTTCATTTAGGATGATATCAACAAATAATCTAAACTAGCAAGAGAGAAATATGCAAAATTGACCATACCTCTGTGACACCACAAGCCAATCAGGAGTGACTATGCAAATTAACCCAACAAAGATGGTGAGCTAATTTGCATACACAGGTACAAATTAGACTAAAAGCTCTGACCCGAGTAAAGACTGAAGATGAAAGACTGACGATGATTGAAGACTGAAGATTGAAGAGGCTTGGCTTCTCTGCTGCAGCCTGAGCAAAGGGGTGGGTCCTGGGTACCAGAGAAGAACCGTGCTGGCAGCCAGGGGAAGAAAGGCCTTTTGCACCAATCTTTATGCAATGGGCCTCTATTATTTTATAAGCAAAGAAAAAAAGTATTTGCATTTAATGTAACATATTTAGGTTTATGGACTGTATCACAAATAAATTTTAAAAGAGCATTATAATGCTTTTTTTTTTCATTGAAAACACTGAATGCTTTTCTTTATTTTACTTTTGCATATGCCATATTTTTAAAAGTCTTCAAAGCTTTAAAATATCTATCCTTAGATTTGAATAACAAAAGCAGGATGCTTTATACTTTATTTAAGATTAATCTGGGGTCACATTAAAAGTAGTGTGGTCATGAGTTGTTTTAGAGTAAGCTCGGTTTAAGGCTGCTGTTGAGTGTGTCTCTGAGGAGAAGAGGACTGAGGCTCCCCTGAGTGATGAAATGTAATGAAGTGCACAGGGCCTGTGCCTAGAGACTGGACATCAGACATAGATTAGCAGACACAAATCAACTAACACTGTCTGAGATTTTTTTTTTTATGTCATAATTACCTTTTCAATGTTTCTAGCTCATCAGATCTCTTTGAAGCGGCACTTCCGTGGACCTGTTCATGCCTATCTTGTCTGATGGACCCATTAGCTTAATTACTCACTGTCTGCCTTAGCACTTTTCAGACCTTAGTACTATCAAATGCATTACACATCAGAACCATCTGAGAGCTTTGTTAAAAATGCAGATTACCACAGACCTGCTGTCTCAGGATGGAGCTGAGGAATCTTTGTTTTAAAGCAGCACTTTAATTTTTCCAAGCTAAAGCTGGAGAACCATTGACTTACCACATAAGAAATATTTAGTCCAGAAGTTGGCATCATGCTTTCAGCTTCAAATATGGACAAATAATACTTTTTTAAATTTTTTTTATTTTTATGCCTTTTATTCCTTCTCTTTATTTTTTCAATTTATCTTTATTGTAGAAAGTATTACTGATGTCTTCTTTCCCTCCAGTACCCCCCTCCACTGTGCACCTGTCCCCACCATACCCCAGGCTTTCACTGATCTCAAGGGTGAGAATTACTTCCCTTTTTGAGGTGCAGAAATGACATAACTATGAAAAGTACAGGCTTCAAAGTGAGACAAACTTAAGCTCAATTTGCCTCAATCTCTTCACCTATGGAAAAAAAAATCAATAACGCCTTATGTGGTTTGGTTATTGACTATCTACTCTAGGATGTAGACTCCATGGAAGAAGGGTGGTAGACTATCTCTATTGCTCTGTACCCTCAGCACCTTGGACAGAAATACAATAGCACATAGTAATTGTTCAAAAATATATCATGTATTTGTTGTTGATGGGGTTCAAAATATGACTCACCAGAATGTGCCACTTTGACATGCAAACAATTTTTATCTAAAGGTAATTCAATCTCAAAGGACTCAGGAAGAGCTTTTGTATTGCCCCTTAACTGCAGTTAAGAGAATGTAGATAAAGAGCCTGTACCTTTAAGAGAGCTATTATCAAATGTAACAGTTTGCATCTATAAGACTTCTCTGCATGGCATGATAAATGATTGTTTATCAAACATTTGCTCTTTCTATCTTTCTGGGCAGTGTCCTACTTTCTTTAAAGTAATAGGCCCCAACCTCTTCTCTTAACCTCAGGAAGCCATATAAGTTTCAATTGCCTGAGTATCTCAGAGCATCACATCTTTGGGGGTCCCATACACATGCAATTAAAATTCATTTTTTCTCCTATCTGATGTCAATTTAATTACTAGGCCTTCCAAAGAACCGAGAAAGAAAGAATGGCAAAGTTTTTCTCCCTGATAATGTAGAAGTTAATTTGATGAAATGTATCCATAAAATTGTAATGGGACCTGCAAACTAACCCCAGCTGTTGTTATTGTTTTTGTGGTTATCATCATCATTATGGCAAATATGAGAATGTTCAAAATAAATTAGTAATAGTAGACAGGTGACTCTGGTTTTCTTAGGAAATAAAATAGGGTAGAACTAATTTTCTTCAAGAATGCATGTCAGTTCAGCAAGATAGTAGGTGATTCTGACTCAAAGGGGAAAAAAATCTGTCATAGAAATCTGTAATAGAAATTACAAAAAATCTGTAATAGAAATCATACAATTGGACTGCAACTTTTGTTAGACTTATGAGTGCTTAGAAAATCATACACAGAGCCGAGAAATTATTTCTTTTATGAATAGATGGAGGTCAGATTTAGAACTCTATTGAGAGAAAGGCAGAGTGGTACTGACTAGTAGTTTGTTAAATGGCTTAGTATATTTTTAAAGAGGAAAGAAAAGATATGTGTACACCCTCCCAGACAAGTGAATTTGAGCTATAAAAATAACCACATTCCTCTACTGCTAGAGATTCCCAAATAGAACCTGGTGGTGGTCCTGGAAAAAAATAGGTTTCACCTAATGTTACCTTAAGTCCCACCGAATCTACTATAATGCTATAATCAGTTCACTAATGCACCTCTGGTCTCTCTCCAAATATCACCCAATTAGAAAAGCCATTTCAAGCCTTCTTTTTTTTTTAAGTATATTTTATTGATTTTTTACAGAGAGGAAGGGAGAGAGATAGAGAGCTAGAAACGTCGATGAGAAACATCGACCAGCTGCCTCTTGCACGCCCCCTATCGGGGATATGCCTGCAACCAATGTACCGTACACGCCCTTGACAGGAATCGAACCTGGGACCTTTCAGTCTTCAGACCGATGCTCTACCACTGAGCCAAACCAGTTTCGGCGATTTCTAGCCTTCTTAATGAAATAATAATTCACCCATTATTCTTTTTACTACTTACCTTTCTTTATTTTTCTCCGTAGCCTCTATCCCATTCATACTATTATTATTTTATTTTCTGTCTTCTCACTCAACATAATCTAAGCAGAAGACTTCCGTCAGTGGGCCACATAGAGCACAGGTAGACTGTTAGTCCAGACTTTAGGCAAGGTTGTAAAAAAGACAAACTTTGGGCCAAAATAGGGCTGGACTGAACTGGCCTTTGGCAGAGACAGATTTGTTGATGTGGCTCTCTCTCCAGCAAGATGCTAATAGGCACTGAGAACCACATTTAAAAAAATCTATTTGAACATCTGAATCTAAGCTAGCATTTGCTAAGTGTGTTCTATGAAATATTAAAAAAAAAATAAACAATTAAAAACATATAGGTAAAAAATGAGATCAGGAACTATTCCTTCAAACCATACCATTTTGTTAAAGATTATATTGTGTTGGGAGCCAGCAGAGTTGAGGCAAGCAACTCCGTCTTAAGGAAATAGAATTAAGTTCCTTCTAGCAGAAGTTATGCGGTGCCCTGAGGGCTTGGCCAGAAGATAAGATAACCTGCAGCTTAGCATCTTCCTGCTTAGCATCTTCCTGCCACTTCCCCTTCCTGATCCTCCCCCCTAGATAGCCCAGCCTTGGAATGTTGCACCTTGGAATGTTAACATCTTTGCAACTTCCCCTTCCTGATCCTCCCCCATGGACACTGCCAGGGACCCCTCTGCATGGGCGGCCCTGCCCCCCTTTGTCTCTGCTGTATAAATACAGCCATTTCAGAGAATAAAATCGGAGCTTGATCAGAACCTTGTCTTGCTCCCATTCTTTCGCGTTCCTTGTTTGTTCATTCTCTTAGGTGGTTCCTGCGTGCCCCCGTTGTTGCCCTGCAGGTCGGGACAATATTGTGTATTAACATACCAAAAACTATGACAGATATTGGAGCAGAGAAACTTCCTTACTTGAATACCCTTTGTTTCCCACATTTTTTTTTTCATCAAGGACTATTTCTTTTCCCCCACATAGCATGCATTAACAATGAGTATGAAATAAACATCTAACGGGAATTAAAAATACAGCAGGCTTAGTAATATAAAAAAGGAATTAAGTGTCTTGAGGAACTTCAGTAAAAAACAGTCAACAGTAACTTTGAACCCCTTTTCTTTATAACTACCTAACACTATGTGCCCCCACAAACTCATGTTAGGAATATGTGACTCTGCCCCTCTGCCATCCGAGAGATTCAGTTCTCTTTATAAGACTTTACCCTTGTTGGGTGTGAGTTTGGAGTTCTGGATGGAGGCCTGGAATTCCCAAGGACACTCTCACATATTTATTTCTTTTCTTCCCTGAGATTCACTGTAAGAGGAAGGTCACAATCTTCAAACAGAACCCCAATGCACAGTGGAGCCCCTGACATGATGGCATTTATTTCACTGAAATGGAAAATAGATCATTTTGATTCATGTTCACTCCAAAACCTGAGAGAAACCCAGGAAATCAAATAACATTTTTCCCCCAGTAAGTATCTGCCCAAAAGACGTTTTGAAAAACATAAAATTTAAGTGACCTCTCTTTTTCTAGGCCTTGAAACTGAGAAAAGGAAATGTTGGTATTGGAGGAGAGACGTGAGCCTGGGCCAGTAAAGGCCTGCTGTGTCCCCTCCCGGACCCTCACCATCAACCTGGATGGGTCTTTGAAGTCAGAGTCGGGACGGAAAAGGTGCCGTGTTGGAAGCAGCAGTAACACGAGGCCCAGATGTTCTGACAGGTGGTCTCCAGGAAGGATTCACAATAAGGGCAATTAATATGGATGTGACCTTCATCTTGAAATGAGCCAAACAGGCCTTTTGATATTTTCCACGTTTCAGGCCTGAGACTATTGCACAGCAGTCAAGATCAGGTAGAACAAGCCTATTAGGGCTCCCTGGATGCAAATTTACAGAGTGAGTTGAGCGGAGAGAACATTTATCATGGAACGTCCAAACTATTTTAAGTTATCCCCTCCATCAATGACAAAGCTGCATCCTAGAAGTTTTCTCTATGCCCGCCCCCCCCCAATTCACAACATACACACACACACATACACACACACACACACACACACACACACACACATCTTTACCTATCTACAATAAACACACATGCATGCACGGATGTGCATTTAAACTCTCCTAATGCAATGAACATAATACAGAAATAAAATATAAATCCCATTTGGTGTTATATAACAAACACAACATTGTTTCATATAGAATGGATTTCATATAGAATGTATCTATCCACTTTTAACTTGAAATAGGAATAGAATATTTCAAATTTTACCTTGACTGTCATCCTCTCCAAAAATCTTACTTCAGAATGATTTGTGGCACTTTCTCTAGTTTCCAAAGCATCCTAAAAACATCCATACCTTTTGGAACCCTTATTGTATTACCTTGAAATATGATTAAGTATCTTACAGTCTGAAAACTGTAAGATTCTTCTCAGAGGGCAAAACTTAGTCATGCATTCCCAAGACTAAGCACAGTGTACAGCACACACTATGGGGGAGGGGAGGGTTGAGAGGGGAGGAAAGTAGATTTACAGTTGTTTTCATGGAAAATAATACAATAATCAATAAATAATAATCTAAGAATAAAGTCTGTATTTCACATACAACTAAGACTATATTTACCTCACTCTGTATTTCTAATATTATTTATAAAATGCATCTTTCTCTGAGCCTATTTACACAGTTGAATAGTTATCTAATACTATTAAGAATAGTTATCTAATTCTATTAAGTTATCTAATACTATTTGCCTTACACCTAAGGAAAAGAAAAACAAAAAGAGTAAAAATATAATGAGGCAACATACAAATTTTAATTCTGTGTGTATGAGGGAGACCTTTCTTAAACCCACATTTGACTGACATTTTTAAGTAGAGGTGGTCATCTGATCAAATATGCTTAAAAAAATTAATGCAACTCATCATTGTGGGCTACTAAATCATCCCTGTCAAATTTTTATTTCACAGTAGAAGGTCCATAATGTTTTTTAAATTTGAATTCTTTATTGTTGAAAGTATTACATGTCTCCCTTTCCCCCCATTGACTTCTCCCCAGCCATTCCCACCTCTCAATGCATGCCCCTCACCCCACTACTGTCTGTGCCCATTGGTTATGCTTATAGGCATGCATACAAGCTCTTTAGTTGATCCCCAACAAGCCTCCCACTCCCCCACCCCCGCTGCTGACTTTCCTCTCAGGTAGGATGATCTGTTCAATATTTCTGTGTCTCTGGATCTATTTTTGTTCATCAGTTTATGCTGTTCATTATATTCCACAAATGAGTGAGATCATGTGGTACTTATTTTTCTCTGACTGGCTTATTTTGCTTAGCATAATGCTCTCCAGGTCCATTCATGATGTTGAGAATTGTAAGAGTTCTTTCTTTTTTTATAGCAATTTAGAATTCCATTATATAGATATACCACAGTTTTTTAATCCACTCATCTGCTAATGGGCACTTAGGCTATTTCCAAACCTGAGCTTTTGTTAAATGTGCTGCTATGAACATAGGGATGCATATATTATTTCTGATTGGGGTTTCTGATTTCTTGGGATCTGTTCTTAGAAATGGGATAACTGGGTCAAGTGGGAGTGGAAGATAAACAATCCAATCAAAAAATGGGCAAAGGATACTAATAGACACTTATTGAAAGCAGACATACAGAAGTACAAGAGACATAGGAAAAAATGCTCAAAGTCACTACTCATTCAAGAGATGCAAATCAAAATGACAATGAATTATCATGTCACACCTGACAGAATGGCTATGATAAACAAACTAGAGGCCCCGTGCATGAAATTTTTTCACAGAGGGTAGGGCGGGGGTTTCCCCTCAGCCCAGCCTGCACCCTCAAGGGATGTCCAACTGCCGGTTTATGTCTGATCTCCGGGGATCAGGCATAAACCAGCAGTCAGACATCCCTCTTGCAATCTGGGATGCTGCATGCACCAGTGGCCATACTTTTCTAACAGGTGAAAGGCATCTTGCTGTTGTATGGGAAGCTACTTTTTTTTGCCCTGATTATAAAAAGTAGTACATAACATGATCCTTCTAAAGCAGTAGTACCATTTTCCCGATCTTATGGGTGGAAACATTGATGCAGAAAGAAGTTAAGTAATTGGCTTTATCACACAGTTTTAAGTGTCAGAATCAGGGCTGAGCACAAAATGTGCAAGCCAGAGTCCATCCATGTTATCACTGCATCATCCTGTTTTTTCAGTGTTAGAGTAGCCTTGCAAGGCTTTAATTTTTTAAATCTAAGAGACTGATCCCAATATATAGGGTAGGATCCCTAGGCCTGATTGGCAACCAGGGCCAATCTGTGGGGTGACCGATGGGGTGGGTGATCAGGGGCCCCCACTGGCACCTGCCTTGGCTGATGACCTGGGTCCACCCATTGGCCGTCTCTGCCCCCGTTTACAGCTGCTGGTCACCTTCTTCTTGGGGCCAGACACTTAATGCAGGCACAGTCCCCAGCCAGGGGACAGTGCGTGTCTGCCCCCTGGTGGTCAGTGTGTTGTCTACCCCCTAGTGGTCTTTCCACTGGTAGTTCTGCCATTCAGTTTATTTGCATATTAGGGTGTTACTATATAGGATTAACAAAGGCAAGTGCTGTAGAAAAAGGAACCCTCAACCCTCATACACTGATGGTGGAAATGCAGGCTGATGGAGCCACTGAATGGAGCTTCCTCAAAAAAGTGTATTTCCATTTGACCCGGTAGTTCTATAATCCTATATAATAAAAGGCTAATATGCAAATTGTCCCTACAGGGGGAAATTTGACCTACCAGGAGTTAGATGTGTGCTGACCACCAGGGGGCAGCGCAGAACATGGCAGGCATTGGTGATGCAGCACTGGCCCCATGAGAGTAGGACCTTAGCAGGATGGTGGAGCAGGTGAGCGGGCGGCACCAGGCCAAGGCAGGTGCAAAGGGAGGTCCCCAGCTGGCAGTGGAGGCCGCTGGGAAGCCCTGGCAGGCGGAAGGCAGCTGGGGGAAGGATGGCCCCAGCCAGCAGCCAGCAGCCAGCAGCCGCTAGGTACCCTACCCATGCACAAATTTTGTGCAGTGGGCCTCTAGTATTTTTAATATAATAATTTAATTTTAGTTTGAATTAAGTATCCCCATGACCAAAAATTAAGGACAAAGGTGTAAAAAGAATAATTTTATTCCTCACATTGCTTTTTATCATTTTTAGAACAAAGTCTCATTCCAGGATGCCGCTATTGCCAAATAAATATGATATTTACAAATAGTTTATATTTGGCTTGCAGCTATCTTTTAGCATTCATTATGTATTCATCTTCCCTTAAAACCCACCCTGGTTTTTCTCAGTTTAAAATAATCACAGATAAATAAGGATGCAGCTTTTGAGAAGTGAGATCATAGGATTGTGGCAGCTGTCATTTGGATTAAGATTTTCTCACAATGTACTTTTATTTTCAATTATTGTCACACTTCAAACACCTGTTTGACTCAAGCTCCCACAGGGACTGACTGGACTGTCACAAGGTTAAAAATGTCAACAGACATTGCTAAGGCTATGTTTTAACCATACACTTTATTTTAGGCCCCATTAGTATTTTCTGGGAGCATATTACTTAATACTCCCTCTGGAGTTTCCTACTGTCATCTAAAGTATCTACTCTCAGAGACAACTTAGTAGCATGAGCAAACTTTACCAACTTAATATCTACTTCCCCTTCTAAATCATTAATAAACATACCATTACTGGTACACCATCTGCACCTCTAATCCTCTGTTGTTAAATAGCCTGAGGCTGATCTATTTTTCAAAGCTGCTTCAATGGCCCTTCATACTGCTGTTAACTATTATCCTAAGTGCAAAACATCCTCATCTTTAAGTCTATAGTTTAACACTAGTTATAAGAAAATGACCCGTCCACCTCCCTAAGGGAACAAATTTATCATTTCCTAATCCCAGTGGAAACTGCTACCATCAGCTACTCAATGTTACACATCACAAAACTAACTGAATGTTTCCATTCTCCTTTCTAGATACCAAACAAGCTATTCAAAGCAACAATGTATTTATGAGAAAAGGAAATTAATTCTTCCTATAATCCTTCCAATTCCTTGCTGAAAGGTAATTCTCAATAATTAAGCTCATTCTTCAGTATTTTCAATGTGAGATGATTTTGCTCCCTATCATTATTTGATTTATAACTTTTGTCGTTCAACTTTAGTGCTCATTAGCCGCATATCATGAGTCTCCCCTCTCCATGAAATAAAGAAAAACCTAAAATCAAAGGACAGTTTTCAAAAAAGATGCATGGTATATAATGAGGAATGATGCCACTTTTCTTAAGATGTTAACTACAAGGTTAAAAAATAAACAACTAGAGGATTAAAAACAAACAAGGAACAACAAAAAAGAAACACATTTTTCTGATCCCCTTTGTTCCTTTGTTGTTTAGAACAATTTGCATAATGGCATAAAGTCAAAAGACCCAGGCTTGAAAACCCTAGTTATTGAATTGGCTGTGACTTTTAGAAAGCCCAACTAACACTGAAATCTGGTTTCTTCATCTCTGACTTGAATGATGATGGCTGACCCGTTTACCTTGGCAAATCTCTGTTAGCACTCAAATCAGTTAATATGTGAAGGCACTTTATGAGATGGATAGAAGAATACAAAAGTGATGCAATATTATCGATCATCCTGGAAAATGAATAATACTGAAGAAAATTGAAAATGAAAGGCAACATCATACTTTTTTTAAACAAGCATGTAAGAACATTCCCCCCCCCCCCCCGAATGTTTAACAATAATATTAAAAATCAAGCCTGGCACATTTACCACTAAGTTTAAGTATTGCTTAAAATGTTGTAGCTATGCTTCTCTGTAATAGAAATACAATCAATTAATAAAAAATGAAGCAGACAAGTAATTTTCCACAAAATAGAATCAAATGGCTTTTTATTCTAACAAGACTTTATAATGGTGTCATCCAATAGAAGAGGTAAGAAGCCAAAGAGTAAACTAGACTCTGGGTGAGTCCTTAAAAAAGTAATCTGGAACTGTTGTCTCTTTATGTCTCTGGCTTCAAAGAGTTAAGTAATGACAATAAGTAATTGTAAGTAAATATCTGGTTAAAGAAACAGCCCTCTGCCCCAGCTGTGAAGTTTAATTAATTGTTTCGAAGAGGACTGTAGTGAGCTGGGTTACTGGAAGGTGACCATAGTCAATAGGAAGAATTGACACATGTAAGAAGGGACAGGGCCTGTTGAAGAGTATTTTGGATAGTCAGGCCATGGTGATAAATCTGTTCATCTCTTCTACATTTCTTTCCTTTCCCCTAATTTACCAAGAATATATCCATATTAATAAAAGGCCTGTGGCCGTAATGCTATCACAACCAAATGAGCAGTAGCTCACAGCGGTGGGGCAGGGCGTGAGCTACTAGCAGCAGAGAGCTAAGAGCAGCAGAGGGCGGAGGGCTACAAGCGGTGGAGGGCAGGACAGAGAGCTAGGAGCAGTGGAGAGCTACAGGTGACAGAGGGCTACCAGCAGCAGAGATCTATGAGCATCGGAGGGCGGGGGTGCCAGCTGAGGCAAGCAGAGGCAAGCTACTCATGCACGCTGGGGCTCCAGTCTATAATAGTAAAAAAGCATAATATGCAAATCGACTGAACAACCATGCAATGGAAAAACCATCAGAACAATCTTTCAGATGAAGCGGAAGCTGTGAGGGCCGGCTGAGGCAGCTGGGGCTGCAAGGGCTGTTTGAGTCAGCTGGGGCTGCAAAGGCCTACTCCTGCATGAATTTCATGCACCAGGCCTCTAGTCCTATATAATAATAGGCCAGAGACCATTATGGCATAAGGACTAGAATGACCAGGTACGTAGCTATGATGGCACTAAGCCAAACCTTGCTGTCCGTGCCCTGACAGCCCCAAATCATGTTTACCCACACCCTGGACCCTGACAACAGGGAGGAGGGAGCTCCATATCTCCTGGAATCGGCCTTGGTCAGCAGATCAGAGGATTCTGCTTATACTAGGTGTGCCAGTTGATAATGCAATTTTTTTTCAATAGATGGAGTTACACATATGTTGATATATATGTGATTTGGTATGTTTGCTATTTTGTTGTATTGACAACAAGCTTCAAAACTTCATATGTCAAATTTTCTGAAGGTGTTAACAACATAGATATTTTTACATTTAAAAATGTTGAATTTCAGCTGAAACCGGTTTGGCTCATTGGATAGAGTGTCGGTCTGCAGACTGAAAGGTCCCAGGTTCAATTCCGGTCAAGGGCATGTACATTGGTTGCGGGCACATCCCCGGTAGGGGATGTGCAAGAGGCAGCTGGCTGATGTTTCTCTCTCATCAATGTTTCTAGCTCTTTATCTCTCTCTCCCTTCCTCTCTGTAAGAAAATCAATAAAATATATATATATATTTTTTTTAATTTGTATTTCATACTAAAAGAAGATATTTTTGAACTCTGGTTTAAACACTTTAAAAGTGATCATTTTGATGTGAAAGACAAAGAACATCCAGGTCAACCAAAAAAGTTTGAAGACCAACAATTAAAAGAATTATTGGATGAAGATGTGTATCAGACTCAAAAACAACATTCAGAAAGATTAAACGTTGCTCATCAAACAATTTCTGATCCTTTACAATCAATGGGGAAGATTTTAAAGGAAGGGAAATGGGTGCCACATCAACTGAAAGATAAATGGAAAACCAAAAAGTCATCAATAAAATGTTACTTCAACAGCACAAAAGAAAGTATTTTTTGCTTCGAATTGTGACTGGTGATGAAAAGTGGATTTATTTTGGGAATCCCAAATGCACAAAATCATGGATTAATTAAGGTCAACCATCAATATCGACTGCAAGGCCAAATCACTTTAGAAAGAAGACAATGTTCTGCGTTTGGTGGGATCAGGAAGGTGTGGTGTATTATGAACTTCTAAAACCAGGTCAAACCATTAATACTGATCTATATCAACAACATATAATCAATTTGAACCATGCTTTGATTGAGATATGACCAGAATGTCAAAATTTCATTTTGACTATATAGAAGTTTGACCTATTCATGCTCCTTCTTAGGATGAGGCAACCTCAAGAGAGCTTTTCAGATTCCCAACTCAAAGGTAGCTTTTGTGTTAGAGGTGCAACACATTTGTCATTCAAACTGCTCTGTTGAAAGTTAAATTTTGTTTGTCTTCCCCTCCCCCAGATCCCCTTCTACTCTTCTTGTTAAAGTTGAGAGTGTTTAGCTAGTATGGAAAACTGAGAGAGAGGAAAATTATTTATCCTAATAGAGTCCACATTTGATAAAGCCCCAGTTGTCTCCCTACTGTATTGCCTTTATATCTATCATATTACCTTTATTAGAACTACTGTTAGTCTAATTGATACATAAATAGAAGACATTACTTTTGATTTTATATATTTTCATGCATATATGGAAAGATGAAAGAACATGAAGAACATGTGATCTTATAAAAATTTCACTCTTCATATCTAGTAATTTAAAATATATTTAACATTGGATACAGATGATTATTTATATCTACTAGCTAGTTTGAATGCCATAATTTTCCTCTGGTAGATAGTAAAATCACACCAATTTCTACTGTTAAGCCCTTTGTTGAGCTGTTGGTGTTATTTTAAGCAGGTTATGTGCTTTTGGGGTTGGGTGTCAACCAAGCTCCCTCTTCTCACTGATTGGCACTCCTCCTCCCCTTTAATCCCAACAGTCCTTAGGTCAGTTAATATCAAGTGTAAAATACGATGCTGCATTTCTACTCTAAATTCATATGATCTATATTTTACCCTAAAATATTCCTTTCTCTAGCTTTCCTGATATTTTTTCCTCAAATGTGTTTTGACCTTATGGCAAAGGAACAAATTAAACATGAAGAAATAAAGGCCCTGCCCAATCTGGCTTAAGTGCAGAAGTCCATTTAATTCTGCTACTCTTCCCAAGTAGTTCCCAGGGTCCACACTGCATGGATATAATTTTGAAGCTATTAATTTTCTAAAAGATTCAAAAGTAGTCATGAAAATATATGTATGTGGCCAAAAACTAAAGAGCCTTTTAATGCATTTTGCAATTTATGCAAATCTATGCCTACTATAGCTCACCATTTAGGAAATTACCTTAAACCATTTTCCATTTCCACCATTAACTTAGCTTGACATATGTCCACTAACTCCCCTACAGTTAAGGCATATTAAATGGCCATTTATCCCACCAGCTAAGCTGTGTTTCACTCAGAACACTCCTGCTACCTCCAATGGTCCTTGGCCTCAAACAAGTACTCAGAAGCATTGACCTCTGAATCCCCTCCTTCGTACCCTACATGTATCACTGAAAACAAAGGTTGAAGATATTTTCTTTTTCTCCTTTTTAAATAAAATTTTATTTAAAGGGTTGTTCAGTTTGGGAGCAGAATGATATAAACCCCTTCTGATCTGCAAGCATCCCTGAGTGAGGCATACGCTGTTATCTGTTGACATCTTTCTCTCCCGGCTTAAGTTTACCTGTCAACTTGAAAAGAGGCAATAGCTGATTTTCCACATGCACTCATCTGCAAGCAAAGAAAGGCTCAGAAAGAAACTTTAAATAAAGAAGGGAGCTGTCTTGAAAGCTTTTACATGGTTTCCTGTTTCTATAGAAATCACTTTTTTTTCTTATACAACAATAGACCCCTTTCTGATCTGTAATATGAAAAAGTTTGTATTGGGGTGGGGGGTGTTCATGATCACTTTATTTTGCTTTTTGATCCTCAGACTATAATTGTAAACCTGATTCAATCATGTTGAAATGACTATTTTATATATATTTTTTCTCTATGTTTATCCTTTACTTAGTGAGAGGGTTTGAATGTAAACTAAAGAAATTGGAGCCAGCCTTTGATAGTATAAATATTTTAAATATTTGTTCACATAAATCACTATGAATTTATTGAGGTCTGAAAGGTAAATGTGATAACATCACTGTGTTAAAGTTTATTGATAAAATACTTAAATAAGAAAGTTGTTATTCTAGGCTTCATAGAAAGAAGACAGGTGGTCTTTATAAGATGTTCATAATATGTACTTCTCCATATTCAAGAACAGATATCAACATTCACACATTTCAAGTGCATTGAGATGAAAGTTATTATTTGTTTCTATCTATTGTGCAATGTGAGGATCACTTTGCAAATTAGACTGTTTTGATCCTTTGTCCCTAGGGAAAAGTGATGTATATTTTCAACAGAAAAGCCAGTTACTGCTTATTCTCTATCTCCTTGGAATAAGAAAATGAGCTTCAAACTGCAAACATCTTTTTTTATTTGCAATATATTTTTTAAAGTGCAGCTCCAATGTTAGGATAGCATGAGAAATAAGAAATAAAGTTAGTAATTTATTTATTTCTGAGATGCATTCCAAAATGCACAGTCTATCTCAGGGACAACCCCAGATTTATTTTTCTCTTTAATTACAATATTCATGGAATTACGAATCAGAAAGTCATAAAATACTTGTGCATTATAGTACACAACTGTGTAATCATTATGTATGATCCTCTTCTCTTTATTGCCTTGCTCTATGTCAGTAGCATAAAATAATTACCACATATTTTCCCTTATGAGTAACACCTAACAGTTTGAGAAGTGTGGTTCCTACTATTCATTCTCAGGATTGTGCCTCCTACAGTTTATTGAATAGCTATCGTGCAATAAAGATATTGTACAATTAAAACACTGTTTTTTGAAGTGACAGGAGAGCCCAACATCAATAAAGTTCCCATTATGGGCTTGGTTTTTCCACGTCTGTTCTGTTTCTGTTGTTACTTTTTAATCATCACTCCCACCGGGCACTGTTTGCCTATTGAGACAGTAGCTAAATGAGTTGAGAATTCTGTCAGGTTTACAACAGCAGTTGGTACCGCAAACATTACCAATTCATTAAAACAAGAAATTGCATAGAAATAAATTAAAACTTTTTCTCTCACTTTCAGATACAACTATCTAGCAATGATTGTCCATGGTTCAAAAGGTAGAGATGCAAACTACAACTCCACAGTGTACCAACTTGTTATTTTCAAGCAACACTCATAAATGCTTAAGAAAATATAATTCTATAGTTTATTTTGTTTCATTATAGATACATGTATTATACAAACAGTTTAAATGCCCTATATCTAATAATATGTGATGTTTATTATAAAAAATATATTTTAATCAAGTCACCATAACCTGTGATGTATTTTACATATACAATCAATTCCAGTTAAGACAGGGTTGGAAAACCTCAATAAGTGCACACAGCAAACAAGAGCTGAATTTGGCACCAAGTACCTCTGTGTGTCTAAAGCTATCACTTGCACCCAGTGTGGAATGATTTTGATTGACATATTCAGTAACTTATTCTTCTATGCAAAATTTACCTCCTCCAACACAATCTTAAAAAGAAAAAAAAAGTGCCTTTTTATTGTCATCTGATAGCCCTATTTCCACCCTGCCAACCCACTACACTTTCAAGCACATTTAGATTAAAAATAAACACAAAAAATATTCTATTTAGAATTTTTATAAAACAAATTTCAGAAAAAGACAGTGAATAATGAAGAATTACCCAGAGTATAAGTATAATGAAGTAGCTTTACCTATATTTTTTTACATTATATTAAATTTAGCATTATTCCAAAATAAACAAATGCCTATCTTTTAAAAGACTAAACAATTAGACTAAATTGATTTATCTTGACAGCTATATCAATTAACTATAAGCATCTTACTTAATAGTCTTCCTACCTAAATATCGTTTCCCCAGACTTTAATGATTAGGAAATCTAATTGTTTGCAATACAACATTATTTTTAACTACCATCCTATACTTTTTTTTTCTTTGGTTTAAGAGTGAAAATTACCAAATATATTATTTGCAAGTACAGATGCTTTTTTGATATTTGCTATCCTTTTAACCCTATTACAAAAGAAGGCACACCTTTCTGGAAAATATTTTGATTTAATTTTTTAAATAGATTAATACCTTGATAATGGCAAATTTTTTATACAATTCATTTTCTAATGTAGTGCAGTTATAAAACTATCACAGCTAATAACCTAATAAACAAGAGGAGAAATAAATATCAGCCTCACAGTCTTCCACACTCACCAGATTTAACTTATTTTTTTTAACAAGTCTTGATTTATTGCACTTAAAATCCTAACTAAGCCTTCTTGTAACTTTTCAATATTTTAAAATATATCTTTCTAAAGAATCCATATCAATATTTTAATAAATCCACCACACTATTTACATACCTTCTCTGGAATGGTTACCTTCAGAACCTGCACCTTTCTCATATTATCAATTTGAACACATATTTAGATTGCCCATGAATTAAATATTTCCTTTCTGAGAGATGACACGTAGAATGAATGAAAAGTCTAGAGTTTACAATTGGATAGCCCTGAGTTTAAATTCTTGCTTCATTGTATCACAATCTTTTTGAAAAATTATTTAATCTCTCTGTATCTCAGTTGTTGATTGTAAAATAAAGTCCATGATAATAGCATTGACTTCTTTAGATTGTTGTGGGGATTTAAAAAGTTTAAAACTAACAAATGCCAAGCATATTTGTTTGACAAATAGTAAGACTGCAGTAAATTTAAGAGATAGGTATGAAAAAAAATGGCTCTGAAAAGTAAATCCTCCTTTCAAAAGACAATATTGATATGTCATCATTTAGAAGATGGAAGTATAGAATTACAAATAATGAGATGTAAAATTATTTTTAAAATTACTTAATATTTAAATTTTAAATGTATTATATCATTAAAGTAAAAAGGAGCATGAATTTTTATATGTCCATATTTTGACCTGTTTGTGAAAATGTAGCCGTTTTATTTTTTAATATATTTTTATTGATTTCAGAGAGGAAGACAGAGGGAGAGAGAGATAGAAACATCAATGATGGAAGAGAATCATTGATCAGCTGCCTCCTGCATATCCCACACTGAGAATCAAGCCCACAACCAGGATATATGCCCTAACCAGGAATTGAACCATGACCTCCTGGTTCATAGGTACACACTCAACAACTGAGCCATGAAATAGAAGATTCTAATTCACAGCTAACTTCTCTTTACCTAATACAGATCACAAAGACAAAAATTCAATTAGGATGTAGTATCTTAAGATATAATTTTAAATAATAATAATAGCAAAGACCTAAGTATAGGGGTCAGAGTACCTAAAAATGAGAACCACACTAGAAGAACCAGTCTGTGTCTTTGGCAGCAGAGTAGAAAGGACCTCTGAGTTAGAAGGGCCAACTAGTCTGGAATACTAGTGTTACTCCTTCTCATCCCATCATCCATCCCCCAACCCCACCACAAATGTCCTGTCAATTCATTTCCTGTAATGAAAACCCAGTTTATTCAACTATGGTTAATGAAGAAGGGTCAAACACAACTATAATACCTAAAATTAAAAAATACACAAAGAAGGGGAAAAAAAGTGAAAGAAGTGGTAAACACTGATTGTATTTAACCATAAATTTCAAAAGCTGTGGTATATTTACACCAAGGAATACTATGTAGTAGTAAAAAGAAGAATGGATCTCTTACCCTTTGAGAGTAATAGAGTACCTCTGCAGGAGGTGACCAGATGAGATGATCGGGGCCAGCTGGTGCTGCCCTCCCCCCCCAATCTCCCCTCTGCCACTGCTGGTTGCTGCCTCCCCCGCAATCACCATCCCCTTTCTCTGCCCCCTGGCACATGCCTTGGCTGACCTGGCACCACCCGCTCAGCTGCCCTCCCCACAGCTACCTCCCGGTGATTCTACCATTTGGTCAATTTGCATATTATGCTTTTATTATATAGGATAACTATATAATAATGAGAATTACTTGAAGTGGATGATAAGAACGGTGTTCCCTAGCCCTCCTTATGCTCACCTATGCATGTGAATCACAGCCAGGATGTGGGGCTTGCTCTTGTCCCTGTGATGCTCCTGATTCCAGTCCTGCTTGCTGGCAGAGGCAGATGCTTCTCTGTACTTACATTGGCCATTGGTGCATGCAGAACAGTTATGGTGAGGAATGACAAAGGTTTGAGGACATTTTGTGTTCTGTTACTTCTCCACTCATGTTTTCACCATGATAAGACCTTTGTTATATCTGCATGAGTTTGTGCATGATGTGGAGTTTCATGTTTATAAAGTTATAGAGTTTACTGGACTACCCCAGGATTTGAAAGCTTTTTCATCTGGAAAAAACGAGAGGTCGCCAATAAGCCTAACAAACAAGTGTCCAGTAACCCAAGATTGACAGTGTGACCATAGTGTCCATTAGCCCAGTATACTCAGGAGTGGCCAATGAGGCATAATGGGTTTAGATCCTAGAAGTGGACTGAGCAGTCATGAAAATCCATAGTCCAAAATGCAGCAAGGTGCTGGAGAAACTTACTTCAGATCCCAGAGGGGACAGAACAATAGCTAGAGGCTATAAGAGACTAACAAACAAATGATCTAAATGGCATGAGGATATGCTACAAAAGTAAAACCCTAGGCAGTGATACTTCTGGTAACCAGAAAATAGGAGGCCAGGTTCTTAGAGAAGACACTAATTCATGTATGCATTGTTTCTGAAGGCTAAGAAACTGATACAGTTACAGGGATCGGTGGGACTACCTGAGTGGAGTGGCTGCTCCTTATAGCAATGGAGTAGATGGGCCAATACCAAAGCTCATATTGAACTTCAGAACATGAAGAAGGTGGGAAGAACAGGGACAAGGATGAGGTCTGCTCCTGCGCTCCTCTGCCAGGTGAACATTCCAAGCATTCTTAAACCTCCTGGAAACTAGAGTTCACATGGCTAGAATTTTGTTTGTGTTCTGTCTAAAAAAAAATGCTTGCTAGTTCTTTGCCATCCTGCTCTTCTGTCTTGATCAGGATGCTTTGAGCACTTGAGTTCTATTTCAGTTTCCTATTGCTGAGTCAAAATTGCTATAAATATAGAAGCCCCGATGTTTATAACTTAAAGTCTAGGCACAGCCTGGCTGGGTTCTCCACTCACTGTTTCACAAGACTGAAGTCAAGTTGTCCGCAAGTTATGTTCTCATCTGGAGTCTGAGCCTCTTCTAAGCTCATTCAGGCAGCTGACAAAATTCAGTTCTTTGCAGGTGTAAAATCCAAGTTCTCTTACTTACTGTCAGACAAGGACTGATTTCACAGGGTACTCTCAGTCCCTTTCTGCGTGGCCCACTCCAACTTCCAAGTGAGAGAAGAGAACCTCCCTCCTTTAGAATTCTCCTCGTGCTTTAAATTTGTGACTGCCTCCTCTACCACCAGATAGAAAAACTCTCTGCTTTTAGAAGGCTTAAGTGATTAAGTCAGGCTTACTAACCTTCCTATCTTCAGGTCAACTGATTTGCCATCTTAATTACAGCTTTCACGTCCCCCTGGAGAGGTATCTAGGTTAGTGTTTGACTGAGAAAATGCTGGCACTCCAGAATTTTGTACTCGTAGGGTCCACCTTAGAATTCTGTCTACCACGTGCAAGAACAAGTAGATAGACACCATTATTCATTTGGATTCAACAGGAAATGAAATGGCCAGATATAGTGTACATTCACCCAGATTTTACAATTGAAATAATAACACAGACAGGGAAAGAAAACAAAACAAAACTTGGCCTTCTCAGAGGATAGCTAGTTCAGGCCATTAGGCTACCCAATGTCATTTATAAGTTTAGTGTTCCTGACTGGCAGTGAAAGTCACTGGTGCTTGGATCCTTACTTTAGATAAGAAAGCCACACTGTCCTTCTCTTTTCCTTGACATCTTACCTGACAAAATATGCTACCACCACTGAATGTGCTACTGCTACTGAAGTTTGGACTTTATTTTTTTATGTGCCTCTAGAGAGGAAAACAAAATCAATTTGCCTTTATTATGGAGTATTAATGAGTTAGATGGACTGTAGTACAGATGTGAACTGCTGGTGGAGGTACAATCCATGTGAAGATGACTTTCTGATAACATACTCTGCTGAGAAAGCTGCTTACATTGCATTGAATGCCACCTAAACACAACTGACTAAAGATAAATGGACTTTGGTGGGAGATATAATCTAAACTACCACCCAGCAATCACTTGGAAGCTATCTGAACTATAACCCAAGAATATTAAAGGAAAACTATTGACAATTACTCAGAAGGTCCAATAGCTGATCAGCCACTTTGGATATTGGAGAGAGCACTATTACTCCCAGGAACAGTAAAACAAACTCTATAGCAAATCAATAGACACGGTCAAATGTAAGTGAAAGTCCTTATAGCAAGAAGCCTTGAGAGCAGTATGGACAAAAACAAATGAAGAAATTAAGTTCAATCCGACTAGCCTCTATATTACACCTTACAGCACATTCAAAGCAAACTAAACTCTATTCCAGATCATTTCTCACCCAGATAATTGTAATAGCTTCCTAAATGGACACCCTACTTTGCCTTTACTTTCTTCAGTCTATTCTTTGCTCAGCAACCAGTGTAATTAAAAAATAATGTAAGCCAAATCATCTCATGTTTGTGCTCAAAACCCTTCCTGACTTCCCATATTACTCTGAATAAAATGAGAGATTCCTACACAGAGTTCTCATAACCTGGGACCCAAGCAAGTATCTGACCTTATTTTCTGCTAATTCCCCTTGCTCACTGTGCTTTGGTCACAAAGAGAATGAGTCAAGTAATCTCCAGGTTAGGACTTTAGTGGAAACTGTTCTTTTTTCCCTTGTTTCCTTTATACACAAAGCCTCACACCTTCAAAAAAAATTTTTTTAATTCTCAAATGCCACCATTTTCATGAAGCACTCCACCCTATTGAATATAGCACAGGCATATTTTCTTCAGAAATTTATCCTCTTTTCTTACCTTATTTTCTCCTTAGTACTGAGGAATAGTCCCTATTATGTGACACTTTCCAATTTTGAGTATTCTAGTCCATTATAATATAAGCACTCAAAGGGCAGAAGATTCTGCATGTTTGATGCCCTGCTGAATTACCAGTGACCACAACAATGCCTGACACATAGTGAGCATTTGTTGAATGAATTAACTTAATAAACAAAAGGAAGAATCTCAAATCAAAAAGGAATACATGATATTGGTGCAGCACCACTGCTATTTCAGAAAAATAAAATTGGATCCATACTTTATACCTTAGAGAGTCAATGATATAAACATGAAATAAATACCACATAATACTGAAAAAAATTGAGAAATATACTATTTCATAATCTCATAATAAAGAACCTTTTTTTAAAACTATTACACAAATTCCAAAAGCCACAAAAGAAAAAAATGATAAAGTATGCCACAATATATAAACTCTAATCATAGGCCTAACATAATAATAAACTCACAAAGTGGAAAAATATTTACAATAAACAGAGTAGAAAAAAAATGATTAATCTCTCTAATATGTATGTCTATAAATGGATATGAAAATGACCAACCAGGAAAGCTATGGGCAAAAGATATGAACAAACAATTCATTGTAAATGAGATAAAAAGAGTTTTTAAATGTGAAAAGCTGTTCAATAAGCGAACCACAAAATCTAAAAATATAGAGGTTCAATAAAGACCTGACAGTTTGATAGCAATTTTATTATCAAGGGTGTGGGGAAATAGTCAGTCTCATTAAATGCTGGTAATGATATATATTAGTACAATCTCTATGGAGTAAAATTTAGCAAGATCTATCAAAATTATAAATCCATATGCCCTTCACCTTGGTAATTCCATATCCAGGAATATATACTTCAGACATCCTAGTACCTGCACCAAAATATAATGTATATTCAAGTGTAATGTATATTCATTAAAGTATTATCTGTACTAGAAAAATATTGACATCTTTTAAAATGAATATTAATAGAAAACTGGGTTAAATAAGTTGTATTAAAATAAATAAAACATGAATATCTTTATATATAAGATGCAGAAATTATCAAGTAGTCACTAGCAAAACAGAGGCTATCTATAATAATAAAAGTGTAATATGCTAATTAGACTGGACAGCTGAATGACCTTCCAGAAGTCCTTCTGATGAAGCTGCCATGGTAGGGGCTGAGGCAGAGGTGTTTAGGGGCGATCAGGCAGGCAGGCAGGCAGGCAAGCAAGCAGAGGGGTTAGAGGCAATCAGGCAGGCAGGCAGGCAAGCGGTTAGGAGCCAGCAGTCCTGGATTGTCTGACAGCCAGTTAACTGACAGCCCGAAGGGTCCCAGATTGTGAGAGGGTGCAGGCTGGGTTGAGAGGCTCTCCCCACCCCCACCCTCATTCTGTGCATGAATTTCGTGTCCCAGGCCTTTAGTGATATGTAATTATTGGTGATAAAAAATGCAGGGGAAAAAGCATCTTTGTATTTTCTTGTATATAAAAGTTTTAAAATTTTTTATTCAGGATATTAAAAAAAGAACTACCCCTATGATCAGGTAATGAAACAGGTTGATAGGGTAAGAGGGGTGGGGGGATGTTTCACTGCCTAACTCAATTTTTGAACTATGTAAATCTTAACTGTTCAACAGCGTGAATTTTCCTATTTAAAATCATAAATCAATATTGAAATAAAAAATAAGCTCTTTACAAAATGCAGATTAGTTGCTCTAATCATACTAAACCATGTGTCATTCTCCAATAATAGCACTCAGGTTTTAATGCTCTTGCATATGTGTCCAAGTATGTCCCACTGGGATATTTCAAAACTGATTGTACAACATGATGCTAGCCAACAGCTCCTATTGAAGCACTCCCAATTTCCTACTCACACACCAAAAAAAAAAAAAAAAAAAATTATAAATAATTAGAACAAAGAGGTATTACAAAGCTTCACCCAATAAACAAAACAATGGACTAATAGGCACCGAAGGAACTGAGTATGCTGTTAGGTGCTCAATCAATTTCCCAGTTTAACTGAAAACAAATTTTCCTTATTACATATCCTCATATATAATAAAAGGCTAATTGCAAATTGACAGAACAGTGGAACAACTGGAAGCTATAACATGCACTGACCACCAGGGGGCAGATGCTAATGCAGGAGCTGCCCCTAGTGGTCAGTGTGCTCCCACAGAGGGAGCCAGAAGCCGAGGTCATGGCTGGCAAGCGCAGCAGCCGTGGCAGGAGTCTTTCTTGCCTCAAGGGAAGCGCTAAGGATGCCCAACTGCCATCTTAGTCCGGGTCCCCCCAGAAAGCGGGTCTAAGCCTTCAGTTGTACATCCCCTAAGGTAGGGGTGTCGAACTCAATCAGAGAAGGGGCCAAAATCTAAAATCCAGCCTAAATCGCGGGCCGAATGGTTTACTGAACAGTCATAAACTGACAATGTCATAAACTGACAGCGGAGTGCAGTGATGACAGCGCGGTGCGGGCCACATTGCAAGGCCTGGCGGGCTGGATTTGGCCCGCGGGCCTTGTGTTTGACACATGTGCCCTAAGGGCTCCCAGACTGCAAAAGGGTGCAGGCCGAGCTGAGTGACCCCCTCTGAGTGTACAAATTTTGTGCATATTGTCTTCCCAAGTAGACAACATCAGGAGAGATGATTATAAATAAGATATTTGCTATTTTAAAAAAATCAATATTATATTTTAGGTTGTTTAATTTTTATTATTCCAAATAATTTGTCCTATAAGACCTTGCAGTTGAGTTTGTAATATGTTAAAATGTTTGCCTCATATGCCATTGGTATCTTCAGATAAATATGCATAACGAAGAGGGAAAAGAAACAGTTGGATATATGAAGACCAATGTACCCCTGGGTAGGAACTTTTCAAAATAGAATAGTTAAATTCACCAAGTTTATTTAACTGAATTTGAAATCTTTTGAAGTTGTCTTCTTAAAAATGTCCCAAAAAGCAATATTTTAATCAGATGACTATCAAATATGTTTTTGTGAAAGCATAGGACTATGTTTTATGTCTATATCACTCAGATATTTTAAAAATGAAGGATAAAAGTGATTGACATTTTGTTGCATTGAATTTTAGAAAGATCTTTAATTTGAAAACATTTCCAGACATTTAACAAGTCCAAAATCTGACAAGATTTATGCTTTCTCAATTTAGATGGCTAATTTGACTAATGAGGCAAAGCTTTTAATTTGAAAATATTTCCATTTGGGATTTATTTCAGTTTAATCGTTCTTAAGATCAAGGCAATGGCATAGATTACCCATCATGACAAAACTTTCTCTTTTTTCTTGTCCTGTACTAGCATATTTTTGTTTGTTTGTTCATTAATATTGGGTAGCTGTGGTCACTAAGGCTATTATTCCACAGATGTTGAATGGTTTCATAATCTATTTAAACCTTCTTATTATTGATGCTTGACCAACATCAATAGCAGAAAATACAGTCTTTTCCTTTTTCCATTTTCTAAAGGCCACCATTAGAAAAAATTGACTGAGGATGGCTTCCAACAGAAGCAAGGAAAATGAAAATACGCAGGATAGTAACTGCTTTGCCCTTTCTGGCATAAATTGTATATTTCCTGGGAAAGCCATCTTTTAGCTTTCCAGTGTGTGTTTTTTAACCTTTATGCAAGAAACCAATAAGTTATAATGACACAATAATCACGTAGAAAAAAAAATTAAAAGAAGCAATAGGCCCCAAATGAAATCATTTGTGCTAGGCCCCATGTCAGCAAACCAAGAATTAATATGTAACATAATTGCAGTTTTCAACCTCTCTCAGAAATGTGGCTATAACCTGTCAACCTGGTGTGAAAATTAAGAAACAGAAACCTCATTTAAATGGAGTCAGGAGGCTGGAAGAGTGAACACTCACACATGTACTAACAGTGCACAGTGCTGAACCCCAAGAGGAAGAGACATCCTTCCATCTCTGACAAGAAGTGGTGGTAACTACTGATACCGAATTTTTGGACTGGAACCCGGATTCTTTGTCCACTGGAATTGAAGAATGAATCCACAGACAGAAAAGTGACATAGCAAAGATAGAGATTTATTGAAGAACAAGTACAGACTGCCACATAAGATACCACAGAATGGACTCCCAAGTAGGGAGAGGGAAGAGTCCCTCCCACTGGGTTCCCTATCCCCATCCCTATGGTGTATATAGGCTGCAGATCCTGGTGCCTTGATAATCCTCTCTGATTGGTCACTAATCCCTTAGTCTGGGCTCAAAGGTTCAACCCACGTGGTAATGTGAGGTTCTCCCTACTCCTCCTTCCTCATAGTTTTCCTATTCCCTTTGGGCTTTCTTCTTCTCCTTCTGAATGAAGGTCTTCTTTCTCTTTATTTTGTAAATATAGACCTTTTTTGGCTACTCTCAGTTCCCTTGTCTTCCTTGTTTTATGGAAATATAACTACACCTGGCTTCCTTGTGCAGGGGTCTTCAAACTACGGCCCCGAGGGCCACATGCAGCCCCCAGGGGAGTCTGATCCTGCCCGCCAGGTTTTTGGGGCAGTGAGCGCAGCCGAGGTGTTACAGTAGGAATTAGTAGTTCATATAGTCCAGCCCTCCAGCTCTCTGAGGGACCGTGATCTGGCCCCCACTTTAAAAAGTTTGAGGACCCCTGTGTTATGGAAATGTGCCTCCTCCCAGCCTGCAGCCCCATGCTTTTTCTGGACCCCCATTCTAAAAAATCCCTCAGCTGCCTATATCCCCCTGAAATTCCTGCTTCACTACATTACTATCTCGGCAGGAAGAAGAGAAGCTTCCTCCTTGCCCTGTAACAGGTCAGTCAATGGGGAGATTACCATAACTCAGCCAAGGAAAAGTCAAGATACTTGGAACTTTCAGTTTCCTCTAGTGGACTCTGTTTAAAGCTCCCGAGTCCACAAAAACATGCTCCCCTCCTTTGTTTCTCTGGATTTGTACATGGTTCGCCATTAAACTTCATGTACTGAATTGCATTGTATAAACCCATTTTTTTTCTTCTGGGTAATTATCTGGCTGTCTATTTATTTAAGGTCAACACTGAAATTACCTGGTCAGCACTAGTGAGATAATCTGCCTGATAGGCCCCTTCTGTTCCCTTTAGGAGGGTGACCTTCCTGCAACAATGTGTTCGTTGCTAATAATTTCCTTTTTCTGCCCCCTTTCTGTCTTTACAACTTCATTCTGTACAGCCCTTTGGAGCTCCTTTCTACTTGCTACATGGGATGCTGCCCAATTTATGGATTGTTCAATAAAGCCAATTAGATCTAAAGTTTACTGGGTTGAATTTTTGTTATTTAATACAATCGTACTGATAATCTTCCTGAATTGACAGCCCACCTGGAAATGGGTCATTTCAACTGATGCCACTTTTGCATAATACAACCCCAGATATGATTAGATGATTAGAAATGACAGCTTCTTTTAAAAGAAGAGTGGAACAGGTCAGAAGAAGTGAGCAATAGAGAACTCAGCAGGACTGAGAGGGTCAGGATGAATGCTTTATCAGGCCTTTCATAATTCATAGAGTGACTTCTACAAAGCCAAAGAAGAAGGAGAGGTGCTTAAATGTAAACCTTCAGAAAAGAATGGGAACATTTTTAAAGTGAGGTACTCGAAGCAAATACATTCACAAAGGAAATTATGGGTTTTGTTGTAAGCTGCTTTTAGCACACAAAGCTAAGTGACTGTAGCCAAAATTCTGCTGCCAATGCTTTCTCATTTCCCCTAGCATTTTCTTCTTGACAGTGAGCTGATAGGCAGAAACACTTGATTCCCATTCACTGGCAGACCTTCCTTAAAATCCTACACAATTTACAACAGTCTCCAAGACAAATCACCCCAAAATTCAGTGTAAGACAATAATGAACTGGAATCCTTTATATTGCCATTAAAAAGAGAAGATTGCACACAGATCATGAAAAAGATTCATTATTGAGTTATAAAAGGTATTGTAATATCAAGAAATTGCAATATCAACAATCCAGTATTATGTTGGAATTTTTAATGACCCCATATCTGTGGAAATAAGTGAAAAAAGGTTATGTATTTTTCCTCTAAAATGCATATCTAATTCATTGTTTAAAGCATGTCTGTGTATTCATTTTTAATGAGTGCATTTAATCTAAAGATAAAACTGTACTCTGTATCTCACCAGAAATATTTAACAGTGATAATTTTAAAAGGTGAAATTTAGCTAGAGTATTCCATCCTAAACCGGTTTTATTTTAGATTACTTACTGGATTTTCTTTGTAGAATGTGCAAGGCATGGCATGCTTTACTCACATACATTGTCTTCACAGTTTATAATTGCTTGTTTGGTTATCACATAGCCTAGTCAGGCAGGGTGATCAATAGTTTATAAAAAGCACCCCATTTTAATGAAAAACTGAGACACTAACCATAGTTTATAGCATCAATAAAAATCAGTATTTTTTTCAAACACTGAATTCTCTGCTTCAGAATATTGCTTTGATGGTATGGGGGAAGATCACCAGACTCAAATTCTGACATTCAGGGCTCAAGTTGTCTGTATATTAGCTATAGCTTTGTATCTTTGTGTACATTTTATCTTCAATTTTCTCATTCATCGAGTGAAGAATGCTTAGTTCCCCTTCCAATTCTAACATCCTGCAATGTTACATGTGAAATCTGCATATTATCATGAGAGCTGTTTTATGAAGAGGATGGGGGTGTAAAAAAGGATACAGGCACATAGGGAAAAGAATGGAATGTGTGATTGTGATGGCAAATTACTTTGTTGCTAGTTGTGATTAATTATTGCATAGCTGTAAGACTCTACATGAGCATTTTATACTCTGTAGCCCTTGATTTCCTCAAATGTAAAAAAAAAAAAAAAAGTGCTCTAGATCACAGGTTTTCAACATCCCAATTTACATATTATTTTGGACCAAAACTGTTAATTATGAATGAATAACCACCATCAATGTTTTGCAGCATATCTAAAGGGTGGCACCATAACCCTATGTCATTAAGTAATCCATAAATGTGTGTGGTCTCAAAACTCCTATAACCATAGGGAATCATTAGAACCATAAAAATTTAAAACTAGAAAGGAGTAGATATCATTTAGTTTAATTATTTCAGCCTATAAATGGAAACAGATATTTGTGATATACATAGTCAAGATATACTAGTACTCTCCTGTTTTCTGCAGTTGTCCTCAGTCACATATTAACTGATGGATCTCAAAGATGAAGGTGTCTGCAATTCCATCCTCAGAGTCCCAACTATTGCCTTCCAAGCACTCTCCTACAAATTAAATGAGTTGCTTTCACCTAGTAGAGTGGCCATGATCATAGAAGCATGGCCTATTCAAGATTCATGAGCCCTTCCTGATGGCTTAGGAAAGGAGATTTTAAATTCTTAGTGGAGATCACAGAGGTGACTTCTCCAGGGAGCAGTTGTGAATTGTTTACAAGTTTCCTAGACAGATTTTTTTCAGTCATAAAAATATGTGTTGACTAATTTTAATATATCAGTGATTGAATGGTTGAAAGTTAGAAAATCAAACTTTGAATAAAGAAGAGGTGATAAACAATAAGTGCAGGTTTACTCTAGAGCAAGAATGTTGAATTAAAGGGAATAAAGAGAGATTAGGTTCTTGAAGTGACTACAAACTGAGTATTTTAAACACAGAGCATGAGAAACAGATGTAGAGCAGGTAAGAGATAGCACAGAAACAGTAAAAGGAGTCTCTTTCCTATGATCTTGACTAATAGGTTCATCCCTGCATCCTCAGTGTTGCTGAGGATCTAGCCTGCTTATAGTTACCTTAAGAGGCAACAATGAGGTCGATGCTTGAAGATGAAAGGGTTAGTCATTCTTATAGGGGCTTGTCTAGTAAACATGGACATGAAGGGTGGCCTTGGGGGAAATCACAGAAATCCCATTATTGGGGCTTAGGGAATGTGACTAAGATAAAAAAAAAAATTAAATTTCCATGTTCATTCTTAGGAGGCAATAAATCTCAATAGTTAACAACAATGTCATACTTTGATTAAGTAATGTCTCTATCAACCAATAATTTTGGGCCAAGCGACTCAACAATTCTCACCCTTGCATGTAAAATGGACAAACGAGTACCTACCTCATAGACTTGCTATTAGGATTCAAGTACATAATCCACAGAAAGCAGTTGGAACTGTGCTTGCAAAGCAGTAAGAGGAGAATAAATGCTCGCTCTCATTATATGTAGAAGTCATGCAGTATTCTCTCAATCCTCCAGGCAATTTTTGTTTGATGAAGGCTCTCTGGCTCAGGTTACCTGGCTCTAGGTCCATGTTAACAGCAGCCTTCTGAAAAGCATAATTGATGTATTATTTTGGTGTGTAGTCATTACTTTATAAGACACCATTCCTACAGAAACCAAGGATGTACTGTATTATGAATTCATTCCAAAGGCATAGCAACCACAATTGTGCGGCAAATGCTGAATTAAATTCACATTGTTCTCAAACACTAAAATCAAATTAAGTGGCTGTACTATTAATAGCACTACTTATTCAGCCCCTTTTCTCTTTAAAGCACTTTGTAAACATTAACTAATTAATCCTCACACTCTTATGAGGTAGGTAAATAATTGTTAGCTCCGTGTTTGAGGAAACCAAGGTTGAGGTTAAGTGGTTTGCTAGCTCAAGGCAATAGAGTGAGGCAATATTTAAGTCCCAAATTAGGGCATTTTTATTTATATTCATTTACTTTGGACACTGTATTGAATTTTAAATTGCAATTTATTATATTTTGTTGCCCTACCTTATTTCTGTCATATAACCGATGGAAACACGTAGTTCATTGCTGAGTGAATGAAAATAGGCAGGAAATACTTGAGAACTATTGTTTCCCATAGCTCACTATGGTTCTATGGTACCTAACATTAATAATTCTATATTCTGTTGTGGGAAATTATGTGCGTGTGTGTGTGTGTGAGCATGTGTGTGGGCACACATACTCATGCCTGTAAAAGATAAAAATGTCAAATGAAATTATGCTATTTCTGGCTCCTTAGCTTTGTGACCTGCAAATTCTTGGAGTCATAGTGAGCTTTTATGATACCCATACCCAACAATATTGCTTTAAACACGATTCCTATCTTTCCTATCTGTACACCTTCCATTTTTTTTGTCCTAAGGATTTCAAGGACTCACAAAATAAAATATAACACTTTGTCACACAGAGTTCTTGAAACCAACACGTTTTAGAAACAGTCACTCATTGGGGACCCTGCTATACATATGAATAATATTATTTTATCTAATGCCCCTGACTTCATTTTAACCCTATAATCAATTCTATATCTGTTCCATATATTAAGACAAAAATATGTCTACATGTAGATAATATTTGTGTTTGTTTCTTAGACATTTTGAATTATCGGTGCTTTTATTCTATTCACAACCTGCTTGCTCCATATTAAAAGCAAAAAGTCAGACCATACAGGCAGCTCCTGAGGAGCACGGAATATTCTCTCCATAACCACGTTGCTGACCTTCCAGTGCCCAGGGAGACGGAAAGGGAGACGGAAAATGGTGAAAATAGCAGCGATGGTTCTTGAATTATTTACAAATTATGAGATATGGACAAGAACAAGCTTTTCCAGTAATCAAGCACGTCTTGTTATGCCTTAACCCCACAATGATACAAGCTCAATGCATTCAAATTTAGAAATCTAATTGCAGTATATTCAAGAAGATACATATTTTTATAAGCAATAAAATAAATAAATAGAGCTACTTTTTTTCCTCCTTTTTCTGAAGGATAAAAGGACCAGTGCTAGAAAACAGCTGCAACTCAAAAAAAAAAAAAAAAAAAAATGGGCTCAATATCTCTGAATACATGCTGTGTTGTTTTTTTCCAAGTGGACTAAATGAATAGCCACTTTTATTTCTCTGTCCTGAGGAAAAGGATGGGGATGAAGCATGCTTTCAAACAGCTGCAAATACGCTGATTAAAGTGACTCAGACAACAGAAGAATAAAACCTGCATCTGCAGATGTCACCTTCCAAATAGTGTAGAGTCAACAGCTTTGTTTTTATCTGCTCCCACCACCCAAGAACAAGCAAACTTATTTTAACATGAAGAACCAGTATGTCCATTTTCATGAAAAATACCCATCCAGCCTGGACTCTGTATTTTGGTTGTTTATACAGAAGTCGATGCACTGCAATGAGATTATTTTCTATAACTGTTGAGTTGATTTTGAAACAGGAATTTTTAGGGGTTAAAAAAGATAGGTTTGGAACACTTTAGAAATCAAGGGGACCATGGAGAAAGCACAGGGCTGCAGAGCAGCAGAAGGTGTATTTCCATAGATTAGGGGAGCTGGAAAGCTGCAATAGGTACATTTATATAGAATGAGGGAGCTGGGAACAGCAAAAGGTCTATATTTATAAAATAAAGGGGAAGAAGCCCCTCATCCAAAGGGAGAAGAAAACCCAAAGGGAATAGGAAAACAATAAGGGAGGAAGAAAACCTCACATATCCCTTGTGAGGTTCGACCTTTGAGCTCAGAAGTTACCATAGTAACCAGTCCAAGGAAATAGTGACCAATCAGAGGGGATATCAAAGCACAAGAATCTGCAGCCTTTATAAGCCATGAAAACAGGGACTTGACGGGACCCTTTTCCCCTCCCCTCATGGGAGTCTCTACTTGTTCTTCTATAAATTTCCATCTTTGCTATTCCACCTTCCATCCATGGGTTCATTCTTCGACTTCCATGGACAAAGAGCCCGGGAATCATCCTGCCAAGGGGAACACCGAATGTTCCAGTTCAAAAATCCCCATTCAGTTTTATCTTTAACAGTAAATTGAATGCAGAGTTGTATAAACAGAGATCTCTGTAATTTTGATTCTCATGTAATTTTATAGGGCTTTATTATCTCTCCAAGATCATTAGTTTAAGTGCTTTTTAATTTTTTTTTAATTTCAGCCAGTTTCCTTTTCAGATTGCCCCATTTGAAATATGCCAATAGCTGTCATCATCAATAAATATGTAGAAACGCTCTGTTTTTATTAATTTTAAGTATCACTATTTTTAGGACAAAATGGAGTATTTTGAGCGGGTGGAGGTTGAAATTGTGTATTTTTCACTCTGCTTCTTACAGTAGCCTCCAGAGTGTCTGGAATTAAATTTTCTGTGAATTTTCATTGTTTCTCTACTTCACTTCCATTTATGGCTTCTGTGGAATTCTTAGTCTCCATTTTATATCTCACAGCTGTAGTATTACTTATCTCCATGCCCATACCCAATCAAAAGAAGCATTCAAAGAGGATAGCTATATATAGTAGAGTTTTAATGGAAGCTAAGATGTACTGGTTACATGGCAGCAAATAGAACAGAAAGTTGAAAATTAAACTTTAGATCTATTTTGTTGTATGCATATATACATAACCCATAGATACAGACAATGGTGTGGTGAAGGCCTGGGGTGGGGGTGGGGGCAGGTGTGGGCGAGAAGGGTCAAAGGGGAAATAAAGAGGACATATGTAATACTTTCAGCAATAAAGATTAAATAAATAAATAAATAAATAAATAAATAAATAAATGCAAACCTAATCAAGAAGAGAAAAATGAAAACTAAACATGAGCTGTCTTAATTTTTAAAGTAACCCTGGCATTGTGTCCATCAACTTGGGATCCAGAAATCTAAAGTGCTTGTAGGCTCTCCTTTCCTTCTCTCTCCTCTGTGCTTATTCACCCTTTCTTCCGAAGTCATGTTCATTCCTATGCAGAGAAATTGGCTGCTGCTTCTTTAGCTCTCTCAAAACTACCTTCTCAACTTCTCATTTATTTTCCCCAGAATATTGATAGATATTTCAATAGATAAAAATAATTTTGTTTTCTATAGGAACAGTCCTAATAACAGTTGTAGATATAATAATTGTCCTCAAATAAATCTTATGCCTTTCTGCTTCACTATTATTGTGCATTGTTCTTTTTCCCCCTTCTCTTGATTATACCAACTCATTTTCTTCACAGACACTTCGCACATGCCAGATCTCCCATCTAATCCACTGAACTCCAAATTATTCTCATGGTTTGCATCATCTTGAAATTCAAATCTCATGTCAGGAAGACCCCTTCTTAGCCACTGTGAATTATGTTGCAATAAACAGAGGAGTGCATATATCTTTCCAAATAAATGTTTTCAAAATTTCCTGGTACATACCTAGCTTTGACTTTGAGTGGTGGCCAAATAATGCAATATATATACACAAGATATAGCATACAATTATACACTTGAAGCCTATATAATTTTATTAACTAATGCCATCCCAATAACTTTAATTAAGAAAATAATGATTAGAGAAGTTAACAGACAAAATCTTCTTTACTTTTCCTTGTTGACTGAGTTAAGTAGTCTTTTTATTACTGTATTAACACCGTTGTACTATCGGAGTTGAGGTAGAGCAAGTATTTAGGACATGTTGTCCAGTTTGCAAAAACATATCTGTGACCTTTACCTCATAGTTATAGTATCATTGGACACAAAATTAAGTTTTTACACATGGAATTTAAAAGCACAGATCAGAGGGAGGGAAGAAGAAGGATGGAAAGAAATTAATCAAAGAATTCAAATGCATTTTTCCATAACCCATGGATACTGATAGCGGTGTGGTGAAAGCCTGGATGGGGTAGGGAGTAGGGGCAGAAGGCAGAGTGAATAGAGGGGGGGGGGCAATGGAGAATAAAGGGTATATCCTCCATCTTGTAAAAAAAATATTCATCTGTTCTATAGCATCCAGCAAGGAAAACTGGAACCAACTTTTAGGGGTTCAGGAGAGGTTAGATGAAATTAGGCAAAAGCTGTTCAAACCTAGATTATAATGTATATACAGATACACAGTGCACTGATAGAATTTGTGGATCATAGTCATGTAAAAAAAAAAAAGCTTTGTTCATTATAAGATTGATGCAGATACATATTATGGAAATTCCACCTGAACACTTCATTTTTATTCACAGAGGTTATGTAAGGAAAGGGCTACTGGACTACTTGGTCATATAATGGGTCCCTTGAGCAAGAGAAGGAATACCTGAAACGGTGTTTTCCAGAGGTTTGCGATCAATGTGTGATCAGGCCTAATTTTTGCCATTTTCACACATTTCTAAAGTTATCTCTCTTTCCTGAGCTTTAGAAAGGTGATGGAAATGCTTTCCCATGCACAGATTAAATGATCCTCATTTGAGTCTCCTTGCTTTGTGATTTAATATGCCTGTGCTGTGTAAAGTTATGAGACTATATGTTTTAAACAAAGATATCTGGGGTTTCATTGTCACTTCTGGATAAAGTTATGATTCTCCTTACTTTGGAATGATGAAGAACTAGCTTAGTTATAGGAAGTCATTTTTTACTTATTTGGAATAACAGCTAACATACTGAGCAATGCCTCTCTGCAGGGTAGTTTGCGATTCATTCATATTCATAACATATTTACTCCTCTCCACAAACCTAAAAGGTTGGTAATTCCTCCCATTTTAGAGCTAAGAAAAGATAAGTTTAAAAAGTGAAATAACTTATTGAAAGTCATATCACTGGAAAGTAGCAGAACTGGAATTTGGATACAGGCCTCACTGATTTCAGAACCCCTGTTAGAAACAGCCTGTTAAATTGATTAAATTTCAGTGAAATAATAGACATCTGGACTCCTTTTGGAGTTTCCATTCAACTGGGACCAAATCTGCAGGCCTTTCTTTACATTTTTATAGATCATTATAATATTGATGAATTTATTATTAGACAATAGGGAAATCAGAAAGGTAATTAAAATATTTTTGTATTTTGAACTCTAAATCATCGATCTTTTCTTTGATAATCCTACTGAGGATTCCGCAGCAGAGCCCCTCCGAACCTGCAGAAGAAGGTAAAAGTGACCCTCCTGTGTTGTATAGTAAACTCAATACTTGCATAAACAACCTCCATCTCCACTTAGCAGAACTTCTTGAATAATTCTTATACTAAGCAACATGATGTTTTGTGAGCCTCTGATTTTAATAATTAAAAAACAAGGAAAGTATGGGGGGCAGTTTTACAAGTAGCATTTGGAAAAAAAAATCTATAACTAGCTTTTCTAATGACACGTTCAGGTATTTAGATGTTCCAAAATGAGTAGCCGAATAAATACACTTAAATGCCAAATTGATGTATCAAAATCAGTATATCCCAAAATTCCTGATGACCCATCTGCTCAAATTTGCGCTCCTTATTTTTGCTGATGGTCACTCCATAGTTCTGGTTGCTCTGACCAAACACCCGGGGCTTTTCTCCCACACCTTACAACCAATCTATCAGTAAACCTTGCAGCTTGTATCTTCACAATATTTAAAGTTGCTTCAAAGTTATCCAGGAATTGGGGAGAATGTGGAGATTGGCAGCATACAGATAAATACATATGTCTGTGAGTTGATATTGAGCTGAGTGACATAAGATCTATTCAGACTAGTATCATTGTCTTTGAATTTTTTTTATAATGTATGTGTGCATAGGAGCATATGCATACTTCTCTCTTTCAGAGAAGAAGAGGTAGGCAGATACAGAGATATGAAGAGAGATGAACAAAGGAAGTTCAATCCAATTTGAGTCATAAATAGCATTTTAAGGGATAAATCTAACAGCCCTCTATGTATTCTTCTTGACCTTAGACTTCAGTTTTAATGAAGCAGAGGGAGTAATATTTTAAAAAGTATTTTTAATGATTTCAAAGAGAGGAAGGGAGAGGTAGAGAGAGATAAATATCAATGATGAGAGAGAATCATTGTTGGCTCCCTCCTGTACCCCTCATCCTGGGGGCGAAGCCCGAAACCCAGGCATATGCCCTGTCTGGGAATCAAACCAAGTCCTCCTAGTTCATGGGTCAACACAACCACTGAGCCACACTGGCTTGGCCAGAGTAATATTTTTAAAAACAACTTTTTGCTGAAAATCCAGCAATTAATTGTTCCTCATTTGATCCAAAGTGAAAGTCAAAGTCTTTACCACACTTTTCCTCATGTCCTAGACTCACTACCAGTAACTGAGTTAAAGCTGATTGTCTTTCTCAGTAAGCCAAGTAAAAGCAATACATGGATGTAAAATTCTAGCAGGCAACTCGTATATCGGTAAATGGTTGGAGAGAACAGCAGAGTAAAATAAGATGAGCAGAAAGAGAGAAAGTCTTCAATTTGTATTTTATTAAAATATGAAGTATGCTGAAACCGGTTTGGCTCAGTGGTAGAGCATAGGTCTGTGGACTGAAAGGTCTTAGGTTCGATTCCGGTCAAGGGCATGTGCCTTGGTTGCGGGAGCATCCCTGGTGGGGGGTGTGCAGGAGGCATCTGGTCAATGTTTCTCTCTTATCGACGTTTCTGGCTATCTTTCCCTCTCCCTTCCTCTCTGTAAAAAAATCAATAAAATATATATTAAAAAAATATGAAGCATGGATAATCTATCACATCCAGAGAGGAGCAATGTCTTAGATAGATAATACTCTAAAAATCATCCTACAAATGACAAGAGCACATTGAGAAGAGCTTCTAACATCACCTGCCCCGCCCACAGTGTTCTGCCCCAAGGCTCCTGTTCCCAGAGCAATCCTGAGTCTCTTGCTATATTCTGACTGCAGGCATCTACTTCTCAGGCATCCACCCCATTTTAATCTCTCTCTCTTTCCTACAGTACAATCAATGTCTCAAACTAGGACATGGCATTTCAATGTCTGTAATCTCAGACTTAGTAACCATCTGGAAAATGCACCATTATAAATATGAATTGGCATCCTTAAACAGTAAATAAATGGGTTAGAATTATGGCAACCACTATGTATACCTTTGTGTGCATATATATGTGTGTATACACACACACACACACACACACACACATATATATATACATATATACACACATATATATATGTATACATGCATGTATATTTTAAATTTTAGCAACACATTTTCTTTTAGATATGGATATTTTTCCTACAATAGTTTATTTTCTTAAGTGGCAGCAGAGCATAAACTGTGGAATCAGACTGCTTAATTGTGAATGGTACCTTTGTTATTTGTCAGTTGCATGACTGTGAACAAATTGTGTAACCTGGAACTCTAGTCATTCATGACTTTATATGCTTTAGTTTTTATCTGTAAAATGGAAATAATAATAATATCCTCCTAACCAGTTTGGCTCAGTGGATAGAGTATTGACCTGTGGACTGAGGGGTCCCAGGTTCAATTGTGGTCAAGGGCATGTACCTTGGTTATGGGCATATGTAGGAGGCAACTGATAAATGTTTCTCAGCGATGTTTCTAACTCTCTATCCCTCTCCCTTCCTCTCTGTAAAAAATCAATACAATATATTTTAAAAAATAATAATATCCTCTTTATGGAGTTGTTGGGAGAATTAATTAATACATTTAAAACTCACCAATATGTCTAAAATATATTAAATTATAAATGATTATTAGTTAATAAGCTTTCAGAAAATGAATTAGCTTTGGGAAGTCTATGATTCTGTTTTTAAAGATTATTGTAAAAATGCATTTTGCTCTTTAATTTTTATCTGTATTTATGTACAAAATGACATTTTAAATTATTTTTCATTGCATATACATTTTTTAACAATTTGTCTTAATGATCAACAATATACATTAAAGACAAAAGTTTAATCAAATACTATTATAGCAGTATTGTATTCAAAAGGGTGGAAGTGTGATTATGATGACATTAAACCTGTGGTTTCAATACGGAGTCTTAGAAGCTGCAATTGAATCTTGATACCTACTTACCAATTATTTGTCAATAAGTTGAGATAGGCATTTCTATTCAGAAACTTAATCTTGTGAAATGGATGGCTATTTTTCCCTCAGAAGATCAGAAATGCTAAACTTACTCTCATAAAAAAAGTATATAATGGTTTTTACCTGTTAAGTAATAAGAATCAGATTGTTCCCCCTAAGTGAAGAAGCTTTAATATAAGTTTTGAGGCCATGAATCTTATGGGATTTTCCAATCCACAAATGTGCATACTTACTATAGAATAATTCCCAGCACAAAGACAGGTGTGTGAAAGATCAAGTATTTAGGAGAAGTATTATTTGGGCACTTAAATCATTAGACTCTCTGACCTATGAAACAATAGTAATTTAAAAATACTGACAATCTGCTCTTTTTAAGAAAATTATGTGGTTTTAGCTGCATTTAATTTTTGCAACTCTGAATGTTATGCTTTTCTATAAGAAAATGGAAACCTTCACTCTCCTATCTGAATAAACAACTCTTTTCATTTATACTTGTCAGTAAGGGTCAGAGAATCATTTCAACATAGACTAACCCACCAGGACACTTAATTAAAGCCATAACATGGTTTGCATCAAAATTAATCATACTTCTGTTTAAAAAAATCCTCCTGAGATGGAATGTATCTACTTATTTTGTGGCAATTCTGATGGTGCACTTGACAAGTACTCATAAATTTCTCTTCAGAGTCAGGTCTAAAGACAATTGTACAAAGATGGGTTGATTTGTGTCACTAATGTCATCAATAAAATAGGCATAAACCTAAACAATGTTGAATGTACAATTCATGATGCCAATTTGGAGCCATTTTTTCCTATTAAAAGTAGATTTTACTTATCAAAATAATGTAGTTTTATTTATTTTTTATTTTTTAAATTATTTTATATTATTAAATTATTATCTGTGTACATATACCATTGCCCCCTCCCACCCCCCGCCCATACATGCCCTCCCTCCCCAGAGTTTTGTGTTCACTGGTTGTATTTATATGCATGTATACAAGTCCTTCGGTTGATCTCCTATCTTTTAGTTTTTAAGACATTCTCAGTATCAGAATACTATGCATAGAATTAAAATTTTTTTCCCTAACTGGTTTGGCTCAGTGGATAGAGCATCAGCCTGGGACTGAGGGGGGCCCAGGTTCTATTCCAGTCAGGGGCAAGTGCATGGGTTGTGGGCTCAACTAGGGGGCATGAGAAGGCAACAAATCAATGATTCTCATCATTGATGTTTCTATCTCTCCCTTTCCCTTCCTCTCTGAAATCAATAAAACTATATTTAAAAAATAATTAAAACTTTCTTTCCCTAGGCAAATCAGATCACTGATCCTCATGTAACTTTAAACAATTATAAAAGTTATTGTATAAAAATAAGGGTGGTAAGTAAAGGATAAAACTACTTAGTTGGAAGTACACATACACATTTTCTCCTTTTAAAACATTAGAAAATTTTCTTGTAATATGAAAGGAATAGCTGGTTCGAGACCTGGCTTACCATGTGGCCAATAAAGCCATTGCCATTTTATTGCTAATAGAATGGGCTAGATGCAAAATTCACAGTAATCATTTTTAAGGAGATTTACCCTGAAGTTTCACACATACCTCTTCTTGTCCCCTCCTCCTCTCATCCCCTCCCTCACTTAAATAAATCACTCATGCAGGTTCAGTGAGAGCTTAGGAGATATAGTCTGTACCTAAGGGATTATACTAGTATGTATGGTTGATATTCAAACATTCTATTATCAAAAACAGAAAGGATGTTAGATACTAAAGCACAGTTTATATCAATAGTTTATACTTCATGACCTTCAAATATTTTTTGGCAGCTGGCCATTTATTCTCTTTTCCACAGGATCATGAATTTCCCATGGGGAATCATGCCTCTTTCACTTTCTCTTTTTAAATGTTACCTTAATTTCCATTCCCTGACTCCAGTGGTGGGAAACTCTACTTAGGCCATATCATTTAGAATAACTTTATCTTGCCGGTTACTGATTGTTCCTGGGATTGGTGCTAAACCTACCTACACAGAAATAGATAATTCTTGATTCTAGGCAGGAACTTCATCTTTTTTCCAATTATTGTGTACAAAAGACACCACTCTTTTGGAGCTATTGACATCTATTTCCATAGCACATGGAGCCTGAAAATAAAGCCAATACAGAGTGAAGCCAAATCAAAGAACAGAGGTAAATGTGATATTGACTACCTCCCATGAGCCCTGTATCCAGGCCTATTTAAACTATTTCCTTTTAGCCAAAACTGGTTTGGCTCAGTGGATAGAGCTCAGGCCTGCGGACTGAAGGGTCCCAGGTTCAATTCTGGTCAAAGGCATGTATCAATACTTTGGTTGTGGGCACATCCCCAGTGGGGCATGTGCAGGAGGAAGCTAATAGATGTTTCTAGCTCTCTATCACTCTCTCTTCCTCTCTGTCAAAAAATCAATAAAATATATTTTAAAAAATAAACTGTTTCCTTTTACCCCTATATTTTTTAGTCTATATAAGCCAATAAATTTCCTTCAAAACTTAATTTAACAAAGCATTACAAAGAATTATGTAAGTGTGAAAAAGAATTTTTTGGTTAATTTTTTATAGATGATGATTCTAAAATATAATAGAATACTATTAAAGTTTTGCCCCGTGAGCTCTTATTCTAAATATGCAGTATTTTGGACATTTCCTCATGGGTTACAAAAATATGTTTAGCAATGACACTTCCAGTTCACCTTATATAAACTTGACATGTTAAAATTGTATTTTTGATTGTGTGCTAAATTGAAAGGATCTTCCATTTTCTTTTCGTATTTGTGACAATCACTATTGTGCCATATCACACAATTCTAAGATTTTGCTCAAGCAGAAAGCAAAATTTCTGAGAAGCTTTCTGGCTTTTCCCCTTGATTACTTACCCGCCCCCCTTTCCTGTGCTCTATGTATACCACTATCTTATCCCTCAAATACTTACATTTAGACTAAAGGCCTGGTGCATGAAATTCATGCACATGTGCTGGGGGGTCCCTCAGCCCAGCATGCAACCTCTCACAATCTGAGACCTCTCTCACAATATGGCACTGCTGGCTCCTAACTGCTCACCTGCCTGCCTGATCACTCTAACCGCCTCTATCAGCCTGCCTGATGCCCCTAACTGTTTGCCTGCCTGCCTGATCCCCCCTAACTCCTTACCTACCTGCTTGATCACCCTAACCACCTTGCCTCGGCTTCCACCATGACGGCTTCGTCCTGAAGGACATCCAGAATGATGTCCAGAAGGTCGTTTGCCTGTCTGGTCTAATTAGCATATTACACTTTTATTATTAGAGATTACCTGTTTAATTTTCTGTCTTCATACGTACCATGTGATTAATACATCTTATATTCTCAAGACCAATACAGATGCTGTGAACATAGCAGAAGTTCAATAATTTTTTTTATCAAATAGACTTTATGTTTTAGAGAAATTTAGTTTTACAGCAAAATTTAGAAGAAAGCTCCCATATACTTGCTGCTCTCTCACTCACACTATCAACTCTTGAACCATAATGGTACATTTGTTATAATCAGTGAACCCACACTGACACATTATTAGCACCCACAGCCCATGATTTATATTTGATCTAGTCCAGTCTTGTGTTACACATTTTATGGATTTTGACAAATCCATACACCTATATGCATCTACTATAATAGTATCATACAAAATAGTTTTACTACTCTAAAATTTTTCTGTGCTCTACCTATTCATTCCTATTCCAAAGCTATAGTAAACATTGATCTTTTTATTGTCTTCATAGTTTTGCCTTTTTCAGAATGTCACATAGTTGAAATCATATAGTATGTAGCCTTTTCAGATTGACTTATTTCACTTATTAATACTAAGGCGGGGCAAAAATAGTTTATAGTTGTGAATACTTGAAATAGAGTTTATTCATGTATTACTTATTATTATATGATTTTCCATATGAACAACCATAAACCTACTTTTGCCCCACCATGTGTATTTAAGTTTTCTCCCTGTCTTTACATGGATTGAGATAGCATTCCTTTTTAATTTTTTTAAAATTTAAATATATTTTTTATTTACTTCAAAGAGGACAGGAGAGGGAGAGAGAGAGATAGAAACATCAATAGTGAGAGAGAGTCATTGATGGGCTGCCTCCTGCATGCCCCCTACTGGGGTTTGAACCCACAACTTGGGCATATGCCCTTGATAGAAATTGAACCTGAGACCATTCAGCCTGCAGGCTGATGCTCTATACACTAAGCCAAACTGGCTAGAGCAATATGTCATTTCTTTTTAGTGCAGAATAATATCTTGATGTCTAGAGGTATTACAGTTTATCCATTTACCTGCTGAAGGTCATTTTGGTTACTTCCATGTTAGGGTAATTATTAATAAAGCTGTTACAAACAGTCATGTGCAGGTCCTTTTGTGAACATAACTTTTCAGTTTATTTTGGATAAATATAAAGAACACTAGAGTCCCCGTGCATGAAATTTGTGGATGGGGGTTTGGGGTCCCCGAAGCCCAGCCTGCTCCCTCTCCAATCTGGTATTCCACGGGGAATGTCAGACTGCCAGTTTAGGCCTGATCCCAACAGGCAGTCAGACATCCCTCTCACAATCCTGGACTGCTGGCTCCTAATCTCTCACCTGCCTGCCTGGTCGCCCCTAACTGCCCCCCCCCAAGTCAGCTTGATCACCCCTCACTGTTTCTGCATGCCAACCTAATAGACTCTCATTGCCCTCCCCCACCACCCCGCTGATCTGGTTGCTCCTAACTGCAGCCCCCACAGGCTTGGTCACCCTTTAATGCCTCCCTTACTGGCCTGCTTGCCCCAACCGCTCCCCTCTGCCAGCCTGGTCGCTCCTAACTGCTCCCCCCCCCCCCCCCCACTGGCCTTATCACCCCCAACTTTCCCGCCTGTGGCCTGGTTGCCCCTCACGGCCCTTCCCCCCTGCTGGCCTGGTTGTCCCAAGAAGCTTGCTATTCACTTGTTTGGTCATCCCTTACTAACCCTCCTGCCAGCCTGGTTGCCCCATGCAGCCTGCTTGTTTAGTTGCTTGGTCATCCCTCACTAACCCTCTTGCTGGCCTGGTCATAGGCAGCCATCTTGTGAAGGTATGAGAGTTAATTTGCATATTACCTATTTATTATATAGGATAGTTGCTGGATTGTATGTTCAGTTTTATAAGAAATGGGTAAACTATCTTTCAAGGTGGAGGTATCATTTTAAATTTACACTAGCAAAATAAAAGTTCCTGTTGGTCTATCTCTTGTCAGTGTTTTAGATTTTAGCCATTGAAATAGTTATGTAGTGATAACTTATTGTTTTAATGCACATTTTCCTGATGACTTAACATGTGAAGCCTTTTTCATATGCTTATTTTTCATATATATATATATATATATATATATATATATATATATATTTTTTTTTTTTTTTTTTTTTTGATGAGGGGTGTCTGTTAAGGTGTTTGGCCCATGCTTTAATCTGGTTGCTTGCTTTCTTATTGTTGAGTTTTAAGAGTTCTTTGCATATATTTTTTAAAAAGTACTTTATTAAATATGTCTTTTGCAAAGATTTTCTCTGAATCTGTGGCTTATTTCTCATTCTTACAATATATTTCACAGAATACAAGTTTTTTATTTTGATAAATTCAAGTTTATCAGTTATATCTTTCATGTATTGCATCTTTGGTATTGTGTATAAGTCATTGCCACATCCAAGGTCCTCTGGAATTTCCCTTGTGTTATCTTGCAGGAGTTTTAACATTTTCACTTTACATTTATATCTATGATCCATTTTGAGTTAACTTTTGTGAAAGATATAAGGTCTGGGTTGAGATGCTATTGTTATTTTTATTGTGGATGTCCAGCTTTCCCAGCACTATTTCTTAAAAAGACTATTTTTTTTCTCCATTGTATTGCCTTTGCTCCTTTGTCAAACATCAATTGACTATATTTATATGAGTTGTTTCTGTTCTGTATTCTGTTCCATTGATCCATTTTCCAATCCTTTTTGTCAATGCCAAACTGTCATGATTACTGTAGCTTTATAGCAAATCTTAAAGTTGAGTAGTGTCTTTCTCCTTTTCCTTCAATGTTGTTCTGGATATTTTGGGTCTTTTGCTCTCCATATAAAATGAATCAAATATATTTTATTTAAGTATTTTTTAAAAAGCATTTTGTAATACTTATGTCATCTATTCTAGATATTATTTTTGTTTTTTGTTTTTTTTTTAGTTTTTATTTTTTTATTTTTTTTTTTTAATATATTTTATTGATTTTTTTTTTTTTGCCCCCCACCCTCCCTCCCACACATCCCCTCCCTCCCCAGAGTTTTGTGTCCATTGGTTATACTTATATGCATGTATAAAAGTCCTTCGGTTGATCTATTATCCCCCCCAGATCTTCCTCCCCTCCCCGCTGTAATTTGACAGTCTACTTGTTGATTTACTGTCTCTATATCTATCTTTTGGTTCATCAGTTTATAATGCTCTTTGTTATCCACAAATGAGTGAGGTCATGTGGTGTTTCTCTTTCATTGATTGGCTTATTTCACTCAGCATGATGTTCTCCAGTTCCATCCAGTTTGCTGCAAATGATGAGAATTCCTTATTTTTTATGGCCGCATAGTATTCCATTGTGTAGATGTACCAAAGTTTTTGGATCCAATCATCTGCTGACGGACACTTAGGCTGTTTCCAAATTCTGGCTATTGTAGATTGTGCTGCTATGAACATAGGGGTGCATATATCCTTTCTGATTGGTGTTTCTAGTTTCTTGGGATATATTCCTAGAAGTGGGATTACTGGGTCAAATGGGAGTTCCATTTTCAGTTTTTTGAGGAAACTCCACACTGTTCTCCACAGTGGTTGCACCAGTCTACATTCCCACCAGCAGTGCACGAGGGTTCCTTTTTCTCCGCAACCTCGCCAACACTTGTCGTTTGTTGATTTGTTGATGTTGGCCATTCTGACAGGTGTGAGATGGTACCGCATTGTTGTTTTGATTTGCATCTCTCGGACAATTAGTGACTTTGAGCATGTTTTCATGTGCCTTTTGGCCTTCCTTCTGTCTTCTTTTGAAAATGTTCTATTTAGGTCCATTGCCCATTTTTTAATTGGATTATTTATCTTCCTTTTATTTAGTTGTATAAGCTGTTTGTAGATGTTGGAGATTAAACCTTTATCAGTGGTATCATTTGCAAATATGTTCTCCCACACTGTGGGCTTTCTTGTTGTTTTGTTGATGGTTTCTTTTGCTGTAAAAAAGCTTTTTATTTTGATGTAGTCCCATTTGTTTATTTTCTCTTTAGCTTCCATTGCCCTAGGGGTAGTATCAGTGAAGAAGTTCTTTTGGCATACGTCTGAGATTTTGCTGCCTGTGGATGCTTCTAGTATTTTTATGGTTTCCCATCTGATGTTTAAGTCCTGTATCCATTTTGAGTTTATTTTTGTGAATGGTGTAAGTTGGTGGTCTAGTTTCATTCTTTTGCATGTGTCTGTCCAATTTTCCCAACACCATTTATTGAAGAAACTGTCTTGACTCCATTGTATATTCGTGCCTCCTTTGTCAAATATTAGTTGAGCATAGTGATTTGGGTTGATATCTGGGTTCTCAATTCGATTCCATTGATCTATATGTCTGTTCTTGTGCCAGTACCAGGCTGTTTTGAGAACAGTGGCTTTGTAATATAGTTTGAAGTCTGGTATTGAGATCCCTCCTACTTTACTCTTCTTTCTCAGGATTGCTGTGGCTATTCGGGGTCTTTTATTGTTCCAAATGAACTTTTGGAGAGTTCTTTCTAGGTCGGTGAAATATGTCGTTGGTATTTTAATGGGGAGTGCATTGAACCTATAGATTGCTTTAGGAAGTATGGACATTTTGATGATGTTGATCCTACCAATCCATGAACATGGTATGTTCTTCCATCTCCTTACATCTTCCTCTATCTCTTTTTTCAGTGTCGTGTAGTTTTCCCCATATAGGTCCTTTACTTCCTTAGTTAAAGTTATTCCTTGGTATCTTAATTTTTTTGGTGCGATGGTAAATGGAATTGCTTTTTTAGTCTCTGTTTCTGCAGTTTCTCTGTTGGTGTATAGAAAAGCCATGGATTTCTTGGCATTAATTTTGTATCCTGCTACATTACCAAATTCATTTATTAAGTCAATTAGTTTTTTAATGGAGTCTTTTGGGTTTTTTATGTACAATATCATGTCATCGGCAAATAAGGATAACTTTACTTCTTCTTTTCCAATTTGGATGCCTTTTATTTCCTCCTCTTGTCTAATTGCAATGGCTAGTACTTCCAGTACTATGTCAAACAGGAGTGGCGAGAGTGGGCATCCCTGTCTTGTTCCTGTTCTTAGAGGGAATGGTTTTAGTTTTTGCCCATTGAGTATAATGTTGGCTGTGGGTTTATCATATATAGCTTTTATTATGTTGAGGTATGATCCTTGTACTCCCACCTTGTTAAGAGTTTTTATCAGAAAAGGGTGTTGGATTTTATCGAATGCTTTTTCTGCATCAATTGATATGACTATATGATTTTTATCTTTCAATTTGTTTATGTGATGTATCACGTTTATTGATTTGCGGATATTGTACCATCCTTGCATTCCTGGAATAAATCCTACTTGGTCGTGGTGTATGATCTTTGTGATGCTCTTCTGGAGTCGATTTGCTAGAATTTTGTTGAGGATTTTAGCATCTATGTTCATGAGGGATATTGGTCTGTAATTCTCTTTCATTGAGTTGTCTTTATCTGGTTTTGGTATTAGGGTGATGCTGGCTTCATAGAAGGAATTTGGAAGTGTTCCTTCCTCTTGGATTTTTTGGAATAGTCTGAGGAGGATAGTTTTTAGTTCTTCCTTGAATGTTTGGTAAAACTCTCCTGTGAAGCCATCTGGCCCTGGGCTTTTGTTTGCTGGAAGCTTTTTGATGACTGTTTCAATTTCTTCCCAAGTCACTGGTTTATTGAGATTTTTAGATTCTTCCTGATTGAGTTTTGGAAGATTATATTTTTCTAGGAATATGTCCATTTCCTCCAGGTTGTTCAGTTTGTTGGAGTAGAGTTGTTCATAGTATTTTGTAACAATCCGTTGTATTTCGGTGGGGTCTGTTGTTATTTCACCTCTTTCATTTCTGATTTTGTTTATTTGGGTCCTCTCTCTTTGTTTCTTGGTTAGTCTGGCTAGAGGTCCATCTATCTTGTTTATCCTTTCAAAGAACCAGCTCTTGGTTTTGTTGATCTTATGTATTGTTTCTTTGGTCTCTATGTCGTTTATCTGTGCTCTGATTTTTGTTATTTCCTTCCTTCTACTTACACTGGGCTTTTCTTGTTGCTCTTTTTCTAACTCTTTGAGTTGTAGAGTTAGATCATTTGTTACACTTTTTTCTAGTTTTTTGCAATAGGCTTGTAAGGATATGAACTTCCCTCTCAAAACTGCTTTTGCTGTGTCCCATAGATTTTGGATTGTTGTGTTTTCATTGTCATTTGTTGCCAGGATGTTTTTAATTTCTTCCTTGATTTCTCTGGTAACCCAGTCCTTGTTTAATAGCATGCTGTTTAGTCTCCATGTGTTTGATTTCTTTGGATTATTTTTATTGTAGTTAATTTCCAGTTTTATGCCATTATGGTCTGAGAAGGTGCTTGATATGATTTCTATCTTCTTGAATTTGAAGAGACTTTGCCTATGTCCCAAAATGTGGTCTATCTTTGAGAATGTCCCATGTGCATTTGAGAAGAATGTATATTCTGTGGCTTTGGGGTGGAATGTTCTGAAGATGTCAATTAATTCCATCTGGTCTAGTGAGTCATTTAGGATTGATATTTCTTTGCTGATTTTTTGTTTGGATGATTTGTCGAAGGGTGACAGTGGGGTATTAAAATCTCCTACTATGATTGTATTGCTGTTAATCTCTCCCTTAATGTCCTCCAGCAGTTTTTTTATGTATTTGGGTGCTCCCGTATTGGGTGCATATATATTTACCAGGGTTATTTCTTCTTGTTTGATTGCTCCCTTTAGTATTATGAAGTGGCCTTCATTGTCTCTTGTTATGTCCTTCACTCTGAGATCTAATTTGTCAGATATAAGTATTGCTACCCCAGCTTTCTTTTCATTTCCATTTGCCTGGAAAACCTTTTTCCATCCCTTCACCCTCAGTCTGTGTGCATCTCTTTTTCTGAGGTGGGTTTCTTGTAGACAGCAGATGTATGGGTCTTGTTTTCTTATCCAATCTGTTACCCTATGTCTTTTGATTGGAGCATTTAAACCATTTACATTTAATGTTATTAATGATAGGTACTCATTTGATGCCATTTTTATTCTATACCCCTGTGTTCCTTCTTCACTTCCTATTTATTTATTTTTACAGTAGACCTTTGAGCATTTCTTGCATTGCTGATTTGGTGGAGATAAATTCCTTTAGTCTTTTTTTGTCTGTGAAGCTCCTGATTTCCCCTTCAATTTTGATTGATAGTCTTGCTGGGTACAGTATTCTTGGATTCAGACCCTTTCTTTGCATGACTTTGTATATTTCATCCCATTCCCTTCTGGCCTGATAAGTTTCTGTTGAGAAATCAGTTGTTAGTCTGATGGGGGTTCCTTTATATGTAACTTTCTGTCTCTCTCTGGCTGCTTTTAAGATTCTAACTTTGTCATTGGTGTTTGCCAATTTAATTATAATATGTCTTGGCGTCGGTCTTCTGGGATCCATTTTGCTTGGGACTCTGTGAGCATCTTGGATTTGTGTGGGTTTTTTCTTCTCTATCTCAGGAAAATTTTCTGTCATTATTTCTTGAAATACATTTTCCATGTCTACCTCGGTTTTCTTTCCTTCCGGAACCCCTATTATTCGAATATTGTTTTGTTTTGCATTGTCCCAAAGCTCCCGTAGGCTCTCCTCCTGCTTTTTAATTTTTTTTTCTAGAAGCTGCTCTAATTGGGTATTTTTTTCCATCTTGTCTTCTAGCTCACTGATGCGATCCTCTGCTTCTTCTAGTCTGCTCTTGATGCTATCTATTGAGTTCTTCATAGTAGCGATGTCATTTTTCATTTCATCTTGAGTCATCTTCATTTCCTCTTGGGTTTTTTTCATTTCCTCTTGGGTCTTACTCAAATTGTCAAATTTGTCTTCCATTCTTTTTAGCCATCTTAAGATTGTTACTCTGAATTCTTGCTCTGGTAGGTTGCTTGCCTCTATATCGTTTACTTCCTTTTCTGGTGAAGCCTGCTTTTCTTTCATATGCGGGCTGTTTTTTGGTCTCCCCATGATCTATGATGTCTGGTTGTGTAGTTCTCTCTCTCCTGCTTTGATTTAAAGGCACAAAATACAACACAACCAGGTACAACACACAAGGCACTGAATCGAAATGTGTTTGCGATATTAATAACCACCAATAAGGGTGACTAGAACCCAGCTAACAAAAACATGCAATCAAACAAAAAGCATAGGCAAATCAATCTTATAAAAGAAAAGCATACAACTTCAGTAAAGTTAACATTCAACATACAACTTCAGAGTTAGAGAGTAAGACTGTTTTGTTTTTTTTGTTTTTTTTTTGTTTTTAGGACAACTGCGAGGGAGGTGTGAATGGGTTTGGAGCAGGTAGTTGGAAATTAGATATATACAAGTAGGGTGAAATTTTAGGAGGGGGTAGACAGATGGAATGGGGGAAATCTAGAGCAGGAAAGGGTTAAGATAAACAGGGTATCAAAGGAAAAGATTGGAAAGAGGGTGAGGGCATAAAGGTAGGGTTGAGATAGAATAAAGCGTTGGAGAAAGAAGGATAGATAAAGACTGTAGAACAGTAATCCTGAAATTAAAAAAAGAAAAAAAAAAAAAAAAAAATATATATATATATATATATATATAATCAAATGGAATAAAAATAATAAAAATAAACAAAAGAAAATAAGATGAAAAAGGTAAATTAGTAGTAGTAATAATGTTGATTACATATACAATGTAATAATTATCAAGATAAAATCAAGTGAGGAAAAAGAAAAAAAATAGTTTCTTGAGTAAACGTTGCAAATAATGAAAACAAAAGTAAAAAACAAAAATTTAAAAATTAAAAAAAAATAATAATAAAATTTTAAAAATTTAATTAAAATTAGCAGTAATGAAGGTCATTCGCTTCCTCTATTGTTATGATCCAGTCCTGATTTTTAGGCAGGTTTTGCTTTGTTTTTATTACACTAGAGTCAATTTGTGACTTAGCCTCTGGGGGCAGTGTTTCTAGGTTGACTTCCCAGACTCTTAAGCCTCTCCAGCTTTTTTTTTTTTTCCGTCCTCTCTGAAGCTGGAACTATGGAGGGGGGAGGGGGCAGGTCCGAGCAACTGCAATCTCCCGCAACTCTCCGATATCCCTCCGAGCGGGATCCAAATGTGTTGCTCTTTAGATATCTCCCCTGTTAGGAGCCCCGTCCACTTTCAAGGGTGACAACCGCCCAACAGCGGGGGCTTCTACTTGTAATCACCACCCCTGTCCTCCAGCTTCCGGGAGCGCGCTCTGTGCGCACAGGCTTTTTGTTTTCGCCGCGAGCGCTCTCCACCCTCTCCCCGCGAAATCTGACCTTTTCGCTGAGCAGTGGGGCAATCCTGTGAGGGCAAGTGTTCGCGCCGCTTGGGATCCGCGTTCTGGGGGTCACAGATGCTTGGTGGTCGCTGCGGCTGTGGATATTCAGGCCTCTGACACGATCCTATCTTCCTCTCAAGATGGCGAGGTTTCCCCGTCCAAGCCGGTAGGTAGCTCCGGGCAGGGACACAGCCCGCGTGGGTGCTTCTCTGTGAGGGGCACCTCTGTCAGCAGCCCCCCAGCAGTTTCTTCTAGTGTTCGCTGTCTCCCAGCTTGCCAATAAACACTCACAGCACAAGACCCTCAGTTGCTCTCTCTTTCTGCTTCGGGAGAGGGCTCAGAATCCGCCCATCTATTCTTCCGCCATCTTACCTCCTCCAATCCTATGAGTAGTTTTTAGAATAAACTCCAAAGGCTCCCGCTCGGCTCGGTCACGCCGTCAGGTGCCGGCTGCCGCCGTCGGCGCTGACCTTCGCCGCCGCCGCCGGAGCCGTGGCGGAGGCTGCGGCCGCCATGTTCCCGTCTAGATATTATTTTTGAAAGGAGTTAGACTTTGCGTGGTGAGTACACAATGCAATATACAAATGATCATCCTACCTAATAAAAGAGTAATATGCAAATTAACCATTATTCCACTACACCCACAAGCCAATCAGAGTGAGTATGCAAATAAACCCAACCAAGATGGCTACTAGAAGGGAGGCTTGGGTTTCCCTGCCAATGGAGGAAGCCAAGCTTTCCACACACCCTGGCAGGCCCAGGCCTCCACTCAAGGCTACAAAGTTTCAATTATAGAAGGTATACAAATCCAAACAGAAATGGCAGCAGCCACTGAGCAAGCAGGAGGCTTGGCTCTGCTCTAGGCTACAAAGTTTCAATTGTAGAAGGTAAATAAATTCCAGATACCAGGGCCTCTTCTTGGGTCGCCAGGGGGCATGGCCAGCCTGGAAACCACCACAGGCCTCTCACTCAGGCCACTCCATGCCCCAAGAGAATTCACCCTGATCCTGGACACCCTTCAAGGCAAACCAGCTGGGTCCCACCCTTGCACCAGGCCTCTATCCTATCTAATAAAAGAGTAATATGCAGATTGATCATCACTCCAACAAACAATATGGCTGCCCCCATGTGGACAAAGATCCTGCCCCCATGCAGACACAAGATGGCCACCACAAGCTGGCCAGCAGGGGAAGGAAGTTGGGAGGGACTAGGCCTGCAAAGGAGGGCAGTTGGAGGCAATCAACCCTTCATGGGAAAGCAGTTAGGGGTGACCAAGCTGGCAGACAAGGAAAGTTGGGGGCAATCAGGCTGGCAGGGGAGCAGTTAGGCATCAATAAGGCTGGCATGGGAGTGGTTAGGGTGATAAGGCTGGTAGGCAGAAGTGGTTAGGGGCAATCAGGAAGGCAGGCAAGTGAGCAGTTGGGAGCCAGCAGTCTGGATCGGGAGAGGGATATCCCAGATTGGAGAAGGTGCAAGCTGGGCTGAGGGATACCCACCCAACCCCTGTGCACAAATTTTGTGCACCAGGCCTCTAGTATATAATAAAAGCCTAATATGCTAAGTGTCTGGTCATCCATTCAACCAATCAAAGTGTAATATATTAATGATATGCTAAGGCCACTCAACTGCTTCCTATGACATGCACTGACCACCATGGGGCAGATGCTCCGACTGGTAGGTCAGCTTGCTGCTGGGGTCCAGAGTATTTTATTATGCAGGATGATCATTTGTATATTGCATTGATCAGGACTGAGTGAGAAGGGCCAGACACACATTGAAGCCTTCCCTCGATCCCTCCTTGGCTGGACAGCCTCCCTCATCCCTCCTTGGCCCCAATTATGCACTGGTGGGGTCCCTCAGCCTAGCCTGTACCCTCTTGCAATCTGGGACCCCTTGGGGGTTGTCAGGGAGCCAGTTTTGGCACAATCCTGCAGGCCATCCTAAGGGACTCCACTGGTGCATTAATTTGTGCACTGGACCTCTAGTTTATTATACAATTATATACCTCAAACTTATATAATGTTATTAACCAATGTTACTTCAATAAGTTTAATTAACAAATAGTCCTTGTACCCAGCCAATTTGGCTCAATGGATAGAGCGTTGGACTGTGGACCAAAGGGTCCCAATGTTCAATTCTGGTCAGGGCTCATGCAGAAGGTAACCGATTGATGTGCTTCTTCACATTGGTGTTTCTCTTTGTCTTTCCCTCTCTCTCCCACTTTCCTAAAATTTAGTGGAAAAAAATATCCTCAAGTGAGGATTAAGAAAATAAATAAATAAATAAATAAATAGCCCTTGCAATAACAATGAGCTTTTCTCCATAGAAATAGCAAAATAAAATTCTCTGGACTCATCATCACTGGGGCAATGAAATTAAAATTTTGTGATCACATTTCCATTATATTAAAACAGGTGTCCTTTTTTTTTGGGGGGGGGGGGAGAGGCAGTTAATAGGCTTATGCCTTATTTTTGAGATAGTTGCCTAGGCTAGGCTAGAGTCTAATCAGTATTCAGGCAAAGAAAAATATTGACAGGAATATGGATTATAGCTTTCTATGCTAATAGAAGTGATTACACTTGTACTTTAATCCTGTTTGCTTGAATATAGCTATGGTAAGTGAACTGGAGTGAAGAGAGTCCTGCACTTTCATTGAGAAGACTTAGCTTCAGGACTGCTATTTCCTGTGTATTCAGCCACTTACCTATTCACTTATCCCAAGGCAAAATTTCTCTCTGTATTCTCATAAAGCAGGCCATTTTTCGTCCTAGCCTTGAAATACAGACTGTGTGTGAAATTGACTCTCTTGGGTATAAGGAAGGTAACCATAAACAATGATTTTTATTTGATTCTTAGTATTCCTGAATCCTCTGTTCTTCAATGAGATAATCTAGCTCCTTAACCAGTAATAAACTTGTTCCTAAATGTCCCAAATTTTATCAAATGTATGTATGAGGTGGCAAGAACTAGCACCTTAAAACAGTGGTGGCTTCTATTGACATTTTGAACAGTTAGTTTCTGAAGAAAGAAAAAATATATATAATAGGTTTTAGTAACATTTTGAACTAGGCTCCTCTGTTCTGGAAAACTTAAGTTTGAAACTATTATCTGCATTGCAAAGATGTGTTATTTTAAAAAGTGGTGTTTGTATGCCTTTCGATTGCTTTTGTGCAGTTTTTTGATATATGATTTAATAAGATGTGCACACATAAAATAAGGGCTTTTATAACCTTTCCCTTAATCTTCTTTTATTATTTATACCTTTGATGATTTTAAGCCATGGGTTGTTTACAGTAGGTATGCTATTTTGTTTAGTGATTTGAACGATAAGAAAAAGAGACAGAAAAAGAAGAAGCGTGATCAAAGTTAACTGTTATATTTTTGGGATTTGGCACTGCAAACTGTTTCACCATTTCATTTCTTTAATTTAGAAAATAACTGCTTTTCCTCTTAATCAAAAGGAAAGGATCGAATAGGTTTAAAAATAAATAATGAGAAGTGATGATTTAGAAATAACCTCCCAATGTTCAAATAATCATTCATTAAAAATAAAATAACATATGGCAGCTGTGATCAAGCATTATACTAAACAATTTATAGCTGAAAATTGTTTTTTAAAACCAGATCTGGAAATGTAAAATAGCATTTGTGCCCAGGGAAATATTAAAAAAAAATTGTTTGAGGAGAGGTTTTATGTCCAGAGGCCAAAATGTAGCAAATATGAGTGTACCATAAAAAGCTATATGTGGACATGAGGCTGAAAAAAACAACAGAGGGGTCAGGGGGTTACATTTGATTTTAACTGAAACAGAGGGACTTTGCAAGTTTTGGCAGATGCACATATATGCATAATTTGTATTTGGAGATGACAATTTGTTTCATTGCGAAAACCTAACTATATAGTAATTTAAGTTACTAAACCATAGTCATGAGAGTTGTAAGGAGATTTTACTAATTTCAAAATACAAGTGAAAATATTAGGTGATAGAATGGCTATGGATGTTGGGGGGTAGTGAGATGACCCTAGAGACTCTAATTTGCCTAACTAGCATTTGTTGTTAATTTAAAAATTAAGTATATTAATGACACAGCACAGTTTGTTTTTAGAAGTTTGAAACCTCTCAAATGTTAGGTTTTTATGTAGGTTAGATCAAAGCCAACAGCAATTAGAAATGTCACAAGAAACTTGCAGCTAATGATTTGACTGGATGATCAGAACTGACATCATCAAATAGATCAGGTATCTCCAAACATGATTCTCTAAAAAGGACACAGAAAAAGCTTTTGTAGGTATTTCTATTGGAGAAGCATAACTTGAATCTAATCATAAAAATCATTAAAGTATTTATCTTTTTAAAAGAATTTGTAACAATGTCAATTCAACTCTTATCTTCTTTCCAGAGGGGAATATGGTTTTTTCTCTCCCCTGACAGGCAAGCATTTAACATCACATGGGATGCAGATTGTCACTGGGTTATTAATCACGAATGCAGGATATCCATTGCATTTAATATTCAAGGCATCTGACTTACTATATGTCTTTTGCCCAACTTGCAAAGCCCAAACTAAGAAACAGAAATATAGTTGTCCCTAAAACATAGATATACATTCATAACCATTTTCTCATTAACAATTGCATCAGAGACAAAAGTTTTTGTCAACATTTGTTTGAAGGACAAGCTGGACATATAAAGAATGTGTGTTATTCAATCTGCCTGTGAAATCCATTAGTAAAGCAATATGTGAATTAAAAAGCAAAACAAACACCTACAAGAAGCAGTCATCTATATTTCCCCCTTCAAATATGTCATAGTTTTATCAACTGGAAAGGAGAATATTGCTGAAATGATTTTAAAAATAAAAGTAGATCATTGCAAATCAATGTTCTTGGGTATTTATTGTAAACCTGCCTACCTATCAGAGGGCTATAAACTGCGTTGACATTGACAGTTAACTAATTACAGGTATTGTGAGTAGAGTCAGATTCTAGTAAAATGCTCTGAGATAATATTCAAGTCAGCTCATATTTTCTGATATTGTCAGATTAACATCTGTCTACAAATATCTTATTCTCACCTCCCAGAGACAGCAATGCTAGCCTTGGGTCTCCCTGCATTCCTACGCCTGTCACTCATCTCTTATTAGAAACAAGATTAGGGCTTACGTGTTTGTACCTTTCTGTGTCGCTCACAGTTATTCCTCATGGCCTCTTCATGCTGAATAGGACAACTAATTGTGCTGAGGAGTTCTACTCGCCTCTAATAGGTTAAGTAGTAACTACATTATGGCTCTGGTAAGTTGTGTGACATCTCCTTTCCACTTAATTTTGAGGATATAAGTACTAACAATGGTCTGCTAATAGAAATCTCAGTCCTAAAATACATTTTTTTTCTTCTGCTGTGGCTTCCTTAGAGTTTATGATAACATACTTGTTCTTCTTCCTATCGCCTAAAGGCTGAAACGGCAAAGCTTACCTATGCTACACTGATAACATCAATTTGTGCACATCTCCTGAAGCTTACATATACCAGCAGGTCTCCTGCTGTAATACCATTTCTGATATAAACTATTCATCTGCCCTAACCAAAAAGTGAACTTTTAATACAGGCCAGGCCTTTCCTTTCCTCACAGCAATTATCCGCCCTAGACGACTAAAACAAGACCACCTGTGTAAAAGCACAGTGACAATTTATACATATTAGATGCAGAACTTTGATGCTTGCAGGTTGGTAACCATGGGAAGACTGTATCTTTATCTGTTTAATTAATGATGTGGGCTTTTATATTTGGTTTTCATGAGAAATCAGTTGTTGCTTGGTAACCGACTTGCCTGTGGGCTCCCAGAAGAAGCTGAGCTTTCTAAGCAAAGCACCCTGTTGTCTTATAAATAGGGCAGTAAATCTTGCTCAGACATGCCTTAGGCATTCAGCAGCTCTCTGACTGCACAAGTATCTGATTCTGGCTGAGAAGTTCACTTTGCCAGAGACACACTGGAATGGACAGAGGAGAAGCAGAAGAAAGACCCCCCAACTTCCACTTTAGCCTACCAGTGTGAGGAAAGACAAGTTACCAGAGAGATATTTGCTCTCATTTCCCAAACTGAGAAAAATAAACTACATTAGAGGAGAATTAATTAGCTGAAAGTAAAAATCAATTATGATTCGTGGACTATTTAGCTTCAAGACAAACTAAAGCACAGCAGGTCAATGACAAAGTGTGGCACTGAAAGGAAGACATTGAAAAAAAAAAAAAAAAAAAAAAAAACTAAGCCAGTGTGCCTCAGTATTTGACCTTCGACCTATGAACTTAGGTCCGGGTTCGATTCCTAATCAGGGTTTATGCCCTGGTTGCTGCTTGATCCCAAGTGTGGGGTGTGCAGGAGGCAGCCAATCAATTATTCTCTACTATCCTTGATGTTTCTATCTCTCCCTCTCCCTTCCTTCCTGAAATAAATACAAATATTTGTTTAAGAAAAAAGAAAAAATACAACTTATAAAAAGGATTCTACAAGTTATGTATCTCTGATCATGAGGCAATATTTTGTTCAGTCAAGATAACTATGTTCCCTGTGCTACCTTTTATACGCCATAGTATTGCTTATACATAAGTATCTACTATTTATTACATAAAACTGTTTTTTATTCTTATGACAATATAAGCTCTGATAGGACAGGGTACTTTTTTTTTTCTTACCCTATGTTCACAACACCTAGAACAGAACCTAACACAAGATTTCCACACAATAAATGTTTCCTGAATAAAAGTCAAAAAGTGCATAATCTATGATCTCTTTATGGGTAAGGACAATGTTAACATTTTTTATTGCACCTGGTTGCTTTCAATAAAGTTTTATTAAGTAAAGGTAGATGAATGAATGAATAATGGATGAGATAAATGAATGAAACAACAAATGAATGAGTGAGTAAGATAAAAAGAAGACAGGAAGAACAAATACTCTTAGCTGCTAGAAGACTGCGTTAAAAACAACTAACATTCTAAGATTATGTAGTGGTGATTAAACGAAATAGCTCCAAGTAAAGAGTGCTGAGGGTATATGTGGGGAAGCAATTGTGACAAAAAACAATTATTGAATAAAGATTGCCATATGCATGTAAGAATCAAGTATGACATATTTATCCTTTACAAAAAATTTCTCTCAGAGAATTTTTAACTTTTTAAATTTAACTACCATTTATTGACTGCCTACTATATTTCAGGCACTTTTCTCACACTGTTTCAAACCATTAATGCATATAAAGTTAGGCATTAACTGCCCCTATCAAGATGGGAAACCTGACGAAAGGAAGCTAGGAAACCTCTAAACGCATTCTATAAATTAAATGAAATATAACTGTGCCATGCAAAATAAATGGAAGAAAAACATTTCATATTTATTTATTAAAATAACAAAAGTCCAAATAAATGTTTAAGCTCTAGAGTCAATTTCATATTTAGAGTTTACATAGAAGATAAAACATTGACTTTGAAATGCCAAATCTTTCCTTACCCAATACCCTGAAATTATTCAAGAAGGGAGAAAAAAAATGTCTCAGAAGAAATATATACTAAGTGAGCAAATTTGGTTTTTGTTGTCTGTATTATTATTTTTACTAACTATGACAGAACAAATACTAACTAAATTGATGTTCCAATTGATAGCAGCAATTAAAAAAATTGGCAAAATCTATGAAAAATAGAGTATACATTAGAAAAGGTTAATATATTGATTTTAAAATAGAAAAAAATTGCATATCTAGCAATATTTCAATGCTACCTTCAATCCCATTGATCACATTTTAGAATTATTCAAGTAGTTACTGAAAACAAAAAAAGATGAGGAGAGGAAGCTTTATGAAAATAAATGTAAAGCAGACATTATTGTTTTTCATGCTGGCAATAGAGTAATGATTTATATTATTACTCAAGTCCCAATGTAAATAATAGATCATTTTCTTAAAGCAAGAATTTTTTCTTGAAGTATATTTGTTTTCTCAGGGGTACAAATGCTTCTTTGTTAAAATAGTAAAATTGAAAGAAGTGAAAAAATGAAACTCATTAAATAAAGAATATTTTCTCTGTCCTTAAAAATAAAAATAAAAATTGAGTCTATACGCCAGAGTTGTAACCTGTATGAAGAAGCAAATAAAATACAAAATGAATTGTTCATCTTTCTATAGACTTAAATTAGTTCTCTCCTAAAATAGTTAGCCATTTTGTTACATCTGTCATATTGGAAACATACCAACTTACTAGAAACCTTGGAGTGGGCAGTAAAAAATGATAGCAAAGCAATGGCTTGAAAATATAATGTTGCAGTTGGAACCAAGTTTAACCAAACCCTTCTAAAACTATTTTATATGAGTTTACCTCTTGACATTCATACTCTTGACTTTCAGCAAAGCTATTGCCTAAAACTTAGTATCCTACAAAAAGTTCATTGTCTTATTTCTTTTAGATGGCTTTTTAGAAGTAGGAATACTTCTCATTACTCCAATTTAAAAAAATCTGTTCACTCAAATATATATATCACTATTAATAAGTAATCAAATGTATCCAGAAGAGAAAGCTAAAAGTCTTCAAGTAACTTTCATTAAGCTCTTGGAGCTGTATCTTTGTACAGATAAAAACCAATACAGTAATAGCAATGTATCAGGGTGGTTAAACATGCAGACTTTACAATCATATTGTCTAAGACCTTCCAGCAGTAGATAACTCTGTGACATATAACCTCTCAACACTTTAGTAGGTTCATAAAATTGATAACAGAAAATATCTTAAGAATTAAGTAAGACCAATTATATTATCACTATTCGTTAATTCTAGTAGAATCAATTTAAGTTCCACAAGGATAAGAAACATATGTAATTTTGCCTCCTAATGCTTAGCAAAATTTCCAGCAAACAGGATACTCTGTAAATATTAGTTGAATAAGTGGATGCATGTATGAATAAAGGATGAAGTGTTAATTAAATTGATAAAAGACAAAATGTGAGCATCACTTCACCAGCTAAACACAAAACTGAATATTCAACCAATATTTTTCTTCCCCAGTAAACCATTCTGTTGTTGGGCTAAGAAGAAAAAAAAAAATCTATATGTCCTCTGAGCATAACTGTTTTACTACTGCAAGGTGAGAGCAATTTTTCTCAAAAATAACTTTCATTATTCCTTTATATTATTAAGCATTTGGAATAGTATGTGAAGGTAATGAAAATGTTTTTGGCAACTTAGAAAGGCCTTTACTTATAGCTCATGTAATGAGGCCTCAAGGATGTACATTCTTATCTTCCAGGTGATGCTGTTCTCACTGGATGGACAGTTTTTATTTATTTATTTATTTATTTATTTATTTATTTATTTATTTATTTAATTTATGTTTGTACTAAGGGTGCAATGCACAGATTCATGCACCGATAGGGTCCCTTGACCTGGTCTGCAGGAATCAAGCCAAAACCAGCTTTCTGACATCCCCCAAGGGGTCCTGGATTGTGAGGAGGCACAGGTCAAGGGACCCCACCAGTGCATGAATCCATGCACCAGACCTCCAGTAGGCATATAAGATCTTTGGTTAATCTCTTTCTGCCCTCCCCCTCCTCTCTTCCCTCTTAGATTCATCAGTCTGTTCCATGTTTCCATGATTCTGATTTCTGCTCCTGCATTGAGTGTCTGCATCCTGGTGGTCAGTGTGCATCATGACTACTGGTTGGCTGGTCAAACTGTCAGCCAGTCACCTAGGCTTTTATATATACAGATTTTGGAAGGTAGAGAAGATGTCTGTAATCTAATGACTAACAGCAAGACCTAGAGTCTTCAAATATTTCTTATTTTGATTTTAAAAGAGGGAAGCTAAAGTAAAAATAGTTAAATTTACAATTTATTGAAGAACTACTATACTTTTTGTTCTGCCCAATTATTTCCTATATGTTCTCTAACTTAATCATAAAAAACAATTTTATTTTATGATTGAGGAATGAGAGATTGAGAGTGATTAGAAAATTCACTTTAAATTAAACAGAAATAACATGGCCAAAGGAAGAATCCAAACTCAGACGTGTCACATTCTGAAACCCATTTTTATCCTGTTATATAATTTTTTTCTTCAATTGTGTCTGTTGCATTAGATATAAAGATAATATTTCCTAAAGTGTGTTATGAGTAATACTGGTGTTCCTCAGAGTTGAGTGCTGACAGGTTAAAATATGTTTTCAAAACAGGGATTTGTGTTAATTAATGTTAGAAAACACTGCATCTTAGAGTTTTACAATAAGTTTTATTAACATTTGTATTCTTCATACCTAGTACTAAAACTAGCAAATGAAATAAAGATATAATAAACATCAATCAAGTAAAGATATACAATGGTTATTCAAGTTGCAGAAGTTGGTAGGAATAATGGTAGTAAGAAAAATTAATATCAGCATACAAAAAGGTTTTTGGCATATCATATAGAAAATAATCTTATATAATTTAATACAATGTAGATTTTGCAAAGGTCTAGAGCTTTGTAGTTTATTGGCATCTAGACATCAATCAATAAATAATTTGTCAAGAAAATAATCTGAGCTAGTTCTCTTATACTCTAGACACTGTGTAGGTACATGTTTGTGTTCAATAACAAACATTCAAACTTGTATTTCATTATAGCTGAGCTGAAATTGTGAGCCTATTTGTCACAGAAGAACAGAATTTGGATGTGAGGAGCACCTGCTTTTTACAGAGACTTACATCAAGGGCAAAATAAAATTCCAATATCTTGTACCATTTTCTGAACTTAAAATAAAACCAAATTTTTGTTATCAACTATGAATTAAAATATGTAACCTCTAAAACAACTATAAAATAGAGGGAAACAGATATAGTACTGTACTTGCTACATCTATGAAATTGTAACTTTAAGGGCTTATCCAAATTAAAGAGAATGCTTTAAGAAGAAATACTTCATTCAATCCATAATTAATTAAGCCTCTTCTCTAGCCATCTACAGATGCATATTTTGGTGAGTGCAAATTCTTTTCAATGATCAGAGCCTAGCTTCAGAATAATTACTACTATTCACAGTATTTAAGCCAGTTTTATTTATATGGCATAGAGGGCTAATGGACCGCCAATATTCATAGTCTCTAGAAAACACTGTTGTACCTGTGAACATCTCCCAGTCCTCTTCTATCCAAACTAGTGTCCCAGTGCACAGATTCATGCATATTGAAAGGAAATTAATTAGAAGAAATATTTTAATATTGCTATTTGACCTTTCTCTATAATAGAAGTGCCAACCAAATTCACAATCAACAATGACAAATTGAAACACATGCATGCAATTGGTGCCAGAGAGAGCTTTATACACATACACACACACACACACACACACACACACACACATAAACACACACACACACACATTATACATATATATATATATATATATATATATATATATATATATATAAAGAGAAAGAGAGAGAAAGAAAGAGACAGAGAGAGCTTTATACACACACACACACACACACACACACACGTGTGTGTGTATAAAGCTCTCACTGGCACCTATATATGTACTATATATATATATATATATATATATATATATATATATATATATAACAAAATATATATATTTTATATATAGGAATATATAATTTGCTTAAGTAGACCTGCTTTCTGATTTAGCTAAATTTTTTCCAGCCCAGTTAAGCACCCCAACTTCTCTTTTAGATAATTGCCAGCAACACAGAAGTTAATATTAACACGAAGCAGATTATTATTGTAGATCATGCAGGGAGAACAAAGGGTACAATAATTAACTGTAACAATGCTTGACTATATTCTGTGCAGTGAGAAAACCTGAAGTCATTTTCAAGGTCCACCATTTCTTACTTCTTTTCAGTATGGTCAAGTTTCTAAATTTTCTAAGTCTCTGTTGTCCAGCTAATGAAAAGAAAATAGAATTCTACCAAGTCCCCTATCTACCTATCCCAGTATGTCTGTGAGGATCAAATGAGATGAGGCATGGGAAAACGCTTCACAAACATTTGGTTAAATTATAAAATGTTTGCACCTGGCTATAAAGCAAGTTGGGGTCCTGGGCTGGGATGGACAGGCACTTAGCCTTTTATATATATAGAAATGCAAACGGTGTCTAATGACTGACTAGTCAATGAAATATGAGCAGAATTGATATGTGTGAAGTCCTGGCTGAAAGATTAAATATACAAGTTCTTTCTTTTTCAATAAATTTAGAAAGCTTATTTTACAGATGGCAAATTCATAAACTCTATGAAACCTAAATTTGTGAGACACCACATGGAATTGGGCCCCCTGAAGAACTGTTTAATAGGAACATCAGCATTGGAATTTATATGAACAAAAAATAAATCTTTTTGTGTTAAGCCACTTAATTTGAAGCTTGAATCTGAAAGAAGTTAACTTACTGGATGAATAGCTATCTATACAGTTCAGAGACATTAAAGACAATTTTCCCTATGCTTAAAAATTAGTCAATTAACAGAAAATTGTACCTAATAAACATCATAAGCATGTGAGACCTTTCCTTTAACATGAATTCCTCTAACATCTCTTTTTTGTGTGTATATCTTTATTACATAATTTTTGACCATTTATTATGTGCCAGGTACTATATATATATATATATATATATATATATATATATATATATACACACACACACACATATATTCGGTCTCTTCCTTCTAGGAGTTCAAAGACATGTTAAAGAGATGGCACTTTAAATCATTATAAAATATAATGACAGCTACACACAAAGGACATGGAAGCACAGAAGAGTTGTTACTTCAACCTCCTTCAAATTACCATGGAAGCTTTCATCCAATAGTTAATTTTTAAGCTAAAATGTATGAACAGGAGTTTGACAGATGGCCAACAGGGGTGGTAGATATTTCAGACAGATTGAACCAAATGAAAACAGGACAGAATTATAAAAGGTGTGACATGTTTAAAACATGAAGGGAAGGCCAATAAGAATAAAGTTTGGAGTTCTGGTGGGTGGTAATGGGGGAAATTGTGGATATGAGGAGTTAAAATATAGATATTAGACTAGCAAGCTAAATTGGATATGTCATATGTCATACAAAAATTTTTCTCTTCACAGCTTTCTAAACAAAGTCCCTTTATATTCTATGGAAGTTTGCACTGTAACTATTTGGTTCACTTGTATGTCTCAAAACATGAGTTCCTTCTGCTAGAGGAGCATGAACTTTGTATTCCTAATGATATGTACAATGTTCAGTGCATAAGTAACGCATAATGGTATAAAACTGATTTAATGAGTCATACAGTTGCATTTTTAAAACTATATAATTTATTGCTTTTTTTACAGAGAGGAATGGAGAGGGATAGAGAGTTAGAAACATCGATCAGCCACCTCCTGTATACCCCTTTCTGGGCATGTACGTGCAACCAAGGTACCTGCCCTTGACTGGAATAAAACCTGGTACTCTTCAGTCCACAGTCCGATGCTCTATCCACCTAGCCAAATTGGTCAGGGCAATACAGCTGCAATTTAAGACAGTCCAAGATGATTACAAGAATTTGGGTAGACAGCTTTTGCAATATGTGCCAAAATTCTCATAACAGAAAGTGAATACCTTAGACATCTGAGTGCATGAGCTAAGATAATGAAAAGTGGGAGGGGCATAGTCTTATGAAATACATTTAGAGTGGACTAGTTCTTTTAGGGGGAAAAGAGTATGACCTTGAGCTATCAGTAGTGTGCCAAAAAAACAACTGACTTTTAGGTTGAAACTGAAAATATTTTTGAAAGAAAAGTGCAGAATGATGCCGAAACCGGTTTGGCTCAGTGGATAGAGCGTTGGCTTGCAGACTGAAGGGTCCCGGGTTCGATTCCGGTCAAGGGCATGTACCTTGGTTGCGGGCACATCCCCAGTAGCGGGTGTGCAAGAGGCAGCTGATCGATGATTCTCTCTCATTGATGTTTCTAACTCTCTATCCCTTTCTCTTCCTCTCTGTAAAAAATCAATTATATATATATATATATATATATATATATATATATATATATATATATATATAAAGAAAAATGCAGAATGAAAGGAAGAGAAGGATCATCAACTTTTGTTTGAAAATATTAAAAGTGAAAAGAGATCATATGTATTTGCTTAAATTCACAGATTATATGAGTTTTATAGAAAAACATTAAATATAAGAGTAATAGTCATAAATAGAGCAAGAGTTTCAGAAGATAGAGTGGAAAAGGTTAGAAGCTAAAGAAAAGAAGAAGGTGAGATAAAGTTTGATCCAATGGAACTAAGTCTATCTCACTACATTTCTTGACTTTTATGGGATCTATCATTTTGCAACCAACTCATAGTAAGCTTCATCAACTGTCACCCTTGATTAATGTGAGAAATTAACCAAAGACAATTGGGTCCATGATCATATATAACTTGTATCGTTTTGTGTGATTGTGGGAAATGAATGTTTTACTTTAGTGCTGTGATTTGTTTACACACAATCACACTGCATTATAACAATTCTGTCTTTACCATTAGTCTATAAGATTTTTGTAGGCAAGGCATATACTTTTCTCACTGTTATCTATTTTTCAGATGAATTATGGAAGCTAGTGCTTTAGAATTACAAATTTTAAAAAATGATTATTTTTTGAGAGAGAGAGAGAGAAAGAGAGAGAGAGAGAAGAGAGAGAGAGAGAGAGAGAGAGAGAGAGAGAGAGAGAGAGAGAGAGAGAGAGAGAGCTGGATTTGTTGTTTTAATTATTTATGCATTAATATTGGTTGACCCTACCATGTGCCATGACTGGGGATTGAGCTTGCAATCTTGGTATATCAGGATGACACTCTAACCAACTGAACTACTCAGCCAAGTCTAGAATTATTGAGTTTAATAAAAGTTTAAAATAACTATGTTGAATACAATTTTATAAAAAAGGAACCCATTTATAGTTGTTTTGAGTAATCATTTTACTATATAATGGAGAAAAAAAGAATATGTCGATCAATTCCATTGAACCAGAGAAAGGACTTTATATAGTTTCTTTTAAAAATATCTTCTTCATTCATTTATAAATGTACTGTCATTTTCCTCACAGTGAATGAAAATTTATCCATGTCTATAAAATAATTGCCATGAAATAGAACACCTACTATGTTCTTTCTAAAGGACAGGGCCATGAGAAGCTAACCAGATAATTAAATGTAACATTGTTTTAACGCAATAAAAATAAATTTATTTATTTCCAGATGTTAGAAAAATGCTCAGGAAGTATATTTCTTTAAAAACAATAAGACATGGAATTCTTATAATCAACTTACTTATGGACTGAATTTTTTTATACTGTATAAGCCCTGAAATTCAAAAGTAGAAATAATATGATTAATAAGAGAATTAAGTACAAATCTAACCATGTCTTTGCAAAGTTGACAACTTTGCCCCATTCAGTCAGAGCTCCCTTAGTTTTACTGTCCTGTCTATCAAACAAAAACAGAAGATAAATAAAAAAGACAGCATCCAATTTTCATAATATCAGTTTATAAGACATGTCTAAACATTTTATATAAAAACTTGAGACAGCCGAAACCGGTTTGGCTCAATGGATAGAGCGTCGGCCTGCAGACTGAAAGATCCCGGGTTCGATTCCGGTCAAGGGCATGTACCTTGGTTGCGGGCAGCTGATTGATGTTTCTCGCTCATCGATATTTCTAACTCTCTATCCCTCTCTTCCTCTCTGTAAAAAATCAATAAAATATATATTAAAAAAAATAAAACTTGAGACAAAAACAAGAACTCTAAATAATTTAGAAACTTGTGTATGGCAGATAATAATGAAGTTGTACGGTAACAACTGATAACATGAAATTGGTCTTATTTTGTTTAAACTGGAAACACTCAGTCATAAGTCTCTTTTTCTCTAAAGACTATAATGAGATAATTTTGAATTAAGGTGTGATGTGGCAAATTCAATTCACAAGGTATAATTCTGACAACCTATATTATAATAGATATTACTGTGTAATTATTAAATTAATAAACTAATTTCCCTTTTAAATATAAGCATTGTTAATACTTATGATGTAGTACAAACAAGTGTACATGTGTTCTGACTTCAATAATAATTAAGAGAGTAAAGACTAAGCTATTTGATTGTTTCACTATTTTTGCACTTACTTTTGGAGTTAAGCAATTATGTAGAAGAAATGCTACTTTGTTTTCAGAAGGACATAATTACAATTTAAATTCCAAGTTAAATATTGACTTGCCAGATTTTAAATTTGAGGAATGATTACTAGTATTGGTAAGAAATTAAATAATAATTTTGAGAATCAATTTTATCCATCAGTTATTACTAAAGAAATATTTGTTAATTATAATATGTGTTATGGATACATATGAGAATAGCAGTTTTATATGCCAACATATAAAATGTAGTAAGGATTCACTACATTGAATTTTCTTTTAGGAATCAAGTTTTTAAAGGTAATTTTATTGTAGAAATATGAAGACATAAAGTTGATAATTTTTTAAGATTTAGCAAACATTTAGGTAATCATTATCTTGACGGAGACTGAGAATATTTGTAGTACCTCAAAATGTTTCTTGATGTACCCTGGCTTTCTACTCATTACTTAACCTGCCTGCCAAGAAAGCGGCTATATTCGCTTCTATTACAATAGATTAGTTTTGCTTATTTTTGAGCCTCCAACAAATAAAATTATATGCTAATGCATTATTTTATACCTGGCTTCATTTCTTTAATATAATTTATTTGAGATTCACCTTATTGTTATATGTGGTGATAATTAATTTGTTTCATTGCTCTGTAGTGTTCCATTTTATTAAAATACTACATTTTTTGTCAATTTTGCTGGCATTGGACATTTGTTTTCTGCAACTTGTTTTTCACTATCACTGGCATGTTTTTTAGTGGACATGTGCACTTATTTCTCTTGGAAATATATCTGGCAGTGCAAATTCTGGGTCAGAGGATAAACATAAGATTAATTGTTTTAGTCATTGCAAAGCAACTTTCCAAAGTAACTTTGCCAATTTACACACCCACCACCAATATATAAAACTCCTTTTGCATTTCTTGACATTATCAGCCCTTTTAATTTTAGTAATCCTGCTGAGTGTGTAGTGATATATACTAACACTGACAAACATTTTTATACAAAGTGAGCAAGTGTGATAAACCAGAAAAATCATAATTTATGTTTTGATACTACAATGACTGTTACAAAAGTAGCCCAATGAGAACAACAGTAAATTAATAAACTATACCTATTACTTAGATTTCAAATGCAAAAGCAAAGTGTTTTCTGTTGAGATTTTAAGAAGACAATAAATAGTATCCCCTTTATCAGCTTAGTCAAAACTCCTTGGGAAATAAGGCCCCAATTAGCATCTTTTAAAGTGCTAAATGTTTGTGGAGACTATGGCTTAGCTCTGCAACCACTACCCTGCCTTCCTTAATTAGGTAGGGCACCTGTTGGCACAATCGCAGGCCACTCTAAAACAGAATCTGTCCTCCTACATTGCCTGCATGGAAGCAAGATCACATACAATCTCACTGCAGATTCAGCAGGTTTGAGAGAGAAAATAATCATAATAACAGAATAAATGAAGCAAACATGTTCTCTTCTCTTTCCAATATTGACAATTAAAGTACTTCTAATAAGTGGAAAGAGGAATGGGCAGAGAAAGTGTTCAGGAATCCTCAGAGGACTACTACACATGAAGTCTTACTACATGGCTACACAGAACCAGAGACATTACTACCACTGGCCATTTCCTAGAAGGGCTGCTTGTCATTTCACAGTATTATCAATAAGGCTATTTGCATTAGTTGAATATCTCATTATGTGAACAGCACTTATAAAGAGAAGCTTTTCCAAGATATTTATTTAATTGGCAGACTGAGCACTATACCCACACCTTCTTGCAGAAGACCAGAGGTTTATTACAGAAGGGATTCAATCAGAGAGAATGTGGAACCAAGGACCCCAGATTCAGCTGATTTAGCAGTATGTTAAAAGCAGCAAAATTATGCAAAATATGACCTGCTAAGTGATGAGACCTCTAGCACTTTAATCTGATTCTAAATAGAATAAACTAGGCTTCTGCCTTTAATACAAGAGAAAGATGCTATCTACTTTTAAAAATTATGACCTAAAAGTAAAGACCTACAACCATTTCACTTTGCAAAAAGATCTCATAAATCAAAAAAACCGAGCTTAGATTTTTATTTATTCTGATAGTATCTGTCTTTTATTTTATTTACATTTAATGTAACTAATGCTTTGATTGGACTTAGGTTTATCATTTCATTTGTATTGTTTATCCCTACGGTTATTTTTTTCTCATTTTCTGTCCTCTGTAAAGTTAAATTACTATTTTTTAAGAATTCAATATAATTTGTATATTGGCTTTCTGGCTACATTTTGCATTCTTTTTGGTTTTGATTGTTTATTTATTTATTAAGTTTCATGGTGTACAATTCCATAATACATCATCTATCTCTTTTATTGTGTGCCTGGCACACAAAATCTAGTCTCCTACATTTACCATTTGATCCCCTTTTCCCTCTTCATCCTTCCTGCAACCCCTTCCCCTCTGGTAACCACCATACTGCTATCTGTGTCTATCTATCTGTTTGTTTGTTTGTTTGTTTGTTCATGTGTTGTTTTGGTTTATGTCCCACATATGAATGAAATCATATGGTTCCTGTCTTTTAGTGTTTCTCTAGGGTTACAGTATATCACTTTCCAGTCTACTATGATGTTGTACTGCTTGACATAAATTGCAAGAATTTGACAAACAGGTCCATTTGACCACCTCTCATATCATTTCTGATATAATTTCTCTTTGTATCAGATCTACATGTTTTAAACTTACATAATATAGATCATATTCTTAAACACTCATGTATTGTTTTTAAATTGATAAGAATTTTTGTTTTATGCACATAATTTTAATTTCTGTTATACTTCATTCCTTTCTGAAGATATGTCTTTCTATCTAGCAATGTATTTCCTTAAATCAAAGAATTTTCTTTTAATGCCAGTGTGTTAGCAATCAATATTCTTTTTTTAATTGATTATGGTCTCACATAATTGTCCTTATTCCCCCATTCCCATCCCAAACCCCTCCCTAGATATGCCCCCCCCCCCAACCCCCATTGTCCATGGCCACTGGCTAGGCCCATATGTATGCACACAAGTCCTTTGGTTGATCTCTTTCCCTTACCCCCATCCTCCCTTACTTTCCCTCTGAGATTTGAGAGTCTGATCACTGCTTTTCTTTCTCTGGGTCTATTTATGTTGTTCATTATTTCCTCTAGATGTGAAATATCATGGCTGGCATGTACACATAAGGGACTATGTGGCATTGAAATTGGGACTCAAAAGAACTGTTGGCCCAGAAAGGAACTCACTACAGACTGATTCATTTGCCTCTCAGCATAACCATTATGGCTTGTTGCAGTTTAGGTTCTTACAAGGGTATTTCTTGGATCACAGCAATTAATATTCTTATGTGTTTTTTTTTATTTAAATATACCTTACTGAATTTTTGCAGCTGAAGAATATTATCTCTAAATATAGACAATTATTTTTTTCTTTCTACTAAGATTAGTTCCACTGGGTCCTGACCTCCGTTGTTTCTGAAGAGAAATATATGTTGTCTCAAGTTGCCCATTTTAGTGAATACTTCTGTAAAAGCTTTCAAGATTTTTCCCTTTATATTTAAGTTTGAGGATGATGTGATTTACTTTGTATTTATTCTGCTTTAAGATCAATAACTTTTGAATCTATACATTTATAACTTTTACTAAATTAGGAATTGTTATTTTGTTAATCCTCACCTGAGGATATTTTTTCCATTACTTTTCAGACAGAGAGAGTGAAGGGAAGAAGAGAGAAGGGAAGGAGGAAGGGAGAGAAGAGAAAGAGAGAGAGAGAGAGAGAGAGAGAGAGAGAGAGAGAGAGAGAGAGAGAGAGAGAGAGAGAAACATCATCGATGTGAGAGACACACATGGATTGGTTGCCTCCAGCATATGCCCTGACTGGCAGGGAGAGGAGAGAAGGGGGACAGGGAGTGAACCAGAAACCCCAGGAACCTGTCCTTGACTGGAAATCAAACCCGGGACCCTTTGGTGTGCATGTCAATGCTCTAACCACTTAGCAAACCGGCCAGGTCAGACAAATTTTTATTTATTTTTATTTTTCTAAATATATTTTATTGATATTTTACAGAGAGGAAGGAAGAGAGATAGAGAGTCAGAAACATCAATGAGAGAGAAACATCAATCAGCTGCCTCCTGCACACCCCCTACTGGGGATGTGCCTGCAACCAAGATACATGCCCTTGACGGACATCAAACCTGGAACCCTTCAGTCTGCAGGCTGATGGTCTATCCACTGAGCCAAATCTGTTTAAGAAGGCAGACAAATTTTTAGTAATTGTTCTTTAAAATAAATTTTTCCTCTCCCTTTTTCTTTCTGTGATTCTAGGACTTCAATTGTTTGTGAATTAGAAATATTGATATTATTGATACTTTATGTTCTGTTAATTTGTCAGGTCAACACTTTTTCTCTATGTTCTTCAGATTAGACAATGTTATATTGATATTTATTTTGTTAACCTATTGAGGTACTTTTGTTTCATTTAATATTTAGGTGTGAATTCCAAATTGATTTTTCTGTATAGATTTTATTCCTTTGTTGAGATTTTTGTTTTCATTTATTTCAAGCATGGTTTACTTAATATAATGAAATAATATAATCATGGTTTACTTTATATCATTAAATAATATAATAATGGCTACTTATAGTATACTGCTCTTAAATTTACTTAAGTCTATGAATTGTTCTTTATTAAATAGCTTATGTTAGGATAATGGGTTGTATTTTATTATTTTTTAATAAATCTAGTGATTTGTAACTATATCATGGACACGGTGAATGCTATGTTGAAGAAGTTCTGGATTCTTTTCTATTCCTCTGAATAATGTTGATTTTAGTTTTGTTTTGTTTAGCAGGCAATTAACTTAGAATGACTCGTACTGCAGATTTTAGCATCCAAAGAAATATACGGAAGGTTCTATATTTAATTATTTTAACAAATGTTAACGGAAAGATAATGACAAGTACTGTTCTGTGTCAGTGAACAAAATATCAACATTCTTCCTTTATGAGGTTTGTATCCTAATCGGTAAGGCAGACCATAAACATATTAATAATCAATTATATTATTTATTAAAATATACTAATTACTATGAAAAAATAAAGCAAGAAGCTGAGATAACCTCAAATTTTCAAACAGAGTAATTAAAGAAAAAATGACATTTGACTAAAGACTTGAAGGAAATGAAAGAATGAGACATGGAGATATATAGGAGATAAGAAATCTAGGAAAAGTGAACAAAATGTGCAAACACTAATGGACAAAGACTTGCATAGTGTTTACATAAAATCAAGGAGTTTTGTTTTATAGAGTAAAATGAGCAAGAGGAACATGCAGGAAGGAAGGAGGACAACAAAGTAATGGGAGGTCAACTTATGGATGGTTTTGTAGACTCTTATAAGGACTTTGGTTTCTACTCTGAAGAAGATTGAGATGTGATATAACATTTTTTTTTAAAGATTCTTTTCGTAATGAATTAAAAACATATGCCGAAACCGGTTTGGCTCAATGGATAGAGCATCGGCTTGGGGACTGAAGGGTCCCGGGTTCGATTCCGGTCAAGGGCATGTATAATACCTTGGTTGCGGGCATATCCCCAGTAGGGGGTGTGCAAGAGGCAGCTGATCATTGACTCTCTCTCATCGATGTTTCTAACTATCTCTCTCCCTTCCTCTCTGTACAAAATCAATAAAATATATTTAAATATATATATATATATATATATATATATATATATATATATATACTATAGAAAAGTAAGGTCAGACACACAGAACCAGCTACAGTGTTATTGTAATAATCTACAAAAGTAAAAAATGATGACTGGGACCAGAGTAATAGCATTTGATTTGTAAAAAGTAGTGAGCTCTATATACTTTGAGGGTAAGTTCAAATGCATTTTGTGAAATGGTGAGCTGTAAGAAAAAGTCTAAAGACTGACTTCAAGGTTCTTGGTCTTATCGTCTGGAAAAATTGCATTGCCACTAACTAGAGTGGGAAAATTTAGGGGTAGAACATGTTTGGGGATTGAAAAAACAGAGCAGAAATTTAAGTTTTGGTATCAAGTTGAGATATATAATAGGCACTCTAGTGAACATGTAAAGATGATAATTATTTATAAAATGTTTGGAGTTCAAGTGATTAGTCCAGGCTAGACATATGGTAAAAAAGCACAAAGTCACAAAACTGAATAAAACCTCTCATGGAATGAGTACAAATAGAGAAGAGAACAATAGATTGAGCCTTCATACATCACAATGTTAAGATCCTTAGGGAAATGAGGCAAAATCATTAAAAATGTTAATAAAAATCTATCAGGCACAAATACTACGAAATGTGACATCCTAGAAGCCAAGTTAATCAAGGAGGACATAATAAGCATTCTGTAAAATGCTGATGATAGGTCAATTAAGGTGAGGGCTAAGAACTGACCATTGGGATTAGCTAAACATACGCTATTGACAACTTGAGGAGAGCAGTTGTAATATGTGCGTAATGTGACCTATTAGCAATAATGGCATAATCTCCCTGGGTTTAAAGGATAACAAGTTAAGAAAAAATAAAGCAATGAGTATAGACAAATTTTACAGCATGTTTTTCTTTAAAAACAAAAGAAAATGCATGGATAGTAGGAGGAAGAAGAAAGATCAAGCCAGGGTATTTAAGATGGGGTTGATTATAGTGTAATGTGTTGATAAGTATGACCCTGTGGAGAATGAAAAGTTATATAGGCAGAAGGATTGAGAATGCTGGAGAGGTACCTTTGAGTATATGAGAGAAGAGGGAGTCTTTTATCGAAGCATGGGTAATTCATCTATAGTACAGGTGGCAGGCAAAATTGATGGTGGTATCTGAGTAAATGTATTACTAATAGCTTTTAAAGATCTTCTTTTTTTTATTTTTCTTAGTAAAACAGGAACCATGACTTCAGTTGAACATAACTGTGGGAGAAAGAGTCTTAGAAATTTGAGGAATTAACTCATCACCTATGAGAAAAAGTGAATGGATTAGGATATCTAGCATGGTGGCAGGCTGGCATTAAGGACCAGGTAATAAATAGTATATCTTAGAAAAGGAATATTCAGAGAACAAAAGAAATTCTTAGAAATTAACTTGATATCAGAGTAAGAAAACGAAAGTCCAATTGAAGAGCTAGAAACAAAGTTGAGGAAATTTCCCAGAATATGAAACATATAAATAAATAATTACAAAATAAGAAGATCTAAGTAATAGAAGTTGCATACAAAAAGAAATAGAGAGACTTATAGGGAATTATTAAAGACTAAGTTACATAAGAACAGTTCCAAGAGAAGAAAAAAAAAAATAGCTACAGAAGGCAGGTGGGGGAGTAGGTGGACTCATACAAAGATCTCATTGCTTTGATACGAAAAGTCAACATTGGAAGCCAGAGGGCAAGGAACAATTTCCTCAAAAATTCTAAAGGGAGTCAATTCTCGATTTAGAATTATTTACTCTGTCAAGGTATCCATTGAATGTGAGACTGAAATAAAAACATTTTCAAACTCTCAAGCACTCAAAAAAAAAAAAAAATCACTCTCCATGGTTCCTTTTTCTAGAACCTACTGAAATATTGCTCAGCCAAAATGAAGTAGCCTAGAAAGAATACAACGTGGGATAGTAAATATAAAGGGCATCCTGTGGATGATGGTGATGAAGGCAATTCAGTATGAACGCATATACTAAACAATTTATTCAGACTTCTAGATGAAGGCAGGGAGTCCTGCCATAATAATTAAAAAAGAACACGAAGCTCCCAGAGTTCTAGATGTGTGTGACGACAATGGAGCCACCAAATATCTCAACGGACTCCCTATGTTTGCCGTGTAGCTCTTCTGCTTGTGCTATCCTGCCCACCTCTTTCACCCTCCCCAACCTAAGTCATAGAGTTTCCATTATTCTCAATTCTGGAGCTAAGAAGCCCCCTTTGAAACAGAAGTCAGATCTTATCACTTCTCTGTTAAAGCCCTAAAAGTCAAAGTCTTAAGTGGGCCCCCATTTCCTCTCTAACTTCATCTCCTACCCTCACCTCTTCACTCCCTCAGTTCTTGCTACACATGTTTCTCCAACATACCAGGCAAATTTCCATACTGGTTACTTTGCACGGACTATTTACAACTTTTACCTCCTTTAATGTCTTGTCAATTGTTACCTTTCCAAGGAGGCCTGCTGTAACTTCCTATCTAATAATAAAATATACATCCTAACCCTTATACTTTACCTTACCTTTTCCCCTCAAAGCGTCTAGCCCTTTAAACATTATAGATAGTATATTTATTGTAATATTTTTCATTATTTATTTTACAAGCCAGAATATGTTCTTCAAGCAGTCAGGACACTCTGAATGGGATACTGTTCTAAGTCAGATTCTCAAAGAAGCACCTAGAAATCCAGCAAGGAGTCAGCAAATGTTTCTTAGAGATTTATGTTTCTAAACTAATTTGAGAATTAGTTGGAAAAAGTTCTTATGAAATTAAACAAGTAAAAACATGCCTTATTATTAATTTCAAGGGAACCAAGACTGCATGAGAAATAAAATTAAATTGTAGTCTAATACCTAATTCAGCTGTGAAAATGTTTACTAAGCATTAATAATGTAAACTTGCATATTGCTATAAATAAAATTGATACTATAAACTTAATAGGAAAAAGGGTGAAGAAATATTGTGTTTGTGTATGGATATACCTGTAATAAGTGAAATAAAGAAATTTCATTGTGAGAAGTAAAAGATAATAAATAGCTAACTGAAAAATAAGGATTGCAAAAATTTCAAAATAATTTGTTGACAACAATTATTGACATATTCTTCTGACGAGTGAAATTTGGGAAAGTTGAGTCAGGAAACTACTATATTTTCATTAAAAAAAAAGTTGGAGCAATTAACATCCAGCTGATAAATCACAAGAGTCTATCCTCTAACCAAAGATAACTAATCACCATGGTTGGGAAGGTAGATAACAAAAACCAATTAGAGCCAGACTGATTAAAGATGGAGAAAAAAACTGACCAAAGAAGGACCCAAAGCTCATTATACCATCATTATATGCAAAGTAAAGCCATGAATAGAAGGACTTGGGGGGATGAACTCCATGACACTGTGTGAGTAGACCATCTATACCAATAAAAGGGTAATATGCTAATTAGAGCAGGAGACCTTCCCAGAAACCTTCTGGATGTCCTTCCCATGGTGGCAGGGCCAAGGTAGAGGTAGTTAGGTGTAATCAGGCCAGGAGAGGAGGGCAGCTGGGAGTGAGCAGGCTGGCAGGGGGGCAGTTGGAGGGGATCAGGCTGGCAGGGGTGGGCAGTTGAGGGCAATCAGGCAGGCAGGCAGGTGAGCGGTTAGTAGCCAGCGGTCCCGGACTGTGAAAGGGATGTCTGACTGAAGGTTTAGGCCCAATCCCTGAAGGGCAGTTGAACATCCCCCGAGGAGTCCCAGATTGGAGAGGGCACAGGCCGGGCTGAGAGACACCTTCCCCTCTCCATGTACAAATTTCGTGCACTAGGCCACTAGTATAAGAATAAAATCCCTTCCCAAACAGAAGTGGAGTCAGAGTTTGGCATAACAAAGCTTGGAGACAACCCACTTTGGAAATACATAAAATCCTAAGAACTAATTGATCATATGTTCACTTTAGGAATTGGCCAGCTTCCAATCAGACCCCTACTTTTTCTCTCCTTTCACAGTGGCACCTGCTCCCTGGCCTCTTTCTTCTTCTCTGCCTGAATAACACTAGCTTTGTTCTCACTCTAACTCTTCCTTCAAATTTTTCTTCAGTGAGTTAAGAATCTGCAAGTTACCTGATATGTGAAAGGTCTCAGATCCCAGCATGGAAGCCTTCTGGGTTACATTAGGATGGTTAGTGTAAAAACAAACAAACAAGTAAAAAACCTGAAAATAACAAGTGTTTTAAAAATATGGAGAAACTAGAACCCTTGGGCACTGTTGGTGGGAATGGAAAATGCTATGGCCACTGTGAAAACCATCAGGATAGTTTTTCAAAAAATTTAAAAGATTTACCATATGATCCAGCAATTCCACTTCTGTGTTTGATCCCAAAATATTCAAAGAAGAATATGGAAGATAAATTTCTATACACATGTTCACAGAAGCATTATTCAAAGTTGATAAAATATAAAAAGAACACAAATGTCCACCCACATATTAATAGATAAGTAAAATGTTATATATGCATGCAAGAGAATATTATGCAGCCTTAAAAATTAAAGAAATTCTGCATATGCTACAACGATGATGAACATTGGGTGACATTATGCTGTGAAATAAGCCAACCATGAAATGACAAATACTTTATGATTTCATTTATGTGGAGTAGTTAGAATAGTCAAAACCATACAGACGGAAAGTAGAATGGTGGTTGGCAAGGGCAAGGAGGACAAGGAAATGGGAGTATTGTTTAATGTGTATAAATTTTGCAAAATGAAAAGAGTTCTGGAAATTGGTATTGGTAGTGATGACTGTTATAACAATATGAATTAATACCTCTTAACTGTATAATTAAAAGTAGCTAGGATTGTATATTTTGTCATGTATATAAATTCCACAATAAGAAAAGTGGGGGGTAAACTGTACATAAACATATTTTATTTTTTTAAATAAGTATTTTTAAATGCAGTTAATTATTTTGTTCACTATTAACTATTCTTTCCTGTTATGACCATAACTGTGTTTAGTAAATATACATGGATCAAAATCACTAACTAATTAAAACCCCCTGCTTTATTTCCAGAACCAGAGAATTGAAAAACTAGTTTGTAGTATAAAATCTGATTTATTTAATCATACCTCGCTCTAAACTTACTTACAGAGGCTGCAAAAAATAATACAATAAAACCAGTCTATTAAATTGAGTAATAATTAAAAATCATAGTTTATCAAAACATATAATTTCAACCACATGTGTCTAATTTACATGAAGTTTGCCTTAATTATAATAATCTAAGTCCATGTCTCTTATATGGTACAGGTGGGTTTATAATTCTTCAGATATGTAAGGGGATGATTTACATGTAGGATCTACATGGTCATAGTTTAGGTTTGATTTAAAATGAGTTCCAAATTTTACTGTTTCTGTCAAAGACAAGGAAATAAAACTTGAAAATTCCAGGAAGACTAAGATTCTAAGACATTAAAAATTGGGAACAAAATTATCTTCTGAAAGTTAATGGAAATGAAGAAATCTCAAAAACAAATAATCAGTGTAATGTTGGCAACTTTCTGCCAGTATTTTGTTAACGTTCTACTGAGTTGCAATATTGAATCTACTAAGTAAACTGAAGTAGAAAAATGAAGTGGATTGTTGAAGTTACTGGCAGCCTGATTACCAGTTTATCATCTCAATGCTCACAATGCCTTATGGCTTTTCAACTGACCTGTGGATGCAGGCGAATTCATTAGTTAAGCCAAAGACTATTTTTATAATCTCAATTTTATTTTCTATAAATTGGGTTAACAGAGGAGAAAAACATATTTTTCAATAAACTTCATCATAAACCAACATACCAGTAAGAATAAATATATTCTCTTTACCTTATATTTGAAAGGTTAACTATCCATCATATAACCTTCTCCATCTTGAAGGCAGAATGAGATTCAATAATTCTATTTTGCTTGTCTTGCCCCTGATTTATCACTTTTCTAGCTATCAGTAGGATACAGTTTATAGCATGCTGTTCACGTAAGCTATACCTATCAGAAAATATCCTACTTCTGTTAAGATTTCTCTTAATAAAAGAAGTTCTTCCATTCTTCACTGGCTTATCTCAGAGGGATCTCTTGTCCACTTACATACTTGTTATACATGCTTTGTTGTGAACTTTGGCTTTGGTTCATGGTAGAGCAAAAATACAATGTGGGCTTTCATTTGTTTAGCATAATTTTATTAGCAATTATTACATGAACATCTCTGTTGTAAATTAGAAGGATGTGTGTATCCTTTGTTATATAATCTCTCAAAGTAAAATAATCCTACATAATAAAAGCCTAAATGCTGTGTTTGGTCAACAGGTTGGCCAGTCAATCAATCCAAGCATAATATGCTAATGATATGCTAAGGCTGCTCAACCGCTTACTGTGACGTGCACTGACCACCAGGGGGTAGACTGTTGACCAGCCAACCAGTGACTATGATATGCACTGGCCAACAGGGGGCAGATGATCTGACCTGTAAGTTTAGCTTGTTGCTGGGATCTGGTTGATTGGGACTGAGGGAGAGGGGCTGGATATGCCCTGGGACCCTCCCACAGTCTCTCCCTGGCTGGCCAACCTCCCATGTCCCTCCTCAGTCCTGATAGTGCACCATTGGGGTCCCTCGGCCTGGCCTGAGCCCTCTTGCAATCCAGGACTCCTCAGGGGATATCTAAGAGCCATTTTTGGCCCTATCCTATAGGGTAGGCCAAGGAACCACACTGGTGCATGAATTCATGCACTGGGCCTCTAATAATAAAATATTTTGCAAAGATGAAATGGCTCCACCTTAGAGATAATTGATTTTTCATCACAGAATTGTCCCATATTAGTTAGACAACAAATTCTCACAATTATAGATGACTAAATGCTCTGGGTCATAACACTGGAGAGAAGAGACAATCACACAGTGAAGTGGAACATTGTATAGTAAAGAACTTAACCTTGCAAAAACGGTTTGGCTCAGTGGATAGATTGTCGGCCTGTAGACTGAAAGGTCCTGGGTTTGATTCTGGTCAAGGGCATGTACCTTGGTTGTGGGCACATCCCAGTAGGAGGCAGCTGATCGATGATTCTCTCTCATCCATGTTTGTAACTCTCTATCCCCCTCTCTTCCTCTCTGTAAAAAATCAATAAAATATATTTAAAAAAAAAAAAAAGAACTTAACCTTGACTTCTGGTAGATAATCTCTAAGCCCTGGAAATGTCATGCCTGAGAAGAGTGTGTTTTTCATGCCAAGGAGCCTTGAGTCATGCCAGATAGTCTAACTGACATTTAAGATAAAGAATGGCCAATATTGGTTTTTTGGTGAATTTCCCATAAGTACCATATTCCATTGGTCACTTGGACTAATTTGACCAACAGAGGCTGGAACAAAACCTATTAAATTTGTCTCACAGATCATTTAATTAAGGCTACTAACAACAGTGCTCCAAGCCTCATTATGAAACCAACTTGTAGTATTGACCATAAACATGCTTCTTATGTTCCCAGACCCCACCATAATTCCATCACCCAGCAGGGTCTAGCTTAGAAACCAAAGTGGGTTTTTCCTTCAGTTTTGTCTGGACATTTCTAAAGTTTGTGTGTGGTCTTCTTCCCTTGGCCTAAGACAGTGGTCAGCAAGCTCATTAGTCAACAGAGCCAAATACTGTATCAACAGTACAACTGTTGAAGTTTCTTTTGAGAGCCCAATTTTTTAAACTTAAGCTTCTTCTAATGCCACTTCTTCAAAAGACTTGCCCAGGCCATAGTATTTTGTGGAAGAGCCACACTCAAGAGGCCAAAGAGTAGCATGAGGCTCGTGAGCCGCTGTTTGCTGACCCCGGGCCTAAGACATTGAACCAGGTACAGTAGAATATATTAGAAACTGCACAAACTCTATACTGGCCAGCAAGGATGATTCTCTATGGCTAGATCATCATCCAAATAGCACTAACAGTGACTTGATGCTGACTTGAATGTAGGGTTGAGTGGTTAAATTGATCACTTCAGCTAATTCAGGGCCAAATTTCATAATATTTTCTCTAACTGGATGAACCCCTTTATATGGATAACTGAAACTAAGTTGTGCATACATAAATAACAAGTTACTTATCCCTATAGAAAGCTCCCCCCAATAATCAAGGACATACTTCTTAGTAAGTTTAAGGTGAGTGGCAACAAATTGTGGTTGAGTAAGAATCATCTGATAGAGAATGGTCAGCCAAAAAGTCAGTTAAATTTAAGGTGTTTGCAAAAGTTTAGAAAAGCAAGGAAAATTATTGTTAAATTTGAATATGGTATGTTTAGATCTTCTACCTAATTCATCTTTTAAAGTAAATGGATTGTGATGCTGATCATAATTTTATGTTTAATTGCTACTTTGCATGTTTCTGGCACTGGAATTAAAATGGACAAAATGAAGAAAGATTTTACATCTCCTGTATAAATAATTAGAAAGAGTCCCTCTGAGTTTCTCTGCCAGCAGGGAAGATGTAATGTTTATATTTTAAGTATTTATTATAATACTGTGAAAACTCATCTTGTTTACTTCCATAGTGACTGGGTTTGTGTGAGGCACACCTAGGTTTAATAAAAGTTTATTGAACATCAAAATGATTGAATAACTATAAACCCAAATAAATTAAAAAGAAAAGGGAAGTTTAACTCCCTTAGGGTGTGTTTTTTTCTGAAATAAAACTGTACAGCCCAAGGGAAATATCCATTTGGAGTTGAACTCCTAATGACTGGAACTGCATGGGGTGTCTTGATAAATATGTTTCCTTAAGGTTGCCTTTGTCTAACTGTTAGCAACTCACTGGGTGGCTGCAACTGTGGAAAAATATTTAGTCTTTAAACATTTCAGTCAATGCAGTAGTTATTTAAACAGTGACAAATAGCAAACATTTCTCCATAGTTTATAGTCTTTTCCTTAATAGGTTTTTCAGTGGGAGTGAGAGTTTCTATTTAGACATTTAGTCAATGTTATTTTTCTAATTATCCAATATGACTAATTTAAAATGTCTTAAGTTTTAATCAAATTATATTTTCACCACAGCATGACTAGTAGTTTAAATGCACAGTTTCATATTTCATAATGTACTCAATTGTTCAAAAACAGCTTTCCTTTAAATTGTGAATTTAGCTTACATTATGATTATCTACCATGTTCTGGTCTAAACATATTAAAATAACTTTGTTTTCTTAAGTTATCCAATAATATACTATTAATGCTTGCAAAACATTAAAATGTGTGTGTTTGTCAACCCTTTTGAACCTTACCTTTCATCACTCTCCATCCTTAAAAAAAAATTTAAATCATAATCTACTTGTTAAAAGGTATCCAAACTAAAAAGTTGTCAAATACTATTTCTCTCTGAAGTGTAATTGTTTCTTATTAAAAAGTGATTTTTCCTTCCTTTGAAAACTCATTGCACTGTTGTTGTTTTTACCTTTGAATATGATTTTATATTTTTCAAACTATTTTCATTTACTAATTTTATTTCTTTATCATTTATTTGATATTTATTAATTTATTCAAAAAAGCATTAATTGAATGCGTTATATGCCACAAGTACCATGAACACTAAAGAAGTTAAAGTGAACACAAAAAAGAAGGACTATTTGTCTTTAAGGAATCTGCCACCTGATTTTTATTTTTAGTGTTTTACAACTATGCTAAAATAACTCTGGTCTTCCACCACCAGAATAAGATCATCTTGAGGAAAGAGCCTTACTCATATTTATTCTTGGATATGTCTTTGCTCATCAGAGTATGATCTACATAATTGCAGTACCTATTTGATGAATGGATAATTTACACTTAGTTAATGTTTTATCCTCTAGCAAATACATTGTAATTAATTATCCCTTTTAATCCTCATTACAACTGTAGAAGATATATGTCCTTAACTCTGTGATAATTATCTTACTCAAGTTTCAATGTTCATTCATTTTTCTTCAAAGTATATACAAAGTTTTCTAAGATTTCTTATACGTGTAATCTGTAATTCAATGGATAAGAAATCAAATATTGTTTAGAGCAAATATTATGATTATTTTTATCCCTAAAAAAAATGTAAGAATGCTAAGATAATTAAAATTATTTGGAAATAAACATCAAAGTAAAAAAATCTATATAAGTTCAAAGTTTTTCTTTTTTTTTTTTTTAAAAAAAAAAGGTCCTAAAATGAAAAAATGGTATCTGCTGACATAGAAGTCCAATGCAATAAGCCTTCAATAAGTACATATAAGCCTTCAATAAGTACATAATCACTATTAGTATAATAAATATTTGAGTTTGTAATTACCACACCATATAGGCACAACTAGGCAGGAAGGGGGGTGAAGGACAACCAAACGACTGAGCAGCAGACTGTGTGGGGTGACCAGGCTGGCAGGAGAGTTAGTGAGGAGTAACCAAATGACCCAGCAGCAGGCTGCATGGGGTGACCAGGATGGCAGGGGGGTTAGTGAGGGGCAGCCAAATGACTAAACAGTAGCCTGCATGGGGTAACTAGGCTGGAGGGGGTGGCAGTTGGGGGCAACCAAGCTGGTGGGGGGAGCAGTGAGATGCAACTAGGCTGGCAGAGGGGAGCAGTGAAGGTTGACCAGGCCAACAGGGGGCGCAGTTAAGGGTAATCAGGCAAGAAGCAGATAAGCAGTTAGGAGCCAGTAGTCCTAGATTGTGAGAGGGTTGTTCCATATCAGAAAGGGTGGTGGCTGGGCTAAGGGAACCCCAACCCAAGCACGAATTTTGTACACCAGGCCTCTAGTCCTATCTAATAAAAGAGTACTATGTAATTACCACACCATATAGGCACAACTAGGCCGGAAGGGGGGTGAAGGACAACCAAACGACTCCATTAACCACCACTCCATTACATCCACAAGCCATGCCTAAAAGCCAATCAGGAGCAAGTATGCAAATTAACCCAACCAAGATGGCTGTGGCCATGGATAGAGCAAGAGGGAGGATTAGGTTTCCCAGGAGATGGAGGAAGCAAAGCTTTCCGCACACTCTGGCTGGCCCAGGCATCCACTCCAGGCTACAAAGTTTCAATTATAGTAGATAAATAAATCTCAACAAAATGTTGGCAGCTATGGCACTGGAGAGAGCAGGAGGCTAGGGTTGCCCCTGGCAATGAAAGAAGACAAGCTTCTGCAGCTTTGGCCTGCCTTGGCCTCCACTTAAGGCTACAAAGTTTCAATTATAGAAGATAAATGAATCCCAACAAAAATGGCTGCCACCATGGAGAGAGCAGAAGGCTTGGCTCCATTCTTGGCTACCAAATTTCAACTGTAGAAGATAAATAAACTCCAAATACCAGGGCCTCCACTTGGGTTGCTAGGGGGCATGGTTGGCCTACATACCACCATAGGCGCCTTGACCAGGTCATCCCATGCCCCAAGGGAATGCACACCCTAATCCAGGACACCATTCAGCATAAACCAGCTGGCCCCCACCCATGCACCACACTTCTATCCTTTCTAATAAAAGACTAATATGCAGATTGACCATCACTCCAACACACAAGATGGCTGCCCCCATGTAGACACAATTCTGTCACCACAAGATGGCCAGCAGAAAAGGGCAGTTGAGAAGGACCAGGCCTGCAAGGGAGGGCAGTTGGGGGCAATCAAGCCTGCAGGGGATGGCAGTTAGGGGTGACCAGGCCATCGATGGAAGTAATTAAGGATTAATCTGATTTTTCGGCCTAAGTATCCAGAAATTTTGATTTGTCATTTACTGAGATGGGAAAATTTGCAGAAAAAGTTGCTGTGGGAAGCAAAAATGAGGTTATGCTCTGGACTTAGGAAGTTTTAGGTGCCTATTAAATACCCAAGAAGGAAATGTGCAGTAAGAATTTGCATTCATAATCCTAGAGTTAAAGGAAGGTGGTCAAATTGGAGATAAAGAGTTGGATGTCTTCAGATGGGTTTTAAAACCATGAGATTTAATGAATACCCTTTCATTTAAGGGTAGACTGAAAAAGTGAATTTGACTTCTTTGTGACTAAGCCCTGGACACCTCTCAGGAGCAAACTTAGATCAAACTCAAACTACACAAATACCGATAAGCCAGCACAATTTGACTGTTAATGTTAACTTAACCTCTTTCACCCACTGAAATATAAAATCTAGAGAAAATCAGATTGTAGTTGAATAGCTGAGAACATATTTGTCTCATTTATTGGATTAGGGATGCCTTCAAGTTGGAAATCATATATTATTGATTAATCTTTGCATCACCTATGACTTATTCTTGAAAATAGTAAATGCCCAGTAAGTGTTGAGTTAAACTGAATTGCAAAATGTTCCTATAGCAAATGCAATTCATACTCCCCAGATCACCTTGGTTCTCCCATGACTCAGCTGTTACTGTATTGGCTGCAAATGTTTCAAACCTGCACTCTTCTCTGAAGGCTTGCCCTTGGCTAATGGCAGCTCTATGACAGGGCAGTGGCTGGGAGGTTATGGCCCACTTCTTTCCAAGGGCCACCAGTATGTAGCCAATGACTAACAGATTCGGTCCATAAGAGCCCAGAAGCACAGTGTCATGCACATGCCAGAGCTCCTAGTAGGGTTAAGTCTGGGTTACATTTCTCCTGAAACCACATATTTGCATAGCTTCTTCTACCCTGTTACTCAGGTTTCTCTTGAAAGCATTCCTTCAATGAACCACTTGCACAAGGCTTTCTTCAATAGACCCCATTTCTAAGTAACTGAAACTATGATTATAGCCACAGATGGAGACATCTGATCCCCAAAAGATTTCTTCAATCTAAGTGCATGTGTCCACAATCTCTAAATTAATTAGCCTTTCTAGTTTTGGGGTGGAATAAGCAATTGTTTCTATTCTGTATATTTTTCTTAGGCTTGCATGCATAAACAAGACATCGCTTTTTCTCCCCACCAAAACCCCATGCTCTTTTATGTTTTCCCAGATAGACAGCTACATTTTGTTGAACATATAGATGCATACTTTCTAAATTATAGCAAGAATACTATAGATGGAGTTCAGGAAATCTTTGTTCTGTTTTAACACCTCTGGCGTTTAGTTAAAGATTTACCCTGCTGATGCAATACATATTTACTTTTGGTAGACAAAAGCAATAGCCTAGGCATCAACCCATTATTTTATCTTTTTCTTTCCTCTTAGTAAACCATGGGTCAATATGCTCTGTCCACCTGCCCATCTGTTCACATGTATGTAATATGGAGTATGTGCCTCACTCTCCTTACAGAGTCATAGAATATATTAATCTCAACCCAAGTCTCTCTTTATGGGGGTAAGGAGAAAAGAGAAGAGAGAAGAGAGAACAGATAACAGAGAACAGAGAAGAGAGAACAGAGGAGAGAACAGAGAACAGAGAGAGAGAGATCAAGGAAGGGTAAAGAAAATGTTTGAGAAAGGTAAGGTGGCTGAGAATAAAAGTTTCCTTGAAAGATAATACCTGAGGAAACTGAGGCATGGCATGTACCTGGTGAACTACAGAAAACTCCTTTGTTTGACCCAGGGATTACCTCTGTGGTCAGGAGAATAATAAGAATTAGAAATATCTACACTGGCAATGTTCATATACACATCCCAAAAATAAATGAAAGAAAACTAAGAGATAGCTTATACTGTGAAAGGACAGCATGGCGATGGTGACTTAGTGAGGATGGAATATAAATGTTTTCATATTGCTAAAGGTTAGATGTAATGAAGGACCTGACTGGCAAGTATAACAGTGTTAATAACTTTGCAGAGATAGCTTGTCTGGCTCTGCCCCTTGTGTGGCATTTATTGTGCTGTGGCTGGTTGAAGCATGCAGCTCTTTTTTATTAGTGTCTTTTTTTTTTAAGTCTCTGCACTGATAATATAAAGGTAAACCTATTTTTATCTTCTCAGATGAATCTGTTGGTATTCAATGACACACAGCTTACCTCTCAGTACAACTAAAGATATTACTCCTCTCAGGATATTGTTTTTTTTTCTTTTTTTGTTCCATCTACAATAATCTTATGCCATTTTTTAAAATATATATTTTATTGATTTTTTACAAAGAGGAAGAGAGAGGGATAGAGAGTAAGAAACATCGATGAGAGAGAATCATCAATCAGTTGCCTCTTGCACACCCTCTACTGGGAGATGCGCCCGCAACCAATGTACATACCCTTGACCAGAATTGAACCTGGGACCTTTCAGTCCGTATGCTGAAGCTCTATCCACTGAGCCAAACCAGTTTCGGTTCTTATGTCATTTTAATAATGTTCATTTATTAACATTTTCCCCTTTGGGTGGGAGAACTTAAATTGAAGTTCTCAAATCTCTGGAGTGAAACATTTGGGTTCTTCATAGACCTGCCTGTTATACACCCACAGTCACCTGCCTATTATTCATTCTCTCTATTCAGAAAATAAAATAGCAAACTTTTCTCTTTGTTGTTCTGCATATTGGTGTTACAAAAGATGGCATGTGAAGAGAACTACCCTTTCCTAAAGTAAATGTTAGAAGTTTTAGGAAAAGGTCGCAGGACCTTAGAAATCTCAGCTTCTCTAATAAAGTAGGTAAGAGATGTGAGGAGAAGGTCACCAGCAGCCCCTTGGGAATGATGTGTTTCTCACAAATAAATTAATGGTTTCCACTGGGACTACTCGGCTTCTTTTAACACCTGTGCTACAGTCATGTTTTTAAGAAATACAACATATGGCATACACCATCTGAAGTTTTGTCCTCGAAACTCTTCTAGGAATCTCAGATGACAATCTAACAGGAAACCTAAAGATTCTTGCCCTCCATTAATTTTAGAGCTGACTCAAGTCCTGAGGTCCCACCAATTTTTAAATTTTTCAAAGCTAAAGGTGCTACTGAATCCTCTTAATTCTGTAAGAAAAATAGATGAAGAAGAATGACCTTGAGGCATATCTGTACCTGAGGGTAAGTTCTTCACATCTTCTTAAGTTCTTCTGATTTTCAGCTTCACTAAGTGAGTATCTATGGAGGCAGAAGACAAGAATGTGTGACCCAGGTGATAGGAAGGGGGATTAGTCCTCTTCTTTCCACTAATCTCCAAGCAATGCTCCTGAGAGGTCAAATATAATAGAATATACATAAAGAGAGCGAGGAAGGTCATTGAGATAGCTCTTACAGATCTGCCTCCTGGGCATGGAGCAGGTCAGAGAAAGCTGGAGAGTAGATCTGAAGGCCAAACAGAAGTTTAGCAACAAAATCTAGTTTCCAGTTGAGTCTCCAACATACTGATAACAAGAATGGTGAGCTGAGGTGTTTTTCCGGGGGTCGTGTTTCATGACACCAAAGAATGAGCTGTGTGGACCAAAAGATTTAAGCAAAAGTGTGGAAAATGTATTACAAGTAGGTTTGACTTCCTGCAAAGGGAGGGGAGGCAATAATGGGCTGCCCATTGCAGCCTTGTGGTCCAGGGGCATATATTTGCTACAAGCCTGCTCTATGTCTACCTGTGTTGTCACCTGATTGATTGCCTCAATTGTTCTTGCCCAGCAATATACCTGAACTTGCCCTGTTTCTATGTGTTCTTTCTCTGTCCCTATGTGAACTGTCTCTATTTCTATGTATTCATACACCTTGTGACTGCAGGCCCTCCCTGTTTTCCCATGCTTCCAGCTTTGAGTCCAGAAACATTTTATAATTTCTGCTGGGTTGGTTCCTGTGGTGAGGCTGCTCAAACTGCTGTGTCTTGCTCCTGCCTATGTCCCGCCTGTCTTTGCTTTCCCCTGGACCCCTGTCCTACCTGCAGGCGTTTCAAGTAAACCCTCCCACTACTATTGTTAAGTAACCTTTAAATTCACAGAAGAAGATAATAATGAGCTCAGGCTAAGTTGTCACTCACCCAGCTCTAAACCCTTCTACTAAAGTCAATCATTCTGCCTCCGTGTTAGAGACAGTCACTGTGTATCTTCAGAGATTGACAGCTCCAATATGTTTATTTTCAAATGCCTCCTACCATCAGCTCACCTTCTTAGTTATTACATAGCTTTTTAGAGTCAGAGAAGATGTGTGCTTTCACTGCCTTTTTTGATCATCTAGAATTTGTATGTTATAGCCTTAACTCATCCAATTCCATTAAAAATACTATTTGTAGTCTGATGAATCCTAAGTATATCTCTCTGATCTGGATCTTTATCTTGAATTGTTTACCCATATATCCAATTGCTTTCTCACATTTCCACTTCATATCTAAAAATCATTTCACACTTTATCTGCCCCTAAACAGAACTGTTTTCCCCTTCTAACTAAAATCTTTCTTCTTCAGTTTTCAACAAAAAAATTCCACTATTCATTCAGTTAGGTAAAAAACAACAACAACTTGAGTCCTCTTTAATTCTTTCTTTTCTTCCAAACATATTACTCAATCACAAACAAAGACCCTCAAAATATATCCCAAATCATCATTTTTAGTACTGCCAATGGCATTATGCTGATTCAGAAGACCACATAGATCATATCTTTCTTGGACTACTGCATTGCATTTGTAATCTGGTCCAATAAAGTTCATCCTCTGCATAGCAGTCAATGACCCCTTTAAACCCAAATCAGATCATGTTGCTCTCCTGCTCTCAACTGCTTAATAGCTTCCATTATACACTTAGAATAAATCCAAAGCTCCTGGCTACTTCTCAGCTCATTTTTCCCCATTTCCTCTCACATGGTTCTGGCCACACTGGCCTCTTTACTCTTAGTTCATGCCAAGCAAACTCCTACTTCAGTGTGTCACTTGCTATCTTCCTGAAAGTTCTTTCCTTACATGGCTATTTCCTTTCATAATTGAAATGCCAATTCCTAAGATAGACATTCCCTCAACATCCCATCCTAAATAACATCCTCATTCACTTCCTATTTCCTTTTATTGCTTATTTGTTTTAATAGCTTAACATTCTTATGAAAAATATCACTACTTGACATTAAGTCATTTTCAATGGTTTATTTTATCTCTCCTTCACTATAAGTGATGAAGAGACAAACTATTCCTGACACATGTAAGTGATCAGTAAACATTTGTTAGATGTATAAATAAATTTTTACTTGCTGAGTTCAGTGTTCTAAGAGCTTGGCTATGGACACTTTTCCTGAGTTATGTGTCTTATCAGAACAAAGTTTCACCAAAATTATTCTGATTGTCATTGTTAGCATGATTATCTCCATCTACTAATTAAATCTCTATTTTAAACGTAGTATGTCAAATTTCCTTTAAAGGAAAAGGTAGGGACCTGCTTTTCTCACCCATATCACAACCAGAACAGAATAGAGAGATGTGACTCATACCACCTGCTCTCGCTGGCAAATAAGTAAATGTTGAAAAAAAATTTTTTTTTCTTTTTACTGCTCCTGTCTTACTAGTTTTTAGGTTGTTTCTCTTTTCTAGGGCCTTTTAATTACCATACAAATTTAATTGCTTAAATTTGGCATTTTAAAAGTTTTACATTACTACAGGATCTTTCAAAGCAGCTTCTAACTCGAGAATTTTCTTAAAGATGTCCAAGTGTTTCATTCCTAAACATTTTAAGTATATAACTAAGCATATTTTAAGGTTAGTGTTTTGTCACACTTTATTCACACCCTTCACAAGTTACAGAAAATTTGCATTTTAGTCAAATATGCATAAATCAATTCAAATTAATGCAGTAGAGAGCTTCATTTAAAGAAATTGTACAGGGAGTCCTAGTGAAAGACGTATTTAATTAAGTGAATTATTACTTCCTAAAATATCTCATTTTAAATTCCAGATTTTCACATATTGGTTTACTTATCACAGGGTCCCCTACTTCTCTTATTTCAGCCAAACTTGTCTAGCTAGCCTAAAAAAATTGGAGGGTAGGTAGGGCTTAAATCTTTTCTTAGAAATATAAATATTTTTTACAGTTTGATGAGTAGAACATCTTAAATTGATTTAATAACTGGCCAATTCTATGACTGAGCTCTAATGAGGAGGAATCCTATTGGTTACATTTGAATATCTCAATTATCATTATCTGACATAAGTAAACTCACCCAAATCACCTCCTTTTTATTTTATTTTTCATTTTGTTATGGGAAAGTTCAAGTATACACAAAAGTAAACAAAATTTTTTACTTTTAACCTGTGTTTCTCAACCTTGGTGACATTTAACATTTTTGACTGAATAATTCTTTTATTCAACCCTATGCATTTTAGCATGGTTAGTAGGATCTCTGGCCTCTGCTTCTATATGCCAGTAGTCCCTGCCCCAAGTAAACAAAAATATTTCTAAGCATAACCCTATGTCCACTGGGGGACAAATTTGATCCCTGATAAAAACTACTATAAAACCCATCTCCTCCCCAATTACCTAGATATCATATTATTTAATCCATAAATTATTTAGTCTATCTATCTATCTATCTATCTATCTATCTATCTATCTAGTAATGACTTTAAACATAATTAAGACACCATTTCCATACCTAAAAATCTGAAACAATAATTTCTCAATACCAGTATATAGCCAGCCCTTTTTTCAAATTCAATTATCTCATAATTGTCACACTTCTTTGTGTTTTTCTTTGTATCCTCTGTGTCCTCTTTTGCTTTCTCAATCTCTAAATAAAGAAATGATAGATAGATAGATAGATAGATAGATGATAGATCAATCCTATACTACACATACACACATGCATATCACATATACAAACATCATGTGTGGCTATGGGTATGGTAGGTGGTCATATAGTTTGCATTAGCATACAAATAAGGTAAGCATATTATAATTAATATTAAGCCCTTTTGAATCTTTAAATTTAACCTTAATTATTCTCTTGTTTTTTCTTGTAAGTTATATAGAGAAAAACTTGCCTTATTTTTCCTATAGAATTTTCCAAAGATGAATTTGTCAGTTGTATCCTACAGTGTAGGTGATCCTGTTACACTCTGTATATTTAGTTGCTGAATCCAGAGATGTGAAAAAATTTAAGTTCAACATTTTTTAATGAGCTGACTTTCACAGGGTTTGTGTTCCTCTACTATAAGGTACACGATGCCTGGATGTCTCTCTTTACAGAATGTTAGGATTTATTGATGCTCAAACCCTAGATTCTTTAGTACATTGAGTTGTAAAATTGTGATATTCCAATTCTGTTATTTCTCCACCAACTTATTGTCTGGAACACTTCTGTAAATAGGAAGTTTCCTCATCTGCTAATAGACTGCTCTGAGGTAGAGAATACACAGGGGGGAAAAAATAAACAGGAAAAGTGGTCAATTATTTCACTTTATTGACTAGTTTGTGAAATAACAACCAAGTTTACTAGAATCTTTCCATAGTGACAGATTAGCTTCTTTTCCCATACTTTTATCTTATGTAATCATGGAATTAAAGATATTTTATGCATTTTAGTCCATTGTAATTATTATTTATACTTAAATTTTCCCATTTTTTTCCTATTAAGATCTCTACAAACTGACTCTTGAATCTCTTTGACCTAAGAGTCATGACCTAAGAGTCTTTAAAACTTTCTCTTTTTTTCTTGTTTTGTTTACATATAAATGAAGTCATATGGTATTTGTCTTGTCTCTAATGTCTCAGCTACATTTCCAAAGACAAAAGAGTATAAATTTTTATTGCAATTAAAATAGTGATTTGGTATCTATATCACAGTTCAGTCTATATATCTATATCTGTATCTATTTAGTTTCCCCATCTATAAAATACATGACAATATAACATTTACAAGTCATTGTTCCTTAAAAAACACCACCACCACCACCACCAACAACAACAAAAAAGCACTTCCAAATGTGCTAATAAAAATTACTCTGTGGCTTTGTAAAGCCACTTGAAGCTGTTTTCTCATCTCCAAAATGGACATATCGTGTCAATCTATGCCATAATGGTTAAACTTATCAATGTATTTTACTGTTCCTTGTGTCAGGGTATTTTTAAATACCTAGACAAAATTATTAATCTTAGCTGGTTTTATTATCTTTTTTTCTAATTAGCCCTCATCTACTAGAGAAATCTACATCTTTTCTCTCAAAACCTTTAAGGTATAGTTATTTGATGGTAGACATCATGTGAACTTTCTGCCCCGTGGTCATATTTTTTTTTTCTGGAACACAAAAAACATAGATCTATGAGATTTCTATAAAAAGGATAAAAATCTGCAGTATAAAAGAATAATATCTGATCATTCCTTTCTCCCTTGCGACTAACATCACCTATTATCTTGTTTACTTTGCTTTTCCAGTGCTGTGCACTGAACTGATAGGTTCAGTGATTCCTTCATAATAACTTCCCAAACCCTCTTCCTGGTCAGTGTGCAGAATGATTCTTCCATTTAGCACCCTTGGCTTGATTTCCATCTCCTTCAGAAATGAAGATTCGTCTTGAACTCCAGCAGCCATCTGCTTGTCTGGATTCTAAACCAGACGACTTGCCACAAAAAAATCTTTGGAAGAAATGGAGTGGTTGTTATCTCTGAGGATGACTATTATGCCAATTTAAACGGGTGAGACCAATTGCCCTGCATTCTTCCTCATCCCATCAATAAGAGTACTTTAAATTTTCTTGGACTGAGAAACATTCTCTGGTTGAGTGACACCTTTAGGAAAAGCAATATCTCAGTTCAGAGATTTCATTGCTGAGAAAGAATAATAATAATAGAAGCTTTAAAAAAAATAAAGCAAAACAAAACAAATCTAATGCCTGCCCTAATGGGGACTCAGCACATGCCTTGTTCTCAGCCATGCACGGATGAAACAGATTTAATTGCCTTCTCATCTGTCAAAACCAGGCCATCCAGGGGGACGCAATAGGAGAAGCTTGTACAAGAACATTTTATGCTGTATCTGTTCCTGGAGCAATGTTGCTTGTGTTTCCAGGGCTGTCAATTAAGCATATTTTTCCCTAGCACATATTCATTAAGACACAGTTGCCAACTTCATTGCCACCTCATTTTTTATTATATACATTAATTCTGGGTGAAGGACGATTTAGGAATGCTTTTATGAGAAATAAAGAGGACCTCTGGCTGGATGATTTTTCTATCATTTATCATATTATAATAAGAGAACCAAATGGCTTAGTGCCCCTAATGACACATTCTTATACACTGCATTTAACTTAGCCTGATCTTTTGAATATCTTTTTTGAGTAATGTTCTATCTCCACAGAACTTGTTCAAACATACATCAATTTATATTTATTGGTCTTGCATTGAAGATGTACTGCTAAATATTAGACAGTGGAGGTGGGAATACGCAGCAAATGACTGAAGAAATTTTATAATAAAATGAGATATAGGTTCACTATAAAAGTTAATCAAACTGCTTTTGTCTAGAGGGTTATAAGAGTGGAAATAGGGAGGACTGAAGAAAGAGAAAGGTGACCATTTTTTTTTAAAGAGAGAAAATTATATTTGAGACAAAACAGAAATTGCGTGGGTATATCTTTGAATGTAGTTGATAGTCTTCCAGGCCTGCTCTATTGGCTCTGTCTTAAGTCCTAAGAGACTAGGAACAAAAAACACTGCTTTCTGAAGGATTGTGACCTGAATTGGGATGCAAAACAGCCTGCAGCCTTAAAGTGGTGAATAACAATGCACCAAAGAGAAGTGGACACATGTCAAAAATTATAGAGCACATGCACCGGTTTAAATTCAGAGAGTTATAATTCCCTGAGTAATGAATCACATGATATACTCAGAATTTGTTAATTACTGTATGATAGTGCCTGGGAACCCCTAAGGTATTATCATCGGAAAGAACAGAATAACACACACACACACACACACACACACACACACACACTACTAGGTTGTTTGGTTTTTGTTTTGTTTTATTTGTTTAAATATTTTTATTCATTTCAGAGAGGAAGAAAGAGGGAGGGAGAGAGACAGAAACATCAATGATGAGAGAAAATCATTCATTAGCTGCCTCCTGCATGCCCCCCACAGGGGACCTAGTCTGCAACCTAGGCATGGTGCTCTGACCAGGAACCCAACTGGTGGCCTCGTGGTTCCTAGCTGGACGCTCAAATGCTGATCTACAATGATGGCCTAGGTTGTTTGACTTTTAAGGATATGTAAACCATTCTGAAGCCTCACAAATGCTTTCTCTTTTCACGTCTGAATCAAGGCTGTTAGAGAGAAGCTGATTCTAAGACCACCAAGGAGGTTTATAAGGGAGTGCTTCAGCATCAAGTGTGAAAGGGGAGGGAAGGGAAGGAAGCAGGAGTGGGCGGACAGAGAAGTTAAGTTACGATATATCAATCCAGCTGAACCTACAGTGGGTTCTAAAAATAGGGCAATGCTTTAGAGTTATATGGAGTTGGATGAGAGGTACGGGTTTTTATAATCTGAAACTGAAAAGTCATTTGATATGAACAGTGAAGGGCTTGTGATCTTGACAGGCAATTCTCTGCAGTAGAGGCAGTGCCCCAAGGATTCTGGAAGCTATAGGGTTTCTTTCCAGACAATGATTCAAGAAGATGTTGAAATTCAGTGCAACACACCTTCTACAACAGGTGAAATGATGATAGTTTTTTCAAAGTCCTGTTGTGATCATTAAATGTAATCAATCTGTGTCAAGGCATAGGGCATGGACTGAGTAAAATAATATTTAAAATCTTCTTTCTTAAAATATGAAGAGTTTTGAAACCTATTGTACTGTAGACAGATTAAGGAAAGGTATTTCTGATATCTTATATTTCTAGACTCTTGTGGAATTAGAACAAAATTTTTGTATAATGATTATGTGATCTAACCTTTGTAACATCTAAAAATAACAAATACTTTTAATTCTAGAATTAAGATAAGATTTATAGTCAGAATATTTGTGACATCATAAACCTTCTTCTTATGAGCTTTATAATTTGGGCAAATATCACTTTTTTATTTTTATTCTTTATTTATAGATTCATCTTGCATTTTCAGGATATGTGAGCTGTGTTTGTCCAGGGTTCTTACCAATACACGTGAGGCATGAAGAGATGTTTTAAGAGCAAAGTAAAGAAACATGGGAATATGCTTCAGTACTGAGAAAATGTGATATATTCAGATATTTAAAAATAGTTTACTATGACAACATACAATGTGAGAACATGAGTTTCCAGAGAGAAGAATGACTAGAGAAGCAAAAGAGCTTTTCATAACTTAACATGCAATTTGGACTTGATATTTGAGAGAAGAATGACCCACTGAAGATTAAGTTGAAAGTAGCTATATGAATATTGAATTTTAGAAATATCACTCTAGAAGCAGATTGGTAAGAAAGGAAAGGTGGAAAAGCTGGAGGTTAAAGTTCTACTTAGAATTCTATTTAGAAGTATTGAGAGACTAACCTGGGAGGGAAAAGGACAGTGCATAGATAAAGGACTTATGTTCAAGAAATATTAAAGGGATAAATATGACATAGTAAAACTCAACATTTATTAATTTATTTAATGAAATGTTGTTCAGTTCTCTATGAAAATTTTGTGAACTCCTGGAGATTTCTCCATGGTTGTATGGAAAACAAACAAACAAAACAATTTATAATAATCCTATAAAATAAAAGGCTAATATTCAAATCTACTGAATGGCTGAATGTTCAATTGTTATTACACACACTGACCACCAGGGGGCAGGAGCATCTGCCAGAATCTGGGCTCATGGCTGGCAAGCACAGCAGTGGTGGCGGGAGTTTCTCACACCTCCTCAGTGGCGCTAAGGATTTCTGGCTATTGGCTTAGGACCATTCTCTGCGGGGAGTGGGCCTAACTTGTCAGTTGGATATCCCCGAAGGGGTCCTGGGTTGGCGCAGGCCAGGCTGAGGGACACCCCCACCTAGTGCATGATTTCATGCACCAGACCTCTAGTTACTATTATTTTAAAGAAAACAAGAAACATGTATGTACTTCTATCCTACAACTTTATTTTATTGTCTGCCTTATAAAGAACACCTTTTGTTTTCTTTCTTGACTTCCACATTTATTTTGACACTAGAGGCCCGGTGCATGAATCTGTGCATGGTTGGGGTCCCTCTGGGTGGCCTGCAGGGATAAGGTTGAAATCTGCAGTCAAACATCACCTGCAGCTCCTACCTGCCACTTCTGCTCATCCTGACCCCACTGTGTCTGCTGCAGACTCGCACCCAATCAGTCCCTGATTGGGAGAGGCTCACACTGGTGCAGCAGTGCTCACCAGCCATGAGCCCTGCATCTGGCGCCCTCCCAAGGGGAGTGGCCTGCGGAATGAGGCTGAAACTGACATCCCCCAGGGGCTTGGATTGTGAGAGGGCACAGGCCAGGCTGAGGGACCCCATCTGTGCACAATGGGGCCAGAGAGAGAGAGACTGTGGGAGGGCTCCAGGACATGTCTGGCCCAGCTCACTCAGTCAGGATTAGCCAGAAACCAGCATCAAGCTAACCTACCTGTCAGAGCATCTGCCCCCTTGTGGTCAGTGCACGCCATAGTGACTGGTCAACCAGTTGACTCTCTTCTCCCTGGTGGTCAGTGAGCATCATAGAGAGCAGTTGAGCAGCCTTAGAATATCATTAGCATATTATGCTTTGATTGGTTGTTCTGCTGTTTGGTCTATTTGCATATCACTCTTTTATTATATAGGATATTTTATCCAGAATTAATTGTGTATTAATTTCAGTGTCAGAGTAATGCTAGCTGATAAAAAATAATAATCCTATAATTTATATGGTTTAACTCAGCAGGGTTTAATTCTTATTTCATAACAATCCAATGTGGGTGTTTCTGATTGATGGAAAGCCTTCTAGTTATATTCTCTCCAGGATCCTTGTAGTTATGTTCATCTCTGTGTTCTCAGAGTTCTAAGCATTCAGCATAAACAGAAAATAATTAAAAGATATTTTAAAAGAGAAGTTTGTATAGAGCCAGATGAAAGTAGCACACATCATATCTATTCATACACTTTTAGCTATGAATCAATTATAATGCCATACCAAAACACAAATGAGGCTGAGAAAGTCCTTTATCCTTGTGCAAGATATAAGTAAACAGATTTGATTAAAATATTTAACTAATTTGAGTTTATAATTCTGCTCAGGATAAACTAACTAGTACCTGAATTAACTAGAACCACAACTTCATTAATCAGTACCTCAAATATTCTTCTTTGTGTGACCCTGGGAAGTCTGATTAAATAAAAAAAAAAAAAAGATGAGCTAGAATATCAAAGAATTATCAGGAGGATTTGCCTGTTGATAATTGAAGGGAAGTCAGAGTTTGGAGTTTGAGGATAGCCAAGCTGGATAGAATGAACATTACTCTCTAGCAGATAATAACACAATCCAGAAACTCTGCAATTTATCTTTATAATATCCATATACACTGAGTGGCCAGATTATTATGATCTCTGAATGCATAATAATCTGACCATTCAGTGTCTGTATTTGTGTGTGTGTATGTGTGTGTGTGTGTGTATTAGAGGCCCAATTCATGAATTTGTGCATGGGTGGGGTCCAGTGACTCAGTGTAAAATCACATTGAATAGATGTGTAAAGAAATGGAATAATATAAGCTAATATCAAGAAAAAAAACATCAGGGAAATGCATATTGAAGCCACAATCAGGTATTATTTCACATCTATTAGAATGGCTTTTATATAAAAAAAAAAAAGCAAGAGATAAGTGTGTTGGCAAGGTTGTGGGAAAAATAAGCCTGTGTACAAAACAGTAAGTATATAAATGGGTACAATCATAAATGGAAAATACTATGGACATTTTTGAAAAAGTTAAAAATAAAAGGCCCTAAGATTTAACAGTCTCACCTCTTGATATGTATCCAAAAGAAATAAAATCACTATATGGAACAGATAGCTTCACTCTCATGTTCATTGCAGTATTTTATTGATCATATCTAAGATTTTAAAACAATCTGAATGTCCATTTACAGAAAACTAACAAAAATAATGCAAAGAAAACCGCTTCAAAATAAAGTCTATTAATTTTAAACAGAAATTTTCATTTTTAAGAATTTTAGGTTTTTGTCTCCTTGAGACTAATTTTTTAAGTTATAAAATGCTGGTCTCCTTTAATAGAACTAAAAACAAATATACTTTTCGCCTATTTTGCACATGTTGAGGATTACATGGTTTAACTCAGTGGGGTTTATTTTGTTTCTTGTCTATTATTTCAATTCTGAGTGGCCACTTAATTCAGTTTTGAGGGAAGAGGCCTTCAGAGAGTTCTATTTTGTAAAACCAAGGATTCAGTACTAATGTATAGGACACTGCACCTTTCCTTTAATTGGTCCACTTGTTTATCCTGTGAGAAAGAGGATTACTTTACTTGCATAGTTCGGTGTATGGCGTGGGGATGTTCTATCCATATTTATTCCCTGATGCTCTGAAAAGACACTCTTATGAGATAGCTATTGCTACTCAGGGAACAACCCAGAGTACAAACTCAGTTGGCAATGCCTTACTCATATCCCATTGCACAGCTGATTTGACAAGTGTGCCAAGTTTTCTTGGGGCAGGTATAAAGGGAGTCCTTCGTAAATCACTCAGAAAATATTACAGGATGCTTAGCGGCATTGATCTTTCTCCTGCTGAGCTGTTGTTAACTTCTCTTTTATGCTACTTTGCTAAATGCTTTGTTCCTTGTCAACTCACTCACACTAAAAATATAAACATGTGTTTGTTTTTTTTCTCTTCTTAAAGATACCCGAAAAGTGGAGGAAAAGAGATAACAATGAATAGAAAAAATAGATACAGCCCCAGAGTTATAACCTAGTTAAAATGTGTATATTCCTTTTGAAATAAATTTCCCAATCCACTGACTTGGAATAAAAATCAAACGATAGATAACTCCTCTTCTCCTCCAAAGTAGGATATCAATTATAAAATGTGTAATTAAGTGAGATGAAATTGTGGACATTAGAATGATAATAATATTATAATGTGTAAAACATTCATTTTGTGCCCTACCTGATTTGGCTCAGTGGATAGAGTGTCAGCCTGTGGACTGAAGGGTCCTGGGTTTGATTCTGGTCAAGAACACATACCCAGGCTGCAGTCATTCAATGATTCTCTCTTATAATTGATGTTTCTATCTCTCCATTTTCTGTCCTCTCTAAAATCAATAAAAATATATTTTTTAAAAAGAAACATTCATTTTGTGACAAATGTTTTACTTGCTTTATGTCATTTAAAGATTTACCACTTACACTTGAAATAATTCCTATTTTTCATATCAGATAATTGAGGTTTTAAGTCTACTTCTTTTGTGAACTAAGATAGCAAATTAATGGCACATTAGCTAAAACACATATATCAACAGCCCATATTGCTTCCTGTAAATATGGCTTTTAATGGTCCACCTGAACATGCATAGATATCTCAAATACTAGTATTTGGCAGAGGTTAGAGATCTCTCCTATTCTCAAGAAGAATTTCCTGTCAAAGCAATCTGACCTAATGCCTAACAATCTTCTATGTCAGCCCAAGGTGCACCTGAAAGATCTCTATTGCATAGCATAGTCTGTCCTCTCAGACCTCATTGATTGTTTTACTCTTTCTTTTCTGTGTTTGTTAAAAATAAATATAATTTCATTCTTGCCACTGAGTAAAAAAAAAAAGATTTCATTTGCTTTACCAGAACAGGATATGATCAAAATGAAGGTATTCAATTATAGTTGTAGTCAGGGTTTTTTGGTATGTATTGTATATTGCTATCTTCAAGAATTATTTCATCATTCACAGCAACACATATTATATATCCTAAATCCAGATTGCTCATCTCTGCAGACTGACCAGGTAAGAAATAGAAGTCAATGCTCTACTGGCTTGAGAACACAAAAAATTTACTTCTCTGATTAGATTATTTTACTAAATCTGTCTACTTCTTACAAAACATGGATCTGTCACTCAAAATAACAACTCCCCTTATATACTCTTTAGTTTGAGCGTATGACAAAAGCATTATTTTAACTGATAACAGGAAAAGAAGGGAAGTGATGTCAAGTATTGAATAAACTTTGCGGTTGTGAAGGATTAGCCTGGGACTGTTTCTGACTGATTAAAAACATAGGAAAGACTTAGCTTAAGATGATGGATTGAGCACACATGGTTATCACATGCTTCAACTGAGACTCTAGTGAAATCATGATAAAGGGGGGGAAAGTAATAAGAAAAAATAAAAGGAGGGTGCTACTGTTTCAAACAATTATTAGAAACTAGAACACAAAGAATTTCTGAATTAAGAAACTCAGGAAGAACACTTTATCTAACACTATGTAAGAAGGAAAATGCAGCCAAGAACTAAATCTGTGTTCTGCAGCACTCTAAAGAGGCTCAAAAATTAGACATGTCAAGTATTTCAGAAAAAGAGAAAGAGGTTGGGAGGATTGATGGAAGTAGATGCAAGATTTAGCCCCTCCAAGTCTTGTCAACTTTTGACTAAACAATACTGAGCAACAGGACATTTATCTGCCAGGAAAAAAAAAATGTTTTCTTTTCAAAAGAAAGCAATATGCAAAAACTCTCTGAGAAGAGCAAGCATTAGCAAAACACACCAAAGCCTGGCAGGTGCTGGCTCCTCGGAGCTGCAGGGTCTGGTGGCTAGTGCCCTGCCCACCAACAACATAGCCAATCCTTCAGGTTCACAGCTCTGTTCACAGATATGCAGAACACAGTGATGTTGAGTGATTCATTTTAAGGCATGGAAGTTTACCCAGGCATTTGAAGAAAGCCTGCAACTGAAATTAATTTGTTCAGAAGTAGTAGATATGGCAACGTTGGTTTATTGATAAAATTTGTGTGTGTGTGTGTGTGTGTTTTTCCTCCCTAATTTGGTACTAACAACATTCAATTCATAAGTCTTTAATGTGTGTGTTTGTGTGTGTGTGTGTGTTTGTTGTTGTTTGTTGTTTTTTTTCTTGTAAGTGAACACTAAGGATTGAAATTGCTGGGTCACAAGTAGGTGTATATTTAACTATATTAGAAATTATTCAAAGTTGTTGCGTTTTACACACTCACAATGTATGAAAGTTCTAGTTGCACTACATACTCACCAGCACTCAGAATTGTGAGTCTTCTCAATTTTAGCTAGTTACATGATGTTAACGATACCCAGCAACTCTTCATAGAGTTGTTAATTTTAATTGAGTTTTTTAAAAATTAATTATTGATTTTTAGGAATTCCTTATATACTCTGATATATGTCCCTTTTTTAGATACAAGCATTGCAAGTACTTTCTCCTAAACCTGTGTCTTGCATTTTTCACTTTTTAAATAAGGTATTTATACTTGTTTTTATTTTTCTGACAGTTTTATTATGAATGGGTTTGAATTTTGGCATCATTTTTGTTTCTATTAAAATAATCAAATACTTATCAATTTTCTAATTTTTTATTTCTATTTTAATTACATTTTGATGAAACCATACATTCTGTATGATTTTAATATTTTGAAATAAATTGAGGCTTGTGTTTTAGCCCAGATTTTTCCAAGTGCAATTGACAATAATATGAATTATGTAGTTATTAAATACTAGAGGCCTGTTGCGTGACATCTGTGCCAGGGAGGGCATCCATCAGCCCAGCCTGCACCCTCTCGCTGTCCAGAACCCATTGGAGGATGTCCCACTGCCAGCTTAGGCCCACTGAGTGGTCCTTAGTGCTGTTGCAGAGGCGCTCACCAGCCATGAGCCTGGCTTCTGGCTGAGTGGCCCCCTCTCCTCCCTGCACTCCCCCACCCTGTGGGAGTGCACTGACTACCAGGGGGCAGCTCCTGTGTTGAGCATCTGTCCTCTGGTGGTCAGTGCCCATTATAACAACTAGTTGTTCCACTGTGTGGTCAATTTGCATATTAGGGTTTTATTATATAGGATAGTATTCTACAAATACCAATTATTTCAAGTAGGTTAATATTATTGCTTAAATTTGCTTAAGTCAGTAATAAGGCAAAGACTTGCACACTCACCACTTCTATTCAAAATTGTACTAGACTCTCTAGCTAGTGTAAGTTAAAAAGAAATTAAAACAATATAGATTGCAAAAACAAATTAGAATTGTATTTCACCTCAAATCACATGATCATACATCTAGAAAACGCTAAGAAACTGTAGGGGAAACACCCTCCAAGCTTCTCCATTTAGAGCTCTATTAATTAGACTGGTAAAATCCATTAACAATAGGAAAATACGCAAGAGTTAGCATGTGGATTGCATTTCCATATGAGAGCACACAATGGTGAGTGACTCAAGGGAGTGGTTAGAAGTTGGGGTTTACATAGCATCTTAGCAAAAGAACAATCCATTTTTAGAGAATAAACAAGATAACATAAAGTTTATCACTTTCTACAGTGGAAAATTGAAGGAAGGCAAACATATGGATGAATTAATGGACAATAAACACTAGTTAGTAAAGCTTAATATGCAGTTTCCTGTTGTGCCTTCTATGGCTAAGGGGATTTTAATGTTATCGCGGTTATCAATTTTGTCTTTCCTAGTAGAGAGGGGAAAGAGGACACCCTTACAAATTTATGTCCAACTCTTTGGCAAATAGGGGAAGTTAAATAGCTCTTTCTATATTTGCTTCTTCTCAATTATCTTCAGCTCAAAATAATTCTTACCTCAAAGTGGCAAACACTGAGATGGCATATTCTGCTACTCTACAAAATCTACAAAACAAATTTGCTAAAACTAAGTAACTTTAGCTTATTCATTGGGACTTAAAGTCAATATTCAAGCATCAATTAATTATAATATCATCCAGAAATATAACTGCTAAGTATTTACCTGTCAGAAATGAAAATATATGACTGTATAACATATATGTCCATTTAACAGAGTTTGAATTATTAATGCTTGCCCTTGGGATCAGTGTTTCTCAAAATTATCATCCTCTCAGGTCCATTAAAAACAATAGGAGACTTCTCTATAGCTTTGAAAATAAAATTATTTAATAACTTCTCTAACTTACTCTGAACTTTTGGTTATTCTTTACATGATTTATCCACTTTATGCCCATCATTCTGCATTTTTATCCACTACATGAAGTCTTTTTGTTTCTACCCCTAAAATTCAGCCACCTTGTGGTTTCTTCTGCTGATTCAGTCATCATGTTCTTTCTGGACTTTGAACCTCATGATCTTTCAGCTTATGCTCACTAAATAGCTCTGTTCCCTCTTTACTCCCTACTTCCATTTTGAGAATAAGAATCTGGTCTAGCCGAAACCGGTTTGGCTCAATGGATAGAGCCTCGGCTTGGGGACTGAAGGGTCCAGGGTTCGATTCCGGTCAAGGGCGTGTACCTTGGTTGCGGGCACATCCCCAGTAGGGGGTGTGCAAGAGGCAGCTGATCGATAACTCTCTCTCATCGATGTTTCTAGCTCTCTATCTCTCTCCCTTCCACTCTGCACAAAAATCAATAAAATATATTAAAAAAAAAAAAAAAGAATCTGGCCTAGGCATTCCCCATTCAGCATTCACCACCTTGTGTGCATATGCCACTGGCATATGCCAGGGAGAGGAAATGCATTTGTCAAAACATTAACATCAGCTCTGATGAAACAGATTTACATACAAATTCCCAATCTACTTTGTAATCGTGAGCCCCTTTGATAGTTTATTGAAACTATCTTATCCAAATTTGTTTATATCTAAAGTGAGCATAGTAACATTTCTTTATAAGAATGTTGTAAGGATCAAATGGGAACCTAGACAGATTCTGGGTCTTTATTTTACTATTGTTTTTGTTGTTGTTACAAAAGAGCAGCTAAATTGTGGCAGATCCATAGCCCAGATATAATAAGTGTCCAGAGTTTGGCCAGATGTCATGATCTCCTAGGTTTGTCCAATTGTTGAGATTTGGCTTTATATTCAGTATGTTTAGTATCATTAATAATGAACAGCATTAGTGAGAAAGTCTGTTTTATTATCTTCTACAGATTTTTACTAATTTATCATTTAAGATATGTTGACAATTGACCACTTCTAAAGGTATGTATATAGGTATGTATATGTACATGTATGTATTTTAAGCTTCAACTCTATTTTTGCCTTCATAATGCCTTTCTTAAAAAAAGCTTTTCTTATGTATGAATGGCACAAAGCACAATAACATATAACTTAAAAAGTAAACACTGCCAAAATTACACACAAGCTATTTTTCTTTTTCAAAGTTATAAGATAGATAACCTGGAATTTTAGCATATGGCAAAAATATTATCCTAATAATATGATTATTTATAGAATATCATGAATATATTTTTAAAATAATATTTTAGAAAACATTTATTAAATCCTGAAATACTAATTATCTTACCTTTTTTGAAATTAGAAAATCATCTTTGTAAGAGAAAAAATAATCTGGCTATTGTATGAGGTCCCTAAATGACAAAGAAAAAGAAAATAGTCCCTCTTTTCATTATAAAAGAGGGATCTACTACATCACTTATCTACTTATCTAATTTTCAACACTTTTATAGGAATAAATTGTGTCTCTAACTTAGTATCATTGTGTAATTTATTAAGTGTGATCTAGGATAAAATAGTTACAAGGCCTATTTAAATATTAGTGATGGCTTAATTACACAAATTGATTAATGACCACAAAATGGTAGTTTCTCCAAGATTCATAATAATTTATCAAAATTCATCAGTATTTTAAGCTCATGAATCATTTGTAGATATCAGCTCTGGTGAATACACTTAGTTTTTTAAACCCTTAAAAAGCAATAATCTTTCTAATACAATAAAAAACAGAATTTTTTAGACAACATTTTTACTTACAATTGTCAGATGATGAAAGAGAAAATAAACCCAAGAAAGTAATTGAATATGACTGTATTTAACACTCCATTTAATTGAAACAAATTCAGAATATGTTGAAAACTGTAACATTTGTTAGATAAAATTATGCATGTAATATTTTGTTTTATAAATCCACTCCAAATTTAAAAATAAATTTATCAAAAATTTCTATAGTCTCCTAAGAGAAAAATTTAGTATGATTTTAACTTAGAACTGAAAAAAATGGATAGCTATATCTAACTTCTTTTTTTCTTGTTTATATAATAATCATTCTAACATGTAGACTTATCATATTTGTCATTTTTATTAGCATCTTACTTTCTTTTTGTAACAGCTAAAAACCTTGACCAATATATTTTCTGCAATAAAACATTTTAGCTATAAAATGTCCCACAATTTTTACTAAGACAAAATATTTTCACACACATCCATTGAAATTGATCAGAGATGAACTCATATAATCTGAATAATTAGTAAGGTCTCATAGCAATAATAATGTTTAAAATTTGTTTTAATAATTATAGTTGAAAAAACACTCCTTCATATAATGTTTCTCAGATTTCACCATAAGTTCCTTTCATTTCATTAAAATAAATATCTCTCTTTAATTTGGTGGTACAGATTAAGCAATTGCTGCAAATATAACTTTTGCAAACTTCATACTTTATTTAAATATTTATCAACATTTGCATTCTACTATCAATTATATCCATGTCCATTTAAACATGAATTTGTCATGTCACTTCATTATAATCACTCACTTGCATATGGCTTCAAGTCCCATGTCTCTCTTTTATTCTGTATTCTCCCCTAGAATATCACCACTCTGTTTACATCTAACTTTCCTCTCGCTCCCACCAGCCTGCTCTCGTGAAGCTGAAAAATAAGCAGGAGGAAAATAAGAAGAAAGAAACACTCATGACCCTGTTGGCTTGTCTCATTTTAAACTCATAACTTCTAAATCTTAATTGGGCTGTTTTCTGCTAACCATGCATTCACTCTTCCATTATCACAGAGGATGACTTCACACATTGTCATCTCTCCTCACAGGCCCAATACATCTCAGTACCTGGAGTGGATAAGAGTCCTGTGGTAACCACACCACCTAAGGCTGGTTACGCTGATTACCCAATCCCAGTAGGTCCATTGCAGATGCTAGTCCATATGGCAACATGGTGCAAATTGGTAAAAACCTACCTATTTTTCAAGACAGTTGGCTACCATCTCTAAAAGAAATATATTAATATAAGCATATAAGCCTAGGATGAATGTAAAATGAATATGTTTCTTGGAGTTGTACAATGCACAATTTTCACAACCACAAGTAAGAACTTGAACTATGCTAATATCATATGACCATTTTTATGTAAGTCAAACTATGAAAAGAAAATAATAGGATTACTAGAAGAAAAATTTTAGCACATTCTAAATCATGGAAGGAGGAAAGGCAATTTAAATGTTTCACAAGACAGAGGAGGAAAAATGGGGGAAAAGGAAGAAGTAAACTATTCAATATTTTCTCTTGAGGGCAGCATGGAGGAGTATAACATTTATAAGGAAAAACTACATGTCTCAGAGAAGGATATGATTGCTATAATGTTTACAAATTGTAGTAGATCAGAAATTTTCGACCAGTGTGCCACAGGAATGTTTAAAACATGCAACACCTGCCGAAACCAGTTTGGCTCAGTGGTAGAGCGTTGGTCTGCAGATTGAAAGGTCCCAGGTTCAATTCCGGTCAAGGGCATGTACATTGGTTGCGGGCACATCCCTGGTAGGGGGTGTGCAAGAGGCAGTTGGTAGATGTTTCTCTCTCATCGACGTTTCTAGCTCTCTATCTCTCTCCCTTCCTCTCTGTAAAAAATCAATAAAATATATTAAAAATAAATAAATAAATAAAACATGCAACACCTGACTATTTAGTTAGGGGAACTGACCTCTTTTTCCTAGATTGTTAAATACTTTTTTAAAAAAAATGACAATATCTAAAACGGTAGCTATCTGGTGTGAATGCCCTGCCTTGAATCATAAATAAAGGGTGTCCTCCAAAAATGCATACACAATTTAATAACTGATAGCTCAATTTTGAAAGTGAAATGGACTTTAATAAATACTGCCTTTATAATTATTCAAAGTGTGTGTATACATTTCTGGTGGATTCCCTATATAGTAGTCCATGTAATATAGTTGTATCTTATTGGTCATCTCACATACTAAGGTTTTGTCTGATTGGTTAATTATTTATCAAAATTTCTTATATAAAATATAGGCATCTGATTTTTTTAAAAGTCATTTTAGAGCACAAAGAGGATGTAATTACTAATTTTTTTGGTAAATTAATTCAAATTATACCTATTTTTTTCTGTCATATTGGCACAATATATCTTTCTGGTGTGCTACAGAATTTTAGTAATTAGTTTGTGTGTGCCATGAGATGAAAAAGAATAAAAATTGCTGCAGTAGATTATTTTGTTTTCATTTAAGAGAGTAAAGAAAATCAAGGCAATTATTAAGGGGGGGGAAATGTAGTAAAAGCAAAAGAAAAAAAAGAAGACTAATTTGATCGAACCACCAAATATGGAGAATGACAGTAAAATGAGACAGCGGCTATCAAATTGGATTAAAAACCCAAACAATAAAAATAAATACACTTAAAATAGAAAGTGATAATTTGAGATTTAATGACAGACTACTGCAAAAATGACCCCAATTCTTTAGCATGTTCCATTCTTTTGTCATGGAACTTTGCAGTGCTTCCTACCAAGATGTGGAGTCTGTTATCTCACCCCTTGAATCTGAGCTGCTCTTGAGATTTACTTTGGCCAAGTGAATGTGATAGATGTGCCAGTGAGCTAATCCTGTATGTTTCTGAGCTATCTCTTGGAACTCTACCACCATCATAAAAATGTCATGGCTAGCCTGCTGGTGGATGGTGACAGATCACATGGAAAAATGCCTACTTGTCCCATCCGAGGCCATTGTAGACAAAACTATAAACAACTGAATCCAAAACACTTAAGAAAACCCATTGTAGATCCACAGAACCAGCTACTCAGCCTGAAGCTGACAACAGATTCTGGAGTAGCTCAGCTGGTGCAGAACTACCCAGCAGTCTCCTTAATAAGAAAATATAATTATTATTTTAAGACAATATGTTTTGGGGTACCTGCCACATTTTTTCAGGGTGGCTTTTATCAGTAACTAATTGATTCATAATGAAAATAAACATAAGGAAAATGCCATATAAAATACACAGATTGACACTATTAATATTGGTGAAATTTAAGTTTGAAAATAGTAAACAGGATAAAGACTAATCCTATATAATAAAGGATTTATATAATAAAAGGGTAATATGCAAATCAACAGAATGACAGAACAACCGGTCACTATAACGTGCACTGACCACCAGGGGGCAGACACTCAATACAGGAGCTGCCCCCTGGTGGTCAGTGCACCCCCACAGGGGAATGCTGCTCAGCCAAAAGCCCAGTTCATGGCTGGCGAGCACAGTTCATGGCTGGCGAGCACAGTTCATGGCTGGCGAGCACAGCGGTGGTGGCAGGAGCCTCTCCCACCTATGCAGCAGCACTAAATCCTCTCTATATCAGGTCCATACATTTAGTACCTATGTTTTTTTCTTTGTAAAATGATGCATAGTTCTGATTGCACTAGAGCATGAGTAGGTAGTGAAAGTGGCCAAAAATGAAGTTGTAATGCTCACTGTGAAAGGTTTTTTTCTTAGTATTTGTTTTCCAGAAGCGAACCCTAAGACAAGAATGTGAATGTATGTTTACTTGGAAGGGGCACCCGTAGGGGAGCAGGGGAGTGATTTACGAAAAGAAATGCAGTCCATGAATTTTCATTATTAAGCTAGCTACCACAGGGAGTAACTGAATGGCTGGAGCTTAATCTCAGGGGAAACTCTGGGAAATGACATAAAACACTCACCTCAGAATGATCCCACACAAAGTGTGAGTGATATTTGCAGTATTAATTCACCAGCTCCCAAGTGGCACTATTTGAGGGCTGTTCTTACAGCATGTTAATTCTCCAGCTATACTAACCTGCTGTAAGAACCAGCAAATCTGCCTTCCATTGGACCAGGAGAAAAAATTCTCACTCACAGAGAAAGAATATTGGCAGACAGTGTATCCTGAAATGGTTAAGATCTTGTGAATACAGTAAAGGCCTTACAGCCTCTGATGCAAACAGGTGTATTCTATGCTAAAGAACGTTATTATAACAGGTTATAGGAAATAGGTAATAGGTTGTTAGAATAAGCAATAAAGGAAATGTCATGATAATAGGGTTTTTTTTTAATATGATTCTGACAACAGCATAGAGGTTAAAGTGCATTATATGGTGAGTGGAGTGTGATGGTGAAAGTTCAGATGAAAGATGATAGGGACTGAATTATAACAACAGGAAAAGGGAGAGGAACAGATGGGTATAAGTAAAATCTCTTAATTATACCTGCAGACTTGGAAACTCATTAAATATGTGAACCCAAAAACATAAAATTCTCCAAAGGTTTAGAAAATGTAATTTGAGAAACTGGTTAAATGGTTTTAACATTTAACCAAGTAGGGAATTTGAGAAGAAAGACTAGTTAAGAGTGAATATTTCAAGTATAGCTGTAGATGCATTTAGTGACTTGAAAGTCCGTGAGTAATTCGTTGGTAGAGATGTCCAGTAGAAAATTAAGTTGGAACTAGAGCTCACACAATACACAGAAGCTCTAAAATGAAGAGACATTTAAAGTACTGCAGTTAGGTCCTTTCACCATACTTTTCATACAGATGAAAGACATCTTGCTGTTGTTTGAGCAGCTACATTTTCCCCCCCAGATTATAAAAAGTAGTACATAACGTGATTTTTCTGGGGCAGTAATACACTTTCCCCATCTTATCAGTGGAAAACTGAAGCAGAGAGAAGTTAGTAATTGGTATTGTCACACAGATATAAGTGTCAGAATCCAGGCTGAGCACAAAATGTGCAAGCCAGAGTCCATGCATGTAATGGCTGCATCATCCTGTTTTTTCATTGTTAGAGTAGCCTTGCCAGGTTTTAATTTTTAAATCTAAGAGACTGTTCCTAATATATAGGGCAGTGTCCCAAGGCCTGGCCGGTGATCAGGGCCATCTAGGGGTGACCAGGAGGCAGAGCAATTGAGGGACCCCTGCTGGCACCTACCTTGGCTGGCAGGCTGGCACTGCCTGCTGGCCAGCCCCCAACCCTTGATCACCATCACCAGTTTCCTCCCTCTCGGGGTTGGGAGAGCATCTGTCCCCTGGTGGTCAGTGCATGTCATAGCAACCAGTCGTTCCACCAGTCCTTCTGCCATTCAGTCAATTTGCATATTAGGTTTTTATTATATAGGATAACTCAGAAATACCCATCAGAAAGAATATATGCATCCTTATGTTCATAGCAGCACAATTTACAATAGCTGAAATTTGGAAACAGCCTAAGTGTCCATCAGCGGATGAGTGAATTAAAAAATTGTGGCACATCTACACAATGGAATATAATACTGTTACCATTTGCAACAGCATGAAAGGGCCTAGAGAACATTATGCTAAGTGAAATAAGCCAGTCAGAGAAAGATAAATACCACATGATCTCTCTCATTTTCAGAATATAATGAACAGCGTAAACCAATGAACAAAAATTTATCCAGAGACATAGAAACACTGAATAGACCATCAAATTTCAGAAGGAAGGCAGGGGACGTGTGAAGGGGAGATATAAAAGATCAACCAAAGAAATTGTATGCATGCATAACCATTGGACACAGACAGCATGTGCTAGGAGGTGGGAGCAGCTGGAGAGAAGTCAGTGGGAGAAAAAGGAGACATATGTAATATTTTCAACAATAGATAATTTAAGTTAAAAAATAAAGTATTAAAGTTATATGAGTCAGCATTTGGTATGTCTACTTCTCCAATTTTAGGTACTTTGAATCAAAGACCTTCTTTCTCGTTTCCCACAAATTAAAATTGGTTTATTAGAAAGAAAATAAGACCTGAAGTAAAAAGATATGAATTTGAATCTATAAACTGTAACAATGGATAGAACTTTGAATGGATTGGAGGAAGTAGACTTTTTGATAATGAAGACTTGTATAAATAAGTTTTTTTTGGGGTGAAAGATATATATATATATATATATATATATATATATATATATATATGCTATGTTTTGATTTAAAGAAAGGTCAAATGTATACATAAATAAATGCAATGTGCTGAAACTGGTTTGGCTCAGTGGTAGAGCGTTGGTCTGCGGACTGAAAGGTCCCAGGTTCGATTCCGACCAAGGGCATGTACATTGGTTGAGGGCACATCCCCGGTAGGGAGTGTGCAAGAGGCAGCTGGTTGATGTTTCTCTCTCATCAATGTTTCTAGCTCTCTATCTCTTCCCCCTCCTCTCTGTAAGAAAATCAATAAAATATATTAAAAATAAATAATTAAATAAAAATAATAAAATAAATAAAATCTCACCTTATCCAATTATATGAGTAGGTTAAACAAATTCTGTCTTGTTTAAATATCCAAATGTAAATGTAAGAACTAATAAAAGTTAAAAAAACTTTTAAGTTGTAACTCCAAAATTTTGTAAATATAGATGATATAAAGCCATATTCTGCCCTATGGTATAGTGTAAACGTATTTTTGAGTGATATGGATTAGGTTTGTATGTTTTACTTCTCAAAAGGAAATTACCCCTGAGATATGTAGAGACAGTCTGCAGGAATTTGACATAGATGGAGAGCCCTGTGCACTACAAATGAAAGAGTTCAGAGTTTTTAAATTGCACTATGTAAACTGAAGAGCCTGGTTAGATAACAGATCCATCCTTCTTCCTCTTTTCAAATAAATTGAGAACAAATAAAATGCTGACTTAGTAAAAGAGTTGAAATAGCATGGTTTCTAAAGAAACATGAAATTTAATTATTATGTGAAACTTACAGAGAAAATGTGATTATTAATGTTTTACATGAGTGAACAGGATGGTAATTTTGTGAGGTAGTAATAAATATTCAGAAATGAAAAAAAAAATGGGTAGCAAAGCTCTGATGGGTGACTTCCATTGGGAAATTTATCTGTGTCTGTTTGATATGTAATAAGATAGAAACAGAAAAAAACACAAACTCATTTACAAGAGGTTGTCTTATACCCATAGACAAAGAATTTACTGAGGAAATGTATGCATTAAAATGGTAAGTCAAACATCCTTTTTTTGTATGAGCTGGTATTCATCTCCTCTAAGATTCAATCTGCTCAACAGACTTCAACCATGGTTTTACATAGCAACATTAAAGGACTGCAATTAAAAACATTTTAAATTTGACTTTGCAAACTGTTTAAAGCTTTTTCAGAGGAAATAATGTGTGTCTTTTACAACAGTCCATTCTTCATTCTCTCCTAAATTAGCTGCATAATATGTGAGCAAATTTCCATGCCTAGTTAGAGCTCATTATTCAGTGAAGTCAGGGAATTAGGATTTTTTTAATCAATTTTTTTCTTTGCCCTTTAAGCACTTTTCTAATTTAAACAGTCTCAAAGAACACTGATATCATTGTACCTATTAATTCCTACTTGTTTTGGTTGAAATGGCAAAAGAACGTGCATTTTTCACATTGATAATTTATGTGTGCAAACCTTTTAAAAAGTATTTCTTATTGTAAAACGATGCATATCTTGGCAATGGTGAACTTGCAAATATAGTATGTGGAGATTAAGAGGCAGAGAGGATTAAATGTAGAAGGAATAGCCAATAAGGTAGAAAATGAAAGGACCACATCAGATGAAGTCTAAAATGGCCAATCTGTTACTTAAATGTTTTAGGTTTCTTTCCCTGGGGTAATTATTTTCTAGATTTGACTTAAAGACGTTTTAAGTGTTGTTTGCAGCTGCTGCTTCAGTGCTGTTTGAAACCTCAATCTGTGTCCATGTCACACCATAATGTGATACTGTCAAATTCATAAGCAGAAGGCTTCCTCTTGCTCATTTCTGTGTCCCATACATCCAGATGCAACCCTGCCAATTAAGGAAATCATATGGAGCATATCTGCTTGATCTACATCTTGGTATCTGCATATGTTTTCACGTTTTCTACCAGTTCACTAAGTGATTTGTAGCATGCCAACAGCCCAAATTAAAACAATTGTGTGTGTTTTAAAAAGCAATGGTTCTTTTAACCAAATTCAACTTGGATAATTATATATTTTACCTCTTAGGAAAACAATATATAGAGAGATCTAAAAAGCTGAAGAATAGATAGCTTAGCAAAATAACATAGAGTTGGTCCTAAAGAGATAAGACCAAATTCTTCTAATACATACATCTATGAATAACCATAAATATTAAGAACAGTAAGAAAAAAACTCTGAGATTAAGATTATGATTGATTTAGAGTCAAAATCTGGGCTTTGGTATTTACCAGTTTGCTGGACTAAATCTTTATAGACACCTGAGTCCTATCATTAGAAAAGTATCAACCTCATATCACTCCAAACTGAGGAAGAATTCAGTAATTGTATTTGGGACATGTTAATGCAGTTAATACCTTGCTCTTACTAAAGGCTTCAAATGAACATTCAAATTAATTCATCATTTGTTATATTGATAAAATTCACAAGGCAGTAAACTTAGCAAACCCTTGAGGGTGCAATATCATGTGAACATGTGATACTTGCTATTTTCAGAATACAATTCAGATTTTCAAATTCAACCTCTAAGATACTCATTGATTTAGTAGAAATGAACTGATCATTGAGGTATACTGCAACCATATAACAATAGGTACTTTAATATCATTATCAAACTGCTAGAATTTAGCTTTAGGATTATTGTGGTGTGGCTGTAAATCTATCACTTTTAAAATCATAAGAAACTAACAATGTAAAATCAAGGCAATGGGATTGAAAAGAGGGTTAACATAGGTTTCTACAGCTCTACATCTTACAGAATATCATCTAATCTCTCCCTCCCCTAATACAAGAAAAAAACAGCCCATGTCTAGTTTTTTGTTTTTTGTTTTCATGTGTGTGTGCATTTTCTCCAATTGGAGGTTTGTTCAGATATATTTATCCTCTGAATTTTGAGAAGCATTGTTCCTCACATTACCTTTTCTTTTCTATCACTTCATTATTAACAAGCAATGGTTGCCTTAGCAACTCTTTAATAGGCTGCAATTCTTAAAATCTATCTTTTCTGGAGAGAGTGTTCAGACAGGCTTCCTAATGGAACCAATAGCTTGTCCTAATAAATATGCAGAAACATCTTTGATTCGGAAACAAATCATGTGGCCTGCATATTTAAAATATTTTATTACACATAAGAGTTAGCTACATTTATTTATCAAAACCTAAAATGTTGTTTTACAAAATAATTGATCTTGATAGCATCTACCATTTACTAAGTATTATATTTTTGCAATTATTTTTTTCAATTCCCTTAAGAAGTATGCAGCATTACTTTGTAAATTTATCATATAAGAGACTAACATTTATAAGAAGTTAGTTCAGTAACATGCTGGTGAATACTTAACAACCAACATCCAGCTCTTGGAAAAAAAGTTGTGACTAGATATATATGTATAATTATATATACACTAGAGACCTGATGCACGAAATTCATGCAGGATAGGCCTTCCTTCCCCTGGCTGCCAGCAGTGGCTTCCCTCACAGCCCCAGCTTTATCTGGAAGGTTGTCTGGTCTCATTAGCATATTATGCTTTTATTATTATAGATATATTTGTATCACAAATATTATTGTAATAACGTATGTGTAGCACAGTTTTTAAAATAACAATTACCATTGTTTTTAATATAACATACTGCATTTTATGTTCATATTATTTAATTTTTAATAATGGCTACATTTAATAATTGGTTTGCAAATTTCCTAACACATAAACAATCAGCTCTAGTACTAGTCTTCAGCTTACCCCTAGGTTAGTTACTTGCTCCAGGTAACATTGCTACTAAGGACTGTAGTATTTAGATGCAATAGAACTTTTCAAGAAGGAAATTCAAAGAAACATGGGGACAGGGCTGCCTCAGAAGGCCAGAGACAAAATTCCCCGTTAAAGCACTACCTACTTAAGTTTCACTCAGATTCTTGCACATGGTTCTCTCTGCCTCTGATGCGCCTCCTAATTTACTGCTCAGAACACAATGCTTATTTTTACTATTTTCTTCTTGCATGAGTATATCTTTAATTTGTTCAATGTCTATGACTTAGCACCCACTGCATAGAAGGCCTGAAAGTTTGCCTGCTGAGCTTTAACCCTGTCAATTGCCTTGCTCTTGACTGGATCTCTGCTGAGCTGGATAGGTCCCCTGGCTTTGTCCATGCTGTTTCCATCCCAGTTCTTTCTCTCCATTGTTAGTCTTCACAGAAGCCATAACCAAAAACGGTTCCCCCCTGAGAGAGCATGACCAAGAGGAACTCCACAACATGAGGACTGGCACTGAGACTGGCAGCCCACTAAACAAAAGCCAGGGCCTGCTCCTGGCATGCTGTGAAGGAATTAAAACTTTCTATTTTTTAAAATATATTTTTATTGATTTCAGAGAGGAAGACAGAGACAGAAACATCAATGATGAGAGAGAATCGTGGATTGGCTGCCTCCTGCACACCCCACACTGAGGATCAAGCCCACAACCCAGGCATGTGCTCTGACTGGGAGTCAAGCCGGTTCTTAGGTCAACGCTCAACTACTGAGCCACGCCAGCATGTGAGACTTATTTTTGACACCTCTTTATTCCCTTTTAACTATTATCCCTCCCTGTATTCTCAGATGAGTTGGCTCTGCTCTCCCATTGAATTTCCTACCTTTCCCTATAACTAGACCCTCAAAACTCAGCTCTCAGGAGCATATTTCATGAAACTTTCTCCTTATTCCACCATCTCAATTCTTGTCAATTGACCATCTCTTTGCCCTTGCAGAATATTGCTTGTGCCTGCAGTATAATCAATAGTAATCCTATTTGAGGGAAATATATATGCAGTGATTCTAATGTGCTAGACACTAAGATAAGACGTGCTTGCAATAGAAGGATAAATGTAACAAAAATACTTCTTGACCCAGAGGATTATTTTTGGAAATACAGACTAGAGACATAATTGCAGTAATGTAAGTGCTATAGTAGAGGAAGTTGTTTTAAAAGGAATGTGAGTAAACTTGATTTTTGCTGATCCTCAGATTGTACAGCATATGTACCCAGTTTGCTTCTATTTAGGAACAATCTTAACATCCACTAACATACAACAGAATCTTAATTATTCTACCACACCCACCCTCCAAAAAGGTTCTATATTTTTAGCCATTACATTTCTCTCACTAATGCATCAGTAGTATTACGTCCAAGTGCTAAAAACAGAGATGGGATAAGATACCCTTTCCTGGATTAAAAATATCCCCACAGGAATTATATTTGGACTCAACCAAACATTTATAGAACCCTTGCTATGTGACAGGTACAAGGACAGTGGTTTTCAAATTGACATTAAATCCTTCCTACAGCTTTCTATTTTACAGTGAGAGAACAAAGTTATCTTATAAATTAATCCCTTTTCTCCTGAGAGCTTGAACATGACACCTGGGGGAAATAACACAAATAGTGTCCCATCTATGTAAGAGACAGCAGACCATAGAATCATTAATTCACTATATTAACTAAATATAGAAAGTCATACATAATATGACTCACTAATAACAACATGCTATCCATGTGGAATGATTCCATTGTTGATTCTATGTGGACAAACATGTGGTTGTTGCTAGTATTGTTCTCCAAGAGATTAGAAGTATTTTACTTCTGTTGTTGTTTCTGTTTATTTGTTTTGTTTTTATAGAAAGAGAAGCTCTGTGGGCATGTTTGATGCCGGTGAAGTCCACATAATTGCCTTGAAACTCGCATGGCATTCCAATTCAACTTTAAACGCTCATGAAATTCAAAGCAGGAGAGTCTAACATGAGGCAATACTTAGGCTTTAGCCCTTTCTCGTTTTGTAATTGTTTGCTTCTCTTTGCCCTATAAATTCTTTATGACTCAGAATATCAAAAATACACCAACAGTTGCAGTAGATAAAAGATCCTCCACCATGTGCAATCCGTGGGGATAAAGCCATGGGAGACCAAGGGAGCAGGCTGACCTTTCCCTGAACATTCACGCCATGTGGGAAGTAAGGATTCTGCAGGAGCCATGTCAGAATCATCACAAAGCTCCTCATCTCTGAAATGTCCTACCCTCTCAAGGTAAAACTTTTGATGTAATTATTAAGTATCCATTAATCTAAAATATCTCTGTTTTTACTTTGTATTTGACTAGGGTTTTATTTTTTTACTTACAAAACATGAACCTTAAAAATCAAATGATTTAGTATTTGATTTTCACCCTATTTACTACAAAGGAATAGCATACCTGTGATCTCAAAAGGTTTTTATTATTTTTATGCTCCTAAAAAGCCCTAATATATAGAAGTTTATACTCATGAGTATGTTTATGTACTAAAGTATATCTGATATTTATGAAGTATATTTATATACTCTTATGATATGTCTCATATATTATATTTTGAAGAGTTTAAGATAATCTTAAAATCAATGAACCTGTCAAATACATATGTATGATATAGCCAGAGCATCAAAACAAAGAAGCATCTCTAGGCTTGCACTTTCCCAGAATAGTCTTAAAGGGATTTAAAATTTTTCATTGTATGCGGAGTCCTTCTGGGGAATTGTGAATTATATCTTACTTTGGATTTGCAATAAGAAATGAATATGCAAATGTGTAACACATAAAAAAAATAAGTTATTTTTTTGGTATCTTTAGTCATCAGAAAAAGACAAGGCAGATTTTTAAAGAATCCTTCATATCTTGTTTCCTTTGATTTGATAGTGTTCCTTTAAAGAGATTGAAAAAGACTTGAATTCATTACAAGTCCTTAATTGCCAGTTTCTCCACAAAATAGATGTTTATGTGCAGGCTTCGGAATAGCTACCATTCATTTGAGGGAGATCTTGTACAGCCGAAGTTTAAATAAATAGCAATGTTTTACTAAGTTTGCAAAAGCATAATTAGTCCTAGAGGCACAATATTTTTAAGCGTCAAACACTTGTTCTCCAGCTGTACTACTTGGATCTGTAGTTTCAGAAGCAGCTTGTAGCCATCTCATTGAAGTCCAAGGCTTTTCATGACTGACAAGCTCTTTCACTGTGTGTGTGCTCACAGAAACAGAACCATACATCGCCACTACTTCTTTCATAGAGGCATCTGCTACCTTTTTTATTAGTATATTTTGGTTTAGTAGTGCATGTAAACACTTCAAAATGTATCCCATGGGGGCCCAGTAATGTTAATTTGTGTTTGTTCTGTCATGCAATTATATTAAAGAAATGAAATAACTGATCAGGAAATTCACAGGTGGGCAGCAACGGTAGTTTAAACAACATATCTTTCCCACAATACTGTGTTAGAGCCTACAGGGGATCACAGCATTCATTTCTCTTTCCTTAAACAATACCCTAGAGGAAATCATTTTGAAGTATTCAAAGGTTTTTGTTTTTAAGTAGCAGATGCTTATTTGTTTGTTATATATAGCAAATAGGAAAGGCAGCATTTATAACTTATGTTTACTTTAAGAATTTTGTAGGTAATGCAACCTTCTTATCGCAGCTGGCTCAGTAGGTACCTTCCTGAGGTTAATCAGGTCACTGGCAATGACCCTATCTAAACCATTAGGTGATGTTCTATATACTTATAGTTGCATTCACTTAAAACCATACAGATTGTGGTTGTTTTATAAAGAATTAAGTTGTACACCATATCACTTGGTCCAAAGCCATTACTGCTAATTAAAGAAAAAAAACAAAACCTGATAATTGATGGAGAAATACATAGATAATAATGGATAGATTAGATAGATAGATAGATAGATAGATAGATAGATAGATAGATAGATGCTTTTGCATATGGCAACAGTTCCTTGTTTACTCTTCTTTTTGCTAGTGCTGACACCACTTCAGCTTAGAATCCCCCCTCTCCAATATCCACCATTGAAATCTTACCCATATTTAAAAATAAACCAAATGCTCACCCTTCCATTAGCTTCCCCTTTTACCTAAATAAAGGTAACTTCCTCTCTTGACAGTGAACTTTTAAGAACAAGGATCATGTCTTTTTGCAATCAAATCCCCTGTCATGTAGTAGATGCTTAAAGACTATGGGAATGATGAATGATTTTAATCCTTATTCTACATTAAGCAAAAAGAACGAGATGTTATAAGATCTCACATGGTCTGAATCACAGATTGCTTTATCATATCTCTATTAAAACACTTTTCAAAATATTATAGGCTTCTGACTCTAAGAACAGAATGATCTCTTTGATTTATGACATTTTGTAACATGATAGTAAGAGAATAATAAAAATATAAATCCACAGAAACAGAGAACGGCAGAGAAGACAAAGTGGACAGAAATCCAATGGGGGAGCAGTGACTGATTAGGCAGTCAGAAACGCTATGACTGGAACTACTGATGCCTAAAATATGTGCACAGTGGGAAGTAGGTCCAGAGAGATGATCATGGTTTAAGAGTATGAGTCTGTGTGCCTGGAGCAAAGAGAAGCTATTGAAATGTTATGTTTGGAGGACTGATGTAATCAGTTCTACATTTCATAAAGATCTGTGAGACTCAGGGATAAATTTGAAATATATGTTAAAGATACAGGTTTAATAAACCTAGAATATAAAAAGCTGGTGTAGATTCCTGAGAAAAAGAAAAACACCCATTTAAAAATATAAAAATGAAATTTTGACTATTAATGTAACATTTTTTAATCTATAAGACTTCCTAATTAAAAATGCTTAATGTCCATCCTATAATACTCTGCAGCCATTAAAAATTACGTAGCTTAACTACAAATATTGACATAGAAAGCTGTCAAAGATTTTTATTAATTAAAAAAGGGTATCAATAGACTATCACATAATTACATATTTTTCAACAGTTATGCATACATGCATTCATAGCCACATACATGTATAAAAGGCAGGAAGAAATCATAACAGCAAGTTATTTCTAAGTGGGAAAACTACTTTTGAAACCAGAAATTATAAAGCTATTCTCATTTTAAAAAATAAATGTGTATCATCACTCAAAATGTTGAATATGCTTTTGAGCTCCATCCTGTACTTACTTAGCACTGTGCCAAATGTTGTGGGCATAAGCAAAGTCTGACAGGTTTTCTGTCTTTAAGAGCAAACACTCCACTTAAGAGAGAATATTAAATGTATTTAAAATTACTAATTCAAAGCAACCATCTCTCTATATAAAAAGACAGAGACCACAATGCCATCATGACCATAACGACCTAACAACTGGCCGCTATGACACCAACTGCAGCCAGTTAACCAGCCTGATCCAGGTTGGATTGTCCCCAACACCCAGGGTGGGGCCAACTGACCAGCCGTCTTGCCTGGAAAAAATTTGGGATCCAGGGACTTTGGAGTTGCTTGGTCTGTCTCCAGCAGCTGCGTGGGCAAAGCTCTCCTTTGGCTGAAGTGGACCCAGGATCTGGGCACTGGAGTCAGTGCCAGGGTAGGGAGGCTTTCCTGGTGGCCATAGCAGTGCTCATGGCCCCTATTCCTGCTGTTGTTCCAATTGGGGCCAGAGGATCAAAACATCAGCACACAAGAACCAGGAGGTCAGAGGCCAGATGTGGGCTCTTACCCTGTCCACTGAGCACAGCAGCAGTAGCAGGTGGGCCATGATGTGCAGTGAGGTGCAGACAAGAGGGGAAGTGAGCTGAGAGGGCAAGGCCCCAGCTAGACAGAGCCCCCTGCAGTATGGGCGGGGCCAGAGCTGGAAACCTTAGCAAGTTGGGTGGGGCTATATCCCTGTGCCTTTTGGGCCTTGGCCTTGGAATTCAGAGGTCAGCCCCACTTCAAGAAGAGGACATGGAAGAAAATGGCAAGGCCACAGGAGGGATGGGAAATGTTGTGGCCATCTTCAGGAAACACAGCTGCCACAGTCTTCAGTAATCATGAACAGATAATCTCTGGTCTTGGTTCTATAGAAGAGGAAGCTGAGACTCAAAGAAGGGAGCCTTCCATAACACCTCACCCACTTCTCAGACCAGACCCCGTGCAGCACTGTTTTCATTGAAAGTAGAGGATCCAAAATGTTTTTAGATCTCTGCTATTTTAGGCAGGAAATAATTTATCACAAGGAATTGGTGCTTGGGAAATCATCGGAAAGCTGGAGGAGTGGGTATTAGGCTGGGCCCCCAAGAAAGACTCCATGCCCAGCAGGAGGAGCTGCCCTCTGAGCCACAACTGGATTCTAGGACACTCTGGCACAACTGTGACTCAGGGATCAGGAAACTGCTGTCCCTACAAGTGCCCTCCAGGTCACTCAGCACTGCCTCTGCCACAACTGCCTGTGCACAGCCTGGATTCAACTGCATAAAACCTCCACATCTCTGCAAACATGGTCACCAGCAGCAAACAACCCAAACTGAGGAAAAATGCCTCTGCCCCACTTCTGCCTTCAAAATATTGTGTAAGCACATCCAATCGGCAGAAACAAATTCCTTTCCAGAAATCTAGCTGCAAAGGAGTTTGGGCAATTTCAGACTTTTGTCTAGGAGTGAGATATTGCCAATGTACCTCATGTGCCTGGAATTGATAAAAATAGGGCCCTGCTGGTGGGACTCAGTGGTTGAGCATCAATCTATGAACCAGGAGATCATGATATGATTCCTGGTCAAATTTTGGGCTTGGTCCTCAGTAGGGGTGTAAAGGAGGCAGCTGATCAGTGATTCTCATCATAGATGTTTCTCTCTATCTTTCCTTCTCCCTTCCTTTGAATGACCCCATTTAATTTTTTTTAAATGGCGTCATTCTGTATATGTGTGCTATAATGAGTTTTTTACTTCATAGATCATTACTGTCTTTCCTGATGAAACCATACTTAGAGAACATTATTTACTTATCATTCATTTTAATTGATCTCAGAGAGAAGGAAGAGAGAGAAAAGCATTGTTCTGTTGTTTCCTGGACTCACTGGACTGGGTATTGAATCTGCAACCTGGGCATGTGCCCTGACTGGCAATTGATCCACCACTTTCTGGTGTATAGGGCAATGCTATACTGGTAGCCTAAACCCATATTTCATTTTCCAGAACTGTGAGGAAAAAAATACATTTCTATTGTTTAAGCCACAAAATTTATGATATTTTGTTATGGTTTTTTGAGCTGACTAATCCATATTAATAAAAGTATAATATGCTAATTAAATTGGGTCAACCAGACATCTTCCGGTCATCCTTCTGGACAAAGCCACAAGGGGGCTGAGGCAGAGGTGGTTAGGGGGCGATCAGGCTGGCAAGGGAGCATTTAGGGGGGTCAAGCCAGCAAGAGAGAGCAGTTAGGAGCAACCAGGCAGGCAGGTAGAATGGTTAGGAGCAATCAGGCAGGTAGGCAGGCAGGTGAGCAGTTAGGAGCCAGATTGCAAGAGGGATGTCTGTCTGCTGGTTTAGGCCCAGTCCCACAGGGCCTAAACTGGCAGTCGGACATCCCCTGAGGGGTCTCAGATTGGAGAGGGTGCACACCGGGCTGAGGAACAACCCCTTGTGCACAAATTTCATGTACAAGGCCTCTATTTTTTTTTAATATATTTTATTGATTTTGTACAGAGAGGAAGGGAGAGAGTTACAGAGTTAGGAACATCGATGAGAGAGAGTCTTCGATCAGCTGCCTCTTGCACACTCCCTACCTGGGATATGCCCGCAACCAAGGTACATGTCCTTGACTGGAATTGAACCCGGGACCCTTCAGTCCCCAAGGCCTCTATTTTTTAATAACAAAATAAGTAATATGGATTATATATGCCACTTGAGATAACAGGAAGTACGATTATTGGCTTTCAGTTAGCATTCTCAACATTAATTCATTTTACTAAAAAAAAAAAAAATTAAAAAATGCTGAGTTCCCAATCTCCAACAGTTAAAGGTAAGAGCTAGAAATATGAAATGTAAAATTGAGTCCCTGACATCAAGGATCTCAAAAGGAAGAGACAAATGGATATAAAAATAATGGCAATGTGTCAAAATACAACATAAACTCCAGTGTACCTTATCTGATTATCTGAAGTACATAATAAGAATGCTCGGCTCAGCACTTCTCTTTTAACTTCTTGAGCAAAACTATTCACAGTCTAATGGTCCCTTCACACACACATGCACACACACACACCACCACCACCACCACCACCACCACCACCACCACCACCACAGGCCTCTGATTGCAGTAATTCATTAATTTCCCACAGTATCAAATATACCCCAACTTTCTCTATAGCAGCAATAAGAGTGATAATTTTTCCTACAGCACTATCATGCTTTGTTGTCATTCTCAGTTGGTTCAATATTCTGGAATGGGAAATAGAGACAGGGGCTCCTATTTAAATAGTAGGCCAACATTATTGAGGAAGATAGAAAACGATCTTTTTGAGTGTTAACATGAAATAGAATTGAGCAAAACACATTTAAATAAAAAAAGCTATTCTCTTTAAACCAATGTATATTTTTACAATAATAAATAATAGTGATTTTACTATGCTAGGAAATGAACTAAGATATTTCCCTGTATTATTTAATATGTTCTTTACAAACCTTCTAAGAGACAACACCCTTACTTTACAAATAAGTAAATTGGAAAACAGAGGGTGTAAATAAGACAACAAAGACACAGTAAATTGTCAGATTAAGGTTCAAACCAAGTTCTGTCTAGCACCAAAATGCATCCTTTTCCTACTAAACCACATTGGTAACTTTTTTTAATGCCTTCTTTAACAGAGTAAATATTTTAAAACACTTATATATGCTAGACTCTTAACCAGTGTTGTGAAGAGAATGATAAGGCAAAGTCTCCTTAATAATCTCACTTTCTAACCAATTTATCTCAATATATCCTGTTACTTCCTTTCCCCATTGCTATGATAATATCACCAATTAAATGACACAGAACAATTGGTACAGAAATTAATGAATATATGTAGGACACTCTGAGTTCACCAGACAAAAGCATTCAATGAGTTTAAGGTATTATAATTATTATGAATTAGTGCTAACAAATCTCCATGACTCATTTTGTCACATACTTTGATTTTATGTTTCAAATGTACCCTTCATGTGCCTATTATGATCACTTTTTAAATTTATTCATAGTCTGAGCTCATGCTCAAAGAGTGGTGAAGCTGAGGAATAAGGAAACATGGGCTATTTTCTAACAGGCCTTGTATACAAAGAGGCAGAACAATCACTGCGGAGCTGTTTAGCTGCACTTCTTCACACATCTTCTTCTTTGCAGAGGGCATATTCCCTCTCCAGCACACTTGCTGAGGACCAAGGAATCCATGTGAATCAATTGTAATTTATTATGTTGCAATTTAATCTATACATTTTTGCACTCTGGGAAAGTTTGTGAAAACCTTAGCTGGTAACAATGCACTTGAAGATAGAATCAAAGACTAACCATGTTTTCTAAAATAATATTTGAGTTTGCTCTTTATTAGCTCATATCTGGAGAGATAAAAGTAGAGTATTCTTTTTTAAATATATTTTATATTTTATTTTATTTTATTATTTATTTATTTTTTTTACAGAGAGGAAGGGTGAGGGATAGAGAGCTAGAAACATCAATGAGAGAGAAACATCAACCAGCTGCCTCCTCCACACCCCCCACCGGGGATGTGCCTGCAACCAATGTAAATGCCCTTGACCGGAATCGCACCTGGGACCTTTCAGTCCGCAGGCTGACTTTCTATCCACAGGCTGACTTTCTATCCACTAAGCCAAACCAGTTTCGGCAGTAATTATTCTTTTCATGCAAAAGATATCTCCAAGGCTTTGCAGGTTTCCCTGTTTTTCTCCATTCCATTGATATCTAGGCATGTGCTCTAAACTTTCTTTTTTTCTTTATCAACAGTTACTTTATCTTTAAAAAATTATCTTAATTGTTTTAAATATTACATATGCCCCTCTTTTTCCCATTGACCACCCTCACCTACACCCAACTCTTTTTAGATATTTAAGTTATATTTTATTAATTTTTATTTTATTGTTTAAAGTATTACAAATAGTAGTATATATGTCTCATTTTTACCCCATAGACTTCCCTCCCACAAAATTCCCCTACCCTCCCCACCCCTAGCACATGCTCTCATCCCCACCCCCAGTGTCTTGCATCCATTGGTTATGCTTATGTGGGTGCACACAAGTCCTTTATTTATCTCTAACCCTCCAATCCTTCCCTGCCTTTCCACTGTAGTTTGACAGTCTGTTCAATGCTTCTTTGCCTATGTATATATTTTTTCATCAGTTTATAATATTCTTTATATTCCACAAATGAGTGAGATTATGTGGTATTTGTCTTTCTGACAGGTTCATTTCACTTAGCATAATGCTCTGCAGATCCATCTATGCTCTTGCAAATGGTAAGAATTCTTTCTTTTTTACAACAGTGTAGTATTCCATTGTGTAGATGTACCACTGTTTTCTAATCCACTCATCTGCTGATGGGCACTTAGGCTGTTTCCAAATCTTAGCTATGATGAATTGTGCTGCTATGAACATAGAGGTACATATATTCTTTCTGATTGGTGTTTCTGTTTTCTTGGGATATATTCTTAGAAGTGGGATTTCTGGGTCAAATGGGATTTCCATTTTTAATTTTTTGGGGAAATGTCATACTGTTTGCCACAGTGGATGCATCAATCTGCATTCCCTCAGTAGTGAAGAAGGGTTCCCTTTTCTTCCCATCCTCTCCAGAGCTCCACATGTGTTGCTTTGTTAATGATAGCCATTCTGACAGGTGTGAGAGTGTACTTCATTGTTGTTTTGATTTGCAACTCTAGGATGATTAGTGCTGTTGAACATGTTTACATATGTCTCTTGGCTTCCTACATATCCTCTTTCAAAAAGAGTCTATTTGGGTCCTTTGGCCACTTTTTGATTGGATTGTTTATCTTCATTTTATTAAGTTGTATGAGTTTGCTATAAATGTTGGAGATTAAACCTTATTAAAGAAAACATTGCCAAATATATTCTCCCATACAGTGGTCACTCTTGTTGTTTTGTTGATAGTTTCCTCTGCTGTGCAGAAGCTTTTTATTTTGATGCCATCCCATTTGTTTATTTTCTTAGTTTCCATTGCCCTGGAAGTTGTATTTTGAGTTTTGAATAGTTGTATTTTTCTAGCAATATGCCCATTTCTTCTAGGTTGACCAGTTTGTTGGAATAGAGTTGCTCATATTATTTTGTTTTACAATTAGTATTTTTATGGGGTCTGTTGTTATTTCACCTCTTTAACTTATGATTTTGTTTATTTGGGTTCTCTCTTTGCTTCTTGGTGAGTTTGGCTAGAGGCTAATCAATCTTGTTTATCCTTTCAAAGAGCCAACTCTTGGTTTCATTAATCTTTCATATTGTTTTGTGTTTGTTTTTGTGGGTTTTTTTGTCTCTATGTCACTTATTTCCACTCTGATCTTTTTCTTGTTGCTCTCTTTCTAATTCTTTAAGTTGCATAGTTAGATGGTTTATTACCAGTTTTTCGTGTTTTGTTTTTTTGTTTTTGTTTTTAGGTAGGCCTGTAATGCTATAAACTTATCTCTCAGGGCTGCTATCACTGTGTCCCATAAATTTTGGATTGTTGTGTTTTCATTGTCATTTGTTTCCAGGATGTTTTTTTTTATTTCTTCTTTGATCTCTATAGTAACCTACTCATTGCTTAATATACTATTCAGCCTCCAAGTGTTTGAATTTTTGTGATTGTTTTTACTATGGTTGATTTCTAATTTTATGCCAATGTAATCTGAGGAGGTGCTTGATATGATTTTAATGTTCTTGAATTTGGAGAGACTTTGCCTGGGTCCCAATATGTGGTCTATCTTTGAAAATGTCCCATGTGTGCTTCAGAAAAATGTATATTCTGTAGTTTGGGGGTGGAATGTTCTAAAGATGTTGATTAAGTCCATCTGACCTAGTGAATCATTTAGGATTGCTTTTTCTTTGCAAAACTTTTGTCTAGAGGATTTATCTGGTAATGTTACTGGAGTATTAAAGTCTCCTACTGTGATTGTATTGCTGTCAATCTCTCCTCTGATATCTTTCAGAAGTTTTTTTATGTATTTGGGTGCTCCTGTATTGGGTGCATCTATGTTTATCAGAGTTATATCCTTATTGTGTTAATCCGTTTAGAATTATGAAGTGTCCTTCCTTGTCTCTTGTTATGGTCTTCGGTCTTCACTTTGAGGTCTATTTTATCAAATATAAATATTGCTACCCCAGCTTTTTTTTTTTTTTTCATTTCCATTTGCCTGATAGATATTTTTCCATCCCTTCACTTTTAGTCTGTGTGAGTCTCTTGTTCATTCCCTTTAGCATTTCTTGCATTGCTGGCTTGGTACTGATAAACTCCCTTAGCATTTTTTTTGTCTGTGAAGCTCCTGATTTCCCCTTCAATTTTGATTGATAGTCTTGCTGGATATAGTATTCTTGGATTCAGTCCTTTTCTTTGCATCACTTTGTATACTTCATTCCATTCCCTTCTATCTTGGTATGTTTCTGTTGAGATATAATTTGATAATCTGATGGGGGATCATTTGTAGGTAATCTCTGTCTCTCTCTTGCAGCCTTTAAGATTCTTTGTCATTAACATTTGTCATTGTAATTAGGACATGTCTTGGTGTGGATCTTTTGGGATTCATCTTGCTTGGGACTCTGTATTTATGTGACTTTTTTCTTCCCCATATCATGGAAGTTTTCTGTCATTATTTTTTCAAATAGATTATCTAGTCCTTGTTGTTCTTCTTGTCCTTCTGGCACCCCTATTATGCATATATTACTTCATTTTGTGTTGTTCCAAAGCTCCCTTAGGCTTTTAAACTTTTTTCTCCAATTGGTCTTCAGATTGCGCTTGTTTCTCTACCTTATCTTCTAACTCAGTGTTTTTCAACCTTTTTTGGGCAAAGGCACACTTGTTTCATGAAAAAAATCACGAGGCACACCACCATTAGAAAATGTTAAAAAATTTAACTCTGTGCCTATATTGACTATATATAAAGTAATTCTCTTGAATAGGAATCAAATAAACACAAAGAAAGTATTTTATAATTACTTTATTATGAAATATTAAGTAAACAAAATAGTGAAAAATTATAAAATTCTTGTCTTGTCTGCACCTATGGCACACCAGGCAACATCTCGCGGCACACTAGTGTGCCGCGGAACAGCGGTTGAAAAACGCTGTTCTAACTCACTAAGTCAGTCCTCCACTTTTTCTATTCTGCTGTTGTAACCTTCCATAGTGCTCTTTTATTAGTGCTATACCACTTTTAATTTCTTCATGATTTTTGCATAGGTTATTGATTTTCTCATCCATCCAGTTTATGAATTGTGTGACCATTACTCTGAATTTTCTTTCTGTCATATTCCATGACTCCATTTCTTGGTGATTCATGTTTTTTCTTTCCTCTAGGGATTGTTTTGTTGTCTCACCATTCTAACTATCACCAGAAGGTCCAAATGCCAAGTTGCGGGGCCTGTGCCATGTGTAGTGGGAAAGTCACACCACCCAGGTGTCACTGAAGAGCACTAACACTGAGACCTGTGGCTGCCACGGGTCATTGGGTGCCACATTTGCCAAGAATCAGAGTCACCAGTGTAGAGTGCAGTATGGTGTATGCAGCTAGAATCAGGGACTTCACATGCCCTGTGCTGAAAAAAATAAATAAAACCCCTGCAGGCATGCACCAAAAATCATAGTCCCCTCTGCACGCCAGGAGACAGAGTCCTTTGTGCACGCACCGAGAATTCAGCATTGGAGTCTCTATTGCTTGGTGCAGCCTTGTGCCGAGAATCAGGGTCCCTGTGGTATGTGCACCCAGAATTGAAGTCACTGGTGCTCAGTATGTGTGCACTGAGAATCAGGGATCTCATGCACGTGAAAGGAGAAACAGAGTTCCAGCATGTGTGCGCCAAAAGTCAAGTCACTGGTGCTCAGTGCTGCTTTTTGGGGCATTGGGCTCAGTTGGCCTGCTTGCTGGAAAGGCACAACTCTGGTGTCTGGTGGTCAGTAGCTGTAGATTGGAAAGATTCAGTTTTTGCTGCCAGGACCTTGCACCCTTAGTTGGATTTACACACGCCAGCAGCAGCTCACAGAGGCATCCACCAGGGGCCATTTCCCAGGGCAGAGCACTCAGACGGACCCTGGCACTGAAGCTGCATGACCTGTGGTGTCTGTGGACAGGCAGCCGGGAAGGGGGTAGTCCGAATTTCTACCTCCAGGGCATGTGACCTTGTTTGGATATGAGTACACATGGGGTTGGGGGGGGGTTAGGGGATGGGGAGGGGCTCACAGTGACACCCAAGAGCTGTCTTGGGGCAGTGGGCTCAGGAGGCCTGTATGCTGGAAAGACAACTGTCCTGCAGTTGGCAACCGGGAAGGGGGGAAGTCGCACTTATGGCTGCATGAGCTGTGCACCCTTGGAGGTGGATATCTTAGAGTCTGCATGTTTGTGGTCAGAAGAGCAGGATTTTGGCTGAAGTGGCTGCATGGGCAATGTCCAAGGCCAGTCTGGGTGGTGGTGCCAATGAGTTCCTAGAAGAGGCTACTCTTCCTTTCAAGACGGCAAGGGCTCTTTGCCGAGCCCCACAGCCCAGGAGTGCCTGTGGCAGTGGTAGGTGATCCCTGTCCAGGAAAGCCTGGTCTGCCAGCCTCTGATACTCCTGCTGGATTTAACTGTCTCTCACTTACTCACTCACACACCCCACACACATCCACACACTCTCCTTTCAAACCCTCATTCACACCCTCTCCTTCACCTCCATCCTGCCAGCCATCATCTTCTCTCTTCCTTAAGTTGTATTTCAAATGTAAATATTACATTGGCATGATAAAATTTCTGTTCAGTTGTAGTAAAAAACTTCTGATAAGTATCATTAAATTTTCCCAAAATAACTGGACTTAGAATTTAAAAATTGAGATTAAATTAAAACTTTAACACTTTTAGAATGTGCTTAAACAGAGAAAGGTAATAAAAGGCAAAGCTTTTAGGTCAAATGGTTTCCCTCAGAGAAATAACTTTAACCATATGCAAATAAAAACATTTGAGACTGCTGAATTTTAAGAAAGCCCTAAAATAGCATACAATAGAAGTATCAACTAAGACCCTCAAGATTCTGCACTGGGAGAATAAGCCCAGTCAGATAAGCAAGATGCAAATGAAGGAAGCCCAAATGCAGTAAAAATAACAGCAAATAGAAGGGAAGAAAAAAGGGTTGGATTTTGATTGAAAATTAGAAAGAGAGATTGGACAAAGAGTACGATGTTTAAATAAATGAGGGTTTTTTTAACTTTGGATTAACCAAGGATGTGTTGACATGTTAAGGTTGTGATTCATATGGTGAGTAGTATTCAAGATAGTCAGAGTGTATTCAATATAGTCAGAATATGGTAGACTTCAAAAAGTATTACATTTGGGGAAACTGTTTGAGTTCCTTTTGGCCCAACATTTCCCCAAAACTTATATATACACAATTATTTTGCAATTTATGACTCAAATAGGTAAAATAGCATCAAATATTATACATGATTTGATGAAATACAGACATACCTAGGTGAAACATGCCAGGACCTTAGATAGAGCAAAACTCCCCCAAAGGAAGTTATCAGGTTCTTTCTGGTCACTAATGTATGTTAGTACCACATACTTATCTGATACATAAAAGAGGTGCTCAGTTAGTTCTTATTAAATGAATGGACAAAGGATTCAATAAACAAATGAAGAAATGAACATATATTACTTTAAAATAACTACCAGTGAGGACTGCGTCAACAGGTTTATTTTTTGTAGGATTAAATGAGTTAAACATGTAAAATGTTTTGGACAATATCTAGAAATTAGAAAGTGCTCCAAATATTAGCTATACTTTTCATTTATTCATAAAGAAGGTGGAAATTAGGACTAATAGGAGTGTGGAACCAACCTACTCTTTAGTTATGAAGGTTTAGAGAGAAAAAAAAATTTTTTTTTTCTAAGGAGAGTTGGAAAACCCACATGAATTCTATAAGGCATTAGTAGCCTCAAAAAATTCCATTAAAAATGCAGGTGCTGGTCAGGGCACATACCAGGGTTGTGGCTCAATCCTACCGTGTTTCCCTGAAAATAAGACATCCTCTGAAAATAAGACCTACTTACAGGTTTCCTTCTGAGTGAAATATAAGGCATCCCCCGAAAATAAGGGCCCCCCTATGTTAAACATGAGAGATTTGGTCCACTGATTCTGAAAGAAATGGAGTCACAAGAAATTCACCAGGAAACTCGGGAATTGGATTGTTATGATGATGTTCCAGAAGATGATGACATGATTGTCATTGAATAAATGAGTAAATTCTTGATACTGTAGGATTCACAGTTTGTCTGGTTTGTGTTGACAACTACGTACTGCCGTACCGTATACAGGTAATAAATTTCCTTTATTTTCATTTAACAATAAATGTGTACCGTATTCTTCTTCATGAAAAAATAAGACACCCCCTGAAAATAAGACCTAGCACATCTTTGGGAGCAAAAATTAATATAAGACACTGTCTTATTTTTGGGGAAACAGGGTAGTATAGGGTATACAAGAGGCAGCCCTTCAGTGATTCTCATCATTGATGTTTCTATCTCTCTATCTCCCTGTACCTTCTTCTCTGAAATCAATATTTTTTTTAAATAAATGGAAAAAATATCCTCAGGTGATAATTAAAACAAAAAGAAAAAGAGAAAGAAATCCAGAACTGTTTTACTAGTTTCTCCACCAAGATTTTAAAAAACTGTACTGAAAGCTTAGCAAACATGGTTAGAGGAATTTCCATTCTTCATAAAAAAGAATAGAGCTCTAGTTGGTTTGGCTCAGTGGATAGAACTTTGGCCCATGGACTGAGGGTCTGGGATTCAATTCCAGTCAAGGGCACATACCTCAGTTGCAGGCTCGATCTCCAGTCCTGGTCAGGGTGAGTACAGGAGGCAACTAATTGATGTGTTTCTCTCACATCCATGTTTCTCTCTTCTCTGTCTCTCCCCCTCCCTTCCACTCTCTCCAAAATAAAAATAAATGTTAAAAAAAAATGCATGCCCATTTGCTTATCTATTTATTTATCCTTTGTTTCTCTTTTCCTGTGAAAATTATGCTATGTGAGGTGTCTGCCTATGGTTTCTTCTAGAATTTTTATGGTTTCCTGACTTACTTTTAAATCTTTTATCCGCCAAAACTAGTTTGGCTCAGTGGATAGAGCATCAGTCTGCGGACTGAAAGGTCCCAGGTTTGATTCCGGTCAAGGGCATGTACATTGGTTGCGGGCACATCCCCGGTAGTGGGTGTGCAAGAGGCAGCTGGTCGATGTTTTTCTCTCATTGATGTTTCCAGCTCTCTATCTCTCTTCCTTCCTCTCCGTAAAATATCAATAAAATATATTTAAAAAATCTTTTATCCATTTTGAGTTTATTTTTATATATGGTGTAAGTTGGTGGTCTAGTTTCATTTTTTTTTGCATGTATCTGTCTAATTTTCCCAACACCATTTATTGAGGAGACTATATTTAGTCCATTGTATTCTCTTGCCTCCATTGTCAAATATTGCTTGAGTATAATAGCTTGGATCAATTTCTGGGTTCTCTGATCTGACCCATCGATCTGTATGCCTATTCTAGTGCCAGTACCAGGCTGTTTTGATTACAGTGGCTTTGTAGTATAACTTGATATCTGGCACTGTGATCCCTCCAACTTTTCTCTTTCTTAAAATTGCTGCTATTCAGGGTCTTTATGGATTAAAAACAGTGGTATCTTTACACAATGGAATACTATGAAGCTGTAAAAGGAAAGGATCTTTTACCCTTTGAGAGAGCATGGAGGGACCTGGAGAGCATTATACAAAGTGAAATAGGCCAGTCAGAGAAAGACAAATATCACATGATTTCACTTATATTTGGAATCCAATGAATAAAATAAACTGACGAACAAAATGAGTGCAGAGACATTGAAACATACAACAGACTTACATATGTCAGAGGGGAGGTTGGGGGGGGGGGTGTCGAGGGATGAAATAAACCGAAAAATTTATATGCATATATGCGTAGCCCCATGGACAAACAACTGTTCAGGGAAGGCCTGAGGGTAGAAAGGGGGGCATCTCTAATACTTTCAACAATAAAGATAAAGTAATTGTAATTTATAAATGCATGCCTGATCATAAAGCAAGCTTCTCACAGTCGGAGAGTTGGTATCAACAATTCTAAGTATTTGAGTTCACTTTCAATAAGAATTTACCTAGTGGCTGGGAACATACAGAATACATCAATTGTGTAAATAGCAATGCTCACAAGAGCCCGGGACCTTCTGTAAAGGCTTTAGTTAGAACAAGCTTCCCTGCAAAACCAGCAAGGAACACATTAAAACACACCTCCTTTCAGTGCTACCCAGACCACCCCTTGCGCCCTACGTTTGTCATACATCCTCCCTTCCCCCAACTGATGAATGGAGAATGACCTAAACCTGCAGTCTGAGCATTCCTGAACACCTAACAAGACACCTTCTATGGACTGTACATTGAACCACCAATCAGCACCTGCCAAATAATCTAAGCTCCCAATTCCTAATTCCCTAGGTCCCTAATCACGTGCCTTACAAGAAACCACCAATCAGCATGTGCTGAGTGACCTAAGCCCCATCCCTTCCTTTTCCTCCCCTCAAAAGGTGTGTTCACCCCTGCACATGTGCTCTTTCTCCTTGGAAGGCAGCCCGGCAGTGGTATTCTCCACCAATCAAGCCTGTGTCCTGGCAACCCGGTCTCTGGCCCCTTTGTTTCATCTTTCAGTTTGTCCTGCTGCCTACTCTTACACATTCCGACGAGACAACCCCTGGCCATCAGACACCGAAGGGTAGCAGAGAAGGTTTTTTCTTATGTCCTCTTTCAGTGTACATTGTTGCACACTTGTTCAGTGCCCAGCTATGATGAGTTATGGAAGAAGACAAGTGTTTTTACCCACATAAGTACAGTCTGCCAGGGTTGGTTTGTTGGATGTATTTGGAAGCAAGCTTTCAATGTCAGCCATGCAGTCTCAGGGTGCATAGGGTTTATTGTCATGGAAATGCCCTGCATTTTCATTTTCCTTTCCAGCTGCCTTTGTTTGCCACTCATTTTTGGCCAATGTATTTTTGCCAAAGAGGAGCTAATCCCTGCCTTCACCACCTCTCTGTTAGCTTAAGAAAACAATGGCATTGCTGGGCATCTCTTTTAGCACTAGTCTCTTAAGAGTGCTATTTTTCAGCAGTGAAGGGAAAGAACATAGCTTCAAAGAGTGTATTCACCATCTTTCAACTATTCTATTCTTGCTGGTTCCCAGCTCTTCAATTTAGGAGAAATGTCATGAATTGATTTGTAAAATCCTTTTCTACTCTTTCTCACCATATTTTACTGTGCTCTCCATAAAAAGAGATGTGTATTTACTACTGACATTATATTTTAAAAGATCTTTATAAATCACATTTGTTTTCCTATTTTTATGCAACATTGAGAAATTGTCTTTTATATACTTTTGTAAACATATATTTTTGGGAAGCTTATGAGAAATTTTCAGGTTGACTGTTTTTATATTAATCAACCACACCAGATGATGACCAATACACTATTGCTGTTACTTTTCTGCTCACTAAATAGCAATAATAGGCATGTTGATTCACACAGATAACAGAGATCAATTTTATTATTAGAAATATAATGTGGAAATAGTTTGTAAAAAAGATCATATAAATAAAATAATTTTCATTATGTGAACTGTGGGAAAGGGTCAATGTTTTAAATATGACAAACTTGAGCATGGGGTGGCCACTTGGAAAGCTTTACAAGCCCAGAAGTTACCACACAGGATGGTCTGATGATGAATTCCTAACTGAGCAGGTCATGGTAGGTAGTCATGCCCCAGGCCTATAGCTTCTTTAGCAAAAGTCAACCTTCACCTTAAGTTGAGTCCTTCCCATGATTCCCACATATCCAGGATAACACACATTTGAAATGTCAGAGTAATTTTCTTTTCAAAGTACAAGACCTCCAGAGTGCAGGAGAACATAGAACCCCTCATTATTATCTTGTTGCCAGAACACCATTTTATATCCTCTACCCCCCCGCCCCCCCCCCCCCCCATGTCAAAGAAGTATATGTTTCTCCATTTTCCTTTTCTTCCAATTCTAGAGATTCCCCTTTCTTTCTCCTGCCTCCTTAATCTGCAACAAATGGATTTCATGTGACCTTCCTTGGATCCTAAAGGTATAAAATGAGTTGCCAAACTGCCATTGTCTGGAGCATTTTCTCAATCAAAATCTTGCTTCTGGGCATGTCCTTAAAATGTTGGTTCAAATAAACTATTAGAAAACTTTCGTACAAGTTGGGAGGTCATTATACTACTTGTGTTATCATAAACAAATCACTCCAAATATATTGTAAATAACACAATGATACCTAAAGGGCAAAATGTAATAGCACCAATCAAATGTAAAGGTCTATTACAAACTCAGAGAGGTTAGCATGTTTCATTAGAACAGCTTTAATTTTTAACTGCACTCTATTAACACTTGTTCATAATAAGACAAGCCAAAGATTGGGCAGAGATATTTGTAACATGTAAAATTTGATAAGTATTAGCACTATTACTCATAAATGACTTATAAGGAAAGGAAATAATAAATACAACTAAAGTATAGAAGAACATATCAAAATCAATTTTTAATATAAGAGGAAACATGCAAATCCTGAAAAAGGACTCCACTTTGTGACAAACATAGAAATGAAAGTTAAGGCTGCAATGAGATGCCTTGTACACCTACTAGGTCGATAAACTATTTTGACAAATCAAGTATATATAAGATTAGAAGAAGGGGAACACTCCTGGTAAGAGTAGAATTTGTTTAAACAACTTTTGAAAACATTTGGCATAATTTGTTACTATGACATATGCTATACGAGGAATCTCTTCTATACATATACTCTAGAGAAATCTTTGAATTAGTAGATAACCACTATAATGTTTTCAACAGTAGTATTCAAAGTAGCAAGATTCAAATACCCATCAAAATAAAACTGGATGAATAAGTTGGGATAGGCCCATACAAAAAGAAATGGTCCATGCAGATGAAAAATTAATGAACTACGGCTTTGTCAACATGGATACCTTTTTAGAGAGTGACAGTTGAGTTAATGAAAAGCAAGTCACAAAAGGCTATACTTATTGTGATGTTATCTAGATGAAGGTAAACATAACTGAAAACATATATTGTTGATTCATATTATATATGTAAAATTAAAATCTATACAAAGTCATATCATAAACTAAACATTCAGAATAGGAGTTATCTCTGTGAAGAAGGAAGATGCATAGAAAGAGGACATTCTTACGTGTTCTTTGAAAACTAAGTTATCTGAACATAGGCAACATGTATTCTCTTTCTTTGGCAAATGATGCAATATTCAATATAATGTGTGACACTTTTCTCTATGTATTTATTAGGAGACAAATTGTTTCAGTTCATTTTTTTTTTGCTTTCACAAACAAGACTGCCATTTGCACATCACATCCATACCTCTTTGCTCAATTGTTGAAATACACAGCGGAGTGAGTGCAGTAGAGGAGGGCTGAGGAATTTTCACTGATCATGAATTGACTATTCACAAAACTGCTTATTAACATTGGTCTAAGAGAAAACAAAGAAAACAGAGACACATCCAATCCGACTAACTCAGAATAATCTCTGAAGGAGAGACCCCAAGGAATCCATCTACCATTTGTGTTGTTTTTCTACTCATAGCTTTCTCCAGCCTTCCTCCTCATTGGTATTATCACAAACCTTGTCTTTTAGACTTTCCTTACTAGGGTCCCATTAACTTTCTCTGAACAACGTGGGCTGAATTATTCATTTGAGTCACATAAAATTACTATTTAACACTTTAGAAAAGACTAAATATTGGAAATTTAATATGGCCCAGTTTACTCCTCTAATACTAGGAGTGGAAAAAACTCTTCAGTGGCCATTATTATACCTCGCATTTTTATAGACAATTTCACAGTTAACAATAATATTAATGTAATTTCTTTATTTCAGTCCCCTGCCCTGACTATAACTGCCATGCATCATTCTACTAAATAGCTGAAATTCGCTGTTCTGAACTAACCAAAGATCGTGCACCATTATTTTATTAGGTTTACTTCATTTGAAGAATTCAACAAAAGTGAAAGAACTACTCATACTCAACTGTTAAATCCTAAGTGTAAAATCAGAACACCCCAACTCACCCCCTATTTCATTTCAGTGGCCTCCATGTTCCCTTGAACTTCATAGAAATCTATTTTAGTTTCTCGTTAATAGTAAACATTACCACATGAGGCATGCTTTTGATTTTTTGCATAATTACTGGAGGAAAAAACATTATGTATTCCATGTCTCATCTAATAGACCCAGGAGAAAAATCTGTTTTGGAACTGCTACCATAAGAAAACAGTTTTGCTTCCTAATTAAATGTTTTACACTATGCAACAGAAAAGGTATGCTTCTTTTCTTCAAATAAGAATTTTAAGTTTAATGCTTTAGGTAGGAGGCAAGTCAGAACTATAAATCAGAGTATACTGAAACCACTAATAACTTAAAAATCCCTAACTCAGTTCATACATTAAACCTAACTCAACTTTGTTTCATTCCCCAACTAGACTTAACATTTAAATTTCTAAATTAACATTTTACTATAATTTATAATATTTAAGTAATTTCATATGTTTTCTATGGAATCAGCTAAATTAAAAAATATTGAAAACCTACTAGAGCAAAATTTAGACTAAATCAATAGAATGAAATTAAGGATTCACAAAATTTAATACAGTGGTTATTTAAATTGCATATGAATCATAACTATGTCATGCATCCTTTTAAAATAATTTTATATTGCCAAAACCGGTTTGGCTAAGTGGATAGAGTGTGGGCCTGTGGACTGAAGGGTCCCGGGTTCGATTCCGGTCAGGGGCGTGTACCTTCGCTGTGGGCACATCCCCAGTAGGGGTGTGCAGGAGGCGGCTGATCAATGACTCTCTCTCATCGATGTTTCTAACTCTCTATCCCTCTCTCTTCCTCTCTGTAATAAATCAATAAAATATATATTTTTAAAAATAAAATAAAATAATTTTATATTATGAATTTCAGGTACATAGAATGGCTGAAATTAGACCAACATAATTCTTTTAAAGAAATATAAAATATTTGATACTATAATAATATATACATTTATTCTAACCTGTAGAAGGTAGAAGAACAAGCATGGGCCCTAAGGCAAATGATGAACTTTGCATGGCAATGATGTGTCAATGTAACTTCATCCACTGGAACATCTGTACCGCTCTAGTGAAGGATGTTGATGATGAAGAAGGTTATGCATGCATGGGGACAGGAGGCACATGAAATACTTCTTTACCTTCTTGTCAATTTTCCCATGAACTTAGAGCTGCTCTAAAAAATCTTTTAAAATATAAGTTAAAAAAATTAGATAAGAACAATTTTTACTTTTTGTTTTGTTATGCAGAACGTGGATGCTTTCCTTATAATTACACAGAAATTTCTAAAGCTTAAACACAATGTGCTACTTTTCATAGCAAGACATTTCTCCTAAAATCATCTTTTGTTTAACACATTGAATTTTGCCTTAGAGAGGTAACTGCTCCAAATTTGAGTAAATGTGAACAGTTACAAAAATAAAAATGTTTAATCACTACAATTAATGCTTTAGAGAAAAGCTACCCTAATTCCAATTCCTTCATAAACTTTTATGATCGAAATGAAGGCAGAAAGCTTAAATCTAAAATATTATCAAAGGTAACAATCATAGCACCTACAGCTATCAATAGTGAATTTCATGTTGATTTCCTTTTTGGTAACCATAAGGCTAGAGAATATTCCTTTCATCCAACACCATACCACCACATTACTAAGGCCATTTATTACAGTGTTTTGTTTTTTTTAGTCATCATGGATGACTATCAATAAAAAAAAAAGTACAAGTTACAGCAAAAGGAAAAAAAAAAAAAGACAATTTAAAGAGAAAGAATAAGCATCAGAATAAGATATTGCCAGAATGCTAGAATTAGGAATCTAAGTTTAATATTTAGCTCTACTTGCATTGGTTGTGGTTCACTTACCAATAAAACTATATATACATATATCTATAGATTGATACGTTATAGAAATAGATTAGATGCTATAGATATAGGCATAGATTATATAGATATATAGATTATATAGATATAGATGATATAGATATAGATATAGATGTATGTAATTGTCCCTTTCCCTTAGGTTTTATAAAGAAAATTACCACTGACACATTCAGTTACATCCTCATGCCCGTCTTAGCAGGTAGTGTGGTTCACAGTGTGCAAGGTAATATCACAGGATGACATATTCTGATCACTAAAAGATTCAGAGTGGAAGAATAAGAAATCTCATTAGGTATACTGGCAGGTAGCCTTGTATTTATGCATCAAAATTCTCAATTCCCACTAGAAGTAAGTAAAGGCATCTGCTACCACATTCTGTTCAAGTGAGTGCATGTGTTCTGCCTAGAATCCCCAAAATCAAATGTAGTCTACAAGCCTGTGTTTGGGGAGCCAATTTTTCTCTAAAATTTAAAGATTAAAGTATGTATGTTGCATGTGATAGCATCTATTATTCCAAACATAACTTTATTCAATTTATCTAAATAAGTTTGGTATGTTGACCCCTTGCAACTCAATTTGGGGACTATTCTGTTTCACTGTGTCATTTATTAAGTGGGTAAGTATATTGGGATTTTCATCAGTTTTGTCATTTGTAAAATGAGAAAAAGACCAACTGCATTGTATTTTTTTGAGAAAATTTATTAACTGCTCCCCAGTTAAGAAGACATCAGTATTCTTGTTCTGTTATCTCTGGTGAGTATGTGATATGGAGATAGGAAACCCAGTACAAAATAGTTCTTTAGGATTTTTAAAACTAGGACTCAGAGAACAAAGAGTACAGAAGATAAGGACATAGGCAAACTATAAGTAAGAGGAAAACTGTCATCAACCAACCAAATCAAGGCTTTCCTGGGCTACAAAAAATAAAAAAATAAAAAAGTGTGGGTTCTGCCTGGATAAACCTAGGGGCTGCGATACCCTGAAGAAAAGGGGCTAGGTGGTATTTCTTAGGGGACGACTCCCTACACATCATGTGTATTCAGTATGACAACAAATGTTCTCTGTCCTGATTATTGCAGAAAAGTGGTAGAGAGAAGCCAGGTCTGAAAGGGCCCCGTGACCAGAGGCGACGCATGCCTCAGCAATAACCTCGGAGACAGGTGACTGATGATCAGAGGCTTCCCCATCCACAATTCTGACAGCCTGTAAACTCCCGGAACACTGACATAATTCTAGAAGGAGGAAGAGAAAGTATATGAATTATAGTTTGGGAATTTCTGCTACTTCAATTGAATGGAGACTCAGAAGCCAAGTACAGTTGATTTGTAGGGACTGAAAGCACACCATACTTCTTGCATACCTGATACTGTGGACAGAGATTTATACTTGTTCTAAGTAGCTAGCACAGTGCTTAGCACTTCATGAGTGCATACTAAATATGCGCTATTATTAGTTTCAGTCATTTAAAAAAATAAAAGAGACTATGGTGCTTTGGCAAGAAAACCCTAAAAGTATTCACGTCTCATATTTAGGATAACATGAAAGAGTCAAAGTAAGATAAATAAATAAAAATTGCTTTGCATTTAGAATTTCAACACCCTAATCTATAAATTTTCCATAGAAACCAAAAAGACCAAAGAGGATACACTGATAACCCAAACTCTCTTCCATGTTTCCCAGCCTTAAAGCCATAATATTTTTGATGAGCTTGCTATGTTGCCTTCTGTGTAAATAAAAATTAAAAACTCAAAATTATTCTGTGTCCAACCCTAAAACAGGAAGAAAAAAAACCCCACAAACACATTGATGGAAGAATTGGTAATATTCAAAAAAATCTGAAGCTCGCTTCATAGTAATATACTGATGTTGGGTTCATGATTTTAATGTAATCTGAAAGTGGTTTTAGGATACACAGAAATTCTCCTGGCTATTTCTTTAAATCCACTTTCTAAACTGAGTCTGAAAATAAATTAGGAAAATTTATTGAGTACCTACTTCATACAATGAACTGGAGGACACATTAATAAATTAGGTCTAGATCACTTAATACTAAGAGATATAAATATGTATATAAATAATTATGATTCAGAGAATTATGTTTGTCATTCTTACTAGAATTTATAGGGGACAATATAAAGTCACTAGGGTATGCAGAGTTTAGAGATTATACAAAATAGTGATGCTATTTTTTCACGTCTGCATGTAAGAAGCTTGGGAGACACTAACTACTCCATCCTAATAACAAGTAAAAAGCTGAACAGACTGAAAAAATCTGAACGTGAAGCAACAGAAACTCTCATACATTGCTGGTGGGAATGAAAAATGGTATAGCCACTATGGAAGACAGTTTAGAAGTTTCTTACAAAATTAAACATACTTTATCATACCATCTAACAATCATGTATTTGTCAAAATAGTTAAAAACAACTATGTTCACACAAAAACCTGCTAATGGATGTTTAGAGCAACTTTATTTATAATTGCCAAACCTGGAAGCAATCAGTATGACTGTCATTAGGCGGATGAATAAGCAAACTAGTATGTTCAGACAATGGAATATTACTCAGTGGTAAAAATAAATGAGCTATCAAGCTATTATTGTTGGGGATGGGGGTGGCAGAGAATGGGCATGTTACCAGATGGAGCACAGAGGAATTTTTGGACAGTGAAAGTACTCTGTATGAATTAGTAATGATAGGTACATGTCATTATACATTTGTCCAAACTCAAAATGTAAATTATGGACTTTGTGTAATAATAATATATCTTTGCAAGTTCATTGATTTTTAACAAATGGATGACTCTGGTGGGGGATGTTGATAATGGGAGGGGGGGTGATTGCTACATGTGCGGTGGCAGGGGCCTCCACATAGAAATCACTGTACCTTCCCCTCAATTTTGCTATGAAACTTAAACTACTCCTAAAAAAAAAAAATAGTCTTCATTAAAACAAAGCAAAACTAAAACAAAATTAGTGAAAAATAAAGATAGAAAGTTTAGATTCCATCATTTTACAGAGCACATTAAAGGTCAGGTTGTTATGTTTTACTCAGTTTTGCAGGGTTTTGGCCTAAGAAGTAAGTTGTTAAGGTGTTAATTACAAAAAATACTGTACTCTTTTAATAACAGTGTCTTATTTTAATAGATAATATGAGAAAGTTTGACTAACTTGCGGGGGCCTGATGTGGCAGGGATCTCCCTTTTCTGCATCCCACAAAAAAGAAAGATGAACAAACCGGTTCTAAGTGGAGGTGGCCAGGGATTGAGAAATAATAGAAATAAAGAGAGAAGACACAGAGATAGATTTTTAAGCTGTGAGCTGGGAGGGCCGCCTACCTCCTCTGTTGGAGAGACAGACTGATGGCCTCCTGAGCCAGCAGCATATCTATTTATACTCCAATCCAACAAGGGGGTTTCATAGGAAAACAAGGAGCCTGGAGGGCCCAGGTCCCACCCACTCCTTCCTCCCGGACAAACACAGGCCAGGAACTAAGACCCTCTCAGCACTCCCAGGGCGGGAGTGCAACTGACAAGACTCGGCCAATATCCCAGGCCCAGTCAGCAACAATCTAAAGAATGTCCATGTGTCTTCCCAGGCGGCCCTCTACACTAACTTTTTTACTTGGTGGAATGAATTATAATGCCCCAGGATGCAGATCCTAGGGAATAGAGAAAGCCAAAAGCTGGGAAATTTTACTGTGAAAGCAGAATAGATCATCAAATGTAAATGTTGACATATAACACAGTGACATGTGAAAGTAGCTGTTCTAAAAGACAGAAAGTAACAGATTTTCCTGTAGGACAATAGCGAGTGAGGATATGGAAGCCAAGGCCAAAAAAAAAGTATAGAAAAGCATATGGTCAGCATAAAGAAAACTGTGTCAGAGTGAAGCTATTGGGTTCATATTTAGGACAGAACTCCACATTTGCAAAGGAAGAGAATAGACAAGGCTATTGCCTGGCCTTTGTCTAGAGAGGCTAACGTAGAAAGTTGAATACTATAACCAGATTCTTAACCCCTTCCAAATCCATAGGCCACCTTAATCCTCCCTCCCCGTGAACAAAATTAAAGGAGCCTCTAATCCACTCCCGGACTGTGTAAGAAATTCATAGTATGGCAGGTGATACTGAGCGTATTAAAAAAAATAAATAAATTAGAAACCCTCAACCAAGGATAGAGACTCCATAGGAATTATATGCAAAGTAGCAGAGAGAAGAGCCAGAGTTTTGGACTTAGAGATGTTAGATGGTATCAAAAAGAAAGAACAAGACCTCAAGGAAGGCCAAAATAGACGTGTGAACGCTACTTAAACTAGACCACACAGGGATGCCCAGGTGCATCAGAAAGTGCAGTAGCTGGAGAAGAATTGTGTTCAAATATTTTTTTTTCTGCTCTGTTCTATCAAAATTGAACAAGTTAAACATTTCCTACGTTATTTGCAACCTAAGATAAATGCACCTTCTTCCCCTGAGAACTCATGGTTCAAATGGAAAGGTCATCATAAATCCCAAACTCTAACCAACCTAATGCTGTGTAATATTACATCCTTGACCCCTGTGAGTGGCCATAGTTGCAGGAGTTGGTGCCTCTGGAAGAGTTAACAATCCAGAGACAGAGGAATTGAGAATATCTCAGATTCCATTAACAAAACCAAGGTATCAATTGGACACTGAGCCCTTAGAATGATGTAGAAATGAACTTTTTCCAAATCAGAGAACATTTTTCCATTTTTCAGACATTTTCAGTCCAACAATACCTGAAGAGTCTAACAGAAAATAAAATATGCTATAGTTTATTTAGCATGACACACCATAGCAATGATATTTCCATACCTTATAATCTGAGGCTGAATCATTCATATGTGAAAGACTTTATAGGTAATTTCTGTGCTCCTACAATTGCACTTTCTGTGTAAAGTTAATGGAGCTCAGAGCTATTGAACCCAAAAGGAAAGGAAACTAAGAAAAGTAATGGGAAATGATGTACCAAATAACATGCTTACTAGTTTACATAAGTTAAGTTATGCTGTGAAAACAGTAGCAAAATTACATCATGTGTGTGAATGGTAGCATATTTTAACTTACATCATTATTAGAGAGATCAAGATGAGTAAATAAGCTTTTTGGAAAGTTATATTATTTTGCTAACGTAAGTTTTTTAGAACTAAAGCCATTTCAATTTTTTTTTTAAAAGGGGGATTTAGATGATGAGAGGAACTACATATTAAATGCACATAAAATATAAAATATATATATTTGTAACCCGGATGTGATTTAATTGCTTCTTTAAAGTCACCTTTGTTGTCCTATAACTTGAATGTCCCTTCCTGACATATTAATGCACTCATATCTCCAGTCTCTTGAAACATTCTGCTTCCATTTCTAGGTCAGGTGCTTTCTTCTTCAAAGTATTCATTCTGTCATCATGGAACATGGAATTAAAATAGAATTTAGTTACTTGTCATCAATAATATTCAAGCTGATCATTTGCAGTGAAATACAGCTTAAAATTTATGAATAGGATAGTAAATTAGAAGAAATGACAAAATAATGTTGAGATGATTAACATTTATGCTTTAATTTTCTAAAATAAACAAAATAAATAATTTTGACAAGGACATGAGTAACTTGAACCATTTGGGTTCAATCTAAAATTATAAAAATAATATATTATCCTTTTGAAAAATATAATTTATATTTTTCTGAATGGGCTATGACAAGGAAATGTTGGTATTTTTCATTTGATACAGCAAAGGACAGTTTAAATGGAGTGTACACTTTCTTCAGCAACCTCTCAAATGACCTGGAAATTTGGAAGGCCTTTAATGTTATCCTGTTTAAAAATTTCTTTCTACATTTGTCACTCCAAATGTTTCAAAAGTACTAATTTTATTGTGCTGTCATATATATTTATCACATAAAATTTTATGTCAAATAAAAAAAAATTCTTTCTGAGAAGTAACCAGAGAAAAGCTCCTTGTTTAGAGAAAAATAAATGATTCTCTTATCGTAATGCAATTCTAAATAAACTCAATGTTCAGTATTAAAATAAAATATTTAATTTAAAAAAAAATTTAGATTTTATTTGTTTTACCAAAAGATATTTGTTTACTGCTGAGAAATATATGCTCTTTAAATGCTGGCTAAATGAATGTTACAACGTATAAAAATCCAGTCCCTCCAAAAGCATTATATATGTGGGGCAGATAATATAAGGACTGTGAACTAGGAGAATCACATACAACTAGGAATAGGCTCTAACAGGTTTAGTTCAGAAAGTGTCCATTCTGTTTTCCTATTTCTCCAACATTTTCTGGTTCAGTTTTCCCTCTACCAAATAAAAAAAATATATAATCACTGAATTTCATTTTAATGTTTTATAGCTGATTCTCATTAGTTATAAGGCTGGACGCCATGATTTCAAATATGAGGATAAGGGTCCCTGATTGCCGGGGCTGACCAGCAGCCCCTGAATGATGGATGAACAGATTACTCAGGCACAGTTTGTGAAAGAGAGGGCTAAGGGGCTCCTGGCTCTAATGTCCTTAGCAGCCTGGATTGCCTGCCTGGTTAGCCTTTTATTGGAACTTTTATCTTTAGATACAATCAGTTTGGTGAGTAACCTTGGGAAGACACACATGTTCTCATTGTCCTCTAGGCAAGGGCATCCAGGGATTAAGCACAGGATTCCAGTAAACATCCAGGGTCTGCATGTGCATGGAATTGTTTGGAAAGGTCAAGGAATAATTAGTGGTGCTGCCTTCAACACTCCCCTAAGTCTCCCCTAAATTGGAATTCCGATCAATAAACAGGGCAGGCAGCCTTCCACACACTTCCTTTTGCTCAGAATGTCCTCCTTACAAACTTTCCAACAAAGTATCATGCTTCCCCACACCCGTTATGAAGAGACTACATACTAACAAAGGAAGCTGGAACACAATTTTAATTCATTGTAATTCACATTGAACCATATACATAATTCCCAATATGCCATTTTCCCTATATTATAGTTCAACCTAGGATTATGCCAAGATAGAATAATTAAAGTAGTACAGAATTATATAAGAAGTAGTAAATAAAAGTTGATGGACCAAAGAATGATGTGAATATTTAGTGTAATCAAACTACAAATGAATATGGAAAGAAACTTAAATCTTTTAGAAGTTTCTTAGAATTTTTATTCTTATAAAATTCTAGTAGTTTAAAATACAAATGTAGATATTCTTCCACAAACACACAAACACTCGTGTGTGTTTTCACTCTCATCTAACCTTGTTTCCTCTTAAAACCTTGTTATGCTATATCCATTTAGAGAGTCCAGTTCAATGTTTTTTAATCAGAGTAAAAAGCATCGCAAACCATATCCTTAGAATTTGCTAATGACTGATAATTATATTTTAATAATTATTCTAAAATGAAGAATTCTAGATGATTAAGCAAAATCCTCCTTAAAGCACACTTCTACTATGTCAGCAAAAAGTACCTATATAATTAATTTTAACTGAATTATAATGAGTAATATTTATTGAATTATTTATTTTTACTTAATATTCAAAAATTCTTTCCATTATCTGTCAACTCAAAATATAGTTAAAATTAAGTATTATCCAGGTCATAATGTATTTTTAATATCTGAAGTATCATTCTTAATCAATTCTCTCCCTAGTTTTCCTAGTTAAAAAAATTATTATTTGCAAATCCTATCATTACCAATAACTGTAGCCCTCCACATACCAAGGCTATGCTTCAAATTCTGACCAACACTTCTTCCGTAGGTCATTCCTTTCTAGTATAATGACTCCAACTTTCCGTTATCTCCCCAAATCTACTAGCATTTTTCACTGTATCCATCTTATGTTTCATGGTCAGTCCATGGCCATTATTATTCCCGTGAGTCCCTTGTTCCTCTCTCCATGATTCTATGAACGCTGCATCAAGCTCTCTGCCTTCATAGCATCCTCATCTAAAAAAGAGATAGAGGAAGATGTAAGGAGATGGAAGAACATACCATGTTCATGGATTGGTAGAATCAACATCATCAAAATGTCCATACTTCCTAAAGCAATCTATAGGTTCAATGCACTCCCCATTAAAATACCAACGACATATTTCACTGACCTAGAAAGAACTCTCCAAAAGTTCATTTGGAACAATAAAAGACCCCGAATAGCCACAGCAATTCTGAGAAAGAAGAGTAAAGTAGGAGGGATCTCAATACCAGACTTCAAACTATATTACAAAGCCACTGTTCTCAAAACAGCCTGGTACTGGCACAAGAACAGACAAATAGATCAATGGAATAGAATTGAGAACCCAGATATCAACCCAAATCACTATGCTCAATTAATATTTGACAAAGGAGGCACGAATATACAATGGAGTCAAGACAGTCTCTTCAATAAATGGTGTTGGGAAAATTGGACAGACACATGCAAAAGAATGAAACTAGATCACCAACTTACACCATTCACAAGGATAAACTCAAAATGGATACAGGACTTAAACATCAGACGGGAAACCATAAAAATACTAGAAGCATCCACAGGTAGCAAAATCTCAGACGTATGCCAAAATAACTTCTTCACTGATACTGCCCCTAGGGCAATGGAAGCTAAAGAAAAAATAAACAAATGGGACTACTTCAAAATAAAAAGCTTTTTTACAGCAAAAGAAACCATCAATAAAACAACAAGAAAGCCCACGGTGTGGGAGATCATATTTGCAAATATTACCACTGATAAAGGTTTAATCTCCAACATTTACAGACAGCTTATACAACTAAATAAAAGGAAGATGAATGATCTAATTAAAAAATGGGCAATGGACCTAAACAGAATATTTTCAAAAGAAGACAGAAGGAAGGCCAAAAGGCACATGAAAACATGCTCAAAGTCACTAATTATCCGAGAGGTGCAAATCAAAACAACAATGCGGTACCATCTCACACCTGTCAGAATGGCCAACATCAACAAATCAACAAACGACAAGTGTTGGTGAGGTTGCGGAGAAAAAGGAACCCTCGTGCACTGCTGGTGGGAATGCAGACTGGTGCAACCACTGTGGAGAACAGTGTGGAGTTTCCTCAAAAAACTGAAAATGGAACTCCCATTTGACCCAGTAATCCCACTTCTAGGAATATATCCCAAGAAACTAGAAACACCAATCAGAAAGGATATATGCACCCCTATGTTCATAGCAGCACAATCTACAATAGCCAGAATTTGGAAACAGCCTAGGTGCCCGTCAGCAGATGATTGGATCCAAAAACTATGGTACATCTACACAATGGAATACTATGCTGCCATAAAGAAGAAGGAATTCTCATCATTTGCAGCAACCTGGATGGAATTGGAGAGCATCATGCTGAGTGAAATAAGCCAATCAACGAAAGAGAAACACCACATGACCTCACACATCGGTGGATGATAAAGATCTTTATAAACTGATGAACCAAGAGACAGATATAGAGAAAGTAAAGCAACAGGCAGACTGTCAAATTACAGTGGGGAGGGTAGGGATATCAGGGGGAGATAATAGATCAACCGAAGGACTTGTATAAATGCATACAAGTACAACCAATGGACATAAAACTATGGGGAGGGAGGGGATGTGTGGGAGGGAAGGAGGGGGGCAATAAAAAAAAATCAAGAAAATATGTAAAAAATAAATAAATAAATTTAAAAAAAAAATAAAATAAAAAAAATAAATTTGAATGTAGAAGGGAAAGATATTACCATAACAACCAGTCTCACTGTTAATATATAACCATAAACCAAAGTGCTGTCAGAAAAATATTCTACTTATCATTAGTCCATTTGTTCTCTTTTTCTCTTAATTGACTATTTACAACAAGCACGTTAAACTCAAAGGCTGACATGGGCCAAATAAACAAGGTTTAAGTTTATGTTGGCTGCAAAAAAACAAAAGCTTCAATTTTCATAGAAACGTAAGTTTGTTTCAACAGAGACATGTTGACTACAAAGGGCTAAAATAAATGAGTAATCGTTAACATAAAATAATAGAACATTTTAATAAAAAATAATATTTTTCTCTTGAACGTTAACTTATTAGACACTGAATAACTACACAAATTAATAAGCGTAAGGCAAATAAATCAATTTTTCTTGTTCTCCAAACGTGAAATATTCCCTGTTGTGCACATCAAACAAGTCAGTCAAATACTAATGGCATGGCTAGGGGCTGCTAAAATATTCACTGCTAGTATTAGTGGAGAGAAATGGTGCACCTGTGCATAAAGCACTTAAGGGAGATGAATGCAACACAATTATAGTAGTCAGTCATTAGTGAACATTGTAGTTCATTACTAATAATTAGAGGTCAGGTGCATGAAATTTGTGCACAGGCAGTGTCTCTAGGCCTGGCCAGCAATCAGGGCCTTCTTTCCCCCATCTTCCAGCTGCCAGCCGAGCCCTTCCTTCATCCCACGCCAACCCCTGGTGTTCAGCTCACATTTGGTCAAACTCCCAAGGGGACAATTTGTATATTAGCCTTTTTATTATGTAGGATTATGTATAACAGGATATTGTAAAAATTAAGTTGCAAATTTTTTATTAAAACATTTCCTGCATACCATTATATTGATTAGACCACAAAAATGTTTGTTGTGGGCCATAAGCGGCCCACGGGCCACAGGTCTGACATGCTTGATTTACAACCTTCTTTCCTCTTCACCAATATTTTTGCTCCCGTGTTCACTCTCAGATAAAAGCTTTGCTGCGAATTTCACTAAGAAATTTAACCCATAAGAAAAAAAGTCCCCCTGATGCCAATCCCTCTGTTGTTGCACCACATCCCATCATCTTTCACCTCTCTGAACTTCTCTCCTACCTTAGTGAGGAGAAAAAAAAAGAGAAAACTGGAACTACTTAGTGAGATAGAGGCAAAGGCTGCTGATCTTTAGAGAATAAAAGATTCCTTAAGACAAGAAAGAACATGTATTTTTTGAGGGTTAGAATAAAGTTTGTCAGCATCATTCCTCAGAGAAGTTTGAAGAGGTCACATAACTTAAGAAAGAAAATGTTATATAATGGTTGTACCAAGGCTTCAAAATTACTCAGGAATGTTCATATCCAAGATTGGCATGTATGTTTTGAAGTTTTATCTTTCAAATGAATTATATGTTCTTAGAATATAAACTACTCAGAAATAACTATGAAAAACTAAAAATTGAGTTTTCTGCCATCTTCTGATCAACTAACTTCTAAGTCTCTTGGATTCTTATACAACCTTAAATAGAAGGAGTGACCATTCCAAATCCAGTTTGAAAAATCTCACCTCCTAACAGGTGGAATTTCACAGTCAGATTTAATTAAAACAATGTATCAATTCTTAAACCCAGGTGTGATGATTGAAAATTTATACCACATACATATGTGAAAAAATTTCCAGGATTACTGAATATTTTCATACACTACATAATGACATCCCAGACAGAATAAAAACCTTAGCATTAGAGCTAACTGATTTAAAACAACAGCCATGAGCTAAAAGAAATCTGGGTAAAGATGAGTTCAACTCTCAAAAGTCACTGGTAATTTGATGAATATAAGTTGACAATAATGAGTGTAGGTATGAAAATATAGGTCAAAATATTTCAAAATCCTTGAGAAGACTAGGATGACACCAGAAAAAAATTACAAAAAGGAAAAGAGTGTGACTACTTCCTTGTTATAGGTTTTTGACAATATTAATTTTTGTGTGATTCCCTATACACCAAGGAGCTTAAAAGTGTTCTTTTACATTCTTTTCCAGACTCTGGTTCAAAACAACTTAAAACTTCTAGATTTAGATTTAACAGAGGTCATTTTGATTTATTCCAGTGAAAAGATTCTTCTTATTGGGTCGGCAGCTAAGTAATTGCGGGTTTCACACATATATGGCTTCAGTTGAATTTTTAGGTTTGCAGACGTAGTACAAATGTAAAACACATTTTATTATTGATAGTTGGCTATTCAGCTGTTAATCAGTAAAAAAAGTTTTTTGATCTGTTTTGTAGTTTTCGTTTGGCGTTCGTTGAAAAATGGAAAATCAAAAGGAACATTTTCGTCATATTTTGCTTTTTTATTTCCGCAAAGGGAAAACGCATCACAAGCTCATAAAAAGTTATGTGCTGTTTATGGTGATGAAGCCTTAAAAGAACGGCAGTGTCAAAATTGGTTTGCCAAATTTCGTTCTGGTGATTTTTCACTCAAAGATGAAAAACGCTCTGGTAGTCCAGTTGAAGTTGATGACGCCCTAATCAAAGCAATAATCAATTCAGACTGTCACAGTACAACACGTGAGATTGCAGAGAAGCTTCATGTATCACATACATGCATTGAAAATCACTTAAAACAACTTGGCTATGTTCAAAAACTCGATACATGGGTTCCTCACGAACTGAAAGAATCACAGTTAACGCAATGCATTAGCAGCTGCGATTTGCTAAAGAAACGTAATGAAAATGATCCATTTTTAAAACGACTGATAACTGGCAATGAAAAATGGGCTGTTTACAACAATATCAAGCGGAAAAGATCGTGGAGCAGGCCAGGTGAACCAACTCAAACAACATCAAAAGCTGATATTCATCAAAAGAAGGTTTTGTTATCAGTTTGGTGGGATTACAAAGGAATTGTCTACTTTGAACTCTTACCACCCAACCGAACGATCAATTCTGATGTCTACATTGAACAACTAACGAAATTAAACAATGCAGTTGAAGAAAAGCGGCCCGAATTGACAAATCGAAAAGGTGTTGTATTCCATCATGACAATGCAAGGCCACACACATCTTTGGTCACTCGGCAAAAATTAATGGAGCTTGGTTGGGATGTTTTGCCACATCCACCATATAGTCCTGACCTTGCACCATCTGATTACTTTTTGTTTCGATCTTTACAAAACTCCTTGAATGGTAAAAATTTCAATAATGATGATGATGTCAAATCGTACCTGATTCAGTTTTTTGCTAATAAAAACCAGAAGTTTTTTGAACGTGGGATTATGATGCTGCCTGAAAGATGGCAAAAGGTCATTGATCAAAATGGGCAATACATTACAGAATAAAGTTATTTAGTTCCATGAAAAAATTGTCTTTGATTTTCTTTAAAAAATCCGCAATTACTTAGTTGCCGACCCAATATATCCCTAAATATAGAGTTACCAGCAAGTCTTGAACAGGTGGTAGGGAAATTTGCTTTGCATATTAAAAAATGTCACAGGTGAAGAGTATATTAAATATTAATACAATGATATTGCTGCAGCAACAGAGAGTCTCTGTGACTAGGAAACGGTGACAATTGATAGAATGTCTACTTTTCCCAGACTTTGTTGCTCATCTTTTCCAGCTCTCCTTAATTTCATGTACTATAAGTAGAAACACAAACACATTAATGTCAACCCCTCACCTCAACCACAGATAATTTGAGGTTTGTGTAGATCTATGTAGAGCAGGCCATCTGCAGAATCTTTCATATACTGATGTACCATGTACCACTCTCAGGGTTCTTCAATGCTATCCTCCCAGGCTCTTCTCCCATTGGGCAATAAATTCCTGAGCTTGCCCTTTCTGTCAGCAAGGAGATATTCACTAACATTACCTGTCCTTCATCTTTGCTGCCAGATGCTCAGCAACATCAATGTATCCAGGAATAAAGGGAATCTAGGAACCATTTCAGCTACAATTTACCTGAAATTTCTCTCTCCACCTTACAGAAGTGGAACCTTGGCTTAAAAAACTTACTGTTATTTCCACAGAGTCTGTTAGGCAATAAAATGTAAGCAGAGATTAGAATTAAGGTTAACTGGCTCCAGCTACCAAGCAACTTGTGCCTAGAAGTTCTACTGACTCACATCAGCATCAGTATCAAGGACAGGAAAGTATAACAGGGTAGCTGTTGGGTTCATAAAAGCAAGATGATCTTTAGCTAAGATTGCCATAGGCTCAGAGATGTGGAGAGAGGTATGAGAAGGATAAAGGTAGGTCCTACCATCCAGATTACCTGAGATACAGCTGTGATTTAATCTTTGCCTGGACTTGTTTCCTGTCACCATCCTTAAGAGGAGGAGTTAGATGGGTGGGGGTCAGACTCCCATTGCTCAAAATCAAAAAGGTCAGTTGGGCCTGCAGGAGGGTAGGTAGATCAGGAGACCCAGAAGCCTTGACCTAACTGGAAGCCTGTGTACATACACACTTCTACCTCTGCCCAGGACATGATTTCCTAAAGTTTCAATATAACCAGAAGAGCAGGATTTCAGCTAGTTATCAAGAGGAATATTAAGAGAAACTTTGGTATGGCCACTACTCTAAACAGTCAAGAAAGATTGGCCATGATAACAAGTTCTTATAGGCTCAGCAAATCCATTTATACTCTGGGTCTAGACAAAGTATGGCAAGTACATATTGACAATCTCACACTCATTTCAGCCCTGAAAAGATCATTCAGATTACAATGATAGCCCAGATACTCAGATGTTCCAGAACACCAGCCAGCTCAGCCAATCTTAATACATACATGTAGGACATTTCAGAGTCACTCATTATCCTAATGACCCCAGCCATCAAAGATCGGTGACCAAGACAGAATGATAAACTACATTTTGCCACCATCTTAGACCTGCTTTCCCCTATCCTTCCTCTAGCACTCAGGAAACCATATACTCATACTATCTTGGATGCCTTTGTGGGAAAATAGAGGCAGAAAAGTCTGAGAATTACTCAGCGATCCTAGTTCGGGGCCCAATTTTCCCTAAATTTCAGTATAGTATGGTTTCCCCATAAATACAAATTTTTAAAACAAAAGCAAATACATCTCGTGAAACCTACTATAAATCTAGACAAACACATGTGACAAGGTAGGTGTAATGAATTTGAAATTTTATATAGTAATTAAGGTGGTATATATTTCTGACCTGACACAGGGACAGATATTAGGTCATATCTTCTTAAACATTCTTTAATCTGTTTGTATCTGTATCAAATGTATGCTGCTCTCTTAAGAATGTCATCATTGTAAATGCGATATTCAGTACTATATTTGTAACATTTTTAAAAATATAGAAAATGAACAAAATGTGCTAATATTTTAATAACTGTTAAATATGCTCAATTTGCATATGTTGTAGTGTATAAAGATCATTCTAGCTACAAACTGAAGGCTGAGAAAGAGAGAGCTTTGGCTCAGTTGGTTGCATTGTCCCTGCACTGAAAGGCTGCAGTTTCAATTCCCAGGTTGCAGGCTAGATGCCAGTAGGGAGCATAGAGGAGGCAGCTGATTAATGTTCTGCTCTCCTATCAGTGTTTCTCACTCTCCCACTCCTTTCTTCTCTCTCTAAAAATCAATACAAAATATTAAAAAAGGAAAGAGAGAATAGGAAATAAATCTTGCCAGTAGCTTAAACCAGTGGTTGGTAAACTCATTAGTCAACAGAATTGCAAACCGTGCTCATAAGCCACCGCGGTTTGCCGACCATTGGCTTAAACAAATAAAAATGCCTTTTCAAGGAATAAATGCCTTTGCAGAAAGCAGTGAGTCAAGCAATTCAGCATTTCATTCATTAATTTCTTCACAAATATTTTTAAATTCTATATTACCTACCTGTAAATTTCCTTTTTCTCTCCCCATGCTAAGTTAAACTTTGAGATGGTAACAGTGAATCCCATAAAAGATAACTTATCTTGAGAAGAAATATGAAATGGAGTGAGCCAGAAAAAACATAGAGGTATTGCAGATCTTGGTGAATGTTAGGTTGGTTGAAGGGTTTAACTGCTGTTTTGAGCACTTCATTGGTATTTAATAGATATTTTTAAAATATATTTTATGATATTTTACAGAGAGGAAGGGAGAGGGATAGAGAGTTAGAAACATCAATCAGCTGCCTCCTGCACACTCCCTACTGGGGATGTGTCCACAACCGAGGTACATGCCCTTGACCAGAACTGAACCTTGGACCCTTCAGTCTGAAGGCTGAAGATCTATCCACTGAGCCAAACCAGTTAGGGATATATATATATATATATATATATATATATATATATATATATAATCTATCTGGATGACATTGGGAGGATAATGATAAGGAAAGATATGAGGAGAATAAAATAAAAAAAGTGAGATGTGAGTCCATTTTGTCATTGTTTAGTGTTTGTCAGCAGAGGATATTACAAAATAAAAGAATAAAATTCTCAGCATGGAAGAATATGATGAACTCTTTATCCTTGTTTGAGATAAAAATATATCCCTGAAGTTACATCTTTCTTTGAGCTGTTATAAACAGGCAGCTAAATAAATCATCTCATGTTTAAAAAATAAGTATCTTCCAAAATACAGATTTTATTTTTAACCTGGCAAAGCAGTTTTGCAGCTGTTAATGAATAAATCAGGAAATCCTTACCAACAATAGCGTCATTACTTGGAAAAGAGCAATTCCAGAGGAATAATAGAAGGCTTACTTAAAGATAAAAGTAATACTTACATTTCACTTAAATACATATTGATGTGTAGCAGCTGCATTTTGCCTGCATAGGTGGAAAGAGTGGTGTGAAGATCCGCATAGAGAAATTATATAAGCTGTTAATATTAAATCAACTAAATTATATCAACAAATAAAATATAAGTACTTTTCTGTGTTCTCAGTGAGCAAGGTAAGCCAAGAAAGCTAATTAAAATTGTTTCTTGGCCATCTCATGTGGCTCAGTGGTTGAGCGTTGAGGTCACATTCAGTTTTTGATCTCTCTGGGGCTAGATCCCAGTAGAGAGTATAAAGGAGGCAGTCCATAGATGATGCTTTCTCATCCTTCCTGCTCTAAAATCAATAACAATATAATTTTTTTTAATTTCTAATCATTTAAAAGTTATGGGAATTGACATTTTACAAGATTGTGTTCACATTTTATTATTATAATTTGGTAAATTGCAAGATCTTTGAGAAGAACAGTCATACTTCCTCCTCTTATTTTATGAAAGACTTCACAGCACAGTTTTTAATATCATAGAGTCTGAAATCAGTTTGCCTGGGTTCAAATTCTGGTTCTGTCACTTAGTAGCTTTGTAATATAGTTCTCTGTGCCTTAGTTCTTGACCTATAAAATGGGGAGGCTAATCACAACATCCATGTCCTATGGTTATTGGAAAGAAAAAATGTAAATATACTTACAATGCCTGGCAGCGTTAGACCTTACTACAATGACCAGCTCCTTCATGGTCCCACTCTGGAGAGATTATTTACAATTGTTAAAGTAATAATAACTGAAGAAGTGGAAATTCAAATGTGAACAAGACAAGCAGAAGGGGAGCAGATGGTTGAAAGAGAAGTCAAAAAAGGGGAAGGAAAAATAAAGAATTTGGGATCTATGTTTGAGTAGATGAAATAAAGAAAAGAAAAAGAGAGATAATGTCTTTTCCAGGAAAGAAAAAAAGTGATGGCAGTCCTTTTCATTAGAATTTATATAGGCAGATCGGCAGATCATGACTACCTCATACTTTAGACATGAAGCTCTAATTAAGCTAAAAGTCAATATAGTTATTGAATATATAATATAATCAACAGTATTATTTAACTGACCACTAATACTTAAAGTATAAGATAAATCTTCCTTCCCCCAGCAGTCAGGTGGATTACTAACTACACTATTTAATGGTGATTACCAACAATCAATATAAAGAGAAGCTTTTTTTTCCCTAAGCCATGTAACACATTTTGAAGGATTGCTCACTTATTTTCTTTTTTCATTCTACTCAAGTAGAGGTTAGAAATCAATCCATCAAAGCCACAGGCCAAAAAGTAGGAGCATGAGGTTCTATTGCCAGAGGTCATCCATGATGGCCAAGGCATCCAAAGAAAGATCATAAAGAAGAGATCCTACAAGTTGAAAGCAGAATTATGAACATTTTGGCAATTTCATTTTTGAGTGCTACAGTGTGATAAGTCTGCTGTAGATATTTGTGCTTTTATTATCAATGATGGCAAAAGTTGACTAGCAACTTCATGATCTATTAATTCTTTTGACCAAAGTCTAACATCAATCAATAATTCAAGGTAATTCTAATTTAAGACCTGAGTATTTTTAATGGTGTTAAAAGGAGTACTGCAGAAATATCACTCAGTCTCTGTGGTTTCTAGTTCCTTTTGGAAGGAAAAGAATTCAAGCATCCTTCATAATAGCACAAACCTTGTTCTTCAAAATAACGTTACCTCCTGGTTCATGGTAAAACAATGTAAAAAACTAAATTCAAAACAAATACATGCAAGATTTTAAATACTGCAAAAAGAACATCTGTAATAAAAAAAGAATAATATGCTAATTAGAATGAACTTCCTTCTGGACGTCCTTCCAGATGACCTTCTGGAAGAAGTTGGGGCTGTGAGGATCCTGGGTGTCTGCTGGCGGCCGGAGGGAAGGCCTGAGTTCCAGGTGCCAGAGGGAAGCTGCTGCTGGTAGCCAGCGTAAGGAAGGCCTACTCTTGCAAGAATTTCGTGCATAGGGCCTCTAGTTTATATATATAAAAGCCTAAGCAACTGAAGACTGAATGGCCAGTCACTATGACATGCACTGACCACCAAGGTACACTCCCACAGCAGGAGTGCTCCTTTGCTGACTGATCCTTCCCAGTGGCCCACAAGCTTGGTGGCACTCACTCCCTCCCTCAGTAGTCCTGCAGGTCCAATCTCCAGAGAACGGGCCAGGCACTGATGGACCAGCACCCCTGGCACCATCCCAAGAGCACTGCTGGTCTCCTGGATGTCAGCCTCAGGCACTGCAGCTACTTCCCTTCCCTAGACACTCTGCCAGGAAGAAACAGTATAAAAGCATCTGCCAGGTGGCTCCCCACAACATCAGAGGGATGAATCCAGATCCCAGGCCGGCAAGGCTGTCCCATCGCCCACCCAGAAGGCCAATCATTTCTTGGCCACCCCCATCCCCCTTCAGGACAGGTGCCAGATGCAGGGCTGACGGCTGGCGAGTGCTGCTGGGGTGGTATGAGCATCTCGCAATCAGGACTGACTCAGCACAGCAGGTCTGGGATGAGCACAGCAGCATTGGACTTCTGGTTCCAGCCTAATCCCTGCAGGTCACACAGGTGGACCCTACCCACACATGAATTCATGCAAAAGGCCTCTAGTTATATATTGTAGATATTCATGCAAGAATAGGCCTTCCTTCCCCTGGCTTCACTCCTTCATTTGCAGCATTCCAGAAGACGGCTTGCCGCAGCTCCCAGGCAGCCAGGAGCCAGCAAATCCTCACTTCTGTCCAGGGCACCACTCCAGTCATTCCCTAAGCCGCGTCCTCTCCCCGCCACCCCTTCCCTCATAGCGGGCTTCAAACTAATCTGCGCCTGGATATGCAAATTAACCTCCATCTTTGTTAGGTTGGTTTGCATATCCATTCTGATTGGCTGTGGGCATAGCAGAGTGATGGTTAATTTGCATGTTTCTCTCTTATTAGGTAAGATAGTATAAGTGATAGTGGAGCAACTGTTGGCATCACAGGCAAAATTGCTGACCTATGAAGCTCAGGGTGATTCATTTGAAGCTTGTGTTCACATCTGATTGCTATAACAGTTGAAGAACAGAAAATCAACAAGGTGCTTCAAATGATAATGCTTTGAATCTTAAAGCATCAAATGTGGCTCTTGGAAAAATGATGGCACTAATACAGTTTGTAAAATTGATCCTTTTTATGATGTTGCTGCAAAAGTCCAAGTTGAATTTAAGCTGTCATGCGGTGCTAGCATGCCACTGTTTTGCCTAAATGTAAAAATAATAATGCTTATGCAATCTTATATTTAAGAACTATTAATTTTTTACCTGAAGCCCATATTTTGCTAACTTTGGAATAAAATTAGTTACATTGTTAGTTTTATTTTTCATAATAAAGCCTCAATCACACTCCTATAAACTCTAAAATTATGATTAAATTTTGGCCTTATTTTAGGAAATTCACTTTTGTCAATTATTTTATGCCAAGTTTTCTTATATAACAAGAACCTCATATAGATGTGTATTATGCTAAGAATTCTGGTTATAGTCCTGATAATTTGTTACATATAATTTTGAACACAGAAGATTTTTTCCTGCAAGATGCTAGAGGGATTGAGAAATTCCTCAACTAGAGATTATCTAGTATTCACCTTTTCAGAGAATACACTGATGATTTAAAATAAGAAAACATAAAGCAAGTCCACACATCTTATATCAGAACAAAGAGTTGTCCTGTATTAAAGAAAAGTGTGTTTCTAAAACATGATTTTTTTTTTTGCACTAAGCCTCCTAATGTGTGAATGCCAAGAAACCAATATAAGAAAGTAGTATCATTACCTTTATTACCCAATATATTCCAAAGATAAGGTGAATTTTGGAATTAGTGGAAAAAGATATGGCAATTGCTGTGATTTAGAACATTAATACTAGACTGTTTAAATAATGACTATTCAAGCATGGAAACCATTGCATAGATATGGGCGCCTAAATCCATGCTATTCATGCTTAAGCTTGAATCCAAGACTAGTGAAACTTTCTCAGTGAATGGCTATGGCTAAAAGGAAAGTATTTTAATAATGTTTATTTCTATATCCTTTTCACTTAAGTTCTAGCATTGTGTTTGCAACTGGGAGCTCTCTCTTTTGATCTCTGATATAATGATATACTAACTTTTTTTTTAATAAAAAGATCAGTTATTTTTCAAGTTATTTAAAATTGCTACTTAGTGCATCCAATATCTCACTTTTCCTGAATAGAATCTCCTCATGTCAGTACACCGTATTTGGACAGTCTATGTAAAGCCCAGCTATTTCCATGTAATACTACTGGTTCAACACCAATAAATATAAAATTGCCCTGAAGGTGTCAACACATCTAACACAGCCAACTCTGCCACCTCTTTACAGAACTCCTGTCCTCCCTAGGTTTGACTTAAATACCTGAATAATTCATCAGAAGTCTCAAAGTGATTGAGAATTAGTGACTATTCAAGATAGTACTAGGCTAAGCACTTAGCAGCAGTGCTTAGCTACAGGAGAGAAGCCAACAGACAATCAGCCTGAATGAGTTGGGAGGCAAGCTGATGCATAGAAAATAAATTGTAGCCAAAACCGGTTTGGCTCAGTGGTAGAGCGTCGGTCTGCGGACTGAAAGGACCCAGGTTAGATTCCGGTCAAGGGCATGTACATTGGTTGTAGGCACATCCCCCTGTGGGGGATGTGCAGGAGGCAGCTGGTCGATGTTTCTCTATCATCGACGTTTCTGGCTCTCTATCTCTCTCCCTTCCTCTCTGTAAAAAAATCAATAAAATATATTTTTTTTAAAAAAGAAAATAAATTTTATCTCTCCTTTCTGTCCAGTGTAAGAATTAGTTTCAACATAGACCCAGCAACAATTTGATATATTCTTCTTTCCATAAATAGCAGTAGGGTCAGACAAATTAGAACACAAACTGAATCCAAAGACAGGCACAGATAGACACAAAAATGGAAAGAAAACGGTTAGGTACATTTGTGGCCTACACAATTGTTAAGTAAAATGTGGATTAACAACTAAATTGTGATCTTATATCAGTTAGAATCTTCGGCAAGCACCTGAAAAGTGCTGCCCATAGCATTTAGAGAATTAATAAGTGGTAGAATATCAAATTAAAATAAATATGTATTTAAAAAAAAAAAAAACAGCTCAGCACCAGCTGGTGTAGCTTAGTGGTTGAGCATTGAGTTATGAACCAAGAGGTCATGGTTCGATTCCAGGTCAGGGCACATGCCAGAGTTGCTGGCTCAATACCAAGTAGAGGGCATGCTGTAGGTAGCTGATCAATGATTCTCCCTCATCATTGATGTTTCTATCTCTCTCTCCTTTCCTCTCTGAAAAATACCTTATATCAGCTGAAATAGTTCAGGAATAGCAGCTACAAGTATCTGGAATTAAGAAGTAACGAGAAATCTTTTGGTAGCAACACCAACAGGACCATTCAGCTTCAACCATTTTATTGTTTTTGGTTCTTAGCCTATGGAATCAAATTGTAAGAAAAAAGAATCTAGCTGGGTTGGATAATGGTCCCTTTTCCTGGAAAAGAGCAGGCCCCTTGATTAATAAACAGAGCTTCTTATCCAATGAATAAGCCCTCCAAGACAAAATCACTGTTCTCTTATCAGTAGGAAGAGAGATAGATGTTGAAAATGCAGACCAACAAATGTTTACAACCTATTTCTGTACAAATTGAACAGGCAGGGGGGAAAAAAAAAGAAGCAAAATCTGGATAATGTAAGAAAACTCATCTGAACTGGAGCAGAATAATTCTTTTGGCCAAGATAGAGAGATGAGGGGAAGTAAGCCCATTTCTTAGAGGAAACAAATTAAAAATTCATTGTCAAATACTTCTTATTAACTTCATAAAGTCAGATGGTAAACTCTCTTCTCCAGGCATATTTATATTTTTGGACATGGTTTATACCACAAATTATGGCAATGAAAATTCTGATGGTCCATGCTGATAAACCAGATAAACCAGGTCACTTACAGCCTTTTCATGTGTCTCAACTTCCTTCTGCCTGGCTGGGCTATCTGTGGTTTGTTCACCTGTGATTACAGAAGCATTGTGACTTCAAGAGAGATAAAAGAGTGCTCTCTTGACTCAACTACTATGGGCAAACCTAGGACATGAACCCTTATGCATTGTTACCAAGTTCAGTGGTTCCACTGAAAGAAAAGGCTTCCTCTTTTACTCAACTAGAAGAAAGGCATATGACCATAGAAGAAACTCCAATGAAGGAATTCCATGGGCAATTTCCACTGGGAAAAGGAAGATGCAATTAGAGGACGCACTTGACAATCAGACTAGAAAACCGAAAGTAGAGTCCCAACACAGCTGCTCTGTTTTTTGCTATTTGAATCCTAGCAACAACATTCTGCTAACTGCATGTTAATTGTACAGTTTGTTAGACATTATGTCTGAGGGAATATTGTTGGGTGAGCAGGTTGATCATGTTAAATTGCTTTTTAAGTATCAAGCTAATTTCAGTTTTCTACAAAAATATGCTATTCCTCTCCTGTATTTAAAATTTAAGAATCATTCTTTCTTTTACTTATTTTTCCACCACCGTTAAGATATTTTTGAATCTACTGAGCAACATTATAGTTATTACCATTCCCACAGACCAGAAATTTACTCCTAGCAGAGGACTCTTAGTGCTGAACATATTTCCATCCTCACACCAGCAAGAGAGCACTTGCCAGGAGCAAAGGGGGTACACAGAAAGAGCACATTGTTCCCAATTGAACACATAGCTCTAAATGTTAGAACTCAAAAGGAGCTGTAATACTGTTAAAAGAAATGTCAAGTTGCTTTTCACAAAGAGTTAGTTTAGTTTTTTGTGTGTTTTTCAATAAGACCATCACGTTTACATTAATATAAGGCATAGATTCACAAAAAGTGTAGGTTTGATTCTCAGGGTCCTGGCTTACGGACCATCCAGAAACACGGTGTCCAGGAGAACGTGGTCTCTGGGTTCAGATGAATGGGCATGCATCCCAGCTCGGCCACGCATGCTCACTGTGATTCTGGGCATGCTGCTTAATGTCCCTAAGCCTCAGTTTTATCATTTATAAAATATCAAATATAGGGGGATGTGTATGATAAAATATTTTATGTTTATAAAATGCTTGGCACAGTGTCTCAAGCATTCACAAAATATCAGTTATTATTTTGTACATTGCTGATTATTTTAACCATAAGTCGCAAGTAGTAATTTATTCTTTTCATTGCCAGAGTGTTACTGGGACCAAATAAGATAATATATGCAAAACCTGTAGAATATGAAATAGCATTTAAAACCCATTTATAATAGTAAAATCTTAAATAAAATAGTGAAGTCTTAAAAGTAAACAGAGACTCACCCCTGATCTTTTCTAATTACCTCCTCAACAATGAAGACAGAAAATAATATAGTATTTGAAATAAAGAAAGAATACCTACCAAAAAGATATGTGGGATTCCTTGTATTTGTTGTCTACCAAGTCTTAACTATTGCCAAGTCACTGACCCATAAAATGAAGCATACCCCTTTAAATATGAGAAGTTGGAGATACATATAGTGGTACAGGTCTACCTTCAGAGTTTGGAAACAAATGCAGATAAAAACTCCTTGCGATAATTGCAATAATTGAAAATAACAAAAGTGAAATAAGCTATTTTTAGAAAAGCTTTAAAGCTCTGACTGTATATATACAAAGTATATCACATACAGTAAAATGTATCACCATGATGTAAACAGTATCTTCAAATACAAGTTAGAATGAAATGATCCTCAAAAGAAAATAAGTTTGTACACTATAACAATAGGCAATGAATATGGCATTCTCACAGAAGGGCTATAGTCTACATGGAGGATAGGAAGCAGATGAAAAAGGATAAAGATCCATTGATGTCAACCCAATGCTAATACACAATGACTGTGACCCTGGCCTGTGGGCAGTTGTTGCATCAAGTTTCCCTAGGTCCGTGGTCTGCAAACTGTGGCTCGTGAGCCACATGCAGCTCTTTGGCCCCTTGAGTGTGGCTCTTCCACAAAATACCACGGCCTAGGCAAGTCTATTTTGAAGAAGTGGCATTAGAAGAAGTTTAAGTTTTAAAAATTTGGCTCTCAAAAGGAATTTCAATCATTGTACTGTTGATATTTGGCTCTGTTGACTAATGATTTTGCTGACCACTGCCTTAGGCTGATGAAAAGAGTCCTGTCTCTCTCTCTCTCTCTCTCTCTCTCTCTCTCTCTCTCTCTCTCTCTCTCTCTCTCTCTCTCTCTCCTCTCTCTCTCTCTTTCTCTCTTGGCTCTTTTAAACTAACCAAATGCAATTACCCACCAAAAGTGAACAGTAAAAATTTAATTGGCCATAAATTGTGTAAGTGCCAAGTTCATCTATTGACATTATTGGCATTTATATGTCATATGTATAGGCATGTCTAGAAGTGACAGATCAAGTCTGTGAGAATTAAATCACATGGCATTTCATGGTGATTAACAAGCCACTCACACCTGTCAGATGCTACCTGAAACAGCTGGGTTGCCTCTCTCTGTATACGCTTGCAGGCAGCAGTATCTTAGTGTAACAAACTTCTGCATTTATACATGTGAATAAAATCAAATGCATATAAAGACACTTATTGTATCACTGGTAGTAGTTAAGTTAGAAATAAAGTGGAGGTCTCTCCTGTGTTCTTTTCAATTGCAACACTATATATAAATATCAGGATAAAAAGAAGAGGGAAAGGGAGGGAAAACAAAGGGAGGAAAAAACAAGAGAAAAGTAAAGAAAATATTGGGCTTACACACTGGAATTTTTTTTTTCCATGTGTTACTCAAACTTCATTTTTTACTTCAGTATTTTTGCATGATTATATGCTGAAATACCATTTGCTTTTCAATATTTTACACAAACAACCACACACAAATACACTTGAATAACTACTCATTAGAAATGAAATCATTCAGAACACTGAGATGAAGGTAAGAATAGTGACATTTCTCTTTTCTTAAATATCTTGTACAGGAAGCAAGGTCTTTAAGAATATTCAGTTAAAATGGGAATAATAAATTGTCAAAAAAAAAAATCACTGAAAAAGAAAAGGATGGAAGTATGGGAAAATATCCTAACAGATATGCTTTCCTCTTTCAGGCACATGCGGCAGACCGGAAGGCCCCAGAGTGACCTCCAATGGCCCATGCCTTTAGGTAATTATCCCCTCCCTTTGAGTGTGGATGGGATTGTGACTGATTTCCAACCAATAAAATATGGCAAAAGTGATGAGATGTCACTCCCATCATTACATGATGTGTGTGTGTGTCTATAATGTACAAATATATAATAATAAATAAACATAATAGAAATTATATATAAATTATTACAAAGTATAGCTATTTATTAGTTGTACCACAGAAACTATAAAATAATAATATTGTCCTGTTTTAAGCTATTGATTTTGTGATACAACAACAAAAAACTAATACAGCTTTGTTCTGTTGCAGTAACTCTAGTATAGCCTAGTAACTCTAAGAAATTTTCTCTGCAGTTACAGGATAAAACAGATATTCCCAAAATAAAAGCCTAAGTACATTAATATAAACTACTCAATTTGGGGCAAGTTGCTTAATTTTCTAAGCTTCAAATGTCTCATGTATAAAAATGGCAATAATAACTACCTTTCAGGTTTAGTGTGAGGATTAGAAAAAATAAATACAAAAATTCACAGCACACAAATAGGCATTCAAAAATAGCACCTCAATAAATAGTAAAGACCTAGCCTGTTGGTTGGAGCCATGCGAGCCAGGACATATCTTATGCCACAGATTGACTTTCAAAGATGATGTTGTTGGCAGTGACCTCAGCGGTTCCGCCTCTCACCTCCCTCCTGCGTTTTATCCAGTTGCCACCTTCAGAACCACCTCCAGGACCAGCCAACACACCTTGTTGTTGTTGGTTCTGTTTTGTTGTTTTTTTCTTGTGGGGGAGGGGGAGGTTTTCTACCTTAACTCCTTATTGCAGAACAACCATGAGCTCCCAAATTTGTCAGAACTATTCCAAAGAGGGGGAGGCTGTGGTCATCCACCTGGCCAACCTGCATCTTCAGGCCTCCCACACCTACCTCTGTCTGGGCTTCTATTTTCACCCTGAGGATGTGGCTCTCCAGGAGGGCGGGGGAGAGGGGTCACTTCTTCCACGAGTTGTCTGAGAAGGGCAAGGGTGGGCACTGAGCATCTCTTAAACATGCAAAACAAGCATTGCAACCTTGTTCTCTCCCAGGATGTGCTAAGCCGTCCTAAGATGAGTGGGGCAAAACTTAGGGCCCTGGAAGCTGCCCTGGCCTTGGAGAGGAACCTGAACCAGGCCCCTGTGGAGCTGCAGGCCCTGGGTTCCACCCGCACAGACTTTAATCTCTGTGACTTCCGGGAGAACCACTTCCTGGATGAGGAGGTGAAACTCATCAAGATGATGGGCAACACCTGACTCACACCCTCAAGCCCTGACCCTGGCTGGGATGGGCTGGGTGAGTGTCTCTTCAAAAGGCTCACCCTCAAGCATAACCAGGTAACTTTGGAGCCCAGAAGCCTTTGAGGGGCCCCTCTGCATCTCCCTGGTCTCTGGCCTTTACCTGAGCCTCTTCCCAAAACTGCCAGCCATTCTTTTAACTACCCTGAAGCCCTCTCCCATGCATTGGACCAAGTGAAACAATAGAGCTTTTTACAGCATAAATAAATAAATAAATAAATAATAAATAAATAAATGGTGTTGTCCTTCTAGATCTGGTGATGAACACTGGGACCCATTGCCCATATTCTTTCATTCAAGCCAGTGACCTTGCTGATGACCTGGGAAAGAGGCTCCTTGAGTTGGGAAGTAAGATGTGGGCCATGGAACAGAGCAAGTAGCTGCAATGATTCAAGCATATATTCTGAGATTAATTACATCTTCTCTTAAGCCACAAAATAACTGGTCACATATTGAAAAAGGAAATTGTGTAGCCAATAAATACCTTGTACACAAGAAAAATAACACAGCCCTTAAAAGACTTAAAGTTCTTTGTTTAGTCCAGTAAAATTACTTAGAAGATTTCAACTAAATATAGTAATTTAATCTATCACATCTAAGTAAGTGTCTGGGGGGGGGGGGGGGGGGGAACACTCCAGTCAGAGGAGATTAAGGCTCCACAATTACTTTGATTTTACTATTTGTATATTTTTTCATTTCTTCATATTTGTTTCCATTTTGTTTGGTTCAAGAGTAACTGGGTTTTAACCACTACAGTGGGGCACTGAATATTGCTAAAAATCAAAAGAGGATTACTCTGCAACAGGGTGGGGATTGTCTGGCCTGCAGGCCGTATAATGCCTACAAAATCATTTGGTCTGGCTCTACCAAGGTAACCGCAGACTCAAAATTCAATAAATCTAGGAGCTTTTCTCGTAGCAACGTAAGTTTATATTGAGATATATTAAGTGAATGATGTTATAAATACCCAAATGGCCCTTGGCAGAAAAAAAGGTTCCCCACCCCTGCTCTACAACAATAAATGTCATAAAAAACAGGCCATTCCCTGGAGAAAATCTCTCCATGTGGGACAAATAAAACCACAATTTTTCATCAGCTAGAATTTCACATTACCAGGGCAGTGTGGTGCAAATATCAAAGTTCTGCCTCAGGAGAGAAAATCATTTTTTAATCGCCACATAAGAAAATGGAAGTAGGACATTAATACACTGTAAAAATACACTGTTTTATATATATATATATATATATATATATATATATATATATATATATATAAAACACTGGCTGAAATTACAGTGTATTAATGTCCTACTTCCATATATATATGATTTGTCTGGTTTCTGGTTTGGTAATATACAGTAATACACTACAGACTATTATTAGCAGATAGAACCTTTCATTTCTATCTCACTAGGTTTATGCTCTAAATATAAACCGGATACTTTCACCAAGGGAAACCATCTCTGGGGGCAAAAGAAGTTATGAACTCTGTGCACCATTTTCCACAGCATCTGGGATAACCGAAAATATAACCCAATATTCATATACAGTATGTTAAAAAAAATGTATACAAACTTTGAATAATTATTAATTCCAACGGGTTAAGTCTAAAAAGAAAGGCAAATTGAGCTATCAGCTCTTAAGTATATTAATATATATATATATATATATATATATATATATATATATATGTATGTATATTTTGGTGGGGGCACCCTATATTTATTTTTACATCACAAAGTGAAAATATTATTTGATTACAAAGAACTATTCATGAACTAACTGCAGTGTGTTAACATTCCAAAACTTTAATGTCCACTATAAAGCAATGAAAATATTTTTGGTTGCTCTTCTTACTGAGATTTACTGAAGGTCAAATGCTTTATATATTCTCAGTGAAAAATCATTTCATAGCTATTCTGAAAGTTAATGAAATTAGTGAGTATAAAAAATTCAAATATATATAGATAAATTCAATAGTATATTAATTTTATTAAATAAAACTGAAGTTAATGTTTCTCACTGTCCTATATATAAAAAAAAAAACACCTTAATATGCAAATTGACTGAACTGTGGAATGACCAGTCGCTATGACATGCACTGACCACCAGGGGTCAGACACTTAACACAGGAGCTACCCCCATGCTGCAGGCCCTGGTGGTGGGGGGTGGGGCAGGCGAGTGGGTGGTACCAGGTTACCAGCCAAGGTGGGGGGCCCTGATCGCCCCACTGGTCACTCCACAGATTGGCTCTGATTGCAGGCCAGGCCTAGGGACCCTACTTATGTATGAATCTCATGCACTGGGCCTCTAGTAATTTCATAATTGTAAATGACAGAGCCACACATTTAATGTACTTCATAATTAAAACCAATAATCCACCAAACAGAAAATTGTAAGACTAGATTAATAAGCACAATAAATACCACTGTATATATGATCTTTAGAATAAAATCAGGTGTTATATTTATCTTTTAAAACCTAAAAATATTAACATGTTTAAAAAAAATAACATGCTAAAATAAGTTGACAGATGCTAAGGATTTCTGGAGTTGATATATAGACATCTATGATGAACATAATGTATATTTTCATGTTTAGAAGATCCAAAGCCTAGTTTATTTCATAATAGCAAATTCATAAGGACCTCAAAATATATATTTTTTAAAGTATAATGGCTTTTAAAAGTTGTCTGTGTTTCAGTAGGCACCTTGGATTTCTCTCAAATATGCCTCATAACATTCTCCAAAAGTATCAATAAAGATGAAGAGATTTATGTGAAAAAAAAAATACATTCTGAGAGATTTACGTGGGAAAAAATACATTCTGCTACTGGTTACACATACATTTATGTCAAAACAAGGATTTCTAATGTCAGAGACTCAAAATGCCCCTAGAGCACATGTTCATTAAGAAATGACTATTTCCTTGGTTTTTAGATTCACTTGTTGATAGTTACGTATTTGTTGTTCATAATTTTTATCTTTATTTACTTTCTCTTCTGAAAGAACCCCGTTCAGCAATGGTGGCGGAGGGGGGGGGGGAGGGGGGAAGGAACATTTGTAATAATATGAACAATAAAAACTTATTTAAAAAAAAAAAAAGAAAGAAATGAATATTGTCTTATTCATTGAATGGTGCAAGGAAGCTTATCTTTTTCTACTAAGTCTTAGCTCTCCTCTCCCAGCAATGTATATATTAAGCAATAATCTGTCTTGGGAACTATTTTATAATCTCACTCCTCTTCCCAAGATAAGTATGGTCTAACCACAATATCCTATTTGCAAGTCCCTCAATGTACCCTATACTTGCCTGTCACTCACTTTCATCCCTGCTTTTCCTCAGCCTAGAATATTTCGCAAATACCTTCTGTTCTCACCTAACTATCTGGCCTTTATAAATGCTTTTCATTCTTCAAAATAGAGCAAAAACCTACTTTCCCTCTGAAGTCCCCAGTCACCACAACAGGAATTAATCACACCTTTCATGGGGCTCCCCAGCATTGTGTTTATACTTAACGTTTGACACCTGTCACTTTTGCATTGTGTTATGGTAATTTTGGAACACATTTTTCAATCCCACTAGATTGTAAAATTATTTAGGTCAGGGATAACAACTTAGTAAACATTGGCTGAATTTCATTTAATCCCTTGTGTTCTGCATGAAACGCACAGAAAAATAACTAAAATACTTGTTTGGCTCTTCTCATTAAAATATACCCCTCCCCAACTTCACAATTATTTACAGCAGTAACTGAATTCTGAGATACTGTTCATGAACATAGGCACTTAATACATATTTTCTGATGAGCTTTCCTCTAATTTGAAGATTGCCTATAAGGGTTGCAAATGTTCTGAAATACTCTCCCCCTCCCCCCCCCCCCCCGCCCCCCTGGAGCCCAGGTATAAATTCACAATAAATTGTTTCCTTTGCTATCCTTCAACTAAATTGTTAAGTAAAATTTAAAACCTTGTCTAGATCAGTAGTTATCAACTTTTTGGTAAATTGAGATGTCTTTTCAATATCAAAAATGTCAAGACTCTCTATGTCATTGTTTTCTCTGCTGCTGTGTTCTTCTACAATAGCTCAGCGTTTTTCAACCGCTGTTCCGCGGCACACTAGTGTGCCGCGAGATGTTGCCTGGTGTGCCGTAGGTGCAGACAAGACAAGAATTTTATAATTTTTCACTATTTTGTTTACTTAATATTTCATAATAAAGTAATTATAAAATACTTTCTTTGTGTTTATTTGATTCCTATTCAAGAGAATTACTTTATATATAGTCAATATAGGCACAGAGTTAAATTTTTTAACATTTTCTAATGGTGGTGTGCCTCGTGATTTTTTTCATGAAACAAGTGTGCCTTTGCCCAAAAAAGGTTGAAAAACACTGTTCTAGCTGATTCTCTCAAGTCCTATGCACCGATATTTCTTAGAGCCCAGTAAAATCTTGAATCAATTGACACTACCACTTATTCACTGTCTTTCCCATGCACACCTTCCATTTGCTCATTTCTCTCGTCACTCAGCTTAGAGTCTATGATTCATCATCATACTTCTCCCTTCCCTACATCCTCAACTCACTTCATTACAAGCCAGGCTAAATCCCAATCCTGATTAAACCCAACTTTCCTCATCATCTACCCCTGCCTCTGAGCAGGTGAAAGTGGCTGCAGAGAAACAATGAGCTGAGCTTTAACCTCTTTATCATTTGTTAGGATGAATCCAACAGAATCACTAATGAAGCCAGAGAACCTCACTGACTCATCCTGCTCTTTTATTCTCAAAGGATGACCTGGTTTCCTATTTCACTGAGATTTTGTACTTGCTCCCCCCAAAATTACCAAATAACCTTCATTTTCAATCTTACCCTTTGCATGTCTCTCCATTACACTGGATGAAGAACAAGTACAGACTCCCACATGGGGAGAAAGAAAGAACAGAACGAACCACCAAGTAGGGAAGGGGAAAAGAGTTTCACTGAGTTCTTTTTCCCTATGACTTTTAAAGGCTGCAGATTCTGGGATCTTGATATCCCCTCTGATTGGTCACTATTCCCTTAGCCTGGTTACTATAGTAACTCCTGGGCTCAAAGGTTGAACATGTCCCAAGTAAGGTTCTCCCCCTCATCCTTGCTTATTGTTTTCCTATTCCCTCTGGGCTTTCTTCCTCTCCTGGATGAAGGGCTTCCTTCACTTTATTCTGTAAATATGGACCTTTTGCTGTTCCCAGCTCACTCATTCTATGGAAATGTACCTGCTGCAGCTTTCCAGCTCCCCCATTCTATGGAAATATACTTTCTGCTGTTCTGCAGCCCTGTGCTTCCTCCATGGTCCCCTTAATTTCTAACATTTCTAAAATTTTCTAAACTGTCCTATCTTACCCCTAAAATTCCTGTTTCGCTATGACCCATAACACACACACACACACACACACACACACACACAATAGATTTAGAGTATGCCCATGTGAAGTTAGCATTTAAACTTGGACATTCTGTTGTTCATAAATTTCCAAAATAGATGTGTATTGGCTGGGCTGGCATAATGATTCATAACATTAGAAGAAATTTAGTTAGACAAGATTGGGTTCAAATTATGACAATAACTGTTACTATTTTCTTGACCTTTATCACATTAGCTAAGTTCTCAAACCCTACATTTTCTCATCTGTAAAATGGAGGTATTAATACCAGCCTTACAAATAAGGGTTAGGACATTATTGAGCACTTAGTAGGTATCCCATAAATGTTTATATCTTCCTCTTCTGTTTATATAGAGGCTGAGCTTTAATGTTATACTAAGTAAAACATATGGCAGAAATGCCATAAGTACACACAATGCATATAAGAAAACAAGAAAAAAATAAACAGAGACACATTAACTAAAGCACACATATTTGCATTCATTTCATTGCATTGAAATAGGAATTAACTAAAGCACACATATTTGCATTCATTTCATTGCATTGAAATAGGAATTTTCAGATAATATAGGCAGGCTTAGGGAATTTTTAGAATTGAAGTCCATAGAAAAACAAAGGACTACTGACTGGGAGAAGGTACATTTCCATAAGACAAGGAAACTGGAAGTAGACCAAAAGGTCTATATTTTCAAAATAAATAAGGAAGAAAGCCCTGGGGGAATAGGACAATGAGGGTGGAGGGCCTCAGAAGTTACTATAGTAACCAATTCCAAAGGGAATACTGACCAATCAGAGAGGTTATCAGGGCACAGGAACTGCAGCCTTTAAAAAGGTGGAAACAGGAAGTTGGTGGGACCTTGCCCCCTTCCCCACATGAGAGTCCATTCTGTGGGACTCTTTCCCTCTCCTCACATGGGAGTCTGTACTTTTTCTTCAATAAATCTCCACTTTTGCTATACTGCCCTATATCCTTAGATTCACTCTTCAACTCCGGGTTCCAGTCCAAAAATTCCTATTAGCATTCTGAAATTTTAAATTTTATTGGGAATTACCATCTTAACCCTTTCTGAGATATGAGCATAAATTACAAAATAATTCATTTTATAGGACAACATGTGTAAAGAATAGTGCACAAGCTGAAACCGGTTTGGCTTAGTGGATAGAGCGTCAGCCTGCAGACTGAAATGTCCCAGGTTCGATTCCAGTCAAGGGCATGTACCTTGGTTATGGGTACATCTCCAGTAGGGGGTGTACAAGAGGCAGCTGATCAATGATTCTCTCTCATCAACGTTTCTAACTCTTTATCTCTTTCTCTTCCTCTCTGTGAAAAATCAATAAAATATATTTTAAAAAAAAAAACGAATAGTGCACATAATACATTAAAAAATGTTAAAATACTGGAGTTTTTTCCCATTATTCCTGTCATTGCTCCAAATGCCAACACCAGCTTACAATAGTGCATGTCTGGTGTTTATTTCACTATTATCACTTAACTGTATAGTCATATGGTTTGCAGAGCAGCCTATTCCTACCTTTCCAGTCAGTAATTACTGTAAAAGGCCCCTTCAAATCAAGGCAAAGATAAAAGATAGGAACAAAAGCCTGCTCCCCACCCCCCAGTGACACTTGAAAAGTTGGCCACTTAAAACATTGTCAATGAGAAAATTTGAAAGCCATCTTTCAAATCCTGATGCCTAGAGTTACCAAATTGTGACAGGCAACTTTAGAAGAGAGAATAAATCTTAAAAAAAAAAAAAAAAAAAAAAAAAGAATAAATCTTCCAAGCCACATTTTTCTACAAATTGCATACTTATTTCCTCTTCAAATTATAGCCTTCACTCTTGTTTAATTTTCATTGTCCTAATAATTCATCACAGTAGGCTTCATGTCCCTGTGACAGCAAGAAGGAAACCTTTTCTGGTACTCAACAAATTCATATTTGAGGAAAGAATGTATTCAAAATAAATAGCCATAAAATGCAAGCCCTGATTGCCAGATAATGTTAAAATACAGCTATATAAATAATCAAAGAAGGCTGCTTCAGATAAAAATCCTATATTATCTATGATTAGTATTTAATTTTTCAATTCCAGTTAATTTACCATTACTAAAATGGCTATGATTGAAGTTGACCTCAGTGTCTCTCTTATTTCACTAAGACCACAAATAAATATATAATTTAAAAAATCAAATGCTTGTCATCCTATTGATAGAAGTTGAAAGTTAATGGTTAAATGAAAGTGAATGATACTATCCTCTTTTTTTTTTTTTTTTTTTTTTTAATTTAGCACATCCAGTCTATACTCTATAGAAAATGAAGAAGCAAATGCTAGGAACAACAAAAGAAAATTTGGAATATTAATTTTAATTCATCTTTCACTGATACATCTTTATCCTCATGCCCAAATAAATGAACTTTGTGGACATGGACAAATGAAGGTCTGGCATCTGTCAGACCTTCTAAAGATGTGCCTTTGTATACAGCTGTTAAGAGCAAACATATCCCCAAAATTATATTTGCTCTATCAGGATCAAAAGACCCTGAAAACTGGGCATTTATGATTTTAACTAGAAGCCTGGTGTATGGATTCATGCATTGGTGGGGTCCCTTGGCCTGGACTGCAGACATCTCATGAAAGGTCTTGGATTGTGAAAGGGTGCAGGCCAGGCTGAGGGACCCCACTAATGCATGATTGGGGCAAGGGAGAGACCATGGAAGGCTCCAGGGCATGTCCGGCCCATCTTGCCCAGTCCCGATCAGGCAGATCCCAGAAGCAAAATAATCTACCGGTTGGGTGTCTGCCCCCTAGTGGTCAGTGAGCATCATAGCAACTGGTCAAATGAACCGTGGGGCACTTAGCATATTAGACTTTTATTATACTAGAGTCCCCATGCATCAAATTCGTACATGGGCAAGGTGCTTGTGGCTGCCAGCTGCCAGCCGGAGCTTCCCTTTCCCTCCACTACCTGCCACCAATACCGTCCAGAGCAGGGCTGGCCAGTGGAGAGTTGGCAGGAGGTTGGCTGGCCAGTCCAGCCCCCTGGTCAAACTCCCGGTCAAACTCCCAGTTGAACTCCCAGTCAAGGGGATAATTTGCATACTATGTTCTTATTACATAGGATAGGATTGACCATTATAAACATCACACATAAGCTTTGGTTTCCATTTGTCTAATGAAGGAATAGCAAAGTAAAATAACTTCAGGTGCCAGACAGAAAATGTACATTTAGGATTCAGAACAGTGGGCACATTTAGGAATAGGAGAGGGCATGATCTTTGAAACAGTATTATAATTTAAAAATATATTAAGTACTCCAATAGATGAATTTCCTGGTCTATATTTTTTTTTTACCCCTGGTCTATATTTTATGCTTTACTGTGAAATTACAGACTGAGCAAGCACATTCAGGAGCAATTATAACTGGCAAAGAGCATTAAAGGTCAACCATCGCTGTTGAGATTTTTCTTTTGGTCACTTCTTAAGGTTGAGTAAGCCCTTTAATATGTATAAGCAAAGACAGAGTTGCCAAGTGTAATGAAAACACTGATCTGTAAAGACAATATTCTCTTCAACTTACATAGAATGCTGACATTCTCATTCCATCCTCTGAATGACAGGTGTGGCAGTCATATTTTTTCTGATTATCACTGAGATCCAGTAGATGACTTCTGTGTCCTCAGGAGCTTTTGGAGTCCATAGCTTAATTTAGATTATGCTCCAGGAATACCTGTAAATCCTTGAATACCACTGAACAAACCCTAGCCTAACTCATTTTGGATAAAGTTAATACACCACAATGGGGGGGCATTCAAATGTTAAAACTTGCTTACATAGGACACAGGACTTTATCCTCCTTTAACATTTCTAGCAAGCAAGTAAAAGTCATGACTTTGGTCATTTTAAAATGATTTCTCAGCATAATGTGAATTCACATACTCACAAGTTCTTTTCTAAGACGTTGAAATCTGCCTGACGTACTCATTGACTTGTGTAAGTTTCTTTACTGGGCTTATTCATAAACTGTCAAAAAGCTGGGAAAGTTTGTAGACCTTGGCCCAGTAAGTTATGTCCTCATAACTGATTAGATAAGGTTAAAGAAGTAATTTTTTTTCAAGGATTCAAATATGGTAAATTGAATTTTAAAAGAATAATTCTTATTTAGAATTTGATTTTAACTTTCTGTATTTTCTTACCATGTAAATGGTGCCTGCTCTTCAATCATGACACACTGAGTTCTAATTTAGGATTGCTTTGTAGCTCTCTGAATGGACAAATCCCATACAAAGCACTCATTTTTAAAAGCATAACTTTGGAAATAAAAATAACAAAAACTAATCTCTATGTTTATTATGAACATGACCAGAAATATTCATTCATGTGTTCACTAGATTGCATCCTCATTTTTGGCCAGCTCAATTCAATATAAAATGAAGTGAAAGAATTAATGGGGGAGGGGGTGCGTATATGCTCTGAAAGTTTATATAAGAAGTGATGAATGTAAACCTTTCTCCTTAAATGAAGAAAAACTTGAGAAAATATAAGATTTTAAATATAAAAGCAAGATGGAGAAATAGACTTGTGGTATTATCTCAAATGATTCAATTAAGACTGCAAGACTGCCTAAAGCCATCTGTGGTGCCATAAGATACTTGGTCTTTGATCCTGGTTGTTGGCACAGAGTTCTTAAAACTTGAAATTTAATGAGAAAGGTAATAGGGGTGGAGCCTGGTCACCAGAAAGACCAGGAAGTTTGAAGTTTCAGTTCTATTCCTTAAACTCCAGATTAGTGATTGGGGCTGAAAAGGTGTACTCCTGGAGATGCTGAAAGGGTGGCTCTTCCAAAAGAGGCACGGAAACTCGGTGTACCACATCCTCTCTCACACCTTTTATCTGGTATCTCTTCTATCTGGCTCTTCCTGAGTTAGAGCAAACCAGAAAATGTAAGGAAAGTACTTTCCTGAGTTCTGTGAATCACTCTAGTGCTTATTGACCTGAAGAGGGATTATGGAACCCCCAATCTATAGCTGGTCAGTAAGACTTACAAGCGGCCCAGAACTTATATTTGGCATCTGAAGTAGGGGCAATCTGGTAGCACTGATCTCTCTACGTTATAAAATCAAGTGATAACTCCAGGTAAATCTTATCAGAATTCAGTTGAATTGGTTGACACCTGGTGGGTGTTACAGAGCAGAAGTGCCATTGGGAATTACACATGTATTTGATATCAAGAAGGAAAAGAAAACCTCTTGCTTTATATCAGATGTGGTGTGAGAAAAAAACAGGCGAGGTAACAAAAGTGTTTTGATTTTTAGTGCTCTGTCCTTCTTTACCAAAGATGATAAATAAAAAAAAATACAAGTTTCAGAAAACTTACTGTATCCTTTTCACTTGCTACCATAAAATAAACTTCTTTTTATTGAAAGCAAAGTCATCACAACCATCCCATATGTTTCTGCTATGTTGGCTCTACCACCAAGATAGTTGGCATAGTTTTTATTAATCTAACTCTTTAGTAAAAATACATTTGTGAAATCATACATTCTGATATAATATTTTGTAATAAACCGAAAATAAACTAGTATAACCTCCCCTTTTTCATTGAGTTGAACATTTGTTTGTTTCTTAACCATGGTCCCTTTTATTCTTTTTATGTATATTAACTTTGTTCTTTGTGTATATCACTGTCCATGTTCTTATTGTTTTTAATAATTAAGGTATCCAATGTTTAAAGGGTAGTTGTCAGGAATAAATTTAAAAATGTTAAAGAAAGTAATCAAATTGGAAGGGAATGCCATTGAAAATGTGTCTAGAGGCGCATTGGTGAGGGGTGAAGTACTTTACACACACTGCAGAATGTCATTGAAAACCTAGAGATTATCTATGTTACCTCATCTCTTCACTCTCCTTTCCAGTTCTTTTCACAAAGCTCTATATTGTTCTCTGTTGGCTTGATATCTAAATTTCAGTTCATTCAAGCTCCTATGATGCTCTACTTTCACCGTGGTTCTCATAATCCTGGCCTCTGTGATTCAAGAGTGAAATTAAACAATATTCCATCTTTATTTATAGCACTTCTCCAGAAAGGCCTGGTAATTAATAACTTCATAAATTATTCAGGAATACTTTTTAAATGGCTACTGGGTTAAAAGCACCATCCTTAATATGCAGATTAAGGCAAGGACAAATACAGTGTCAGATTTCTATTGAGATTATTTTTTTAAAGAATTTTAGAAAATAAGGTGTGCTCTTATAAACTAAAACTGCAATTCTTTTACATTTAAACAAAAGTAAAGGAAAAAAAAAGTACATATATTGTAAACTCTATCCTGATGCCCTAATGGCTACATGAATGGTTACTTGAATGAGTTAGAGGTGGCTGATGGAAACAAGATGGAAAGGGGGACCACAAAGTGTTTCAATGGTACATAACTTTATTAAGTTCCTAAGTTCTGTGCAGAATATAAAGGATATATATATTGAAAGCTATATGAAAAAAGTATCCATGAACCCATATATAAATGACTGAATAAATAAATGAATGGGAGGTAAGAGGCAAATCTTCTATGCAGATGAATTCCAAATTACTTACATAGATTCTCTACCCTCAAGGAGTTGGAACATAATATGCCCAAAGCATGACCAATATAGTAACTTCCCTCTAGACAGTGACAAGCAGGAGTACATCTACAGTGAAGAAACTGGATTAACACTCTCAGCCTGGCGATCAAGGGCAGCATCATTAGGGAAGAGTCATGTTTACAGTATATACTCGGTAGTACATACTCCTGACACCTTTAGTGAAAGTGTCACATTATCTTTGTGGTCTGCTAAGAACACAGGACAACAGTTTAATCATGAGAAAAACATCAGACAAATCCCAATGAGAGACATCCTACAAATATGCCTGAACTACACTCCTCAAATCTATCAGACATCATAAAAGAGGAAAATGAGAAACTATCATGCCTGTGTCAGCTTTAGTTAATAGTTATGTATCAATGTTTGTTCAGTTGTTGCAAATATCTCATCTTATCATGTGATGATAGCAATGAGGTAAACTACTGTGAGATATATGGGAACTCTGTACTATCATCAAAATTTTTCTGTAAATCTAAAATTATTCTAAAGCAAAAAACTTTTAAAGAAACATCATGTAGATTTCTACAATTAAAAAAAAAAAGGTTTTCACTGCAGTTTGGGTAACATAAATGATATGGCAATGTTATTCTCTAAAGTTAAGTTATTGCAGCTTTTTCTCTCTAAAAGTTTGCATGTTTCCTATTTTGTCTTTAGATCTGAGCCATACTAGAATTTATTCATGGTCTCTGTAATGGTAAATTGGGTGCTAGTTGTATAACATGCATTGATTGGTTTTATCTATTCTGTTAGCTATATAACAAATTATCCTAAAATTTAGCAGCTTAAATCAAAGGACATTTATTATCTTGCAGTTTCTTTGGGTAAGCAATTCAGTAACAGTGCAACTGGATAGTTCTGGCTCAGAATCTGACATGAGGCTGTCATCGTGTATTAAACCAGGGCTGCACTTTATCTTAAAACTTGACTGGGGAAGCAACTCCAAAGCACACTCACACAGCGGTTGGAAGCACTCAGAAAGACCCATTTCTATGCCCAGTCATGTGGAACCCTTCACCGTGCACAGTAAGGCAGCTGGCTTTCCAAAAGTGAGTCATCAAAGAGAGAGTGAGAGTGAAAGAGAGAACTCAAGATAGAACTATAATATTATCTATAACTAGAGGCCCACTGCACGAAATTCGTGGTGCACGGAGTGTCGGGGGGGAGGTGTCCTTCAGCCCAGCCTGAACCCTCTCCAATCTGGGACCTCTTGAGGAATGTTCAACTGCCCGTTTAGACCCGATCCCACCTGGATTGGGTCTAAACGGGCAGTCCGACATCCCTTTCACAATCCAGGACTGCTGGCTCCCCACTGCTCACCTTCCTGCCTTCCTAATTGCCCCTAACCGTTTCTGCCTGCCAGTCTGATCATCCCCTAACCTCTCCCATGCCAGCCTGATTGATGTCTAACTGCTCCCCTGCCAGCTTGTTTGCCCCCAACTTCCCTCCTCTGTGGGCCTGGTCACCCCTAACTGTCCTCCCCTGCAAAATTGTCTGCCTCCAACTGCCCTCCTTTGCAGGCCTGGTCCCTTCCAATTGCCCTTCCCTGCTGGCCATCTTGTGTCCACATGGGGGCAGGATCTTTGACCACATGGGGCCGCCATCTTGTGTGTTGGAGTTATGGTCAATCTGCATATTACTCTTATTATTTAGGCTAGAGGCCTGGTGCGTGGATGGGGGCCAGCTTGTTTGCCCTGAAGGGTGTCCTGGATCAGGGTGGGGGTTCCCTTGGGGTATGGGGCAGCCTGGGTGAGGGGCCTGTGGTGATTTGTAGGCCAGACATGCCCCCTGGTGAGCCAAGCGGAGGCCCTGGTATCTGGAATTTATTTACCTTCTAGAATTGAAACTTTGTAGCCTGGAGCGGAGCCAAGCCCCCTGCTCACTCTGTGCCTGCCGCCATATTTGAAATTTTGTAGCCTAGAGTGGAGTCCTAGGCTGGCCAGGCCTACAGAAGCTTGGCTTCCTCTGTTGCCGGGGAAACCCAAGCCTCTCTCATGCCCTCTGTGGCCATAGCCATCTTGGTTGGGGTTAATTTGCATACTCATTATGATTGGCTGGTGGGCTTGGCTGGTGGGTGTGGCTGGTGGATGTAGCGGAGTGAGGGTTAATTTGCATATTACTATTTTATTGTGTAGGATAATATGCTAATTAGGGTGGACATCTTCCAATGTCTTCTGGACATCGTTCTGGATATCCTTCCTAATGAAGCCAGGGCTGGAGGTAAGCCAGCCTGGGTCCTAGATGCCAGAGGGAAGCTGGTGCTGGCAGCTGGAGGAAGGAAGGCCTACTCTTGCATGAAGTTTCATGCATTGGGCCTCTAGTGTAACATAAACTTGGAAGTAGCAACCCATCATTTCTAAAGTATTCTCCTTTTTAAAAGCAAGTCAGTAAACCCAACCCACACTCAAGAAGAGGGCATAACAGGCAGGCAGGGATCATCAGAAATCATCTTAGAAGCTGCCTACTACAATTGACAGCTAGCATCTTTCTTTTCCTTCAGAAAATGTTATAAAAACAACAAGGAGGTCACAAGCAGAATAGCACCAAACAGCCCAGTCGGTGTGGCTCAGTGGTTCAGCATTGACCTATGGACCAGAAGGTCATGATTGGATTCCTGGTCAGGGCATATGTCCGGGTTGTGGGCTCCATCCACAGTGTGGGGCTTGCAGGAGGCAGCCAATCAATGATTCTCTCTCATCATTGATGTTTACATCTCTCTCTCCCTTTCCCTTCCTCTCTGAAATCAATTAACTATATATATAAAACTGAACAAAGCATGGCAACTTCCATTTTTCACAAAACTGAGAAACAAATAAGCCATATACAGGGGATGGGCAAAAGTAGGTTTGAATTCAACTACCTCAGGCAGCAGTGGGGCCAACCCCTGCTGATCACTGAAATTCAGGATTTTTTTTAACTGATTTTTGAAGACAAGAAGGGTATGTAAATAATGAAGGCCAGCAAGTTGAACATTTTATAAGATTGTACCGAAGTGCACCATGCCATTGTGATAGTCTTTTGAATCAATAAAGCTACTGCAGTAATCATAACCAGAATGTCTTTTTCCATATGAACAACTGAAAGCCTCCTTTTGCCCATCTCTGTATTAAAAGTAACTGTAAGGGCTTCCAGAATCAGCACTGATCTTCCAAACTACATGAATTAGAGAGGAAAATGGTAGGGAATGTAGAGATTGCATTAATAATGAGGATGACCCAAGTCAGAAAAAAGTTGGTATAGTTTCACTCATTGTGAGACATTTATGTTTAAATTGTATGCATGATTATTATTCATTTTTCATATTGGAAAAATCACCTAAATGTGTTAATAGTTCAAATTGACACCCTATATGTAGTATAATATCGATATTTGAACATCTATTAAAATTATAAATAATGTACCCTCTGACTCAGTAATTCCACCTCTGGAAATTTACTTTTTGGATACCCTATATAAATCTCATGTTATTTACTGCAGTATTATTTGAAAAGTAAACATTTTAAAACCATATCAATGTCAACCAATAGATAGCTAGTTAAATAACATAAGACATATACCAAAAATAAAATTCTATAAAAATTTTATTATAAATAATAAAAATATCTAGAACATTAGAATGCTGTCTATGTACTGATATGGGATGACCTCCAAGGCATATTTTTAAGTGAAACACCAAAGTCCATCTCAGTATTTAAAGTATGTTATGTTCACCGAAACCGGTTTGGCTCAGTGGATAGAGCGTCGGCCTACGGACTGAAGGGTCCCAGGTTCGATTCTGGTCAAGGGCATGTACCTTGGTTGTGAGCACATCCCCAGTGAGGGGTGTGCAAGAGGCAGCTGATTGGTGTTTCTCTCTCATTGATGTTTCTGACTCTCTGTCCCTCTCTCTTCCCCTCTGTAAAAGATCAATAAAATATATTTAAAAATAAATAGATAAATAAATAAAGTATGTTATGTTGGGGGGAAAAAAGAGAGATGCATTAGTTTTATGTTTTGCCCATAACCAATTAACACAAATATAGCAATTTAACACAGCACTTATTTATCATCATGCAGTGCTCTAGGTCTCACTAGGCTAAAACCAAGGGGTCAGCAGGCTCGATTCCTCTCAGGAGCCTTCAGAAGAGAGATTGTCTTCTTGCTCTTTCAGATTGCAGGCAGACTTCCTCTTCTTGCAGTTACAAGACTGTTTCATTGCTCGCTATAATCTGAGGGCCATTCCAAGAATCTAGAACCTGCTGGGCTCCTAGGCTCTGGGCCCACTTCCTCCATAATCAAAGCCAGCAATGTCAGATCAGGTCCCTGTCACACTTTGAATCTGTTGCCTCCTCTTCCCTGGTTTCATCCCTGACAGCTGTTATGGTTCCCTCTTCTGTTTCTAAGGGGCAATGTCATTCTATTGGGCCCACCAGAATATTCCAAGATACTCTTCCTATTTTAAAGTTTGTAGTCTTAATTCTATCTTCAAAGTCCATGTGGCTTGGCTCTGAAAGAATAATATACGCCTACGGTACAGGATTTAGAGCATGGTCACTTTTTTTTTTTTGGGGGGGGGGTGTCAAACGAAATATCTGTTCAGGTTTGTTTGTTATATGCATAACAAAACTATTAAAATATATTTAGGAAACTAAGAAAAATGGTAACATGGGAGGAGCAATTGGGAACTGGGAAGTTGTCATAAAAAGGAAAATGTGATAGGGAAATTTATACTACATATGCTTTGCACACACACTTAGAACCATGTGACTTCATTTAAAAAATAAATAAAAACATTTTAATGGCGTGGTGAAAACCATGTAAGCACACATTCATTTACAAGTTTTAACCCTCTCTTCGTAAGTCTGTGTAATTAAATTCTCATTCTAGGCCCATGATGCTGAGCATTCAGATTCATCGTTTGCTTTAGAGATATTGGCCAGTGTCTCACAGTGATCTGCATTATTCCTTTCTGTGATGTCACAAAGGGACAGCCTTTTTTTTTTCTTTTTTTTTATAAAGTATACCTTATTTTCCTTTTAAATTGGTATTTTATTTTACTCAAACTGTTTTTCTTTTTAAAAAAAATAATTCCACAGGTCTATTTTCTTTGCTTATCCAGAAAACACACTGCCACTGAACTGTTAGTGAATTTAATTTACTGACTTCTTATATTCAGGTAATATGTGAACAGTCCAGGGATTAATACTCATTTTGCAATTTGCCTTTATCGTAACTTCTTTAAATTGATTTCTTTTTCAATGTAACATATTGATTTAGATTCCTCTTGATTGCTATATCCATAACCACCTGGGTTCAAACATTTTAGTTGCTATAAAACTGTTACTGAAACATTCGTTTAAGCCTATTGTATAGGACAATGATTTAAAATTCCTTTTTTTTTTCTTCAAAAAGGCCATATTTGCTCCACTTTGATTCTTAAAAAAAATTTTTACTGAACAATTCCATCTTCTTTTAGCCTGATCAATTCCACAAATACTTTATGTAAAAATGTGAAAATGCCCTGTGTCTGCCCTTCAGCTCATCAAGTGAGTTTTCTAGATATATTGGAAGCTGGGATGGTCCTAAGAGTCACAAAATTGATTCATTTACATACATAAATCACTTACAGTGCTACCATTCAAGATAAATGGATATTTGCTCTAAATTTGGTAGTTATCCTATCTAATAAAAGAGTAATATGCAAATTAACCATTACTCCACTACACCCACAAGCCACACCCACCAGCCAAGCCCAATAGCAAATCAGAGTGAGTATGCAAATTAACCCCAGCCAAGATGGCTGCGGCCAAGAGAGCAGGAGGGAGGCTTGGGTTTCCCTGGCATTGGCTTTCTGCACACCCTAGCTGGCCAAGGCCTCCACTCTAGGGTACAAAGTTTCAATTATAGAAGATAAATAAATTCCAACAGAAATGGTGGCAGCCACGAAGCTGGAAGAGCAGGCTAGGGTTGCCCCGGGTGATGGAAGAAGCCAAGCTTCTGCAGCCCTGGCTGGCTCATGCCTTCACTCCAAGCTACTAAGTTTCAATTGTAGAAGATACATAAATTCCAATGGAAATGGCTGCCGTCACTGAGTGAGCAGGAAGCTTGGCTCTGCTCCAGGCTACAAAGTTTCAGTTGTAGAAGATAAATAAATTCCAGATACAAGGGCCTACACTTGGGTCACCAGGGGGCATGGCTGGCCACCACAGGCCCCTTGCCCTGGCCGTACCATGCCCCACCCTGATCTGGGACACCCTTCAGGGCAAATAAGCTGGCCCCCACCCTATCAGGCCTCTATCCTATCTAATAAAAGAATAATATGCAGATTGACCATCACTCCAACACACAAGATGGTTGCTCCCATGTGGTCAAAGATCCTGTCCCGATGTGGACACAAGATGGCTGCCATAAGATGGCCAGCAGAGGAGGGCAGATGGGAGGGACCAGGCTGGCAGAGGAAGGAAGTTGGGGGCAAACAGGCTGGCAAAGGAGCAGTTAGACATCAATTAGGCTGGCATGGGAGTGGATAGGGGGTGATCAGGCTGGCAGACAGAAGTGGGTAGGGACAATCAGAAAGACAGGTAGGTGAGCAGTTGGGAGTCAGTAGTCCTCAATTGTGAGAGGGATATCTTACTTCCCATTGGGATCGGGCCTACATGAGCAGTCGGACATCCCTTGAGGATGATTGGAGAGGGTGCAGGCTGGACTGAGAGACCATCCCTCCCACCCTGCCCCAACCCCTTTGCACGAATTTCATGCACTGGGCCTCTAGTTTTATTACACTATGAAATTGAGTAAAAATGAAACAGTTCTATCTCACTTTTATGCTGCCATCCTCAGAACATCCTAACAAATGTTTTGCTTAACATCTTAAAGATCTGAACATCTAGCACAATATATAATAACCAAATAGCAATCACTGGAAATACACACACACACACACACACACACACACACACACAACTTCATGTAGAAACTGTGCCCCACTGGGCTTTTAACAAAGTTATCAGCTTTGTATTTAAGCCACTAAAGACAAAACACAGACATCAGAATGTATAAATTGAAAGACTGTTATACAACACACTTGAAAATGTTATATTTACATGGCAACCAGTTCATTATATTTACATGAACATCTGGAGCAGATTCACTAAAATCTTAAAAAAACAGATGGACATGAAGAAAAAACTAGCAATTAACAAAGCTATATGTTGATTAAATCAGCATGTGGTTAATTTTAATGATTGCTGATCTTTATTAAGGATGGTGAGACTTTTCAAAAATCAAATTTCTTTAACTGGCATGTCAATTGACCAAGGAGGCAGTGATAACTACTCTGGTCATTAACATGCTATTTCAATATTGTTACCACAAAACTCTGACTGCACAAGGCATAATCAGAGAAAGAAAACTCAAAAACTAAGATTCAATTGCCTCTGAAGCTCTCTGGTTCTTATAACTACAAAGAGGACCTGAACAACATTATTATCATTTGGGAATAATCACATACAGAGACGTACATTATTTGAACACTGTTTCCATGTTCTGAATCATTTCTGTAGATGCCTGCTGCCCTTCATCCATCCTTAAATCACACTGTATACTTCTCTGAGCTCTTCAAATAGGCAACCTCTGGTTGCTAAGCAACCAGATTTTCTGCAAGTGCCTATGTCATGTGTACTTAAACTGTAGTTGGCCTTTTCTTCTTTGACTTTTCAAAGTTTAGGAAAATAAATATATGACAGATAGGTAGAGCTATGTATGCTTTGAAAGAGGGTACTAGGAAGTCAGAAACCATCAAGCAGAACCCCTTTTGAAATACTATGTTCATACAGATCCATTTTTTAAAAGGCCCTTACAGATACATTATGTTAACAAATTAATTCATCAAATAAGTGAAAATAAAACTGTCCCTTTCCCCTAAAATAGCAGATATCGCATTTCCAACACCAGGTGAGTGGATGACTGTTCCTTTAGTTTCTCTCGAGCATGACAGAGCTTCAGTGTGGACACATAGAATGTCATTTCTAACAGCCAATTTACAATCTGAAAGCTCTAGCTATAGTCCTTTCCTCCAGATGGAATTTTTCTAGGTTGAATGGCCTTGATTTCCAAGGAAAACTATTAAAAACTTGATCACTAGTTGCTTTTAACGCCGATTTGTGACGAGAGGATGGATTTTAGAGAACAGATTGTGGCTATGTCTGAGAATGAGTCTTGTGGAAGGCCTTAAAGACTGAGAGGGGGATGGGGACAACTATGTGATACCATAATCAATGAATAAAAAAAGACTGAGGACTTAATCAACATTCAAGAAATAATACATCTCACTGTAAATTAAGTTTATCTTATTTAAAATCAAATGTATAAACACCTTCTCCCTTTTGTAAATTTTTATATTTCAGGGCAAAAACAGGTGATTTTATTTTCATCTTATTATATTTTCCTAATGGAGAGCAGGACAAGGCTTTTCCAAAAGATGATACTTGACATATTGATTATTTTAAGCTCAAGGCCCTTAAGAAAACAGAAGAAGCAGGAAAGTCACTCAGAGCAACCCTCCCCTGTCCTTCTCTCCTGAAACAGGTCATAAAACCCTCATGTGAGAGGTGTCCTCCTTGGACACTGAAGAATGGAGTATCCCTTATCTACGAAGACAAAGGGACAGGAAGAATTCAAATAAATGGGCCTTCTTAAGTTTTCCCTAGCTTATTACTTTGTTCCCTAGCTTATTACTTGATAAACTTTCCTTACACCTATGTAGTATACTTCTCTACAACTGTCTGCACTTCACCAAAATTAGGAAAAAGACACTCAGGCTTAACTGTTTTAAGGGGGTCTTCATTTCCTTTTGATCCCCCATGTCATATAAAAGGTGTTAAATAAACATGTATGTTTTTCTTGTGCTAACCTGTTCTCATCCATTTAAAGTTGCTAAGGGGATCAAGGAAACTTTTTCTGCCCCTACAAAGTGAGTTATTATTTTCCCTATGTGTGAGAAAGACTGGTTTGACAGAGTTATCAATGAGAGATTTAGAGTCTTAAGTAGAATTTGTTTTGACAGAAAGTTAAACTTAAAAGATAACCTGTGAATTTCAAAAGAGAAATGTACTTTTATCAGCCATTGTAAAAATGGTTCTTTTGACCCATGACCAGGAGTACGTAGGTCAGAATCCTGGGCCCATCACATATTAGCAAAGTGACTTAAACATAGCCCTCTCTTTGCTATGCCTCCATTTTTCTCATCAGCAAAGTGGAGAAGATAATAGCACCTACTTTATGAACATTGTAAAGATTAAACGAGATAACAAATGTAAAGTACTTACTTCTTGACATATTGCAAGTAATATATATCAACAATAATTATTCGACTAGGCTCTACTGATTCTGTCCCTGAATTTGTTCAGCAGGCTCAAATCTTCATTGTTAAGAATTTATGAGTGAAATTCTCTTTGGTCTGTCTTCGATTGGCAGACTTAATGATCCTGCCTCTCTCAGAATTTAGGACAGTAAATTTGAATCTTTAAGGAAATAGAAATAACCTAGAACATTGTAACTTACCAAACTTGCTCAACAAGAAATTAAAGAAATCTATAACCATTAAGGGACTTGATATAGTCAGAAAAATAAATATTAGTCTGTTTAAGAGGGCTAAGACAGTCTGGTACTGGCACCCGGCTTTTGTTAAAGTGCAATTTTTACTTGTGTGTGTGTTTTTTTGTCTTTTGTGGTTTTTTTTTTTTTTTTGGAGGGGGTATTATTTATTTGGGAATTGATGTGTTGATTCATATTTCATTTAATCATTTAGGAATGCTGAAAATATGGATTAGGAATCAGTCAAGGTACAAAGTAATTGGAAAAAGTCCCAATTAAATGAGTTAATTCAGGAGGTGAGAAGCAAGGGAAAAAGAAGGAGATGTAAATTTATGACTAATTCTACCTCTTAGAATGTTTTATGCCAGGGCTTACAAGCAGCTCCTGAACAATGGATGAATAGATTACTTAGACACAGTTTTTTTTTTTTTTTTGTTTTATTTTTAATATATTTTATTGATTTTTTACAGAGAAGAAGAGAGAAGGATAGAGTTAGAAACATCAATCAGCCACCTCTAGCACACCCCCTACTGGGGATAGGCCCCAACAAAGGTATATGCCCTTGACTGGAATTGAACCCAGAACCCTTTGGTCCACAGGCTTAAGCTTTATCCACTGAGCCAAACTGGTTTCAGCCAGACACAGTTTGTGAAAGAGAGGGTTGAGGGGCTCCTGGCTCTAGTAGCCAGAGCAGCCTGGATTGCCTGTCTCATTAGTCTTTTATTGGAGCTTTTATCTTTAGATACAATCAGTTTGGTGAGTAATCTTGGGAAGACACACATGTTCTCATTGTCCTCTAGGCAAGGACATCCAAGGATTAAGCATAGGATACCAGTAAACACTGGAGGTCTGCATGTGCACAGACTTGTTTGGAAAGGTCAAGGAATAATTAGAGGTGCTGCCTTCAACACTCCCCTAAGTCTCCCCTAAATTGGAATTCCATTGATAAAAAGGGCAGGCAGCCTTCCACACACTTCCTTTTTCTCAGAATGTCCTCACAAACTTTCCAACAGTTTTATATTTTTTTCCTACAGTAGATTAAAACCCACTTGGCAATAAAATTTATAATTAGAATTCAAAATTTGTGCTTATTGTACTGCGTTGTTTTTTTTTAAGTTTGGAATTTTTAACTTTTCCTTCAAAAGTGTTGTTTGCCTTGGCAATTAAATCAAACACATACTAGGTGTACCAGTTAATAATGAGGATTTTTTTTCAATAGATAGAGTTAGACATATGTTGATATATATGCAATTTAATATGTATGCTATTTTGTTGTATTAACAACAAGCTTCAAAACTTCATATGTCAAATTTGCTAAAGGTATTAACATCATAGATAATTTTACACTTACAAATGTCAAAGTTCATGCAAAAAAAAAAGATCATTTATGGGAAGTTTTAATTCATTACTTCATTTTGAAGAAAAGTGCTGCTGAAAGTTATCATATACTTCAGGAAGTTTATAGTTAACATGCTCCATCTCAAGATACTTGTGAACGCTGGTTTAAACGCTTTTGATGATTTTGATGTGAAAGACAAAGACTGTCCAGGTCAACTGAAAAAGTTTGAAGACCAACACAAGCATTATTGGATGAAGATGCATGTCAAACTCAAAAACAACTTTCAGAAAGATGAAACATTGCTCATCAAACAATTTCCAATCCTTTACAAGCAATGGGAAATATTTTAAAGGAAGGAAAATGGATGCCACGTCAACTGAACGAAAGACAAATGGAAAACCAAAAAGTTATCAGTAAAATATTACTTCAATGGCATAAAAGAAATTCGTTTTGCATCAAATTGTGACTGGGGTGAATTTCGGATTTATTTTGAGAATCCCAAATACACAAAATCATGGTTTGATCCAGGTCAACCATCAACACGAACTGCAAGGCCAAACCGCTTCAGAAAGAAGACAATGTTCTGCATTTGGTGGGATTAGGAAAGTGTGGTATATTATAAGCTTCTAAAACTAGGTGAAACCATTAATAATGATCGCTCCCAACAACAAATAAATGTGAACCATGCTTTGATCATGAAATGACCAGAATGGGCCAGAAGACAAGGCAAAGTAATTTTGCTTTATGATGACGCACCATCATATACTTCAAAACCAGTTAAAGACATGTTAAAAGACCTTGCCTGGGAAGTATTAACCCACCCACTGTATTCACCAGGCCTTGCTCCTTCAGATTACCACTTGTTCGGTCGATGGCACATGCACTTTCTGAGCAGCACTTCAAAATGTACAAAGAAGTGGAAAATTGGGTCTCTGAATGGTCTGCCTCAAAACAAGAAAAGTTCTATTGGGATGATATCCACAAATTACCTGAAAGATGGAGGAATTGTGTAGCTAGCAATGCACATTACTTTGAATAAAGCACTTGTGATGTTTCTCTTGAAATTGTCAGGTTTTCTTTTATTACAAAATCTCATTATTAACTGATACATCTAGTATTCTTCACACTCCAGAATCATCTCTTGCTCAATTTAGTGAATTTTGTGTTCTCTATCACTTATCTCTATATTTCACTCTTGCAATCTTTTTCTTCTTATATTTATTTTAATGTTTAAGAGTAAAGGTTAAGGCTGAATTTTCATTCTTATAAAGAATCACTAATTCTCAGTTCAAAATTACAGAATCAATATCCAGATTTAATTTTTAACTTTCATTTATTTGTACCACAAAAACAACATGTATCCCTAATTAACATTAGAGAACAAAAAATTAGCCAATAGTCCACTAAAAGAATTTTGATGTCCTTGTATTATCAGTTAAATTTGGAGAGCAGTTGTCAGAAATATGATCTAAAAGTATAATCAATTCCTCCTAGTTCAGAATACCCAAAATATCCCCCCACATATACATACACACCACTAAATCTTAAAGAAAATTGAAATATTTTTAAAATTGGTTTTATATAAAACATTTCTTTTGAACACAAGCAATTACCTTAGAAATTAAAAACAAATGGGAAAAACAGAACCTTGGGAAATTTAGGAAATAAATTTTAGTGGCCTATAAATTACAGGAGAAATACTTATGAAGTAAAATAGAAAAAAATAGAACCTAATAATAAAACATTAAAACTTGGCCACAAAAACTAATGTATTACTTAAAGGGGCACTTAAAATGTAAAATGTTTATATTAGAAAAAAAGAAAAGCTGAAAATAATGAGGTAAGATTTTCATTTAAGAAATTAGAAAACAAAAAAAAAAATAATACAAAAATAAAATAATGAAATTTGAATTAATTTATTTGGAAGAATCAACAAAGTTAAAATCTGTAAAGTTCTATAAAATAGTCAAAGCGCTGCAAAGATTTTGGTGGTGAAGGGAAGAGAGAAATAAATATCTATAGACTTAGAAAGATATCCTATCTAATAAAGAGGGAATATGCTAACTCTCCATCACACCCTCACAAAAATAGTAGCACCCACAGCCAATAAGGATAGAATATGCTAATTGACTGCCACACCCTCAAAAATGGTAGCGCCCACAGCAACAAAATGGCAGCACCCAGTCCCCTAAGCCTTGCTGGGATAGCAGGCACACAGAGGGCTGGGCCTGCCTCCAGATGGATCCAGCCACTCTATGCACCTGCTTTCAGAGTCCCTCAGTCCTCTCAGCCCTTCAGCCACTCAGGGCCAGCCCAAGGCCCAGGCAAGCTTCAGATGGAGGCTTCCCCGACACCCAGGGCCAGCCTGAGGGATTACCAAATGACTGAACAAGCAGGCTGCATGGGGTGACCACACTTGGCTAGGGGTGAGCAGTTGGAGGTGACTAGGCCAGTGGGGGTGGTGGTGGTGGTGGTGGTGGTGGTGGTGGTGGTATTGAGGGTGACCAGGCCAGCAGGGGTGGCAGTAAGAAGTGATGAGGTTGGCAGGGGGGATGCAGTTGGGGGAAACCAGGCCAGCCTGGGGAGAGGGGGGAGGGCATTTGGGAGTTATTAACCTGGCAGGGGGCACAGTTAGGAGTGACCGGGCTGGCAGGGGAGCAGTTAAGAGTGACAGACAGTCAGGGAGGAGGCAGATGGGGGCGACCTGGCCGGCAGTGGGGAGCAGTTAAGGGCAATCAGGCTGGCACGCAGAGGCAGTGAGAGGTGATCAGGCAGGCAGTGGGGGGCAGTTAGGGGTGATCAGGCAGGCAGGCAGGTGTGCGATTAAGAGCTAATCGTCCAGGATTATGAGAAAGATGTCCGACTGCTGGTTTGAACAGTGATGAGAATGATAACTCATAGCTATATCAAGTTGCCTTCATTTTATTATCTAATTAATAAATATAGTATGTGAAAGAGAAATAAGGATTAAAATAGATACATTTCCCCTATGCTAATTCCTCCAGGATGTGACGTATGTGCCTGAGTGAGTAAGAAACCCATTAAGGTGTGAGAAACACAATTTAGATATCAGCTGCCTCTTAGATCATTAGGTTGGAGAGATACCCAAGCCAGTGCTTGAAGATTTAACTATTACTACATGAAGGATTGATTGCTGTGCCATACCTATATATACAACTGTATTATACTTCTATTGTATTTTAAGTTTATACTGAGTATGGCCATGTCTTATGAAAATATAAAGAAATTTAGGGCAGTAAATTTAAATCTTTAATGAAATAGAAATAACCTAAAACATTATAACTTGCCAAAGTGATTCAATAAGAAATTAATCATTACGGAACTTGATGTAGCCATTAAATTTACTATACAAAAGTAGTTGTACATGCAATTCAATAAATCAAAAATTCTGATATATGCAAATACTGCCAAAGACTAGAAAATAAAAGGACCTTTATTTTGTAAAATCAACATTATCTAGTTACCATATTCAGAATTATTATAAAAGGTAAAAATGACAAATCAATTTTACCTATTATTATATATGCCAAAACTAAATAAAATCTCTTATATAAAGGCCTGTGGCCATCACACCATAACACCATCACGACCAAATGAGTAGTGGCTCTCATGGCAGGTGGAGCAGGGCATGAGCTACTAGTGGTGGAGAGCTAAGAGCAGCAGAGGGCTACAAGCAGTGGAGAGTGAGGCATTGATCTATGAATGGCAATGGGTGGGGCAGCCAGCTGAGGCAAGTGGAAGCAAGTTACTCATGTCTGCTGGGCCACTAGTATTATAACAAACAACAGGATACAAAACATAAGCATATAAATATGTCATTTACAATAGTTACAGTAAATCACTGAGAAACAAATATAATGTTAAAAACATTATAAAGAAAAGTTTTAGGAGAAACCAAAATGGCGGTATAGGTAAATACCTAACTGCTGTCTTGCACACCAATTTCAAAACTACAACTAAAAGACAAAATGTCTATCACCCAGAACCAGGAGAAAGCTGGCTGAGTGGAAGTTCTATAACTAGAAGGAAAGAGAAGAGAGCATTGAGACATGCACAAGCACTGAAAAGCTGAGGTACAGAGGCGTGCGAATCAGGCTGGTGGTGGGTGTCTGGGTGTGCTTCTTTTTTACAACCCAAGGGAGACAAGTTCCCGATTACTCAGAACTCCAATTTCTGGGGAGACGCTGGGGACCCAAACTCCTATGGGGTGAAGCTGGACTGTCTGCCATCGGGTCAGAAAGTGAGGGTGGCTTTCTTACAAAGGTGCACCCAGCAATCACTGTTTACTGCATTGGGATGCAGGATGCAGGGACTTGGAAATGCGGAGACACAGAGATGGCTGATTGGCAGCCATTGTTGTTTGCCACTCGCTAGCCTAGTGACTCCCTGAGACCCAGCCCCACACAATCTACAAATCCACCCAAGCTCCACACAGAGGCTTTTGCATATAAATGGCCTGCCTTATCACAGATTAACCAAACAAACTGCATCTCTGGTCAGACAGGTCCAAAGCCTCTCAACCCCAAGCAAAGAGTAGTTCTTGCTGTTGCTCCTGATGGGTAGCCTCAGACAGTAACTGACCTGTACTCCATTGGAGATCCAGAAGCTAGTGTATCTAGTGGTCAGTTTGAAGTGACACCAGATTTCAACTACTCACATCCATAAATAACACATTCAAGAGGCAGTCTTAATGAGGACCATAGCCTCACTGAAGCAAGTCCTGCCCAATAAGCATGTCTCCAGCATAGCAGTTCTTCCATTATAGACACAGTGGGTCCTCAGAGCCAATTGGCCTGGAGGTTAATTTCTCCCAACAACAATTAACTACAACAAGGCTGTACACACAGTCCACAAAGGGGTGCCCCAAAATATCTACCTCAGGCAACTGGGGAGGCTGAGCCACTGGACCCTATAGGACACCTAGCACACAAAGCCACCCTACCAACTCAGGGAAGCAGTGAAAATGCGGAGACAAAGAAAAAGATCACAAACAAAACAAAAACAAAAAAATGGAGGAAAACAAATGACTGGATATAGAGTTCAAAACCACTGTTATAAGGTTTTTCAAGAATTTCCTAGAAAAGACTGATAAATTCAATGAGACCCTAGAAGATATGAAAAAGGACTAACTAGAAATTAAACATACACTGACTGAAATAAAATATATATATATATATATATATATATATATATATATATATATATATATATATATATAATACAGAGACCTAAAAGCAGACTAGAATAACACAAAAATCAAGTCACAGATTTGAAATACAAAGAAGCAAAAAATACTCAACCGGGAAAGCAAAAAGAAAAAAGAATCCAAAAATTTTAAGATAGTATAAGAAGCCTCTGGGACAACTTCAAGCATACCAACATCCAAATTATGGAGGTGCTAGAAGAATAGAGAAAGCAAGATATGGAAAACCTATTTGAAGAAATAATGGCTAAAAACTTTCCCTGCCTGGACTTACAAGTCCAGGAAGAGCACAGAACCCCAAACAAAAGGAATCCAGCAGGCCCTTGCTTCTTAGTAGTGGCCCCACCCTCCACCCACTGGTGAATGGGGTAGAGGGGGGCCAGGATCTGGGGCAGGGCCAGCTGGGGGAGGGTACGTGAGTGGTTGAGGCACAGCAGATCTCACCCCATCCATCCTCTAAGGAGGCGAGCTGCCAGGACCTGGAGTCAGCTCCCACAGCGGGAGCCCCGCCTCCTCCATTCCCATTCCCAAGGCAGCAGTCCTGCCACCTCTGCTTCCATGGTGGCACCTCTCCCGGGCTGCCACTGGCCCTAAGCCCTCGAAGCCACTGTGGCTTTGTCAGGATGGACATCCGGATGGACGTCTGGAAGACGTATGCTCTAATTAGCAAAATGCCCTTTTATTAGTATAGGTAGCATACTTATTGATGAAAACACACAATATTGCCAAGATCTCAATGATTCCAAAATTATTATACCAATTAAAGTATCAATAAATATACTGCCATTCAACATTCTAACAGGTTTGTGCAGCTTGGTATGTTGGTTTTAATGTTTATATTGAAGAGCAAAATATCAAGACTAGCCAAAGCACTACTAAAAGGCAGTGTGGAAAATATTTCTGTATAAGATGTGAACATTTATTATAAAGCTATTATAAATTTATAATATCAAAAGGGCCAACTCAGAAACAGTCCCACTTGGAAACTTGACACATGCAGTAAAAAAGAGCAAGAAAAACTGAAATGTAGCTTGTGACCAGAATTCATGTGAATAGTAAAAAAAAAGGAATTGAATTAACAAGCAAAGAGATATATGACAGCAAACAAGTGCAGTTGATCAAAATAAGCAAAGTTACGTGATGAATAATCTTTTCTGGCCATCTGAATATTAGTTCAATAAACCAGGTACACTATATGACCACTTGACTTTTTAACAGTATAAACATAATCTTAAGGCATTTTAAAGAAAGGAGAATGTTGTGAGTAATTGACCTTTTCTCTGAAAAGGAAATGGTGATATTTCAAGCAGTACAGGAACATCAAGCAGGTCACACAAAAGGAAGGTCACATTTTTATTGAAAAGGGGGCAAAGGGAGTACCCTGGAGAAATGGAGAAATTCATTTTCTTGTCTAATTGGATGTCTTGTATAGAAAACAAAAGGCATGAAGCTTTTAAGAGGATCATTATGCTTGTTTCCTGAGCTTCAGGACTATTTCAGATTATATTGGCTTAGTATATGTAGGAAAATGAATCTATCATCACCAACATGTTGAGCTGTGAGCCTCTCCACCTAACGCACACTCCTAGGGGCAATTCCCTTCCTTCAAATTCAACCACACTGTTGGTTTCAACTATTATGAGACTCATCATCTGTTTTAAAAGGCAAAGCTGTATCCTGCAGCAGTTCATAAAGACAAAGAATGTTTTTTCTGAATCTTTAAAACTCAGTCTTGTCAAAGAGTGAACATGCAAAACTGACCTTATCAGAGATGCAATACAGCTCCAATTAAAATTTAACTGGGGAGGAGATCTTGGAGGGACGATTTCAAACTCAAAATGTAAGCCTCATGAGTAAGAGATGTTGTCATATGCTACCGCATCTTTATCTTCATTCAGTACAGGGATGAACAAAGCATTGTTAGAAATCATTTCAGTTAGCATGGTTGCCACTGTTGAGATTAGATTAATTAAAAGGATAAATCCCAAGCATGCATCAAAAATATCTAATAACATGAAAGAAGTCAAAATATGAGACAAGCAGTTCTGCCAAAAATCTTTTCAAAACTCCCAATGGTCTAGTACTAGTATGATTGGAAAATCTACAATTTGGAAGAAAATAAAACAGACCAAATGCCAGGTAAGTATGAGGCTGTATAAATCTGGCCTTTGCCAGAAATGAGGCATTGAAACCAACAGGAGCTTATCACAGCCAAACAAAGATGCACAATAAGTATATCTAAATGAGTTAGGCAGTTTCATTTTGATATCATTCAACCTAACCAAAAAATAACATTGTGTCTTATTGGCAAGTGCTTTGTGTATTCTTAAGTGAGTGCTATATAAATGTCAGTAACTGCCTATATACTAGGAGCAATGGCCTAAGGATATAAAGACAGAATAATTTAAATTATATCTGCTAGGAAAGAATTCATGTTCTTTTGCAGTGAAGAATTTATTTTGAAAATATACTGTGAAATATCAAGGTATATTCTAATAGCATACTAACAAAAAAAGAATAAACCCTGCTGAAATAGGATGGAAGGAAGAAGGGAAAGAGGGAAGAACAATTGGAAGGAAGGAAAGAAAGGAAGAAGGGAGGGAGAGAAGGTAGAAGGAAGAGAGAGAGGGAGGGAGGGAGGGAGGGAAAATGGGTGTTGATTATTCTGTAACTATTCTAGCTATAGACTTGAATATGTGCCATGTCCCATGAAGAGATATGCAACCCCAAAGGGAGTTTCCTAGTTTATAAAAGTCAATATGAGTCCAAGAAGCTGTTCATCTTCTTTTAAAATCCCAGTCTCCTTTGGAGGATCTTTCAGGACAGTCCTACTGTCAATGTCTCCTTCTGAGGGATGTCCTGGGCTCCTGTGTTCTTTGAAAATAAGTGAGCCATAGAGTCAGTTTTCCAGAGCAAGAAGGAATCTTCAAAATCACATGTCTTTTGTCCAGTGTCACAGATAGAATAATGGTTATTCATCTCTGGGTCAATATGTTAATATTTTTAAGTTTTTAAAATTTATAGAATTATTTTAAAAGTCTAGAGAACAATCACAGGAGTAGCAAAATGGACCTCATAGATGATCCAGCTACCTCTCTAGAAATCAGTTTTCTCTTTATATCTATTATTGATTCTAACCTTGGGAAAGCTGGCCTATTATCCTTCAAGCCTTGCTGAAAATGAGGTACTTGGGGTCAAGAAAAAAAAAAAAATACCCACTAGTAATGCTCAGACTCTGGGAATAAATGATCTCCAGGATGCAATTAGCACAATCTTTCACCTGGGAGATGGCAAGGACTAAGAGAAAGAAAAAAGTACCTAGGTTCAAATGATGACTTTTAGAATAATTTTCTGTTCCGGCCACATTTTCCTCTAATGACTAAGCTAATCTAGTCTTGATTAGCATGACCATGAAAATAATTATCATTTATATGCAATTTTAAATCTTAAAAGCCTTTGTTAAAATGTTCTTTCCTGCTTCAGGACATGCAATATTGACTAGAGTAATGAATTCATTATGGTGTTTCTGACTTCTTTTTTACATGATCTCTCTAAATGTATATCTTATAACATATCCAAGTACCAATATTAGGACATAGACTGTATATTGAATTTTTAATGTGTCTTTCTGGCAATTAATATCTTAAAATTTTAATTTATATATAATTTTGGATATGTGGAGGTTTATTTCTGTAATGCATATATATTATAAACTTTTTATGTAGAAAATTATAGTCTTCCTGGTCTTCATTATTTCCTTAATTATATCACTCTTTGTGTCAAAAATGTAAAAATCACTGAACTATAAATACTCACTGGCTATGTTGTCTTGAAGACAGAAAAAAAATGTGATTGTTCTCACCAAATAATAACATTAATAGGCTCACTTCTGTTTTCTAAACAAATGGCTTTTAATGTCTTAGAATTATACTAGCAATAGATGCATTTCCATGCTAATTGCCAGAGTAAAAAATATGAACCTTGTTTTCTGGATGGTAATCTGGAATCATAAATAAATGCCTTGCCAGATCAGCTGAGTAGTGGAGATGAGACTGAAACTGAGTCCTCATTCAAAACTGAACTGTTTCTCATTGATGTGGCCTAGCATACATAAGTGTTTTCTGTACTATCTTTCTATCCCTATATAGGTTGCATAATTTATGAAACACTTCTTTTGTATATTCTCTCTGAAAAAGGCTTTCTATCCATTCTTGTAATGCTTCTGCCTGCAGAATTACAAGTGGATGTGTAGTTGAGGACATGATGTGGGTTCCTAAGACCTCCACTGCCCTGAAATACTATAACGCTGCACTCCCTTCTTTACTATCACTCTTTATAAATATTCTAAGTTAAACTTTTTCTATAAATTAAAAGGAGATCTTACTCTGACATATTAGTTTAAGCAATAAAACATTTTACCACCATTTTTACCCAAAAGATATTGAGATCTACAAGGTCTGATACATAATTAAATTAAGCCAAGATTTATAGAGATACTACTGTATGCAAGGTGCTAGTCCTGACATCAAGAAGTGTAATTTCTTTTAGAAGAGCTAATACAGCAAAGATCATAAATCACTATGTGTCAGATACTATGTCAGATACTTTACATGCAAAGTTCAATTAACCCTCAGAGCTGAATTAGGAGGTAGAGGTCATTATTTCTAATTTACAAATAAGGAAACTAAGGAAAGAAGAGATAAATTACTTCTCTATAATCACATAGCTAAGAAGTGATAAAGCCTAAATATTATGATATGTGTCAAGATAGTAGCAATAGGTTGACTATGATTATCTCTTAGTTAAAGTAAGGGTAGGAAAAGTTTCACAAAAAAAAAATTATACCTGAGCAGGTATCAATTGAAGTTTGAGAGTTTGACACACAAATTAAATAGCACATACAAAATGTTACATAATACACATTAGACATACAATTTTGCTGTGCATTAATCTTAGTGATTCATCTTTAAGATTGATTTGTTGACCACTAAGATGCCAAGCTAAAATTAAATATATCCTTGGCACACAATCATAAATTCTTAAGAAGGTATGCTTTATTTTGGGTGAGTTGGGAAAGGCAGAAGAATTTCTGGAGTAGACACTACATACCCTTTGACATAAAATCATAAATGATGAGAGGCATTGCAAGCCCACAGAGGGGCTGGTTAGCAGTATGGACTCCCAGACAATATCCAACCTAAGGGCTACTCTGACATTCAAATACAATCTTCTTTCAACTCACACTCCGTACATCATAGGTAATGCTTACCACATGCTATTGCCCTTATTCATTTATATAACTCTTTTGGCCGCTACACTACAAACTTCCACAGGCCAGGGAATTGCATTTCACAGCACCTATATACAGTTTCTGATATCTAATAGGCACCCACAGTTTGATGTGGAACTAAATGGGAACCATTCCACTGTCTGATAGCAAGCATCATCCAAAACCGTAATGACAGCCTATTAACCTTGCTTGAAACACCAAATCACTCCATAGGATATATTCTCATTTCCACAGTGACTTGAACCAGAATGTGGTGGTAGATGCCAAAATAGCCAGATGTACTTCTCTATCCATTTTCCTTCGGCTTTTTAGGCCATATGGTTCTCACCATTCCTATAATGAGACTTCAGGATTAAGATTCAGAAGTCCATGGTTTCCAGAAGGCATAGCCCGGACACAGAGCCGAGGCTATTTTTTCCCAAGTTGACTTGGCACTGGATCATGATGAGATGAATTTCTTATGTACAGCAGCAGGCATGGTGCTTTTAAAAAGCAAAATGCTGGAAAAAGAAACCCATTGATAAAAGAAAAAAAAAAAAAAAAGTAAAACTATGCCAGTTTTCTCCAAATAACATCAGAGTAAACTATCATCAAATATAAGTCATTTTCCCCATAAATAACAGCATGGGGCAAATTTATTGCATTCTCAACTCCTTTGAAAAGACTAAAAATAACCTCATAAGGCCGATCTAATTATCCTTCATATATACAGCGACATGTGAACATCAGAGTATGGCATCGGCTAATTGAACAGCTAAGGATGCTGAGGAACTTTAAACAGAAGATTCTGAGAGTATGTGAGCTAATAATGATGACATTAAAAGACTGTACAGATCTTAGCAACATAGTTTGAAGCCCAGATAGCATTGCAAATGACAACAACTGGGTTTTGATGTGTAGATAAAGGTCGAACATAAGGGAACTTTGCCTTCAAGCTTTTTATAATAATGTACCATAAACTCAAGGAAACCTCTTTAATTCCTTAATTTTCTGACAACATACCTTTGCTTACCACAGAAATGTCTTTATTCCTATTTACATTTCAGTAAACTAATTATACAGGCATTTTCCAAGGTATACTGGGAGCATTCCCATTAAACGTCTGCTTTTAGTTATAGTGCTGCTCTGTATGAAAATACAGGTAGTAAATATGTGTAGTACCAGCAAATGTGAATGCTAGATATGAAGAAAATAAAGTAGCATTGAAACTAGACTCTGATTTCTTTCACAAGTTGCCATTATATTCAGATGGTAAAAGCACATACCAACACTGACAAAGTTTAAACACTGGCCAATGCTGTCCAGAAAATTAAACATAAGAGACCAAAGCCCTGACACAGACCACTGAGTATAAAGGCACAGTCTCTATCTTGGTATGAAATCTAAACGTCTGTCATGTCATTGGGTTTCTCACTGTTAGGTTTTTCCGTTTCAGCTAGCCAAAGACATGTAGTTATTATTATTATTTTTTAATGAAAAAGTACTGTTACTTAGAGGAAGCAAGCTAAGCCATAAATGGCAAAAATACTTCACTACACTTGACCTGTACCTATCTCTTTGCCCGACTTTCCTAAAAATGTTAGAATTTTAAAAATACTACATTATCAACCTGATGGGGAACATAAAAATACATTTTTTGGGGGGGAAGGAAGATAGCAATCTGAATCTGTGTCACTAATCTGCTTTCCAATGCACATTCTTGCTATAATTAACTCACTGCTCCTACCTTATTTATGTGGTCTTTCAAGACCTATTTAGCTAAATACTCCCATTTTACAGAGGCCATAAACTATGAACCATATACAACCCCCAAAGGGGGTTATCAGCACTGGCTCCAGGCCAGGCCTTCAGATGTGGTCTCATGTCCCCCATCCCAATACACTGAGTCTGATCCATATTTGGGGGACAAAGAAACCAAAGGCTATAAAGGGAAAGCTTCCTCCATATTTGAGGCTCAGGATTTGGAAATAGGCTCCCCTGAGACACTGTACTAGTACATGTCAAACATCTGAAAATAAATGGGTTTATCCTGAATCTCTGAGTACTCCTGTATATTTTTAGGTTGCCTGGTAAATTCTGTAATATACCAATACCTCAAATATAAAAAGAGCTGGTATATAATTCTACTAGCAAAGAGTTACATTAAAAGTTCATGAAGAAGATATGATTGATGTGGGAAAGAAGGTCAGTCTGGTAGTATAATAAGCATACATGGAATGGAGAAAATCTGAAAGAAACAAGATTGAGTAAAAAAACTAGTATAAAAACCATACTAATAAGCAAGACTGTCTAGTAATAGCAGGCAAGGATTTGAAAAATGAAACTGAACTGGCTAAAATCAGAGATGATTTTTAGATGAAAAAGGTTTCAAATTGTATGAATGTCTCAAATACAAGTATACCAATATATTGAAAAAATAAGGTATATTGAAGTTTTGACCAGGTTCAGTATGAAAAAAAAAACAACACACATCATGATCAATTAATAATATAAGGAAATATGGTTGCTAGGTATTTGGCTACCTTAGTTAATTTCAAATCTTGTGATTGAGTGATGTTTTCTATTAACATCATAGAAAATAATATTAAAAGGACAAATATATATGGATATATAAAGATTCTTCTATCATTCAGTTTAGAGAAAATTTGAAACTAAACGTTTAATAAACAGAAGAAATAAACATATTTTAAAGATTTTTTGATAACATGAAAATGTACAAATAATAATGTTAAGAAAAAAATATGATTTTTTTTAATCCTATAGAGGAAAGATTAAAATATACCTAACATGCCCAGCTGGTGTGGCCTAGTATTTGAGCATTAACCCCTAAACCAGAAAGTCACAATTTGATTTTCACAAATTCTGGGCACATATTTGGGTTGCAGGCTCAGTCCCCAGTAGGGTGTGTGAAAGAAGCAGCCTATCAATGATTCTCTCTTATCATTGATGTTTCTATCTCTCCCTTTCCCTTCTCTGGAATCAATAAAAATATATATTTTTTTAAAAGATGTACCTGATGTTAATAAAAATTATGATTGAAAAATAGAAACATACATAATTTTAATTTTATTCTTTGTACTTTCTGTACTTCCCAAATACTTTAAAATTATTTTCTTATAAAATATACATTTTAAAAGGTTTAAAATCATCATGAACCAAAACAAACAAACAAACAAAAATTCCCAATAAAGAGGTACTGATTTCAAAATATCCTTACTATTTCTTAGAAGAAATTCCCAATTCCTATGTTTCCTAATTCTTTATTAAATAATTCACTTTTCTGATCATTAAGAAACATAAATTTAACTCATCAATAGTGTGGGATTAAGGTTGTCATGGGAGTCTCTAGAGATGGAATATCAACTCAATGGAGATAAGGGATTAGAAGAAAGGACTGGGAATTTCTTTATTCATCAAAAGTTTACTCTTTCAAAAAACATCAGCTATAGAATAGGTACAGAAGTCAACTAGTTTCAATATGGTTAAGAAAAAGAATTCCCAGTCTTTTTATGTGACAGAATCTGTGCCAGGCTGTATCTGTTCAAAGCAGGGACCATGAGAAGAAGGTCTGTGATCCACTTACATTTTTCAGTTCCAACCAAGACAAGATATATCTACTGATCCCCAACTGTGTGCCTGCCTGACATGGGCCCCAGAGAGAACCATCTTTTAATTGCTTAAAATGATCAGAAATAAAAATGTTTTCATTGTAATTATGTAAATGCAACTGGGAGAGTTAAGGGCTGAAGGAACAAGTCACAAAATTAAACATGAATAAACAATTTACTGAATCCTCTTTACTCTGACAATGAACAGCCCAATAAAATATAAAAATGTGGACATCATCTGGTCCCCAGGGTGGTTTTCTGTCATACCCAAAAGACTCAAAGCCTTATGATTCTATTTTGGTTCTATCCAATTTCAACTCAGCTAGGCTGGAGAGGTTTCTAATCCAATCGTGCGTGTGTCCTGGCTAGAGTGGACAACATAATAGAGCTGTGGCTGTTTTGACAGTGTTCTTTTCTTTGATAGGTTCCGGTTATGCAGTGCCAGCTATGAATTAGATATCAAGTTATCCTTGGTTTGGTAATAATTCACCTGTTTTATATGATGCCAGGGGAATAAAAGATGCCTTGGGATCCACTCATGCCCTCCAGCTCTACTATAGATACTTTTTTTAAAATCACTTTCAGAAATACTACATTTCACTTTATACACGTCCTACCAATGTTTCTTCAAGAACAAAAAGTTCAATTCAGATCAAACCAAAGAGTGACTCATAGGGAAAGGTGTTAAGAAATGGACTGCAATCCAACTCTTCTCCTGACTGAGGTGTAATGCCATTTTTCTGTTTAACTGAGCTGCTAAGCCTGACATAAATGGACTTCAAGCTCCAGCCTTTCCTACATCTATAATCAAATACCTTGCTACTTTTTGCAACCCAGTTTGTGCCCCAGCCATAGTAAGTTTCTTATAATTGCTCAAGTCTATGTGCTTTCTGAGACATACTGTGACTCCTCTGCTTTCTCTCTGGTTAGTCATGATCTCTTGTTCCTCTTTATCTCCCCTACACTACGCCAAACTTCCTCTGTGTCATTCCTACTCATTCACCAACACTCAACCTAGGTTGTAAAAAAATAAATTCCCCCAAAAGGAAAATTTGGGTTTTTCCTAAGACCTACCAATCTTAGGCTCTCTTCAACAATTTAGTTGATGAAATGATCATTCCTTGAATCTGTTAATAATACAGTAAACGTGTCATACAGTGTTGTCCAGAGATAAACCACCTTGGCATTGTCACTGACAGAGCCAGAATAGACAGACCGTTAAGCATGTGCTAAAATTGTAGCAGCATGTGTCCTAAAGAAAGAAGGCATTTTCTGTGGCTATCTGATTGAGCATAAAATTTTCAGAGAAATTTAAAAATTCCTGCAATTGATTACTTCCTGATTGGTAGTAGGAAGTGCTCCATGGATCAGCTTGCCAAAGAAACAACTATAATTGATGAAAGGTATATTTTTTTTTAAAAGTTTGAGGTCTCCAAAAGTTATTTCAAAGGCACACAGCAAATTAAAAAACATACATCCGCCGAAACCAGTTTGGCTCAGTGGATAGAGCATCAGCCTGTGGACTGAAAGGTCCCAGGTTCGATTCTGGTCAAAGGCATGTACCTTGGTTGTGGGCACATCCCCAGTAGGGGGTGTGCAAGAGGCAGCTGGTCAGTGTTTCTCTCTCTTCAATGTTTCTAACTCTCTATCCCTCTCTCTTCCTCTCTGTAAAAAATCAATAAAATATATTTAAAAAACAACAACAACATACATCCAAGAGAATATACTAAATCTCAGGAAGAACAGTCCTGGCCCCAGTCAGCATAATGAAAGCTCCAAACTTGACAGATGTAGCCAAGAAGATGGTGCTCCCAGGCTCCCAAGCTCAGGTGAAAGGCTACATTATTTTCATGGGATTGGGCAGGCAGCATTTCTCATTACCCCAGGCTCTGTGTTATTGGAACTAAATTCCAGACAAGTACAGCCAAAGGATTTGGGGCTCCCTTTGCCCACCTAATTACTTCTTATAGGTCAGACACAGTACCTCATGTGTAAGAGAGAATACAGAGGGCCCAGCTCACTAGTAGAACAGAGGTTCAGTATAAGGGAAGCAAGCCAAGAAGGCCTAAGGCTACCACCTCCCTCATGGGCTGCTCAAAAAGGAGGACTGTCACTCTGGGGAAAGGAGGACACTGTCCCACACATAGCTCTGGAGCAGTGGCTCAGAGATTTTACCCAGAGGGGAGGAGGGCCGTTAAGAACAGAGCTCTGAAGCTCTCCCCGGATGAACTGACTGTATTTGAAACAGTGTGGGGAAGGGAAAGCCTGCAAGTGCTCTCATTAAACGATGGAGGATCTGGTGGTGAGTAAGGAAAGAGAGGCTGGCAAACAACAGGCCGGGTAGTTTACCAGCGAGAACCAGAGAAAGCACAACTAAGAAGTGTCCTCCCAGAGTCATACGTAATCTCAGACTGGCCTTCACAACGAAACCAGCAAAAACCTTGGATTTAATTGGATCAGACTGTGAATTGATCTATGCCCCAGGGCATTATGGATACAATATTGTAATCAGACAGCAATTAGTAGAGCCTAACAGCTGAGCATGATGCCCATAGAGGCAGCTGGCCTAATAAGAGTGATCAAATCAAGAGACAGTCAATAAGAACCCTGCTAAAGAACTATCACCCAGTGTGGCTATGCATGGGCAAGGTTTCCCCTCTGAACAGAGATATCAGAGGCTCCAACTGTGGGGGGAAATATACCTCATAAAAATAGGCAGAGTCTCTGAACAAATAAACAAGAACGAGGGAGGAAGAGCACAGATGCATTGGAGGAAGAAAATGGCATCGGATAACAACTTGAATTCAAATAAACAAATAAATATAGCCAGAAATGGCAAGTAAAAGTGTTAGCTTAGCAACAAGTTCTCCTTTTCTCTTAAATTTCTTTATAAAAATAAAATTAAAAGAAATAATTATTATAACAATAGGTTGTTGTTTTTGAAACATGTATAAATATAAAGTGTACAATGATAATAACACAATAATGGGGAGGAAGAACAGTGCTGTATAAAAGTACTTTCCTTTGTATCACCAGAAATAGTATAAGTTGAAATATGTTCTGATAAGGAGGGTATATATGATAAGTCCTAGAGAAAGCTAAGAAAATAACACAAAAAGTACAGAGGAAAACATCAAATTAAAAGAAAAACAATATATTAACAAATTAAAATTGAACATCTTAGAAAGTACTCAATACAAAGTGATAATAGAGAAATAAAGGAAGACTACAAGAATAAAAATATATGAGATTTATGGAAAGCAAAATTAAAACAACTGACATAAATCCACCCAGCTATATCAATAATAGTATTAACTGTCATTGTATTGGAAAGCCAATCAAAAGGCAGAGACTGTCAGATTGGATATAAAACAAGATCCATATATATATATACTGCCCATGGAACACACACTTTAGATTCAAAGATAGATATAGGTTGAAAGTGAAGAGATATAAAAAATATATTACAGAAACAGCAACCATAAGAAAGCTGCTGTGGCTCTAAGAACATCAGAGAAAATGCACTTAAAATGTCACCTGAAAAGCAGGCGGGAAGGGAGTGCATTCAGGACCTTTCCAAGCAGGGCTCTGCAAGGCCTGTGACCTCTGCCCAGGTGGCTCCGCCCCCGCCCAGGTGGCTCCGCCCCCGCCCAGGTGGCTCCGCCTCCACGCAGGATCCAAATTTCTTCACCTTGGGATTGTGGTCCACCAGTGCAGGGCCCCAGGGGCTGCTGCCCTGGCATTGCTCCTGGCCAACACAGACATATTTTTGCCCAAGCCCCAGCGAGCAACCCTGGAGTACCTGGAGGAAATAGAGCTTAAAACACTGGAGAAGGAACCAAGAATATTCTAAGCAAAGGAGCTCTGGAAGAAGAATGGCGCTGTGACCATGGTTGTGCAAAGGCCAGGCTGCTTCCCCTGTTGAGAGGAGGCTACGGACCTGTCCTCCCTGAAGCCCAGGTTGATTGAGCTGGGTGTGCTCCTCTATGCAGTGGTGAAAGAGCAAGTTGGGACCAAAGTGGAGGGCTTCCAGCCTTCTTTCAAGGGGAAAATCTTCATCAATGTAAAGAAAAAGTTCCAGGGCTCCCAAAGGCCGAAAATGGTGTTCATGGCTTCCTGGCTGGGCATCCAGATCAGATTCTTCCTGGCCCGGAGGGAGGCTTTTCTGGAAACCTGGAAGGCGAAGGCTTCATCCCCGGAGGCGTTTCTGTTGTGGGATCAGGAAAGTAGGGCATTCTTGAGCACCAAAAAACAGAATTGGAATAAAGTAAACCCTGTTTCCGCCTGGAAGTTGCTAAGAAGATCAAACCACAGACTTTAGCCTCAGAGAAAAAGTGACTGTGAGCTCGGCCCAGCTCAGGGACAAGAGGGACTCACCTGTGTTCACAGATGCTCTGTTTCCACTCGTGTCACTTAGGCCATCTTCTTAGACTAGATCATTCATTAGTTTAACATTGTGCTCCGTTTATGCTCAGGAAGACAAAATAGCCTCAAATAAGACTGATAAAACGCTAAGAAGCGAGTGAGGGGTATTTCAGCTAAAACCTGGGAAACATGAGGCTTAAAGCTGGCCGGTTCACTTCATTACAAACGTATATGGCGTTAAAGGTGCTGTTATTTGAAATGAGTTTTATTTTCATGACTTTAAAGGTCCAAGAAAAGTTGGTGATTGAATAGGAAATTAAGTACAAAAGGCTTTTGTCTTGTGTGTTTTCTATAATGATTTGTTATATAATGTTGAAGTAATGACATAAAGGAATTGATGTGCTCTGAATGTTATCAGAGATAAAGAGGGACATAACCTATATAATAAAATAGTAATATGCAAATCTACCAAATGGCAGAACAACCGGTTGCTATGATGCACTCTCCCACAAGGGAAGCACTGCTCAGCCACAAACCAGGCTGATGGCGGGTGAGCACAGCAGCTGGTGGCGGGAGCCTCTCCCACCTCTGCAGCAGCACTAAGGATGTCTGACTAACAGCTTAGGCACGTCCCTAAGCCATCAGTCGGACATTTCTCAAGGGCTCCCAGACTGTTAAAGGGTGCAGGCTGGGCTGAAGGACACACCCCTCCCCCGCCCACACACACACACCCAAGTGCTAGTGCACTAGGCTTCTAGTTATAACGATAAAGTGACAATCCATCAAGAAAATATAATAATTATAAACATGACTAGGGCCCAGTACATGAAATTCATGCATGGGGGTCCCCTCAGACCAGCCTGCACCCTCTCCAATCAGGGACCCCTTGGGGGATGTCTGACTGCCGGTTTAGACATCCCTCTTGCAATCTAGGATGGCTGGTTTCTAACCACTCACTTGCCTGCCTGCCTGAGTGCCCCTAACCCCTCTGCCTGCCTGCCTGATGGACCCTAAATGCCTCTGCCTGCCTGCCTGATCACCCCTAACTGCTCCCCTGTCTGCCTGATTGCCCCTTACTGCTCCCCCCTGCTGGCCAGTTCACCCCCAATGACTCTTCCCTGCTGGCCTGATTGCTCCTAACCCCTGCCAGCCTGATGGCCCCTTAACTGCCACTGCCTCCACCCCCACCACAATGGCTTTGTCTGGAAGGAAGTCAGACATTTGTAAGATGGCCGGTCTAATCAGCAAATTGCCCTTGTATTAGTATAGAATAAGATTTCTTAAATGGGGGGCAGGAAAGAAAGTCTTTTTCATCAGGAGGAGATGCTCTTGGCAGACAAAAATACACAATCCCTATATCTGGACTGATAGCCAGCCATATGCACTATACCACCAAACCAGTTATTAAAAAATTGAACCACTTTTTTATACCTTATACCAAACAGCCATTGCCCTTAAAACCCCTCCTTAATGGGGACCTTAGATTCTGCCTTCATAGTTTCACCCAGATTAGCTTCTGAATGGTCAGTTTCGATGCCAGTCAGCATCAAAAGCTTCGCCTCCTAGGCAGCCATTGGCTACTCATAGTTCACCCAGATTTAGTTCTGATTGGTTGGTTTCTATGCCAGTCAGCATCTCCAGACCAATCTCTGGGCCTCTCTCCAGGCCTATCTCCAGGCATGATTCGCAGCTTCCATGGTAGCTGCAGATCAGGCCTTGTGTTTCTCTCTTTCTGGGCCTCTCTCTGGGCCTGATCCACAGCCACCATGGCAGCAGCAAGGTTGTTTGTTCTCTGGCCTGGCACAGGATGGAGGCTAATGACCTTGCTGCAACCGCCTCACCCTGCCCACCTTCTGCTGCCCTGCCCACCGGCCACCAGCTTTGCTGTGATAGGAGCCTAGGGGCCTCGAGGGAGGGACCAAGAGGTGCTCCATGAACTTCCTGGTGACCAGTCATCTGTCTGGTCATTTAGGTCATGATGGTCCCTGGCCTTTTATAATGTAGATTATAATGTAGGTATGCACATAAAAACAAAGCCCCAAATACATAAAGAAAAACTGACAGGATTACAAGGAAAATAGCTCATAAATAATAAAAACTGAAGACTACTATAGCCACTTTCAATAAAGAATAGAACTAGAGGTAAAAAGAGATGTTTGTAATACTTTCAACAATAAAGAAATAACAAAATGAATAGAACTAGTTGAAAGGAAACCAAAGTCTCGAACAACATTATAAACCATTTAGATTGAACCAATACTTGTAGAACACTTCACCAAAAACAATTGAATGCAAATTATTCTCTAGTATACATATAATATTTTTCAGTAGAGACTATAAACTGGCCTTAAAAGAAATATTAACATACTTAAAAGAATTAAAATTATACAAAATGTAATATCTGACTATAATGAAATGAATTTTTTAAAAAATGATAAAAAAATTTTTCGAAAATTAAAAAATGTGGAAATTAAGAAACACTTCTGTTTTTAAAAATTAATTAATTAATTTATTTTATTGTTTAAAGTATTACAAATAATAGTACATATACCTCCTTTTTTTCACTTTGACCTTCTCCAAGTCTCCCCTACCCCCTGTCACATGCCCTCACCCCCCCCCCAGTGTCTTGTGTCCATTGGCCGTGCTTATATGTATGCATACAAGTCCTTCAATTGATCTCTATCCCCCCTCCCCAACACTCCCCAGTCTTCCCACTGTAATTTGACAGTCTGTTCAATGTTTTACTGCCTCTGTATCTATCTTCTTTTTATTCAGGAAGATATGTAATACTTTCAACAATAAATATTGAAAAATATATAAAATTTAAAAAAAAAAAAACCAAAAAATTATTAACTGCTATCTAAACTGGCCCCACAATTATTAGGTTCTCTATGGGCATTGCTCATGCTGCTCAATCTGCTTCAATTATCACTTTGTCTACAACCATTTAAATCTTCAATGCCAGAATAAATTGCAACTTGACATTTTCTATTGTGATGTAAAATACTCTCTTCTTTTGCTGAACTTCCTATGGCATTGCACATCTTAATAGTAGCATTTTATTTAACCTGACTTATAGATATTTGTCCTCCTGTGAACTCATGCTAGTTGACCTTATTTCTTTGTGTTTTATTTATTTCTGCAATCTTCAGGAGAGCCCCATGATACCTTGAATAAAATATTACTTAATAAAAATTTTTAAATAAATAAGCTGAATTTTCTCTTTGGAGTGACTTTTTTGACATGTACAGCAAACCTATCAGTCAACTTACTGAAAACTAGGTGTAGCAAAATCAATTCGTTTAATAAACCATCATTTGACTTCTCAGTATAGGTTGAATCCAATCAATGTGTAACTACCAAAGGGATGAGAGATTAAGAAGAATGATGGAGAACTAAGCATATGTAAGCACCTACTGTACGCCAGGCATATTATTCTAAATTTATTCTGAATAATCCATATTTTACAGATATATAAAGAGAAGTTAAATAACCTACACAGGTCTGACCATCCTTTTTTTGTTGGTTTCCTCATTAGTGGGTGGTTGTTGTTTTTTGTGTGTGTCCTCCTTCCACCCAGGTGTGCTTTTAAAAATGTTGATGTAAATACTTGAACCAAAAATAAAATAGAAAAAATTATCAGATAATTTAGAAATGATTTCAAAAGATAAACATTTATCAGTATTGTTGAGGATTATCCACTTCAATTCTGTGTTCTATTGTAATTAAAGTGGGGCCAACATTTTCAGTCTACTGCTTTTGACACAATACACTTGTAAATGGAAAATACATGATGTGGAAAGCAAATATTTTTGCTGGGCCTTTGTTAATTTACCTAATGATAGACTATGAATATCTCTTTTTTGTTGTTGTTATCCCAATCAAAATAAATTTTACTGAAGTAAAGGACATTCAAAAAGGAAGTAATAAAATATTGAACATGATTTAGTTCACCTGCATTAAAAATAAACACAGTAGAAAATACACTTAAAGCTGTGTTATACCCTGAAGTATAAAATATATCCCCAGTTCCACAAAACCCCTAAATGACACAATGCATGTAATATGACAGTCATGGAATAATGTAAGCTCTTAGTCCATTTTCTTAAGTGGCATGGTTTCTAGCAACTCCCCTCTATGATTCCATCTACTGCATGGAAGAGCCTTATATTCTCCTTTGATGATTAAATAATATAGTTAAAAGGCAACACAGAGATGAAGGAAGTGCAAAAAACAGGTGTAGAGAAAAAAAACTGTCATGTAAAACATTAACACCTAGGAACACTGCATTATTTTGCAAAAATGATGCATAATTAGGGCACAATAAATCTCTGACACTCTCTCTCCCTTGATTTTAATTCCAAGCATCGGAATTAAAAAGGGATTAAAGAATGTTGCCGAAACCGGTTTGGCTCAGTGGTAGAGCATCAGTCTGCGGACTGAAGGGTCCCGGGTTCGATTTTGGTCAAGGGCATGTACATTGGTTGCAGGCACATCCCCGGTGGGGGGTGTGCAAGAGGCAGCTGGTCGATGTTTCTCTCTCATCGACAATTCTAGCTCTCTCTCTCTTCCTCCTCTCTGTAAAATATAAATAAAATATTTTTTTAAAAGAATGTAGTGGTAAGCATCCTTGAGCATAGCTTGGCATGCCAAAGATGAAATTGTTCTCTGAGTCTTCCTCACCTGGAGTCATTTTATGTCTCCTGAAGAAAACAAACAAACAAACAACAACAGCAGCAAAAAAAGACAGGAGACTAGCAGAAAAGTAAAGTGAGAAGTATTTGAGTTTTAATGGAAGGAATGTCTTGTTCTATGATTCAAACTTCCTTCAGAAATCCCTTAAAACTCAATGTATTTTAAATTCAATAGAGGTTAAACAAGCATCTGTTATATATTGCCCAATCTATGACTCAAACTCGCTGTGGTTTCCAGTGAGACAGCTGTTCCCCAACTCCTTCAAAGGTTCTAAAATAAATTAAAGGAAAAGTAAAGCCTAGATGATTGCCAAGTGGAAGGAACATGTGAAACAATAAAGTTATTAAAGGAAAAAGTATGGGGAATAGAAAAAGTATCCTCCAGATGTTAGAAATTGTGGCGGAACAGCATCTAATACAACAAAAATGTTCAATGAATATATTATTTTGTTATGTGTTTATTAGGGAATCTACCTCTCTCTTTTTAATGCTTTTATTGACTATTATTTTATTTTATTATTATTTTTTAAATATATTTTATTGGTTTTTTTACAGAGAGGAAGGGATAGAGATAGAGTGCTAGAAACTTCAATGAGAGAGAAATATCCACCAGCTGCCTCTTGCAACCCCCGCCCCCACACACACACAGGGGACCTTTCAGTCCGCAGACTGATGCTCTACCACTGAGCCAAACCAGTTTTGGCCTTTTATTGACTTTTAGACAGAGAGGAAAGGAGAGGGAGAGAGAGACAGAAACATCAATGAGAGAGACACATCAATCGGTTACTTCCAGCATGCCTCCTACTGGGGATTGAGCCCACAATCCAGGCATGTGATCTGACTGGAAATCAAACCAGGGATCCATGGGACTATACTCAATCAATTAAGCAACACTAGCTAGGCTAGGGCAGTGGTCAGCAAACTGTGGCTCGTGAGCCACATGCAGCTTGAGAGTCGCAATTTGCCCCTCCATTGACTAATGAGTTTGCCAACACTGGGCTAGGGCATTTATCTTGTCTGCTGATTTTTGGTCAGTCCCTAGCCCAATGCCTGCCTTATAATGGGAACTGAATTTTTTTTTAAAAAAGTTATGTGTTTTGTTTTTTGTTTTTTAGTGTTCCACAATGCAAAATACTGGGCATTATTTCTGGGTTATTTTCAAATGTTTATACCTCAAATTATATAAATAAAATGCAAGCCAATAGATATTTTTATCTTTCAAATAAGATATTTTATCATAACCTATTTTTAATCTATGTTGACAAGAGAATTATAGCTTGAAAAAAGTGTTTTACCTTATGGATCCAAACAGGAGTGTTTTTCCAAAGACCTGTTTGTTTCAAAATGGAGGCGAAAATAGCAATGACTTATCTTTTTACTAGAGGCCCAATGCACAAATTTGGGCACAGGTGGGGTCCTTCGGCCTGACTGGCGATCAAGGCTTATCGGGGAGCTGGCTGGCAGGGGGGAGAGACTGCAGAAGGTTGGCCAGCTGGTTCCTCCATTGGGACCAATCTGGGGGCCCAGGTGAGCTGGAGGAGGAATGGGCCATAAGAGGTTGGCTGGCCGGGGGGAGGGGCAGTGGGAAGTTGGCTATGGGAGTGCACTGATCACCAGAGGGCAGCTCCTGCATTGAGTGTCTGCCCCCTGGTGGTCAGTGTGTGCCATAGCGACTGGTCAACTGGTTGTTTTCATTGTTCAGTCATAACGGTTGCTTAGGCATATATATATTTTATACTAGAGGCCCAGTGCATGAAATTCGTGCATGGGTAGTGTCTCTAGGCCTAGCTGGCAATTAGGGCAGATCAGGGCCTTTCAGCTGCCAGCCAGGACCTAATGGTTAAAGCACTGACTGATACAGCAAAAAAACAATATTGAATGAGCTGTTATAAGAACTATATGGGAAGCAGAGCTTTTCAAAAGTACAAATGACCAAGCACAGTCCATCTTGTATTCTAATTAGGTTTGTATTTCTTTTCAGTATGGGCTAAATATACTTTTTTTTTTTCATGAAAGTTCCCAATTAATATTGTTGAAGGTTGGGGGGAAAGGCTTTAATGTCAGCTGGAAGGTCAGAACCAGATATTTGAAAAACATGGATATAACACACATACACACAAATTCAAATCAAGCCTTTATTAAATGGCTTTTCTCAATATTGTCCAATTCTAGTTCACTTCCTCTATCACAGCCATGCATCATGTTCATCAACAAATCCTAATTTTTTAAAAGCACCACACAGCTTTGAGAAGTAAAACAAATAAAAAACAAACAAACAACAACAACAAAAACACTTCACAATTTTGAATGCTCTGTTTCTTTGTTCCCACAGTGGCTTTTCTTAATTGGAAGTTAACAGGGAGTCCGAGATCCCCTGGTTCTCCCCAAATAATACACGTTACCCTGGCACTTCCAGGTGGCCTGTTTGTCTCCTCTCCCTCCAAAGGCACACTTAAAATGATTAGGCAGGGCCAGAAATGCCCCTCTCTTAACTCCCTGGCATCTTTCTTCCTTGCCCCTACAGAGTAGAACTTTAAGTTCACTATTGTGAGCATGAATGAAAGAACTGAGGCCATTACTTTTTTAAAATTAAGTAAATATCTTATAGAACCATCCAAAAGAACAACTAGGATTTTAGCAACAACCTTTGTCTAAGAATATTGTTTACCATCATCCCACAGTCTTCCTCCTCAACCCAAATTGCCCATCATCCTGAGTTTCATGTTCAACTTTCTCTGAAATCTATTTTTATAAATTTTATTGTATACAGAGAATTTTGAATTGTGTTTAAGTTTTGAGTCTTATTATGCAGTATCTAATCTTTCAGAACTCTTTTCACTTATTACATTGTTAATATTCATTCAGATAGTTGCATATATCTGGAAGTCATTCATTTCAGCTACTGTTTCATATTCCAGTGTGGCTTCATTTCCCTTTCATACTTGTTTTTGACATGTTACCCCTAAAGTCATCATTAAACTTGGTAATTCACACTTAGAAACTTTATTATTTCAATGTGAAATACATCATGAAATAAGGTTTTACAATCAAATATTACCTACTCCCTCAATAATTATGTGGGCAAGATTGATGTATTCACTCTCCACAAAAATACTCCCACAGAAGCTCAGGTGGAAAGGCCATTCATTGTATCTCCCTTTCATTAAAAACAACAACACCAACAAATGGAAAAAAAAAAAAACCCAAAAGATCAATTTTTCACCAATTCAGTGATTTTAATATTAAATTGTCTTTTGTTAGGAGATAGAGAAAAAAAAAAAAAAGAGGTTAATTTTACAATCTCCACTTCCTGAAATGTGGTTTCAGGCTTAAGTAGTTGGATTTCTTTTTGAATGGATCCCTCTCCATGGAGGCCTTATAGTTCATAGGGACTGCATTTATGACTGTACAACTCTGAGCTGCTGTTTCTAAAATGGCAGGCTTTTAAAAGCTGCACACCTCCTGCCAGTGTAGGACCAGTGCCAGATTATTTTATGTGCCAGTGGGCAACGTGACTCTCAGGCCTAAACACATGAGATTCCAGCTCTCTACTATTGGAGGGCTAATCTTGCTTATCTTGGACACAGACCAAGGTCCCATCAGTCCCTTTGATTAAATTGATTAGCATTTCTCTCTGCCTCATCTTGTTAATTGAGATTTTACAGGTGTCGTATTGGTCATCATTACTGAAAGGAGGACAGAGCCTTCACTCTTGGTCCCTCATCCTCCCCCTAATTCAGTGTATTTACAGAAATAGAACATTCTGCAATAGGTTAGACACTTCCTCCTTCACACACAACTTACTAAGTGTGTTCCACATTCCTTGATGCAGGTACTGTTTGTCTGATTTTAATTTAACGCTAACTAATAATTGCCTGTGCACAGTAATGGGAGGGAGGGGAGGGAAAAATAGAAATTACAGGAAATTCAAGGAGCAACTATAGGTAGATAGTCTTACAGAATAAGGCAAGTACATAGTCTAAAGTCTGAACATCCTGGGCTGTGCCTTGCAGCCAGTGTCTAGCTGTGTGAGTTCCTGTAAAGCATGTATCACTAGTTTTTACTGTTTTAAAGAGAAAATTTTCAGTGAATGGAATTGGGATTAGTGGGATGATTCATTTCAGGCCTACAGCCTAGTTGGCCTTCCTAGATCCTTGACCATGAAATGCTCCTTCCTGCTTGGAGTCTGAGATGCTGCTTCATCTAACGCATGTGTCCCCCAAACTTCTCTCTCCCTGGTCCCTCAGACAGACTTTCCAATACTTAATCCCTACTGGCCCTTCAGAACTCAGTTCAAAAACCCTTCCTAGGAAAAGATTTCCCTAATCATCCCTAGCTACGTGCTTCTTCACCTTCCCTGCAGTTGGTATGCTTGTGTTAAATAACCATGGTTCATGTTAACCTCTTCAGATAGAAACTAAGTTGAGGACAATGGCCAAATCTGTCTATATATACTTTCATCCTTTGCAAATAACATTCAGGTAACACATGTTTATAGAATAAAATAGTACATGTACAAACTCAAATATTTTATATAAATATATATTTACTAGAGGCTCAGTGCATGAAATTAGTGCACGGGGTGGGTGTGTCCCTCAGCCCAGCCTGCACCCCCTCCAATCTGGGATCCCTCGGGGAATGTCTGACTGCCAGTTTAGGCCAGAACCCATAGGTGTGTGTGTGTGTGTGTGTGTGTGTGTGTGTGTGTGTGTGTGTGAGGATGGAAGTCTAACAAGTCTGGACTGCTAGCTCCCAACTGTTCGTCTGCCTGCCTGCCTGAATGCCCCTAACCACTTCTGCCTGCCAGCCTGATCGACACCTAATCATTCCCTTGCCAACCTGATCAACGCCTAACTGCTCCCCTGCCAGCCCGATTGCCCCTAACTGCCCACCCCCTTATCGGCCTGGTCACCTTTAACTGCCCTCCCATGCTGGCCTGGACACCCCTAAATGCCCTTCCCCGCAGGCTTGGTCACCCCCAACTGCCCTCCCCTGCTGGCCATCTTGTGGCTGCCATCTTGTGTCCACATGGGGATGGCCATCTTTGACCACATGGAGACAGCCATCTTGTGAATTGCCATGATGGTCAATTTGCATATTACCTCTTTATTATGTAGGATGATGTTTATAGAATTTCTAATATCTAAATATTTTTTAATGAGAATCTTAGTAATTATTAAATTCTTTTTTAATTGAAAAATATACCATATTTTGCACTAGAAACCACAAAGAAGAACTCAGAGAGGGGGAGAATATGGTGGCTGGCAGGATGGAGGTGAGCGAGAGGGTGTAAGTGAGTGAGGGCGTGAAAGGAGAGTATGTGGATGAGTGAGGTGTGTGTGAGTGAATAAGGGATAGTTAAATCCAGAAGGAGTAGCAGGTTCTGGCAGACCAGGCTTTCCTAGACAGGGAGTACCTACCACTGCTGTGGGCACTCCCCAGGCTGCAGAGATCAGGCACTGAGCCAATGCCATCTTGCAGGGGAGAGCAGCCTTTTTTAGGAACTCATCAGCGCCACCACCCAGACTGGCCTTGGACACTGCCCATGCAGCCACTACAGCCAAAATCCTGCTACCCTGCCCAAAGACCTGCAGATCCTAGGACGTCCACCTCCAAGGGTGCACGAATCGTGCAGCAGTAAGTGTGACTTCCCCCCTTTCCAGCTGCCAGCCTCCAGACATCTCAGTTGCACCTCCTGAACCCACCGCCCCACAGGCTACTCTTGGGTGCCACTGTGAGCCTCTGCTGGGTGCGTTCTTGTCTAAACAAGGACGCAGAGCTCCGGCAGTAGAAATTTTGAATTCCACCTTCCTGACTGCCTGCCCATAGATACCTCAGTCACATGTCTTCAGCACAAGGGACTCTCTGAGTGCACTGCCCTGGCAAACGTTTCCCGGGAGCTTCTTTGAGCTGCCACTGGGTGAGCACAAATTCAACCAAGGGTGCAAGGCCCCAGCAGAAAAAACTGAGTCTTCTCATTCCACCGCTACCTACCTCTGGACACCATAGTCGTGCTTTTCCAGTGCACAGGCCTCCTGAGCTCACCACCCCAAAGGTGGCTCTTGGGGTGCCTCTGTGAGCCCCTGCTTGGCACGCTCATATCCAAACAAGAGCACACAGCCCTGGCAGTAGAAATTCAGATATCACCCTCTTCTGGCTGCCTGACCACAGACAGTTCGGTCAGGGAGCTTCAGCGTGAGGGCCCCTCTGAGTGCACCAACCTGGAAAATGGTTCCTGGGTGCCTCAGTGAGCCACCACTGAGCATTCACAAATCCAACCAAGAGTGCAAGGCTCCAGCAGAAAAAAAACTGAGTCTTCCTCCTCCACAGCTGCTGACTGCCAGACATCACAGTCGCACCTTTCAAGTGTGGAGGCCTCTTGAGCCCCACCACCAGACAGGCAGCTCCTAGGTGCTTCTGTGAACCCCTGCTGGGCATGCGTAAATTCAACCAAGGGCACAAGGTAGCAAAAATTGAGACATCCCTCCCCCCCTCTCCCCCCAAAGCTGCTGACCTCTGGATACCACAGTTGTCCCTTTCCAGCATGAAGGCCAACTGAATCCACTGCCCCTATAGGCAGCTCCTGGGTGCCTCCTTGACCCCCCGCTGGGCACACTCATATCCAAATAAGGGCGCACGGCTTTGGCAGTTGAAATTTGGACTTCTACATTTCTGGATGCCTACCCACAGACACTGTGGTCATGTGGTTTCAGCATGCAGGCCCCCTGAGATTGCCACCCCAGCAGGCAACTCCCGGTGCCTCTGTGAACTGCCATTAGGCTCGCTTGTATCCAACAAAGGGTGCAAAGCCCTCTCAGCAGAAACTCGGACCTCCCCTTCCTTGGCTGCCAACCTCCAGTCACTGCAGTTGCACCAATCCAGTGCACAAGCCTCCTGAGCCCACTTCCCTGGCAGGTAGCCCCTGGGTGCTTCTCTGAGCCACTGCAAGAATATAGTTGGAATATAGTTCCCACAGTACCCTGTTTCCCTGAAAATAAGACCAGTGGCACACAACAATCATTCCAATCCAGCATGTGAGCTCCATGAGCAGACACCCCTTGAGGATGGCTCCTGGGCCCCTCTGTGAGCTGCCACTAACTTGTGCCTCTCCAACCAAGGGTGCACGGCTTCATCAGCAGGATCCACAACTCCCTCCCAGCTACCTACCCCTGGACAGCTTCGTGAGTTGCTGAGAACTTACCTCCCTGGACAAGGTCATATTGTCTCAGCCACAGACTCTGAGATTCCCAAATCCCCAGCTGCTGGATCTTGAACCATCTCGAGATTCAGAGAGGGAAATCACCTTGGCCACAGTTCTTCTGCCTTGACTACAAACTACAAAACATTGACCCACCACTGTCATGGGATTTGGGCCCCTTTTGTTGAATACAGAATGATGGTAATCCACCAAGAGTCACACCACACCAGCCAAAGTCAAAGTACCTTTGCCTCAGGCCCCAAGATGCCTTCCTCCTAGGCCGTTGATTCTGGGAACCCACAGTAAGCACATACCATTGAGACTCAGACAACCTTTTCCACAAGAGTCAGAACCATGATCACATCCAAAACAGCTTGCACAGTGAAGCCGAGGGTGAATCACATTGCCAATCCATGATGAGAATTCATATATGAATATGAAACTAACATTTAAAATCCAACTATATCAAGAGAACCCAAATAGCTCAAACAGGGAGCTCCACTAGATCACCAAGCCCAGAAGACCTGAGAGACTGTACCACTAACACCACCCAAAAAGAACCTGGGTAGCAAAGTAGTTGGATCTAAGACACAGAAACAATTAAAAGGTTACAGGAAAGAAGAGAGAGAGAGAGAGAGAGAGAGAGAGAGAGAGAGAGAGAGAGAGAGAATGCAAAAAAGCAATTTCCAAAGGAAAGAAAAAGAGGAATCACCAGAAATGAAATTAAATAAAATGGAGGCAAGTAACATGTCAGAGAAAGAATTCAGAGTAATGGTTATAAGGATGCTCAATGGCTGGATGACAAACACACACAAGTCATTAAGAATTGTAATGAGCTGAATGAGAATGTCACCAACATGAAAATGGATCAAGAGGAAATGAAGAATGACATAGGTGCAATAAAGAACAAAATTAAAGGCTTAAACAGTAGACTAGAAGTGGCTGAGGACTGCATTAGCCAGTTAGAAGACAAGGTAGGAAAAAACACACAAATATAGCAGCAAGTGAAAAGAAACCTTAAAAAGCAGGAGGAGAACCTAAAGAAGCTTTGGGACAACATGAAATGAAACAACATCCACATAATAGGGCTACCAGAAGGAGAGGAAGCAGAGCAAGGAATAGAAAACCTGTTTGAAGAAATAATGACAGAAAACTTCCCTAATACTGGCAAGAAAAAAACAAGCAAGTCCAAGAAACACAGAGTCCAAAAAAAGATGAACCCAAAAAGACCAACACCAAGACATGTCATAATTAAATTGGCAAACATCAACGACAAAGTGAGAAACTTAAAGGCTGCCAGAGAAAGACACGAAATTACCTACAAGAAATCTCCCATTAGAATAACAACTGATTTCTCAACAGAAACACACCAGGCCAGAATGGAATGGAATAAAATATACAAAGTGATGCAAAACAAGGGAGGGAATCTAAGAATACTATACCCAGCAAGGCTATCATTCAAAATTGAAGGTGGAATCCAGAGCTTCACAGACATAAAAGGGATAAGAGAGTTTATTACCACTAAGACAGCAATGCAAGAAATTCTAAAGGGACTGCTATAAAAAGAAGAAACAGAAAGGCAAAAAGGAACACAAACATAAAGAATAAAAGTTGTGACAATCAAGTACTTATCAATAATAACATTAAACATAAATGGATTAAATGCCAAAATCAAAAGACATAGGATAGATGAATGGATAATAAAACATCACCCATATATTTCCCTTCTGCGAGAAACCCAACTCAGAACAAAGGATTCATACAGACTGATAGTGAAGAGATGGAAACATTTTTTTCATAAAATGGAAATGAAGAAAAAGCTGGGGTTTCAATACTTATATCTGACAAGATAGACCTCAAAGTAAAGGTCATAACAAGAGATAAGGAGGGCCACTTCATAATATAAAAGGGATCAATTCAACAAGAGGATATAATTCTGGTAAACATATATGCACAGAAACACTCAAATACACAAAACAACTCCTGGAAGATATCAAGGAAAAGATTGACAGCAATACAATCATAGTAGGGGACTTTAATACCCACTCACCACTAGATAAATCCTCTAAACAAAAAATAAACAAAGAAACAGCAATCTTAAATGACTCACTAGAGTTGATAAAGACACTACAAGAAAGAGAATTACAGCCAAGACCGGTTTGGCTCAGTGGATAGTAGGGGTGTCGAACTCAATCAGAGAAGGGGCCAAAATCTAAAATCCAGCCTAAATCGCAGGCGGAATGGTTTACTGAACAGTCATAAACTGACAATGTCATAAACTGACAGCGGAGTGCAGTGATGACAGCGCGGTGCGGGCCACATTGCAAGGCCTGGCGGGCTGGATTTGGCCCGCGGGCCTTGTGTTTGACACATGTGGGATAGAGTGTCAGCCTGCGGACTGATTCCGGTCAAGGGCATGTACATTGGTTGCGGGCACATCCCCAGTGGGGGGTGTGCAGGAGGCAGCTGGTCGATGTTTCTCCCTCATCGATGTTTCTAGCTCTCTATTCTTCTCCCTTCCTTTCTGTAAAAACTCAATAAAAATATATTTGAAAAAAAGAAAAAAAGAAAGAGAATTACAAGTCAATATCCCTTATGAACATAGGTGCTAAAACCCTCAACAAAATTCTAGCAAACTGGATCTAGCATTACATTAGAAAGATCATATACCATGATCAAGTGGGATTTATTCCAAGGATGACAGGCTGGTACAATATCCACAAATCAATAAACGTGATACATCATATAAACAAATTGAGAGACAAAAATCACATAACCATATCAAATTGATGCAGGAAAGGCATTTGACAAAGTCTAACACTCTTTTCTGATAAAAATGCTCAGCCAAGTGGGAATAGAGGGATCATACCTCAACATAAGAAAAGCCTTATATGGCAAACCTACAGCCAACATCATACTCAATGGGCAAAACTAAAACCATTTCCTCTAAGAACAGGAACAAGACAGAGATGCCCACTTTCACCACTGCTGTTTGATATAGTACTGGAAGTGTTATCCATAGTGATCAGATAAGAAGAAGAAATAGAATCCATCCAAATTGGAAAAGAAAAAGAAAAATTGTCATTATTTGTAGATGACATGATACTGTACATAGAAAACTTTAAAGTCTTCATAAAAAAGTTATTAGAATTAATAAATGAATTCATCAATATAGCAGGATACAAAATTAATGCCCAGAAATATGTGGCTTTTTTATACACTAATAGTGAACTTAAAGAAAGAGATTAAAAAAACAATCCCATTTACCATCATACCAAAAAATTTATATAGCTAGGAATAAACTTAACTAAGATGGCAAAAGACCTGTACTCAGAAAACTACAGGATACTGAAAAAAGGGAAAAAGGAAGACATAAACAGATGGAGAAACATACCATGTTCATGGATTGGTAGAATCACTAAAATTTCCATACTACCCAAAGCAATCTATAGATTCAATGCACTTCCCATTAAAATACCTATGGCATATTTCACAGACCTAGAAAGAACTCTCCAAAAATTCATCAGGTATTACAAAAAGGCTCAGAATAGCTTCAGAAATTCTGATAAAGAAGAACAAAGATGGTAGGATCCTAATACCAGATATCAAACTGTATTACAAAGCCAATATTCTCAAAACTGCCAGACACTGGCATAAGAACAGACATATAGACCAGTGGAATAGAATAGAGAACCCAGAAATCACCCCAAACCACTATGCTCAATTAATATTTGACAAAGGAGGCAAGAGCATACAATGGACTCAAGATAGTCCTTTCAATAAATGGTGTTGGGAAAATTGGACAGATATATGCAATAATAATAATAATAATAATAATAATAATAATAATAATAAACTAGATCGCCAACTTATACCATATAAAAAAAATAAACTCAAAATGGAGAAGGGATTTAAACATAAGATGGGAAACCATAAAAATCTTAGAGGAATCCATAGGCAACCAAATCTCAGACATATGCTGAAGCAATACCTTCAGTGATACAGCTCCTAGGGCAATGGAAACTAATGAGAAAATAAACAAATGGGACTACATTGAAATAAAAAGATTCTGCACAGCAAATGAAACCATCAACAAAACAACAAGAAATCCCACTGCATGGAAGAACATATTTGCCAATGTTATCTCCGATACGAGTTTAATCTCCAGCATTTATAGGGAACTCATAGAACTTAACAAAAAGAAGATAAAAAATCCAATAATAAAAAAGGGCAATGAACCTAAATAAATACTTTTCAAAAGAGGACTTAAGGAAGGCCTAGAGACATATGAGAACATGTTCCAAGTCACTAATAATCTCAGAGATGCAAATCAAAATGAAAATGAGGTATCATCTCACAACTATAACAATGGCTATCATTAACAAATCAACAAATGACAAGTGCTGGCAAGGGTGTGGAGAAAAGGGAACCCTGGTGTACTGCTGGTGGGAATGCAGACTGGTGTAGCCACTGTGGAGAGCAGTATAGAGTTTCCTCAAAAACTAAAAATGGAACTCCCATTTGACCCATAATCCCACTTCTAGGAATATAACCCAAGAAACTATAAACATCAATCAGAAAGAATATATGCACCCCTATGTTCATAGCAGCACAATTTACAATAGCTAAGACTTGGAAACAGCCTCAGTGTCCATCAGCTGATGAGTGGATTAAAAATTTTTGGTACATCTACACAATCCTACCTAATAAAAGAGTAATATGCAAAATAACCATCACTCCACTACACTCACCAGCCACGCCCACTAGTCAATCAGAACAAGTGCAAATAAACCCAACCAAGATGGCTATAGACACAGAGAGCAGGAGGGAGGCTTAGGTTTCCCAGGCAACAGAAGAAGCCAAGCTTTCTGCCTGCCCTTGCCGGCCTAGCCTTTACTCAAGGCTACCAAGTTTCAATTATAGAAGATACACAAGCCCCAAAAGAAATGGCTGTTGGCCAGGAAGCAAGCAGGAGGCTTGGCTTTGCTTCAGGCTACAAAGATTCAACTGTAGAAGGTAAATAAATTCCAGATACCAGGGCCTCCACTTGGGTTGCCAGGAGGTGTGGCCAGCCTGCAAACCACCACAGGCTCCTCACTTAGGTCACCCCATGCCCCAAAGGAACCCCCACCCTGATCTGGTAGACCCTTCATGGCAAACCAGCTGGCCCCCACCTGTGCACCATGCCTCTATATCCTATCTAATAAAAGAGTAATATGCTGATTGACCATTACTCCAACACACAAGATGGCTGCCCCTATGTGGTCAAAGATCCTGCCCCCATGTGGATACAAGATGACCACCACAAGATGGCCAGCAGGGGAGGGCAGTTGGTATGCACCAGGCCTACAAAGGAGGGCAGTTGAGAGGGACCAGGCCGCAACGGAGGGCAATTGGAGGTGATCAAGCCTTCAGGGAGGGCAGTTAGGGGTGATCAGGCCAGCAGAGGATGAAAGTTGGGGGCAAACAGGTTGGCAGGGGAGCAATTAGACATCAATCAGGCTGGCTTGGGAGTGGTTAGGGGTTGATCAGGCTGGCAGGCAGAAACGGTTAGGGGCAATCAGGAAGCCAGGCAGGGGAGCAGATGGGAGCCAGCAGTCCTGGGATGGGGCCTAACAGGCAGTCAGACATCCCTCAAGAGGTCTCGGATTGGAGAGGGTGCAGGCTGGGCTGAGGGACAACCCCCTACCCCTGTGCACTGGGCCTCTAGTGAAATAATACGCCGCTATAAAAAGGAAGGATCTCCTAAGATTTGCAACAGCATGGATGGAGCTTGAGAGCACTATGCTAAGCAAAATAAATCATTCAGAGAAAGATAAATATCACATGACCTCACTCATTTGTGTATTATAATGAACAACATAAACTGATGAACAAAAACAGATCCAGAGACAGAGAAGCATCTATCAGATGCTCAAACCTCAGAGGGAAGGTAGTGGAGGGTGAGGGTTAGGGGGAGAAATCAATCAAAGGACTTGTATGCATGCATATAAGCCTAAGCAATGGACAGAGACATCAGGGCAGTGAGGGCATGAGTGGGGGGCTAAAAGGGGAAATGAGGGGATAAGAACACATATGTAATACCTTAATCAATAAAAAAATAAAATAAAAAAAAGAAGAGGTCAAAGAATCAGGAAATGTAAAAAGAGAGAGGGAAATGTAAAAAAAATTGAAAGGAGTCCCTTGGAGTATTGCTGAAAGTTACATGCCAACATAGATTTCAATTGCTTTCAGCAAAGAGAAGAAACTAATTAGTAGAATAATCTTTGTTTCCCAGTTTGAAAGATTACCAATTGCTTTCCTCCACTGCCATGCCAGGCTTTAATGGTTTTAAAGATTAATTGACAGTGTGTGAAAGCCAGCTACCCAATTAATGGCAGCATGTCACCTAAGTGCCCTGAAGAATGTATGTTCACAAAGCTTAGGTTTACACTTAGGTTTATTGCGTTGGTTTATACTTGATTTGCTCCTTACCATATGCATCTTCTACATAACTTTTCTTCTTATATGGACTGGTACCCATGTTTCAGTAGCTCCTCATAGCTAACTTGCAAATGAGCATTAATTTTTTTTAAGTTTTGTAGTGACTGTCCTACCTACATCAATCTAGTACTTCAAAAAGTATTATATTGCCCTCATATATAAAATTCATTCTGTACATCAATTTTATGCCTAAATTTTATGTTATGGTGACTTAAAAATAAAGATTAGTTATATGAAATCTACCTATTCAGAGATTTGTATGACATAGAACAAAACATTTGATCTCAAAATGCTTCCTTTGTAGAAAAAAAATCAGTGAACATTCTAGCCACATGATCAGAGAAAGCTGTTTTGAGTTTAGATCATTTTTTTTTTCTTTTTTGCTATGGACAACATAAATCCTCTTACTGGCCATAAATTATGTTTTCACAGTTACACAGAGCTGAAAACATATTTATATCTCAGTTTTATTCAATGCACATTACTTTATAATAAACATTTTGAGGACTGCCCAATTCCTGTTTTATTTTATTTTGCCAGCTTCATTTTCCTTTCTAACCCTAATTGCTTAATTATTTGATTGATTATATTTTAAAAAAATTATCCCTGGAAACTGTATACAATTATTTGGAGAAAAACTGTGACATGAAATGAAATAAATGAATGAATGAATGAATAGTAAATGCAAAACCACTTCTTGTAAGTAAATTCTCTCATTCTAAAGTAAAAATGCACTAAAGCATAGGGGAAAACTCATCTATTTGTCAAATTCCATTTCCTCAGATTTTTAATTCTTAGAAAATATTTTGAACTCTTCAAAAGGTCCCGGGACATAAAATAGCCATATGCAAATACCAGTGAATAACCATTGTAGCTCTGAATTTCAATGTGTCAAAATATTAGATTTACATTTCTCTATGGATGTCAGCATTTTAAAAAGTGAAGTGATATCTCTGATTTCATTCCATTAAGGCATTTAAAGTAAGCAGTCCCATAATGCTCTCTAATCACTCAGCAGAGAAGAGGGGTTAGCTATGCAGGCGCAGACTGAAATCCCTTGTTTCTCTCACTGAATGGCACTGCAAAGACAAATATCGGGCAGGCCAACCACTGCAAACCTCTTTGAGAGTTTTCTATTTCTTCATGCAATGAAGGGATCTCTGTATTAGATTCCATGTCCATGTCCATGGTTTTACCTGCCTACAATCCTTGTTTGCCTTGCATCATTTGGTTGCACATTATTTGCATTTGCTGCTCATTTCCTCCAGAGCCATATGTCTCAGCTAACTGGAATAGCAAAATCTTCTTTCCTGTTTCAAAGAATTAAGTTGTCGTTATGTTATCTCAGTCACTGCCCTATACAGTGGCTTCTGACACAGGCCTGTGTAATGCAACAGGGGTAAAGGGCGCCTCCACTGGATTGCTAATGGTTGTAAAGGAAAGAACACCTGGTCCCTAGCCACGTTTACTTCTGGCACTAACTGGCCATGACCTTCAGGCTGTGGTTGAACTTCTCTAGGTCTCAGTGTCCTTACCTGTAAAACAAAGGGGTTGGTCCACATTGAGGTTGGCAAACTGGAATGTGCCTATAAATCCCCTAGGGATCTTATTAAAATGAATTTTCTGATTCAACTGATCTGGAATGAGGTTCAAGATTCTAAATATCTAACTATCATCTGGGATAATGCTGATGTTGCTAATCTGGGAATTACATTTGTATAGTAACGGAGAGAATCACAAAAATTCTTTGACTTTATTATAACATCTAATTAAAAAATAATTTATATAAATAAATATGAGAACTCCCTTAAATGTGTTTTGGGGACACTTAATTGAATTTGTTTTAAGCTATTCTTCTCTTTCTCTAAAACTCCTTGGCCCTCAAGAAAAAATAAAACAGATATGTATTAAAACATCACAAACCATACATTTTCTTCTAGTATATTCTATGAATGATGAGCCTGATATCAGGGCAGTCACAAGACAAAGCTGGATGCACAGCCAAGTCTCCTTACAGTGATATCTCCAGGGAACTCTGCCCAGTGAGTGAAACAGGTAACTCCAGTAAAGCTTTTATCCAAACTTCAGTTGTGTCACTGGTATGCTCTGAAGACCTAGAATAAACAACTTATTCAGAAACGAAGGATTGAAAAAACTCATAGAAGAAATACAGGAAAACAGAAATGCTCTGGTGGGCTATGGACATTTAGGACTTAGAAAAGAATGCCCTCCCCAGGAGTAAAGCTGTTAATTAAAGTGCAGGCCCACCCAGGGTACATCCCAGACTCCCATGAGGACTAGATGTTCCAGAGGGGATACCAGGGCAGATTCAAGGCCAAGTTCTGTCACACCTCCATAGTTAAGCTCTGACCCATTCTAAGTGATCATATATCTGCTTCTATGTACCAACAAAAACATATTTCCATAAATACAGGGGTGGTCAAAAGCAAGGGTTGTGAGCACATGAAACAGAGAGTTTTTTGTTTTTGTTTTATTATTTATTAATTATTGTATTGTTTATTTGCATTACCACTATACACCTATTTTTGCCTACTCCTTTGTTATTTGGAAAGCAAATATTACTCTTTATTCATAAGTCTTTTAATGAATTCACAGACCCCAATTTAAAATATGCATCAAGATCCCTGAGTCTTTTTAGCTAAATATGAAACACGCCTAGAAAAGTATCAATGGATTATTAATAGAAGTTCATCTCAGTAGGAAAACCGCCATCCTATCCATAGTTCCAGTACTATTCCTGAAGTGATTTTGTTATAGAAGGCAACTAGTTAGGTATAAATAAAAAAGGGAGGGGTGGAGTAAGACATCTAATCAAGCCAGATTAACTAGGAAGGAGTAGTCTCACGGATATTCCAGGGAACAGCCACCCATTACCACAGATTGGGGAGTTAAGGGCGTACAAACAGTGATGGGAAATTCCTCTGCTGAGACATGCCCAGTAGAAGCCAAGATGGTAGACCATAAAGGGGAGAAGGAAAAAAAATCAATTAAAAAAAGAAAGAAAAGGGGATTGGACAGGGGAAGGCACCCCTATACCCCAGAGAAGAACTAAGAAAGGAATTGGATAGTTTGAAAAAAAGCTTGCTTTATCTCAAGCCCAAGGAAATATAATCAAAGCTTGGCACAGGCCTGAGGCATTAGTGCTCTCTCTTCAGCAGCCACAAGCAGCCAAAGCTCAGTTGGATGGGAATAGAGACAGCATGGACTACTGGAGCCCTGCATGCCAGGATAGTGGGATGGCAGTTCTGGGGCCTGGCCCTCCTCCTGGGCTTGGTGGGGATAAATGTGGTGGGACTGTGGCCCCAGAGAACAGACTTTTTCCCTTTTTCCACAGCTAGGGGGAGCTAGCCACCTGGCCATGGATGAGACAGCACCTAAGCTCTTCCTATATTTTTGCTCCAATAAATGTTGCCACTATACCTCAAATCCTTCTATTGAAAGGAATTTTAGGGGTAAAATAGGCAGGTTTAGGGAGTTTTAGGAATAAAGAGGGTCCATGGGGGAGGAATGCATAGGTGAGAATTTGGAGCCACTAGAAGGCATATATTCACAGAGAATAGAAAAGTGCCACAGAATAAGGGGAGAAGAAGGCATACATTCACAGAGGATAAAGAAAAATCACAGAGTATGGGGAAAAAGGAAACGTACCTTCACAGAGGTTAGAGAAATGTTACAAGATAAGAGGGAGAGAAACAGAGGGCATGCTGTGGGTTTTGGATTTTGAAGCCGATCATCTGCAAAAAGACTGACCAATTAAAAAACACACAGGGTGATACAATGGGGAAGAGGCCCAATTAGAAGAGAGCATGAGACAACTATAGCATTTATAAGCCTTAGAAAACAGGAGCTTACTGGGTTGCCCCCTTAAGACCCCTTCCCTACGAGGGAGTCTGTACTTGCTTCCAGTAATTTCCACCCTGTTACTAACAAGTCATTTTAGTCTGCAAATTTTATTTGTCAAACTTCATGAGACAAGAACCCACAAAGGGGAGATCTGCAAAGGGGGATCTTCACTATGAATGCATCCCTGAAATGCATTTTCCGCAATACTGTGAAAGAATCCTATTTCCTCAACCTCTCCTGTTCTTCTAGTTTTCATTCCACCCCTGTTTCTATCAGCTGAACTCCCTAAACTGATATCTCACACATCTTCTGAGGTCACAGTAATCTGTGTGTATTTGTGGAGAAATCTCCTCCTTCCTGTGTCCTTTCATTTATTCATTCATCAAACACTAAACAAGCACTGATTTTTATACCAGGCAAGGTGCTAGGTACCAGAAAAAGTTGTATGTCTTGCTTTCTGTTGTTCACCAAGGGCCATAGCATAAATCTCATTTAATCCTCATGTGTCTTCATGGAATGGATGTTAGCATCCTCACCTGGCAGATGAGATACAGGTTTCTCAAGGAGAGTGTCCTTCTCAAGGTGAATTTTTTCACAGTGGCAGAATGTGAACTCTTACTGTGGACAAAAGGGGCCACATGCTGACCTGATAAGCTCAGGGAAGGCCTGCATGACAGTCTTACAAACTCAGAGACCTAAAGTAACCACAAAGGATGGTCTGAAATTAAACTTTAACTAAATGTAGTAATGGTGGGCAGCTACATGCTAGGCCAGTATCTTCCCTGACAAAGATCAACTTAGATCTTTCCTGAGCACATTTGCCTTTTGCCTCTAAGATAACATATCTGTGAGATGTCTGGGTAACTTGTAACTTCCCTTTTTCTGGAGCCTCTGGGACACAACCAAATGTGGTGGGCGCCAGGACAGATACCAGAAATTCCTTCATTGTGATGTTAATTGTTCCTGCACTCATCTAAGTATGTGTCCATCATTTTACTTTTTATCCAATCCCAGGGGTTTCCCACTTCTTTGCTTTATCCCACCTTTTTTACTCCATCACCAATGAATTTCATGTAACCCACCTATGTCCCTCCTTTGATTGCAATGTATAAATACAGATGTAATCCACCATTCTCCGGAGCATTATCTCAATTCGTTGAGGTTCTGCTTCCCGGCATATGTTGACAGTTTGTCTCAAATAAACTCACAAAAATTCTTTATAGGTTTCAATGTTTTTCTTTGTTTGTTTGTTTGTTTTTTACATTAACACTACCTATATCTTCTAAACCAACCATTGTTCAAAAATTAAATAAATCTCATATTCTTTCTACTTCACATACTCAGTTTACAGATTTGGAAGAATTATGGCATCCATGACAAATTAAACAAGTCAAACAAAATAATATTTTTGTTGTTGTTTGTTGTTGGTTTGTTGTTGTTACTTCTAGAGGAACTCAGTAAAGTGTCTGAACACCCCAAGTAGCTTGTGCTACTAGCAGTCTGAAGCAGCCCAGTTTTTCTTTGAGTTTGTAGACAAAGCCAAGAAAGGGATTTTGCACTCCCTGTATTCTGTATGAAACATACAGGAGTATTTTTCATGAGACAGCATATACCTTCTGGAGCACATCAATACCTTTCTTAGTGAAACCTACTCAAGCCTGTGATTCTCTCTTACAGGACTGTTCTGTATTAAACAGTACAGAGTAGAGCAAACCCATACACACATGTTGTCTAGTCTATTTTGAGAATTCTGTAAAAACACTGTGTAGATTTCTGGAGAGAGAATTTATATATAAATATATGATGCTAATTTTATCTGCCAAGTTCTCATCATTTTGCTGAACACAGAAAGAGGCGTTTACATCTGAACCCAGAGACCTTTGTTGTTTGCATTGTCTTGGCAAAGTCTGCTTCATAGGAGGTGGAATGTACTTTTTTAAGTGAAGATAACCTTCCCCATTGGGCATAAAACACCAATTAAGTTGATGTAAAACAATGGTGTGCAAACACCGTCCATATTTAACTCAATTTTCTATTCTGCAAGACAATATGCTGGTGTAATACCTGCTCTAACTCTCAGTAATTCAAAACTCCAATAAATATTTGTTGAATGCCTCCTATGTATCAGAAAATTTGTTAGGCTCAATAAGAACAAAGAAGGCAGCAAAACCATAATAGAAGACTTTAAAATGACTACATGATATAGCATAGTGTATTAAAAACTCTTTGTAAATGAGAATGATGTGGGAACATAAAAAATTATTTCTGCAACAGGTTTATTTTCTTAAGCCTGAAAGAAAGTAGTTTTAGGCATATACTTTATTCAAGGGGGAAAAAAAATATTTCAAGTCTTATAAGCCAAAGGCATATTTCTTACACTTGAGACCTAGCTGGCCTCTTTACTGTTTTAATTATTGTCTTGAAGAAAAACTCATCGCATGTATGTTACAATATTTTGTAAAATGGAATGTCTTGCCTACAGAGAGAAATAGTATTTGAAAGCAAGGTAGTCTTCAGCAGCATTCAATATGATAAAGCAAATGCAAACTGGGTCTAACAGCTAACGCCTTTTTGACTTTTTAAGATGTTCAATTGAACATTTAAAAGGTTTAGTCTCTTATCAGTTCTAGAAAGCTCCCCTGGGGCAGGCTTAAGTAACTATGCCATTAGGCACTCAGCTGCAAATTGCCTATTAAGTCTGACTGAAACTGTAAAATTGCTTTTCACAATGCAAATTAATGTAAATAAGAACAATTGGTTACACATATCACAGGTTATCAAATTGTCCACAGATGATGCATACTCTACCCACCCACCCCAAATTAGAATTACTGTAAAGTTACATTTAGTGTGTCTTAACTGGCTTGGGTGTCCCTGTGATAAATTCCACAAATGTATTATTAGCAGTACATGTGTCCTATGAATATTATCTACTATCTATCTATCTATATATATAAAAGGCTAAGCGACCATCTGACTGACTGGCGGATAGGTATGATGCACACTGACCACCAGGTAGCAGACAGTCAACCCAGGAGCTGCGGAGCTGCCATGACTTGGCAACAGCAGTTCTCAGGTGATTCCCCCAGAACTGGCGAGGAGCGAGCTCTCACACTCTGGGACCCCTCAGGGAACGTTGGAGAGCTGGTTTCAGCCTGATCCCTGCAGGCCAGGCCGAGGGACCCCACCTGTCAGAGGGATCCCGCTCACTCCACAGAGCAGGGTGGCCAGCTGGGGAGGAACCAGGGGAAGTTGGCTACAGGGCATGTCCAGCCTATCTTGCCCAGTCCTACCCCACTGGTCACCTTCTAATTAATTTCCTTTCAATGTTCATCAATTTGTGCACTGGGTCACTATTATGAAATATAAGCCTCTTTTTATCTATGTTTCAGTGCCTTTATATTCAGGATCAATGGACATACCACAAAGCAATCCATTTAGCTTTAGCTCTTAGATTACAGTAGCATCATTCAGTTACTAAGCATTATTAAAAACATTTAATTGTTTTAACATGCACTGCAAGAAAAAAATGTACAAGATTATAAAAATAGCATTAGTCTTCTATGCAGAGGAACCTTTTTGCTATCATATTTATGACTATTATTTTGGAAATTTGTTGTTATTTAACCTTTGAACACTTAGTTTCCATATCTGTCAAATGAAAATAATAATAATATTCAACTTATAGAAAATAGATTTTATACTATAATTGCAGGGCAGACAGAATGTGATTTGTAAAGTATCACCAGCAAAGGCATATTCTTAACCCTACTCCCATTCAAATACAATCTGTGACACCTTAGAGGTTTTGACTATCTCCTAATGCAAGTTCTAAAAAAATAGTCTGCTGAAACCGGTTTGGCTCAGTGGATAGAGCATCAGCCTGCGAACTAAAAGGTCCTGGGTTCGATTCTGATCAAGGGCATGTACCTTGGTTATGGGCACATACCCAGTAGGGGGTGTGCAAGAGGCAGCTGATCGATGTTTCTCTCTCATCGATGTTTCTAACTCTCTATACTTCTCTCTTCCTCTCTGTAAAAAATCAATAAAATATATTTTAAAAAATAAAAAATAAAAAGATAGTCTTACACCTCATCATAGAATGGAAAAATACTTGTCACAACTGTTTGGTCCTAAATCTTTTAAGTTCTCAGCCAAAAAAAATAAAACAAAAATATTTTAATTTTATTATGCTATTATACTATCTATGAACCTGTTAATAAAGCAAAAATTATTTTCAGCAATTCCTCTTACGTCTTTATTACTATATTCAAGATAGATATGAGGCCAGTCTCAACCTCATTTCAGAAGAGAAGATACGAAATCAAGTAACAAATATAAACAAATACCTGAGCTTCTAAAATAAACTATAACCAGAAACACACACTAGTAGAGAAAACCTCTTCTCGTTGAGAGTGTACATATCCATGAGAATGAAATCTATTGAACCTTATTTATAAGATCATTGTAATGAAGCTATTTTGCAGGAATGAACAACAGTTGTTTTTAGAAAAAAAAAACACTGATGCATAGTGTTTATTAAAAGTGCATATAATTTTGAAATAATTGTATAATTCAAGTGGGAAGAAGGTTACACTGATGTTTTGTTTCCATTACTTCACTGACATCCAAACGGAAGTGGCAACCTTTCACCTAATTTAATCACATGAAGTGGTAAAAAAAATGTCATACTGCATTTTAAAGAATGTCACATATGCATTTTTCTGATATATATATATATATATATATATATATATATATATATATATATATATATATATATATATATAAATTCACACACACACACACACACAGAGCTAAAGCTATTGTAAATGGATTACTTTGTGGTATGTCCACTGAATCTGAATATAAGGCCCTCAAACATAGATAAAAAGAGGCTGATATTTCATAATAGTGACCTGGTGCATGGATTCATGCACATTGGAAGGAAATTGTAGTGGCTCAGTGCACAAAAATCATGCATGGGGTGGGGGTTCTCTCAGCCCAGTCTGAACCCTCTCTAATTGGGGTCTCCTTAGGAGATGTCCAAATACCAGTTAGGACCACTGGCTCCTCACTGCTCACCTGCCTGCCTGATTGGCCTTTACCCCTCTTCCTGCCTACCTGCCCCTAAACTGCCCTCCACTGCTGGTCTGATCTTGCTCCCAACTGCTCTCCCTGCCTGCCTGGTTGCTCCCAACTGCCCTCCCCTGCCAGCCTGATCTTGCCTTCAACTTTCCTCCTGATGGCCAATTTGGTTCTGATTGGTTGGATTCTATGCCAGTCAGCGTCAAAAGCTCCACCTCCTAGGCAGCCATTGGTTCCTCACACTTCACCCAGATTTGGTTCTAATTATTCAGTTTCTATGCCAGTCAGTGTCTCTGGGCCTATCAACAAGGCCTAATCAGAAAGGTGAGGCTGATCAGCAGCCCAGGTGGAAGCCTGGAGAGAAATGGAGGCATGGTTGCTGGCCAGATTGGGAGAGAAAAAGAGAGGCAAATTCTGATCAAAATCTGCCACAGCCGAAACCTGTTTGGCTCAATGGATAGAGCGTCGGCTTGGGGACTGAAGGGACCCAGGTTCGATTCCGGTCAAGGGCATGTACCTTGGTTGCGGGCATATCCCCAGTAGGGGGTGTGCAAGAGGCAGCTGATCGATGACTCTCTCTCATCGATGTTTCTAACTCTATCTCTCTCCCTTCCTCTCTGTACAAAATCAATAAAATATATTTTAATAACAAAAGCTGCCACAGAGGCAAAGGATCAGTCCCTGCTTCTCTCTTCTGGCCACTGTCTGGCCCTGATTCTCATCTCCCTCAGCAGTCAGTTTTGGGCACTGCACTTGCATTGGAAGCAGTGAGGGATTGCTGAAAGTTACGACCCAGGGTTTTTATATATTAGTACTTACTGGAAGTTCTGACCCAGGGATTTTATATATTAGAATGTGTGTGTGTATGTGTGTGTGTAATAATTTTTTGTGCTTTTGGCTTTGACAATCTACCATTAAATATATTTCTACATATGAATTCAATTTACTTTTATTAACCATTAGTAGTAAATGCTGTGGTCACACATTAACAACATGCCATTACAAACAACTTTCTATCTTCACCCATGCACAGGGCAGACTGGGAGTGCCATGAATTAATGTTGCTGAGGGCAGAATTAAGGGTTAGGGTTAGAGTTAGAGTTAGGGTTAGGGTTAGGATTAAAGATGGGCATCAACTTCCTCTACTAATTGAAAGTGAGAGCACTAAATAGCATTCTATATTGTCTCCCAGATTTATCCAACAGTATTGAGCATTAGTTCTCCACAGTAGTGACCTGCTGAATAACACAACTGAATTTCTTCCTTTTTCTAGCAATATTTCCTGTATGAACTCATAAATAAACTACTTGTACTTAAATATTTTAAAGGACCCAAACTTCTATAGCACCTTCATATACTGCATGCTTTTACATAGTTATCTGCAAAGTAGATAAAATTTAAAATTTACTTTCTTCTGTAATTAATTTAATCTTCCTAATAATTCCTAAATAAAAAGTTTATGCTCTCTTTATAAAGAAATTAAATCTCAGAGGGGTCAATAACTTGCAGAAAATTCATATGCAATATTAAGAGTTTAACGTTTTTATTTCACCCAATCTATATGACTAAGTCGGGGATTTGTACTTGGATGTGTTTAAGAAAAATCAGAATGACCTGTTGTCAATTATATTGTAGAAATATTTTAAAATATATTTATATATAAACTGAGGTCACCTGTAGTTTTGTACATCATTCTACATCAATTTGTATAAGATCTAAGCTTTGTCATGAATATGAGAATAGTTTTTTCCTTTGTCATTGGAGGAAGCCTAATTATTTTCATTTAAGTTATCAAAGATGTCATGTTGTTTGTAGTAAAATAATGTAGAGATTAGGTAGGTAAATAAATGATAGTAAGAGGTTAAAAATATACAGTAGTGTGGAGAGTGACTGGCAAGGCACATGGGCATTCTTCTTTAATAATTGTCATTATATATATATATATATATATATATATATATATATATATTAAAAAGAACTACTTCCACTCTTTTTTAATAACTCTAATAAGACCTTTCTCCACCTTTCCTCATGACTTCTTGATTATTTGCCTCTATAATACCTGTTCCCCTTCCTTTTCTTTGAGATATTCCTTGGTTATGAACATTATCCCTATTATGGCCTGAATAAAATCATCTTACTAATTTTCCAGTTCATTGCATGATTTATGGTCTGAGACCAAAATCAACATCCAGTTCTGTATCTGTTAACATGATTTTAAAATCACATCAGGTATGAGATATAAAAATGTCACTTAAAATAAATGATTTTATTCTAGAACTCACTTTCTTGTAATCCTACCAAGAAAGTGTCTTTTTGAAGTATAACTTTTGAAACTAATGACAAAGAAGTGTCCATTTGTCAAGTGCATCCAGCCATTTATCAGATCTTCAGCAGCTTAGTACCTAATACTAGTAGTCACCATTGATTAAATATGCACAAAATTCCAAACATTTAGAGCATTTTCTTATTTATCTTTAGTTTTAAAAAATAGCATTAATATGCCTGGCTAGCGTGGCTCAGTGGGTGAGCATGGACCTATGAACCAGGAGGTCACAATTCGATTCCTGGTCAGGACACATGCCTGGGTAGTGAGAGCTCCATTCCCGGTAGGCGGAGTGTAGAAAGTAGCTGATCAATGACTCTCTCATCACTGATGCTTCTATCTCTCTCCACTTCACCCTTCCTCTCTGAAATCAATATATAGATATAGATAGATATAGATATAGATATAGATATAGATATAGATATAGATATAGATATAGATATATAGATATATAGATATATAGATATATAGATATATAGATATATAGATATATAGATATATAGATATATAGATATATAGCATTAAATGAGCTTCTTATAAAATCAAGAAAATCTACAGATTTTTTTTTTCTGTCCCTGTCCTTTTTAAAACCTGATATGAACACACTCCTTCTTACTAAGATGTTGTTTATGATACAGCCAAGATTAATAAAAAGGAATCAGGCAGTAAGACTCAAGTTAGAGGAAGAGACCCTGTCACTTTCAGTATAATAACCAAATTACTTTTAGCATAATGTTACACAGGCAAAAGGCTAAAAAGAGGAGGCATCTTAGTTTTTATCCACACAATCTGAAAGTCTTCCAAACAATTTTATCTTTATCCTCAATTTAGGGCCAAACAGAATTGCAGCAGATGAAAATGAACTGGAGCTGGAGGTTGAAGCAAACAAGAGAAGCACTCTAGAGGAGCAAAGCGGAGGAATTATGATGAGATGAGGTCAAGTACAGTGAGTTGCTTTAGGGTAACAGAGATGGTGCTGAGCTTGGAGACTGAAAGACTCATGAAGAGCTGAGATTTAAAAAAAGTGAATAGAATAGAAAATCCAGGTCAGAAGCCTAAGTTCCCTGAGGAATCTGAATCAATAGGAACCTACACTCCCAAACAAAGATCTACTCTGCACATTCTCTGTATTTCTTGTGTGTGCTTTGCCAGCTAACAATAACAGTGTTTATTTAATAAGAAATAGTATTATCCTCCCTTCCATTAGTAAGATTATAGGTAGGAGATTTTCAGTTCATGCCTGCCTGCCTCTGAAACACAATTCATTCATTCATTCATTCATTCATTCATTCATTCATTCTTCCATTCTTTCTCTTTTCCTTCCCTCCCCTCCTTTCCCTCCCTCCCTTCCCTCCCCTTCCTTCCCTCCCCTTCCCCTCCTCTTCCTCCTCACCCTCCTCCTCTCTACTTCTTCTTCTTTTTCTCCTTCTTCTTCTTCTTCTTCTTCTTCTTCTTCTTCTTCTTCTTCTTCTTCTTCTTCTCTCTCTCTCTCTCTCTCTCTCTCTCTCTCTCTCTCTCTCTCTCTCTCTCTCTCTCTCTCTCTTTCTCTCTCTCTCTTTCCTTTCTAACTTGATTTTTTACTCTTTACCATTGTTTACTTTACTCTCAAAGAGTTGAGTTACTGAATAACCTGGACTCAGTAAAGAAGTATGGAAGATACCCTAGCCAATTTGGCTCAATGGATAGAGTGTTGACCTGTGGGCTGAAGCGTCATGGGTTTAATTCCCATCAAGGGTTTGATCCCCTGGTGGGGGCATGTGCTGGAGGTAACCAATCTATGTGTCTCTCACATTGATGTCTCTCTCTCTGTCTCTCCCCCTCCCTTCCACTTCCTCTAAAAATCAATGGGAAAAAATTCTCAGGTGAGGATTAACAAAAAATAAAAAAATAAAAGGAAGAAGAAAGGAAGTCAGTATTCACTTAAAATCAGCAGGATACATTCTAGTAGTTCTCTTATGAAAAGTGCCCTGCAGTCCTCGAGATGCACATTTCACAGAGCAGTTTCCTGCACACAGCGTGTGATGTGTCAGCGAAGGGTTATTTATTTACCATCGTGTTTCCTTGCTAAGGTGAAAGGTAAGCAAGGAATGAAAGCAATTATCACAGCTTTTTTCCACTGGGGCTGTCAATGCAAAATACCCTAGTGACACAGCCTGACACTTTTAATGAATTCCCAGGGTTATGTGACAATGCTACCAACACTCACATCTGTCACTTGGAGATGGGGATTTTCCTTCTCATCTTGAGCTTAGATGCTAACATTATTTGTCCCAGTTAATGAGAATCTGACTTTATAGTCTGGAACAGGGCACTTTAATAATGTGTCTCCGCAGATCACACTGAACAAACCCTTCACGTGTGATTCAGTCAGAGCTGATTCCAAATACAATGTTTAATAATATGTCAGTGGGACGCACTTAGAGGCTCTTTTTGTTTGTAGCTGTAGCTGCATATATTGAGGAGTGGAAAGAACCACAGTTGCATTTACCACTTTTTCTTTGCAACTCCACAGTTTTGCCTTAAGTCCATTACTATCTGTGTGCTTGTTCACCTCTTCACTGACAAGGATTTCTGAAAAATGGTTTTGTTGAACTCTGGCAGGAATGCATGGCTGCCCAGCAATGTTTAGCAGTCCGTGCTGAGAGAGGAAAGCTGGCCTGTAGGAGTCATAGACGATTGGCTCCCCACTCAAACCTGATTTTTAAAGAATCTCAACTCAGCCTGTTATATGTTGAGACCAATAAAGTGATACAAGGTATGAGAAAACATAGGGAAACAGAGTTTTCTGGGAATAAACCTGTAGTGTAAGCATTGAATGTGGGCTCAAGCAAGAGTTATACAAGAACTTCAGCATCTGAGAAAGAATGGGACCATTTTGAAGAAGGGATTTTCCCGGCTTTGTGGTACTGGGTGCAGTCATAAGAGAAAGATCTAATTCGGAAGATTCATTACAGTAGGTGGGCTGGGACAAGGAAAGTTCAAGTGGCGGGTAATACTAACACAGATGCGCAGCCCTGGCCAGATGTCAAGTTCTCAGGCCTTTCAGAGCAAAACAGCAGCCAAGAGCTGGAGAGATCACAGCAGGTAGCTTCCAGTGAGAAAAAGCTATACAGGGTGTCCAATCTCAGCAAGTGAACTGTGGGCGAGAAAGGGGCTTCAGTACCAGTGGAACACAGGCACCACATTCCAGAACTAAGCTAGAATCACAAAGATGATGCCTTGATAAAGAAAAGACACAAGACAGTAAAGGGCAATAGAAAGCTGGCAGAGTGGGTTAAATTTAAATAAAGTGATCATTAGGAAAATTGATCAGTAAGCAAACAGGTGTGAGGTTAAATGACTTTGGCAAAGTGGACTTTTCGCAGGTGCAGAGAGTGCAAAAGGGCAGGTTGCAATTTGCAGTGCTCACAGGTGCTGGGGGAAATCTCAGATCAAAGGCAGCAAAGTAAGTTTCACATCCCACTAGTTGAGGTGTGGATGATCCGAATGGGTAGCTTATCATAATCAATGTTCACTCACAAACCAAGTGAAGCTTAATATACAGGTGGAAGGCATTAGTAGCACCAACAGAAAATGGCTGGAACGAGGCTGGGACTGATAGGCAAGCATGAGGTTTAGAAATAAAGTCTAGTAAATCAGCTTAGCTTAGACAGGCATTTTAAATATATAGGCTCTGCAGCCACTGCCTTTTACGACAACAAAGACAAGGAACCTAACATTCCCTGATATGTACATATACATACATACACACCTTAATTGTCCTATATTTATGTCATGTTTATTACTTTTATTTTTCACTTGAGAGAATCCAAGAATATCTTTCTGAAGATCCCACATCAGAGCCATGATTTAACATCAGTTATCCTAACTTCTCAAAGGCAAAGGCAGCTTACAAACCTTGACTTCTTCAAATCCTATATAATAAAAGCTTATTTGCAAATTGACCAAACGACAGAATGACCAGTTGCTATGACACTCACTGATCACCAGGGAGCAGAAGCTCAATGCAGGAGCTTCCCCCAACCCACAGACTCCAGGCCAGCCAAGGTGGGTGCCAGAAGCACCCCCTCCCCATCCCCATCACCCTGCTGGTTTCCCTGCAGATCAGCCCTGATTGCTGGCCAAGCCTAGGGACCCTACCTGTGCATGAATTCCGTGCATCAGGCTTCTAGGAAACAAATAAACAAGGAAATAGAAAATATAATATTAAAGCCACACATCCAACCAGTACAAAGCTACAGATTTTGTTTCTACCATAATTCCTGACAAGCTCCTACATTCCCCCAAATGCTGACATGTGTAACTGGAATGTTGTAGACCCCACCTCCACTATGTGAGTCTTGGTCAAAGATACTTTCCCTCAAGGGCTTATTAGGAATGATAGTGGTGGTGAGTAAATGCTTATTAGACGGTGCAAGATTTGGATATTACTAAAAAAAGGTGATAATTTGTACCTTTTAGGTAGAGAAGGTTGAGCATACAATTCATGCTTGGATAAAACTATTCCTTCTTAGCCTTCTTGCACCAATCCCATGATGAGAGTTTGAGTGTGATGACTGAATTTTGTCACTGAAAGTTTCTAGCCTTGGAATAGACAACCTTGTGCTTATGCTGGGTTTTACTACCTACTACCTGGAAACATCTTTGTACTCTCAAACTTTAGTTTCCTCATCCTTGTAACACATATAATTCAGTCTAACTCAAATGTTAGTGGGAGGATTAGTGTTATATCTAATAGGTAGTCAATAATGTGAATTCCTTTTCCTTGACTCATCTGGAGAGTTTGATAAAACCTGAAGCCTTTCTACCGGCTGAATTTTTCTGAGTAAAGTTTTCTTCTGGTCAGGGCTGCCCCACCTGGTTGAGGAGAAAACTGGTCTTGCAAGGGGTGTCAGGCCATAAAAACTGTAAACAATTCACTGCCCTGGAAGGGTGAGGTGTTATTGCTGGCCCCAGGACAGATCATTGGATATGGTCTGGGGACCCCCAATACCTGGGGGTCTTCATGTAAGCCCACAAAAGGGGGTGGAACCATATCTACAAGATAAAGACTCAGAAGGTTATAAAAAGTGAAGACCTCTGCATGTTTCTTCACTTTGATTTGGAAATTTTTCCAGGAATCCACTAGTGTTAATAAATGAGGTACCCCCTTTTTCTAGGAAGCATGCTTGGTATTTCTTTGGTCTTCTGAAACATGGTAAGTATGAGTCCTACAGATGATACCGTATCTGAAAGAAAACCATTCATAGGATAGACCCCATCCATTTGTTTTGTATGACAACAATTTCCTGGCAGATGGCAATGTCTTGTTCCAGCAAAATCAATCCATCTCAATAATATCCCAAGAGATGGAAGTAAAATGTCTTGATGAATGGGTGTTTTTGATGTGCAAAAGTGCTTTATGTTCCTTGAATTATCCTTTGCCTAAATGTTTTCATGTCCTTTTCCGTATAATCTAAAATTCCAACAAGATTCATTTGGTTTAATACATAGTCTTTAAAATGCATTAAAATTATTGTTTAATTCATTCATGTCTATGGCATTTAGGCTTTATGTTTACTACTCTAAGTAACTCTGGAGAGATGTGTCTCTAAATATCTCTGGTGGGATATATTATCTCTAGTTTAAGGGTTGCTTACTATTCAACTAGATCAGAACACCTGCACTGTGAAGAAACGAGATAAATCATTGGAGAATTGTTTTTCAAAACCATCCACCATGATGTCATACAGAGTAATAATATTGTTACAGGAGAATAAAGAATTAGGATTAATAATTTAATGTTAGGTTCAAAGTAGATGATTAAGCTATAATATAAAAAATGTGTCAGATGTTATACCATGCTAATTTTAGAACCCAATATAAAATGTGTGGTAACTTACCAATTATTAAAGTCATAATTAAATGACTTTGATAATTGGTAGTACCTATACTATCCATGAAGCAGTATAGTGTTGTTTTAACATGGACTTAGATTAGTTGTAAATGTATATAGCAACGTTTAGAGAAACTATTAAAATATTTTTAAAAGAAGTATAGTGAATACACTAAGATCAGAGAGAAAATTTAATCATATAAAATGCCCAATTAAAACCAGGGAAGGCAGAAAATATATATGGAAGACAAAAAGAGAAACAAAAAGGACAACAAATAAAATAGATATTAAATCAATTATACCAATAATCAATTTAAATATGAATGGTTGAATTATACCAATTAAAGAGACCATCAAAGTGGATTAAAAACCATGAACTGTAAGTTGTCTATAAGAAACTCACTTTGTAAACGTATATTGATAAAACTTGTATCCAAATTATACAAAGAAGTCTAAAACTCAACAATAACCAAACAACCAAATTAGAATAGATAACATATATAAGCAGCTATACTACCAAATAAAATATAAAACTGACAAATAAACATATGAAATGATGTTCAACCTCATTTGTCATTAGTGTATTGCAAATTAAAACAGCAATGAGATACCACTACACACCCATTAGAAAGGCCAAAATTCAGAATACTGACACCACAAATGCCTCTGAGGACTTGGACCATGGGAATTCTCATTCATTGCTGCTGAGAATACAAAATTATACAGCTACTTTGGAAGATAGTTTGCAAGTCTCTTACAAAGCTAAACATATGCTTAGCATATGATCTAACAGTAGTGTTCCTAAATATATGTTAAATATATATTATGAGTTCAAAACTTTTTATCAAACAAAAGCCTGTATATGAATATTTATATAAGCTTTACTCATAATTTCCCCAAATTAGAAGCAAGCAAGATGTCCTTCAATAGGTGAATGGATGAACAAACCATGATGCATCCATACAATGAAATAGTATTGACTGGTAACAAAAAAATGAGCTTTCAAGGCATAGAAAACCATTGATGAACATTATGTCCATGTTGCTAAGTGAATGAAAAGTCTACTTCCTATATGACTCCAACTATATATGACATTCTGAGAAAGGAAAATCTAGAGACTGAAAACAAACAAACAAACAAACAAACAAACAAACTGGTGTTTGCCAGGGTTTGGGGATGTGATAAATAGGTGGCACAAGGTATTTCTAGGGTAGTGCAATTATTCTATTTGATACCATAATGTTGGAAACACGACATTTGTTAAAACCTTAGAATTGTACAATATAAAGACCACAAACGGTGAGCTTTAGTTAATAATAAGGTGTCAATATTGGTTAATTATAATAAATGTACCACACTTATGCAAGATATTAATAATAAGGAAAATTCAAGGGTGGAGCATAAGAGAACACTGGACTTTCTGGATTGTTGTTGTTTTTTCTTTGTAAATCTAAAACTACTCTGAAAATTAAAAGCTTTTTAAAATTATATTATATGTATATATTAAAATAAGGCTCAGAGCTTAATAGTTGCTAAATAAAAATTCAAAATGCACCATTATTATAATTTCCCCTATCTAGGAAAGCTCAAGTCAGAGTTCATAAAATGCTACCTTCATTGGGATGCTCAAAACCTTACCATTTTTTTAGTTCTCTTGGGAAAGACACAATCTTGCCAAATTACTTGCTAAGTCTTACCTCAGGCAACTGGTAAAAATGCTGAACACAAACATGTAATGAGCATAAAGTCATTGTATGGCATATGGAAGGTCAACATTTCATACATTACTAAGCTCCAATTTTGTCCCTCTTATTTTTGATGGCTGAAGAGATGGGGAGTTTTCTTAATCCAGTTTCCTTGCTGAGAGCCTTCTAACATGGTTCTCTCACTGACCTCAGAACTATAGCTGTGAAAATTTCCTCTAAATCTTATTTCATACCATTTTGATCCAATCATCAACTCGTGCTGAATATGAGTAATATCCCAACTCTTCCATTTATACACGCATAGCCTTAGACAAAGAAAAATTGAAACACTACAGATTCTTTCTCCTTCTGTTATTTTTTTCCACCTCCATAGCTATCTTTCTATGAGTAGTTTTAAAATATTTTGACTTATTTTACTTCTAGTTTTTGTTTCTTTGGAGGACTCTCTACCTCATCAATCAAGAGCTTGCTCTTACCCCATCCACCTCATAGCAACCTAAATCCCATAAGAATATCCTTCCCTCAATGTATGACATCATTCAAGCCAGAATAACCCCTAGTTGCTTTATACCTACTTTTATATATGTTACATCCATGTGCTTAAAATGTGCATGCATGGTTCAACATGAAAATGAGAAAAAGCCTAGTACAAGATTTTCCAAAAGTGAAACTCTGATAACATCACATGAAGAGGGAATGACAGATCCTGGATTATAATCATGGATTTCTTTTTACCAATCCAATACTCTTTCTACAAATGTCTCTGAAACTAGACTCTTCATCTCTATATAGTGTAAGCATTCCCTACCCTGGATAGAAATAAAGGTACATCCCATTGCCATTTTGCCTGAGGAATTTCAAGTGAAAGTAAGAGTCCCTTGAATCTTCCAATTTCTTGTACTTACGCTTAGTAACAATTGGAAACTGCTCTGGCATGAGGCCATTCCTGGGAAGGGGGATGCTAAGTCCCACTCTGGTGCCGTTTGCATTTTAGTGTATTTTGTAAATAAATTCTTAACAGATGGACAGAGCAGCAGGAAGCCAACACCAGAGAGTCAGCAGGTGGACAGGAAAGCCAGAAATGAACTGGCACTGATCAGATTAACAGAACTAAAATATCTTGGGATTCACACATGCTGCCCACAGAATAAGTTGGCACTGACCAGATAGGCAAACTCAAATCAACCCTGAGCATGGAAAATTTCCATTACTGTGTTCCTGCGGGGTACCAAAGTCCCTCCCAGATGGCGACACCAAAGCTATAAAGCCTTCAGGAAAACAGTCTGTCTTCTTTTTCATTTCTTGAAGTTGATATGAAGCAGGAAGGTGAAATACAAATTATAAATGTTAGGAATATCAAACTGCTCTTTATCGAACTGTACTAGCCACAAAAGCAAGTGGGGAGGGAGATACCATCACTGAGCCCTGAATGTCATTGGTATAGTCTCCCAAAGGTCCTGGAAGATTCCATTGCCCCTGTAAGTACATACCTTCTACTCTCCAATCCATGGCATTATTCCCCACAGTGCGAAACTCTAATAGCTTCATTTTAAGGCCGGCTGCCCTGCTCACACAAAGGTGTGACTCCTGCATTGAAAGCCTCCTTTCCATGCTAAGATGTGCCTCCCCAAGGATCTCTGCCCTTTGCCTTTTGCTGTAGGTGTTATCCGGTGAGATAATGGCTGGCAACACAAGCAGGACCGGGATGCTGGGCACCTGTGGTGGTCAGGCCTCAGGGTTTCTAAATAAGTGCCAAGGTCTCCCCAATCTTTATGAACTCATAACCCTCCCTTGGAAATTCTGAAATACTTAATCACTTCACTTACATTTTTATGAGTTTTATAATAGGTGTAACAAATCCTTAGAGTCAAGACTTTGCCATTAGCTACCTGCCTGAACATGGAAAAGTTGCCTAAGATCGATCACTGAGCCTAACTTTCCGCGCTTCTGATTTCAGGTTTGTGAGAGTTAATTGACAACAGGTGCTTAAAGAATTTCAGTAGAACAACTGGCACACAATAATGAATAGGTAATACCATGTTTCCCCGAAAATAAGACATCCTCCGAAAATAAGACCTAGCGCATGGAAAGATAAAACATCCCCTGAAAATAAGACCTAGCTCAACTTTGGGAGAAAAAATTAATATAAGACACTGTCTTATTTTCAGGGAAACAGGGGTAGTATATTTCATCATTATCATTTTCATTTTTATTAAAAATTTAAGCAGAGTTAGTGAACGTTCTGATTTCAAAAGCATTCTTAAAGATCATTAATACAATTGGCATAGGAGATTTCAAAACAAGTCATATGTAAGCAGGGCTTCAGAAGAACAGGAACATGTAGTGATAAAGTTGGAGAAAATTAGATTTGGAGACTCAATGTGCCTGAAAAAAAAAGTTATCTAATTTACAAGGTTATAAGAAATATAGTGAACCCAAGTAATAAGAATAATAAACAACTAGGCCAAACCAAATTTATTCAAACTGGGTGACTTGAAATAGATAGAAAACACTCCAGGTAACAAGGATAATCCTATTTAGAGCTCCAGACAAGCAACCTCAATAATAGGATAATACCTAACTGGCTTCTGATTACCAGATAAAAAGACCAAAAATTTCACCTACTGCCTTGATAACTTTGAATCTAACAGGGCCCCAAAGACCTAACTGTGAGTTCCCCTACTCTCAGCCATGTGCTCTCACAGAGGAGAAAAGACTTCCACCTCACTGGTCCCCTACTAGGCAGACCAGCTATACTCCTCCTGGTGTTCAACTTAATGAGTTTCGTTTCATTAACAGACCATGAAAATATTCAAACAAACCAATATCATCCTCCCACAGGAGTCATGGGTCATCGTGCTTTCTTGCTACTCCCATAACCCCTACTTATTCACTGTGCTCCCAGGTGCTAACCTGTGTGGTCCTGTGTTACATTCAGTGTCCTCCAACCTCAGGCTATGAGAATATATGACTAGTGAATTTCTGTCAATCTCAAATTTTTAGGATTAGAAGTGTGTTTGAACAGTCCCATAATCACAAAATGAGAGTCCCCCCCCCCCCACCCCCTTCCCAGCCTTCACCAATGGAGTGGACAAGAGGTGGATAAAATAGCTACCATAGTCAGGCACATTGATTAAACAGCCAGCTTCCTTTTTGTTGGAGGAGAACACAAAAAACTAAGTCCAATTGACTTGTAATTCACAGTAAGGGTTTGAAAGGAAGGTTGCATCATACACTAAGCTTAAGACAACATGCACAAGAAGGGGAAGGCCAGACCATAAGCCTTCCGATGCCCTGCCTAGGAATGGAGTAGGGATAGCAGCCTTCAAGGTATTAATTTGTCCTTACCCAAACCAAAATTGGGTTGTCAGAACTAAGGGCTACCTCTCGGGCCAGTGGTATACCCAGGTACCACTTAGCACTCAAAAAGAAGGGGAGGAAAAGGATGGGGAAAAATGAAACCCTATTGTGATTTACTATTCCCATAAAATGAAAAAAAGGAAAACGAGTAAAGGGAAAAAATAGAGTTTTATCATTGTTGCCTGTCCACCCCAAAGATTCACCTTCTTGTTGTCAGGAAGTTGATGACAGGATATTGTAATGATGCATTTAAACACCTCCATTTAGCCTTTACCATTTTTCTGTATAATCCTTGGTATACACGGTGGAGAGAGGCAGGAGGCCAAGTAGGAGCAGCCCCTAGCTATGCTACATAATAAACCTTTGTGTGTGTGTTCCATTTCTTAGTGACATTTTGAGCTATGAACAGCACTTGATTTATGTTAACTCTAATCAACTAAGCTAGAAACCTCACTTTTTAGACCTTTGTACACATCACTTAAAATATAGCTCTAACAGATTTAGCTGAGATGATTTTTTTCCAACCCCTATTTATCTACATCTGTGAATGATGAGACTTCCAACTCTGTTTTTGAAAGATATACTAAAATGTTCCCTTAAAAGCTTTCAACATCAGAGATATAAGGATTGGGTTTCTGCTACTCCCAAATGAAACAGCTGCATTGTGGATGATAGTTATATAATTATTGATTTGGATACCACTATTATCATTATGAAAGTTGAAAAATAAGCATTCAGGACTTTTAAACAACATAAAAAAAACTATTTTATGTGAAGGATGATTTGGCACCTGATTTTCCATAACAATACACAAATATGGACATTGTTTAGGTTAACATTAATGTAATTAATCTAATGTTTTCTTTATTTGATTGATGATTCCTGTCTTCATTAAGGGCTGTAATCAGAGTGTCTTAATTGAGTTACCTTAAAGTGGACCCTGAAATGAGGATTTGAACACAAGTAGTTAATATGGGAACTGATCCCAGGAAACATCAACAGGGGAGTAGGAAATGAGACAGGTTAAAGAAGAAAGCCATAAAAGTTGCTCGATCAAGCAAGTTGCTACTGTGAGTAACTGGAGCCCAGAGACGGTGGACCCTTTGCTTTAAAAATGTCAAAGAAAAGGGTAGATAATTACTTTCCAAGATGATTTCAGTGCAGCCCAAACTGAAATGGGAGGGTGAATCATATGCCCTCTCAAGGTCTCTTCCAATCTTATGATTATATGATTGCTCATTATCGAAAATTGGCTAGTAATTGGTTTGACTCAGAGAGGTCAGAGAGTGAAGGGGACTGCAGAACCTTTTGATTTTTATAGTAAAGAACAATGTAGTTGTCTCAGGCACATTTCGGAAGGACATTTAAAAAATATCAAAAATGTGCCATGATAATTTTCATGACTGCTAATTAAGAGAGATCATCTAGGAGTTGGCTATAATTTTGACAGGTAGACATGGGCGTTTGATAGTGATGAAAATGAGAGGGACCCATGGTAAGTACTATACAGGCATGTATATCACTGCTTTTGTTGTTTGTTTGCTTTTAAACTACCTACATCACTGATATGATGCTTTTAAACTACCTACATCATAAAATAGCATGAAAATAACAAATTTACGCTTCACTTTGCTTGCTTTTAATTGAAAACAAATCATCCTTTTACAAACAAGTGAGGATCTGATTATAATTATATGACTTTTTGTACATAATTTTACGTAAATTTAGTCATTCAGAATGTATATTTTAAATGCACTCGCTATGGCTAATTGGCCAACAGTGGATTTTCAAAGTAATCAGCCCAATTACTGTCAGCCGAGATGCAGAGATCAAACGTCGTTGTCTTTCTCTTATAGTCCTAAGTTTGTAAAAACAGCATTTTTTTTAAAGCAGCAAACTTAATGAAGCTGGGACCTCATTTTAACAGGATTGATGGAACAAACATAAAATAAATTATCTAAACAAATACAATCATTGTTATTTTAATTAATTAATGAAATCAAACCTATAGCAATAGAAAATTTTGGAGATGGAAAGAAACTTAGTGTACATTAGTCTAATCTTTTCATTTTGCATAAGCTAATGGAGGCTGAGAGCAGTGCCACACCATCATCAATTTGGTGGAGCTAAGTACTCAAAGGTAGAATTTAAACTGAGGGGCCTCATTTGTGTAGTTAATGTTCTTTCCACCACACTCATCAGGGAAAGAAAACTATTTGTTAAACTATGTCGGAAACATGGATTAAATCTGTCTCAATTTGAAAACAAACTTTGTAAGATATGATGGGTGGGGAGAGCATTTTCCTACTATGCCCTTCATCTGTAAACTTCATTTTGTGAATCTACTGTAAATAAGCTTCAAGGAAGAAAAAGCCAAGATCAGGATGCTCCACGGGTGCACATTCTGCCTCTCCTTTGCGTTTGAAATGAAAGCAACATTTTCTGGCAATCTGATTTATGATGACCTTGGAAATAGATTAAAGTGACTTTTTTTCTTTCCACCAAAGAAAGGAACATATTTGCAATACCAAATACATTAATAGGTTTTCAATGACATGTGATGTTTTTGCTTGTTTGTTTATTGGTGTTTGGCATTCTCTCTGGATGAAGCAAGGCCTATAATTATTCATGTCTGCTTCAAAAGGAGATGATTTAAAAAGGAGGGAAATAAGATTTGTAGTATTTCATAGAAATCTAGAGAACAAGCAAAAACAATTAGTTTGACGAGAGAGAAATATAATTTTGTTACCACTTCTAAGAAAGAGTAAAAAAAAAAACCTGAAAGCTATAATTTTGCTTTTATTTACTTTGTTGTAATTGTCTAAGTATTTCAACTACACTTTTATTAGGATTTGAGCTTCTTGAGTGTGTCAGTTATATCATATTAGTCTTTATATCTTTAGTGTCTAACCTAATGCCTACTATGTTAAGGACAATAAATGTCTCATATGAATGAGTTATAATTAAATCCATAACCACAGAAATAACAGTAAGAAGATAGGACTAGGTGATAACGGGGAGGGAAGGGAAAATTTATATCAAAAGCAAAGGCTAAGAGAAGGTATTATAAATGAGCAGAACACAGATCAGACATTTTTGAGGGCCAAAGCAAAAATGAGAAGCTTTATAGATCATATGGCCTTAACATTTTAACTTAAAGAGAAATGACATCTATCAAAATAATATTTTAGGATATTCTTATCATAAGAAACTTTAAAATAAAAATTCAATATATATATATATATATATATATATATATATATATATATATATATATATATATATATTCATTAAGCACCTACTACTTTTAAAACACTCCATTAGGCAATGTAGAACAATACAGAGATAAAGAAAAGAGGGTATTCAGCCTTAAAAGGGTTATCTAATGCTTGACACAGAACAAGCGCATACATAAACATAATAGAGGAAAAGATGCAATACACCATAGAAGGCTATGGTGTGATTCAGGGAAGGAAAGAATCACAGGATGGCAGAAATCATAGAAACATATTAAAAAGAAGTTTTGTTTGAGATGGGCCTTGACATTTAGGTAGGTTTTTCAAAGTCGGATGCCTGAAAGAGAAGGAAATGCTTTTCAGACATAAGGACGGCATATGTAAAAGCATGGAGTTAAGAGAGTATGGCTCATGCTCTCAGGGAAGGGAACAGTCCTTGTATTACAAGTTTCGCTTTCACAAAGGCTTTATGTCAGGACGTAATAAGAGATAAAGCTTTATGAGTGCTTGTAATACTAGTAAAATCCAGTACCTTCTGAAGAGAAGTAATTTCGCAGGAATCAGGTTCAGCATCCTTATCTTGATTCAAAGCCCCTCTTTAATTTCCACACAGGTTTGAGTCCTTTGGCATATCTAATTTTAATAATTAAAGAACTCTTAGGACTACACAGAATCTAGTGTTCTTTTATAATTCATGAACGTGGAAAAGTTTTAATATTGTATGGATATGAATGAGCTTGCTAAAACAGGCTAACAAGCCATCTGCTTCATGACACACACTTCCATAAATGTCCTGAAACTTTATTACCATAAAATGTGACAATAAGGAAGCACCTTTCTGTGAAAGAGGAACTCTCTAGCAGACATTTGCAGGATTCTCTGGTCTTCGCTTGATCTGGCGCACAGCAGCTATGACAATAAGTGCCCCTAATAGCAAAAGAAGAAAAAATTGGCCGTAAACATTCATAGGAGAAAGTCTGATGCATTGACCACAGTTTATATATTCCTGTTCCAACAGCAACAAAACAACAAAAAGGCCATTACTGTCCAAGTGCCTATGCTATTTAAGAAATCCCATAGGTCTTAAACCATCTTCTTTAGAAGATAAGATACTAAGCCAGAGAAGAGGGTTTATCTATTTTCTTTGTAATATATAACCCGTGCATGTTTACCATTCCCTATTCAGGGCAAAAGTAACTTTCTAATGTCTTTTCATAAACCATAACAGTGGGCTTGAACTGCCTCCTGAAGGAGTTAATCCCATTTCCAAGGATGAGGTATTTTATTTCTTGCTTATAGAAAGGAGCAACCGATTTTGTAGACTGTAGACACCAAGGGGTTGCCACAGCTCATTCCCATTATCTGAGGCTTACACAAACTCATCAACAAATTTGTAAACTCCATAAGACTATGAATCCATAGTGGTTTCAAATGTCTTTCCTGCTTACACATGCACACAGGAGAGAAGTAACCAGTAAACAACAAATATGCCATGGAAAAGCAATTCTGCAATGGTTCAAGTTTTATGTTCTAATAATATTCAAATCCAAGTTTCCAGGATTCCAGGTATTGTATCAGCAATAATGAGAGAAACTACTGAAACTCATTAAAGAAATTACTAATCAGTACATTAATTGAGGCTATCTGCTTCCCATTATATAGAAACAAATTAAGCAGATTACAATGGTTCCCAGAAATCATCTGAGGAAATGTCAAAATTAATGATGAATAAATCTAGCTCCATTTGTGGTTGATATTTCACCCAACTGCATCTAAAGGAGTGACATCAAAGAACACTATGAATTATTTGTCAAATCAGCATAAAATCTCCAAACCACTAACAGCATTTTTCTTATAACATTTTAATCAGAGGTAAACAAGCCTTAAAATAGTCACCTATTCATACCATACAGAATGGTTTTTTTTAAAGATCCTGCCCTAGCCAGTTTGGCTCAGTGGATAGAGCCTTGGCCTGCTGACTGAAGGGTCCTGGGTTTGATTCTGGTCAGGGGATCAAATGTACTTCATTTATAGGCTAACTCCTGCCCCAGGGCCTGGTCAGAGCTCCTGCAGGAGGCAACCAATCAATGTGTTTCTTTCACATTGATATTTTTCTCTGTCTTTCCCTCTCTCTTCTACTCTCTCTAAAAATCAATGGAAAAATATCCTCAAGTGAGGATAAAAAAAAAGAAATAAAAAAGGTCCTATGGAAAGATATATCAAATGTATATAAAATATAGAGATATAGAAAATTTTAGAAAAATGTGTCTTACAACATAAATCAAAGTGATCTTTCCAAGAAAGAACTGACTCAGTTATTAAGAACATTACTTTCATCAAGAGTCTGTTCTTTGGTGAAATAAGGAAGCTCTTAGGGCAACAGAATGGAACATATAGAGAAAGGATAAGAACAAAGTAAAAGAAATTAAAATTACATGCATAAAAATTTCATATATATACTATGAAATCAAACACTGTTTATATACTATTGTATATATACTAAATTTAGTAATACCAAGACATACCCTCCTGCTTAGAATTTATCACTAGCTTTTCTTTGTTCTTAAAAGAAAGTTAATTTTTTTAAATGTAAGACACAAAGTTCTACATGAATTAATCTTGGCTTTCCATATCAGCTTCATCTTTCTTCATTCTTTGCTGATACTTTATATACACAGTTCTGTTTTTGAATGGTGCCTCAATTTCCTTTTTACTCCAAGTTCTGTTTATATACTCTTCCTTCATCTCATTGCCACTCACACTTTCCACATCTGGCTATTTCTCATTCACTATTTAGTTATCAACCTAAATGTCATTTTTCTCTGTAAACTATAGAATACGAATTAAATTTTCATATAATACACTATTATTATAAACTTTTTTGCATACTTTTTTAATAAAACTGTGGATGCATTTATTGATGAATGTTTAGTAGCAAAATTGGTAAGATTAATAATTCATTCTGTGTGAACAAATGGTAGGCAAAGACCAGGATGTCCATATTTTTAGATTGGGCAACTGGATGAGGATAGTACCACTCACAGGGGAAGAGAAGAGTGGAATGAAAATAGAATTAAGGGGAAGTACAGAGTTCAATTTGGGGCATGTTTAGGGTCTTTAAGTGTCTCAAAGACCTTCAAATACAGATGTGTAGCCCACATAAGGTATATAATGTGTAAGATATTGGTTGAATACAGATTTGGGAATTTCTCCTCTACTGATGATAAACAAATCATGGAAATGACTAAGTAGAGAAATAAGAGATTATAAAATACAACACTAGAGCTAGCATTAAAGCGCTAGATACAGGGAAAAGAGTGAACCCTAGAAGCAGCAGCCACAATGGTAAGAGAAAACACACGAGTTGAACTCAAAAGAGCACAAGAAATACTATTCATGAACAGAGAAATCAACAGTGTCAAATATGGCTAACAAGGTTCAGGAAGTTATAAAGTGAAACTTTTTGATATTTACCAGCAATTATCATCTAGGCCACATTCTGTAAGAGTAAGGTTCTGGGAGAAGAATGAATGACAAGGAAGCAGAAAAAGTACAACAGTCTATATACAAAAAAAAAATTTTTAATGAAAGAGGAAACAACAGCATCCAGAGAGGCTATGATATGGAAGGAGTTTTTGTTTGTTTTATTTTGGTGTGTGGGTTTTCTTCATTTGTGTCATGACAAAAGCATCCTCAACTGCTTATGGAAAGAAAGCAGCAGAGAAACAGAGGTGAGGCTATATGAAAGAAGAAAAAAAATAGTAAATCAGCTCTTCTGAGAGATATAAAATACAAAAGAGAGATGGTTACAAAAACATGGAAAAATTAAATGCACAGAGGATGCTGAACAAATAAATTTATGTTGAACCAAATTGTGCCATCCTGTGAATTCTTCAGCTGTGTTAAGCACCTCGGATGTGAAGGGGAGATGATCAGATTAATAAAGATGTTTTTCATGTGCAAGTTCAACAGCAGAACAGGTAACACAGTTGAAAATAATACTACTAGTAAGAGAGTCTTCAGGGTAATGCTAACTTTAAGTCCAACATAAATAAGAATTGAAATAAAATGAGGGTGAGATAAGAAACTGATATAGGTAGATGGACCAAAATGAAGAATTACATTAGGAGGAGGATAAGTAACCTATTTAGACTACTTAAAGATTAGGAATTAAGTCAGAGATGGAATGTTTGAATTTAGGATTTTAGAAGAATAATGTTTCCAGATGATGAGAAGGCTCAATATGTGGTCATGTGAATGAGTGAATAAAATGATGCCTAAAGATAAGGAAGTCAAGATCCTAAGAGACCAGAGTGTTCTTAACACGTTTGTCAAGGTTTGCAGGACTTTGGAGTGGGTAAAAACATATGAACTGGGTGTCAGGTCTTCCATGAATTAAGAGTAATAATCAGGTATTCAGCATATGAGAGTAAAATAGGCAAATTCTGGCAGATCAAAGGTATGTGGAACTAATAACCTAATTTTACCATTGATGAAAGAAGACAGACAACCAAACCTCTAGGCCCCCCCAAAAAACAAACAAACAAACAAACAAACAAAAAACTAAGAAGCTAGAATGTCCATGTCATCTATCTTTCTCTATGCCCAAATCAAACACAAGTTAAGGATCCACGAAGGGAGTAAATAAACCATCAAAGAGTGTTGAGAGTGGATGAAAACTGGTAGCCCATAGGCCAAACCTGGCTCAAAAATAGATTTTGTTTTATTTGCACAGTTTTTTTTTTTAAATGATAATCCTTAGTCAGAGCATATAGTTTTACTACAGCATTGACTACTCCTTAGTTTCATACAACTGACACCATTCCTGTTTGCACATTACATGGGGGCTTTGAGTATTCAACCTCTGCTCTGGATTCTTTTTTTGAGTTAGAAGAAAGGGGAAAATTGGTCTTTAGTGACCAAAAAGTGTGAGCATAGTGGGTAGGATGGGCACTGACTTCTATGTTCATGAAAAATGAAAATAAGTTCTCACAGTACTCTGAGTTTAAGGCAAATTGGATATCAAATGATATGGAATCTCCAAGCTAGGAGTTAATAGAAGCTAAATAAAGAATGGGCTAATTAACTGTTTAGTTAAATATAATACTTCTAGCTTAAAAGGCAGATGTCTGGCTTTCCAGTGTAAAATAACTTGCAACTATTAGTCCCAGGACATATATATTAAGAAGGATAAGGGAAAGCACAATGATGCATAGACATTCCTAGAAGAAGAAAAAAATTAAGTTGACATTGCCTAATGATTTACCAAACCAGACGTGAATAGTGATCGATGCTTTGTGATTTAAGCACGTCACACAAAAGAGCAGAACTAGAGATAAGGTCAGAACCTGCAGAAATATCAGGGCACATCATGTCTTCCTCAAACACATCTACATTATCCATTATTTATAAGTACACAAAGTAAGCTTATTTGTAAGTACAAAAACATAGATGTGAAAAAATGGTTTGAAAAGCAAAAGAATAGCAGGCAACACAGACAACTCTGGTAAATGCTTAAGGAAGAGCAGCTATGCAGCATTATTTATTTATTCATTCAACAAATATTTAGTAAGCACTATGCTAACCTGAGTAGTATGCCACGCACTGAGGGGTGATGAAAAAAACAGAAGGAACTCTTGCTCTCAAGGAGCTTATAGTCTAGCCAGGTACTTAATGTAATGTTTCCAGAAATCTAATTTTCTATCATACAAGAGTTAGATAAATGCAATGGTTGAGTAAGGGAAAATAATACAGTATGTACACTCACACATAGAAACATTCAGAGAGTGGTAATATTGACATGCTATGTGGTTCATGCTGTTATGTATGTTTTTTTCTCTTTTCTTTCTTTCTTTCTAAATCTCACCCAATGACACACCATTTTATTGATTGATTTTTTTTTAGAGTGAAATGGAGAAAGAGGGAGAGAGAGAGAGAGAGAAAGAGAGAGAGAGAGAGAGAGAGAGAGAGAGAGAGAGAGAGAGAGATTTCCAAAGACCTAACCTGGAAAGGAATCCAAGACTATACATTCTTTAAAAAAAAAGATAAAATTTCAAAAGAGAAGCAAAGCTAAAACAGGTTTAAACTTCTATAATATAACACATTTTATAACTATTACCCCATTAGTGCAATAAAAATTGTGATCAATTATCATTATAAATAGACAGGCCTGAGGTTCAAAGGGTGAGGAGATGGGGGAGAGGATAGACTTTCAGAATTGAACCAGGCTGAGATCGCACATCTAATAGGAGATGAAACATTTCATTGAGGAGGCCTTACTACAACTTATTGTGGAAGTTTAGAGCCTAAAGAAATAATCCCTCTAAACATTCCTTGGAGCCCCTGACAGGTCCTTAGAGAAAAATGGCCTTGTGTCAGGCATGCTATGACGGGCCTTTTGAGGAAATGGTAATAGCCCTCTGACATCAGGAGGTGAGCCATTCCCCCCACCTCCATCCTCTGACTCTGCTGCAGTATTTCCCCACCTGGAAGGATGGTACCTGGCAAAAGACCCACTCTATTCATGTGCTTGCTGGCCTATTAAATCCTTCACTAATGGTTTGGATGCTGGCTCTGTATGGCTGTCATGGCAGCCATTTCTGTTACAGATTCGCTCTTTGCAAAGCGTCCCTCTTGACAACGAGTAGCATAAAAGGGCATTGAAATTAAGACTAGCAAACCTCCTCTGCCAAGATTAAATGAACTTCATGAGGGCACTTCAAGCTCGGTGCTGCCCAGCTGAATAGGATGAAAGGAAGCAAATCCTGTTGATAGTCATTCAGAAGCAGCCAGATTGCTCTGAGGTGCACCTTCCCCATAGATCACTAATTTACCACTATTGTTTAATTTTTGCAGAGAAATTATAGCACATAGTATAGTGAACAGGCTTCCTCAATGAAATGTTCATCTCATATTAGATGTGTAATCTCAGCCTGGTTCAATTCTGAAAGTCTATTCTTACCCACCACCCACCCCATCCCCTTTGAACCTCAGGCCTGAGCAGCCAAAGCCACTGTGAAGAGCTGATATGCAAAAGAAAAAAGAGATGGAGGAGCCCTTCCTGGGAAGTAGGTTTGTATTTGCCCAACCATTGGTTTTGGATGTTGGTTAGCTTTATTTTTATTCATTAAAAAATTGGGGGAAGCAATTATTACTATTGGAAGACCACCAGTGCTCCAGAAGCCTGAATCACTCATCATTAAAGGAGTAGTCCTAATGTAAAAACTGGCTGGACAAATAAAGCTTGGTGACTAGAGCAAATGCTCCTTTCAATCATTTGCTTAAACACTTGTTAGATATAATAAAGAGCCTGATCACTGACAGCTTTCAAGCCCTGCCACTCTCTTCTGCCCTGCAGCTGAGCACGCTGACAAGTCAGGGGTTCCTTCTTTCGGCTTTGGTGGGAGGTTGAAACCATGTAACTTAACTTCCATGAGTGAGAACCATCAACCCAGGCCCACCCCCTATCCACCCTCAAAGGCCAAGATAGTTGTCACTCCCTGCTCTCTGAAGCCATTTTTGGACCTGCAAAGGTCACCTTTCCCACTGGCCCCAGAAAGCCTCATTATTTAAGTGGTAAACCTCTTATACCCTATAGAATATGTTGGTTTTAATACCTAAACCAAATTTTGAATGGAGCATCCCTGGACAGTGACCACTACATAAAAAAGGTATCAAGATAATTATCTTAGTTTGAATACAATGACTGATTGTCTTAATTGCTAACTAGATTATTGATCTATTCTTTTCCAAAGTTGAATCCTGTCTTGTTCTAGACAATTGGAGACTAAAGGGAAAGAGAGGTTGGAATAGGTCCCAGATTACTCCGCAGGGTTGAAGCCTTGTTGTCAATTAAAGTACTGGTATAGTTTCTTTTGGGAGAGTACTGCCTCTGTTTCTCCTTTGAATTTTCACAGAGTGAGTTAAAAGATGTCAATAACCAAAGCAAATACACTCTTGCCTTCACTGAGGTTTCCATAAATGTCTTAAGAAACAGAATATGATTAAAGGCAAAAGTTAAGTGAAATTAGGCTCAAATTAGCTGGCTGATTGTCATTTTGCCTTTCTGTATTAGAATTTTTAAAAAGTTGAGCTAATTAAAATTTAAATACTTTAAATTTGAATTTTATATTCCCTGAATACTGACCAGGCCAACTAGGAAAGGAAATATCACCAGATGTGGAATAAAACAGAGGTTTCCGTTCCATTTCAGCTCTGCCAATGACTGCATATTTGACTTGCTTTGGGCAATTCATCTAACTACACCTCAGTTTTCCCTCTGTAAAAAGTTGATAATATTCCTGTGATAGCTAATTCACAGATATTCTGAATATCAAAATAGAACAATATACAGAGAAAAATCCTTTGTACATTGTCACAAAGCACACAAACATAACCAGTTTTTAAAATGTATGCACCAGACCCCTGAGTAAAACCCTTACTCAGTACTGTATGCATCCTATGCAGGGACTATTAATTTTAACTCATATGCAATTATGACAAACTTGTTAATCAGATTTTTAAGTCTTTAGCAGTTTAAAGTGGAAAATTGGAATAATAAAGAGCTGTTTGATTTTCCATAACATTCACAATCGCTAAAGTTTTTTCAGCACTTACTATGTACTTCAAAAGCAATGCTATCTATATATATAAAAGCCTAAGCAACCATTGCAACCGAACAGATGACTGAACAGGCCCACAGTGGGGGTCACTAGGCCCACAGTGGGGACAGTTGGGGGTGATCAGATCAGCAGAGGGGGGCAGGGAGGTGTGACCAGGCTGATGGGGGAGCAGGGCCTAAACCGACAGTTGGACATTCCCCAAGGAGTCCCAGATTAGAAAGGGTATAGGCTGAGCTGAGGGGACCCCCCCCCCCATGCATTAATTTTGCCTTCAGTTTTACATAAACACAGAGGCTATGTGATACAGACATCTGATCACCTATAGTAAAGGAGAAAAAAGGCTACAATCATCAGCCATAAGAATTCAGGAAGTTCAGAAGACTTAGAACTTAACTATATGTTCCTTGACTGGTTTTATAATAATTATAGCAAGATATAGGTAATCTTGAAAAAAGGACATATATTTTATAAATGTTCCAAGTATTTATTTAAGAAGGTAGGAAGTATTATAAAACTAACTTAGAGAATATTTTATTTAAAAAGAAAAAGTCAAACCCTTTGGTGCTTAAAGTGATTAAAAATAAAACAATTCTACTACTAATATATATATAAAAAAAAAAAAACCAGAAACCTATTAATCCAGATGGGCTTAGTAGCATAAAATGCCTGAATGCCATGTTTTGTTTTGCTTTTTATTTCACTCACTTTATAGAAAGACTCCATATCCAGTAGTTTAAAAGTCAGCAATCAATTGTATACTAATAAAAGAGTAATATTCTAATTAGACCGGACAGACCAGATGTCTTCTGGATGTCCTTCCTGACCAAGCCATGGTAGCAGGGTCCGAGGCAGAGGTAGTTAGGGGTTATCAGGCCAGCTAGGGAGAGCAATTAGGGGTCATCAGGATGGCAGGTGAAAATGGTTAGGGGTGATCAGGCCTGCCAGGGGAATGTGGTTAGGGGCTATCAGGCTAGCAGGAAAGAGCAGTTAAGGGCAATCAGGTAGGCAGGCAGAGGCAGTTAGGGGTGATCAGGCAGGCAGAGGGGTTAGGGGCAATCAGACAGGCAGGCAGGTGAGCAGTTAAGATCTAGCAGGCCCAGATTTCGAGGGGATGTCTGACTGCCCTGTGGGATCTGGTCTAAACCGGCAGTTGGACATCCCCTGAGGGATCCCAGATTGGAGAGGGTGCAGGCTAGGTTGAGGGACATCCCTTCCCTCCCGCTCCCTGCCCCCGCCGCCGTGCACGAATTTCATTCAGGGGGCCTCTAGTAATTTTATATTATTACACAAATTTGTAACAACTCCCTTACATGTATTAACCCTATCTTATGGCAACACAACATCCAATGAAAACTATAGAGAATTCTGCTGTAAAATAATAGCACAATATTTCAAAATGTCTTCCACGATTGTGTTCATATCTTCCCCCACTCACTGCTGTCTCTGCCTTCACATAGTACCATCATCTCCATATTTCCTTTTGACTCCATGAGAACAAAAGAGCAGGTGACCTCAATACACGCACCTCCTTCCCCTCCACACAAATTCCCCGGACTCCCAGGGAAAAAATAGTCTATTCTTCCTGCATAAAGTAGGGTTAACAACAGAATCTTGTTGCAGATACCTTTTAAGACACTTCTATAAAAATGAATATACGTTAGCCAGGTTGATGGCAAGGAAAGTGCTATGACTGTGACTTTTAATAATCCCTGGATATCTATTCAAACACGTGTTGTGATTGTTTTACAAATTGCCTGCAGGAGACTGGCGGGTCTTCAGACGGCAGGATAACCCTGGGCTTGGCTGCTTGAAATTGCAACATCAGTTTGCTTGGCAAGTGGGTGTGAGTCAGAGCAGGGTTCATGGCAGGAAAAATACAGGGCTGTCATTTATCTGTAGCTAAGACATGACACACACTTTCTGACTGAGAATCAAGACCATTTCCCTAGTTACAAAGATAAAGCGACCTGCCATCTGTGTTGTCGTTACTGAGTATCTGAAACTACAATCTTTGTCGGCTCTGCCTGGCGCTCAGGATCCCGGCCTGTAAGAGAAACTCTGGTTTCTCTCTGAAGAATCTTCCTCTGCCTCTGTGTTTTGGGGATGTTAACCCCTGAGGCTCCAGGCATGTCTATGTGGCCCAGGCTGCCTACTGACAGCATTTCATACTTCGGGCAGAGAAGTGTTTTCTGGGATACTGTTTTCTCAGAGCTATGTGGGCTATGTATACTGTTTTCTCAGAGCTAAGGGGTTCTCTTTGTCTTGATAAATCTGTAGCTTCTGATGGCCCTTTTGTCTCTATGCAGTAGGGATCTGTTTGGGTCACATAAACAAGACCAATTGGAAGCAGTTGGAGCCAACATTTGAAGAGAGAGAGATTCCTGACCACCTAAATGAGCATCTGTCCTGACTGAAAACGAACCTGGGTGATTCATTACTTAAGCCCATCTATGTTCTTTTGATTCTTAAGCTGAGTTGGGCTGTGGTCACTTGATATTACAAAATTCCTCTTTAATGTGTTTATTTTCATGACTGTTTCTCCTTCCGGGCTGTGAACACTTCAGAGTCAAGGATTGTCTTAATATGCTTTCTATATTTATAATGCATGAATATACATTAATTTCCAATCCAGTATTCAATAGACATTTTCAAATGAAAGACTAGAAAAAAATATTTAGATGTGTTCACTAAGGAACTTGGTGTTGTTGAAAGACCCATATAATAGCAATACTATATTTGATACTATCTTGACTTCAAAATTTGAAGGTGAAAATTTTCACAGATGGAATATGTACATTCTTAGGGAATTCAAAAAATACCATAGTGGTTCCTGAAATATGAGGTTTTTAAATTTCTCTTTTTCTTGTCTTTATTCACTTATGTATTTAGGTACAGGTATTAAAAAGTATAAAAAGGTCTTTTGATTATTAGATTTTCTATATAGAAAACTAAAAGCTAAGTCAATCAATGGGGAAAAGGTACAAGTTAACTAAAAATAACTTTTGGTAGTTATTAATCCATTCATTTAGAGAATATGAATCATGCAAAATAAAGTACATACAAAATTCAAAACTAAAAAAAAAATTTGTTCAACTCCATTTACTGAAATTCCATTACCAGATTTTACTTGTTTGTGGGTTTGTCTTTTTCTCCTCAAATCCCACCACATTATAGTAGAAGCACCTTTTATTGTGCCATTTGGAACCTCTTCTATAGCCAAACAATCAGAATGACCTCAATTATAATAGCTGTCATCCATTGATAAAATTTAGAAGTAAATTAAATAATAAAATGTATTTCTTTACATTAATATATTACTGTAAATACAGAGCAATTATATTTTTTATTTAGCCTCTTTTTTTACATCAATATACAGCTTCCTTGTAGTTCTCCTGGGTCTATTATGAGGCTAGCGTATTTCAGAAATGATCGTGTGAGGGAGCAAGATTTTGCCACCCCAAAATATACTTCTTTGAAATGTGGATTATTGTAGGCTGATTATTCCTAAGAAACAAAGGTCTCAAGAAGGGAGGTCATCCTCTTGCCTCTCTAAAATAATTTAGATAGGGGCCCTATTCCAGAAAGGGAGCTACCTCCAGAGATAACTACGGAGAACATGGGCTTGGTGTGGCAGACTGGGGAGACTTACTGAGGCCGGCTTGTTCAAAGTCGTCTCTGTGTCCCTTTCTCTCTGCATGGGATGGGAACATTTGCTTTTTCCATCTTCCTGTGTTCTCAAGTATAAACTCTTGTGCCTAAATATAAAAAATATTTATTCATTGCAATGCATACAATGTTTAAAACAATTAAACATTGACTCTTTAATATATTAAATTCATATGAGTAATTTTAAAATTAAAGTATGGTATGATAAAATAATTCATATTACTTCTCTCTTTTTCACTTTTTATTTCTAAAAGGACACTGTCCAAAATTGCTGTCTTCTGTGTAGTTGAAAGTTGTACAATTTCATACATTGTCTGAGCTTCTAAAGCCTACATGGGTCCCAGAAGTCAAGCAATAACAATGCAAATCTAAAATATCTTCATGTCAAAATTGTGAGATCTCCTCAAAGTATATAAAACAATGAACTACATGAAACGATGTCCCCTCTCTCAGCGTCCTGAGATTTCTCTAGTCAGTAAGGAGGCTAACTGAGCCCCGTCAGGTGCCAGACATTGTACAAGAATTTTCACATAGACTTACGCACTGAACCTGCTTAGCGACCCAAGGACCCTGCTTTTCTTCTCTTTACACAGAAAGAAAGAAAGAAAAAATAAATGTTTACAAGGTCACCAAGATAGTAAGCAACTGAAGATGGATTTAAACCCAGTTCTGCCTACCTTCAAAACCTATTACTTAAGGATTTACCTTTGGTTGACGGATTTTTCAAGTGAAAATCGTACCTCTACATAACTGGGAAACCAGAACTCTGCTGTCAGAAGCCTTTTCCAAGTGAAAAAATGACATCATTCTGCTCTTTCCTCTTTTAATAGCCCATGAAATGTATCTCCTGACATGTAGTTATCAGATATTTATATGTATTGTTATATAAATACTTATACAAAAGACAAATGTTTCTATGCATCTTTTATTTTTTCAACTATATTTCTGGGTGTTCCTGTACTGCTACTATTAGTAATAATTTGTTCTATTAACATTTTTGGGTTTTATGTTTTAACCAGATGAGTAATAATGGTGTTTGAGTATTATTAAGTGCACATGAAGGGCCCAGGAAGGAATCCAGAGGCTGTGGGTCATTGGAGAGCATCCTCTGGATCAGTTGCCATTTTAGGTATCATCATCATATAAATGATTAAAACTCACAGTGTATAATCAAGTGGTGAAATGTGTGGTAGGAACTGTACAACCTTTAAAAATCTGTAGGAGAGAGTAAGTCATGAACTTTACCAGTATAGAAGTAAGAAAGTGGAGTGTCTCTTAGATTTGGTAGTCAGGATATGCATACTATGAAAAGTTACTCATTTCTAGGGTAAAGTAGAATTTATTACTTAAAGGAAAGCAAAGTTTTCAGCAGGGAGAAAATCCAGAAGAAGAGAATCTCATAGTGATGGCTCCTTTAAACTAAATAGGAAGTCATAACTGAAGTATAGAAGCCACCATTTTTCCTTTATTATGGTTAAAAAAAAAAAAAAAGCAGCAATATCTCTGCCTATCTCCTGTGCTTACACTAGACCAAATCTAGCAAGAGCACCATATAAAAAAATAGCCACAGTATACTTAATTACCTTCCTTAATTACTTGGAGATTTGTAGCAGCAAGAGTATTTCACATGGGTTCATTTTGTTTCTTTTCCATGATCGGGCGTGTGACGAGGTTTTCTCTAGCTACAAAACACAAAATCATAGCTGTAAACAAGTCACCAGCAAGCAACAAAGGCCGTTCCTTCTATAACCCAAAGCCTTGCATCCAGAAAGACTATTCTTTTAGAAAATCTACTTCTAAACTTTCACGTTCACAAGAAGTTCTCCTGAGTCCCTTGAATTAATCACATGGGTGGTCTACGCGACTCTTCTTCTCTAACCATAATCAACTAGGTCGAGGCTACCACCTTGTACCATGTAACCTCAGTTACTGTAGCTGTAGGCACCATAAAAAAGTTCATTGCAATCCCTAGAACAGTGCGGCATTCCATTTTGCAACCAGGAACCACTCTTTGTCTGTCTAGCCTCCTGAGATTCATTTTCATAGTAAATTAATCTTTTGAGTGTCAGACTGTGATTAGCGACAGTGACACATTTTACAGTTTGGGTCCTGGGAGATGTGCCTGCCCTGTTGCTATAAAAATTTTGGTAGAGATCTTGGTGATAATAATCCTGACTCTAGGAAAACTGTCATAAAAATTAAATATGTATCTCCTAAATCTAGAATAGCTGAATGCTTCTCAACAACCTGCATAATTAAACAGATTATAATAGATGGAACCAACATGTTTGTGAGGATGAGGAGACTGACTTTGCCTAATAGTTGGCATTATATTTGCATGTTTGTGAGTTAATCACATTTCCAGTTTAAGGTAGTATTTGAAAGGTCGCAGTCTAAGAAAAAGTTCTTGGTCTATTAGGTTTAAATATCAACTGCTCTGAATATTCTTAAAATGTTATTAACCTTAAGAATGCAACATATTTTCCAAGAGTATGCTTTACCAAAAAGTGTTATAAATAAAATAAAATTGTGAGGAAGTATTTGAAAGATTTAAGATGTTATGAGGGGTACTTAGGTGAACCAAGGCAAGTGGCATTATAAATCTCCACTCATCTCTTAAGGATGTCCTTGGTTTGTATGTTTAAGCATGTGTTTTTTGTCTTCTTGCAAATTATTAGAATGGTATTTATATTTGACTGCTAGATGAGGAGCAAGCTATTAGAGATAAGCTTGTGTGGGATCCTCTGTTAGCCATCAATTTTTGTTCATCATGCCAAAGAAAAAACTTAGCTTTTACATTTCAGGAAGAAAAAAAAAAGAGTCTTTGAAATAGTAGAGAAAAAAGCAAAACACCAAAACAGGTCTTTCTTAACCTCTTCTTTCCTCAAACAGATACACACAGCTATAGGACCTGAAAGTTTACCCTTAAGTATATGGTTAGAAAATGGGCTTAATGTGTGTTGTAAAGGTGAGGGAGGGATGTTGTCATATCAGCTTCTATTTGAAAATCTATTAAGAAGAAGCCTTATAGTCAGAATTACCTGTAATATTTTCTATCAAGAATGAAAAGTCCAAAAATGCTGCACCTTTTACACAGCACTTAAAGTAACTATGTATGACCAAGATTTAAACTTGGAATCTATGGATTTACCACTTGTCTCATGGTAGGCATTAACATTTAAAATATAAAACATTGGAATTTTAACACATGATCACTGAAAGGAAACTGTCTATGAAGATAACTATGGCTTGTGTAGCATCATCTCAGCTATATGCAAAACAGAGCAAAAGTTCCATGTTGCTGACACCAATCCTCTGCAAAACCTGCAGATATAAAAGTTGAGGAGCAAATTACAGAACTAATAAAGTTAACCTGGTAGAGTCCAAAATGGCATATGCAGCAGGGAGAAAAAGCAAACAGAAACAGGTCATGCTGTTCTAATTGCTACAATTTCATTGGCAATTTAAATAAAATAATTCAAATTGCTGCAATTAACACACACATAGAATTCAAAGGATGGTGGGTGACCTCGCACAAAACACACTGTGGAATAAGCCCTCCTCTAAAGCATTAACCTTCATAAATCATTTGCATCCAAAGGATGCCTGGCTTCACGCTTTGCAAAGATTACCAGCACAGGTAAAGCAAGGCCTCTAAACAAGAGAACTCATCAACAGCAAGTACTGTCTCGGGTTCATTTCATCTCCAAGCATAGAGTTTGGCTGTGTTACATTCACAAGCCTTCTGGCTGAAAGTGGAATTTGCTTTTCTGCATGGGTGCCCCATGCAGCTTCGGAGTGTTAGCAAGGAGCACAGGCTGCTGTATTGCTGAGAAGTGAGTCTGATTCACTTTGACAGAGTCCACTTTTACTTAACTGCAGGGGCACAGAACCATCTTGTCTGTGGTTTAGGTCTGGATAAAGGGCTCTGCTCTCCAACGCATTAGAGCACAGTAGCCACAAATTGTTATTTGAGATGAGGGGGAAATGTGCTCAATGTGTTTCTAGTCACCTAAAACCAAATTTAAGATGTATTACCTGGGACTCATTGGAAGCCTTTTCTCTTATTAGGTCAGACTTATGCAAGCACCAAACAGCCAGTACCAAGAAAGATGAATTGTTATCAACAATAAAAAATGTAACAGTTGGGTGAGTCTAATAGGAGTGAGAGATGACCTTTGACTATCCCTGATGCTGCGGTCTAAGTCTGCGGAGTAAGGCAAACCATTTGAACAACTGACTGATATACGGGCTCAATACTCTTTTAAGACCTAGAATGTGTGATTTGTAACCCATCAAAAAATAATCTCAACTCTGGAAGATGTTATTTCAAGATCACTATACTCTTCTCTCTGACATTTTTGAGTTCACACTTTAATCCTTTAAAATACAAAGGCAAAGAGAGTATTGAATTACGATTTAACATTCACATTTTTTCCTTAAAATTGTCATCTTACTAGTCTGTGTTTATGCTTTGTATAATCTACAGTGCTGAATGTTTAGTCAAAATAATATTTAAATGTGGTGTGCCATGCTAAATTTAATTTGTGTGGTAGTTATTATATCATTGCAATAAGAAGGTAAAAGGATAGTTAATAAAGGAAATAATTCTAGCCAATTTGCAGGAGACAGTACAATTATACCAGCTGTGAAAATGATAACTGAGAATTGGGAGGGAGCTGTACCTCTCTGCAAGTTATCCGTATAAGTGATATTTTCTCAAATGGGGACAGTAGGAAATAATATCAGTTATTTAAATTAGAATCGCCTCTCCAAGGAGAATGGAAACCTGCCTATCAGGAAAACTCTATGAATTACCATGACTGGATCTAGGAGTCTCTGTCAGAACAAGATCCTGGTGAGTATAAAACAAAACAAGTGGAGCTGGCAGAGGCACATGCCTTGCTTGTAAAAGGTTCAAGTCCAATTAGACAAGAGAAGGAACTGAAAGAACAAAAACAGAATTTAAAGCTAGAAACAAATCAGATTTCTCGAATACCAAAACTCTATATGCAAATAGAAATTACAGCATTTCCATTTTGAAATAAGCACTCCTTAAAAGGCTGCCAAAATCAGATTCTTAAATGGTTATCTGAGCACTATTTGAGATAGCTTAAATGGTGCATGCTCAGGAATAAAAAAAAATTAGTAATTTATTCCCAAAGTGACCTTTTCTAGGCCATAATAAATCATCCATATATACTGTCTTTTTTCCATGAACCTTCCATTTAAAGAAAGCAAAAAGTGAAAGTGCTGCTGAGTGCATGAGGCAGTCACAGATTCCACTAAGAACTGGAACTGGAGCATGTGAGCACAAATCTATCCCACTGGCTAACACTCATCTTGGAAGGAAGAGCATGCCTTGTCACCACCCACTTGAAATCATTTCTTCTTCAAGCACCATATTTCTTTCACCTCTGTGGCTACTTGGGAAAAGGAGTCATTGTTCTTGCTGTTAGTATTCAAATGATTATTTATTTTTTAAATTTATTTTTATTTTTATTTTTTTAATATATTTTATTGATTTTTTACAGAGAAGAGGAGAGAGGGATAGAGAGCTAGAAACATCGGTGAGAGAGAAATATCGACCAGCCGCCTCTTGCACACCCGCCACTGGGGATGTGCCCGCAACCAATGTATATGCCCTTGACTGGAATCGAACCTGGGACCCCCTCAGTCCGCAGACCGACGCTCTACCACTGAGCCAAACCGGTTTCGGCGATTATTTATTTTTTTTAAAAAAGAGGTTTTAATAAATGAACAAGCCCTACTGGCATGACTGTGTGTGAGCTTCCACCTATAAACCAGTAGGTCACTGCTTGATTCCTGGTCAGAGCACACGCCTAGGTTGTGGGCTTAATCCCCAAGCAGATGGCATACAGAGGCAGCAGATCAATGGTTCTCTCTCACCATTGATGTTTCTGTCTCACTCTCCCTCTCCCATCCTCTCTAAAATCAATAAACATATATATTTTTAAATAAATGAGCAAAATGATCACTGAGGACTGTGTTTATCCCACTGAAACAGAAGCCCAGGGGACTAACATTTGAACTGAAGTTTGGATATTCAAAATATTCAGTATTACTTTTATTGGAAAACAAACTGTTTAAATCACAGTTATTACAAAGATAAGAATGATGACTTTTTATTTTTTTTATATCCTTGCTTATTTTAACTGAATTATGAACCTAATAGCCCTAATTTAAGGCTTAATTTTAAAGAAAAATATACTTGGGAAAATTTAGAGAAATTTAGTCCAACACACCGTACATTCATGTTTATAAATTATTATGATCTTCAGGTAAGTTTATAAAACTGTATAGTCATCATTTAAATCAAGAAGCACAAAATGAAAGTGGAAGAGTTACACACTTGATATAAACTTTTATATTTGAAATTTAGGTCAGTTATAACCAAAGGGGAAAAAAAATTAACAATGTAGCCATATTCCTACCCAACAGAGAGTTTAAACAAAAGATAAAACCACATTTCACATTTTCAATGAGTGATTGAATTTATATTTTTAAGTGAATGGCATTCAAAAATCCACAGGATGGAAATGGGTTACCCACAAGACACCCTCTACCACCTTTCTGTCATTACAAAACAAATAATACTACAAAGTAAATGAGATTGTAGTATTATAGCATCATAAGTATGCTGAAAATTTGATGTTACACTCTATATTAAAATACATAACTATATTGGAGTCTAAACTAATAGCATTTAAACAAACTCACATGGATTATTCGGCTTTAAAGAGTGCTTTTGCTAAAGGAAGACAGAAAAATAATATGTAATAGTAATATGCAATAGTAAGACACCCATAACTGAAATATAGATTCTGCATAAAACACTGTGAATTTTGCACTGTCCCATGGGAATAAGTGCCCAGATCACAGCAAATCATAAAGGCCTGTGCAACCACTAATGATCATTTATGGGCAAGTGTTCCCATGACAAGCTGCAGTGATGGAAAGGAGAGACTGAGCTGAGCTCCATGACTATTACTGGAAGGGAGTCTTTGCCTTGATCAGGCATATTGTATGCAGTCAACCAAAGCAGCCAGGTATTTCTAAAAATGCATTTATGACAACTTGAATATAGAAGAAAAGGGTGGAAATCCAAGAGTCAATATGAACTAGCTGTACTATTGATAGAAGTATAAATAAGGAGGACGTTTTTCAATTTGACCAGAAAAACTATTGCCTAGAAGAAGAATGGTTAAGGAAACTAGAACGAAGGTGTCAAAGTGGTAAAAAATAACCTTTAAATAACTCTGGAGAAAAATATCATGTGACTTAGAATAAAAGAAGCATTCAGTAACCCACTATATTTCCTGTTAATATTTTCTTTTCTTTAAGAAATATACTTCAGAAATATTTTCCATGAAATGAGAAAAAATAGTTGTGCTCTTTTGAGCAATGCATCTCTCAAAGCATTACTTATAAATTATTCAACTTTGTCTTACGTGTTCCTATAGTGAATAATGATTAGACAATAACTTAAAAGAAATGTTAAAGTTCAAGAAATAGTTCAGTCCTTTATTCCTTAACTTACATTTTACCAACAAATAGCTAAGTTCAGTTCAAACAACTGTAAGGTGTGGGTATCATACAGCAGGATTGTGTTCCCACTTGAGGAATATATTTGCAGTGGTAGATTAATTTAACAACTTTCCTCTGATCCCTTTTACCATGAGGCAACAAACAGTGGCCTTTTGATGCAAATGATCAGGACAAAGCTGTAATGAAAAGTCTGCAATTAGGAGTAAAGTTCTAATGAAACCTTTACTGACTGAATTTTACTCATCTGGTGACCTAGTTGAACTTGCTCTGCATCATTTTCTCCACCTGCACCAGGATGGATTGCTGCCCCAGATTTCTCAGATTTAGAGTAATCAAGTATTATGATCAGGGAGCAGTTCCATAGCTTAATATAAATCTCAATTTTTAACTTATTTTCTGAGTTACCATACAATGTAAATTCTGAAAGTACTAAAAACTAAGTCAGGGGAGAGTGATATGAACCACCCCAGTTCTACTGAATAGGGGAACTCTGCCACTGAAAGTAGAATGCCAAAGGTCTGGTTTCCAGACAACCGCTGAGCAACAGATAACAATTTTTCAAATGAAATTTCACTAGCAAAAGAGTGGGTGGGATGTTCAGTGTGCAATACAAAGGACAATTGATTAAGCAGACCCTTGGGTACTAAGCAGTGGGAAGATGGGTGTTAGTTAGGAAAGAAATGAGAAAAGAGGCAAAAGTCAGACAAGTATAATGCATATGGTCATATGTATTTTTAACTGTTGCATGTCATACAGCCAAAAAAAATTGTCTATTTTTGTACAATCATACTATGGAAATAAAGACCACTCTGCATGTGCCTACAAGAAATAGGTTTACTTGATGTAGCCTTTGTGTTCTAATGTGAAGCAAGCAGAAGAAATATGCGCTTGTAATGCTAGTTTTTCCTCTCTCACTCTTAGTGATAGTAATGCATTTAGCTATTATAGGTTTGCTATTGTTTCCTTTACTGAAGCTTGCGATGCTATGAAAGAAAATTTAACTTTTCCAAATGCAAATCTGATTGTGTCATCACCTCCAGAAACCCATGCTCTAAACCTTACAATAGATACACATTGCTTATAACAGCCACCTGAACTGTAAACTTCTCTATAGCCCCATCAACCACTCAAACCTCAGCTTGCATAACTCTTGCACTTCTTCACTTTCCAGGCATGCTAGGCTTTATTCAATTCTTTAAATTCCCATGCTCTCTCCCACTACTGGGCCTTTCCACAGCCTCTTCCTCACTCTGGGGTGCTTTTTGCATTGTCTCCACTCTCCAATGGCTTGCTTATTTTGTGCTCTACCTTCAAAGCTCAGCTCAAGCTTTCCTTCCTCTAGTTGCTCAATTCTGTCACAGTCTGCTGTTCATTTCAAAGCATATTTCTTCCAAAGCACACTCTCAGAGTGCATTTATAAGTGCTTCAGCCTGAGTATATCTTTTGTAAATGTTTTTATTGGGAAGTATAAAACAACACAGAAAAGCACAGAGAGTACAAATGGACAGCTTAATGACTTAGCACGAAGAGATAGATCACTCATGTATCCACAGCATAGGTCAAGAGGTAAGATTTTACATGCAGAAATGTGTGCCCTTTCCAATTACTGTAGACTCTCACCGTGCTTCCAAGGGGAAGTGCTGCTATGTATAATGAAAACTGAGAAGAGTTTCACTATCTAAGCATGCATCCCTAAACACAAAGCATAAACGTTGCCTATTTTTTGAGCATTCTAAAAATGGAATCACATACTAATTATTCTTTGTATTGTAATAGCTGATAATATAGTTCTTTGGTTTTGCTATTATTACTCAAAATTGTCTTTACATGTTTTGGCTCTTTGCATTTCAATATTGAATCAGATTTTCAATTTCCACAAAAACAAAACACTTCATTGGAATTTCATTAAATCTATTGACCAAATGGGGAGCATTTTTGGATTCCCTTCATATGCAATAATGCTGCCTGTGGATAGAGAAAAATTTATATTTTCCTTTCATACTTAACTTCTATATTTTCTGACATACTGCTATGACTAGGGCATTCAATATAATGTTGCATAGATAAGAAAATAATGAGCATCTATATTTAGTTGCACTCTCAAAGGGAAAGTTTTAAACAATTCAAAATAAGAACTTACTGTAGGACTTTAGTATCGGGTCTAGTAATAATTAATGTCGTTTTTCAACATTCGTTTAAAATCTTGCTTGGCGTTGACTTGTATTGACATAACCTTCAAACACGTGGTATCTACAGAACGTGTGAAGTGCAATTAACAAGTTTTGCTTGCAAAAGTTTGTGTTTGGTTTGGTTTTTGTTGCAAAACTAGGGCTAAGAAGATGGCGGATGAAGAGCATATTCGGCACTGCATGCTTTACGAGTTCCAATTAGGAAGAAAAGCAAGTGAGGCTGCAAAAAACATCTGTAGTGCTCTTGGTCAAGAAGCAGTTAGCGCCAGAAAATGCCAGCGTTGGTTTGAGAAATTTCGCGAGGGAAATTTTTTGTTAGATGACAAGAGTGGTCAAGGCTGTGTGTCCAATTTTGATCAAGAAGCTCTTCAAGCTCTTTTGGTGCAAAATCCTCAAATTACCCAACAAGAGCTTGCGACAACTTTAAATTGTTCACAAAAAACAATTTCCAATCAATTGCGTGCACTTGGCAAAGTCCAAAAGTTTGGAAAATGGGTTCCTCATGAGTTGACAGACAACAACCGTAATCAAAGAGTCACAATTTGCAGTTCGCTCCTCTCTCGTCAAAACCGTTTGCCGTTTTTAGAGCAAATTGTTACCGGAGATGAAGAATGGGTGCTGTATGTTAATTTGAAAAGGCGGCCTCAATGGTTGGACAAAAATGAGGCTCCCCAGCCCACGCCAAAACCTGACTTGCATGCGAAAAAAGTGATGTTGTGTGTTTGGTGGAATTTTAAAGGAATTCTTCATTATGAACTTTTACCATCTAACCAAACCATTACAAGTGCAGTGTATAGTGCCCAATTGGAAAGGTTATCCCAAGCTTTAAGAGAAAAAGAACCCGCGCTGATTAATCGGAAGGGCGTAATTCTTCATCACGATAACACACGACCGCATACTGCAAGAATCACTGCTGAAAAACTGCGCCAGTTGGAATGGGAAGTTCTCCCTCAACCTGCATATTCTCCTGATATTGCCCCTTCCGATTACCATTTGTTTCATTCTTTGCAAAACTTTCTTCTTGGAAAAAAATTTAATAATGAAGAATGCCTCAAAAATGCATTGACAGAATTTTTTGCATCAAAATCACAAGAATTTTACAACAGAGGGATTAAAATGCTTCCTGAGCATTGGGCACAAGTAGTAGAAAACAATGGCAACTATATTGTTGATTAAATTTTGTTGTATTGTTTAAATAAATTCGATTTAAAAAAGTATTAGAAAACGACAGTAATTATTACTAGACCTAATAATACTCTTTATCTAATTAACAAAGTTTCCTTTTACATCTTGTATGAGAACTATAGTAAAGTACTAAACCTGATTAAATGTTTTTCTTCAACTAAATTGCTGATTATTTAATTTTATCCATTATTTTATAATTATTATATATTACCTTGATTTATATTCAAATATTAAGTCAATTTGCATTTCTGTCCTTCACTTGGCATACTATCCTGTTTGTATAACACCATATTTGTTTTCCCACTAATTTATGTATAATTTTTTCAAATCTTTGTTTTTTAGTAATATTGTTTTGCAATTATTTTTGTTGTATGTCATTGTTAAGTTTTAGTCCTCTGGTTATTCTGACCATACAAAATAATTGGAAATCTTTTTCTCTATTTCTAGTTTCTGAAAGTATTTAGATTTATTTATTAGTAGAACAATCTGACCCTTGAGTTTTCTTTAATGTTTTAATTATAAATTCAATACCTTAAATTTTCTATTTCTTACTATATCAATTGCCAAAACGATCTTTTTGCAGGAATTTTTCACTTCTATCTACAATTTTAAATGTCACAGCTTTCATATTATTTATTTACTAGAGGCCCAGTGCATGAAATTCATGCAATGGGGGGGTGGGGATATCCCTCAGCCCAGCCTGTACCCTCTCCAATCTGGGGCCCCTTGAGGGATGTTCAACTGCCTGTTTAAGCCCAATCTTACCTAAATTGGCAGTTAGAAATCCTTCTCACAATCCAGGTCTGCTGGCTCCCATCTGCCCACCTGGCTGCCTTCCTGATTGCCCCTAACCACTTCTGCCTGCCAGCCTAATCAACCCCTAACCACTCCCCTGCCAGTCTGATTGATGCCTAATTTTTTCCTGCCAGCCTATTTGCCCCTAACTTTCCTCCCCTGCTGGCCTGGTCCTCCCCAACTGCTCTACCCTGCAGGCCTGAGTCCCCCCAACTGCCCTTCCCTGCAGGCCTAATCACCCCCAACTTCTCCTCTGCTGACTTGGTTACCCCTAACTGCCCTCCCCTGCAGGCTTAATCACCCCCAACTGCTCTCCTTTGCAGGCCTGATCCCTCCCAACTGCCCTCTCCTGCTGGCCATCTCGTGGCAGCCATCTTGTGTCCACATATGGGCAGCCATATTGTGTGTTGGAATGATGGTCAATCTCCATATTACTCTTTTATTAGATAGGATAGAGGCCTGGTGCATGGGTGGAGGCCAGCTGGTTTGCCCTGAAGGGTGTCCTGGATCAGGGTGGGGGTTCTCTTGGGGCGTGGGGTGGCCTGGGCAAGAGGCCTGTGGTGATTTATAGGCTGGCCATGCCCTCCGGCAACCCAAGCAGAGGCCCTGGTATCTGGGATTTATTTATCTTCTATAATTGAAACTTTGTAGCCTGGAATGGAGCCAAACCTGCTTGCTCCATGGTGGCAGTCATTTCTGTTGGGATTTATGTCCCTTCTATAATTTAAACTTTGTAGCCTTAAGTGGAGGCCTGGGCCAGCCAGGGTGTGCGGAAAGCTTGGCTTCCTTTATTGTGGAGGGGTAGCCATTTCTGTTTGAATTTATGTATCTTCTATCATTGAAACTCTGTAGCATTGAGTGGAGGCCTGGGCTGGCAAGGACAGGAGGAAAGCTTGGCTTCCTCCATTGCCAGGAAGCCCAAGCCTCCCTCCTGCTCTCTGTGGCCATAGCTATCTTGGTTGGATTTATATGCATATTGCCCTGCTTGGCTTGTGGGCGTGGCTTGTGTGTATAGCAGAGTGATGGTTAATTTGCATATTACTTTTTTATTAGATAGGATCATTTCAAACAGCATTAGAATCTACAATAATGTTCCACTCTTTAATCCTCAGATTTTGTGTGCACATTTTTTTTCTTTCCTTCATTAGCTTCACTAGTTTGTCAGTATTGTTAGTCTGTTAGAAAAAAGCTCTGGAATTTGTTGAGTCCTCTTCTGTGTTTATCTTCTCAGTTGTTATTGTCTGTGCTCAGATTTATTATTTTTTCTCTATTTATAGTTTTAATATTATTCATTGTTGTATTTCTAAATTTTTTACATTTATTATTAGATCATTAATTTGAACAGTCTCAATTATTTAGTCTAATTTCACAAGTTTTGGTGTTTGTTAATTTTATTAATCAGCTAAAAATGTATTACTCATTGACCATAGGGATATTTGTGGTATTAATTTTATTGACTTCTAGCTTAATTAAATTTTGAACAGAGAATATATTTAGAATCATTTTGATTCTTTGAAATGTGTAAATACTTAATGATTAATTTTTATTTCATGTACATTTGAAAATAATGTGTATTCTGCAGTTCTTATATATGGTAGGACAAAATTATTAATTGCGTGGTGAAAATTTTCTTTATACTCATTACTTATTATCTTCATTATGAACAAAGAGTATTAAAATATCTTACAATTGTGGATTTACCTGTTTTTCCTTATGTTTTCATGAAACTTCGCATGATATATTTTATTTTATTTTATTTTATTTTATTTTATTTTATTTTATTTATTTTAAAAATTATATTTTATTGAATTTTTACAGAGAGGAGAGAGGAATGGAGAGTTAGAAACATCGATGAGAGAGAAACATTGATCAGCTGCCTTCTGCACAACCCACACTGGGGATGTGCCCTCAACCAAGGTACATGCCCTTGACCAGAATCGAACCTGAGACCCTTCAGTCCATAGACTGATGCTCTATCCACTGAGCCAAACTGGTTTTGGCCGCACGATACATTTTAAATCTACCTTGCAGAATATATCAAAATATAGATATTTTAGGTGATTTGAACTTTTATCATTATTTAGTTTTCCCTTTCTTCCCTAGTAAGGCCTTTTGCTTGCATTAATACCTACTTGGTTTGATATTAATGTATATACACCAATTTTCATTTGGATATCTTGTATTTTAGGTGAGATTTCTGAAACAGCTTTTAAAATATTGGTGTGTCAATCTTTGCATTTTAAATGGATTTAAACAATTTACATTTAGTGTAATTACATATTTGTGCTTAAATCAACAACTTACTAAGTGTTTTCTATTTGCTTTATATGTTCTATATTCTTTTGTCTTTTTTCTTGATTTAGCATTACCTTATTGCATTTCCTTCTTCTATTTCTTAAAAGTTGTACATTCCTTTACTAATCTCTTGGTTATTCTAGAGACTAGAACATACTATTTTGATTTATATAGGGCTAATATTAATAGTCATTTTACCTTTTCTGGACAATACAAATGCCTTTGAATACTTTAATTCTACTTATTTCTTACTTAGCTGTTATGCCATTTATAGCAAGTATTTTAATTCTACATATATTTTGGAACACTCAGGTCATTATTATGATTGTTTTATAAAGTCAATAACTAGATACTTAAAATTTTTATAACTCTTCATTTCTGATCTCCCATCTTATTATGGATTGAATGTTTGCCCTCCTCCCCAACCCACCAAAATAAATAAATAAATAAATAAATAAATAAATAAATAAATATCATGTTAAAGTCCTAATACCCATGGGATGGTATTGAGTTGGGGCCTTTCTGAGGTAATTCACTTTTAAAATATATATATATTATTGATTTCAGAGAGAAAGGGAGAGGGAGAGAGAGATAGAAACATCAATGATGAGAGAAAATCATTGATGGGTTGCCTCCTGCACACCCCCTCCTGGGGACCAAGCCCACAACCTGGGAATGTCCCCTTAAGCCAGAATCAAACCTGTGACCCTTCAGTCCACAGGCCTTGATGCTCTATCTACTGAGCCAAACCAGCTGGGGCAGTAATTCACTTTAGATGAGGTCATGATGGTAGAGTCCTCATGACAAGATTTATGTCCTTATCCAAAGAGATGCCAGACAGTTGGTCCTTCCTACACCTGCACACACTGAGCTAAGGACATTTAAGCACAGCAAGAAGGCCATCCAGAACCAGAAGAAAATTCTCACCAGGAAATAAATCGGCCAGCACTCTGACCTTAGACTCCCTAGGCTGCAGAACTGAGAAATAGATGTCTGGGCGTTAAGTCACCCTGTCTATGGTATTTTATTATGGTAGCCCACGTGGACTAATACACATCGGGACTGATTACCTGTCTAAAGCAAAATCTTTATTATTTTTCTTAAATGTGAGTTTGCTAGTAATAAATTTTCTCAGTTTTAGTTTGCCTGTAAATATTTTTTCTTCATTTTTATTCTTGGAGGATATTTCTATTAGGTTTAAAAGTTTGGGTCAGCAGCTATTATCCTTTAGAACTTTATAATTGATATACTTTGCTTTCTACTTTCTATTGTGCCAATTGCTAAATCAGTTCTTAGTTTAATTGTTGCTTCTACAAAGGTATGTCTTTTTCCCCTCTGGCTATTTTAAAAGTTTTCTTTTTGTTGTTATCGTTTATGTTTCTTGATTTCAACAGATTTACTATAATTTACCAAAGTGAGGATTTATTTTTATTATTCTTTCTTGGAGTTTATAGGGCTTCTTGAGTAATTGACTTGAGTCTGTCATTAATTTGAGAACATTTCTAGCCATTGTTTCTTCTTTTCCCTAATGGATTATAAAACCTCATGAGAGAAGTGTCCATGGTTTGTTTTTTTTTATTCACTAATATATATGAATCCCAAACTGTTTGGTAAGTGTGTTTATCTGAGAGCCATCTTGATATGTCCTTCTTTAAGCCTTCCTGTTCTGATTTTAAGATTTTTCCGCTGTGCCTCTTATCATCCTCTTCTTTTTTTATTTTTTTATTTTTATTTTTTCTTTATTTATTTTTTAGCATCCTCTTCTTAAGTCCTTTATCCTTACACTAAAACCATGGTGCTCCTCAGTCAAGGCACTCATCTGTGGCTGTATCAATTATACCACATGGGTAAACAAAGCCATAAAATAAATGTGGCCCAACATACAGAAATATTTGGGTATTTAAAAAATAAAGCTATGCAACTCCCTAAGCAATTTAAATAATTGTTATACATTACAAACACAGGTGGAGTAGAATCAGGATGGTCCTCAAAGGTCGCAGTCTGTAACAGTCTTCTCTGGAGGAAGGGGCGCATATTCTCATGCATTTTAGATATTTTACCTATTGACTTTTGATTGAATTTTCTTTTGAAAAGGAGGATTAGTGCCAAAACTGGTTTGGCTCAGTGGATAGAGCATCGGTCTGCGGACTGAGAGGCCCCAGGTTCGATTCCGGTCAAGGGCATGTACATTGGTTGCAGGCACAACCCCAGTAGGGGGTGTGCAAGAGACAGCTGGTTGATGTTTCTCTCTCATAGATGTTTCTAGCTCTCTATCCCTCTTCCTTCTTCTGTAAAAAATCAGTAAAATATATTTTAAAAAAAGGGGGGAGGATTAGTGTGTAAAAAAGGGTCTGAAAGCTGCTAGAATAGAATGCAAACTATGCATCCTATAAAAAAAATAGTATTTGTATGAATGCCATAGCATTTAGGCTATATTCCCAGGTCCCCAGTCTCTCTTCATTAGAGATACTTCAGAAGCATTGTGTGCACTATAATTCCAAGTTTACAGTTTTTGTTTGTTTGTTTAGAATAAATAAATATATTTTCTATTGTAGTCATGTCCCTCAGAAGAATTTCTTTAGAAGAAAATGAATTATTGGATAGCAACAACAAACACTAGAAAAGTCTCAGGAAAACCCATTTAAAAAATTAAAGTCAATAAAATGATATAAAAAGCCTTTATCCATAAAAGGTAAGCACATTTGACACAATCTGTTTCAGCAATATTAACAAAGATAAACTGGAATAACTGACATTCTATATAATCATTTGTGTTAACATATTCACTCTAACACATTTTGCATCTATTTGTTTATCTCCACATAAACAAGAGTAAAGATCTACTGCTTGCTAGCTGCTTAACTTTTGTGAGTGTAGCATAATTATAAGTGAATTGATAAGTAATGAAAACATTAAGTGTTGTATAAAGATTATGACTCCAGTGCCTAGTAAGGCAATTAAATTTGATGTTTTTCACTCTGTCTCACAGAGAATAATGATGTTTTCCCCTGTGACTATGTAAATAACTGATTGATAACAATGGAGAAGTGGTTATGAAGGCCACTTCTACTCATTATTAGATATGTGACTGAGCAATTCATTTCACAATTAAGGTGACTGGTGGCAAACACTGTGACGTGGGACAAATGAGATCGATGTTGGGCCTTAATGAGTAAATATTGTACTTTTTACTTTTTAAATTTATTGAACTATAATATGAATAAGAAATGAATATCACAGGGCATTAGTATTCGTAAGCTGTGACTTGATTACCCATACATTTGCCTGAGACCAAAAAATAAATAACATCCTGAAGTATAGCCTAATTTTTCAGAAAATAAATTTATGTAAGTCCCAGTACATTGCACACCATATGGATTCAGTGAATATATGTTAACTTTAAGTTATTTTTTATTGTTGTTGTTTTGTTTGTTTGTTCTTAACTTCCCTTATAGTAGTAGGTTGATAGATGAACATTTCCTTTAAAATAAACTTTGTCAGCTATTTTAAAGTCTAAGGTCAGCTTTATTTTTACATTTGACCCAAGAGTAACAAAGTTTCAATCAACAGCTGTTTTAGATCGAAGCAAACAGATAATGACAAATCATTGAACCTTTGGATTACAACTGAGTTTCCCCATATACAGAACAGATATAAAAGTGAATGAGCAAAACAAAGCATGAAAATCACTTTTGGAAAGATTTTATCCTAATATATAAAAAGCCAGGGGCCCTCATGACCAAAACAACTGGACGGATGACTGAACAGCAGGCTGCGTGGGGCAACAAGACCAGTAAGGGGATTAGTGAGGGATAACCAAATGACTGAACAGAGGACTGCATAGGGTGAATAGGCCAGCAGAGAAGTGAGTGAGGGATGACCAAACAACTGAACAGTAAGCTTCATGGGGCAAACAGGCCAGCAGAGGGACAGTTGTGGGCAACCAGGCCAGAGGGGGAACAGTTGGGGGTGACCAGGCCAACAGGGGAGCGACCAGGCTGACAGGGGGGTAGTTGGAGGTGACTAGGCTGGCTGGAGGGCACTTGGGGGTGAGCAGGCTAGCAGGAGGGCAGTGAAGGGCAACCAGATCTGCAGAGGGGGATAGTAGGGGAGTGACCAGGCTGGCAGGGGGGAAGTTAGAGGTGATCAGGCCGTCCAGAAGAGGCAGTTAGGGGCAATCAGGCAGGCAGGCAGGTGAGCAGTAAGGAGCCAGTGGTCCCGAATTGTGAGAGGGTTGTTCGACTGTCGGTTTAGGCCTAATCCTTGTGGTATCTGGTTTAAACTAGCAGTTGGACATCCCCTGAGGGGTCATGGATTGAAGAGGGCTGCATGCTGGGCTGAGGAGACCCCTCCATGCATGAATTTTGTGCACTGGACCTCTAGTATTTTATAAAAGGCATGGAATAGTTATGACAATAAATAGCAGAACTGTCTAGACTGTCTTAAACTTACTTGATTTTGTATTGTTTTTGTTTTGAATGACACCAAACTGAATGGGCTCTGGGAGGTAAAGTAACTTATTTGGCCTTTAAAACTCTTAGGAGGGCCCTGCATTTTGATAAAGGCAAAGAGCTGAAGAATACATTCTGAAGAATACAATAAAACTTCACACATAAGAATGATGAAATAGTATCTGAACTATACATTATATGAATATGAATTCAAATTTCATAAGGTTGATAGAAGCATTTATTGAGATTTGGACATACATTGCCTTCATCTCAGAGCCTGAGGCTTTGTTTGGAGACAAAAGAATAGAAGACAATGTTGGAAAATGTCTGTTGGGTCATATTATATCATCCTACTCTTTGAATCAAAATTTGGTGCAACATTGTAAAGAAAAAACAAATTATTTAAAACTAGTGGCCCGGTGCATGAAATTTGTGCACATTAAGATGGAATTAATTAGAGGAAGTATTTTAATATTGCTATTTTCTCTTTCTCTATAAAAAAAGTGTCAGCGATGAAAGAAAATTAGTAAAATGTATATGAAAATAATATATAAATTTATTAATAAACAATCACAACATGATAAAACAACAAAGATGTGATATAAAAACAAAAAGATGATGTGAAAACAACACTGATACAAACAATGATTGATAAATTGATTAAAGTTATTCTAATATCTCCCTGTATACCACATTAAGAGTAAAGCATTTTTAGAATGCTTGACTAATTTCCCTTCTGATGAAGTTTTTACAACTTAACTTTAATATCACACTCTTCAAACTCAAGAGAAAACAACATAAAATTGACCATGTGTGAAAACGGGTTCCAGTAGGAATATTCCTACTCTGTCTAGTGTTTGTCCTTGTGATTTATTAATAGTCATCAAAATGCTGGCATCACAGGAAACTGTCTTCAAATTAATTTAAATGGGAGACCAGTATCAGATGGGGACAAATCAATTATTGGAATCAGAACAACCTCTTTTTCTGCAGATCCTGTTAATACTTCAGCTTCAATAATGTTAATCAACTTCATTAATACTTCAGCTCTGGAGGGAGCTCTGAGACCCAGGTGGGGGCAGTGGTGACAGGGAGCTCTGGGTCCTGGGTTTGAAGACTGGCCACGTTCCTGATCACGGGAGACCCAGAGTTCTGCCACACTCCACCCAGGGCCCAGAGCTCTCTTCTGCCATCAGGCCCCAGCCAGAGCTCAGGGCTCAGTCATTTGTTCGTCCCTCATGATACCCCTAACAGCCTGGCCACTCTATGCAACCTCTTATTTGGTCATCGTTTCAGTCATCTAGGTCATCACAGTCCCTGTCTTTTTATATATTAGTATTACATTGCACTGTTATTTTATTACAGCTTAGGCCTTTTTAAATCATTATCTTCTCTCCATATTTTTATAATAACTTAAACACAGAAATAGGTTTTTCAAGTTACAGGTAAAAATTATCACTTTAAAAAATAAATTAGCAAATCTGTAACATGTTTTACTATCAAAAGACAATATTTCCAATAACAACAAATCTTCTTTGCTTGCCACAATTAGCCATCTGGCAAATGGGATATAATTAGGTCATCATTTGGCAGTGTGATTACAATAGACAGACAGAATACTAATAACACAATAAGCCAAGTTTCATAATCTAATATAATTCATTATCATTTCTCCAACACTTAATTTCTGTTTTAAATGACTATTTGTTAATCATTCAACACCTCTTTGCTGAAGATAAATAGTGCAGCACATTCCCAATAGCTAGAGATGGAAACTAAAAATAAAGTAATTTATCCTTGGCCATATTATTAATTCAGCCTCTGATAACTTCTGACACAATTCAATCAACACGTATTTACTGGATACCAACCACATATCAGCCCTGTATTGGTGACTATAAAATGAAGCATAAATGCATTATAGGTTCTGACATAAATGAGTCATGAGAAAAAATTATAAATGCAAGCTTTACAGTAAAGTGATAAGACACAGTTCAAAATAACTAAATTTTCTGGAGATTAGAAGTAGCCAAGAAACTCTCCATAAAATGGGTCTTAGGGATATATTTCAAGTTTGCCAGGTGACCAATTGGCTATGGTATTTCAAGAACATAGAATCCTAGATTGACCTATCTTCTTTTCCTTCTCCTTTTCTCTTCTCTTCTTTCCTTTCCCTTTGTTTTTCTTTCTTCTTCTTCTTCTTCTTCTTCTTCTTCTTCTTCTTCTTCTTCTTCTTCTTCTTCTTCTTCTTCTTCTTTTTTGTTTGAACTGACAATGTAGGTGGTAGTTTTAATCAGTATGGATAATGCATGGGAAGTAGCATATTGAGGAAAGAAAGTAATGCATTCAATTTCTACATGACAGAACTTGAGGCATGATGGTATTTAATAAATAAAATTTACAAACTTTTTCTTCAAGTTCTGGAGCTACTAATAAAGATACAATCAATATAGTTTATATAATGGGGATAAAAAAAAAATGTCCAGGGCCCTAGCTAGTTTAGCACAGTGGATAGAGCACTGGCCTGTGGACTGAAGGGTCCTAGGTTTGATTCCATTCAAGGACATATACCTTGGTTGAGGGCACATCCCCAGTAGGGGGTGTGCAGGAGGCAGCTGATAGATGTTTCTCTCTCATCAATGTTTCTAACTCTCTATCCTTCTCCCTTCCTCTCTGTAAAAAAATCTATTATATATACATATACATATACATATATTGATATATATATATTTTTTTTCTAATGGCCAGGAAGTACTTATTGAGCAAGACTAGACAAGACCTGAGATAGAGTTTTGGGGTAATATTTATATGTAAGTGATAAGGAGAGAAGCCAGCAAAGTATCTTAAGAAGAAATTATCAGAAGTGTAAAAGAAGCAGAATATAGTATCATAGAAACAAAACAAAAAAATCAGAAGAGTGAACCAGTTTTTTTCATTCTGAACTAATGCTGCATAGCAGAACACACAAAATATTAGTGGTTATCTAAAATATGTTTGCTTATTTGTTTGTTTTTTGCATTTTTTCTATGGGTAAGCAGGAATAGATCTTTTTCATGCTTGACTCTAGAGATAGATTGATATCAGGTGTCATTCATGTGACCTAAATAATACAGTTTGCTGACCATACCTTCACTCAATGGGCATATTCTTCACACAGCCTATAGAAAAAGCATTGTAAGCAAAGCATATTTAAACCCCTTGCTCATCTCACATCCACTACATTCTATTAGTCAAAACAAGACACATATCAAAGGATCAGAGATGAATACTTCACCTACTTCAGTAACATCTTTGTAAAATTATCTGGAAAAGGAAATAATGGATTTATAATATTAACAAAGTGAAAATGGAAAACTATAATGTAATTTAATCTACAACTGAAGATTATGATCAACTGTAAGAGATCAAGTAGAAGAGCTTAGACTATGAGTTTATTTCTAAGTATATAAAGATTAGAGGCCCAGTGCATGAAAATTCATTCCCTGGAGAGGATGCTCCTCAGTGTAGCCTGTCCCCTCTCACAATCCAGGGCTCTTCAGGGGTAGGAGGCAACTCGGCAATCAGGGGAAGGTGACACCCCTACCACACCTCTGCTGCTTCCACTATTGGCAGTTCAAGCCTCAGCAGGCCCTAGTTACCTGAGCCTCGGGCAGCCCCGGGCATCTGGGCAGCTGCCATCTGAGGTTTTCCTGCACCTTGTGCCTGACTTGGGTGGCTGGAGGGCTGAGGGGACTGGAGGACTCCAGAGGAAGGTGCACAGAATGGCTAGGTCCCCTCCCCCCCCCCCCCCCCCCCGGAGGTAGGCCCAGCTTTGCCATGTGCCTGCCACCCTGGAAGGGCTGAGGGGACTGGGCACAACCATCCTGTGGCTCTGGGTGCTGCCATCTTTGAGAGTGGGGCTGTCAATTAGCATATTTCCTCCTTATTTGCTATGGGTGCCACCATCTTTTTGTTACAGCGTGAGGGTCAATTAGCATATTACCTTTTTATTATCTAGGATTTGGAAAAAATGAGAATTTCCAATGGCATTGCTATATATATATATATATATATATATATATATATATATATATATATAGTAGAGAAATAGAAATGTCTCAGAGATTTTCTTAGACATACCTATATATGAAGCCAGACCAATTAATGTTTCAAAGATGAAATACAGGAATTAAAAAAAAAACAACAAAAACACCAGTTTTATATCTCCTCAGGTGATTCTAATGTGCAGAAAGAATTTATAGCAAATATTCCCCACTTTGAAGGAGATGTTAAAGGAAAATATGAATAACTCTAATGTTCATTTAAAATATAGTTCTTATTTTATGTACATACGTGTGTGCATGGTACAGTGGTTGTTGTGTGTGTGTGTGTGTGTGTGTGTGTGTGTGTGTGTTGTATGTACAAACATTATGGACATCTTTGAATTTGCAGACTGTAAATGCTTTTTATTTTAATCTTTGTATTTTATTATATGTTCTAAATTTTCTGCAGAAAATGTACTACCTCTAAAATTTGATACAATAAATAAACATTACTAAATATAAATTCATACTAAGGTAGATGCTTAGAGTGGAAATCGCAAGCTCTTAGCAATTCATGAAAGCAGGATAATCTTCTGGAAAGAAGTTAAAAATGATGTGTTTTTGAAAACTGGAAGGAAAAGAAAAAAATGGTAGCCAACTATTTTCTATAAGTGGTCAGCATGTTATAAAAAGATCATGAGGTGTGCTAAAATGAGGTGTGATATACTCTCCTTTGAGTCTAACAATTTCAAGATTTCAAGCTAGAATCTTTTCATAAGGGTCTGGCTATACTCTGAAACATCAGACGAAAATAAGACTAAAAAAAGTTACTGACAGTTCAGTGTCCGCCTTTCATGAGACTTGATATGTTAAAATTGGTCTTTTCATACTATGAGATGGGATAATTTTTCATCTCAGTTTGATCTTATTAGGCACCCTGTACCTTTCCCCTTGATGATAAAAATAAAACATACCTCTTCAATAGAAAAAAAAAAAGTAATGCAGAAAACTGGAATAAAATGGAGATGAGGGAAAAGTAGCAATTGCTAAAAGTTTGGATAAATAAAAATGCAAATGTAATATATCCTAGGCTTTAACTCAGTTGATTTGTTGAGCCTTCACAAAAGATATGGGCAAATTTATGGCCCATTTTCCCCTGTCTTCCTAAAAAATTATTTGTTCCTAAGCACTAAATGGGGAAGACTGTATCCATTTTTGTAAATAAATGTTCCTGTGGTTTGTGAGATCTAGGCACATATGTTTCGAGCATAAATGTTTTCTACTGGGAACTCTATAGAAAACCTATTATCGAGAATTAGATGATTTCATGCCTCATAAGTTTAATACTAACTAGCAAAAGTCAAAAGGAATTAACTTTTTTGCAACTATGTCAGAACTCCAAACATTGTGCCAAACATCCCAGTGTTTCAAAAGCTACTGGATAAGATTGTTTATCTGTAGTTCATACTTGTATTGAATCCCTAACTAATCCCATTGCTGTTGCTTTTATATTGTTGTCGTCATTGTTCTCTTTATTAGATGTGAACCAAATATCTGGCCTGTTGGTTACAAAAGATGATCTGCACCTCCAAAATTATTCATGGCTAAAACCAGTGTTGCAACAATAACTTATTTAACACTATCCTAAACTACTTCCATATAAATATTAGTATTACTGAAGAAAACACGGGAAGATTATTACTATAAAATATAATCACAAAAATTGTTTTTAAACCATAGATATTTTATTTCCTAAGAAACTCTGAATATTTAGTCTATTGAGCAAGTTCATTGTCTGGCCTAAGCATGTTAATGACAGGCATGAAGTACATGAATCCCCAACCCCACATTCCAACTGTGAAGCTACACTCTGTATCTTTCTTTTATCCAGGGGCAAGATTCAGGGAACAGAGCCACATGATACCACTAATGACCCTTGCTTAGTAGAGAAAACAACTTTTCCCTTATAAAAAACCCAACAACCTGAAGACAGTAAGACATCCATGCCCAAAATGAGCTTTAAGTCCTGCCCTAAAACCCCTAAAACCCCTTCAACCACTACTGACGTCAAGGGAGAGATCTATAGAAAATATGCTCAGCATGCAGCAATCCTGCATTGGTCATGAAGCAGGAGGCATAACCCTTCTCCCAGTGGAAAATTCAAAAGGAGGCCAAGTCCTTGTTACAGTAGTACACTGAGAACACTAGTGGAGGGTAGCACCATGCACTGAAAGAGAGGAAAGATCGTTTCCGACAAACATAGGAACTGAGTTCATTATGACTTCCAAGAAACAATAAATGTAAGAGTTGTTCACTTCAGCAGAGAGGGATTGGATCATCTTGTCTTTAAAATCGTACTAACCATTGAGGCAGGCTGTATTTACCAAGGGGACAAGATTACAGTTAATTTCACCTAGAAAAAGAATGCATGACAAAGATCAGTAATCAGATTCAGGATAAAAAGTATCTATGTATGAAGAAAAAGTGGAAATTCAAATATTATTTCAAACAATAGAACTATTTCTCCCCTTGTGGTGCCCATGGAACTGCTTTTGCTCATTAAGGACATTGGAAACGATCAACTGCAACTTGACACTTTTATAGGACAAAAAAATAAATAAATAAATAACTGTTTGTTATACCACTTCCTTTTTAAAAAATTATTTTAAAAAATGCCAAAAAGCATGTATGGCATTTAAAATGCTGTTTTTATAGATTGATTTTGAATATAGTTATTAATTATATCTAATGAATTGGAATCATTACTATAGATATAATCTATAAAAGAGAATTTGTCTTGGGCTACAGTACTGAAGGGAGTGTTTGTATAAACATTTTCTTCCCTGTAATTAAAATGATATTTACTTCTTCCTAACAGTGTGAGCTGTCTATAAGGAATGGTATTTAAAGGTAATACTGAATACTGAATCTTCACCTCCTCTATTCTAGCTATGAATATCTCCTACACCCATACCAGCAACCCTTTTTTTCTCTCTCCAGATGTTATGAAAGGGCAAACTCAAATACCCAGTGTTTTTATATAAAATGTCATTCATCACATGGCTAAACCCACCCATTTATTGCAAATCAGTATTGACAGAGGTTTAAGAGGGGAAACCTTAGGAATAACTCATATATGACATGAAGGATAAAAGAAACCCAACATGCAATCTGCATAAAGCCAGAGACACTACCTATACAATATATTATTCACATTTCTCTTTCTCCGTGTCTGTGCTTAGATTCTGAAATGAGATAGAGCATTTACTTTAAAAAGTATATTCTGTAACATTTCCACAGTGAAAACTATTGACAGCTTTCCATGAGGCAATAGATCACATTTGGAAAGACCAATTTGATGCTAGCCATTTGATCTCTGAGAGGCATGCATTCCAGAAGGAAGTTTAATTATACATCTGACTCCCACTCACCCATTTGGCAGAATTTATTTGATTTTTATTAAACATAAAACTTGAAAACATGAGGCATAACTTGATCTTTCATTCTTTTTTTATCCATCAAGAAAGCAGAGTTTGGGAGCTGAAGTCCAAACTCTTGCAGATATAATTCTGTGTTCCTTCTTGCTTTAAAACCGATAACTTTATTCCAAAGGGGAAAAAAGATTTTTCTTTTGAATGCTTCTGATTAGGTAACTTCACTAGGAGCCCCCTTTGCCCGACTCCAGGCCCCAGTTTATAGAGTGAGAACTTTCCCATTATTCCCCGTTAAATGCACAACTTTCCAAAACTGTTGGGAAAGTGATAAGCTTAGGTTTAAAGATATTATACATGAAAATGAGATCTATAGTCTCTGAATGCCAACTCTCCTTGGCCCTCACAGTTGAAGAATTCATTCAATAATCACTTCAATATAGAATGTGGTTGAGATTATTTTAAGAATTTCTGAAAAACTTGAAATTTAGTGTTTGTTTTGTCACTGTCTATGTGCATGATGTTGGACAAACCACTCAAACCTTATTTTTTTTAATCTTTACAGTGGACATGATAATAGTAATATCTCCCCAAATCTGTTGTGAGAATCAAATGAAAAAAATATGTGTAAGATACTTAACCCAGTGCCAGACACACAGTAAGAGGAAGATAAATATTCACTTCACAATGGTCTGGATACTATACTTCTCTCTAGGAATATAAAATTGAAAAGTTGGTGCTTCAAAAAATTCATGAGTTCATAGTTTGGTGAGATACAAGCAAAAAACAGCATACTATTAATAAGTGTAAAAAGTGATGAGGAACAAGCAGGTTGCTGTGTGAGCATAGACAAGGGGGAAAACTCCAGTCCAAAAACAGGGAAGAAGAAGGCCACAGATGGTATCTAAATAGATGGCAGAATTTTGGGAAGATTTGGTTAGGCTATTTAAATGAAGAGGGCTGCTAAAAGTAAGAGAGAGAAAAGAATTCATGTGATCCAGTGTATCTCAATGACTTGAGTCCCAAATAAGTGAAGGTTTAGCTAGGGGTGTCGAACTCAATCAGAGAAGGGGCCAAAATCTAAAATCCAGCCTAAATCGCGGGCGGAATGGTTTACTGAACAGTCATAAACTGACAATGTCATAAACTGACAGCGGAGTGCAGTGATGACAGCGCGGTGCGGGCCACATTGCAAGGCCTGGCGGGCTGGATTTGGCCCGCGGGCCTTGTGTTTGACACATGTGGTCTAGGTATTAGCAGTTATCTTTGCATATCTCTCCCTTTAAGAACAGAGGGCTGACCTTGCCTTCCCTCTTACCAAGCACAAGAATTCCTTCTCTTACCTTAAAGAGTGTCAGGGAAGGGTGAAGAATAGCTAATACTCACTTAATCCTATCTAATAAAAGAATAATATGCAAATTGACCATCACTCCAACACACAAGATGACTACACCCATGTGGTCAAAGATGGCTGCCCCCATGTGGACACAAGATGGCCACCACAAGATGGCCAGCAGCGAGGGCAGTTGGAAGGGACTAGGTCTGCAAAAAAGGGCAGTTGTGGGCTATCAGGCCAGCAGGGAAGAGTAGTTGGGAGGGACCGGGACTGCAAGGGAGGGAAGTTGGGGGCAATCAAGCCTGCAGGGTTATCCAGTGAGGGGTGACCAGGCTGGCAGAGGAGGGAAGTTGGGGGTGACTGAGCCTGCAGGGAAGGGCAGTTGGAGGGGACCCAAGCCTGCCGGGGAGAGCAGTTGGGGGTGACCAGGAGGACAGTTAGGGGCAAACAGGCTGGCAGGGGAGCAGTTAGACATCAATCAGGTTGGCAGGGGAGTGGTTAGAGGCTAATTAGGCTGGCAGGCAGAAGTGGTTAGGGGCAATCAGGAAGGCAGGCAGGCAGGCAAGCAGTTAGGAGCCAGCAGTCCTAAATTATGAGAAGGATATCTGACTGCCCATTTAGGCCCGATTCTACCTGGTGAGGGACACACACCCCCATGCACAAATTGTGTACACGACCTCTAATACAATAATAATAAAATACAAATTCACTAACAATACTATTAGGTGGCAGCTACAAGAAATATCCTTAAACATCAATAATATCCTATATATAACTCATTGACATAAGGTTTGTGTGGAGCACACTATCCTGTTAAGAGGCTTTACATTTAATCTGTCCTTTAACATCTTGGGTCCAATCAACCCCATTTAATTTTTAGATAAATGTTGGGTGGTTTTGGACTATATTAATTTTATTGTCATGTCTAATTGTGCTTTGACTTTCTTCCTTCTATCAGTGACAAACTATTGTCAGCTTTTTATTTTCTATTCAAATTTAATAGTAGCTTTGATAATATTGAATAAACTAATATTTTGTTTTATGAAATGTATTCATTTTTTGACCTGTCATTTGGACCAGTCTAGATAGTATATATTCTATTAGAAATTACTACTCAGAAACTAGATATTTGGCCTTTAACTATCACTTCTACTTCTAAATGAAGCAAATATTTACTGTATTTTCTATTTTCATTATATATATGTTTTCAATATATATATTATAATGAAGCATTAAAATTAACATTAATTTTAATTAAAATGTAAATTTGTGTGGTTAAAATATATTTTTTACATATAAAAATATACTTTATGTAAACATAGATCATAAACATACAAATCAAAATTACACTACATTCCAAAGTTTTTTAGGACAGTCTTGAAAATGTGATAAAAATAGGCCTTGGAACTCCCCCCAAATGTGAGCTATAGCCATTCATACTTCCAGATATAATTTTTTTTATCTTATTGACTTACACGAAGACATATTTCTTCTTCTTTTTTTTTAATCCCCCCCCTTTTTTCTTGAATTCCTTCACTCTGAACTCCCCAGATAAAGCAACTAACATTATTTATTAATGTTAATACTTTAACAATTGTATGATTTCTACCATCCTGAAGGATCAGAAGCTATTCTTTAAACCTAAGACAAATTTATCTCATTGTAGAAGAGCTGTAATTCTCCAGTCTACCTTGAATCAAAACAAAAATAAAAGCAGCCTCAAGAGTAATCTTACTTAGGCATCATTTTGAGCGAGTATACATCTCCTATTTGTTCATTTGATCATCAAACATTTATAGAGGCGCTTGGAATAAACATCTGTGAGAAAACAAGTACCCTTTCCTGTCTAATCCTTATGTCCTAGTAGAAGGAAATTGTTACAATAAATAAAAATTTGTAAAATATGTAATGTGTTACATAGAAAGAAGAATAAGAAGTGTTGGGGAAGTTGCGTAGTAGATATAATATTTAAGTAAATATTTAGTTATAGGGGGTAAATGAGGAATTGTATGGGTACCTGGTGGAAGAAATTTTCAGGCAGAGGAACAACAAATACCAAGATGAATGAAGGTGGGGTAGAAGAGTAGGAGATGAAAATTAGAGAAGTAATGAGTATGCAAAGGCATTTGTAAGGACATTTACCCTGAGAGAAATAGGAAGCCAACTGGAGTGTTTTGAGTACAAAGATAACACAATCATACAGTTAGATTTCTATAGCTGTTCTGAATATAATGAATTGAAGCAAGAGTTTATACTATCCTATAATTATCATGCCAATAAACATATCATCAGCCTATAATTGACACTTAGAGCCATGATATAACAGAATACACAGTATGAACAAAACAAGATTCAAGGACCAATTGTAATGTAAATTCAACAGCAAGTCTACAGCAAAGAACACCAAGATGAAAAGTCTACAGCAAAGAAGACCAAGAAGAAATAACCAATGAAGTAGAGGGAAAACTAGTGGTATAAGTGATCCTAAAAGCCACCTGAATAAATTGCTTAATGAAGGACAGAGTAATCAGTTGTTACAAATATTGCTAATGATTTAAATTGGATGAGGACTAACAACTAACCCCTGGAATTAGCAATGTGAATGTCATTGATGACCTTGACAAGAGTAGTTTCAGTGGAAAGACAAAAATAAAATCCTAATTGAAGTGGTTTCAAGTGATAATGGCTGAGAAATAAAGGAAGAGCATGAATATGCAAAACTCCTATGAACAATTTTGCTATAAAGAGAAAGAAAGAATCTGGAATTTAAAATGGCTTAGAAAGTTTGGAGAAATAATAGACTTTGTTCATATAAGAAATATCTGGTAAAGTTGAGGGATGTGGGAAGGTGAGGAGATATGAATAATCAGGAGAAAGGGACAATGCTGCAGTAATATATTATATTAGACTAACAAGATGAGAGGAAATCTATCATCTAGATAGAAAGGTTGGCCCTTTTTCAGAGGAAAGCACTTCAACTATAGTAATAGAAGATTGTTACAAATTGATGGTTAGAGGCGTTGGTAGGAGTTTATTGAAATTTCTTCTGATTGATTAAATTTTCTCAATGAAATAGGAATCAAGGTCTTAAACTGAGATTAAGAATGAAGAAGTGTTTTCTAATGGTTTGAAAAGAGAGGAAATTATATTAAATAACAATATAAGAGAGCTAAGGGTGAATGCACTAAAAAAAATCCCATGTAATTGTTAGCATTAAGAATCTTCTTTAGATAAGTGAACTTGAATTTAAAATGGAACCACTTAGCATGGTTATGGATATATATATATATATATATATATATATATATATATATATATATATATTGTGTGTGTGTATGTGTGTTTTGGGGGTAGGAGTAACATTCAGTTATAAGATAGCAATTTGCAATTAAGGAAGGTTATAATTGTGATAGGTAAATATGATTAAGCAAGAAAGGAGCAAGAGATCTGAGAGTGTATATGAGAGAATGATTATAGTAATTGTTCATGGTATTTAAATTCAAAGCAGAGGGTAGTCAAGACATGATGAGATGAGAAGCAGAGAAAAGATGACAAAAATCAATGAATCTATGCTCTCATGAAATAGAATTATTCATTCCTGGAGTTGGGGATACTAGAAAGAATTAGTTGAATGGATAAAAGATGATGAAGAGAGAATTGAATGCTTGAAATTGAGGTCATGTCTAGTTTCTGCCAATGGAAGTGAGTAGCTAATGTAGATGGAAATTAAGATAATTACTGATAATGGAGGAAAATTCAAAGAAATTAAAGTCCAAAGTCTTAAAGGATAATCAACCTAGATAATAATAGCACCTAAAATTATGATAATAGTGTTAAGGAAAATATCTATGAGTCTGTAGATAATGTCTTCATGAAAGAGGATTAGATTATGATCACAAGAAACTTTTCGTTGGTATAGTTTTATGGCATGAGACTCCAAGATTGAGGTATTGGGTATGAGAAAACACTGAAAGCAGCTAGGACAAAAAGGAGAGCACCCTACTCTTTGCCCTCCTCCAGTCTGAGCAGTACAAAGAGTGGAAAAGAAAACAGCCACCACTTGATATGGCTTCCAGGAAAGTAGTATTCTTAGGTGAGAGACAGATTCCTGATAGAGCAAAAGGGTGAAGACAGAAGAGATTCTTCTCATCAGTGTGAGTTGCAGAGGACAAATACATGATGATTTCAGAAGTTGGAGAACATTTTTGTCAAAAGCGGGAATGTAAAGTCTTTTGAAGATTGGGATCTAGAAGAAGATGGAGGATGACAGACTTGACCTTTTTATGGCAATTAAAATAAAAAGGTCATCTAAAGTGATGTATGTCAAATTTATTATTGAAGGGCATAAATATAACAGTCTAGGCATCAGATCATGGTAAAGGGAACCTGGCCTTTTGACCTTGGGACTCTTAAGCTTCCTAATTGGGAATAAACCAATTCCTCTTTTGTCATGATCAGGCACTGCAGCAGTATATGACAGGACAGAATCTTGACTTTCCAACCTTGCTATGTGATTATTAATTGATGCTTAAATACCAGCCCTTCCCCTAACATTACCAAAGGATTTTAGACAATTCCCCATTGGGCAACAGAAAAACTGTGTATCATGCCAGTGGCTTACAGCTCTACTCAGCCACTTCCAAACTAAGGGAGGATTGATTACTTTACCTATTGGTTTTACCAAAGGTCATCTTTTTCTATTGGTGGACCAGATTAAGGAGAATTAATTTTATACAAAATTACCCTTAATTCTTGGGGTACACTCAGGTGTAAGACCTCAGTCTCTCAGCCACTGATATAATTTTTGTCCATTAGGCCTGTGATGCCATTCACTGATCATGCTTAGATGTTTGAAGATAACTGAGCCAATGACTAGAAAAAGAAAGGATGTGAATAACACCTGTGGTTCTCTACTAATCCAGAAGCCAAGAGAGCCAAGACCAAGATAATAGAAGAGACACCATGTACTCATTAGTGCAACTAGACAATCATTCTGCCCTATTTGGAAGAGTGATTGATATTCTTTATCACTGGTATTCCATAGGGTGACCATATAGTGTTTTGTACAAATCATTTCACATTAAAAGTTGAAAAAAGTGCTTATTCAGAATACACTCCTGTTCAACAAGCGTAAACCAGAATGTTCCAAGCAAACAAGAATATATTGTTACTCTACTCTATACCCATGTCTGGTCAAGGAGCAGATAACTGCTTGGCTAGCCAATAAATAATCAAAAAGCAATTTAGTTATCTAAAATTATGTTACTAGAAAGTCAAGACTAACCTGTTACTCCTAAGACCTAGGCTTCTTTGGTTATTTGACCTGACATAGCTGACAGAGTCTATTGTCATTGACTTTATTATCCTTTACCCCAAAATAGCCCACAAAACAATATTGTAGAATTCAGTTACTCCTATACATGTTTTGCAAGTCAGAGGTTGCCATGGGTCCTGAAAGGGAGCCCTAGAAAACAAAGATTGGTACAATGTTCTCAGGAATCAGATCTTATGGATCCAACATTCTCAGAGGGAAAATAACTGTTCACACAGGATAAACAGCCTGTTAGAGTCTTGTTATCAAGCAGAAAGAAGCACAAATTGTTCAAAGGTTCAACTGTTTACAGGCTGTTCTTCCTGTAACACACACAAACATTGCATGTAGTTGAGCAAGGCTGATATTATGGCTGAAATGAATTAGAGAAATTCTGAACAAGAGAGAAATACTGGTATATAAAAAGTGTTGAGGGGGAAAGGAGAAACGTATCAATTCCAAGGAGAAAAAGTTGCTTTAGATAGGTCTGAAAGGATGTTGAAAATGTATAAATATCTATAATAATAAAAGCATAATAAGCTAATTAGATTTGATGTTCTTCTGGACGACCTTCTGGATGAAGCTGGGGTTGCAAGGGAAGCCTGTGTCCTGCGGGCCAGAGAGAAGCTGGTGCTGGCAGCTGGAGAAAGGAAGGCCTATTCTTTCATGAAATTTGTGCATCAGGCCTCTAGTAAGAGATAAAATATTGTAGGCTGAAGAGATAAAATGCACAAAGATATAAAGAAAACATCAAATTATGTGCAGGAAACTGCACATAATTTAGTATGTCTATCAATAATAGTAATTCAACATGATCCACACTCTATACCGCATCCCATTCTAAGAAGCAATAATCTAACTCCATATGTTTTTTAGAATGATACAGATCTTTCCTGAAAGTTTCTTTTAAAAAGAGGCATGAGAGTTTTACATAGCACATTACAGAGGGAACTTTTAATGCATCCTTTTAGATGGTTCTCTTGTTTTACAAAGTTTCCCAATCTAGGAAGCTACTAAAAATCTCCTCATTCTCTCTCTGCTGCTGTCTCACTACCATATTGTCCTCCCTCCATTTCCCATCTCCCTGTGTCATTCTAGACACAAGCTGTTCAGGATGAAGGTAATTACCTGGACTCCTGCCCTTCCCTGCCTGCTGACCCAGAGTCTCTAAGAGCACTGTCCCTATGATTCCACAGTCCCTGTGAAAGATCCTTCTTGCTGAGAAAACAATCTGAGCCCTAGGAAGTGAGGTTTCATTTCTCATTCTGCTTTTCTGAGGTGAATCAGTCCATTAGCCAGATTCTTCACAGCATGAAGGAGCTCTGATCACTGTGAGTTGCAGAAGGCAAAGACAATATGCAGAAGACATATTCCTTTGAAGGTAGAGGAGTAGGGAAGGGGGAAAAGGTTTTGATAATTTGCATCTCAATATTTTTATTTTAATAAATTATAATAGTGATAATGGTAAATTACATATATCACCAATTAAATGCTATGCGCTGGGCATTCTTCTTATCTATTTAATTAATCTATTTAATTAATCAATCTCAACAAAAATTCTGTGAGGTATATTTTATCCCTGTCTATGAAGAAACTGAGGCACAGCAAGTTAAGTAACTTTCACAAGATTATATAGCTCATGTTTAGCAGAGCTAGAATAAGACCAGACTGCCTTGGTCCAGATTCCTTGCTTAGATATTCTGATACTTCACTTAATCTTTACTAGAAACCTAGAAGATTAGTACTATTATCCCATTTTTATTTTATAAACTATAGGCCTGGTGCACAAAATACATGCACTCAGGAGTGGGGAGAGTATCCTGAGCCTGGCCTGTGCCTTCTCACAGTGCAGGAGCCCTGTGCTCAATCTCCTCAAAGAGGTAGGCCCTGCCCACCCATCCGGGGCTCCTCGATGGATTGCCCCAAAGAGGTAGACCAGAGCCAGGATCTTGTTTCCATGCTATGCATGCAGAGTCAAGTTCCCACCCACCTGCACATGCCTGCTGAGCATGCAGCCTCCTGCGCACGCAGTCTCCTGGTGATGTATTGTTATGGCATGAAGGCATCAGAACATGAGGGTGTGATGACCACATTGGCTTTTATTAGTATAGATATGGAAACTTCGGCTTATTGAGATTCATTATCAGGACCCACAGTTAGTTAATGATAGGAAAGGAGTCAAAGTCATATTTTTCCATTTCTAAAGCTCATGAATCTCTGATCAGTCTGATAGTATATACTAAAATGTCTGAGAAACATCCTGAGTTTAAGCTCATTGAGAAGTGGTATTGTATATTATTAAAGTTTGCAACACATGATGGAGAAAGAATGAGAATGATGATAGACAAGGTAGAGCATGATAGGAGAGGAGTCTGAAGAAATAAGCAAGCATCAAATTTTCAATAATCCTACCCATCGTACTAAGGAATTTTGGGTTAATCTAAATGCCAGGTGGAACCTTAAAACATTTAATTTAGGAAACAAAGGAATCGGGTTGTATTTTAGAAAAATCCTTTCAGAGTAGGGTGATGCATTGAAGTTGGTGTGTACAGTCTGTAGACTCTCTGTGTTCATGAATTAAACATTGTTGTCTAACTTTGAGCAGGCTCAATGATTCCTGATCTTAAATAACCTGTAATTTTGCTAAGGACATGTTCTGTAATATAATGCCTTATGAGGCTGAAATGGAAGTACCAATGAGAAAGCCTGGAGTCCATGAGTAAGTCTGGTCCTACTCTGGACCTTCATATTAAGAATCTATGCCCCCAATCTTAGTAACTGCACAAATCATACCACACCTGTAATAATACAATATTTTTCTGATATTTTTTGTACTTCCACTTGTTCTTTGAGTTCATCCTACATTTCAATGTCCTATTAGTCTTCCTGTAACTGCATATATAAATCCTTACATTTTTATTACATTTCACAATTTTCAATAAGTTTATACTTTCATTGTCTAATGCTTCCCATAGAACAATGCTGAGATAGTCAAGGATAGTATAGTTTAGTAAAAGTCTAGAAAAATTAGTGACAAATGGAGGATAAAATAATTAAATAGTGATGGAGTCAAATAGAACCAATAATTTATTTTGTGGACACATTAGTGTGATAGAAACATTCTATATCTTTACTGGTGTGATAGTTTAACAAGTTTGTAGATATGTCAAAACTCATCAAATTGTTCATTCTAAAAAGATACCCTTTGTCAGACATAAATTATACTATAATAAATTTGATTTTCAAAAACAGATCCATGTTTGTTTTTTATCTTAATCTCAAACTGTTTAGATTAAAATCTATTTTACTTGGATTTTACTGAAAATTAGACAAACTTAAAAACACTTTCAAAGTTATGTATTTTCTATAGCATCAAATTTAAACTTAAATGTTCTTCATATATAGTCTCATATTAATTTTTCAATCTAACTCTTATGCATTTCTGCTCCTTATTTCTACTCTTATTTCTCTCTTGCAAAGTTTCTGCAACAACCAAGCTATTCTACTAGTCATTCTCTGGATTAAAAGGAGGTCCCTGTGCATTGGTAAAGTGGCAGAGTATTCTTGGGGAGCCACCTTCCCTCCTCTTCATAGACACCCAAATTGTTTATTTGCTGCTTTCTCACTCCTATCATTCAAGATTTTCAGCTAGCCTTGCCTTAATGATTATAATATTTATTGCCTTTTGTTAATTGGTCATGTAGCTCTTTCATTCAGTCATACCTCTTGATTGTCTCCTATGTGTCAAGGATTCTGAAAACATGTGTGATCCTTTTTTTTTTTTCCTGGCAACCTAATTAGATTACAAATTATTCAGTCATGTAAACAATGATTTTCTTGGTATCCCAGTACACATTAAATAATGGGTACCCATGAAAAAGTGTATAATATCATGCAAAGATCTTTGATAGGGAACCATAAAATCTATATTCTGGGCTTGGATTCACTAGATGTGTATTATTTGTCAACCTTTAAAAACTTGAATTTCCACACAGGTGGAAAAATATATTACTGTAATATGCTATTCAGTTCTGATAATCATCTAATAAGCAATGTTTATCTAAGGGCATTATAAATCATTGTGGACTTTGCAAGTTAAAGATATTTTCAAATAATTCTTGGACATACTGTTGATGCTTTCTTTTTCAATAGTGAATAGTTTATTCCCCATCTGGTTGTTTGTTCATTTCTGAAATTTGTGGTGTAATCCTGTGTCGAATCCCTCCTCAACTTTTATTGCTTCTTTAGATGTTCAACAGATTCATTTTACTTTGAAGATAATCCATACATAAATACACTGACTCAGACATAATTTACCCCACTCCAAAGCTGATATCCTTTCATGCACAATAATATAATTTACACAATATATCTATCACTCCCTCTATCCCACCCCTTCCTGACCAATTGGTAGGGATGGCCTTGCCTAAGATATAATTTGAGGGGTAGAACAAATTTTGGATGATTGTGCATTGTTTTAGAGAAGCAAAATGAAAATCTTCACCAAAGAAATTAAAATAAATTATTCTGGACTAGCTAGCTTTGATTAAAAATTCAGCAATACTTCTATAAATATGTAATTAACAAAAATGCTGATGGAGTGGGTGGAATCTTCTTATTATTCTTTCTAATCTACATTTGTTTAATATAGATAATAGAGTAAATGCATTATACTAGTTTACAAATTATGCTGAAAATAATTTTAATGTTTTAGAGTTAAATATCTTCTCATGTAGTTTTATAAGCATAAAGTGAATGTAGATTTTTTTAGCAATGTGTACTACTTCTCAGGATATGCCAGGAGCTTAGTAATTTGTTAACTAAATTTTTGCTTTCAACCTATTTCTACTTTCTCTTAAAAAAAAATTCACATTTGAGCCGAAACCGGTTTGGCTCAATGGATAGAGTGTCGGCTTGGGGACTGAAAGATCCCGGGTTCAGTTCTGATCAAGGACATGTACCTTGGTTGTGGGCATATCCCCAGTAGGGGGTGTGCAAGAGGCAACTGATTGATGACTCTCATCGATGTTTCTAACTCTCTAACTCTCTCCCTTCCTCTCTGTACAAAAATCAATAAAATATATTTTTTAAAAATTCACATTTGAATTTATTAAGTCTTCTGTTAGCCATACAGGTTCTTCAACAAATTCTTCATTCACTTGGACCAGATGCCTCAGTCAAACAAGTTATCTTTTATGGAATAATTCAAGTGACTTTGAGATAAAATAATTTCACTGAAGTGAGATGTCAATCAAGTTAAACCATCGACATGGAATCCCTGTGCATTGGCAAGCAACACATCTATACTTTTTAAAGGAAACATGTCCCAGACACTAGTAAGAAGAACTTCACTCCGGAATCACAGATCAGCTACAAGGCAATTCACTCCGTCCAGTAAATCTCTGTGGCATAGTGAGTCCTTTCCTTGACTGGGAATGTGCTGGAGCTACAAGGAATTCTTGTAATTGGATGATATGTGATAAAGGAAGGGGCAAAGGACAGTATTGAACCATTTAGGAGACCGGAATGTAAGTTCTGATGTGGCTGCTGACCAGTGGCGATAGCACCAGCAATCCATTGTTCTCAGTTTTCTCATACCACACCTAAGAGTAAAGACATTTGGTCTTCCCACCTTCAGAAGTGCTTTGAGTCTCAGAAGTGATTATATAAATGACGGCATGTTGAAAAGTGTAAAATATTATGCAGATATAGAAAACATAATTTTCTGCTTCTATCCCCTCACATAAACTAGTGAATGATATTTAGGATAAAGAATGTGCAAGACTTGCTAAGCTCCTGGTCCTTTAGGTAAGATATTTATTTTTTACAGAAAAGGGGCTTTTAAATATTATTAAATTCAATAAACATTATTGAGCACCTATATGTATTTTTAGAACATTATGATGGCTCTTACAAAGAACAGATAATCCAAAGGTGATTAGGTGGACTTCCTGTATTCAAAGAAGCTTAAAAACTAAATGAAAGAAACACTGTGGAACTAGGACATTGCAAGTAAATTCTCTGAGACATTAGCACAATCATGGAGGAGGAAAAATTTTTAACAGAATTTGAAATTTAAAAAGTGCAGAAAGAACAGAGGAAATAACCTTTCTAGGAATAATAAAAGCATAAGCATAAGAATAGAAATGTGAAGGTATAATGCACTGGAAAGGTGAAGAGAAGAAATACTGAGAGCTTGAATGCAAAGGGGGAAATGAGGCGGGAAATTCAGTGCATCAGGGTGAAATTAGAGGCTCCCAAATACCTTATTGTGTGCACTTGCTATCTTTCCACCAAAACACCAATATTTTGGTCCAGATATTTGAATTCTAGAGTCTAGTCTTCCCACATTAGATCCTTTTGATCAAACTTTATGTTTGCACAGTTCTGGAAATGTTGGCCCCTCTCCATTTCCTAGAAAATGTTCAGAGACAGTGCATCCAAATTATATATTGTTTTGACCAAATTGCCATTGAGCTCAATAAAACTCTCCCTTCATGCTCTATCATCATATAAACAAATAAATGGGAACCAAAAATTACATGTAAATAGATATAACTGCACTTGAAAACAATTTCAAAAACCCTATTGCTTAAAAGCATTTAAGGATTTCTTGGAAAATTTCTGAACAGGCAGTATGTCTCTACACATATGATTTCAATTGATGTGCATGCTAAAATCATACAATAAAGCTGAAATGTAAAAAATGGACATGCTCATTATCAATATCAAATAGTTTCTGAGAGTCTTCTCTTCTTACATTTACATGGACAAGCAATTCCAGATCCTTCCTAATAAACCTAAGTAGTCCAAGTCTCTAAAATTAAAGATGGACAAATCCCATTACATTTACAATCATTGTCATTTTTATTAAAGAATTATGATTTGACTGGACCGCCACACACAAGGACTTAACTTATTCAAAAAGAGAACTCCTCATTTTCACTAAAAATAATTACTTCTGTCATATTCTTGCAATATCAATCAGGACAGGCTATGCTGTGATAACAAACATCACCAGCATTACATGTACACATTGTCCTCACTATGAGACAGGCAAACATAGCAACTATTTGGAATATGACTAGTCATTATAAAAGACAGAGAGATATATGGACAGTTTCTTGGCAATTAAATACTTGGCCCCGAATTAAAACTACATTCATTATCAAAGTCAAGCTTAGAGTCATATAAGATACTTTATTAGGGTAGAACCATTTTATATTAACAAAAATTCAGATTTTTAAATAGACTGATAAGAAATAATTTCTTCCCCAAACTGTACTTGTGAAAACTATAAGACTATAATTATTCTTGTAAATTCTTTTTGCACCAGTGGTTTTATCCTAACAAACATGTAATTTATCATATGAACTAATATTTACAGCTTTGGGACATGTTCTTAAGTGTATTCATTTGTATACAAGAGTTATATTCCTTATAACTTGCTAGAAATGAGACTTCTGAATAAAATGTTTTAAAAGGTCTTCAAAGTTTCAAAGCCAATACTCAACTGCCATTAATCTCAGTTCTAGGCTACAGAACCATCTTCTTCATGATAAGTCTCAAAATGCTAGGCTTTTCTAAAAATACCAAGTATATAATCTAAAACTTGACTTTTTCTTTATAGAGTAAATTTAGACAATAAAGAAATTTGATATAGATTCAAATTTTATCAGGACACAAGGAGCATAGTTATAGAATGGAGAGGAATAAAAGAACAATAATAAAATAAAAAATTTCATAGTGGTAAGCTGAGTTGAGGTCAACTAGGGTGTGATTGATATGTAGTAAAAGGTAAATTTAATCTTAAAATATTTTTCTCACTGGTCTTCAATGCCTTCAAAATTTTATTATTCAAAACTTACTTAGTATCTTTTTTTTAATATCAGACCCTCCAGATATAGGAAAACATCAGAGATAGCCATAGCTTCAAGACCACATCATCTGAAGTGGGATGAGTAGCAGACAAATAAATAAGCATGTTCAGAGAGTATCATAGGTGATGAGGTGGAAGAATTCTCTAGCTTCAGTGAGACTAGAGATGGAATGGTTACAGAAAGGAATACAAAGACATTCTTAAAAGATGAATAGGTGTTCATACTTTGAAAACTATATAAAGGAAATAGAATTAACTATTATTTTCCCTGATATATAAAATGAATTGTGTACATTTGGCTTGTACAATTAAAATAAAATTTAATAAAATCTCTGTTCTTGGATATTTCACTGCCCCACATTTTAAGTCAAATTACTTTGTTGTGTTAAAAAAAAGAAACTAATAAATTTGAACATATTGATCCATAATTTAAACTGGTTGGAGCATTTTGGAAGAAATTGAAAAATGATATCAAAGTACAAACAATATTATTTAGTGCCTAATCCTTTACTTATAGCTGAAATATTCCCCTAGACCTTACCTGTGGAGAACTAGGGTTGGTCCATTTATTGCACTGATAAAGCAGACCAAAACCAGAGTTTAGATTCTGGGTTAATTGCTCCTATAGGAGATGGCCAGATGGGAAGAATCATAGTAGGGAGTCTGAAATAAAGGGAACACAGATCATGGAAGCCAAGGCAGAAAACCAGAATCACTCAATAAATCCAAAGGACAGGTTCAGGGTCAAAAACACAATACTAAGACAATCATAAGTCACCAGTTTAATGAGAAAGAGGAAAGGTTAGAAGGAACATATGGTGTGTTCCTGACTGTCTTGAGTGAAATTGAAATGTCATTAAAATTGTGCTCATTATTAACTTGTATTGAACTGGTTTAAGGTTAAAAATTTTAATTGGACAACTTTCTATAACATTTATTGAACAAGAAAGAACTCTTCTTGTTTCAAGAAAAATATGTCTGATATATATAAAGCAAACAAAAATAGAATTTTTTTAATTTTTATTGTTGGCACTATTACAGATGTTCTCCATACCTCCCTCCCCACTTTACCCACCTCCACCAAGTCCCCCCCACCCAACCTCTGGCCATCACCAAACTGGTGTCTGTGTCCAGGGCTATGTATAGATGTTCTTTGGCTAATCTCTTCACTATTTTTCATCCAGTCTCCCTATCCCCACCCCTCTGACCTCTGTCAGTCTGTTGCATATCTTTGGACTGGGCATTATAGCAGTGTATGCAACTGTCTCAAGACAACCTTACAATGAGTGGTCCAATCTACCTAATAAAAGAGTAACATGCTAATTGACTGTACCTTCACAATGCCCACCAGCCAATCAGGAGTGTGTATACAAATGAACTCAATAAGATGGTGGGTTAATTTGCATATTCAGGTGCTGAGGGCACCACCCCAGCCCTTCTGGGCCTCTGAGCAGCGTGGGAAGGCAGAAAGGTGATTCCTGCCAGAGTGAAGGTGGTGCTGGCAGCCAGGGGAAGAAAGGCTTATTCTTGCACGAATCTTTGTGCATCAGGCGTCTAGTATCAAATAAAGCTCACAATTGTCTACAGGAGTCTTAAGTGCTCCTTGATGAGAAAGTATATCAATAAGAGGAAGTCAGGATATCTTCCTATATCCAATAGAACCTCTGAGTCATAGGTTATGATATTGCTCTAAAGAGCAAGCAATCATTATAAAGTCAATTGCATTACAGTTTTATCCTTTATTATTATATTTCCCACTGCCTAGGGTTTTTTTTTTCTAGAAGCATTCTTTTTGAAAATTCAATAATATTATTAGTTCAATGCACTTCTTTTGCATTGCTATAGTACACATTTGGCCCTGTTCCTGTACTTTATCAGCAGCTAGTCCTCAGGACAAGAAATTTTGTAGCATAGCACAATAAACAGTGGCCAGAAGAAGCCAGGACCTTTAGGGTACATAAACTTCATAAATGTTGAATTTGTGCTTTTGGACAATGTTTTGCAATGCTAGTTTAATTCTCAACATGGCATAAAAAGAAAACAATTCTCACTAACTTCACAGTAAATTTATTAGGGATACAGAGAGGCTAAGAAATTAAGCCATTTTCCTTTTATAAGAAAAACACAGCACCAATATCAGAGGGAGCTATTGTTAGAGTTGAAAGTTTGGGCAATTTTCAACTCTCCATAAACCTTGTTTCCACTCAGAGTCAAAAATTTTTTTCCATTTCTGGAACCCCTTTTGTTAAATTACTTTCCAAAATTGTCTTAAGTAAAATAATGTATCTCTAGGGCAAGACTCTTTTCTTTTAAACTCATGGTGCCTACCCACAGGGAAGGTAGCAATCAGTTGGCTCAGTTGCTTCCATTGTCCTCACTATTGCTCTTTTGAGTGGCTTCAAAGTTAGATCTCCCCAAAGGCATAGGTGATTCAATAATTGCAGAACAGCAGGGAGCAGAGCACTTCCCCCAGGAGATATTTCTTAAAGAGGCTTTGTGGTCATCTTTCTTATAATCTGAGAGTTCTAAAAACTTGGAAGTTAAAGAAGTGCTTTAGCTATTAAGAATTTTGATAGGTAGACTAAACTTATTTTTTTCAATATATTTAATTGATTTTTTTACAGAGAGGAAGGGACAGGTAGAGAGTTAAAAACATCAATGAGAGAGAAAAACATCAATCAGCTGCCTCCTGCACACTCTATACTGGGGATGTGCCTGCAACCAAGGGACATGCCCTTGACCAGAACCTGGGACCCTTGAGTCTGCAGGCCGATGCTCTATCCACTGAGCCAAACCGGTTAGGGCTAAAGAAACTTATTTAACCCAGCATTTCCCAAGGCATTGAACATGAAATTATTTCTTTTGGAACATATCCTGAGGAGCATGTTACATGCTTGGGGAAAATGCATCATGGAGGACTGAGAGTGCCTGGTGAAAAGCACATATGTAGCGCTCCCTCTTGAAGACACTGAGTGTCAGATCATCCGTGAGTTACCTTTTAGAACTAATTTCTTGAATATGACTCCCTCTTCCCCCATCCCACTAGGCCTGCTTGCTCATCATGTCTCAGAAACCATAAAAAATCTCAGTTGACTAGATGAGGTTGGTGACCGGGATGGTGAGCTGAGGTGTTTTCCTGGGGTAGTGTCTCCAGACACCGAAGAATGAGCTCCAAGGGCCGGAAGATTTAAGTAAAAGTGTGGAAAAGGTATTACAAGCAGGTTCAGATTCCCCTCATGGGGAGAGGGGTGCCCAATAATGGGCTGCCCCCTCAAGCCTTGTAGTCCAAGGGTATATATTTGATACAAGACTGCTTCTATAGCTATCTGAGTCGTCACCTGATTGATTCCCTCAGTTGTTCTTGCCCAGCAACCAATCTGAACTTACCTGTTTCTATGTGTTCTTTCTCTGTCCCTATGCTGAACTTGCTCTATGTGTTCCTTCACCTTGTGACTGCAGGCCCTTCCTGTTTTCCCATGCCTCCTGCTTTGAGTCCAGAAACATTTTATAATTTCTGCTTGGTTGGTTCCTGTGGTGAGGCTGCTCAAACGGCCGTGTCTGCCCCTGCCTATGTTCCACCTGCCTTTGCTTTCCCCTGGTCCCCTGCCCTATCTGCCTGCATTCAAGTTAACCTCTCATGGTTTTAAATGAAGCTGAACAGTTTCAATAGCATGTCACAGAGCCTGAGAGATGTACAATGTGCATGGATTTCCACTGTTTTGATTTACTCCTTGGGAAAGTAAAAGAGACTACCAAGATGCATTATCAACTTATGTATGTACCCCACAGCTGGGGACCAACTAGCATATTGGAAGAGAGCATAAATTAGGGAAAGAAAAAAGGAGAAGGTGGAAAAATAAATGAAACAAGGAGGGTTGTTTTTTTTTTTTTTTTAAGTTGAAAAGAAAAGAAAAACACCATTCAAAAGAAGCCCCCTGAGAAACTTTTATCAGCTTAACTTACAAGGGAAGACGTTTGGGCAATTTGAGAGAGAGAGAGAGAGAGAGAGAGAGAGAGAGGAAGAGATGTTATTTCTCATGATTGAAAGAGTTATGGGACCTTTCACCGCCTGGGAGAGCTCAATCCGAAGTGCATTAGCACTGTCATGGGCTTTGAAACACTATTGTGGCTGAAGAAAGCACCCCACCCTGTATTGATAACATAGATAACAGAGTAAACCCAGGAAGGAGGTTAATTTGCAGGAGGAATCAGACTAATCAGGATAGTTTGAAGAAGGCTGTTAATCACATTTATAACACGTTCAGCACAGGTTTTTGTGGGTTGCCCCTATATAGAGTTACATGTCCCATATACAAATGAGTAACACCCAACATTATGCAGCTATGCTAAATTGCTTAGAACCAAATAGAATCCTGCCCACTCCCCTAGCTTATGTTCTCTAAGGTAATGAGAAAAATAAAAAAAATTTTTGGAGCACAAAATCTGAGAAATAATTTCCAAAGTGACTTACATTGCATTCCCTTCATTTAGAGCCTGGGTCCTTAACTTTAGGCACTTAGGGCTGATTCCAAGAGATTTCCCCAGACACAAGGCCAGTAGGAGTTAGATTTCTGCATTCTCACTCTGACAACAACTATAAAAATGTCTTTTTTATAACCATACATTTTATTATTGCCATAATTTCTCTCAATTCCTGATCTAATACATCAGCAATTTCTATTAGCTTTATCTTTAAACTCTATCGTGCGTCCAACTAGCGTCTACCATCTCCACTGCTATAACTCTAGTCCAAGTCACTATCATCAGTCTCCTAGACATCTTCAATAACTCCCAATTATTTCTCCCTTTCCCTGTTTTCTCACCACTCCTATCCGCTCAGTTCATTTGTTGGCTCCCAAACTGGCTCCCAAACACAGAATGCAAGAAGAGAGTGACAAAAAAAGGCAGACCACTCCAAATTTGCTGGGTGGAAGGCTTAATAAGCAAGGGAACCAAGCCTGTTTGGGGAAGCCAAAATTTCAGCAGGTCTCTGCACTCACCCATCAAAATCTTTAAGTTTATATAGAGGCTTTAACTTGGGTCAGTGGCATATATCATCCAGATGGTTTTAACACATTGCTCTCTCAAGACTGCATCCTTGAAATGGCTCTGGCTGTTGGAATGGTAGACAGAGCATACATTTCAAGGGCTGGGGAGTAGGTAAGGAACCAGGGATCCAGCTTTCTGATCTACCATAAGTTATGTCCTCTCAATGACCTCCTCTAGAGCCTTTTTCCACAAAACAAAACAAAACAAACGGAGTTTTTTTTATTAAGTACTATCTATTCACTTTCTTTCCATGGCTTCCTATTTCAATTAAAGTAAACAAAAACTCATTTTCAGGGCCTCTAATATCCTAGTTTCTTTCTATATCTTTGAAGTAAACTCCTATGCTGTCCCCCTTTTTACTACACTCTAATCACAGTGATCCTCACTTTGCCCTGGATTATACCAAGTCACCAAGTTATTTCTCCTCCAAGGTATTTGCTCTTGTTAATCTCTCTGCCTGGATTGCTTTGGTGTGCAGGTATCCTTAAGACTAACTTCTTCTCATCTTTCAGGTTCAAGTTCAGAACTCATTTCCCCAGGTCTTCTATGGTCATCACCATGCCCACTCCTATCCATCACTCTTATTTATCTTGCTTACTATTATAAGTTTATTGTCAGACTATTCATTGGCATGTAAGCTCCATGAGTGCAAGAACTGTGTCCTCTTATTTAATAAACTATTTTAAGTGTCTACAACAGCGACTGACACAAAATGGACACTTAAAAACTTTTTCTCATATAGATGAATGAATTTTTGTAAGTATCAGTTGGACGGAAGCTCATTGTGGTCAAACCTTCCAACTATAGGAATCCTAAACTAGCCATGACTTTTTAATAGAATTGTTGCTTCAGTCCTTCTCCTTATTCCCACTTTGTATGTGATTTACAGGGGTCTCATTTATATTGAAGCCTTCGTGGAAGCCTGTATAGCAATGATGTGTTGGTAGGAATCAAGGTGATGGGGTTGTTTCTGGGAACAAAGGAATAGTTACTGAAGGCAGTCACAAAAGGGGGTCCCAAGGATACTTTAGGTTATATATATATATGAATTTATAGTTTCTATAACACCTGCTCTATTGTGCTAGATTCAATGCCATCCTCTACTCTGCAGGTAGCATAATTTATTATAACCCCAACTAATCCCCTCTCCCTATACATTAGTGTACATTGCATTACTTCTATTGTCATTAGTTATTGAGTAATACATTATGTGCCGGACACTGTGCTAGGAGCATCATGTAGAAGTTTGATTTAATATACACAATACTAAGGTTGTCCATATTTTACAGATGAGGACACTAAGACCTTGAGACTTAAGTAATCTGCCTAAGGTCATGTAATTTAGGACTTTTTGACTCTAGAATCTGAACTCTTAAATGCTACACTAATTCCAATGACAGCAATAAGTATAAGTACTTGATGCAAAAATTAAAAAAAAATAAAGTTTTATTTATGTGAGGTTTTTGTTTGTTTGTTTGTTTTTTATGTCCACCAGTGAACTATGTGGTAGAGATAAAAAGATGAAGGTCATGGTTCTTGCCTCAAATTACTCATGGTTAAAATAAAGAATTGGACTTATACAAAAAAAAAGTATTTTATAGTGAGGCACATGTCATGATAGTGGTGAGATGGCTACAACCCCAATGATAATTCACAGTTAAAAGTTGTTTCTTTGGTATAAATAATGCCTTGCTAAGTTTTCAAAGTGAATTTGTATTAAAGCTTGAACCAGTTTCACAGTGGTTAAGAGCCAAGCCATAGGGAATAAGACAGATCTGTGTTATTACAAATACCAGACACTTAACATTTAATGATAACTTGCTCAAATCCCCATTGAACATCTTGTAGAAAACCATATGCTTGTCAAGATACTTTTCAACATCTGGGAGTTTCACCTGGTTAACCTCCAGCTTACAATCCCTGCTGCCCTTAATTTCCTGCATTCTTTTGTGAGTCTATTTCTTTATCTGAGCTCTGATATCTGCCCAAACCTAGGATTTTGCCTTGCCCCCACCCTCCTCTTCCATTTATCAGCACAAAATAAAACATAGATATAAATCTGCAGAATTTTTACTGAAGTTTTGTGTATCATGAAGAAGAGGTTGCATGACCACACCAAGAGCAAACACCTTTCAATCATATATGTTCGATTCTCCTCATGTGCAGCAGTTATAACAAATTAAGCACTGAATTAGCAAATATTGATTTACTGATACTGGGAGAGAACAGGGTTAGGGTCCTGGAAATCTCTGGTTACATTTATAACAACCATTTAGTGCTTATCTTTGTTTTATGTGTGTTTCTTTTGAAAGGAACTTTCTTTAATATATATTCATTCGTTAACACTCAACACACAGCCAATAGCACTATACTTTCTGCCTGAATGAAGCTTATCCAGCACATGTATTTTCCCTGTGCGGCATATCACAGCCTTTTTCTACTTAGGGACACCAGAAGGTTTTTTAGGACTATGCCTGGGGCCCACTTAAAAATAACAAAATTAACAACAAAAATGCAAAGAATATGTCACTAAATACTTGCAAAACCCCCCAAAGCATCTGTTCACAGTATGAGAGCTGAGACAAGGTGGCATTGTTCATTGACCTCAGCTGGAAAGAAGCTTGTCCAATGGTTTTAATTTTTTGCTATTCTGGCATTTCTGGGAATGGCTTGCAAAATTGCCAGGAGGATGGATATTGGAATTATAAATAAATTTTAGCAAGAGGCACATTTGCAAATACAGAATCTACAAATAATGAATATCCATTGTATTAGACATCCCCATACTAAAATCTTCATCAGCTTTCTCCCCACACCTTGACCTTAATTGCCTCAGCCTCTTACTTCCATCTTGCTGGTTTATTTCACTCCCTTAAATTTTCCATCTTATTTTTTCATCTCTTTCTCCAACGTTGCCACTCATGTTCTAAATTATTTTTATCCTGCTATGAGAAGTAGCATGTCCAAAACCATCCTTCAAGTTATACATCTAACAGATGATTACACAGTACCAGCAATGACTCTGAGATTATAGTCTTTTCTGTAATATATTGTGTTAGTGTCCGAGGGCTTCCAAAACAAAATATCACAAACTGGGTGGCTTAGAACAACAGAAATTGACTGCTTCACAGATTCGAATGCTAAGAAGTCCACAAACAAAGTGTTGGCAGGGCCATGGTCCCTCCAAAACTTGTAGGGGAGTATCCTTCTTTGCATATTTCTAGCTTCTGGTGGTTTGAATCCAATCCTTGTCATTCCTTGGTTTGCAGCTTTCGCATGTAAACTGCTGCCTCCGACATCAAATGGCATTCTCCCTGCATGTGACTGTGTCTGCATCTCTGATCACTTTTCTTTGAAGTTTTCACCTGAGTGAAAGAAGGCTTGTGAGATTGGTAGATGTTGCAAGGCAGGAAATATTCTATCAAATTTCTTAGCTGTTTGTGTATAGGCAGTCAAGAAGCATTATACATTACTCATAAGCAAGTATGCATTCAGGAATAGTTGACAGTGAGAGCTAACTTTCTGCCCCATATTCCCTTAAGAATTGTTTCCCTCTTTGATGGTGCCCTCATCTAAGGCTGGTAGGAATGTATTTGTTCAAGTCTCTCTTGAACACAAGACCTGTCCCCTTCATTAAAAGCCCCACTTCTCTCCAAAGGGATTAACGTTGGCAGCCAAATTTGCAGTACCTGGCATTCCCTGACTATATATATATATGATTTTTACAGAGAGGAAGAGAGAGGGATAGAGTACATGCCCTTGACCGGAATCGAACCTGGAACCTTTCAGTCCACAGGCTGACGCTCTATCCACTGAGCTAAACCGGTTTTGGCCCCTGACTATATTTGATTGAAGTTAAACCATTAATATTAGCTCTCCCAGGAGTTTGTTTTTATGATAGATAGATGGTAGTTATGCTGGTTAGTGGGGGCGGGGAGGGGGGAGCTAAATTTGGCAGCTGAAAGTAAATGATCTTCCTCTATATGCCCAGAGAAGCAGAATGAACAAAAATCTGACAGACTTAAAAGGAAATGCCAAAATGAGAAACCAAGAATTCCACAAAAAGAAAGATCAGGACAGTGGCAACCTTGGAGCCTGCTAATCCTTGTTTCCATCTTACTGCAGTCTCAAGGGCCCTTTCTGCCATTGTGTTCCACCGGACATGCCTGTATCCAGATAAAAAGCATTCCCTCCTTTCTTATACTAATTTGATTTATTTCTGCTCTGGCAACTAAGTCGCCTTCATTAAAATGAAACTCAGACCTTTCCACCATTAGTTAGTCTCCTGTATAAGACAGTTGAGTTACTAACATGAGGCTGGCAGGGATTCCTTTATCTCCTATAAAAGTTATCTGACCAGTAATTATGACAGACACATAAATGACTGAACCGCAATATTTTAATCATATGATAAATCATATTCCTGACCATAAATAATCTAACTAATATAGGTTCTTTGTCTCCTACCCATTTTTAATGACATATACATTCTTAAATGTAGGGCAAACCCTTCATTTTAGTGCCCTGCAAGTAAAATTGATTCCTATGTGCCTGCTGCTTTATTCTTTCCTGCAGCTGACCAGTCTACCAAATAGTTTTACCTCCTGCCAGGGGATAGAATACCTTAAACATCTTCATAAAGAACTGGTTCTCATCCCAACTTGTCATTTCACACTGACATGGTGCTTAAGGAGTTTCAATTGTCATCATGTTTTGTTAAAATGCAAACCTTATGTTCTATTTCTCATTGCTTTTTTGTGACATTTTCAAGGTTTCCTAAAATTTTCTGTCAGATACTTGCCCTGGAGCATTTTTATGTTCATAATACCCTGGAGCTGCCATTTAAATGCTATGATCATGCTCCACAACAGAGATAACCGTCCATCCACCCATCTATTCATACTCCATGTTTTATGAAGTAGTCCCTAAAGGTAATGTCATTGTGAGGCACTTGTCCTGCTTTCAAGAATCTTACAACTTTGCAGGAAAGCTTAGTTATGTACAAAAATTAACCTAGTGAGGCTGGAAAATACCAGTAGAGCATTCAGGAACCAAGATAGTATTACTTCTAGATAAGCAGATTAGAAAATATTTTGTGAAAGACTATAATTGGAAACAGGAGAAATTAAAAAAAAAGATAAAATTAGTAATGAGATAAAGGTAAAAACTGAAAAATGGCACAAAGAATATTTATTTTTTTAGCACTTAAAAATTGAAATAACAAACGTTTTATTTCAAACCCACCTAAAATAGTCTTCTATTTTTTTTACCAACTGATTCAGTTATTTTAGTAATCCTGTGCTTATGTTATGCTCACCTTCATTTAGAGACTTCTCTCATATAATCAAAAGTCTACCCATAGTCCATAAGGCACAGCAGACCCTTTGAGCTCAACATCTACCGCATTCATTTGCCAGGGTTTATAGAGCCTGTTACTGGGCCTTCCAGGTCCTTGAAAGTTCAGCAGAGTAAACAACTGCCTGTCCTGAATATGTCCTGGTCATAAACAAACCAGGAAATAGAACCCCATTATGAATCACAATATATTAAAAAAAAAAAAAAGAACTCAAGTTAGAAATGTATGTCTTGCATTGAAGAAAATCTATTTATAACCAAAGTACTTGAGGAAAAAATTATTTAGGCACAAGTAAGAATTCAACGATCCTATCAATTCATAAGTATTTTATTTCAAAGTTACAAAAATATCCCACTTGATATTTTGTAAGCCTGAATTGAATACTAGAAGGAAATCCAGGAAAGAAGATGGCTGAATCCCCAAGTTTAAACTATGTGAAATAAAACATCTTTACCTCGCAAAACCTGCAACATTTGAGGGGCCAAACAAAAGCAAAGCCTGCCTTAGTTTTCATTTATGCTCATGCAGTAGACAGTCCAGCATGAAGCTATTCAATTCTCTATCTAAGGAAGAGAAAAATGGGTAACCGATATTTAAGTCCATATTTTTCTTTCCTTCTGCCACCCTGTTTGAAGGAGAAACATCATGAATTATGGATGTATGGTTTTGTTCGCTGAGAGTCTTCTCTTATCAACACTCAGTCTCCATCTTTTCCATCCCAAACAGAAATATAAAAGAGCTCCCCTCACCAATGTGAACTTCCAGTGGATATACTGAAGGAAATCTGAAAACTCGTTGTTTAGAGTCTAAAAGGAGCAAGGATTTCACTTTCTGGAACTCAGAGAGGCCGGATAACTCTGACCTTGGCAGATCAGTTCACAAACCTCCAGAGGCACTGAAACACGGACAACTTTATTTCAGCAAGACTGGGGCTGTGATCCAGACCCGCAGTGTGGAGTTTGGCTATTGTTAACAACACAAAGACATCTAGCTAAGAGGACAAGAGGGGACTGACATCCAGCCCACAGGCCAGCTGCCATGACATACTTCTGGAAGAAGTAACATGTTTTTCTAATTCACACAAAGGCCACGGGCCTGAAGGACATTGCCTGCTCTAAGTGATTTTCCCAGTTCCCACAGAGTCATCGTATGGGCTTACATTAACCTAGAACTAAATACTCAAAGAAAGTTATTTGATTTTCTCCTATTAAGTGATAAATTATAATAAATATGAAGTATAAATAATATAATGTTTTAAACATTTACTATGCTCCTGGCACTCTGTTAGTTGTTTTCAAGCAATCTCATTAAACTTTTCCATAAACTTTATAAGGTGGATGCTATTACAAAGAACAATCTAAACATCTTTCACTTACAGCTCCCCCTGCCCCCTAGATCAATCAACATGCTCCATCCTTTCAATAAAACACACTAAGCAAGTTTCATCACACTGAACACTTGTAGCCATGAGGCTACTCTTTAATACTAGAGAGGACTGAAAAATCTTCATTTCTCCATACAGAGCTCAAGTTTTATGCCACCAAGAAGCAGCTGTATTGACTCTTTTGTCAGTTGTATTGTCTTGAAATTACATTATTTCAATAACTTGTAATGCAAAAAGACAGGAGCTCTTAAAGAAAGTTGTTTTCTGCAAACATTAAGTAGAATATTTTGGGAACCAAATAAAGATGGGTCAATAGAAAGAATAACTATTGGATTATATATTTGTTCAGACACTGTACAAATACTAGGAAGTAAAAAGAGAGAAATATTGCACAAATTGCTTCACAAGTGTCTAGTTTCTCACTCATTTTAAAGACTTTAACACTAAAAATTATAGAAGCTATATAATGGGAATGGTTTCTGCAGGAATGCATGGAAGTCCAATTGGAAGGCCTATACTAAAAGTGATTTTTTTTTTCCATCTATTGGCAAGTGAGTATTTAAGTTATAATCAAATACTTAATATTTGTATACAACGTTTTTTTAGTTAATCCTCAACCAACGATATATTTCCATTGTTTTCTATTTTATTTTATTTTATTTTATTTTATTTTAGGAAGAGTGGAAGATAGAGGAAAAGACAGAAAGAAACACCAGTGTGAGAGAAACACATGGATTGGTTGCCTCCTGCGCAAGCCCTGGCCAGGGCGTGGGCCAGAGGGGAGCCTGCAATTGAGATATGTGCTCTTGACTGGAATCAAACCCAGAACCCTTTGGTCTGCAGGCTGATGCTCTATCCATTGAGCCAAACCGGCCAGGGAACAACACTTCTTAAATTGATCACTAACATCTCAACAAAGCTTTACTGTAGTACTGACATTACAGATAAAAATGAGTGAGTTTTTTAGTAAGTAGCAAAAAGAAAAATCACAGCAGGAAGGCATAGGATTGGAACCTTAGTCCCCACTTCACTCAGCCTATATGCAGCCCTAACATACATGTTAAGGTGTTAATGTTTTGACCTCTGCTCAGACCTGCAGACTCATCTAATTGCCAGCACCCCTCTAATATTCTAAACTGTGGCCCCTCCCTTCAGTTTCCCAACTGCTCTATGTGCTATCAGACTTCTAAGCTTTAAAACTGAATCATCTGTCAAAAATATTCTTCCATTTTTATATTACCTGGTAAACACTTATTCAGCAGCGTGAAAATCTCAAAATTTGTATCATTTCTTCTGGAATGATGTCTATAATTTCTTCTTTCCTAGGATTAGAAACCCTTTGACATAGCACCTTTATTTAAGTCTTTTATATTTTTTATCACATTAGTTATTGCCTATTACTTATCCTCCCATCCCAATTAAAGCACATGTTAAAAAAAAACAAAAAAAAAAACTTAAGAACTCTGTGCAGCTCAGCATTGTATAGTGCTTGGCACCTAATTCATGATCAATATGTATTTGTGGAAGAAAATCATAAAGGAAGACACTCTGAGAGGATTTTAATAAGTCTTTTCAAAAGATCAGAAAATACAGATTATAAACTTTAAGAATGCACAGCTGGAATCAAAACATATTGCTACATATCTATGACCTCATGTTAAAGACTTTATGTCTTTCAAAATTAATTGATATTCATTCACCTTTTAAAAATAATTTTTTCTATTCCATGTTTAATACATTTAAAATAAAAAATCATGCTAAACATAAGCTAAGATACTCAGGGCACAGCTTTTATATTCTAAGTATTTTTAAATTTAAATTTTAGCATCACTACATGATTTTCATTATTTCGGACTCAACTAATTAAAAGTGTATAATTATTCAGTCATGAACTAGGGTGAAATTTACCTCGTGAATTTCAAGGATAAAGAAACAAATTTTAATAACCAAAGAAGAGTACAAAAAAAATAAATGCAGAAGAAATATTAATCTTATTTAAAAGAATTACTCAAGCTCATTAGAAGCATTTTTCTAAATAAAAGTAACCAAAAGATAATTTCAACTCATTGTCTTCTGTTCTTTAAAGCAAGTTTCTTAGCAAGTTTTTTATGCAATAATTTTAAAGAATATAATTTTTATTTTAATCAATTCAAACTATTCTTCTATCTATTTCCAGCTATTCTCAATCTTTTTTCTAGAATACACATAAAGGATAATTATTTATCTAGTCATTCATTTATTCATTCTTCCAAGTCTTTTTCTAAACACTGAGAATCTAGCAAAGGACAATCAGATATGATCCATCTTCATGTGAAGCTTATATATTCCTCTGGACGCACAGAAAATATACAGGAAAAATGAAGGGTGGCAAGTTTTCTATAATGAAAATAAAAGGGTGTGATGTGACAGTTATTTTAAATTGAGTAATCAAATAACATTTTTTTTTTTTTCTGAGGAGGAGTTATTTAAAGCAAGACTCAGTGGTAATGAGTAGACAACCATTTCAAAATCTAGGAAAAACATTCCAAGCAAATAAAATAGCTGGACCATGGTCCTGGTAGAATAGAAGAGGGGAGCATAAAGTCAGAGATATTAGCAGGAATTGTAAAACTGTGTAAGCTAACAATATAAATTTTATTTTAAGGGTAATTGTATGCCATTGGATATGTTTAAGGAGGTGAGAGGTAGAATATGATTCCAAGTTTCTACCATACTATATAGAGTCTGGTTTAGCAGAGACACAATTGGAAGGAGGAAATGTAATGGAGATAAATTAAGAGCCATTTCAGTAGTCAACATTTGACTAAATGGTAGCATTGGGGATAGAAAACATTGAACAATTTTAGGACATTTTTGATGATGAATATATAGAATATAAAGATGTTCATCAGAGGTGAGAGAGAGAAAGGAACAAAGATTGGGTCCTGTGTATGTAGGTTGAGTCACTAAATGGTATTGACATTCACTCATGTGGGAAAGACTGGGGAATAAATAAATTGGAATGAAAAATTAAGTCCTCTGTTTTGAACACTTAATAATTGAGATACTTATTATGAATATAAATGGAGAAATCACAGAGGTTTGGTCAATGAGCCTGGATTTAGAAAAAAAGATTGAGGTAAAAATAATAAACTTAGGATTCACCAGAAAAGAGATTGAATATAAAGTCATTAAACTAGGTTAAATTACCTAACAAAAAAGTAGAGACTTAAAAAAAAAAAAAGGACAAGAGACAAAGAGAGGTTCCCACAAATGAGATGTATAACTATGTATAGCTCACCAATTTTTTTATAGTTGTTCAAAGGCACTGAAAAGAGAAGCATAAGTAAGTAATTAGGAAAAATGAAACCCAACAACATTTAATATCATAGAAGCCAGAAAAAGGAAATGTTTCAAGAAGGAAGGAGTCACCTACTATGTCAAATATTGTTTATATCTAGTAAGATGAAGTCAGAAAAGTGGACCACCTTTGACTAAATATCGGTCATTAGGGACAATATGATGAACAGTTTTAGCAGAGTTGTAGACATGGAAGTCTGATTTACATGGGTTAAAGGAAGAATGAAAGTAGAGGAAATACAGAGTATATAAATGGATAACTCAAGAAATTTTGCTATAAAAATGAGCAACAAAAATGAGGATATAATTGAAGTGGGACATAAGTTCAAAGGAGTTTTGTTTAAGATGTAGATATTCAGGTATACTTGAATGCCCATAGTAATGCTCCAGGTAAAGAGAATATTGACAATAAAGGAGAAAGGGGTGAATTTAAAGATTAAAACTCTTGAAAAGCTGTCAGCTATCAGAGCACCTGTGGAAGGAATAGCCTGTGATTGCAGCAGGAACATTTCATCCATTTTAGTCAATGGGAAGGAAAGAGTATGAAGTAGATAGATAAGTTGATAAGACTGGTTCTGAGAATAAGAGTTATCTCCTGATTGTTTCTATTCTTTTTGTCATGACCGAGAATGTAGGGAGGGTATGGTATGTTTTACAAAGAGATGAAAGGAAGAAAGAGGTAAAAATGGTATCCTAGATAGATTTAAAAAAAAAAAGGGGGGGGGGGGGAATGAATTTGGATGCCAAGAAATATTGTGAGTCTATTTGATTTTTGTGAACATGAATTTAATGTGAAATGTTTAAAACCAATACCACAGAAATAAAAAACAAAAAGATCATAAAGGACTACTAGTATTAAGAACAACTGTATTTCAGTAAATTGGAAAACCTAGTGAGAAATATACGATCTACCAAGATTGTATCAGGAAGAAATAGAAAGCCTGGACAAAATAATAAAAAACAAGGAGTTGAATCAATAATCAACCCTCACCCCCTCACCCCAAAAAACAGGATCAGATGACATCACAGGTAAATTCTGCCAAACATTTAAAGAACAGTACCAATCCTTTTCAAACTCTCCCAAAAACCAGAAGAAGAGGGAATACTTTCAAATTCAGCTTATGAGGCCAGCATTACTCTGATACCAAGGCAAGACAAAGATACCACATAAAAATAAAACTACAGGCTAATAAACCTGATTAACATAGATCCAAAAAAATCAACACTAGCAAACCAAATTCAACAGCATGTTAACAGGATCACCTATCATGACCAACAGGGATTTATCACTGAAGGAAGAAAGATTCAACATAACATAATTCAATCAGTGTTTTTCTATACCACATTAACAGAATGAAGGATAAAAAATTACATGCTCATTGCAATAGATGGAGAATAATTATTTGAAAAGAATAAACACTCTTTCATGATGAAAACTCTTAAGACATTAGGTATAGAAATAGCATATCTTAATGCTATCAGGTCATATATGAAAAGCTCACAGCTAACATTACACTCAATGTGAAAAAGTGAGTGTTTCCTCTGTCTGGAACAAAATAATCATGCCCACTCTTGCTACTCCTATTTAGTGTAATATTGGAAGTCCTACCCAAAGCAATTAGGCACGAAAAGGAAAAAAAAAATCATTTAAATAGGAAGAAGTAACATTATATCTGCAAAGAATATTATCTTTAAGTTGAAAACCCTACACTCCACTAAAACTGTTAGAACTAAAAAATTCAGTAAAATTGCAGTGATTTCTTCTATGTAATGCTAAAGACACAGGGAATAAAGGCAAGAATAGACAACTGAGATTATGTCAAACTAAAATGTTCCAAAATGTAAAAGAAACTCTTCCAAAAATAGTAAAAAACAAAACAAAAACAAAAACAAAAAACAAAAAACCACCACCACCAAATAGCTCAAATAATAAGCAAAGGAGCTGAATAGACACTTCCTCAAAGAAGGAATACAAACAGTCAACAGATATATAAAAAGCTATTCAATTTCACTAATCACCAGAAAAATGCAAATCAAAACCACAATGATATATAACTTCACACATGTTTAGGATGGCTTTTATAAAAAAATAAAGAAGATAAATGTTGCTAAGAGAATAGAGAAAGGGAAACTTTAAGCACTGTTGGTGGCTGTAAATTGGTACACCCATTATAGAAAACAGTGTGGAGGTACTTCAAAAAAGTTAAAGTAGAACTACTCTATAATCCAGTAATTCTATGAAATTGAAATCAGATCTGCACCCCCACAGTCATTGCATTACTCACAATAATCAAGACATAAGAGCAACCTAAATGTCCATCTACAAATGAAGTGATAAAAAAATGTCACACACACACACACACACACACACACACACACACAAATCCGTGCACATGCAGGGGGTCCCCTCAACAAAGCCTGCACCCTCTCCAATCTGGAACCCCTTGGGGGATGTCTGACTGTTGGCTCAGGGACCACTGGCTCCTAACTGATCAACTGCCTGCCTGCCTGATCACCCCTAATTGCCCCCCTTGCCAGCCTGGTCACTCCCAATTGCCCCCCCCCTCCCTGCCAGCCTGGTTGTCCCACACAGCCTGCTGTTCAGTCATTTGGTTGTCCCTCACTAACCCCCCCTGCTGGCCTGGTTGTCCCACACAGCTTGTTTGGTCATCCATCTGGTCATTTAGGTTATGATGGTCCCTGGCTTTTTATATATTGGAATACTAATATACTGATTTATAATATAATATAATATAATATAATATAATATAATATAATATAATTAATATAATATAATTAATATAATATAATGAAATATTATTCAGTCATAAATTCATAAATAAGAGGAAATCCTGCGATTTATGACAATATGGATGAACCTTGGGGCATTATGCTAAGTTAAATAAAACAGAACAGAAGAACAAATAATACATAATACCACTTATATGGTTAACCTACAATAGCCAAAGTCATAGAAACAGAGAATGGAATGGTTGCTAATGGCAGAAGTGGAGAGGAGGAAATAGGAGGTATTACCCAAGGATTGCAAAATTTTAGTTATATAAGGTAACTCTTAGATACCTATGATATAGCATTGTGCCTAGAATTAAAAACACTGTATTACATACTTTAAAATATGCTGGAAGGGTAGATCAGATGTCCAATGTTTCTATCACGAAATCAGCAATAGCAGCAGCAAAAGCAAAAGGATGAGCAAAATTTTTGGAGAAGATGGATAGGATTATGGCATACTTTGGTGATGCCTTTTATAGATGTATACTTATCTCCAAACAAGTTATATATATTAATTATGTACAATGTTTTGTAAGTCAATAAGAAATTAGTTTAAAAAAACAAAATGAAGTGCTTGTTATTTCTTTTTTTTTAAATTTTTATTTCAGCTCTTCTGGAGCAGGCATCAAGCAGACAGATGATTTAATCAGTGCTATTTTGTTTGTTTGTTTGTTTGTTTGTTTTTTGGTGGGTTGTTTTTTTCTGGCTAAGTAGGAACATTAAAGATGTTTGTAAGAGAGTATCATTTTTGGAGGGTCAATGAAAGATATAAAAATGTTCCATTAACAAGGGAGGCTGTAGAGCTTTAATTTCCAGACATTTGGATTCTACGGACTATTTTTTTATATTAGAGACTTACACAAGGATCTGTCTTTACTCTTTCCAAGTAAAGGCACTTAAAAAATAAACAAAAAGCTCCATTTATTATCATCATCATTTCATACTCGAAAATAAAGACCAAAGTAGATGAAGGACACAGCCTTGAATAAAAGGCAGCTCTACACATTAAATTAAATTGGTTTTCTGGAAAACTCCTGATGTTGTTCTTATTTTCTTGATTTATCATTGCTGGATGAAAATTTGTTCATGGATCAGCACAGTGCAACTGACCAGTATTTGACAATCACTGGTGCACAGCACAAACACAGAGGAAAGGACACCTGGTCCTGAATGCCAGTTCTGACAAGGATCATCCTAGCAACACTGCATAATTTTTGTGAACCTCTCCAAAGTGAAGTAACTTACCTGTACACTGCAATAATAGCCCTACCTCACAGACTTTCTATGAATATCAAAATTGACCACATATGTAAAGTGCTCTGTGTAAGTGCCTGGATTATATTAAGCATTCTTTTATGATGTTTCTATTATTTTCCTCTTCCCTTTTGTAAAAATGCTATTAAAATCACAATTTTCTTCCAGGTCTTAAAAGGAAACAGGTTAAAAAAAATCATTCAGCTATTTTTTCAATTCTGATGAAGTAGGGCATGTTTCTTAATATTAAGACAAAAAATAATTAAGTAACATAATATGAAGTTACTTTATATGATAAGAACTAAATTTAATGTTCAGTTAAATTACTATGTAATCCCAAATTTTATTGTATCTGTACCTTATCAATATTTTCATTTTGTGATTATTTTTGAAAACTAAAGAATATACAGTGCCTTTTATTGTGAGTTAATTATAATTCTTGGCCAGTTCCAAAAATTCCGAAGATAATCATTCTCTAATAATCTAAGAGTTGATCTTTCAGATATCAATCAGAAGATAGTTGGTCCTCAAATGTATTTTAACATTCTCTTAAGTAAAAGTCCATCACAAAGTCCTCATAAGTTCAAATCAAACAAATACATACAACAAGAAATTTAAATATGAATTTGTTCATTTAGGGATGGATATCAGGACTTTCTATATTACCTTGAAATTACAGCTGAAGCTTCAAAAATCATTCAAAATTCACCAAACACATGCCCCAAGGATATGATGGGAAAGAGGTACTTTCACAGGCAATTGAGGAGCAGCTCTGAGAGAAACTATTCCCAGAAACTGAGATTGTCTGCACATGTGGCTTTTCTTAGACCAAATAGTGTATTTTTGCCCAACACCAAACAATTCTCTAATTCTCCAACATCCACTGGATGTTTTGGGGACAACAGTACAGAGCTCCCACTCTGAGCGCACCATCTTTCCTAGCATGGTGATGTGCACAATAACTTGGAAAGCTGAAGGAGGGAGGGGGGCAGGGAGAGATGTAAACCAAAGTGTTCACATGCATATATGCATTACCTATGGACACAGACTATGGGGTGGTGAAGGCCTGTGCAGGGTGGGAGCAAGAGAGAGAAGATAATGGGAGGAGGGAGGGATGGAGAAGGAGGGACATCTGTAATACTCTCAACAATTAAGATTTAAAAAATAATAATAGAGGTTTCACTATGCGGCTATGGTTAATTAAATAATTGTCAATTGATGATTGCACTTAATCTCTAGCCACTTTCTGATCCTCAGAAGTGGGGAGGTAGGGCAAATTCTCTAATCATGTGGTTGGTTTTTCTGGGTACCAGACCCCACCCTGAAGCTACCTATGGGCCCACCAAGAGTCACCTCATTAGAATAGGAATCATGGCAAGAGTTTCAGGATCTTTGTGTCAGGAACTGAAGACAAAGACCAAATATTTATCTTTAATTGTACCTCGCTGCAAAGAAAGTAACATCACATCTTATCCCTCTCAGATACTTGTGAGACAGTAGCTTTCTAACTGTCCTCATGCCACTTCCAGAAAGAGGCAACTTCTGTAAATGTTAAAAGAGAACAAAAGCTAATCAGAGGATACACAGAGCTTTTGTTCTCTTTTAACATTTACCAGAGACTTCCTTAAGGGAAGGGAACATGAGAATTAATATAGCTCATTTGAGGGTACTGAGCAGAGTTTATTCTTCAACAAATCAGTTATTTATTTATCCAATAGGTATATTTTTGAGTGCCGCCAAGCCAAATGCCGTTCTATTTGTGCTGCACACAACTCCAAACAGAACAAAGTACATATTCTGCTTATGGAGAGTACACTGTGACGGCGGAAACAGACGCAAAATAGTAAGCACGTGTCTTTGAGTTGTTTCTTTTTTCTTGCGTGTTTATGTGTTTCTTTCAGTTTTCTGTCCCATGTATAAGTGAAATGACATGGTTCTTAACTTTTCTGTCTAATGTATTTTGCTTAGCATGATATTCTCAAGATTCATCTATGTTGTCGTAACACAGACAGCAGTATAGTGGCTACCAGAGGGAAGAAAGGTTGAGGTTGCCAAAGGGTAAAGCGGGTCCAATGTATGGGGATGAAAGATCTCACTTCGGGTGGTTAGCACACAATTGCAATATACAGATGATGTATCATAGCATTTTACTCTGAAACCTATGTAATTTTAATAATTAATGTCATCTCAATAAATAAAATTTAATAAATTAAATTTTAGAAAAGCAAAAAATAAATAAATATTAACAAAACAAAAAATAAGCATATAGATGTAATAGATAAGTTAGAAAGGGAAAAAGGCAGCTTAATTTGAGTAGTAGGGGTAGTAGGTATGACTATTTTAGAAAGATCTTTATTGTGGAGCTGAAATTTCAGTAGAGATTTGAGAGAAAAGTGGAAGCAAGCCATATGAAAATCCAGTGGACTTCTTTTGCTATTTCTCAAAATAACTACAGAAGAAAGCTAGGTTATCATAATGATAGTTTAAAGTATAAAAAGAGAGTTTGGATGGTCTATCTGATACCTTGTTTAAATTTTGCCAACATTCTTTTTTTCTGTAGAAATTTTGACAAAAATTTAAAAAAAACAACTCATACAATTATCTGACTTCCATGAAAATACACTATTGCATTAGAAGATGTTATTTTCTAAGTCATATAAACTGTGTATTGCCTTCTCATCAAAAAGTGGAATTCAATAAGCCAATGATCCCTAATGAGATTTGTCAGATGTAATGCTTCTTCTAGTTGTTTTTTTTTTCTTATAGTTCTTTAAATGTGAAAGTCTGAGTTATATGGATCAACAAACAGTGGTGTAAACTGCCCTTCCTGTCAGGCAGAAGTATATATTGCATTAAAAATTTAGGTTATTCATGGACTCTCCTTTAAAACCCACAAAAACTTTGCTTGTCTTTCTGTTATGACATTTTTCTTACTTGAATTATACTCAATTTTGGATTTGAATTGTGAATGCCATTGCACTGTCTGCTATTTTAGAATAGGAGTTGTGTTTTAATCATTATTTTACTCCTTATCCAGCCAGGGCCTACACATAGCAGGTGTAAATAAATGTTTGCTTTATTTAATTTTAAATTCTAGTTTTAATTGATCATACATTTGGATTGTTCAACAATTAAAATAGCATAAAAATTATTCATTGAAAACTCTTATTCCCACTCTGTCTCCATCCACATATTGCCCACTACCCCATTATGTTTAATAGTTCACTGCTTTATTGAATATTTTTTCAGTGTTTCTTTATGTAAATGTATATAAATATAAATAAATAATCTTAAATCCCTATTTTCTTCAGTTCTTACATAAAGATAAACATAGCCCTACACTGTTTTGCTTCTGACATTTTAAAATTTAATTTAATAATGTATATCTTTCTATATCAAAACACCATTTTGTTTTGTTGTACCTGCATAGTATCCCATTGTATGGCTGTATTTCTGTTGTCCTATACTATACTGAGATTGATAGCTTTGTGCATTGTGATAGACAGAATTCTAAGATAACCACCAATGACCCATGTCCTTGTATAATCCCCCAGCCCTGTCTGTGGGAAGGACCTGTGTTTTGATGAATTTCACTCTCATGATTAAGCTACTTTATGTTACACAGTTGACCTTAGATAAGGTGACCAGATGTCCGCTTTTGGCAGGACAGTCCTGATTTTTAACAATTTGTCCCGCATCCCCTGGCATTTTAAAAAAGTACCTTAAGAGATTAGCCAAGGTGGGCCTGATCTGATCAGGCAAACCTTTAAAAGGGACTGGATTCTTCTTAAAGAAAGAAGTTCAAAGCAAGAAAAAATTCTCCACAGCTTGTTTGGAAGATGGAAGGAGACATATGACAAGAAGGGTGGGCAACTCTTGGTTGCTGAGAACAACCCCTAGCCCACAGCCAGCAAGAAAATGGAGACAGTACTAAACCTCAAGAAACTTAATTCTGTGAATAACCTGAAGAAACATGAAAGAGGACTCCAAGCTGATGATAAATTTCAGTCAACTCCTTGGTTTCAACTTGTTACATTCTGAACAGAGAACCCAGTTAAGCCATGGCTGTATTTATATCGATAACTTACAAAAACTGTAAGAGTGCCCTGACCATGTAGATCAATTGATGGGAGCATTGTTCCATACACCAAAAGGTTGTGGGTTCAATTCCTGGTTAAGGCACTTACCTAGGCTGTGAGTTCAATCCCTGGTTGTAAAATGTATGGGAAGCAACTGATATCTCTCTCTCTCTCTCTCTCTCTCTCTCTCTCTCTCTCTCTCTCTCTCATTCTCTCTAAAATAAATAAATGTATTCTTGGGTAAGGAATAAAAAAAACAAAAATGTGAGATAATAAATTCTGCTTCTTTAAGCCTTTAATTTTGTGGTTGTTACATGTCTTTTTAATCAGCATGTCCCTGCCTGTTTTTACTTGCTTCATTTGCTTCATTTTTTCCCCCCACATAAACTTTTTAGAATCTATTTTCATAGTTCCAGAAAGACAAGACCTGTGGTACATTTTAAATTAACTTAGGAAAAATTGATATTTTATTTTAAGCATTTTTAGCACATTTCTAGTTCAAGAAGCTATTCTTTCTATTTTTATGTCTATTTTTATTGAACAAAAGAAAGTGGCCATGGAGGTAAGTTGGGTTTCCTATCATTTAGCATAGATTTATTTCCAAGAAAGAGTTAACCTTTTGCCTTATAGCAGTTTCCCAGGGATACCATAAAAGTGCCAGAAACTGGGTAACTTAAACAATAAACATTTATTGCCTCAAGTTCTGGAAGCTAAAAATCCAAAATGCAGGTGTCAGCAGGTCTGTGCGAGTGAATCTGTTCTATGTCCCTCTCTGCGCTTCTGGTAGCCTCAGTCCTGCCTTGGTTTACAGTGATGTTCTCCCTGTGTCTTTATATTATCTTTCCTGTACGTGGGTCTGTCTCTGGGTCCAAATTCCTGCTGTTTATAAAGACACAGTCATATTGGATAGAGCTCATCCCAGACATCACATTAACTTGGTCATTGGCAAAGACTATATTTCTCAATGAGGTTTCATCCACAGGAGTTAGATTTTGCCATCTTTGGGAGGGCGGGGGGGGGGGGGGCATACCATTCAACTCAAAGCAGGCCTCTTCAGTGGTTTTAATACAGATAGGCAGACCCTAATTGTAATAAAAATTTGAAGAATGGTTTTATTAAAATCTACTAGCTTATAACTAAGTCTCATGCGATATTTTTATGGAAAGGCATTAAAATAACAAAAACTTTAACTTCCCTAAGTCTGAGACTCCATAGTTATTAAATGATGAGCTAAAACTATGGAGGGCAATATTCTCTTAAGAAGATCTCTGACTCACCAGGTGCTTGGGGATAAAAGCAAACGAATGAACTAAACTCCAACCCTAACCCTGTCTAAAAAGATATTTGAAAAATTTTAAAAAGCTTACTTTTACTTGACTGCATTACTTGAAATTTGGTTAGCATTTTAGAGGGGAAGCAGACCTGAATTTTTATGAGTTCTTTCAGAGTTTAATGAGTTTTATTTCTTAAATAAACTTTTATTGGAGGAAATTAAGGTCTTACAAGATCTTAAATGAAACAAAAGCAAAATCGAAAGCTAGTGGTGAAGAAGGTTGTAACCTTAGACACAATTGCTTAATCAGTTTTTACCGTATGCTGGAAATCCATTATGCTTCATTTTGCACCTTTTAAGAGAAGACTCACCTGAATCTGAAAATAAGCAATGGCTTCTATGCCTTGGAGGTAAATACTAATTTGGATCAGATCTAATGAGAAATTTACTATATTCTGCCACTCAATTAAATGTGTGTGTGTGTGTGTGTGTGTGTGTGTGTGTGTGTGTGTGTGTGTCTTTCATAGTGATGAAGATGATAGTAGACTAAGCTTGAGGGGAATAATCAAAGAAATTACCTCAATCCAAATTCCATTGTTCCTCTTGGATGTTGGAGTTCTATTCTTCTTTTCTGTATGTATGCAAACATTTTTGCTTTTCCCTTCTATTTGTGAAAAAAAATAATTGGCTGAAAGGCTAAAGCAACTTCTTTTTCTCTTCCTCTCATGTCTTTTCTCACCAACCCCCACCCCCGGGCCCGGCCCCTCCTTCCCTGTCTCTGGCTTTGCCTCCCTCTTTCACTACTGTATCTAGTAATCTGGCCACAGGAGTTAACCATCAGCCCTGAAGGCTATGCTAATTGGAATCACCTCTATATTTAAAATATTAGTCTGAATTCTAATTTCATCCTTGGAAATGGAGCATAGTTAAGTCCATAAAATTATGCCAACTCACTCAATTGATAAAAGGTATCCTATTGTTTTTTTTCATTGTTATTACTGACATTAATGTTGCTATTTTTTTCTTTTAACTTAAGTAGATTGGTAAAGATTTGATGCAAAGCAAGGAGGAGAATTAAGCTGCTTAGAGTAAGCAGGTTTCTTGATGGGCAAACAAACAGAAGGTGAGATGACTGCTCAGATAGTCTATGCAGGACAATCTGCATATAAAAATATTCTTTGCTATGTCTTTAGTGCAGCCATAATATCACATTACAGTAAACAAACACACACACACACACACACACACACACACACACACACACACAAACAAACAAACAAAAAACAAACAGAGAGCCTCTGATTAGGTCAAACCTCCACAGATAAATAACCTGAAGCTAAAATTTTGCTAATAGGTAGGCTGCAGAGTCCACTGGTTATCCTCAATACACATTCTCTCCTCCTTCCTTTTAGTAGAGAAGCATTTGACTTTATAGCTAAAGACTATATTTCAAAGTTTCCTAAATTAGCTTTCTATTGCTGCCATAGTAAGTTATCAAAATTTATCAGCTTAAAATAACACCCATTTATTAGCTCACTGTTCAATAGACAAGAAGTCCAGGTGGAATCAGCTGAATTATTTACTCCAAACCACACAAAGCCTAAATCGAGATGGTGGCTAGGCCAGAGTTTTACTTGGAGACTCTCAGAAAGAATCAGTTTCTAATCTCAGTTAGATGGTTGGCAGAATTGAGCTCCTTGTGATTTTTAAAATTGAAGTCTCTGTTTCTTTAATATGCAGCCCCTCTTCTTCAAGTCAACAATGGCACATTGAATTTTTCTCCATACTTCAAATATCTGGCTTCTCCTCTGCAGAGAAAGATTTGTGTTTTTAAGGGCTCTTGGGGTTATATTAGGCCCAACTAGGTAATATAGGTTAGTATACATAAATAAAAGTCAGATGATGAGTAACAATAATTACATCTTTATTGGCCTATTATGAAACATATCTATTGGAGTAGCATTGGGGGTAAAGGTCATAGGTTGCAAATTCTTCCTATAACATGCATCTTGTAGTAGAAGCCACCTGCCAGGGTACACTTCCAAGGGCCCCCATTTGCATTGTGTTTTGTGTGCATGATGACCAGTAGGCATCTTGCACACAAAACACAATGCAAATGGGGGCCCTTGGAAGTGTACAACATGGGAGATGTGTACTTTATAACTAGGTTTTAGCCAATGAGATATAAATGGAAATAATGAGTATAACTTCACATTATTTTAAAGGCAAAGTCTTTTGCCCTGTTCTTTTTCCTTCTCCCTTTTCACAAAATGAAAATGTTAATAATAATGTGAGCAATCTAGGAAGCTATATCTTGAAAAGGGCAAAGCCACATTGTTATATCTAAACTATTAATCTATGATCTATTAAGTAAAAAGAAAAAAATAATTCTATCTTGTTTCAGCTACTGTATTTGTGGTGTCTTTGTTATGGAAGATTTGCTTGTTAATGGTATTATAGAATCAATATTAAAATACAGGATACTTGACTCCCAGTCCAGCATTTTTTATTCCCATATTTTCACTCTTTATCCACATTTGTGTTTAGTTCTAAACATTGCCACTAATCATAAAGTTTATTATGTCAGTTCCTTTCCACTTGGTAGGTCCAATATGCCCTGGTCTCTAGTCCATTATCCTCTTCTGTGTTCTCCAAAATCCTATAAGAGTTAAGATTGGAAAGAGATGGCTGATCTGTCTGGAGTTTGAAAAGTCATGTTCAGGGTCAGAAGTAAAGATGGTAAGGGACTTAGTTTGGTGAGCCTTATTTTGTAACACATCAACTCTCCTTTTAATAGAAAATATGAGAGTAAAAAGTGAGTTTCATTATTTATACAAATTCCTGAGAAATGTTAGAAAATTCTAGCACAAAGTAAAATGTATATAGTAAAGAAAGAGCAAGTTATGTTCTCTTTCACAAACATCACCAATTACAACTAAATGAAACAGTAATCCAAAATCTTCCAACAATTGAAAGTCCTGGACGGGATGGCTTCACAGGCAAATTTTACTAAGCATTCACAGAAGAACTAACACATACCCTTCTCAAACTATTCCAAAAAACTCAACAGAAAAGAAGAGGCCAGAATTATATTAATTTCAAAACCAGATAAAGATTCTACAAAGAAAGAAAATTATAGACCAATATCCATGATGAACATAAATGATAAAATTCTCAACAAAATATTAGCAAACCAGGTCTAGCAATATATTAAAAACAACATACACCATGATTTATTCTGGGGATGCAAAGTTGGTACAATATTCACAGAACAATAAATACATCACATAAACAAAATGAAGGATAAAAATGCAGAAAATGCATTTGATAAATTCCAGCACCTATTTATGATCAACACTACTATCAGCCATAGCATCAGATGAGAAAAAGAACTAAAAGGAATCCAAATTGGAAAGGAATAACTAAAACTATCATTATTTGCAGATGACATAGAGTACCCTGAGTGTTCCACACACACACACACACACACAAAAAAAAAAAAAAAAAAAAAAAAAATACTGGAATTTATAAATGAATTCAGCAGAGTAACAGGACACAGAATCAATATTCAGAAATCAGTGGCATTTTTATACATCAACAATTAAATATCAGAAAGGGAAACTAATAAAACAATCCCATTTACAAATTGTATAAAAAACAACTTAAGTATAAATTTAACCAAGGAAATAAAAGACCTGTATCTGAAAAAATGTAAAACACTAAAGAAAAAAGTTGAAGAAGACACAAATAGTAGAAGCATATTCCGGGCTCATGGATAGGAATAATTAACATTATTAAAATATTTATACTACTATATATCCACTGCAAGCTATATATCCACTGCAATTCCTATCAAGATACCAAATGGTGTATTTTCAGAATTAAAACAAATATCCCAAAAATTTATATGGAAACACAAAAGACCTCAAATAGCCACATAATCTTGATAAAGAAGAACAAAGTTTGGAGTAATAATACTATCTGATATCAAACTATACTGCAAGGCCATAGTAATCAAAAAGCATGGCACTGGCATAAATACAGACATGTAGATCAATAAAACAGAACAGAGAACCCAGAAATGAACCCACACTTTATAGTCAATTAATATTTGAAAAATAAGGTATAAAAATGCAACGTGGAAAAGACAGTCTATTCAATAAATGGTGTTGGAAAAAATAAACAAATACATTTAAAAAAAAATGAAACTAGACCCCTGTCTTACACCATATATAAGAATAAGCTCAAAATGAGTTAAAGACAAATGTAAGACTCAAAGCCATAAAAAATCCTAGAAAATGTACCATAGCTTTTTTATCCATTTTTCTAATGATGGGCACTAAAATCTCAGACATTTATTATAGAAATATTTTTTCTGATATACTCTAAGAGCAAGGGAAACAAAAGAAAAAAAATAAACAAATGGGGCTACATCAAACTAAAAAGGTTTTACATAGTAAAGGAAACCATCAAGAAAACAAAAAGAGAACCCACTGGATGGGAGAACATATTTGCCAATTATACATCTGATAAGGAGTTAATATCCAAAATTTATAAAGAACTTACACAACTCAATACCAAAAAACAAACAATCCAATTAAAAAACGAGCAACGGACCTGCATAGACACTTCACCAAAGAGGACATACAGGTTACCAATGAACATATGAAAAGATTCTCAAGGTCATTGATCGTCAGAGAAATGCAGTTAAAGCCACAATGAGGTATCACCTCACACCTGTCAGAATGGCTACCATCAATAAGTCAACAAACAAGTGCTGGCAAGGATGCAGAGCAAAGGAAATCCTCGGGCACTGCTTGTGGAAATGCTGGTTGGTACGGTCACTGTGGAAAACAGTAAAGAGTTTCCTCAAAAAATCGAAAATGGAACTTCCTTATGACCCAGTGATTTCAGTTCTGGGAATATACCTGAAGAAACCCAAAACACTAATTTGAAAGAATATATGCAGCCCTATGTTCATTGCAGCATTATTTACAATAGCCAACATTTGGAAGCAGCCCAAGTGTCCATCAGTAAATGAGTGAATAAAAACACTGTTATTTTTACACAATGGAATATTACTTGAGCATAAAAAAGAAGGAAATCTTACCTTTTGCAACAGCATCGATGGACCTTGAGAGTATTATGCTAAGTAAAAAAAGCCAATCAGAGAATGATAAGTACCAGATGATTTTACTTATATGTGGAATTTAATGAACAAAATAAAGAAAAAAAATAGAAACATACTCATAGATACAGAGAACAGACTGACAGTTGTCAGATGGGAAGGAGGTTTGGGATACTGGATGAAGAAAAGGTGAAAGGATTAAGTAAAAACAAAACAAAACAGAAACACTACAAACTCATAATGGACACAGACAACATTGTGGTGATTAACGATTAACAAAAGGAAAGGCAGATAGAGGCAGGCAGAAGAAAGTGAAGGGGGCATAAATGGTGATGAAAGGAAAAGACGTTGGGTGGTGAACACACAAATCAACATACAGATGATGTATTATAAAAGTGTGCACATGAAACCTATATAGTTTCACCCAAATCAGTTCAACAATAAATAAATAAATAAATAAATATATAAATAAATAAATAAATAAATCCAGGTGTGTACACTTCACATACAATATCAATATGAAGGGTAACTAAATAATTTATAGAAAAAAGTTAGTATCGGAAAGTATGCTTTCATAAAATAAAATGTTACTCACAATGCCAATCTAGAAACAGCATTTGTCTCTACCCGATGGCTATATTTTTCTCCATCTTCTTCATTAAACAGCATTCAAAGCTTTTGTCATGTTCCCGATTTAGCAATTTCATTAATCTTGGCAGCAGTGCAGGTATTGTTCTGACGAAGCCCTCTCTAAGGAGAGAATTCAGCCAATGTCTGTGATCTCTTAGCCCTTTTTATTCTGGCTGATAACTTTTGTCTTGACTCCAATTGCTTTTACAGCTCTGGGCATCCCTGAAATGTCACTGATGATTTTTAGTCATTAATAATATATTTTTTAAAGCTAATCCTCAGAAAACATGTAAGTGCACAGAAAACAGTCTCAGGCAACTTGAAGAGTATAATACCCGAGTTAATAAGAAATGCAGATGTTGGCTGGGAAATTGCCTTGTATAGTACTGGATAGTTTCATATTGGGTTTCACCTTGATATTTGAAAGCACTTTTAAACCAATTAACTGTGTGATTAACAGTATAATCCTCACCTCGAAAAAAAAAATTTCTCTCAGGTATTAAACTGTATAACTATATAATTCATTTCTATATTAGAATTCAAAGTTAACAAAAAGTAGATGGAAAGAAAATCAGGATCAGTGTGCACTTAATTATTATTTTTTTTAAATATGAGGAAAGACAAAGTGAGATAAATAAAAGAAGACAAAATAGACTGAGATTATAGCCTTTCATAAGTGAGGTAGAAACGTAAAGTGTATTATGCTCTCTGAAAACAAACAATGGGCATGAAGACACTGGACTGTGTTTTAAAAGAAAAGGTCAAGCAAAGGCCTGCAAATAATCATCTTCCTTTATTCAGCACTAACTGGGCCCTAGTTATAATACTGCATTTTTTTGGCAGCCAACATTTCTACCAATAATATCTTATTTCATAGTAGTTTATTTTCTTTTACTAAATGTTTTAGGATCACCAAATCATTAACCCTGGAACTATTTGACAATTTAAAGACTTCCTAGTTTATCTTCCATATTTAAAAAAGAAAAAAAAGTAAGTTAAGCTCCAATTAGGGGAAGTTAGGTGAAATTTTATTTCCCCTGTGATTTTTTAGTTAAAGGTATCAGAACTCATTCAAGCCAAAAATCTGGATAACCTGCACTTACATCCAATTTAGCTGTTAACACATTTCTGTATTTATTTACATCTGTCTATCCATGTAGCTGTGAGCTCTTGTGAGGAAAAGAACTATGTTCCATATGTATTTGATTTTTAGTACGTAATCATCATAAGTGCTTAGGAAATGTTTTGTGAATAAGTGAGAGAGAAAAATTAAATTCCCAAAGTTTTACAAGTTAGTGGCAGAGGAGATAGCAAAACTCAGACTCTCTGATTCCTAGTCTGGTATTTTCCACAACTATTATCTAATTTAGTCTACAACTATCAGTTCATTTCCCAATAGTAAAAGGTTTTAAATCCAAGAGATTTCATTAATTTTTCAGGGTCACACTGATAAATCAGAAGTGCCATTATTTCAGTCATGACGGGCTAGTTGGTATTGCAGCAATGACCTCAAAAATCCCAAAGGCCTAAAACAACAAAGGTTCATTCCTTGCTCTTGCTACAGGTTCACCATAGGTTGTGAGGGAATTGACACCTTCATTCAAAGACAAAGGCTGATGGAGCAGCCCTAGTCTTGAACATTGCTTATCTCTGTGCCAGAGAAAGAATCTTCTCAAACAATATTATCTGTAGCCTGAAAGTAACAGCTGGAATGTATTTTCTACGCACAATTGATTGAACAAAACTAGTGGCGTTTCCCACTCATAAATACTAGGAAAGAGATCCTGAGGTACAATTCTACCATGTTCCTCAAAGGGGAGAACTGGGGAGATGTAGGTAACAATCATTCTTTGAAAAAAATGAAAGTTGGTCAGGATGATTATAGAAATGTCTACTAAATATACTACCGGTATTTAAATTGAGTGTAATTTTTATTTCCAGGCTAATATCCTTTCTACCAAGGAGTACTGGGATCTCCTCACATCAGAAAAGATATAACAGATGTGGGGTATATTTTAACTGATTCAGATAAGATAAAATAAATATCCTAGCTTAAATCCTAGATATTTGAATGAAAAATACCTATTTTCACCACAGAGAAGATGATTGACTATAGGAAAATCTAAACAACTTGTTCTCAGAACATTCACTATAGAGAAATAGGCTTACAGTAATTTTAAAAGTTAGATTGGGTGATTTTCATAAATGTTAAATGAAAAGTCATGGCATTAAAAACAACACAAAAGGACATTGCAGTAGGAAAGCCCAGGATTCTAATTAGCTGTGTGTCCCTCAGTCCTCCATGCTTATGTCTAGCTATATAAACTGAAAACTGGAAGAGATGTATACAGTTCCTGCCAATTTCAAATTATTTGACACATGTAAATAAAGTTGCTATAACTTAACTTAGCAGTAGCTGCTATAGTAATTAGAATAATAGTAACTGCTATAAACTACTCTTCAAAGTTTAAATGGCTTAAAATATAATTTTATGCCCTGGACATTTGCTCCATGGTTAGAATGTCAGTCATGGACCAAAGAATTGCAAGTCCAATTCCTGGTCAAGGGCATGTACCTAAGTTGCAGTTTGATCCCTGGCTCTGGTCAGGCCACAATCATGCAATGTTTTCCTCTTTCTCTCCCTCTGCCCCCTCCTCCATCTCTTTCACTCTTTCTAAGAATCAATGGGGAAAAAATATCACATTATTTTTTTATCCACATAAAAATATTCTTATATGGTAGGTATCTTTTTTCCACACTGTGTCTCAGGGACCCAGATTTCTTCCATATAGTGGATCCATCATCCACTGGGGCCTCAATGTCCTCTCCTTTCAGGCAGAAAAGGCAGGAAGAAGAGTAGAGAAGCCCAGTCCAGAGGTAGCACACATCTCTTCTGCTCACCTTCTACTGAGGACAGTTCTGACTGATGAGAACATATGGCCTCATCTGGATACAAGGGGGACTGGAAGATGCAGACCCTGACTTGAGACACCGTCCCAGCACCAACTTCATTCTGTGAAAATAGGGGTGCACATGTTTAGAAAATATCTAGCCCTTTCTGCCACACTGCCTTTCTTGACAGCCAGCTCCTCTCTTTGAAGAATTTTCCATACCTCCCTATTCTTCCCCTTGTGATCAGACAGAATGCTGTCATGATCTTTATATCACTTGGCTCCTTTAGGTGGCAAATAGTCAAGGGCAGGGACCACATTTTATTTAGTTTTGCACTTCCCATCCCGTGGCCCTATTCCTGGAGCAGAGCAATTATTCCATAATGAATTTTGACTAAATGAATTTGCTCAAAACCATCTCTGCCCTCTTTGTGTTTTCACAGTTATGTGAATTTGGAAAGGTCTTACATCTGTAAAAATTTCTTATAAAACTACAGAACTCAGTGACCCTAAAAAGTTGTTGATGGTGTTTATTATATGAAAAAATATATATAGATATAAAGATATATATAAAATGTCTAGATATAAATTATGATTCCAAGACTTAGACTCTCCACTGATAACCACAGCCCCTTCCTAAGTAAATGTGGAAGGGAAGGTTCTTTTTTATATATTGATCTTAGGGACAGGACTTGAAATATTTCTTCATTCTTTCAGTTTATGTCCATAAACCTTGGGTTTTTAATTGAGAAAAGTGTAAGCCATCACAGGACCTCTAGATAGAGAATAATTAGACTTTCAACTTAATAACATTTAGACTTTATAGTAAACATCTGAGAGGATTTCATACATAAGCAAAAATGAAACATTTTGGGAAAATTAACTCTTAGGTAGTAAACTCTTATTTAGTCCAGACCAAATATGTAAACATGTAATGGCCTGTTTAATGCACAATCCATGTCTTTATCTAACAAACATTTTTAAGCACCTATTGTGACTTATGAACCTAGATAATGTAGGAAAAAACAAAATCTTTTTTTTTTTTTTTTAATTACATAGATAAAGCATGCTCATGCACTGGATATGTGTTGTGGAGCACAGGAGACTTGGTTGGAAAGTTTGTAAGGAGGACATTGTGAGAAAAGGGAAGTGTGAAAGAGGAAGGCTGCCTGCCTGGTTTATCAGAATTCCAACTTAGGGGAGTGTCAAAAAGGTGGTGCCCCTAATTATTCCTTGACCTTTCCAAACAAGCCTGTGCGTGAGCAGACACCCTGGGTGTTTACTGGAATCCTTATGCTTAATCTTTGGGTGTCCTTGCTCAAAGGAAATGACAGACACATGTATCCTCCCAATCCTTACCCTAGTGATTGTATCTAAAAGATAAACTTTATCTCAACTGCTGCTACAATAAAAGGCTAACAAGGCAGGCAATTGAAGCTGCTTGGTTCCTTGAGCCAGGCAACCCCTTAGCCCTCTTTTTCACAGTGAAACTGTGTTGGGTATTCTGTTCATCAGTAGTTCCGGACTGAAGGCCTGCCCCGGCAGATATGTAGCAAGATCCCTAGGGCACATTTTTTATTATAACACATGGCTCTTTAAGGAAAAGAGTCCATATTGCCCATTGCTTGAATTCTCAGTAAATATTTATAAAACAGGGGGAGATAAGAGATCAATGGAAGGACTTGTATACATGCATATAAGTACAACCAATGGACACAAAACTTTGGGGAGGAAGGGTATGTATGGGAGGGGGGGATAATGGTAAGATATGTACACAGATAATAATTTAATAAAAAAAATAAGGAAAAAAATATTTATAAAATAAATTATTACCAAAATGAATCCTTTTTCTGTTTTTTTTGTGTGTATGTTTGTTCTTATTTTTTTCAATTCTTCATCAAGACTTTTTACGTATGAAAACATTGCCCTTTACCAGAATCCAGTGATCCTAGAAAACAATGTTTAAAATCAAACAACAAACATCTTTTTGTCTTCCAGGCCGTGCCTTACTCCAAAGAACCAACCTTTCCTATGTGAGTTAAGTAAGGCTCCTGGATGATCCCCTGGTTTACTTACAACGAGGCCAGGCAAAATTCCCACTGTGCCTTATTCATGATTAGCTGAATTGCTAGTCACCACCAATTCATCAGAACAGACTGCTTATTAATCAAAGTTTGGGTAAGACTCTCACCTTCCTCCAGGCCCTTTAATTTGACCCACCCTTATCCTGAGGCAGCATAAAACTTCTCCTCAACAGTCAGTCCCTCCTGAGACTAGGCAGCCTCAGAAAAACACACACTCTAATCTACCATCTAATCCCACATTCCCTCCACTCCCCCACATTCTGTTCTTTTTAGCCTAATTTACACTTCCCAATATTTCAATAAGTGAATATCTTTTTTGTCTAATCTTGGAATACTTGGAGATTTATGTTTCATTACAATAGTCTCTTCTCCCATTTTATAATTCCCCTTGAAATAATCTTTTTCAACATATCTCTTTCTTCCAGATTTATTTATTTATTTTTTACTTTATAGATACTTTAAAAAAGAAACACTTTCCCCTATACACCCAAATTAATAACAAATGTAAACTAAATCTCTGTCTACTAGACTCCTATCCTATCTTACTTTATAAGGTATGGTTTTCTGATTCTCTAACATGAGCATACTATCATTGAAGTTGGATAAGAGAAAACATTTAGAACTGATATAAAAATAAAGGTATTTGCAAATAAGGGCTCTGAATTCAGTTGTGGGGTTTGGGGAGCTCTTACAGAAAGACTACTTAAAAGTTAGGGGCTATTCTTTTTATAACAAAAACTCTTTCAGTAAGATTGAATATGTACTGCCATCTACTGGTAAGTGGTGCAAAATCAAGTTAAAACAACTGCTTTGTTCTACACAAATATGTGAGCATCTTTGTTGAAAAGATAGTCTTCTCACATACATTACAAACCTAAAAACAAATGTGTGTGTTCTATATGCATCATCGCCATGCTTAAATTCTCTTTTGTCTCAAAATTTATCAGAAACATTTTCTAGTTATTAAAATATTTTAAAATAATCAGGATTAAATATCTGAACAGCCTAATCCTTGCACAAGTTAAATAGGAAAGCACAGCAGGACAATAGTCCAGTGTCATCTGGGAACTTGTTGGGAATGCAGACTCTTAGCCTGCTCCCCAGACTCACTTTCACAGACTCTGCATTTTAACAAGGTGATATGCACACAAATTGAGGTTTGAAAAGCACTGATACAAAGTATTGTATAGGTTAACACACACACACACACACACACACACACATGTCAAAAGACTTATTTCTCTAAAGGGACGCTCTCAAGATATTATTCATGGTCCCAAAATCATTTTTCATTTTTCAATCTTCAAATGGATTTCATCTTGCAATTAAACATGTTTGAATCACTTGAAGATCAATTGAAGCAGTCTTGAAACAAATTATACTTCTGTTAAAGAAAGACAATTAAAGAACAATACCCTCAAGCTATATGTTAATATTACACATTTGTGCATATTGAGATTCATTATTCTGTTCAGCATCATTGATGAGACTTGCCATAGGATTAATTACTGAAACAGTTATGCCAGCAGCCTCCCAAGAAGATCAAGGGGTAGACAGTCAAGGGAGAGATACAAAGAAACTAAGGAGTTGAAGTTGAGAGTAAGGTCAACTTAGATAGTAAATCACATGCACATGTACACACATACATACATACATACATACATACATACACTGATGATGAATCTCCAATATCAAGTTGACAGGCCATCAGAGCCAAACTTTAATAGCTTTCTAGATTTCCACACCTCCTGTAATTACATGTATTAAAAGGGAGTGTCATTGCCTCAAGCAACTTCATTTAGTGTACCAGATGTCTCTTCCTTGAGAAATGAACACAGGCAACAGTGAACTTTCTACAGAATAAAGGGCACAGCCTCAGCTTTCCATAACTCATATATAATAGCATTTTCTTTGAAATTTATTGAGATTGTCTTCATATACGTGCAAGTTAAAAACCCCAATGAGATACCTTTACACAAATACTAGAATGGGAAAAATTAAAAAGACTAAAGTTTTCATTCTTGACACAACTGAAACTCTCTTGTAGTGCTGGTGGAGATATAAATGGGCTCAATTACACTAGGAAAATATCTGGCAATATAAAACTTTTTGCTTCTGGATATATATATATATATATATATATATATATATATATATATATTCCCAATGGAAATGTTTAACAAAAGACATGTGCAAGAATGTGCACAGCAGCTTTACCTATAATAGCAAAAACTGGAAATGACCCAATGCCCATAGAGCCAAAATGGATATTTCATAGCAACAAGAAAGAAAAAGTTAATAATGCAATGATAAAATGAATGAATCTTATGAAATAATTCTGAAGGTAAGAATTCAAATGCAAAGGGGTAAAACTTGTATAATTCCAATTGACAGAATGATCCTGTTCCTGGGAAGTAATTGCCTATGGAAGACCAGGGTGGCTTTCCTCTCCCGCACTGTTTCAGCTTCTATCACACCCGCTTCTGTGTCCAGCTGAAGTCATCCTCTTTCTAGTTATAGTAGTTGTGTATGTACAGGCTACCATAAGGAAGTAGCATCAGTGAGGAGGCTTGGATAAGAAAAGTGTTTTGTCTCACAGTTATAGAGGCCAGAAATCCAAGATGAAGGTGTCATCAGGGCTACGACCCTTCTAGGAATACTAGGGGATGGTCTGCTGTGAGTCTTTCTCCTGGTTTCTGGTAGTGAAACAGGATTTTTGGACTGGAACACGCGGTGTTCCCCTGGGCAGGATGTCCCTGATTCTTTGTCTGGTGGAGTTGAAGAATGAAACCATGGACAAAAGGTAATATAGGTAGATAATTATTAAAGAACAAGTACAGACTCCCATGTGGGGAGGGGGGAGAGTGACACTGGTTTCCCCATCTCTACAGCTTATAAAGGCTGCAGATCCTAGTGCCTTGATATCCCATCTGGTTTGCCACTATTTCCGTAGACTGGTTACTATAGTAACTCCTGGGCTCAAAGGTTGAAAGGCCCATGTGACATGTGAGGTTTGCCCCCCCATTCCTTTCTTATTGTTTTCCTATTCCCTTTGGGCTTTCTTCTTCCCCTTCTGGACGAGGGACTTCCTTCCCTTTATTTTGTAAATATAGACTTTGCTGTTCCCAGCTCCCTCATTCTATGGACATGTGCTTTCTGATTCTCTGTGGCCCTAGACTTTTTCCATGGTCCTCTTAATTTCTAAAATTTCCTAAAACCTGTCTTTTTCACCCCCCAAAAAAATCTTGTTTCAGTAGTAAGTACCTCATTTTGTGGCAGAAAATTAATAATCACATGGCATTCCTAATCTGCATTGCCTCTTTTCTTCTTTTTATAATATTACAGCTGTTAATGCAAAAAAGGCACCAGATGCTAGACCTCGGTCCTTGAGTTCTGGCTAAGAAAGAATTTAGATCCAAGATGTAAATGCAAGCAAAAGTCAATTTAGAAAGTCACGGAGGTAGAAGTGAGCTGCAGAAAAAAAGGAGCCAGTTCACCTGCATGGACTCAGGAAACAAGTTACAGAGGCCAAGGAAGCGCCTTTGGAGCTTAGAAGAAATAAAGGCAAAGAGAACTCCTGCGGGGGGGGGGGGGGGGAGAGAAGAGGAAAGATGTGGGTGTGAGTTTTATAAGTACTAGAAGTTAGGATTTCAATATCTTTTTGTAGCAGTAGAGGAACACACAATCAAACCTATAACACTAGTCTCCAATGTTCTGTCTCTTAATCTCAATACTACAATGATCTTCAACTTCTATCTTTTCTTTTTTACTGGGGTACAATTGACAAATAACATTATATTACTTTCAGGTATACCACATAAAAATTTAATACTTGTATATATTAAAAAATGATCACCACAATAAGTATAGTTAACATCCACCACTGCACACAATTTTTTTTCTTGTAATTACCAATCTCTCATCAACTTTCAAATATGCAATACAGTATTACTAACTACAATATAATCACCATGAAGTATATTATATCCTCACTAGGGGCCTGATGCACAAAATTTGTGCACAGAAGGGTGGGGGAGGTTGTCCCTCAGCCCAGACTGCACACTCTAAGACCCTTTGAGGGATGTCCAATCACCTGTTTAGGCCTGATCCCACAGGCAGTTGGACATCCCTCTCATAATCCAGGACAGCTGGCTCCCAACCGCTCACCTGCCTGACTTCCCGATTGCTCCTAACCACTTCTGCCTTCTAGCCTGATCAACCCCTAACCACTCCCCTGACAGCCTGATCAATGCCTAATTGCTCCCTGGCCGGCCCTATTGTCCCTAACTTCCCTCCCCTGCTGGCCTGGTCACCCTTAACTGCACTCTCCTGCAGGCCTCCCCCTACTTCCCTGCAGGCCTGAGTCCCCATCCCAACTGTCCTCCTCTGCTGGCCTGCCCCCCCCCCCCCACCCCAAACTGCCCTCCATGCTGTCTTGGTCCCCCTACCAATGCTCCCCTGCAGGCCTGGTCCCCACCAACTTCCCTCCCACGCTGGCCTGGTCTCCCCTAACTGCCCTTCCCTGCTGGTCTGGTCACCCCTAACTTCCCACAACTACCCTTTCCTGCAGGCCATCTTGTGGTGGCCATCTTGTGTGCACATGGGAGCAGCCATCTTTGACCACATGTGGGCAGCTATCTTGTGTCTTGGAGTAATGGTCAATTTGCATATTACCCTTTTATTATATAGGATAACTCCTTTCTTTTACATTTGTAAGTTTGTATCTTTTTATCCCCTCAACAAATCTCTCCCATCCCCCACTTCTTGCCCTTGCCTCTGGCAAGCATCAATCTGTTCTCCTTGGTTCCTTTTTGTTTGTTTTAGATTCTACATATAAGTGACATCTTATAGTAATTTTCTTTCTTGTTCTGACTTATTTCACTTAGCATATGTCTTTAAGGTCCATCTGTGTTGTTACAAATGGGAACATTTTTTTTTAAGGCTGAAAAATATTTTATCGTGTGAGTCTGTGTGTGTGTGTGTGTGTGTGTGTGTGTGTATATATATATATATAATATAGTAGAGGCCTGGTGCACGAATTCATGCACAGGTAGGGTCTCTCAGGGTGACTTGTGGAAATCGGGATCCAGCTTGTGCCCTCATCCTTGCAGTCCCAGCTTGTGCTCCCAGCCTCGCAACCCCGCAGATCCACTTGCATCCACCTTGGCCAGGCGCTGCCTGCTCACCTGCTCCACTATCCTGTCTCAGTCCTGCTCTCATTGGGGACAATTTGGTCGGCCACGCCTCCACTGCTGCCCACTGCCAGCACTGTGTTGCTGATGCCCACCATATTCCACGCCATGCCCTGGTGGTCAGCACACATCATAGTGAGTGGTTGAACTCCTGGCTGTTATTATATAGGATATCTTTTTTTATATCACATCTTTTTTATTCATCCATCAGTGAACACAGGTTGCTTCCATATCTTGCCTACCATAAATAATGCTGCAATAAAAACAGGGGAGTACACATATCTTTTGAAATTTGTATTTTCATTTTCTTTGGATAAATACCCAGAAGTACCATTGCTGGATCTTATAGTAATTCTACTTTTAATTTTTGAGGAATTGGCATACTGTTTTAAATAATGGCTGCACCGATTTACATTTCCAACCAAAAGTACACAAGAATGCCCTTTTCTCCACATCCTTCCTAACACTTGTTTTTTCTGTCTTTTTTATGATAATTATTTTAACAGGTGTGAGGCAATAGCTTATTGTGGCCTTGGTTTGCATTTTTCTGATGATTGGTAATATTGAGCACCTTATCATGTACCAGTTGGCCATCTATGGCTTCTTTGTCTTCTTTGGTGAAATGTCTATTTAGAACCTCTGCTAAATTTTTAAATCAGATTGTTTGTTATTGAGTTGTGTTTTATATAACATACATATTAACCCCTCATCAAATATATAATTTGCAAATATTTTCTCCCATTGGTAGGTTTCCTTTGCATTTTTGTTAATGATTTCTTTTGTTCAGCAGAAACATTTTAGTTTGATAAAGACCCACTTGCTTATTTTTGCGTTTGTTCCCTTTGCTTTTGGTATCAGTTCAACTTTTATTTTAATTGTCAAATACCAAATCCTTCTTCCTAGGATTTCCTTTGTGCTACCTTTTTGTGGCAGGATTGAGATGAAACCATTCATATCCACAAATAAATCTCCCATCCATTCTCAGCTAGGAGTTATTCCAGCACTTGCTTATATAATTCCTAGCAAATATTTCTAATATCAAGGAATCTAAAACATCTAGAAGTTCTGTCCTAGGGTCTCTATATGGCACTATCCCCCAAACTCATTTTCAGAGAATAAACTTCACTAATCTTAATACACTGGAATATTGTTCTAATGTTATTAGATAGAAAGAAGTAACATTTTATGTTAAATAAACTCATGTTGGACTCTGTCCAGATAGAGTTAATTGCTGATGTCCCCAAAGTACTTCATTATAAAGTGGCGAGACTCCAAAGGCTTGGGAGCCAAATGTATAACTAAAACAGATGTCTCTCTCAGAGGGTAACCCTCCCCAGCTTAAGCAATGTGTCTGTGCTTTGCTTCAGAACATAGAAATGTGTGAAAAACACAGCGTCTTCAGATAGATAGATAGATAGATAGATAGATAGATAGATAGATGATAGATAGATAGATATAGATATAGATATAAAGAAATAGATATATAGATAGATAGATCCTATCTAATAAAGAGGGAATTGCTAATTGACCATCACTCTGTCACAAAGATGGCTGACCCACAGCTGAAGCCAAGTTCCCATAAGGAACCTTAATGAGCAATCAGCAGGGACCTGAGGCTACTACACCCTCCCCCACCCAACAGGTTTTGACAGATGACCTCAGGCTGTGCCCCCCCCCTTTCTTCCCCCGCCCCAGTGCCAGGCCAGAGGATCTGAGGCCATGGCCCCTGCCAGGTAGGGTTTGACAGGGGACCTCAAGGTGCACTTCCCGTCCTGGTGCTGGGCTAGGGGACCTGAGGCTGCACCCCCCTGACTGGCTGGGCTTGACAGGGGACCTCAGACTGCACCCCTCACCTGGCAGAGCTTGACAGGGGACCTCAGGCCACACCTCCCATCTTGGCACCAGTCCTGGGGATCTCAGGCCAAGACCCCCGCCTGGAGGAGCTTGACAGGGGACCTCAAGGTGTGCTTCTCATCCTGCTGCTGAGCTGGGGAACCTCAGGCTGCTCCCCCTGCCCCAGCACCAGGTCGGGAGACCTCAGGCCGTGCTCCCCACCAGGTGGGGCTTGACAGGGGACTTCAGGCCACACACCCCACCCTGGCACCAGGCTGGGGAACTTTAGGTCACAATCTCTACCCCAGGACCTGAGGCTGTGCCCTCCTGCCTGGTGGGGCTTGACAGGGACCTCAAGGTTCACCCACAGAGTTGGGTTCAGGGAACTCAGGCCCCATGCTCTCCCCCCGCTCCCTCCCGCCTAGAGGGGGCTTGACAGGGTACCTGAGGTTGTACCCCCTTGCTGATGGGGCTTGAGAGGGGACCTAAGGCTGTGTCCCCCTCCCGCTGTCAGACCAGGGAACCTGAGGCTGCGCCACCCCCACCTGGAGATGCTTGACAGGGAACCTCAGGCTGTGTCCCCCACTTGGTGTGGCTTGACAAGAGACCTCAAGGCATGCCCCCCACCCTGGTCTGGGCTGGAGGACCTCAGGCCATGCCCCCTATCCTGGCATGGAGCCAGGGGACCTGAGGCTACATCCCCTGCCCAGGAGGGCTTGACAAGGGTGGGACTGGCTAGATCTGGATCTAGCCCAATGAGGACAGGGGTGGGCCAGGTCTGGGTCACACACAATTTTGAGGCACATGTGGGTGGGCAGGGACCTGACTCTTGACCCTGTGGTATGCCCCAGACTCTGAAAGGAGGAAGGTTTTCATATACATTTTGCTAATTTTCTTTCCCCTCTGACACTTCTATTATAAGGGTCAAATAGCAATATTAAATTATTTCCCCTCATCCCCTTTTAATGTGCCCAATTTTTGTGCACCTGGCCACTAATGTGTGTGTGTGTGTGTGTGTGTGTGAAATATTTTTCATACACTAGAACTCTTTTGTTTTTGCAAATCAAGTTTAATTCATATACACAAAAATCCTCCAGCCACTGGAAAGAAAAGTGTGAAAAATAAAATTAAAATGGAGAGAAAAGTACTATACTTTAAGGATCGTATTCCCCCACCTTGCCAAACTGGAATCACAAAACTGCTTAGCTCTCCAAAACACTTTATCACCTTGCATAGAAAAACAAAACAAAACAACAACAGCACATTTCTAATAAATAAAGAAGGACAAGTATGATAATTTGATGTATCATTGCAATATAAGTAGGCATTTTGAATGCATCTGAGAAATATAACGTTGTTACAAGCTAATAAGTTCTTTCTTGTACCTACATGCCAGAACACCTATCAAAAACATGTCCAGTCCAGGGGCTGATACGGTTTCAAAGTGAGGCCATTAATCTGGTGACAGCACGGCATTAAACTAACGCTGATAATCACTTTGTTGGAGGAGTGAAATACAGGAGAAAGAGTGGGACCCTTGCTTACTGTCATTATTGACTAATTACAACATGATTGCTATGGGACAGAGCCAATTGTTTGATCATGTAGAAAGATACCAAAGATAAAAAAAAACTCCCATTTGGAGCAACTCAGCATTTTAAGGGGATACATTTCTCCTTTAGACCCTTCTCAGTAAATAGAGAGAAAGGAATTCTATTCTATTTTAAGTGGAATGGAGGATGGGAACAAGATAAGTAATTATTATAACATTTTTTTATTCTATAAATAAACTACATGAAAATTTCAATAGATTTCTGAGTAACTTATTATCTTATATCTCCACTTTATATACTACTAAGGTTAAATATTTATTCCTCAAAAAATAAACTCTCTTAGATTGTGGGTTTCCAATTTAGAGATGTGACATTAACAGTCTGAAAAGTATTGATCTAACTAAATGAATCAAATATTTCTTATGGTTACATTTTCCAGCTTTTAAATTTAATCTGATTTTGCCATTAGGAAAACTCAAGAGATTTACTTGGAATCGTTCTACCAGATGCATACTTAATTTTTTATTATCTAAGATAGCGGAATGTAGGAAATAGCAAAGATAACTAAATCTACAAATCACTCCCTTGCCTAAATCCCTCCTAACAAATTTCACAAAGCAACTTGACTTCAAGTTGAAGTATTAATAATCAGGAAAATTACCTAAAGGTGAATAGTGAAAGAAAAGAAACAGAAACAAAGATTCTGGAAAATGTATTAACTGCATGATTAACTCTTTAAAAAAGAGGCTTATTTCAGTAAATAAAATGCAGGCCACGGTTTGATCTGCTGGGTGTAAGTAATAATTATACAAAAGTCTAACATATCACGAGATATAAACAAAGAATAATGAAATAGGACTTACTGGGCATTGGAATAAAAGTTTAGTTCCTGTAACTGTGAAAGGAGGCAGTAACTGGTTAAGCATTTCTCACTCTTTATAAAGATCCTCTGAGGGCCTAGAGATACTATACTTGGCATTGATATAGTGGTCAGTAATACAGGCATAGTAACTGCCTTCATGATTCTATTAGGAATACAGATATTATAAAAATTATGATGACTAATTAATTAATTAGTGACAAGTAAATGAGGAAACAAAAGATGCTATGAAAACAAAAAGACCTGTCTGTGTCTGAGAGAGAAGTACCTTCTGAAAAAGTAAAATTTAGAAGTCATGAGGGGAGGGGGTAAATCAATTTAAGGAACACTTATTGAGCTGTGTGTAAGGCACAGTGTGAATACTTTTGTATGTGCATAGTACTACATACACCTTTTCATAATAAAATGTGGTCATGTAATAAAGGAATGTTGTCACTCACAAATTTTTTACAGAGAGGAAGGAAGAGGGACAGAAAGTCAGAAACATCAATGAGAGAGAAACCTCAACCGGCTAACCAGCTGCCTGCTGCACACACACATACACACACCCCCCCCACACACTGGGGATGTGCCCACAACCAAGGTACATGCCCTTGACAGGAATCGAACCTGGGACCTTTCAGTCTGCAGGCTGACGCTCTATCCACTGAGCCAAACCAGTTAGGGCCTGCTTCATTTTCTTAATTAATTAAAGAAACTTTAAGATATACAGTAATTACATTACTGAGTAACAATGATATAAGGCATACCTCCAAAAGGCTTTCTGGGACCAGGAAAGGACAACAAAGGCCACTGTGGCTCAGTGGTTGAGTTTTGACCCATGCACCAAGAGGTTGCCAGTTCAATTCCCCATCAAGGCACATGTCTGGGTTGCAAGCTCAATCCCAGGGCAGGGGATGAGTGTTAGGCAGCTAATAGATCTTTCTCTCTCTCCCTATCCCTTCCTTTCTCTTAACAAAATAAATAAATAAATAAACAAACAAACAAACAAACAAATAAAATCATTTAAAAAACAACAACAATCCCCACTCTGTGTCCCAAATTTCATCTCATTAAAAAAAAGGGGAGGGGGGCGCTAAATAACTAGCTTGTGATCTACACACAATAATGGCCTGCCTGAGAGAGGATCCTCTCAACGCATCTTTGAAAACTAGTTCCTATAATGACAAGAGAACAATGATCTCAAGGAGCCTTTAAAGCTGGGCTTTCTAGGGTCTCATAGGGCTGTAATTTGGGGACATGACATTCAAGTTCTACTGGTTTTAAAATATTTCATTTTATGCCTTCTTATTCAATAGGCTGGATTAATACACCCTTAAAACATGGGCTTATATTTAACATTTGCAGGCTTTATTTGTGTCTTTAAATCAATAGAAATTCTGAACTCCATAAATCCAACAGTATCTTATATAATAAAAGGCTAATATGCAAATCGACCGAAAGGGGGAAGAACCGTTCACTATGATGCACACTGATCACTAGGGGTCAGACGCTCAATGCAGGAGCTGCCACCTAGTGGTCAGTGCACTCCCACAGAGGGAAGGCTGCTCAGTCAGAAGCCTGAGCCAGGCTCATGGCTAGAAAGCACAGCCTCTCCCGCCTCCATGGCAGTGCTAAGGACGTCCAACTGGGAGCCTAAGCCATCAGTTGGACATCTGCTGAGGGCTCCCGAAATACAAGAGGGTGCAGGTGGACTGGGGGACCCCCTGAGTGAACGAATTTTGTACACCAGGCATCTAGTTACCTATAATGATGGTACTTCAATGAATGGGCCAACTGGTACTGAGTATCCATGTAGAGCACTATTGGTAATTGCCAATGAACAATATTGCTTGCTTCTTTCTTTTAAGAAGAAATATGAGTAGCCTCCTGGGTAGATGGTGATGATCAGCACCCTCACCATGTCTACAACAACTCCCATTTATTAAGTGCTTACTCTATGGCAGATCCCAAGTACAGGATTTAATCATTACAGTCTCACTTAAGTCACCTAATAAATCTGAGGGATGCTTACAAATGAGAACGTTTGCTCACTTCTTGTCATTCAAGAACTATATTCTATATATATAGTTCTTGAATGACAGGACTATATATAAGTTCTTCAGGCACATTTCCATGCTCTAGAAAGGCAAATCACAGAGGTTTTTGTAAAGTGCTGGAGGCTACCCTCAGCAAGAAGTTAACTCAGGATTTGAACCCACTATCTTCTCTACCATGCTTTTATTCTCTCACTGTTAATGACAGTTAATCTTCAAAGCTTTAATGATATCTCACTTTTAATTCACCTCTGAGTTGCAAAGTTGAGAGCTAAAGGGAGGAAAAGGGTCTGCAGTTGTTCCCATCACATTTCTAACAGCTAAGAAGAAGCACACCTACTGCACTGGCCTAATCGCCTGCTGCACTGAGCAGGTCCCATAAAAGTTTTCTGTTGTTTTACTTTAATTTGAAAAGGACTATTAAAGTGGCTAAATATTAAAAGTCAGATTAAGCCAAAACCAGTTTGGCTCAGTGGTAGAGTGTCCATCTGCGGACTGAACTGTCCTAGGTTCGATTCCAATCAAGGGCATGTACATTGGTTGTGGGCACATCCCCGGTAGGGGGTGTGCAAGAGGCAGCTGGTCGATGTTTCTCTCTCATCGACGTTTCTAGCTCTCTATCTCTCTCCCTTCCTCTCTGTAAAAAATCAATAAAATATATTTTTTTAAAAGTCATTTAAAAGTCATATTAAGAAGTTTATGTTCCATTCATCTCATTCAATGAACATTTATTGATATCCCGATGTTGTATCTCATCTGTGTTGCTTTCTTAGTTTCCTTTGTTCTATCCGTTGTTGGTCCCAAAATTGGCAAGTTAAATCAGCAAGAACTTCCAGTCTATGGGTGCAAGGATGACGTGCCAGGGTTAAAGTTAGTTGACTTCAACTTAAGATACCAGAAATGAACAAAAACAAAATCATGCTATCTGTCCATATTTACTCACCTAATGAAGGAAAAGATATTATCTGGATGATCCAGTAGAGTGTACTAGTGACTAATCTGATTTTTAGTTGCTATCATATGGATAGGTACAGAATCACATCCTTTCTCCTTTTCTTTATTTTTGCACAATGTTCAAATAAATCAGTTCTTTATTCATGGAAAACTTTTTCCACATCTCTGAAATTGAGGGGGGAAAATTTTCTAACCTCTATATCAGGGGCCACATGCAGCCCCCAGGGGAGTCTGATCCTGCCCGCCAGGTTTTTTGGGCAGTGAGCGCAGCCAAGGTGTTACAGTAGGAATTAGTAGTTCATATAGTCCGGCCCTCCAGCTCTCTGAGGTACCGTGATCTGGCCCCCACTTTAAAAAGTTTGAGTTCTTGGTTGCCATTTTAAATATACCTACACTTTTTCATTTGGAAATCATGTGGAATTCTGGACTGAAGCCTCTGAGGATATTTGGCCAATTATGCCAAACTCTCAAGACAAATGAGACCCCTCTGAGTCATCAAGTTTTGCACACAATGGAGAGAAAATAATTGATCATAAAATAGATCATTATCTAAGTCTTATTTTTAACAATAAGACTGTTGAGTTTTTTTCAACTGCATGAAAAATGTACTACTGTGACAGTCTGAAAATTACTTTTACAATTTCAAGTAGGGCAAGGTCACCTGAAAACTTCTTGTGATGATTCCCAGACTATCAGTTTAGCTAAGGTTAAAAGTAAACAATGCAGGTTATTTTTATGTCTATTCAAGTGCCGCCTTTTTTACGCTTGAATTGATACAATTTACTTCACTTTATTTACCTGTTTTAGTTTTTTTTAATTGTTTTTTATTTCAAATCCAGAAATGCTTTCCTCCCCATCCTCCTTTTCTTTGCTTATTTCCAGTTTTGGGGAAGCTTACAGGTGGTATGACACCGAAATGGATGCAATTGCTGCTGTTAACAACACTCATTGTCAATTGTGTGCATAAGTATCAGATTGCATTAGGTTAGTGGTCGGCAAACTGTGGCTCATGAGCCATATGCAGCTCTTTGGCCCCTTGAGTCTGGCTCTTCCACAAAATACCACATGCGGGCGTGCACATACAGTGTGATTGAAACTTCATGGCCCATGCGCAGAAGTCGGTTTTTGGCTCTTCAAAGAAATTTCAATTGTTGTACTGTTGATATTTGGCTCTATTGACTAATGAGTTTGCCAACCATTGCATTAGTTCCTGTGGAAAGTTCTAAGGAGATGGTTACTTTGCTCTTGTTCTTCATGAAGGTGTAATGGAAGTTCATATAACACACTTCTAGAAGCATAAGAGAGACTAGAAAATACATTACAAATACGTATTGTTCTTGGGGATTCCATTGCTAAGAACGGTGAGAAAAATAAAAAAAAGGGGGGGGGGGCAGAAAAAGAGCCAATCATCTAACGATAACTTGGTAGTTACATTTCACCAAATGCCTAAAAGTACCAAGCCCTAGAGAGCTTCACACACATTATTTCACTTAATCCTCAGGTCAACTCTGCCTACAGGGTTTATCCCCATTTTATACATGATGTAACTGAGGCTTAGAGAGGTCCTATAGCTCATAATGGCCGAGTTGTGATTGAACACAAATTATTCTAAACACAAAGTCCAAGCATTCCCCATTTCTTCACACGGCTTCTCAAGCTTCTTCATCTGCCCAATTCAGTTTTCTCAACCATTTCCCCCTGCTCTGTTGCCTATATCTAGGCTCTGACTTCAGTTATTATTATCTTCTCCCCTTTCCTTGCACCTTTCTCCCTGCACTGAACTGTGTGTTGTCAATGAACTGGATGACACCACCACTGCCACCAGATTCTCCGCAGCTTCCTGACTTCTGACGGGCCCCACTCTCTTCACCCATGCTGCAGTCCTCGGGGGCTGGCTGCCCAATCCTCAGGCCTCCCCTTCCTCAACTCCTTCCTCATCCTGTAAGCCGTAAAACCCTTGATGTTTCCAAAAACGCATTTTGAATCTGAGACTGATACACTCCCCAATCTACAAAGCTCCCATTTCCACCTTCATTCACATCATTGCAATCCATTTTTTAAGGGACAATTCTAGGGAAAAGGTACTAGCAATAATTGAGCAGCTTCTGTGCCTGACATACGATCTCTGCTGGGTCTTTTGCTTCTTATCTGGTTTTACTGCCAGTATGTCTTTACACCTAAGGTAATTGCTCACTCTCCTGAGCATCTGTGGTTCTTATTGACTCAATTCAACAAATGCCTACTAAGTGCTCATTACTTATCAGACACTACCTGGGGTGCTGATGAGAAAATGATAAGAGGACAAGACTCTAACCTCCAGAACCTTACAGCCTATGAAAAGAAAGTTAATAGACAAACATATCACTATGTGATAAAAAAAAAAGTCAGCTATGGATAGGGCCATATACACATATGGGAGGGCCACAACTCAGGATGGGAGTAGAAAGGGGGAAGTGAGAATGAAACTGTCCCTAAGGAGGGTTATGGAGGCAGTCTCTCAGTCTCTCAATTATGAATACAGGTAAGCAAAAAAGAAATTTATATATATATATATATATATATATATATATATATATATATATATATATATATATATCGGGACAGAACACACCAGGCACAAGGGCTCTCACTATCTTCAGAGTGTCTGTGTGTCGGGGACGCAGTATGGTAAATGCCAGATAGAGATGCGGCTGGATTCAGGAGGAGTGAAATCTTAAAGTGCTCTCTGTGTTATACTATGTTGTTTAGATTTTAATCGAATGGCAATATAAAGGCATCAAGGGTTTATTTTTTTAGATAAAGAGAGTCTAATTTTTTAAGGTTTGTTTTTTTGTTTGTTTGTTTTTGTTTTGCTTTTGTTTTTTTCATGTATCTGAGGTATGGAGACAAAAGATGGAAGGAGAGTTAAGCATTGCAGTATATCCAGGTGAAAGATGAGGAGGGTCTAGATTAGTGGTGGCATAAAGTATTTCAGCTTATAATAGATTGTAAAATTTTTAATGCAAGGAGTCTTTAAATGAAGAAAAAGAGGGGAACAGTGGAAAAGTGGGATCCAGGTTGATGCCCTGGTGTCTGTTGTGGAAGGTGGGACAAGTGGAAGAGCAGCCTTGGTGGAATGGAGGAGATGAGGGTGCATTTGATTATATGCATAGCAAACTTTCAAATGGGAATGCCCAGTACAAATGTCTATATGAATCAGTTGGGATGTACTGCATATTTTCCTTTATTAGTCTTTTACCTTTTTGTGTGTATTTTCCTTTCTTTCTCTTTCTTTCTTTCTTTCTTTCTTTCTTTCTTTCTTTCTTTCTTTCTTTCTTTCTTTCTTTCTTTCTCCTTTCTTTCTTTCTTTTTAATTTCTGTATTGATTAAGGTGTTACATATGTGTCCTTATTTCCCCATTACCCCTCCATCCCCCCAATCATGACCTCACCCTCTGCTGTCTGTGTCCATTGATTAGGCTTATATGCACTTATACAAGTTCTTTGATTGATCTCTTCCTCTTACCCCCACCCTATCCTACCTTCCCTCTGAGGTTTGATGGTCTGATTGATGTTTCTCTGTCTCTGGATCTATTTTTGTTTGACCAATTTTTTTTTTAAATTCCTGTGCAAAGATGGAGTATTGCATTATAATTCTTTGCATTGATCACAGGTCAAGCATATATATTGCATATAGTAGGAACTCAGTAAAGATTTATGTGACAAAAGAATTAATCCATTGTTATGGGCTGACTATAATACAAACTAAGTAAAATTGGATAACATTTTCCTTTGAAGACTTCATAAAGGTTTTATGTGTGAAGATTAGAAGACAAGAATCATAGGAGATTTCTGAAAATCTTCTGCCATAAGTATTTTTATATGTTCTATAAATACTTAGTATCCTAGAATACATACTATACAATATACTAATAAAAGGGTAATATAATAGACTGGACATCTTCCAGTCATCCTTCTGGACAAAGCCAAGGTGGCGGGGGCAGAGGTGATTAGGGACAATCAGGTTGGCAGGGGACAGCAGTTAGGGGCGATCAGGCAGGCAGGCAGACAGGTGAGCAGTTAGAAGCCAGCAGTTCCGGATTGCCAGAGGGATGTCCGACTGCCAGTTTAGGACCAAACTGGCATCAGACATCCCTCTAGGGGTCCCACATTGGAGAGCGTGCAGGCCGGGCTGAGGAACCCCCTCCCTTGCACGAATTTCTTGCCCTGGGTACGAAATTATATATATTATATATATATTTGAGAACAAAGATAGTCTTATTTTTCCCTCTATTTTATTCAAAGCTACTTTAATGGCACATAATAAGTATTCAACAAACATTTAAAAAAATAAATATATGAACCATAATCACAAGATCATAGTTTAAGTACCAAATTATGTTCTACAATTACTAGGTCACAGTTTATGGAAACAGTTATATGTACAGCTTATACACTACAATGACAAAATGTGAAAGCCCAATTTTAATAACGATCACACTAAATAATAGATGGGCTTTATGTAATTTTTACTGTCCAATAATCACATAGTATCTTTGGTTGCTATCTTTGTGATATATTTGTAGTTGAAGTCTGTTCCTTTACATCTGAGCAGTTCTGTCTCCATCTGCTAGTGATGCCAGATGGAGAAGAGGCAGGGAGACCAAGAGATTAATGAAGCAACTCATCAAGTTGTTCGAAAGGCAAAAATATATAAGAAAATCAAATCTGTTGAAATGCCCTTTCCAAAGAGTAATGGTTGCATATTTATATAAGTTTAAAGTTTCTGAGGGGGAAAGGGAAAAAAAAAAAAAAAAAGGGAAAACTTCTGGGAGATAAAGTTGCTAATGATTTGTAAATAAGTCCATCTTGGAAAAACACATAATATGGTCTTCTCCCTGGTCTCTATATTGCACCGTGGTAGCAGAGGGCATTAACTCTTTGTGACCACAAGGGTCGGAGTACAGAGTCCATTAGTGGAAATGGCTCCCCAAGGCTCTTCATTGGTGATGGACTCAGACACGATGAAATAAGGGTATAAGCTAGTCTTTTCAAAGAAAAGTCAGTACTTCAGAACAGGGATATTGCCTGTTATTTATAGGAGGTAGGGAAAAGCAAAATCGGGTGAACTCTGCTGGATCTTGCAATACTTTAGAAAGCAAGAGTGAATTGGAGGGGAAAACACACACATATCATATTTTCAGACAGAACCAGACTTCAGCCAGTGGGAGGTAAAATAAAATGTTCCTCAAACATTACTGTGAGCCGAGGCCAGTTTGGCTCAGTGGAAAAGCGTCGGTCTGTGGACTGGGGGGTCCCAGGTTCGATTCCAGTCAGGGGCATGTGCATTGGTTGCAGGCGCATCCCCAGTGGGGGGTGTGCAAGAGGCAGCTGGCCGATGTTTCTCTCTCATCGACGTTTCTAGCTTTCTCTCTCTCTCTTCCTTTCTGTTAAAAATCAATAAAATATATATTTTTTAAAAACATTACTGTGATGCAATCAGTTAGGTTGTACAACTCACCTTACAAAATATATTCTGATAGAAATAAATTAATTGTAAATGGTGGCAACGTAAAATTGTGTGACAAAAAAAAATGATATTGGTAATATTACAAAGAAAAAATAAGGAATGAGAAAATATGTTTAAATAGCAATCATAAGAAGTGAATAAATGTATGTACAATCCAAAAATAAATATTATTAATAAGGGAATCATGGAAACTTATTCATTAGAATTAGATTCCCCTCACTAAATAAAACTCCTATTTGCTCAAAGTTCCTTATCAGCTGCTTCTGAGGCAAGTGTCATGTGGATCTGTAGTTGACAGTAAAATTCTCCCTGGGCTTAACTTTACTTTTCTCTAAATTTAATTTCTCAAGGTCAATTTTTTGTTTGTTTGTTTAAAAAATATTGATCCAAGTAAAAAGTCTGAAATCAAATTTTTGCTAAGCTTGGAATACTTGACAAAACATACAGTTCTTAAAATGTCAATATTTTCATTTAGTAAAAGCAACAATCGGGACAGATCTAAAAAAAAAAAAAAAAGATACACATAATTTAAAAAACAGAGATAAGAAATAGTGTTAAGGTTTCTTGTTGTATAATTTAGCTTGCTTTTTGCTTCATACAGGAATTAGAATTGTTGTGAATGGTCTATATTTATTCATTAAGCCCTTCCCTCACTCATTCAGTAAACATTTATAAGGGTTCAATATATGCCAATCACTATTATAATTATTAAACATACTAGAGGCCCAGTGCATGAAATTCGTGCACAGGGGTGTGTGTCCCTCTGCCCAAACTGGTCCTCCCCAACTGCCCTTCCCTGCAGGCCTGGTCACCCCAACTTCCCTCCTCTGTCAGTCAATTGCATATAACTCTTTTATTAGATAGGATAGAAACCTGGTGCATGGGTGGGGGCCAGCTGGTTTGCCCTGAAGGGTGTCCCGGATCAGTGTGGGGGTTCCCTTGAGGCATGGGGTGGCCTGGTTGTGGAGCCTTTGGTAGTTTGCAGACTGGCCATGTCCTCCAACAACCCAAGCAGAGGGCCTGGTATCTGGAATTTATTTACCTTCTACAATTGAAACTTTGTAGCCTTGAGCAGAGGCCAAGGCAGACCAGGGCTGCGGAAGTTTGGCTTTCTCCATCGCAGGGGGGGGCAGCTCAAGCCTCCTGCTCTCTCCAGCTATGTGGCTGCTGCCATTTTTGTTGGGACTTATTTATCTTCTTTAATTGAAACTTTGTATCCTTGAATGGAGGCCTGGCTGGACAGGGTGTGTGGAAAGCTTAGCTTCCTCCATTGTCGGGGAAACCCAAGCCTCCTGCTCTCTCCGTGGCTGCAGCCATCTTGGTTGGGTTAATTTGCATACTTTTTCCTGATCGGCTGGTGGGTGTAGTTTGTGGGTATAACAGAGTGATGATTAATTTGCATATCACCCTTTTATTAGATAGAATACTAGAAGCCCAGTGCACAAAATTTGTACACAGGAGGAGGTATCCCTCAGCCCAACCTGCACCCTCTCCAATCTGGGACCCCCCCAGGGGACATCCAATTGCTGGTTTAGGCCCAATTCCTCAACCAGCAGTTGGACATCCCTCTCACAATCTGGGACTGCTAGTTCCTAACCAATTGCCTGCCTGGCTGTCTGATTGCCCCTTACCACTCTGTCTGCCAGCCTGATATCCCTGACTGCCTGATTGACACCTAACCACACCCTGCCAGTATGATTGACACCTAACTGCTTCCCTGCCGGCCTGGTTGCCCCCAACTGTCCTCCTCTGCAGGCCTGGTCCCTCCCAACTGCCCTACCCTGAAGGCGCAATCATCCCCAACTGCCTTCCCCTGTAGGTCTGATTGCTCCCAACTGCCTTCCCCTGCAGGCCTGATTTCTCCCAACTGCCTTCCCCTGAAAGCCTGGTTGCCCCCAACTGCCCTCCCCTGCCAGCATCTTGTGACAATGTGGTGGCCACCTTGTGATCACATGGGGGTGGTCATCTTCTGACAACATGGGATGGCCATCTTGTGACAATGTGGGGGTGGCCATCTTGTGATGTGAGGGCATGAGGGTGAATTTGAATATTACCTCTTTATTATACAGGATATGACATTGACCTTAAGTTTCCAAGCATATATAAAGATCAGAAATGTAGTTTCCTTGTGATGATTAGTTAAAGAGACTGCCCAGCCCAGCCAGTATGGCCAGTGGGTAAGTGTCCATCCATAAACCTCTTACCTGCCACTCAGCATTATCTTTTTGTTTTCTTTAGTTATTTAGCTCACTCTCTAAAAGTAAACTAGATAAAAACACCTCTCTCCCGGGCTTGGGAAATTATCATGTGTATTTTCCCTATTTAGGCAATTGAACCCAAGAGATGCTTCCTTTGGCTGAATGTCTTGAACCACTGCTTTTCATAGCTTCAGTAATTTCCAGTAGCTTTCATTTTCACATACACACTGTTACCTGTGTATTTATACATCCATGGAAACACATTCATATCCCCACAGACAATGGACACACCCAATATGTACATTTCATGATGTGTTATGAGTTTTTCCCCCATATAGTAAGATGAATAGAATAGACACCTTTACCACATGACAAAGTAAGATGTACAAGGTGATTGTCTACAGATTTCTGAAACACAAATCAGCCATATTGTTGAGATCCAACTCATCTCAGAGGCCATGTGTTGTATTCTGAAGCAAATTAGCTGAATAATTAAAAACGTGTGCTGATGGATTTTCTGGAGTTAGCATTCTTTGGCCCTTTAAATAGAAGAAAACTGATGTCTGCAGGATTAGCAGGTGGTTTTTCTCTTTTTCAAAGCACTGTATTTTGTACATCTTAGGGTTGTGGCATGATTGTGGCTGACATTTTTACAGGGAGCCTGACTGAAATCTTCATTCTAGCAGCAGAATGCCAGCAGGAGGGGCGAGGCCAGGCCAGGAAAAGTGCAGTTAACAATTATGCATGCAGGTAGTGTTAGAGACTCTTTCCAAATCTGTGATGAAGTACTGCATTCTTTATTTAAACTCTCATAATCACTCTTCTTCTTTATCTAAAGAACCACATTTTGAGAAGAAGCAAGATTCTTTAAAAAACATCATCTCTCAAGTTTGTTTGTTTCCCTTTAAATATGTGAGAGAAGGAAAAGTAGGAGGTTTTTGAAATTACTATAAAGGGGCCTTTAACCTAAAAGTTGATTTCTCAGCAGAACAGTTAAGATAGTTAATTCAAAATATAAGGCAGAAAAGAGTGTGGTTTTTTTTTTTCCTTAATATTTTTGTGCTACTGAATGCCTGTATCTAATTTTATCAGTCTATATAATATATTCATCAATCTACTGTCCCTACAAAGGTCACAGAAATGTAATAAAAACACATATCTTAAGGGGCAATCATTTGTTCCTGTAACATCCAAAAATTAAATAGAGAACATTTAAAAATATTCTTTTTATTTTTAACACTATAATACAAAAAAAAATAATATATAGAGAATCTACAGTCACATGAGTGGAGCAGTATGTAATCAATTTGTCATAATGCCATGAAACAAGTGTTATCATGGAACAGTTGGAAAAAACTCTTACAGAGCATGCCCCTTGATTCTGGAACAATCAGCAATTCTCCAAGTAAACAAGGAATTTGTATGGGTACTCAAAGCAAAAGAACTTGAGAATTATAAATAGTTCAACAGCTGGAATATTGGAATTGTGAGTTCTGCTGGCAGAAGAGAGCTAGAAAGGCAGGGCTGGCAAGATCATGAAGAAGGTTTTTTTCCTGCTAAGTAAAAATGGTTTTGACTTTATCCTATAGCAAAGAAGTCATTACCAAAGAGTAAATTTGTCTTTTAGATGGATATGCAAGACAGATTTGAGAAAAGAAATAGTAAAAACTAAACTAAACATTGCCATTGGAGATTCAGAGAAGAGTTGCAAATGCAGAGATAAAAAATGGCCAAGATCTGATTATATAAGTTGTGAAGTAAACAGGAATGTTAGGGATGACCCACAATCTGTACTAATAAAAGGGTAATATGCTAATTATACTGGATGTCCTTCTGGACAAAGCCATGGGAGCAGGGCCTGAGGCAGAGGTGGTTAGGGGGTGATCAGATTGGCAGCAGAAGAGCAGTTAGGGACAATCAGGCCATCAATGGGAGAGAGACCAGGCTAGCAGGGGAGCAATTAGGGGCATCAGGCAGGCAGAGATGGTTAGGGGTGATCAGGCTGGCAGGGGAGAGCAGTTAGGGGCATTAGGCAGGCAGGCAGAGTGGTTAGGAGCAATCAGGGAGGCAGACAGATGAACGGTTAGGAGCCAGCAGTTCTGGATTGTGAGAGGGATTTTGGATTGGAGAGGGTGCAGGCCTACCTGAAGGACCCCGTCCCATGCATGAATTTCATGCATCAAGCTTCTACAATAGTAGGTTATGAAAGGAAAAGTAGTGATTTTATTTTTCAGCATGTTGACTTGGGTGCTATCGGGAACACCCAAGTAAACATGTGCAGTGATGGTTAGAAATATATTTGGAGCACAGGAGGCACTGTTAGGATGTGTTAGAATATTGATGGTGTCATAAACTGTGGTCCTGTGTACTGTCAGCCAGAAAACATATGAATCAAATAAATATACATGGAAGTATGAATAACTCCAACATTTCTGGAAAAAGCAATACGAGTTCCACAGACGATCAGAGGGTAAGAAAGGATATGAAGAAGAGCAGCATGCAGTGTAATGAAAGATATGGTGGAAGAAGATATGTCAAAGAGGGGGAAAAATAGTAGCCAGTGCTTCCATATTCAAGGACAAAATTTGATTTAACCGATAGGAGATTATTAGTGATTTTACTAAAGGTGTTTTCACTGGAGTGTCATAGAAGGGAATGCATGTTGAGTTTATAGGATTGATATGTAAAAAATATGACAGGATATTTGTGCATTTAAATAAAACTTGAATTGCCTAAGATAAATATTTAGCATATAAGAATTCAATAAATGTGATAAATGGGACAGATAGAAAACTGCAACACAAAGGGAATAACGATTCAAGTATTTAGAAATACACATTTGTAATAAAATATATAAGCAGTTTTTATGTTATTTATTTATTTATTTTTTTGGATGTAAGCTTAAGAAAGGTATTTTAAGGCAGTTCCCCCAAGGGAAGACTTAACTAAATTACACCTGAGGAAAACATCAGTGAATGTCTACCGTGCCTTTGGAAATACAGGAAACATACTAAAATTAAAGATATAATCTAGAGATACTTACTTTTGATTCTTCAAAATAGAATTAGTAAGTGGCACTGAAGATCATGAGATTGACCTGTAACAGCACATAAATAAGAAAACAGAGCTAAAAAAAAAAAAAAGCACTGTGTGTAATATACAAAGTAATAGAAACACAGAGATGAGTAAAATAGTCTTTGGCTTCAAGAAGCTCATAGTTGTGCAGTAGGCATGGCTCAAATGACTGAGCATTGACCTATGAACCAGGAGGTCATGGTTCAATTCCCAGTAAGGGTACATGCCTAAGTTGTGGACTCTATCCCTACTGGGTGGCATTAGTATGTATTCAATAAATTATTATCTCTCTCATCATTGATCTTTCTCTTTCCTTTCCTCTCTGAAATCAATAAAAGGTCACACATATATATTTATTTATGAGGTATGGTGCATGAAAATATGTGCACTAGGCAGGGGGGGGGGGGATCCCTCAGTCCGGTCTGTGGCATCTTGAAGTCCAGGACTCCTCAGAGGATGTCTGCCTGCTGGCTTCAGATGTCCTTAGCACAGCCATCAACAGGTTTGTGGCTGAGCAGAGACCCCCCTGTAGAAGCACACTGACCACCAGGGGGCAGCTCCAGTGTTGTGTCTGCCCCTGGTAACCAGTGCATGTCATAGCGACCATTCATTCCCAGTCATTCCACCATTAGGGTCAATTTACATATTATTATTTTATTATATAGGATATATAGGCTCATAGTTGGATGGATATAATCAAGAAGGAAATTATTGATTACCTGCTGTGTGTAAAGACTATAAAAATTCCATATGGAATGGGAGCAAAAGAGAGATGAAGGGCAACAGTCAATAAATATATTGATTGAATGAATTAATTAATTCAGATCTATCAGACTAAAAGTTCTAGTATTCCTTGATGATGTCCCATAAAGCTTACATAGATAGTTGATAAATCCTCTGATAATTTCATAGAGAAGACTTCTGTCTCTACTTCTACACATGTACCTTTATTAAGTGCTTACTCTTTGGAAGGCACTGTATTACTTTATGTTTTCCTTATTTAAATTTTGTAATAATATTACATGATATGAATTATTATTTTCATTAAATTCCAAAAAGATATGTATTATTTCCAAATTCCAAAAAGAAAATTGGGAAAACAGAGAAATTATCTAATTTGTTATGGGAACCTACATTTGTCACACTTTTTACCACCTCACAGAATCTCCCTTTGTTCTTTTTAAGAATAATCTGAAATAACAAAATGGCCAAAACCGGTTTGGCTCAGTGGTAGACGTCAGTCTGCGGACTGAAAGGACCCGGGTTCGATTCTGGTCAAGGGCATGTACCTTGGTTGCGGGCACATCCCCAGTAGGGGGTGTGCAAGAGGCAGCTGATCATGATTCTCTCTCATTGATGTTTCTAACTCTCTATCTCTCTCCCTTCCTCTCTGTAAAAAATCAATAAAATATATTTTTTTAAAAAAATAACAAAATGGTTCATTAGTTATCTTCAAATTAACAGGAATGTGGAAGCAGGAACCCCCACTCTAAAGGGGGTGTGGCCAGCCTGAAAACAGCCCTCAGCACCTTACCCAACCTGGCCACACACCCCAGTGGGACCCTTAACCTAATCCAGGTCTCCCTTCAGGCCAGACCAGCCAGCCCCCACCTGTGCACCAGGCCGCTATCTATACTAACAAAAGGGTAATATGCTAATTAGACCATGGGACCTTCTGGGAGACCTTCTGGATGTCCTTCCAGACAAAGTCATGGTAGCAGAGCCGAGGCAGAAGTGGTTAGGGGCAATCAGGCCAGGATGGGAAGGCAGCTGGGAGTGATCAGGCCAGCAAGAACAGGCAGTTGGGGGCAATCAGCCTGGCAAGGGGGAGGGGCAATTGGGGTGAGCAGGACAGCAGGAAGAGTGGTTAGGAACAATAAGGCAGGCAGGCAGGTGAGTGGTTAGGAGTCAGCAGTTCCAGATTGTGAGAGGAATGTCCACCAAGGGGTCCCAGATTGGAGAAGGTTGTAGGCTAGGGTAAGGGACACCTTCACCCCCTGCATGAATTTCATTCACTGGGCCAGTAGTCCTACATAATAAAAGAGTAATATGCAAATTGACCATACCGCTGCTACACTCACAAGCCACACCCACCAGCCATGCCCACCAGCCAATCAGAGCGAGTATGCAAATAAACCCAACCAAGATGGCTACAGCCACAGAGAGCAGGAGGGAGGCTTGGGTTTCCGAGGCAATGGAGGAAGCCAAGCTTCCTGCTTGCCCTTACCAGCGTAGGCTGCCACTCCAGGCTACAAGTTTTAATTATAGAAGGTAAACAAATCCAAACTGAAATGGTGGCAGCCTCGGAGCCGGAAAGAGTGGGAGGCAAGGGTTACTCTTGGTAATGGAAGAAGCAAAGCTTTCTGCACACCCTGGCCGGCCAAGGTTAAGGCTACAAAGTTTCAATTATAGAAGATACATAAGTCCCAATAGAAATGGCTACCAGCCATGAAGTGCCCAGGAGGCTTGGCTCTGCTCCAGGCTACAAAGTTTCAATTGTAGAAGGTAAATAAATTCCAGATACCAGGGCCTCTGCTTGGGTCGTTGGGGAGGGAAGAGGAAGGAAGGGGCATGACTGGACTGCAAACCACCACAGGCCCCTCACTCAGGCAGCCTCACACCCAAAGGGAACCCCCACCCTGATCCGGGACATCCTTCAGAGCAAACCAGCTGGCCCCCACCCATGCACCAAGCTTCTATACTATCTAATAAGGGAGTAATTTGCAGATTGACCATCACTCCAACACATAATATGGCTGCCCCTATGTGGTCAAAGATCCTGCCCCTATATGGACACAAGATGGCCACCACAAGATGGCCAGCATGGGAGGGCAGTTGGAGGCACCAGGCCTGCAAGGGAGGGCAGTTGAGAGGGACCAGGCCTGCAAGGGAGGGCAGTTGAAGGTGATCAACCCTGCAGGGGAGGGCAGTTAGGGGTGACCAGGCCAGCAAAGGAGGAAAGTTGGGGGCAAACAGGCTGGCACGGGAGCAGTTAGACATCAATTAGGCTGGCATGGGAGTGGTTAAGGGGTGATCAGGCTGGCAGGCAGAAGTGGTTAGGTGCAATCAGAAAGGCAGGTAGGACCCAGCAGTCCTGGATTGTGAGAGGGATGTCAGACTGCCTGTTTAGGCCTGATCCCAACGAGCATTCGAACATCCCTCAAGGGTTCCTAGATTGGAGATTGTGTAGGCATGGCTGAGGGACACCCCCCTACCCCTGTGCACGAATTTCGTGCACCAGGCCTCTAGTCTATATAATAAAAGACTAAGTGACCATTACAGCAGGATGACCAGACATCCAATCACTATAATGTGCACTGACCACCAGGGGGCAGACATTCAATGCAGGAGCTGCCCCCTGGTAGTCATTACGCTCCCACAGGGGGAGCACCATTCAGTCAGAAGCTGGGCTCATGGCTGGCAAGCGCAGTGGCAGTGGCAAGAGCCTCTCCTGCCTCCAAGGCAATGCTAAAAAGCAGGGAGCCGAGCAGTAAGGAGCAGGGAGCAGGCAGGCAGTGAGGAGGGGGGTTCTGGACTGTGAAAGGGATGTCTGACTGCCAGCTTAGGCCCGCTCAATGGGAAGTGGGACTATGGTGACAGGCAGACATCCCATGAGGGCTCCTAGACTGTGAGAGGGCACAGGCTGGGCTAAGGGGAGCCCCCTGCCCCCCAGTGCACAAATTTTATGCACTGGGCCTCTAGTATAATTATATGTGTCCTCTCCCATTATATGTTTTCATCCCATATGTGCAAAGGAAAATATCTAAAAATACATATACAAAATCATATAATATCTGTGAAAGTTAATAGCAATGTTTTTCTCTTTTATATTTTTAATTTCCTGAATTTTCATAAAAAACATGAGTCACTGATACAGTGGTGAGAACTTTATTTAAATTCAGATATTGTTTTTATAAAATGAACAGAAAATATAATTAAATATATGAAAGCAGGGTAATGAAACTAATCAAAGTACACAGTGTCTTATTAAAAGTCAGCAGTTAGAATGGAAATAACCAGGGTAAGATTTTCAGAGAAACTGAAAATAGCTTTGTTATACTAGGATATGAAACAATATAAGCAACACCTTTTGCAATATTTCCTGCTATAAAAAAATCAGTTTTAATTGTTCCTTGGACATCTGGATATACAAGAAACATTTGAGGTGTCAGGTCAACTTAAGTTATGATCAAGTTAAATTATGATCAATAAGATAAACATTTTAATTACTCTTTATATTTTTAAGAAGATTTATATACAAATCCATCTTGTATTTCTTTTATAGTATTATTTTAAAGTCCTTTAATTGAAAATAATAGCTATAATTCAAAATGACCATTGGATATGCTCTGGTATTGGTTCATTTTGTCATTCCACTGGGAATTTTAATACTTTTTTTTCATACTTTCAATTCTTGCTCTAGCTTCTTGTAATCTTTCACAAGCTTTCTGAAAGACAATCATATCATAAACAAATTTTTCTTCAGAGTGTCTTTTATACCTTTCTTGAGCCCTAAAGAGAAAAGGAAAGATAATGGAGGTATTTTAAATTACTAAAATCACAATATTTAGTTTGATAGTTAATGATAATTAGATATATTAAAAATAGACATATACAAATAGGGAAAAAAAGACCAAACTTCACTTATTGCATATAATTTTATTGTAACATTTACTAATATTCATTTTAGGCTATTATTTTAATAGTTCTATTGTCTATAACAGAATCTATACAAACCATGGCTTAGATTCCTAAACAGGCATCTAAACCAGATTATGACATGATTTGCAGAACTTTTACTTAAGCCTCATTAAATCCAAACTTCTAGGAGTCCAGTTTTTTTTGTTTGTTTGTTTTTTCATTTTCTTTTTGCTTAATTCCTTCACTTATTTCATCCACCCCTGAAATCCTCTTCACTCTGATAGCTGTCAGCCTGATCTCTATGATTCTGATTCTATTTTATTTGTTAGTTCATTTTGTTCATTAGATTCCACATATAAGTAAAATCATATGGTACTTGTTTCTCTGACTGACTTATTTCACTTAGCATAATGCTTCTTTCGCAAAAGATAAGAGCTCCTTTTTTTTTACATCAGAATAGTATTCCTTGGTGTAAGACTGTTATTGGCTGAACTATGTCCCCTCCAAATATATATGTTTAAGTCCTAACTCCCAGTACCTTAGAATGCAGCTGTATTTGTAGAATAAGTCCTTTAAGAGGTAATTAAATTTAAATGAGATCATATGGGTGAGCCCTAATCCAATATGAGAAGATGAAGATACAACAAGGATGGGCACACACAGGATAAAGGCCATGTGAGGACACAGGAAGAGGCAGCCACCTACAAGCCAAGAAGAGAGGCCTGAGGAGTACCCAAACCTGTCAACACCTTGATCTTGGACACCCGGCCTCTAAAATTATGAAAAAATAAACTTATGTTTAAACCACACAGTCTGTACAATATTTTGTTTTGTAGCCCTAGCAGACCAATACAGACTCTCAATTAGAGAAAGATGAAGAAGGTTACACTGTCAAACCTGGAAATGTCATGGACCTTAGCTTAACTCATTCACTCCTCCTCATTCATTCAAGAGTTATGAATTATAATCTTTGTCATATTCCCTAGATTCTATAAATATAAAGATACATATAACATGATATGACTATGAAAAATGTATAAAAAGTAAAGAGAAATAAAGGTATTTAAATCTATACTAATAAAAGATAAATATGCAAATTGGCCATCACTTTGCAATACCCACCAGCCAATCAGAATTGAGTATGCAAATTAACCCAATAAAGATGGCGACAGCCCTGCCCCTCAGCTGTTCTGGGCCTCTGGACAGCACACATGCAGGCGTGGAGCAGCCAGGTGGGGTGGGACACCTGCTATGAGAGGAAGGGTGAGGGGCAGAGGAAGCTATAGGAGCAGCATTTTGATCGGAGCAAAGACTGAAGGCTCTGGCCACAATGAAGACTGAAGACTGGCTGGAGTGAAGATGGAAGGCAGCAATCAGAACAAAGGCCTGGGTCCCTGGTGCCAGAGGGATATCAGTGCTGGCAGCCAGGGGAATCTTTGTGCAACGGGCCTTTAGTATATAAATAAAATGCTGCAGTACCATAATGAAAGCACTATGCAAGGAGACTGAGTGAAACATGGTGAAAACAGGCAGAGGGAAGACAAGACAGATTTCTGTGCTAAAATAAAAGCACAGAGGGTAGCACAGCTTGGCATCCCTGAGAAGTGGCAGCACTCTATTTGTAAGGGTCAGACAGTTCTAGTAGGAACAGTAGAACAGATAAGCCCAGAAAAACAGACTTATATATATGATAGATCATCATGTTCTTTATATATGTTTAAGGGAACTCAAAATCTAGACTTGGGAAATAAAAAAGAAGCCTAAGTCTAAAAAGTCTAAAAATTAATTACCAAGTGACTTTGGACAAGTTCTTTGCATTTCCTCTACCTCATTTTCTTCATCTTCAAATGGGGAGAAGGGGGGGAAATAATCCAACTCAGAATTTGGTAAAGGACTAAATGAATTAACACATTTAAAATCCTTAGAGGAGTGCCTAAAATTTAATCATTCCTTCTACAGGGTAGAGAACAGTGGCATTCATCAGGACAGAAAATATAGGAAGAACAACTAGATAAGAAAAATATTAGGGTTCTGTTTTTGTAAAATTGCATTTAAAAAGCTTGGCTATCCATATGGCGATGAGAAGAGAGTTGAATAGAGAGAAGCAATGGCTTATGGTTAAGAGTACAGGAAGTGAAGCCATTCTGCTTGGGTTAGAATCCCAGATCTACAACTTATTGTTTGTGTGATTTTTGAGAAGTTATTTTAAGCTCTGTCTGAACCATTGTCTTCATCCTTAAGAAGGGACAATTCATCTCAATGGATTTAGTAAGGAGTAAATGACAATACATTGGAAATCTTTAGAGGAATTCCTAGACTTTAACAACCACACATTAAAAATCAGCAACAACTATTGTGTCTGGAACTCTGGATAATAGTCTTGTCTGATCATATAGCAAAGTAAAAGTCATGGCAAAAGGGACTTTGCACCTGTAATTAAGTCTAAAAAATGTACTGAAATAGCCGTTCTACAGATAATAATTATAAACTGTGCAAAAAATGTTTTTTAAAAAACCCAACTATTTAAAAAGAACTGAAGAGAAACACAATGACTAATTATAATTAATAATATGCCAGGATCAAATAATTGGAAAATAAAATTATGAAATTAATTCCATTTCACAATACCATAAAAATCCTATAAAATACTTGCATGCAAACTTAATAAAAATATGAAAAGCCTATCTTTGAAGAATATATGTGGTGAAAGTAAAGGAAAAGTTAAAAAAGATAAACGATCTTAGACATAAATAAGTATGACAGAGTTTCAAATTTAAGAAGTAAAGCAGTTCCAAATGAGAGGAGTTTTGTTATATCTTTGGAAATGAGTTTAAAGGTTTTTGGGGTACAGGTTAAACAATTGAGAGAGTTGTTCTTATGAATTTGGAAGTGAACTGTAATAACACAATCAAGGAAAATTTTATAAGTCAAGATAAGACCACAGTTAATGATGAAGGTAGTGGAGGAGGTCAATTGATTACCAAAATAAAAACAAGCGGAGATTATACAATTGGATAACTGCCTTCTGTGCCACAGCTTCCTGCTAGTTGATACTCAACTTCATAGTGGATACCCTACTATTCTGCCCTGAGTGATGTCAGCAGGTTTTCAAAGTATGGACAAGAATATTTTGGAAAACTTATGACCAGCTTTTACCTGATATGTAAGTGTTTTTAATTTTAAAAGTCTCTTTTTAATTTATTCTTAAGTGTCCCTGTGGGTATTTTATAAATTTTCTAAACTAGAGATTTATAGTTCACCTTTCTTCTTTCATGCTCCCTCACTCAATAGCAAAAACAGGGAGGTACTGTCTCAGTTATGACTTCACAGGTTATTGAGATTTATCAGAATGCTTTTAGGTCAAGTATCTGAACCAGAAAGAAAATGAACAAGAACGGAAAACTGAAGTCTTTAGACAGACACCTTTTTTTAAGTCACAACTCTTTTCTTCATGTTGATACTCCAGCTTTATTTGAAAATGTTTATAAATAAAATTCAATAAAACCTTTCGGGAGAATACTATATTGCCTTATTCTTGTGTGCTTTGGAAGATAATATCGTTGTAAGAATTTATAAGAGAAGATAATTCAGTTAAGATACATTAAGCTCTTAACTCTGTATTCTCTACAAATTAGTGATGGCCAGACATTCAATTTGCTGTGATAAAGTAAGTTGATTTCATCCTTCTAATACTGATTTGTATTTTGATATAACACAAAATCTGAAGATAGAGTTGTTTTATTGCCTCATCTTTGGTAATATATTTGTAATTTTTGGTTGTTTCTGTTTTCCAAAGTAGAATATATCATGTTGTAAAGTACTGTTTATTAGATCTCAACATTTAGTATGCAATATTTAAATGAAATTGACTTAAACACTTATATCAAAACTGTACCTACCTATATTCCTTAATGTATTTACATATATCCTTTTGAAGTTTTCCTGTTTCTCGTTTTTGCTGAACTATCAGATGTTTCTCTTTTAAGAGATCATTTTTCTTCTTCAATTGCTTCATTTTATTTATATTTTTGTCCCAAATAACGAGCTCATTATTTAAGTTTTGAATTAATAAACGGTCTGTAGTTTTTTTGTGTTTTTCTTCTAGAAACAAAGCTCTCCTCTGTCTAACTTTGTCAAGGTATTTGGATCTGACCTGCCAAAATTGGTGCAAACCATCCCGAATTGCCATGTTACCTTCTGCCATTTGTTTTTGTACAGCCCTTTTTTTCCTATGTAACATTTCTTGAACATTTAAGCTGACATTTTCTTGGGCAGTTTTTGCCATGGCTAAAGCCATTCCTCTTTTCTTCTGGCTTTCCTGATTCTTTTGTTCTAAGTGATATTCATCAATATCATAAAGTGTTTTGAGCTTTATACCGGTTCTGTGTATCATAAAAAACTCTCTTGCATTCTTCTCCAATAGCAGGTGTGGTTGTGTAATTACTGGTTTTTGATGAGTAGTAGAAAATGGCTGTGTATATGAAGGAAAAGAAGCTAGTTCTTTTTTTTTCAATACTGCATACTTCAATGAATCTGAAGAATGTATGGGTAGTTTGAATACTGATATTCTAAAACTGGCATGTAATTCTTCATCCTCAATTTCATCTTCAGACTTCCGACCTACATCAGAAAGCAGACAAATACAATGCATGATATAAGTGTTAACCACAGTTTATTTTCTGTCTCAATTGTCTTGAAAGATACATTAATAAAATTCACAAGAACCTATTATTTTTTTATATTAAGAAGCATTTTTCTAAACTAATGTTCCTTTTCAATTTGTGAATCAATAGTGATTTTAAAAAGAAAATCACTGTCAAACATTTTAACACAGAAATGCAATGATTCCTATATTATCTTTTTCAATTATTTAACTTGCACTGACTCAATAGCAGTATCTTACACTTAATCATACATATTATTTTTACATATAGCTATCTCCATTTGCAAAGAACTCTGTATCTGTTTTATCTTGTTTTTCTTAACTCTGGTGGAGACTAATAGCTGCCAACAATGTTGTTTCTCTTCATGGGACACACAAAGGAAATAAATATCTCAGCTTCCTTTGCTATTATTGTGACTATGAGACTAAGTGCTTTCCAATAGAGTGTGGCAGGAGTAATATATATCATTTCTGGTATTTAGAAACAGACGTGCCTCCTCCTTCTTTATTATTCTGATCCACCACACGCCTCGAAGATGGTAGTTACACAAGGTAGGAGGACCCTATCTCCCTGAATCTTTGCTTGAAAAACTACTCACTGATAAGAATTATCTAATTCACACTTTATGGAAATCAGAAATAAATGGCAAATCAATAAAAAATTTCTGAGTCTATTTGTATCATAGAAATCCTAACTGATGTAATATTTTCTGACAATCCTACTGATGAATTCAGTGGCAAATACTGGTTAAAAAGTTATACTGATTAACCACAGAAACAGATGTTTTCATGTTTGACTTTATTAAAATTACATCCTGCTAATTGTACTCTAATTATTTTATCTTTTCTAATATAAGATTCTTCTAAAGTCTTTATATATCATATCTGATGGTGGAGGTTTTATGAAAGTTAAGGTCTCCATAAAGAATGGCAGGACCTGTGGTCTGGGCAGGAAGTGGGAAAAAAGAGAACAGGTAAGATTTTCAATAGAGGCCACAGGAATGTCAGCATTAAAAAAGGAAGCAGTGTTTAGAGTTAGAGAACCAAGTCTTATCAAGTAAAAAAGGATATAAGGCTAAAGTATCCATAAATAAGTGTTAAGAGTTTGGGCCCAAGCCAGGCTGGTATGGCTCAGTGGTTGAGCATTGACTCATGAACCAAGAGGTCACCAGTTTGATTCCTGATCAAGGCACATGCTTGAGTTTCGGGCTCAATCCCTAATAGAGGGTGTGCAGGAGGCAGCCAAATGATGATCATTGATGTTTTTATCTCTCTCCCCCTCTCCCTTCTTCTCTCTCTAAAATCAATAAAAACACATTAAAAAGAGTTTGGACCCAAAGCAAATTACTAGAGACACAGAGGAACAAAGCCAGAGTTTCAGGTCTATAGTAAATAGGGTATGGGCTGGGGAAATTATATAGAAATAGCACTGTTTAGTGTAATTTGATTTTATATGTGAATTTCTGCATAGAAAAACTAAGAGGAAAAGATCAGGTATAGAAAATACAATTGAAATAAATTACTAAAGGTTCTGGTCACCAAATCCAATTTGTGTAGGGGTGGGAGGGTTTTCCCACACAACCATGCAGTGCACTGAAACCAGCTGGGTATATTATAATTCAACTCAATTCTGACACTATCTACTTGGAGATATGGTCAGACACTAGAGGTTAAAGGATTCAGTCCTACAAGACTGTGCACCCCTGCTTTAGGTATCAATTGCAAGTCCAGATCAATCAACTATAGATTGGCAGTTCTACTGACACCCTCCTTGGGTTCACTTAATTTGTTAGAGTGGCTCAGAAAATTCAAACATTTTACTTATCGATACTATAATATATATATATATATATATATATATATATACACACACACACACACACACACACACATCAGGAACATCACATAGAAAAGGCACATAGGGCATGGTATGAAGAAAGAGTGTGGAGCTTCCATGCTCTCTATAAGTATATTATTCTTCCTGAAATCTTCACATGTTCACCAACTTTGAAACTCTCTGAGCCCTTTGGGTTTTTATGGAGGTTTCATTACATAGTCATAATTGATTAAATCAATGAATATTGGCAAACTAAACTCAATCTCTAGCCCCTCTCTCCTCCTCAGGGGTCAGGGGTGAGACTAAAGTTCCAATCCTCTAATCATATCTTCAATCTCTTGGCAACTAGCCCCATTCTTAGGCATAGTCCAAAATTAATCTAGCAAAAAAAAGACATCTTTGTTGTTCTGCTCTTATCACTTAAAAAAATTCCAGGAGTTTTAGGAGCTCATCATGTTCTTTCAATAAACTTATGAGGTAAGTATAAATAACTGTTATCTCCGTTTTCAGATGAAGAAATTAAAACTTAAAGAAGTAGTCAATTTGCTGGATTAGATCCTAACATCTGGCTAACATTTTGCTGGATATATATATATATATATATATATATATATAACATATATATATATTACATATATATATATACATGAATGAACAAAAGTAAGTAAATTTTAATAGCCTGTTAAAACAGAAATATCAACATTCATAAAAGAATCCAGGGAATTGTAACACAACCTTGCAAAGCCACATATAAATCTGAAACATGCCATGTGAATAAAAATTATATCACTAAGGGTATCACTTCACATAAAATACAGAAGCCATATAACCATATAGGCCACTTAAGCTCTTTTCTTCCTGTATTTTATTTTAGTGTTACAATAGTAAGAAGATTTATATTATAATTCCTAGAGAAACTAAAGATAACTCAAATAGAGTCACCTAAAAATCCAACAAGTAAATTAAAATGGACTATAAAATAAAATAAAGTGGACTATAAAAAAATGTTTGAACAGTTCTAAAGACAAGAAAAAAAAACCAGAGGAACAAAAAAACTGAGGATGTAAAAATAAAGAAACCAACAAACAAAAAAATAGAAAAATAAATTGGTCCTGATCTAAGAGAATTAGTTTCCTTATACAAAGAAAAGAAACATAAGAGAGTTCACTTACTCAGTCTTTCCATGCACACATACTAAAAAAAAAAAAAAAAAAAAAAAAAAAAAAAAAAAAAAAAAGACCATGTGAGCCCACATCGAAATGTTATCATCTACAAGCCAGAAAGAGTGGCCTCAATAGAAATCATTCATGCTGGCACTCCGATCTCAGATTCCCAGTCTCCAGAACTGTGAGAAAATAAATCTGTTGTTTAAGCTACTCAATCTGTGTTATTTGAATATGGAAGCCTGAACAGACAAATACAAAAGGAGTACCTTGTCTTCTGAAGTTCTGAGTACATGTCCCCACCTGATATGCAGTACACACTAGTGTGCTGTTGAATAATGGGAGTGCCCAGAGACATTGGCTACCCTGATGGGGATGGAGTTGCTACAACCTCTGGGCTTCCTTTTGCCATAAATTTCATCTGGAGTCTTTGAGGATCAAGTGTGGTCTGACATACTATTCTACAACCATGGGAGTAGAGCGGGGCTCAGGAGGTAGTCTATTACTTAATTTTTAAAATATTTTTAATAAGTTTTTATTGTTCATATTATTACAAATGTTCCTTTCCCCCCCCCTCCCACCATTGCTCTCCTCCACCAGGTTCCCACCCCACCCTCTGCCCTTTCCCCACTCCCCATTGTCCTCATCCATAGGTGCACAGTTTATGTTCAGTCTCTTCCCACATCCCCTTCTCCCCTTTTCCCCAAGAATCGTCAGTTCACTCCCCTTCCATACCTCTGATTCTATTATATTCAACAGTTAATATTGTTCATCAGATTTTTTTAATTTCCTTGGTTTTTAGATTCACTTGTTGATAGTTACATATTTGTTGTTCATAATTTTTATCTTTATTTACTTTCTCTTCTGAAAGAACCCCCTTCAGCAATTCATATAATTCTGGTTTGGTGTTGATGGACTCCTTTAGCTTTTTTTTATTAGTGAAGCTCTTTATCTGACCTTCGATTCTGAGTGATAGCTTTGCTGGATAGATTATCTTTGGCTGTAGGTTCTTACTATTCATCACCTTGAATATTTCTTGCCATTCCCATCTGGCCTGCATGGTTTCTGTTGAGAAGTCAGCTGACAATCATATAGGTGCTCCTTTATAGGTAACTACCTTCTTTGCTCTTGCTTCTTTTAATATTCTCTCTTTGTATTTTGCTCTTGGAATTTTAATTATGATGTGTATTGGTGTGGTCCTCTTTGGATTCCTTTTGTTTGGAGTTCTGTGCGCTTCCTGGACTTGTAAGTCTAATTCTTTCACCAGGTGGGGGAAGTTTTCTGTCACTATTTTTTTCAGTATGTTTTCGATATCTTGCTCTCTCTCATCTTCTGAGACCCCCATAATTCTGATGTTGGTTCGCTTGAAGTTGTCCCAGAGGTTTCTTACATTATCTTCAATTTTCTGGATTCTCTTGCCTTCTAGCTTCTGTGGAGGAGTGTCTTCTGGTTCTTTATGTTCCAAATCTTTGACTTGATTCTTGCGATCTTCCATTGTGTTTTTAGGACTCTGTATAATATTTTTTATTTCAGACAATGTATTCTTTATTTCTTGTTGGTCCCTTATCATTTCTTGTTGATCCCTTATTTCTTGTTGACTCCTTATTAATTCTAGTTGATCTCTTTTCATATCCTCATAGGTCTTATTCATCTTTTCTAGGAAATTCTTGAAAAACCTTATAAGCGTAGATTTGAACTCTATATCCAGTCGCTTTTTGTCCTCCATTTGTTTCGTTTGTGATCTATTTCGTTGTCACATTTCGCAGTTACAGATGGGACAGGATTTCAGGGTGGAGCCTACAGCCTTGGCTTCCGTCAGCCCCGCCCTATGCAGCTCCTGTGTCTCAGGGTCCTTCAGTACTAGCTGCAAAGCGCCTCTGAGAGATAGGTGCCTTCGATTTTCGCCTGCTGCCAAACAGTCTATGCTCTCCCCCAATGAGCCCGGTATTGGGGTTCAGTTCAGTTGGAAGTGGAGTTGGAGGTGGCGTTCAGAGCCCCAGTCTCCTTCCGGCCAGGGCAATCCCACGGCACAGCCGACAGTCCCTTCTCTGTGCGCAATGTGCGTGCCACCGGGACCTCCTTTCGCCGCTTCCCCGGGGTTCCACTTTACAGCCCAGCTCCCTATGGATGAGCCTGGGTCCCTGGGGTCTGGCCTAGAACTGGGGTTCAGAGCAGTCAGAACTGGGGCCCAACACAGTCGGAGTTTTATCTCCTTCCCGCTAGGGAACGCCAGCCAGGCACTCGGCCTCCCTCCTCTCCGGCTCCGTCCTCTCCGCGCGCCACGTGTCTCCATACCTTGGGCTTTTACAGCTCCTCCACGATTCCTTCTGGTTTTCTCCTTGCTTCTTGTTGTAGAATTTCCAGTCAGTCGACTTTCCTGTAGTTCTGGGTAATGTCCATTTTATATTTTAGTTGTATTTTATTGAAATTGTTGTGTGCAGCTGCGGCTAGGTGTTTACCTGGGCGCAGCCATCTTGGATCCCTCAGGAGTCTTCGAGGTAGTCTATCACTTAACCATTAGTTATTGTATGTGGTACTGTTTACTACTAAAAAAGATTTGAGAAATAGATGTTTTAAAGTGAAGAGATTAAGGAAAAACATACACACAAAACAAAACTCATAGATACAGACAACAGAGGGAAAAGGGGATGGGGCAGTAGAAGAAGGTAACAGATGAATGGTGATGGAAAGACACTTGAGTTGAAGTGGGGGACAGACACTACAATATACAGATGATGTATATTTTAGAATTGTACACCTAAAACCTACATAATTATATTAACTAGTTACCCCAATAAATTCAATTAATAAACACACAAAACATGTCACATAGCCCATGGTGTAGCCAATCTTGGGTAGGGCTCCCTCAATTCAGACTATAAATATATCAGAAACTTCAATCGATTTTTGGGTTGATATACATTTTTAATAACATTCTGCCTAGCAGCAGTGTGGCTGCTCTTCTGTAAATTAGAGTTTCATTACATTGAAATATAGAATGATATAAAAATTCAATTAAATTTAAAGTCCATTCACATTTTCACATAAACACACACACACACACACACACACACACAGAGAAATGCACATTTTCACCTACACACACAAAGACTCAATGTTACATTTGTCAATAAAAGAAATGAATAAATATTGCATAGAGTATTTCAGTTATTTAAAATGTCTGAATTACTATAAAATTGTATTATATTTGTAACAGTTATTCAGATTTGTCACTGAACACTATGAAGATTATAAATGATTATTATTAAAAACTGGTATATTAGTTACATATTGCTACTTAACAAAACACAAAGGCTCTGAAATAAGGAAATAAATATTTATTATTTCACAGTTTCTTAGGGTTAAAAATTAAAGTATAACTTTGGAGGGTGGTTGTGACTCAGAGTTTCCCAATGATGTTACAGTCAAGATACCAACCAGAGTTGCAGTCATCCAAAGGCTTGACTGGTGTTGATTTATTCTATGACTGGACAATTTGGATATACTGTCTTATAGCAGTGAGATCAAATCAACTAATTCATTTATAGAGAATTAGCTTGTGCTACCACAGGAGCCAATTTCAACTCTTAGGGCAAATTTTGGAGAATAGAGAATATGATTTATATATTTTTGTATCCTCTACAAAGCTAGCATATATATATATATATATATATATATATATATATTTGTATCCTCTATTTTTTGGTATCCAATTTTAAAAACAACTATTAATTGGATATGGATATTTACACTCAAAACTATAATTTTTAAAATATAGGTTATACTTTTAAATATATTACTTTTTTTCAAAGGCTATATTTTATAAGAAAGTCAAGAGACCCACTATAAGACTGAGGTATAGCAGAAGAATGAACAATTGGAAATAACTGTTATGTACTTCTTTCCTCATCACATTAACTTATTCTTTTTCCCTTTCTCCTCTCTGGCATCTTTTATCTGCTTATTTTTCCTATAGACTTTTTGTTTCACCTGTCCTTTGCATCAAGAGTTCTTGTTAGCCCTGACCAGAGAGATCAGTTAGTTAGTATTGTCCCCAGATGCCAAGATTGTGGGGTTCAATCCCCATTCAGAGCACATCAGGAAGTAACTAAGGAATGCATAAATAAGTGGAAAAAGAAATCAATATTTCTCTCTCTCTTTTCCTCTTTTCTTTCCTTCCCACACCTGCCTCTCATCTATCTCCCTTCTTCTTGCTCTTTATTAAAAAAAAAATTAAAAGAGGGAAGTTCATAGGATTACAGTCCTATGGAGAAAATTTTTAAATGAAAAATCTAACCCTATACCTAAAAGAACATTAAAGAGAACAAGAAACAAAATCCAGAGTAAGTAGAAGGAAGGGAACAATAAAGATCAGTGTGAAAATATGATGTAGAGACTAATAAAGTAATACAAAATACTAATAAAACTGATAGCTGGTTCTCTGAAAAAATAAACAAGATTGATGAATCTCAACCAGACTCATCAAGAAAAAAAGAGAGAGGATTCAAATAAATAAAATAAGAAATGAAATAGGAGAAGTAACAACTGAATCCACAGAAATACAAAGGATTATAAGAAAATATCATGAACATACTGGACAACCTGGGTGAGGTGAACAAATTCCTAGAAACACAGTCTTCCAAAACTGACTCAGGAATAAACATAACACCTGAATCTATAATAATAAATGCATAATATGCTAATCAGACCTGACAGTTGAATGACCTTCTTTCTGGATGTCCTTCCGGATGACCTTCCAGACAAAGCCAGGACTGCTAGGGCTAAGGCAAGCTGCCACAGCTGGGAAGGCCAAGCCCCTTGCATGAATTTCATGCATCAGGCCTCTAGTAGATTAATAAGAACTAATGAAATATAAGCAGTAAACAAAAAATTCCCAGCAAACAAATGTCCTGGACCAAATAGCTTGACAGTCAAATTTTACCAAACATTCAAAGAAGAACTAACACCTATCTTCCTTAAACTATTTCCAAAAAAATTCAAGAGAAGCATAGACTTCCAAGATTTTTATGAGGCCAGCATTATCCTAACTCCAAAACCAGATAAAGACACTACAAAGAAAGTAAGTTATCCCGTGGTCGGCAAACTGTGGCTTGTGAGCCATATGTGGCTCTTTGGCCCCTTGAATGTGGCTCTCCCACAAAATACCACAGCCTGGATGAATCTATTTTGAAGAAGTGGCATTAGAAGAAGTTTAAATTAAAAAAATTTGGCTCTCAAAAGAAATTTCAATCATTGTATATTTTTCATATTTGGCTCTGTTGATTAATGAGTTTGCCAACCACTGTATATAGGCCAATATCCCTGATGAATATTGATGTTAAAATGCTCAATAAAATATTAGCAAACCAGATCAAGAATATATTAAAAAGATCATACACTACAGTTAACTGGGATTTATTCTAGCGAGGCAAGGTTGGTGCAATATTTACAAATCAATAAATGTGATAATCACATAAATAAAAATGAAAAATGAAAAATCACACGATCATATCAATAGATGCAAAAAAAAGTATATGATAAAATCCAGCACCCATTTATAATAAAAACTCTCAGCAAAGTGGGACTAGAAGGACCATACCTCACTTAACAAAGGCCACATATGAAAAATCTTCATCCAACACCATACTCAATGGGCAAAAACTAAAAGTGTTTCTCTTAAGGTCAAGGAACGAGACAGGGATGTCTGCTTTCACCACTCTTATTTAGCTGGAAATCCTAGCCAGAGTGGTCAGACAAGAAGACAAAATAAAAGGCTCCCAAATAGGAAAGGAGGAAGTAAAACTGTCATTATTCACACATTACATGTTAGAAAACCCTAAAGACGCCATAAAAAACTACTAGATCTAATAAATTAATTTTGCAAAGTAGAAGGATATGAAATTAATATTCAGAAATTGGTGGCATTTTTACACATCAATAATGTATAATCAAAAAAAGAAACTAAAAATCCCATTTATTATTATAATAACAACAACAAAAAAAGAGGTACCTAGGAATAAATTTAACCAAGGAGGAAAAAGAACTGTACTCAGAAAACTACAGGGACATTAAAGAAAGAAGTCGAGGAAGATACAAAATAAGTGGAAGCATATACTGTGTTCATAGGTTGGAAGAAGTAACATCACTAACAATGTCCAACTACACAAAGCAATATATAGATTCAATGCAATTCCTATTAAAATACCAATGGTATATTTCACAGATCTAGAACAAATATTCCAAAAACTTATATAGAACCAAAGAAGATCCCTTAGTAGCCTTATCAATCTTGAGAAAGAACAACAGTGTAAGATGCATCATAGTATCATATGTGAAACTATACTACAAGGCCATTGTAATCAAAACACCCTTGTACTGGCTGAGAGGCCAGAAATAAACCCACAATTATATGGTCAATTAATATTTGACAAAGGAAGCAAGAGCATACAATGGAGTCGCTTTGAAAAATGGCTCTGGGAAAACTGGACTGGGATCATGCCTATCAGAGTTCCTCATTTTGTGTTTCTATAAAAGTACCCTACACATAGCAAATGCTCAGTGTTAAATGCATATATTTCACATATATTATATTTAGCTGACTGCTGTGTTTAGCGAAGAAAACATTTTTCTATTAAAGAGAGATGCCAATACCCACAGAAACCAAATAATTCTCAGAAGCTTTTTGTTTTCTTTTTTCTGTTTCTTAAATAGAAGGCTGAAAAGAATATACTTAAACCCAAAATGATGCAATTCCATTGAATTTGGTAAATAATAAAGGGACATAAAATAACATTTTGATAGGTCTCTGTCTCAGTGCCTTAAAATGTCTAACCCAGAATGACTAAAGAAACTGTGATATATATATATATATATATATATATATATATATATATATATATATATATATACAAGGAAATATATTTAGCTTTTAAAAAGAAGTAATTCTGCAATATGCAACAAATTACATGAGCCTTCAGGACATTATGCTAAGCACAATAATTAAATCACAGAAAGGCAAATACTGCACAATTCCATTTATGTGAGATGTCTAAAGTATATATTTAGAATTTTTAATTGCTACTTGTAATCATATTAGAGTTCATTTTTCTGGTTTTCTCATTCCTAAATTATTAATCTCCATCTTATTTCAATTGTAATTCATCCTGATATGTTAATAATTCTTCTATTTTAATTTCTTTTTGGATAATATACCTAGTATGTCTAAGACTCTGTGAGCATTTATTGAATCTTAGACCTCAAATCTCAATTCCAGTGTTTTAGTAATGTAATAGACACCAATTTTCCCCAATGGCAGCTACTTAAAATTACATATGGTCTCAATGAGAAATTTTATAGCTTCTAGCTTCCTAGAGTCATTTTGATTTATCTATCTATTAATTCATCTATGTACCCATCTTTCCATCTATCCATTTATGTTTTAGTTGCTTGGAAATTCAACTGAAATTCAGTAATTACAACTATAAAATTTCTAATTCAAACTCCCTCCATTTCTTAATTTTTCCTCTAAATTTTTTGTTCAATTTTTAATTGTTTGAGAATTATGTTGTTTCTGTGGATATTAGCCATCTCTCTTTAGTAGAAAAATGTTTATTTTGCTAAACACAGCAATCAGATAAATATAATATATGTGAAAAATGTATATGTAACACTGAGCATTTGCTATGTGTAAGGTACTTTTATAGAAACAGAAGATGAGGCACTCTGATAGGCATGATCTCAGATCTCATGAAATTTCTAGTGACAGAAAGCAGATAACAAACTCCTAAACAAAAAAATATCATACAGGAATGAGGGTTCTGATGAGAATAAATAGGGTAATATTACAGTGAGTCTAGTAATTTTACTGGTACACAAGAAAGATTTTTAATAAGGAACTCAATTGAATCTCAAATATGAAACACAAGAAGGAATAAGCAATGGGAAAATTTGGGAGAAAGAATGTACCAAGAGAAATGAGAAGTTACTGTAAGGACACTAGGTAGGAGCACATTTGGCCTATTATGGATACAAAGAGAAAGCAATTTTTTGTTGGAAACCAGTGAATAAGATACATACAGGTGGTTTTGAGATGTAATGAGAGAGAGGTAAGATAGATTATCTGGAGTATTGTAGGCAACTGAAAAAAGTTGGGATTTTATTATGAGATTTCAAGATAGAGGAAGGAAGATTTGGGATTTTTTAAAAGGCAAAGCCAATAGGGCTGCTGATAAATTAAATCACAGAGGAGACCAAAACAAATAAACAAACAAACAAACAAAAACACAAAAACAACAACCCACAATCAAGAGTGAATGCTCCTAGCATTTTGTCTCAACAAACCTAGTTCATTAAGTTTTACTTCCCCCCAATGTTTCCTATCTCAACAAATGGTGATGCCATTTGTTAAATATTCTATGTATCACTATTTATGAAGTTCATAGTTTTCATATTCAGATACAAGCTACCATTTCATTAATATGTCATATTTAAATTCTTTATCTTTAAAAATATTACTTCCCACTTACATGATTACTAATAATGATATGGGAAAAATTGAGGAAAATAACACCTTTGTATATTTTTTCTTAATTATACCAGATTACTTTTGAGGTACATTCATTAATTTCATGAACTGCACAATTCAATGCAGGTTAACTATTTTTCAAATATAGTTTACCCTATGAAAAATAAATGTTTGCTAAAAAATTATCCTTATATTTTTACAGCATATAAAATTCCCTATTTAAGAGCAAAACACTGGACCACATTGTAATCAGTTTATTTTCAACTGCCTCAACAGATAGTTTTAACTGTCACATGAAACTTTCAGAACTCACAGGAACACAGAAGCCAGACCCATTTCTGGTCAACAGAACTTATTTGGTTCTTCTAAACGTATTACAGATTTATAAGCCATCTGTGAAGAAACAAATGATCTAAGACTATTTAAAATCAGTGCAGGAATGATCTGAATGTTCACAAATGGGTCTGAAGCAGTTGCTCTCTTCAGCAAAACTGCCTGACATCTTAGCACAAGCAGATGGCTTTGTGTGGTAAACAGGCTTTGAGGCAGCTTTGAGTTCAGGTGAAGCAAAGACAAATAGGAGGGAAAGAAGTAAATATAAACAAAACAATGTGACATCAACTTCTGCCATGCATAGAGTTTTCCCTGATTTGTTAGGCACATATAATAAATATCATTAAAATTATCCTGACACAATGGCTATTTTCTTCCTTTGAGGTTTTCTTAGTAACAATACAAAAGGGTCTGAGGTTTTACTCCACCCATTACTTACACACACACACACACACACACACACACACATATGTAATCCTATATAATAAAAGGCTAATATGCAAATAGACCGAACTACAGAACAACCAAACTGTCACTATAACATGCGCTGACCACCAGGGGGCGTGCGTGGAACATGACAGAAATCGGCTGTGGTGGGATGGTGGAGCAGGTGAGCAGGAGCACCAGACCAAGGTGGGGCGCCGGTGGCTGTCATCTGGTGGTTACTAGAAATTCTTTGCTCCTGCTGAAACCGGTTTGGCTCAGTGGTTAGAGCGTCGGTCTGCGAACCGAAAGGTTCCGGGTTCGATTCCGGTCAAGGGCATATACCTTGGTTGCGGGCACATCCCCGGTGGGGGGTGTGCAGGGGGCAGCTGGCCAATGTTTCTCTCTCATCGACGTTTCTAGCTCTCTCTCTCTCTCTCCCTTCCTCTCTGTAAAAAATCAATAAAAATATATTTTAAAAAAAATTCCTGCTGGGATCTTGCACCTGCTGCTGGCACCAGCTCCACTTGCACCCACTTCTGGTGCCAGAGGCACCACTGGCACCCACTGCTAGCACCTATGCTGGCCCCAATTACTATGCACCATCAGCAGATGTGAGCAGCGACTGTCAGCCTTAATCACCCCTCAGGACTTCTCCACCCCCCCTCCCTGCTCCTGAGGGGAGATCGAGGCAGCAGCTGCCGCTCACACCCACAGCTAGCGCTGGCCCCAGTGGCTTCACACCTTTAGTGGGTGTGAGCAGGGATGGTGCCATCAGCTTGTGGGAGCAGTGACAGAAGGAGCAGAGCTGTTGGCAGACAGGGGACCAGGGAGCCACAGCAGGAGGGGCTGGGCAGAGGCATGGAGGATGCACCAAGATCCACCCCTGTGCCTACAACAGCCTCCAGGCCCACAGTTCCTTTCAAGGTTCACGAATTCATGCACTGGGCCCCTAGTGTGGTATAAATAGCCTAAGATGTACCAATCCAAGATCATCATAATACACAAAGTTTATAAAAACTGTATATGTCACATGTAACAGAATTATATGGGGACTGATTGCAGTAGAGTAGAAAGTTAGAGATGTTTAGAAATTTTCCCTCTTAATACCATTATACATTTTTGAAAATTAGATATATTGTGTGAAAATGCTGTACAGAAGTCTACTTCTCTACAGTCTATAAGGGAAAAAAAGTGTAATGAATTCCATGCTAACCACAAAATCTTATACTTAAAAAAACACACACACACAAAAAAAAACCAAACAATAAAACAAAACAAACAAACAAAAAAAACATGGCAAACATGAAAGCAGTAAACATACTTATAAGATGTATATTAATATGTAAGATACTTAAAATATTATTATTTGAACATTAACAAATGAGGTTTCTTACAAATAATTATTTTAATTGCAAGGATATGGTTGCTGTTGGTGACAACATCTCAAATAAATATCCCCATTTTTGGACATCCAACATCCTTTACATATGATTTTTTTCAAGATCTTTATTGAGATATATTTAATACTAGAGGCCTGATGCATGAAATTCATGCAAGGGGCTTGACCTCATAGCCACAGCAGCTTGCCTTAGGCCTCACAGCCCTGGAGGATCTAAAAGCCGTCCAGAAGGATGTCCAGAAGGTTGTTCAGCTGTCTGGTCTAATTAGCATATTATACTTTTATTATTATCCTATCCAGTAAAAGAGAAACATGAAAATTGACAGTACCTCTGCTATGCGCACAAGCCACGCCCACCAGCCAATGAGGAATGAGTATGCAAATTAACCCAAACAAGATGTTGGTGGTCACAAAGCTGGAGTGAGCAGGAGGCTTGGGTTGCCCCCGGAGATAGAGAAGCCCAAGTTTCCTGCCTGCCCTGTCCAGCCCTGGCCTCTGCTGAAGGCTACAAAGTTTTAATTATAGAAGATAAATAAATCCCAGATACCTGCTTCCAAGCTGGCGCTGGCCTCTGCTTAAAGAGGCGCTGAAAAAATAAAAAGCAAAAAGGAGGGGCTGGGAGCTTGGGTCCTCAGAGCCCTGGCAAATAGCCGGGACCGGTTTGGCTCAGTGGATAGAGCGTTGGCCTGTGGACTGAAAGGTCCCGGGTTTGATTCTGGTCAAGGGCATGTACCTTGGTTGCGGGTACATCCCCAGTGGGGGGTGTGCAAGAGGCAGCTGGTCGATGTTTCTCTCTCATCGACGTTTCTAACTTTCTGTCCCTCTCAATTCCTCTCTGTGTAAAATCAATAAAATATATTTAAAAAAAAGAAAAGCAAACAAACCTATCTAATAAAAGAGTAATATGCAAATTAACCATTACTCCACAACACCCACCAACCATGCCCACAAGACACAGCCACCAGCCAATCAGAGAGAGTATACAAATTAACCCCAAACAAGATGGCTGTGGCCACAGAGAGCAGGAGGGAGGCTTGGGTTTCCCTGGCAATGGAGGAAGCCAAGCTTTCCACAAACCCTGGCTAGCCCAAGCCTCCACTCAAGGATACAAAGTTTCAATTATAGTAGGTAAATAAATTGCAACAGAAATGGCTGCCACCATGGAGCAAGCAGGAGGCTTGGCTTTGCTTCAGGCTACAAAGTTTCAATTTAGAAGATAAATAAATAAATTTCAGATACCAGGGCCTCCATTTGAGTCACAGAGGGGCATGGCCAGCCTTCAAACCACACCACACCCAGGCCACCCCATGCCCCAGGGGAACCGCCACCCTGATTTGGGACACCCTTCAGGCAAAACCAGCTGGCCCCTACCCATACACCAGGCCTCTATCCTATCTAATAAAAGAATAATATGAAGATTGACCAGAACTTCAACACACAAGATGGATGCCCCCATGTGGTCAAAGATCCTGCCCCCATGTGGACACAAGATGGCCACCACAAGATGGCCAGCAGGGGAGAGCAGTTGGGAGGGACTAGGCCTGCAAGAGAGGGCAGTTGTGGGTGATCAGGCAAGCAGGGGAGGGCAGTTAGGGGAACCAGGACAGCAGAGGAGGGAAGTTGGGGGCAAAACGGGCTGGCAAAGGAGCAATTAGACATCAATCAGGCTGTCATGGGTGTGGTTAGGAGGTGATCAGGCTGGCAGGCAGAAGCAGTTAGGGGAAATCAAAAAGGCAGGCAGGTGAGCAGTTGGGAGTAGCAGTCCTGGATTGTGAGAGGAATGTCCAGTGGGATCGGGCGTAAATGGGCAGTCGGACATCCCTCTAGGGGTCCCAGATTGGAGAGAGTGCAAGCTGAGCTGAGGGATATCTCCCACCACCCCCGTGCATGAATTTTGTGCACTGGGCCACTAGTCTATTTAATAAAATAGGCAAAAACAGACACCCCACAGGAGATTATATATGGATGGTAGATAAATATATGAAAAGATGCTCAAAAGCTATGTCAATAAGGAATTTCAAATTAAAGTAACAAAGACGTAACACTACACAGCTATTAGAATAGAGAAAAATCTAAAACACCGAGAGTAGCAACTGCTGGGGAGGGTGTGGAACAGCAGGAACTCATTCATTGCTGGTGTAAGTACACAATGTCACAGCTACAATGGAAGACAGTTCGGTGCTTTCTTATAAAGCTAAACATAATAGTACCAAAGGGTTTCAGAACAACCTCTTCAAGATATAGAATGTTGGTATATTCTTTATTTTGAGCTAAAAGCAAGTAAGATCCTGCAGGCTCAAGATAACTTCTGCCACAGAATCCTCAACTACCTAGAAAATTTTAAATTAGAGACCTGGCCCTTAGTAAGAGTTATTTCCAGAAATAACTTTTCATGACCTATCTATAGGGCAGAACAAACACCTCATTACTGAACACTTGTTTTTCGTATTGATTGAAGATTATCCTCCACCACTTTGAAGCTCCAGTCGTCTTACCATATTCCTTAGCTCAGGATGTCATACATACTTCATTTTACCTTCTGAACCCCTCATGTATGTAGGGTTCCCATACATACATGACTAATTAAACTTGGTTATTTTCTCATTCATCTGCCTCATGTTGATTTAATTATTAAATCAGGATAAAAATAAAATAAAATAAAATAAAAACAAAAATCAGGAGAAGGAACCTGGAAGTATAAAGGTTAATTTCTTCCTCCCCACAATGCTCCTCAGTATTTAACCCAATGAACTAAAAAGTATGCCCACATAAAAACCTACACATGGATGTTTAGAGCTGCTTTATTCATAATGGTCAAAACATGAAAGTAACTAATATGTTCCTCAGTAGATGAATGGAAAAATAAACTGGGTACATATATTCAATAAAATATTATTCAGCACTAGAAAAAAAAAGATTTAGCAAATGATCTACAAGGACATAGAAGGCCACCACATTATGAAACAATCAAATTTAACAGTCCATTCACAACAGCAGAATACATACTCTTCTCAAGTACCCACATTTCCCAGGATAGATCATATAGTAGGTTATGAAATAGTTTTTAATAAATTGAGAATGATTACATCATAAAAAGCATGACCTTTAACCATAAAGCAATTAAACTCAAAAGCAAAAATATAAATTTTTTGAAACTCACAAATATGTAGGAATTAAATAGTGTAGTCCTGAATGGGGATATGGGGTTCTCATACATACATGTGTATAAAATAAGATGAATGAAAACAAAAAGAAATTATGGAATTTAAGTACTGCAGTGCTCAGAAGGAAATTTATAACTATAAAACCCTATGTTCAAAATGAAGGAAGATCTTAGTATAACCTTCCAACCCTTAAGAAACTAGTAAAAAATTATAAACTAAACCCAATACAAACAGGAGAAAAATGATAAAGCAAATATAAGTACATGAGAAAATATAAGTTGGTTTTTGCAAAAGATCAACAAAATTGACAAATCTTTAGATAGATGTCCCCTTTTTAAATCGTTCAGCCAAGTTCAAAACCCCTGCCGTCCATTAAACATAGGCACATTTATTGGTCAAAATGTGTGTTTTATTCCCTTTAGCCAGTGAAGGTTTTCACATTTTACTTTTGGTGTGTGTGTGTGTGTGTGTGTGTGTGTGTGTGTGTGCTTAGAGGTTGCCATCACAGTTCAGATTTTATGTTTTTGCCTTATGTTAAGCCTGAAACTGGTAGAACAATGTTTGAGAGCATGCAGTCTTCTAGACTGCCAGAAATGTGTGTGATTTTATTCTTAAACCGGGCTTGTTAAGAGTTGACCTTGGGTCAAAATAGCTTGTTGTTCAGCCAGCGTTTGGTCAGAGGTTTTCCTTAGACCCTTTGTGCCAGTGAAGCTTGTGACTTATGTTAAAACATCTGTGTGGATGGAAAATACCTTTAAATCTATCCCATTTCCTCTTCTAATTGCTCCCAAGTGGGTAAAACCTAGCACATAGGCACAAACTTCTGGATCCTTAAGGTTGACTGTGATCCCTGGAGGGCTGTTTGCTGTTGCTCCCCCTGGTATCTCTGTTAAACTTCTGGTAGTTCCGTCATTTCACTTATTGCTACCAATACTAGGAAACTATGAGCACCCTCTTAACTGTTCTCCACCAAAACCTCCACTTTTTTTCAACAATGCCTTTAGGCATAGAATCTTCCTTCTGTTTCAGATAAACTCTAACACTTCAGTCAGAGCTGCAGAATTCTTCATCCTTAGTGTCTGTCTCTAATCCTGGGAAGAAATTCTGCTCTACTGCACAGGAGCAGGTGCGGGGTGGGGGGGAGGGGGGGAGAGGAAGGAAGGGGTCCACTCTTCTGCACAGGAACAGGAACAGGGATGGGGGAGTGTTCCACTCCATTGCCCAGGAATAGGGGTGAGGAGAGGGGTCTACACCTGGGTGACAATCCTGCTCTATGAGCAGGCACAGGTAAAGGGGAGTGGTAGCCACAGGTCTTATTTGCTTGCCCTTCCCAGTATGGAAGCTCTACTTTAAGAGCAGCTGGAGTGAGGGTAATCTAGCCCGAGTATTCTCACCCTACCATGCCTGAGATAGAGGCTGGGAGGGGGTATAGGGATCCTTAGGCTTCTGTCTGTGCCTTCTGCAACACAGGCTGGGTGAATGAAAAATGCCAGCAACCTGACCCTCCATGGTAAAACTGTAGTCTTATACTGGGCACAAGAGAAAAGAGAACCTGTCTTTTTGGCATGATAGGTTTAAAGTAGAGTGTTCTTGATAGAGCTTTTGTTTCTTCAACTTGGAACAAGTACGATGAGGACAAAGGAGCAGGTAATGGCTCAAATGTCACAGATTTTCACTCTTCTTACCAAAATTTAATATATTTTCTTAAATAAAGTGTTTCTCTATTTGTTATATGGCCTTAGGCTCATTTCTAGGAATTTTAAATAATTTATTTTTATAATTTTTACAAGCTAAATGGTGATTTTGCTGGGGAAAATATGTGCCAGGCTGCCCCCTCTACTATTCTGGAAGTCCTCTTCTCAATCTGATTTTGATTTTGATGAATTTACAATATGACTTTAGGCTTTGGCCACCTATCATTTGTTTGAAATATATTGAATTATGGGGTTATGAATATATTTTTTTCTTTTATGAATATGGCTGAAAAGGGTTATATTTATAGATAAACAAGGGGCCCAGTGCACGAATCTGTGCACTTTGAAAGGAACTGTGGGCCATGAGGCTGTGGTAGGCCCAGGGACGATTCTCAGACCCTCTTCTGCACCCCCACCCAGGCCCTCCACTGTGGCCCCTGGTCCCCTGTCCACTAGCAGCCCCGCTCACACTGCCACTGCTCTCAAGCACTGATGGCACCAGCCCCGCTTGCACCAGCCCTGCTCGCACCTGCTGATGGTGCGGAGCAATTGGGGCCAGTGTCAGCAGAGGGTGTGAGCAAGGTCAGTGCAGTCAGCAGTTTCAAACAGCAGCTGCCACCCTGATCACCCCTCAGGAACCAAGAGAGGTAGAGAAGCCCTCAGGGTGATCAGGGCCAGAAGCGCTGTTCACACTAGCTGATGGCGTTCAGTGATCAGGACCAGTGCCAGCAGCAGGTGTGAGTGCTAGGCAGGACTGCAGCATGGGGGAGCAAAGCATTTTCAGTAACCACCAGAGGCTTGCCCCAATGACAGCCACTGGTGCCTTGCCTTAGTCTGACACCCCCGCTCACCTGCTCCATCATCCTGCTGTGGGGCAATGCCTGCCATGTTCTGCACACACCTCTGGTGGTTAGCGCACATCATAGAGATTGGTTGTTCGGTTGTTCCACTGTTCAGTCTATTTGCATATTTAGCCTTTTATTATATAGGATATGGAGATTAGTACCACAGGTAAACCTGTTTTGATACTTAGGTTACTTTGGTTTAGAAGGCTCTTCCTGTTTATCCAATCTTACCATTCTTTACTCACTATATATTAGTTCATAAGACTTCATTTTGAGCCTCAAACCTGAAGCTTATTCCCAATTTATGGCTTTTGTTGTTGCCTTTGCTTGACATACTTTTTCCTACAATCTTTACTTGGATTATTTTTATATTCATTGCAGTATTATTCACAATAGCCAAGATATGGAAACAACTTATGTGTCCACAAATGAAAGGATAAAGAACATGTGAAATCCACACAACACAAATACTATTAAGTCATAAAAAAAAGTGAAATTTTGCCATTTGTAACAATATGAATGGATCACGAGGGTATTACGCTAAGTGAAACAGTCAAATACCATATAATCTCATTCTATGTGGAGCATGAAACAAAAACAAAATAAACAAAACCAAAATTAAACTCATGGAGGCAGACAAAATAGGTGAAGGGTGTTAATTATATAATGGCATATAGAAACTAAGCCTTTGGTGGTGAGTACAATGTGGTATATACAGACATCTAATGATAATGTTGCACACCTGAAACATGAAAGTTTATAAGCCAATATTATCTCAATTAAAAAAAAATTCTTTGGAGTCAGATGCAGTGCTTAGAACTGCTATTTCCCCCCTTACTTTCTTCCAATCTCTCTCACTCTAGCAATTTAATGGAAGCTACTATAAAGCTATCTGGGACAACAGGTGGGAATCCCACCTACTTACACTCTATCCTGAGTTATTATTTTCAACTAAGAGGTTTGGGTCTTTGTCCAAAAGTGTTATTAAACTTCATGTTTTATTATTCAGGGTTATCAAAGCAGATCGCTTTCCAAAGATGCAAGGACCTATATTTCAGAACTCTCCATTCTCTTTTATTTTGCCTTGAAAACCATCTAGTTTGGTGAGCACTTTTTCCTTTAGAGTAACTTACCAAACAGAGTGCAGTGCAATTAATACTCTCTTACTTTGATACTACAAAACTTAGATTGCCATTTTTCCAATCTCTGACATCAGTTTTCCCATGTGGTCACTAAGATGAGACCATATTTAAGGTTTTTGTTATGGAACCAAATTCTGTATTTATAGCATAATTAATCCTAACATCTATCTCATATAAACCCTGAAATTTCAATAGCTTAGCACAGTAAGGATTCATCTATCTGTCATCTAAGAACCAATGTGTATCAGTAGGACCTTGAGGATATGTTAATGGAACACATGGCCTCCAGGATCTACATTGCAGGGGAGAGAAGGGTGATCTTAATTGCTTTTACGCTCAAGTGATGTTTCACTTTTGCTCAAAGTCAGATGGACATAAATAGTAACATAATTCCTATATAACTACATGGGAAGCAGGTAATGCAATGTATGGCATTGTTATTTAGAATCAAAATTAAGTCCAAATGTATGAGATTCAAAAGTCTACTTTTTTTCCATCAAATTATATTTACTTTTATTTTAATATAATCTTAACCCTCTTTATTCTTGGTAAGAAGAATATTAAAAACATTTTTAAACTAATTTGAGCTATTATACTGATACAAAAGTATTTTTTTTGCTTTTAATTTTAAATGTAGCAACAAAGATTTCTAGTTTTATATGCATGTGTCTGCTCTAATTGTTTATGTGAAGTGATTTAGTTGATACTATTTTATATTCTGGGCTAAAATTCAGTTATTCCAGCAAACAATTTAGAAGAAAGGAAAAAAAACTGTTAAAATTGCCTAAAGCACAAGTGGAGTGAAATCAGCAAGATATGATAAACTGAATGAATTTGAAAAACAAATGTTGGAGGCAGAAAATGTAAACATAAAATCTCCTCTCAAGTCTTCATATCAGACTCCTAGGTGGATTTAGAGCAAGACAAAGTATGTAATGGGGGCAAAATGAAAGATTATATAAGTCTGACCAGGCACTTTGACATAAAGGCCCTCAAATAACAGACCCCTTGACTTTACATTTTGAATAAGAAAATAGCAGTTTTGTTCTCAGAAATGTGTTTCATAGCAGCAAATACTTTTTGTAAAGGATTTGAATTTACTTCCTCATAACTATATTTAAATATAAATGCTTTTCTGATATAGCTACAGAAGATGGGCTCATTTTTCAGCTAAACTTACTATAAAAGGATTAAAAAACACTAACATAATACACACTTGAAGAGTTACAATGTCTGTCTAGTAGGCCATATCCTTTTAGTAAAAATCAAGGTATTTATATATTTAATTTATTTTTTAAAATATATTTTTATTGATTTCACAGAGAGGAAGGAAGAGGGAGGATGAGAGAGAATCATCCATTGGCTGCCTCCTGCACAGCCCCTATTTGGGAAACCTGGGCATGTGCCCTCACAGGGAATGGAACTATGACCTTCTGATTCACTGGTTGATGCTTAACCATTGAGCAACACTGGCTGGGCTTAATTTCTTTTTTATTTTATTTATTTATTATTTTTTTATAATCCTCACACGAGGATATTTTCCCATTAATTTTTAGAGAGAGGGAAAGACAGAGAGAAATATTGATGTGAGAGAGAAATTGGTTGCCTCCTGCACACGCCTTGACCAGAGCCCTGGCCAGTGAGGAGCCTGCAACCAAGGTGCATGCCCTTGACCAGAATCAAACCTGGGACCCTTCAGTCTGCAAGCTGATGCTCTATCCACTGAGCCAAACTGGCTAAGGCTTAATTTCTTTTAAAAAACAATTTTTAATTGAATTTATTTATTGACATTGGTTATTATAAAATAGAAAAAGCATTCATGAAGTAACATGTCTCTTTAAAAACCAGAACTGCAGTGATATATCATTTTCATAAAGAAAAAAATATTTGATAAGGCAATATAAGATAAAAAGTAGAAGGAATTATAGGTGTAACTTAAATTAAAGAAGATAAACATATAAATTTATTACAAGCAAATAATTAGTAAAACTGGTATTTGGATAATGTTTACAACAAAAGCAATAAACTGTTTTTGCATAATTTGATAATATAAGACAATATAATACTTATCCTTATTCACAAGTTATAGACAGGGTCCCCACATAGCATAGAGACAAATACATTCTCTGAGATTACAGTTGAAGAAATGATAGCCTTTAACATTGCTTTAGTCAATAAGCAGTTTTGAAGAATTCAGCAAAATGAAAGGCTAAAGTAGAAATAACTTGAAGAAATATGTAATGCACTTGGAAACAGCAGTGGCATAAGATTTTCAAGCAAGTTAAATAAACTGTATAAGGAACCAAAATTAACCCTAATATATTATATAGCTCAGCTGTAATATTTATATAGTCATAAAATTAAAATATTAAATATTACTTAACCCCCAAATAGTGATAATATAATTCTATTGGGATAATATAGGAGGAGCACGTAAGCATGTGCATTAGGAATACATTTTTTTTGTAAAATGTTAAATGAGATATGAATATTTTATCTAGAGTGCTCAACTTAAATCTCGTCTTAATTAACATGTCCAATTTCTGAAAAATTTAATTACTCTTCATCAAAATCTATTCTTCAAATATAATTTTAAAATCCATATAACTAACCTTTTTGAATGAGATGTCTTGATTTTTTGCCAATATCTTTTGTCTTTAATTCAGATAAAAGAGAGGAAATATGTTTTCTCTGTTTACTAGAACTTATTAAATCAACAGAAGAAAGTATATGCTGTGGAAACAAAATAAAAGCAATGACACCAATGATAATCTCATATATATTTTAGAGTTATCAAAGACTTCTCACTTGTTAAACATCATCATTGATTTTCATTTTAAAACAACAACAAAACCTGTGAGATAAGCAAGAGTTAGGAAAGGTGAAAAGAATGCCATTGTGTGTTATTTGCATTAATTAGTTTTCTATTAAGAGTTAATGACAATGCTCTAAGAGATATTGAATAAAAGGGGGCATTTCAGGAAGATGGTATAATTAAAGGAACTAAGGGGGAGGAGAAATAAAGAAATAAACCGAGAAGTATTGAGTGTTTAGTGCCGCCCAGAAAGCCTAAAGGAAAATTCGGAGTAAGAAAGGAGATGAAAAATTGCTTCACAGAACACTAAAAGGTAGTAAAAAGAAAGAGAGAGAAATTGGACACGAATCATCACAAGTCAGACATGTGTGGAAGGAATAGATATTGAAAGGAGTTTCCCAGAGAATGGGCCACTTTCAGATATAAACTGGGCACTATCTGTAAAGTGGTTGGAAAGGTTTTAATAACTAATTCTAGTTATCCCTTTTCTCTTCACAGTCCATCCAGGAGTGATTCAGAGGATCCATGAGGTCAAGAACTCAGGCTCTTTAAAAATTTGTCATCTCTACCTTACTGTATCTAACTGGCTTCTACACCCAATGTTGACTCTGGAGTAAAACAGCTAGTTAAGCTCCAAACACAATATATGTATCTCAGTCAGCAATTTGGAGAAAGGGTGAAATGATAAAATACAGGCCATGTGTCTTAAGAAACTTTCCATCCACATGCTTTCAAATAACTTTAGTTTATTTCTCCAAATTGTAGTTTCTCCATAACTACAAAGGAGAGTACAAAAAATACAGCCTTTTGCTACGTAATTTGCTGCCTGACGTAAAATTGAGTATCTCTTATATATATAAAAAAAGACAAAGACATTTTATATGTTATGTTCTCTAATTTATTTGAATGTTCAATCAATAACAGACTGCCACATAAAAAAAAATAAGAATCTTGGGAGGGGATATACATTTGTATTTTGAAAACCCATCCTATTATACTTTCCTTGACTAGAACCACTCGTCTTAATTCTGAAGACTAAATATCTATCTTCAAATAAATCTCCTTTGGGAGATGTTTGCTTCTGTTTATTTGTGTCTGGAATACTTGTATTGTGCTTATCATTTGTCACTGTTTTAAAGCTCTGTATAAATATTAATTTATGTCATATTCATAATGATCATGAGCTATGTATGCTCTTTTACCTAGAAAATATCAGAGACATTTTACACACAAGAAAATTGAAGTCATAACTTTCCTCTAAACCTACTATACTTACTTCTAGTTTTGATGACCAGCACCACCTTCATCCATTGGGAGAAAATTCACATAAACTCTCTAATATGTGATAGCTGGCAGAATTTTAAAATAGGTAACTCATTACCATATCCACCTTGACCTGTCCACTTGTGCAAACATCTTTATTCTATAATTTAACAGAGACACTTGAATATGTGTCTTGGTCCCCTGTATTTACAATTTTCTGCCCAAATCCCTATATCATACAATAGATACATATTTAAATAAATATCCTTGGTTTTTTCTATATTTTTCTATATTTTAAATTTTATATGTTATGTTCTCTAATTTATTTATTGAAAATGATTTGTTTTGATGTGATGACTCACTGTGCAAGAATTTTTGAATGTTCATGACAGATATAAACTGGTCTTAGAATAAATCTCAATATTTGTTTTTCACTAAAAAAATTTTTGCTAATCAATTCTTACATTTACATGACAAGGATATATTTTTTTGATAGAAAAACAAATAAGTAGGTACTTTTGAGCTCCTGTATTCTTTTTATAGTTATATTTTCTTACAGTTGCCAAGAATAATTTTAATATAATACACAATGTCAACACTATCAAAATATAACTTTTAATAATGTTGCTTCTATTTTCATCTGGGTTCACATCTTTCTATTAAACAAAGTAGGACAAAAAATGTAGACAACTGTTTTGCAACCAAATCTGCAACAACCAATTGCAAATGCTTTTCAACCTCAAATTTACCCATTCTTAACTCTTCAACTTATGTGATCATTCTTGTATTTTCTTACTTCTAGACATTTTCCTCTATTTTAGTAATCTCTTTGTCTGTCCCTCCTAACAATATAATTCATCAAAAATCTTTGCCATGCTACCTTCTAAATGTATTTCAAATCTGTTCACTTCTATTTTCATTTCACTTCTAGTCTAAACTATAAGAACTGCCTCCAACCATAAATAGCCTCCTATAGGTCTCAGTCTTCATCTTGGCTTTCACAATACATTTATTAAAGTACAATACATTTATTAAAAGTACATCTGATTATGCTTCTCTTTAGCTTTTTTTCTTCTTCTTCTCCTTAGCTTTAAATACTCTGCTAGACTGCCTAAGGTGCTCAGTCTTTACCATAAGCTAGAAAACAAAACAAAACAACAGCAAATTATGGTCCTTGACCACACAGCCAAACTCATCTCATTGCTACTAGACTTTGTATATTATACTCCTATCACACTGGATTTCATTCAATCCTTGAACCCAACTCAAATTAAACAAGATATTGCATGCCTCAATTCCTTGTGCAAGCTCTTCTCTCTGCCTAGACCACTCCTTCCTATACTCTGTATGGCTAACTTCTTACTGTTCAGATCCTAACTTTAAATATTACCTCCTCAGAAAAACATTCTGTGACAATCTTGTAAAACGTAGGCTTCCTCCTACAGTTCTCTATCTCAATACCCTATTTATGTAGGTTATAATTTCAAATTGAGAGAATACAATGCTAGCTCAAGAATAATAATAACTGATACTAGCTAGATAAAGTAAAGGGCATGAGGAAGTTTCAGAGTGTACAGGTTTGTTTCTTTGAAAATCTCTCCAAAAATTTGTTCATTAATTATTACTTTTATGACAGTGCCATTCTACTCATAATACTCTTTCCTAATACATGTATTACCTTGTATACTAGTTAACAAATTATATGGTGATAATTGAGGATCATTCTGTATTGGATTACCTAAAGATCACTCTTTAAAAATAATATAATGAACACTACATAATAAATATTATTTTGTTCAGAACTGTCAAAGGGCTAGTGTATTCTACCTTATATCATAGTTAAGAACATTTCTCACTCCTAGAAGAAATTATACTGTAAGAGTACTGGGAGTATGTTTACTTATCTCAATATCCCTGCACCACTTTAAATTCTTCAACCTCTGTTGGAAGTACCAACTCACAAAAGCAGCAATAAAAATATTGATTAGTTTGAAAGTTTATTAGTTTATTCAACAAATATGTATTGAGTGCTAATTAGTATATCCATGACTAGGCTAGGCATTGGCACAAAGTTATTATTTTGTGAATATTTAAATTCTATACTTCTCAAAAATACTTCATAATTTAATGACATCCTCTATGTGGATGTGAAAAAGATGAGAAGCAAGAGATAGATATTGAAACTGAGAAAAACACAGTAAAAAGCACAGGCTGAATGCTACACACACTCATGATAAAATTATGTATTTTTATTAAACCACATCTATTAACTCAATTAGTTAAAATAATAGTTTTCAATGCTGCTCAAGTAGTCCCCAAAAGACACAAGTTCACATGATGGCGAAAAATTTAATGATGGGCAATTAAACAGTGATTTTTAAAGGAAAAAAACATACATTTTTGTTAAGAGTAAAATATATACCCCAAGAGTCTATATTTCTAGGCATATTTGAACACTGTCTGGTTTTTATGAACAGAGGAGAAAAGAGCAACAGATAGGGACAGCCAACAGATTACTAATGTTTAGGTTGATCTTTATATCCTAAACACCTTAAACATTCCCAGCATTTTAGAGACTTTATACATTTTAAATTTGGGTTTAGAATCTGAGGAGGGGCTATCTTTACCATAAGGAAAACATTTCAATAAGTTAACATAGAAGCCATATACATAATTATATTTTTAAAGTAAAACATCATAATTAATTTAAATATCCTTAGTAAACATATGTTGACAAACTATCAAATTGACTCAATGTTTTCTAAAATTGAAGTTATAGCCTCCTGCAACTCAGAATAATATACTCATTTTTGAACTTCAGAATATATGTAAGTGCTGCTTTGCATAAGCTTTTGTTGCAATTATAAGGATTAAAATTACTATTTCAAATTTATACAATTATTCTCCCCTCACCCAATGCTAGAGCAAAAGGTGGATTATTTAATGGGTGAGTTATATAATAGATGATGTGATACATAGACTATATACATGTATATATAGTATACATACACATACTCAGGAAATATTTACTAGAAGCCAGTGCACAAAATATGTGCAATGGCAGGGGGAGGGGTGTCCCTCAGCCTAGCCTGCACCCTCTCCAATCTGGGATCCCTTAAGGAATATCCAATTGCCCATTTAAACAGGCAGTCAAACATCCCTTTCACAATCCATGATTGCTGGCTCCCAACCGCTTGCCTGCCTGCCTGATTGCCCCTAATTGCTTCTGCCTGCCAGCCTGATCACCCCCAAACCACACCCCTGCCAGTCTGATTGATGCCTAACTGCTCCCCTGCAGGTCTGATTGCCCCCAACTGCCCTCCCTTGCCAGCCTGGTTACCCCTAACTCCCATCCCCTGCTGGCCCAGTAGCCCCTAACTGCCCTCCCCTGCTGGACATATTGTGACCACATGGGGGTGGCCATCTGTATGATGATGTGATGGTAAATTTACATATTACCTCTTTATTATATAGGATAGGTTTAGTAAAGTACTAGCACTGACCCTGTTAGCCAGCTCACAAATTACTCAGTGCAAATCTCAATTTGTGTGACTTCACTGTGTATTAGCACAGTTTCTTTCACAACCTCAGTTCTACTGTCTTATCGGAAATATTTCAGCCATAATACAAATGCTTATTATTCACATGAAGTCCAATATTTCTATGGCTGGATAAAATGACTCAAAACAGTAGTTTACCAGGACTTCCAAAGATACAAACAGCCTTATATTAGGTTCTTAAACTATTGAAAGAGGAATTGTCTGAATGCTTATATTTTATTAAACAAAGACTTACATATAAGGGCATGTCTGCAATTTACTATGAGTCTCTCTGAGCTTCCTAGGAGAATACCGTCAGCAAAAATCCATGCCTATTTGGAATATCTCTAAAAGCAGCAATGTTATTTTATATTTAATATTTTCTAAGACACAGTACCTAAATTTGTTTTGAGAAAATTCAGTCCTATCAATTTCTAAAACACAAACCTTGTCATTCAAAGCTTAGGCCAATATTGAAATACAATGAAATAGCCATAGCCACTCTCTTTTACCTGGAAGAAATAAAAATTCATTCTAAGTGGTAAAGAATGGTCATTTTATTGTTTTTGTTATCTTTGTTATTAGGGAGGAAAAAAGAGAGCTTAAAGGGTTTTGCATTAGCAGTCTTTGCAAAGCAAATTTTAGATGATACATTTCACTGGATTTAAAAATGGTAATATTAGCTCTCTTGTATGAGCAAGTTAATAATTTCATGATCATTGTTATACAAGTTTCAAATTGTTAAAATACGCTGGCATGGATGAACTAAGTGTATTTCTCTTGTCAACTTTACACTGATCTTGTGTGTACAGCTGATATCCCTAGTGTCCAATCTGAGTACAGGCTTTCATCCTGTTGTCCAGGGAATGATGGGCACAATTCCTTTTGACACTGATGAGAGGTGAATACATACATAAATCCAGCCCACTTCAGTGAAAATGGACCCATAATTTTTTTTACCCTGAATAAAAATACAGTAATCAAGTTTAAAGATGGAAAAAATACAGTCGAACTCTTGAGGTGTACCATTAGTTAATGATAGTCAGCAAACATTACATTTGCCTTGAGGACAGTAAGTTCCAGATTTGCATTTAGGTGCTCATGAATTCTAATGATCATGGATCTCTATATGATAGGAAGAAATCTAAAAACACGTATGATAGGTTTTTCACATTTCACTGAACTCAAAAGTTGAAACTAAAAAGGAAAGGTATGGGTTTTACATATTTTATTCTACCTCTATTCTCCACTAAGATCTTCCTTGCAAAATAAGAAAACGCATTTCCTATAAATATTTAGAAGTTGAGAATACACACTATTTCTAACATAAAGACTTTGCACCAATTTTTAAAAAGTGTGTATCTTTTATAAAACTTTAATGGTGTCTCTGAACTAGTATTTTCAAGACTACATCAGAATTTCTAAAATTGGTGGGGGAAATTACTTGGCATAGTGTGTAAGAACAATTACCTTATATGAGTATCCTACCGCTAATAGTAGCTAAAGAAACATGCTATGAAAAATTAAGGCTATGCAGCACAACATTTTTATTTTCTTAAATAACCCAGTAATTATTTATGATTAATTGACCCACATAATTCATTATTAGTCTGTTTATATCATTAGCCTCTAGAATTTCTGAGATAATAAATTTTATTATAATGGCCACAGTATCTATTAACCCCTTTACTTTCTCTAGTAACCTCTTTACCTTTTCTATTTTTGAGGGTGTTGTTCTGAGTTCTAGTAATACAATACCGGCAAGAAAATCCATTTTATTTACATAGTCATAATGTTTTAAGATCCTGTTACACTCTATGCTTTATTTTTTACTTGCATGTTATTTTTAACCTATGGTCTTTAGATTCTTCTCTTCCCACATATAAAAATCTCAATAATAAGAATTGTGTTAGCTATCTTTTCATAGAATCACAGTAGATTAATATTTTCAGGAAATAACTCCATGAGTTATGAGTAAAAATACAAAATAACCTTAGAGTTTGAACTATATTTATTATAAATGTGATAAATATTATTTTAAATTAATATTTTGTTGAGTGCCTCTTATGTGCATATCACTGTGCTGGGTAAAAGGTGTCAAAAACAAATAAAATACAACCTGCTGTAAAGCAGTATCCATTCCTACAGTAAAAATCATTCACATAAAATAGCCACCTTCAAAGGAAATAGGACACAAATAAATTTAAATAGAAACAGATACCAGAAAACTATTAGCAGCAATATTCTAATTAATTAGAGAAATTAATTTCACTGAATATTAAAAGAAAACAAGTCTTTGTTCCGAGTCTCATCAGCAACTTTATCCTTTTAGTTAATGCTGAAAATTGAAGCAGAGAGGAAAATAGATAATGAGGTATAATGCTGAAATAATCTCATTTATAAACAAAAGGAAGTAAAGATCGGATTCCAGGAAGGATATTTGGGGTTGGGCATTAGGAGAATGAACAAATTTTAGTGCTTACTTTGAGATGGATATTGTCTGATGGCATAATTGTTGAAAGAAGGTAATGTGCTGAAATGCAGGAGCATTGGAGGGAGGACCCATAGCAGGGCTTTTTTTTAATCTTATTATCCCTATCTATGAAAAAGATTCAATGCTCTCAAGTAATAGCTGACTGATTCATAGTAACCAAGATCAAATATAGTTATTTTTACCAAGCTTAATCATACTACTGGAATCTCTCACAATATGCAGGAAGAGCTATTTGTAATATAGAATGCTCTATTTCTGAAATTATCTTTTCCTTCCTCTGGAGCTACTAAATCTCCAACATAAAAACTCTACTCTCCTTCCAATTCTGAGGCCTAAAGTTGGAGACAATAAACCTTTCCAGATCAGTACTTACCCGAAGAGCTCCCTGTTAATTTCCTTTGCTCATAGCCTAACACTTAATCCTGGTAATAAGTTTTTTTTTTCAATCCTCACCCAAGGATATGTCATCATTTATTGATTTTAGAGAGAGAAAAGAAAGAGGAGAGACAGAGGGAGAGAAACACTGATGTGAGAGAGAAGAATTAATAGCTTGCCTTCCACATGTGCCTCAACTGTGGATCGAACCTGCAACCTTTTTGATGTATAGGATGATGTTCCAACCACCTGGGCCACCTGGGCAAGGAAATCCTGGTATTTAAGTTTTGATCTCATTCTTGATCATTCATCACTCTTTTGTGTTTTTGCAATGTTTCCCAGTTTTAACTGGACATCTTCCTTGAGCTATTTCCCAAGCCATCCAGTCTTTAGTATAAGTTTTGTTACTAAAACATAGCTCCTAGGTTTTGATACCCGATGGGAGACAACATTAATCCCAACTTTCAATCTCAACTTGACCAGATTTCAATGTTGGTATACTTTTCATATCCTCTTCCCTAAGTACATATGATTCTACAAATTGTACAAATGGTCAATTGGTGATAGCATATAGACAGAGGATAGAGCTTACAGTACTCCTTGAATTTGAAGGTACTTACCAGACTGGCCACCCTTTGCTAGCTCCTATCACTATAACCACTTAATTTCCAAATTCTTTCTTGTCTAATCAATTTTGCTTCAATTAATATACCATTTCCTATGAATTCCAAGATAAAATATATGTTAAAGTTCCAATTTGAGTGATATTTAAAAAAAACGGTAATGTTATCAGAAGGTTTAGCTCAATGGAAAGCATTTTGAATAAACAGGGCAGATGTAAAAAGGTATATAATACTTTATTTACATAAGAAAAACATGGGGCAAACAGATAATAATAAATAAAGAAATTAAAGAGAAATATAAAAATATTAAACAAGCTGAAGTGTATTATTTATAAAATAATAAGAAAAAAACATTGAAAAGGTAAACTGAAACAAAATTTTAAGAGGCCCATAAATTACTGAAATCTATAGCCTCTATTATTATCATTCATCTAGACTCTGGAAACCTTCCTACATTCTCTTATCAATTATAAAATTTCACTACCTAGAAAACTTTAGGCTTATGGTATAAGATTCCACCCTTTACTCTCTCCTTTATATTATAAATAAAACAATTAAATAATCATCCTAACATCTGGTTAACCACCATCCTTTACAAAACTTTGAATAAAAAAATGTATCTTAATTTTAAATAATGTAATATGCATAAATTCACTAAATTAAATGCATACTTTTTCATATCTATACTAATAAAAGGTCTGTGGCCATGATGCCATAACACTGTCATGACCAAATGAGCAATGGCTCTCATGGCAGGCAGGCAAGGTGCAAGCTACTAGCAGCAGAGGGCTATGAGCCACAGAGGACGGATTGGCCAGGTGAGGCAAGGGAAGCAAGCTACTTGTGCACGATTTCATGTGCACTGGGCCTCTAGTCAAATAATAATCTTAATCCCTCAAGCAAAAATTAGTATGTTCATTAACAGCCCTATCCAACTTCAGTTTCCATAATTCCTCTCACAAATCTCTTAGCATAGTTAGGATGATGTATTTTCCATTCATACATGTACCAAACTAATTCTCACCTTCATAGCTTTGGTCAAGAAGTTGTTTTGTTGTTGTTTGTTTGTGTGGTTTGTGTGTGTGTGTGTGTGTACGTGTGTGTGTGTGTTTTAAATTTTACTTTCGATATTTTATTTTTTAACATTCAATTATTTGTATGTTTGACCACACACATGGTGCTTAAATATAGAAGATATATTGATAATTATTATATTACCTCATCTAAACCAGAAATTCCTAAAGAATAAAAGATTCCACTCACTCTTGATTTGCTCATCGTATGCTGAAGTAAAAAGAGCACTGAAATTAGAGTATATGTATAAACATGTGTGAATATATATCTATTGCCTAAAAGTATACCGGTAAAGCTAATTTTGTGATTATAAAGGCCATGAAATTTACACAATAACACATGGTCTATCAGTGATATAAAACAGTGCTCAGGTTGGGAGCATGTGGGAGGCAGTCAATCAATGTGTCTCTCTCACATGTCTCTATCTCTCTCTCTCCTCCCTCCTGCTGCTTCCCTCCCTCCCTCCCACTTTCTCCAAAAAGAAAATGAAAAAATATCCTTGGGTAAGGATTAACCAAAAAAAGATATTGTGTTTGATTGAGTAGACTCAAGAAGAATATCATATAGAAAGATGTTAAAAAGATAGCAATATAATTAACATATAGCAAAATTTATATCCCCCTTGTAACTCCTAATTTTTATATCTGAGTTTAAGTAATTTAATTTTCCTTTATTCACCTCAATGAACAAAGTATTTGTGGAGTATTATTATGAGCAAATTACACTTCCTAATTCTTTATCTTTTCCAATGTGTTTTGCTATTATGTAAATCCCCTACTCAGTGTTCTTTTTCTAGTGATCTCTCATTTGACCTTGACAACCCCACAGTTTTGTATCTAAGATTATGTATTAATCTACATCTCCCTTCTGCTTTTCAAAACTAATTGTACAATTGCTTGGTTTCAAATCCATCCTAACCACATCTATGGAGCTAAGCAGAATAAATGGTGTCACAGGTTGTTTTTTCCAGAATGAAGATATCAAAACATAGTTAAGTGCACAAAAGGTTTACTGGGAAGTACACAGGTTATAGGAAAATGGAGGAATGAGAGCAAACCAACCACAAACCCTGGAGCAAAGTTTGTCTATCTGCAAGTCCCACACTGAGCAGAAATGGCCAGAGAAATTGCTCTGCCTTACTCAGGAATTGCTGGAGGGTGCCTAGAGAATAGTGTGACCTCAACTTGACACCAGAGGTGGACCCTAAAAGAAAACTAACAGTTGGAGTTGGCAGCTAACTGCATTCCTTGCATCTGAGCATCTATAAATGGTAACTAATACCATCCTTGTTTGCTTCAGTCCGAGTTTCATTCATCTAGCTCCAAGTCTTCTCCATTTAGCCTCAGTAAAATATTTTACTGAGGGGAAAAGACTCTATTTTATTTTTCCTGTCAATGAGGAGCATATGGCCTGAAACCTAAAAAGCACATAATAAATACCTGAAAAACATTATTAAATGGCTAAGTTTAGCTCTTCTTGCATTGCTGAGGTCATTAAGCAACAGCTGTAGTTCTAAGCCATCATTATTGCTTCTAAGGATCACTTTAAAAAGGATGAATTAAACATAAATTAAATTATTCTTAGCTTCTGGTAGCCCTAGTATCTGCCCTTATAAACACTTCTGATAAGTATCTCATACTTCTACCCCACATTAAAAGCCACTACTTCCCAAAAGGCTTAGTATTCAGGACAACTCCAATTTCTTTCATGAACCCCATTAGCGGCAGAAAACAGACTAATCTGAATTTGTATACTCCTCTCAATTCCACACTTTACATAATCAGTCCCTACCCAGTGAATGTTTCCTAGTATTTTCCCTTCCCCTACAAGTTCCCTTTCAGCATAGAACTTGCTTGACTTCAATTATTAAGGCCTTAGAGTTTTTAACAGTGCTAAGAATGGTCTACATATTTAAAACTATACCCATCTGAAATGAACTGCATTGGGGATGGGTCCCCAAAATGACTGTCAGAGAACAACAAATAGCAATTTTTAGAGAAGATATAAGCACACTGTTACAAAGCTTCCTGTTTAGAATTATAAGTTAAAACAAAATCCCAGAAGCTCATTGATAAGAAAGGTCTGTTTCCAGTATAAGGAAGAACTCTCACTTCACAAAACAATACAATTTTAAAAATTTAAAATGTTTACCCATAATTTTCTTTTTTAACACTTCACAATAAAATGAGGTGACTGACTCATTCTACATCTCCTGAGTGTGATATAAGATCAGCGTTCTCAATCAACCTTAGTATCATTTACTGTTAAAGAGGGCAAAAGTAGATTCAATATTTTGTGGTTTGCAAATGGAGCTGATTATACTTTCCTCTTCCTCCATATTTACCTGAACTTAAAGTAGGTACCAAAAAACCCTTCAAATATGATTAGGTACTTGGATTTAGAAAATCAGGGCCACCTGGTCCTCCTATGCAAGCTAAGCTCCACACAACTCCAGGGAATGACTTCCACATAGACTGTGATGTAAACGTACCCGTGCCCTGTGCAACGCAGGGGCCCTGAGGAAGGAGAATCTTTCTCTTTCCACTGCTACTCACATTCACAATGTGATACATCATCTCATTTTTCTATAATCAAAAGAAAACTAAACTTCACCAAAGAAGATACACATATAAAAATAAGCCATTGGGGAATTGCAAATTAAAGCATCAATAAGATACTATTGCACACCTATTAGACTCACCAAAATCCACAACACTAACAACAGCAAATGTCAGCGGGGATATGGAGGAATAGAAACTTTCATCCATTGCTGGGGGAATGCAAAACTATACAGCAACTTTATTTTTTTTTTTAAATATAGTTTATTGATTTTTTACAGAGAGGAAGGGAGAGGGATAGAGAACTAGAAACATCATAGGCCAGCTGCCTCCTGTACACCCCTTACCGGGGATGTGCCCACAACCAAGGTACATGCCCTTGACCGGAATCGAACCTGGGAACTTTCAGTCCACAGGCCTATGTTCTATCCACTGAGCCAAACTGGTTTCGGCGGTACAGCAACTTTAGAAGACATTTTGGCATTTAAACAAACAAACATGCTCTTACCATCTAATTCAGCATTCATGTTCCCTTGTCTTTCTTTGCTCATAATTGCCAAAACTTGGAAGTAACCAAGATATCCTACAATAGGTAGATGAATAAATAACCTGTAGTACTAAGAGGAGTTAGACAGGGTTAGGCAGACTGGGTAAGGGGGGGCGGGGGAGGGGAGAAGAAGAAGAAAGTGTAGACATAACTGCAGGGCTGAGAAAGGCCAAGCTCCAAACTGCAAGGATGTTTACCTTGCAGGAGCAAAATGTTATAGGATTACAGGGCAGGAGGAATAGGGAAACTGAGACAGAAAAGTTAAAACAAGGCCAAACAGTGTGGGCAATTTACAGCCAGCTTGTAATTAACAAAACCTATTATCTTCCTTAGTCAAGGACACAGAGCAAATGGTTAAAAAACCTCCCTAATGAGAGAAAGGAAAAAAAAAAAAATGTCGTTTTACTCCTTAAGCAGAGAATCCAACAATGCCAAGGATGCCAGGTGCTTTTCATGAATTCTGGGAAAGCCACAGCAAAGTAAAAAGGAACCTTGAGGATTAATCTGTACCAAAATAGTCAGCAGAGGAATTTTGAAGTCTATGGACAGGAGGGTGTATGATGCCTTTGACCCCACCCAACTCGCTCTTCAGATTAGCCAAGAACCTGTCCATGCTTCCTGAGCCATGGAAGTTTGCTTGCTTTGCTTTTGCTTTTTCAATAAAGGTGTATGTTTAATTGCTTTGATGAACTGGCTTTTCACAAGGCAGGAAGGGTCTCATCTAAATGCATTTATATGAGAAGACAAGGATAGAGGTTGGGGACAGCCCTCTCCCACTGACTCAGGGGCTGTTCTGTCTGGTAACAACTCTCTGGTGTCAGTGACAGGTGCCTGTAACAGTAGCAATGAAATACAATTTAGTGCTAAAAATATGAGCTATTAAGCCATAAAAGGGCATGGAGGAAATTTAGATACATATTACTAAGTGAAAGATGTCAATCTGAGAAGGATACAAACTAAATATATGATTCCAACTATATGACATTCTGGAAAAGGAAAATCTGTGGAAACAGTAAAAGAATTGTTGTTTGCTAAGAGATAGGGGGAGGGAGGGATGAATATGAAGAGCAACAGAGGACTTTTAAGGCAATAAACCTATTCTATATGATACTCTCTAATGGTAGATACATGTCATTATGTATTTGTCACAACTCATAGACTGTACAAGTCAGGAGTAGACCCTAATGTAAACTCTGGATTTTTGGGAGATAATGATGGATCATAAAGTATAGAAAATGCACCACTGCAGGAAAGGTTGTGCATGTGTGGGGACAGGGAATACTTGAGAACTCTGTACTTTCCACTAATTTTGCTATGAACCTGAAAGGGCTCTAAAAAATAATGTTTATCTATAACAGTAAAAGTGTAATATGCTAATTAGACCAGACATCCTTTTAGATGACCTGCTGGATGAAGCAGTGCAGCGGGAGCCAACCCCCTTGCAAGAATTTTGTGCATCAGGCCTCCAGTTAACTATAAAAAAGAGAACTGATTATGTGAACTATGATACAAAATAGAGGTTCCTGAAAGCAATATTTCCATATTTATATTATAAATAACTCAGGTATAATCTTTTTATCCACAATGAATTTTTTTTTTATGTAAGTAAATATGATTTCTGATAGTTTCTTTTTATCAGAAAAAAAAGGAATAATTACCTAACATTCTGACACTTAAATAGCACTATAAAAATCTTGACAATGCTCTCATGTATTTGCCATGCAAAAGTATTATAATTAAAGAAACTAGAAATACCCATCAGAAAGGATATATGCACCCCCATGTTCATAGCAGTACATTTTACCATAGCTAAGATTTGGAAACACCATAAGTGCCCATGAGCAGATAAGTGGATTAAAAAACTGTGGTAAGTTTACAAAATGGAATACTAAAAGGAAGAATTCTTACTATTTGCAACAGCATGGATAGAACTGGAAAGCATTATGCTAAGTGAAATAAGCCAGTCATACAAAAATAAATGTCACATGATCTCACTCATTTGTGGAATACAATGAACAACATAAACTGATTAACAAAAATAGATTCAGAGACAGAAAAGCATCGATTTGACAGTCAAACCTCATAGGAAAGGTAGTGGAGGGTGGGGGTAAGGAGGAGAGATCAACCAAAGGTCTTGTATGCATGCATATAAGCATAATCAATGGACACAGACAACAGAGGGGTGATGACATGCATGGGGGGAGGGGCAATGGGGGAATAAGTACACATATGTAATACCTTAATCAATAAAGAAAAAAAATTAAAAAGAAAAACATGAATGAATAGCTGATTGGTATATACAAAAAAAAAGCTAGGTTATATTTTTGAGCCTTTAATAAAAAAATTACTGTATATTATAGTGAAATACCAAAAGTTCATTGGGTTTAAAAAATAAATCTATAAACCTTCAGTAAAATATGTTTAGTAATAATTAATGGAAAGGATTCACAGAAGAATTATATTTGAGAAAATCTTATTTTGTTTTATAAAAACATGGCAAAATTTTAGTAATGAGAAAAATGAATCTTTGGAAGGAAAAAAATCAATAAAACATGCTAGAATTAAACCAAATCAACAGTTCTAAAGAAAGTCTTACCTTAGTATAGGCAACTGCCATATTAGATTATATCTGGTATTTCCAGGAACTATGCAATGCCATAAAGGAATACAAGATGTAAACACTCGCTGTTTAAGAAGTGGTGCCAAGTAAGAGATCCCTTCCTCAGAAATTGGACTGGATTGCTCTGTTGATCCCTTTCCTATTTTGCTGATGACTAGGAAGAACATATGCACTCTCTCCAGAAGTATCAAGACAAAGGGCGTAGTGGTTCCTGATCAACACTCCTTCTAACCTCTTTCATTCTTTCTGTTCCTTCCTAACAAAATATGACTAAACCAGCTTAAGTGTCAGATAAGAGAGTGTGGGTGGGTGGAAAGAGAACCACTAAGCTGCCTCAGAGATAAATATATGGCAAATTGCTTCCTCCCACACCCTTCTGAACTTCTTTCCTTTTGGCTCCAATGGGTGTGACTTTTTCTCATACAATATCCCTTCTAAAATTCATGGTTGCAATTTAGGAAATAAGTAAAAAGAGACTATCCAAGCTAACAAAGAACAGATAAAAAAGAAAATCTAAAAGTCTAGCCCAGTCTACTAAAAAATTAGAATGAAATTTTAGGTCAAAGTCCCAGTGAGTAACTGCTTTGTTTGCTATTACTCCTTGTACATATCTTCTCCTCGGTATCCTTTGAGGAAAAGTGTTGATTATGCCAAAGCAGATTTCAAATAATCTTGGATGTCAGCAAAATCAATAATAATCTAGATTTAGCTTCTATATTTCCCTGAAAGCCATTATAATAATACACAAGTTTCCTTAAAATATAGAATTATGGTGGTCATATTACCACCATAATTCTATATTTATGTCAGACTATTCTATAAGAGGTGCAACCATCATTTGACCAATAACTGTAAGTCATATATGAAAATAATATTTCTAGTGATTATTTCAGATCCTTAATTTTTTTTCCATTCTGAACAAGTTTTTCAGAGTCCTTCCTCTTAGCTCCTTCTTTTTGGTTCTATATCTCATTTAAAGTTTATTCTTGCATCATAAACTCTGGTGTTTCTATGAACTCTGGCTTTGATGCACAACATTTATTGAGTGAATGCAACTTGAACTCACTCCTCTGGCTCTTTCCATGAATATAAGAAGTTATAAACCCTTTATACAAAACCCTTCATCCCAAAATAGAAGCAGATTTAACCATTGAACACTTTTACTAAACATTAAAACTTGAATTCTGTTCTTGACTAATCCTTTTTCATTACTTTAATAATGTCATCTTTTTGTAAAATGAGCTCCTAATATTCAATGGCAATCTTTTCTCACCTCCTCCCTTTTACCTACTCCCTAACTCAAAGTTCTTGGATCCTAGGTTCTCTCTTAAGCATTGTAGGGTATCAATTATCTCAGTATAGTTTTTAATAAAGACTGGATATATGAGCAATAAAAACAGTTAAAGAATAAGTGAGCTGAAGAGGGGAGTACTAATAAAACTAGCAGAAGATGAATCAACAATTTTATACAAAGTATTTGGAGATAAATATTATAATTAAAATTCATTTCAATTACTTTAAGAAATTAAGCTGAAGATAACTTCTATAATGTTCTATTAATGATAGATATAAACAATGAAAAAGCATTTATTTATATTTTATAAATATTTATAAAATATAAATAAATAGTTGTTAATAAAAATGACAATAATAATGTTAGCATCAATAACACCAATGAACTTTAGAAATTTCTCAAAATAATTAATATATTTTACCAAAATATTCATAACATTCAAAACACTTCTAAATCCCAATATATAATGATATATTCTATATAACTGCATAGATATTATATAATATCCTATCTAATAAAGATGAAATATGCTAATTAACCCTCAAGCTGTCCAAAGATGGCACCACCCACAGCCAATAAGGAGGAAATATGCTAATTGTCCCGCCATCAAAGATGCTCCTAGCCTAGCCAGTAAAGAGGGAATATGCTAATTGACTGCCACACCCTCAAAGAAGGTGGTATCCACAGCCACAAAATGGCTGAGCCCAGTCCCCTCAGTCCTGCCAGGGCAGCAGGCACACGGCAAGGCCATTCTGTGACCTGCCTCCAGAGTCCCCCATTCCCGCAAGCCCTCCAGCCACCAAGGGCTGGCCTGAGGTGCAGGCAAGCCTTGAATGGTGGCTGCCCAGCTGCCCAGGGCTGCCTGAGGCTCAGGTAACCAGGGCTGGCCGAGGATTGTGCTGCCAGCAGTGGCAGCAGCAGAAGTGTGAATAGGTGTCGCCTTCCCCTGATCACCAATCACCTTCTGCCCCTGTGAGAGGAGGCAGGCCAGATTGAAGGATTCACCTCCAGTGCATAAATTTTTATGCAGCAAGCCTCTAGTAATCTTTATAATATGAATATTTTACTCCTGTTGATGCCCATAATAGTCACTTGCCATAACATAACCTACATTTATGTATATGGATATATGTAATATATGGATATGTGTGTATGTATATATACACATCTTTGTATATGAGTCTTTCTAAATTGGTTATCATCAATATCCAAATTGGTTATAATATTCAGTGAAAGACTCTTCTGTTTAAAGCATATAAAAAGCAAGTGTCATGCCTAAAATAAATAAGTTTATATTCTACATAGAGGGCCAAAAGACACTTCACATGAACTTTATAGTTTAATAAAGCATACTATCATCTGGGTCACATTAATGTAGTTAGCACTGAGTGCTCATGAGGGAAAAGTTTTGAGTAGGATGCATTCGCCTTTTAAAACTATGTTTTTATTAAATGAATAATTTGTGAGATTTAAGGGCTTGAGGATATCTCTCTGCTATATTTAGAACACATGTCCTCAATTACATTAAATCAGACTAATGACAGCCTGGACCTTTTGATAGACCCTCCCAATAATGTTAGTATAATAAAAATATTTGTAGCTCAGGCCATTTAGGAAAAGTTCACATCTAAACAAGTTTATCACACAGTTGCTTTACAAATTATGAAAAGTTCATTTTTGTTAATTATACTACAATATTGTCTTCATTTCTACTATTACCTAATGTCCAATTCAAAACCAAAAGCATAAACTCTGGTGTCAGGAGATCTGAAGATAAGTCCCAGCAATGTTATTTAATTGTGTAGCTTTGGTAAATTAACAAACTCCTCTTAGACTTAATTTTCCTGTTTATAAAAATGAGATAAAAAAATACCAACCTTACAGTATTGTGGAAAATAAATTACATATCACAGGAAATATATCTAGCGCGGTGCCTGGTACACAGCAAGCATTCAATAAATATGTTTCTATTTCCACTGTGTCCTCAAAGCAGTACATAATTTAGAATCAAATAGTGAATTAATATTATGCGGAATTATAAGCCTTTAATAAACTAAATATTTATATTTTAAACTACTAAGAAGTAATTTTATACTACTATTAACATCTACTTATAATTCACAAGAGAAATACATACACAAAGCATACATTATAAAATGGCTGTGTTAAGTATAATTAATATATCACAAAATTACTTTTGTACTACATTATTATATGACTTTTCTCTTATCAAGAAAATCACAAGAAGAATATTAACAATATGATACAATATATTTTCCTTAAAATGTTACAAAAATTATACTATCTTCAATAAAAATATTTAAAAGAAAAGTAATAAATTCATTCAACTTACATGTTTCCTTCGTGCAGGCTTTCTTGTTTTAATTGTTTCAGGCTTAATAAGATCCTTAAAAATCTTATCTTCATAGCTTTTGTGTTTGTCAGCCCATTTTTTTTTACATTCTCTAATAAATTTTTCTTTACGTTTTCTATACAAAGACACAAGGCTGAATAATAAAGGGGGAAAGTAATCATTTAATATTTTAACCAAAATAAAGAGAATGAAAATACATCTTAGAAAACATGGTGGTAAATTTAATGTAATGTTTATTTTAATAATACATTAAACTATTTAGGAACTAAGATTTTCCACCAACATTTATTATGAGATAAATGAGTGATGAGAAATCTGTAGTGATTTGAATCCATAAACAATTATATCCTACTCTGCATTTTATGATCTAACTAGAGGCCCAATACATGAAATTCATACAAGAGTACGCCCTCTCAGCTGCATCTGCCTAGGCCCTCACAGCCCCTAATGCCTTGCAGCCCCATCCCCCACCACTGATCTTTCCAGAAGGTCCTCTGGAAGGTCTTTCTGAAAGTTTGTTCTGCCATCTGATCTAATTAGCATATTAGCTCTTTATTATATAGGATGGCAGAAAGAACATGGCTAAATTATCCAGAAAAATATAAATTAACCTATCTTTATTTTTTCCAATGAAGAAGTTATTTTCATTTCCATTTAGGAGAATTACTGTAGAGTAATAGTATTCTATAGAATATAATGTAAGCCACAAAATAATTTTAAATTTTCTATAAGTCCCACTTTAAAAAGTTGAAAGAAATAAGTGAGGCTAACTTTAATCTTATGGTTTATGTAAATATTACCTGATAAATTGATTAAGCAAACTAATATCATAATAAGTAGTGAAGATTTTTAATGTGATAAACTTCCAGCCTTTTGCAAAAATGTTTTCTCTGATCCTAAAAGAGTTCTTCTTAGCTGTCTTTTCTCCTGGTTCTCTTTGGTCAACTTCAAGATAGTTTACAGTTCTCTTAACTATCCTATCTAATAAAGAGGAAATATGCTAATTGACCATCAAATCCTCACAAAGCTGGCAGGACCCACAGCCAATGAGGAGGGATTATGCTAATTGACTGTCAGACCCTCAAAGGTGGTGGTGCCCATAGCCACAAGATGGTGGCGCCCAGTCCTCTCAGCTCCACCAGGGACTGGGCACCAGGAACTGAGTCCCCTAATCCCCTCAGCTCCCCCAGCTGCCTAGGACCAGCCTGAGGCACAGGCAAGCCTCGGATAATGGCTGCCCAGGCACCCAGGGCCAGCCCGAAGCTCAGGTAACCAGGGCCGGCCAAGGCTTGCAATGCTGGCAGTGACAACAGCAGAGGTGTGATGGGGGCATTGCCTTTTCTGATGGCCAGTTTGCCCCCCACCCCTGAGGGCTCCTAGAGTGTGAGAGGGGGCAGGCCGGGCTGAGGGACCCCCACTCCACTACATGAATTTCCATGCACTGGGCCTCTAGTGTATAATATAATTATACTTGTTCTCTACTTGCTGAGAGCACTGGTGATCAGCACTCTACTATTTTCTACCTTTTGAACTTGGTGAGAGCTTCTACCCTACAAGTAAGGGCTGAGAAGAGGAGGAGAGCCCAAGACCTCTAAGCTACTCTTGCCTACATTAGATTTTCTAAGATATTTTTCAATTTACTTTTTTAAAGGATCGGATATAGAGAAATTTCTCAAAATATTTTTGAAAACCGTAGAGAAATCAGCTGGCAATTAGTGGAGGCTAATAACAGTTGTGATGTCAAAGGTTTCAAAGAGCTTAACAGAGAAATCAGAAAAAAAAAAATAGTCAAAGAGAGCACTGCTACAGCTACTATCACCCCACGGGTGGCTGCACCTGGCCAAGGGTGTGCACGCTAAGAAGCAGTATCACAGGCTGCTCAGTGTGGGGGGAAATAGACTTCACTAAAATAGTCCACCTAGTCATTAAATAAATTAACAAGCAAAAAACGAGTCCTGGGTGAAGAGATCAGTATCCAGAGTTGTTACAATATGCTATCTAAACTGTCCAGTTTTCAACAAAAAAAGATGACAGGCAAAGAAAAAGTGTAAACTAGACAGATAAAAAGAGCAGGCTTTTGGAACTGCTTTTGAAAGGGCACAGATGACAGACAAAACAGATAAAGGCTTCAAAGTAGATATTATAAATATAATTAAAGGAAATAAACCTTAAATAAGTAAAGAGAGGTATAATAATTATGTCTTCTCAAATACAGATTATCCAAGTACACAGAAATTACTAAATAAGAACCAAATGAAAATTCTGCGATTAAAAAGTATATTAACTAAAAATGTTTGAGTAAGTAATTCAACAGCAGATTTTAATTGGTAGAAAGAAATCAGAAATTTTGAAAAGGTTGATAAAAAGTATGCTGACAGAGAGAAAAATATTGAAGACAACTTATTAGACCCACAAGGAAATGTGAAGTATCATTAAGTCCACCAACACAGGAATAATGAAAGTAACAGATAAAATAAGAGAGAAGAAAATAAATATTTTAGAACTAATGTCTAAAACTGACTGAAATCTAAAGAAAACATTAATCTATAAATCTAAGGGCTCAACAAATTATAAAAAGTATAAGTGCAAAGATCCATATCCAGACCTCTCATAGTAAAAACTATTAAAATCCAAAAACAAAGAAAGGAAATTTTGAAAAGAGCAAGAGAAAAATGACTAGTTCTTAGTTATTCTATTAAATATGATAATCAGATCCAATTATTAAAGCTCCAGTTCAGGCATGATCTCCTAAAAGTACTCTCTGACATTTCATAAGTAATGTTAATTACATCTACATCCAGTCTACTCCAAGAAAATGATTCATTATATTGAGACTTTCTGATTTTGTTTAATAAACTGTCCTCTGAAGTAGGCAGTCAAAATTCATAGGTCACAGACACAAAGGTGGCTGTTAGAGTAGCTTAAATGCAAGTGCCACGTGTTGCATGTGATTTGTTTTGAACTATATATTTCAAGGAGACTTGTTTCTGGAATGGTAACAAAGGCTGAAGAGAGTCAGTACTGTCCTCATCTGAAAGAGAAGGCAGAAGGAGTGATCCTGCCATGAGAGCTTAAATCACCAGGGCATGGTCCCCAGGAAACAAGACTATTATTACATTTGCTGAATTCTGTTTATGGATGTTTGTGCTGCTCCTGCCCCAAGTGCAGGAAGAACCACACAAGGTTAGAATGAGTCTATTCACCTCTGTATGCCATTAGTTTGCTAATGAATCTAATGAAGACAAGAAGATGGCACTAAAGCTTGTTTGTGTATCTATGAAGCTCACTCATTTTAAACGAAAACAATCATACGAAATATTCTGCTTCAAAAATGAAAAACTAGTTTCTAAAAAGACTAAGGCATGTCTATTTTTTTTTAATTCTGAGTTTCAAAAAAATCAAAGCGTTCTGTAAAGTGTTAGTAAAATTAAAATTATTCTGTGTAAACTTAAAAAAAATAAATGATTCAGTCTAATTCTGACAAGTAGAGGCATTATTAAACTCAGAAAGGTATTATAAGACCAGATACAATTTATTTTATTTGTTAAATTATTAAATTGCTTACACAATCATAAAATATTTTCAGTCATTTAATAATATTTCAACAAAGATTATATTTTTGTTTAGCAAATAGTAGAGGAAAGCACATCTGTGTTCCAAAAGAGTATTAAACTTAATTTTAAAGCTGCAAATTTTAGATAACACTGGCTTGAATCTGCACCTTATCTTTACAGATTATGATTAACGACCCAAACCATATGCAAAGATAGATTTTATTTTAAATTATTTATATCTGGCAAATTCACCTTACTCAAATATTTTCATAGGAATGTTTATCTAAATATATCATTTAAAATAGATTTACTTTAGCCGAAACCGGTTTGGCTCAGTGGATAGAGCATCGGCCTGCGGTCTGAAAGGTCCCAGGTTCGAATCCGGTCTAGGGCATGTACCTTGGTTGCGGGCACATCCCCAGTACGGGGTGTGGAAGAGGCAACTGATCGATGATTCTCTCTCATCGATGTTTCTAACTCTCTATCCCTCTCTCTTCCTGTCTGTAAAAAAACAATAAAATATATATTTTTTAAAAAGTTTAAAATAGATTTACTTTGAAAGAAATGTGTGCTACTTCTATTTCGATATACTTAATTTCTTAGGTAGGAATTAACTTAATCTTTATTATATATAAATAATGTAGTCACTATTGAACAAGATCAGCATTCAAAATTACATAATTTACTATAAAAATAATAGATATTATAATATCCTTTTCATAATTCCAAAATAAGGACTCAAAATGTACACTGCATGTAACAGTCAATTACCATCCAAATAAAAGATGTATTACTGAAAAGTTGCCTCTAATGCTTTTATATTATAAAATCACATTGGGTACATTATAAAATTCTAATAAAGAAAATCTTTTATGTGAATAATTTGAAATGAGGCTAGTAATATCCTGCATCATATACATTTTGATATTCCTATGTTGAGTATTATTTGATAATTCATATCCATTTAAAAACTAGTAGAGATTTAATAGTATATATATAAAAAAGAATGCATTCATAGATGTTAATGTTCAAAGATTTTGTCTTAGAATCAACTATGACCTATGTATTCTTTACCCTTTCAGGGGACCTTCAAGTTAGTAAATCTTTTATTGATGTATGTATGTATGTATGTATCTTTATTGTTGTTTTTTTTTTAAATGTTGTAAACATCTTTTTTTTTTTTAATATATTTTATTGATTTTGTACAGAGAGGAAGGGAGAGAGATAGAGAGTTAGAAACATCGATGAGAGAGAGTCATTGATCAGCTGCCTCTTGCACACCCCATCTGGGGATATGCCTGCAACCAAGGTACATGCCCTTGACCGGAATCGAACCCGGGTCCCTTCAGTCCCCAAGCCGACGCTCTATCCATTGAGCCAAACCGGTTTCGGCTGTATCTTTATTGTTGAAAATAATACAGATGTACCTTTTGTTCCTCTTTGACATCTTCTAGCCTCCCCACCCTGCCCCAGGCCTTCACTATACTAGTCTATTGTCTGTGTCCATGGGTTATGCATATATGCATATAAGTTCTTTGATTAATCACTCCCCACCCAACTTCCCACCCCCACCTTCCCTCTGAGATTCATCAGTCTGTTCCATGTTTCTATGTATCTGGAACTATTTTGTTCATAAGTTTATTTTTTTTTCTTCAGGTTCCACATATGAGTAAGATCATATGATACTTGTCTTTCTCTTACTGACTTATTTTGCTTAGCACAATAATCTCCAGGTCATAAATCTTGTTTGTTCTCTTTTCCTCCTAGTAAGTTGCCCTTAAATTCGACGAACCAACTGGTAGCTCAGTTGCAACCTAGTCTAATTCCCTAGATTATAATCAACATCTTTTTCTTTCACAGGGAGACTTAGTTGCAAACATTTGTCATGATTCCAGGATATTCATATATCAAATAATTACGGGGCAATTAACAATATGTATAGATTTCAAAGTTAGTTATTATATCGTAAGTTACCTACAACAAATTTCTGTAGTTTTATTTATAATTATCCACTTTTATCCTTCATATAAATTTTATAGTTCAAGAAAATTGACATTTTTCTAGCAACCTAAAAATTAGGAGGAAAAGTTTTTCTTGCTTTCTTGAGCACTGCTCCAAGCAAAGTTTAAATTCTACTCAAAAACTAGTAACATACATAACAAAACCAGCAACAAAATTATCCATCACATCAAAATTCAATTAAAATAGAAATTTTATCCTTGTATTTTGCATAGTCTTCTATGTCACGATCTAAAACTTTTTCCATAAAGAGCCAGAGAGTAAATATTTTAGATTCTTGCAGTATATATTTGGTTGTGTTGCACACTCTTCTATATATTTAAAATTCTTAAAAAATATAAAAAAGCATTCTTCTTTTGTAACAAGCCATGTTGGATTGTGCCCACAAGCATCCTTGATCTATACCATATTCTGAAACATTCGTATGTGAATGACCGTGTGCGCGCACACGTACACACACACACACACACACACACACACAAACATTTTTTTCTCCCATGCTTCCTTATAGACATTTGGAGAAGAATAGAAAACAAGTGCATGTATACATATTTGGATATAGATTTATACATGTACAAACTTAATTGTGAATTAAATTTAAAATAAGAAATTTGTAACTTACAAAAATATTCTAGAGGTCCTAGAAAACATATTAGTCTTGCCTATTATAATTATACAAATGGCCTGCTGCATAGATTTGTGCACCAGAGGGATCCCTCAGTATAGCCTGTGGGGATGGGGCTATCGGCAATCCAAAGCCACCTGCTGCTCCTGCATGCCACTCCTGCTCATCCTGGCCCTGCTGTGACTGCCACTGCTGCTGCTTGGTAGGCTAGCTGCCCTCTGCTGTGGTCTCTGGGCTGCAGCGGCCAGCCATGATCCCTGCATCTGGTGCCTGTAGATCAGCTGAGTGGCACTCCAGCTGGAAGAACACAGTGACCACCAGGGGGCAGTTTCTGCATTGAGCGTCTGCCCCCTGGTGGACAGTGTGCATCACAGCGACTGGTCATTAGGTCACTTAGGCTTTTATATATAGATAGATGGCTATGCAAACCAAAATGAATTTAAAGTGCATTTAGTGAAGCTGCATAGTACCTGAAGACCCTGCCATTCTGCCTGCCTGTATTAATATATTGTTATCTCAAATATATGGCTGACTTAAGGGAACAGATACTTCCTTTTTCATTTCCCTAAGACATTGTCATATAACTTGGCATCAGCCTATTTAATGCTTTCTCCCTGAATTTACACTTTTTTTTTTTTTTTTTTTTAGAAATGACCCAAAAGCCCAAGGACAATTGCAGCAGAATGACAGGTGTCATAAGTTAGTAAATGGATGCTCCCTAAGCAAACTCTTTCTCTGTGGAGTAATGGTTCTGCATTGCCTCTCATTGCTACTTATTTCTCAAGTCCAATTATTGTGGCTTCCTGAATATTCTGTGTGCTTCCAGAATAAACTTCCAACAAACTACATTATTCCCTCAGTCATTTAGATTTAGCTTCTATTGTTTGCAGATAAGAACTCTAGATGCAACATAACCTATAATTTTCCAAATTATTACGCAGGAAAGATAAGAAAAGTACTTGCTTTAATTATTTTATGAAAGGAATTTTAACTAATGAGCTATTCATCAACATGCAACCAGAAAACTACAGCAAGCATATTATAATCTCTCTATCTGACACTGATGCTACCTATTAGGCCTACTATTAGATATATAAATACTAGAGGCACGGTGCACAAAATTTGTGCACGGGGGTGTGTGTGTGTCCCTCAGCCCTACCTGCACCCTCCCCAATCTGGGAATTATCCAGGGATGTTCCAACTGCCCTAAACAGGCAGTCAGACATTCCTCTCACAATCCAGGACTGCTGGCTCCCAACTGCTCGCCTACCTGCATTCCTGATTGCTCCTAACTGCTTCTACATGCCAGCCTGATCAGCCCCTAAACATTCCCCTGCCAGCCTGATTGATGCCTAACTGCTCCCCTACCAGCCTGTTTGCCCCTAACTGCCCTCCCCTACAGTCCTGGCCACCCCCAACTGCCCTCCCTTGCAGGCCTAGTCCCTCCCAACTACCCTCCCCTGCTCACCTGATTGCCCACAACTGTCCTCCCTTGAAGGCCTGCTCCCTCTCAACTGCCCTCCCCTGCTGGCCATCTTGTGGCTGACATCTTGGATCCACATGGGGGCAGCCATCTTATATGTTGGGGTGATGGTCAATCTGCATATTACTCTTTTATTAGATAGGATAGAGGCCTGGTGCATGGGTGGGGGCTAGCTGGTTTGTCCTGAAGGGTGTCCTGGATCAGGGTGGGAGTTCCCTTAAAGCCTGTGGTGGTTTGCAGGCCAGCCAAGCCCCCCAGCGACCCAAGCGGAGGCCCTGGTATCTGGGATTTATTTATCTTCTATAATTGAAACTTTGTAGTTTGAGTAGAGCCAAGCCTCCTGCTTGCTCCATGGCTGCAGCCATTTTTGTTGGGATTTATTTATCTGCTATAATTGAAACTTTGTAGTCTTGAGTGAAGACCTAGGCCAGCCAGGGTGTGTGGAAAGCTTGGCTTCCTCCTTCACCGAGGGCAACTCAAGCCTCCTGCTCTTTCCAGCTCTGTGGCTGCGGCCATTTTTGTTGAAATTTATTTATCTTTTGTAATTGAAACTTTGTGTCCTTGAGTGGAGGCCTAGACTGGCCAGGGTGTGCTGAAAGCTTGGCTTCCTCCATTACCAAGGAAACCTCAGCCTCTTGCTCACTTCATGGCCACAGCCATCTTGGTTGGGTTAATTTGTATACTCACTCCGGGTGTGGCTTGTGGGTGTAGTGGGGTGGTAGTTAATTTGCATATTACTCTTTTATTAGATGGGATAAAGAGTTTGGGGAGATATTCAACTACTAAAATAAATGCCTTAGTTTTCTTCATATTATATTTGTGTTAAATAAGTAAATGTAGTACTTTCTCTTTTTTTCATCTACCTTTTTTTTTATTATTAATCCTCAGTCTGTCTCTTATAGTACCTATGAAATAATTATATCTATCTCACATGAGGATTGAGTGAGCTAATTATATTTAACATTTTAAACATGAAAAAAGTATATTGCAATAAAAATGATTTAGTAACAGTAAAGACATATTATTTTTGTAAAGTCATATACAAAGCTACTGTACCATTATATAAAATGTTATATTATACTAGAGGCCCAGCGCACACAAAATCATGTGCTGGTAGGGTTCCTAGGCCTAGCCTGTGACTGGGCCCTCTTCCACCCTCTTGCCAGTCCCCAGTACTGCCCAACACCTGCAACCCACCCTGTTCGCCATGTGGTGATTGATCGGAGCCCACGGGCTGGGGGGAGGGATCAAGAGGTCTGCCTTCTGCCTGTTTGCCAGTCCCCAGTCCTGCCCCGCCACTACCCATATTGGTTCCCTGTGGTTCCCTGTTCACCATCCAGCAGTGATTGGGGCCTGTGGGCTGGGACGGGGGCAAGAGGCCATTCTGCCTGCTTGCCAGTCCCCAGTTCTGCCCCACCGTCACCCACCCGGGTTCCCTGTTCACTCTCCAGCAGTGAGAGCCTGTAGGCCAGAGGGAGGGACTGAGAGGTGGTCAATGCACCTCACAGTGACTGGTCGAGTGGTTGTTCTGGTCGTTATACCATTATGGTTACTGGGCTTTTATTATATAAGATACTATTATATATAGAAAATAGTAATTCCACTAGGGTGTTTCTGGTTGATAGTAGTTGATGTATAATGATTGTAAAACTACTTTAATCATTAGGATTAACATGTTAATTACCATGTCAATCACCAGTGACTGACACTATTCTTTCTGGAAAGGAAGACAAATCAGACTTGACGCTTAACTTGTTAAGATAATAAGTAAAATTATTTGCAATGTTGGCAATCAGAATTTACATGGTATAAGAAGGGAAATATAACATGGAAATAAGGGTAAGCAGTGAGGAACCCTTGGTGTTGGATTAGCATTGGAGGTATCAGTATGAATTCACAAGGAAGAAAATAATAATCCATTTTCTACTCAGTCTAGTGAAATGACCTATGAATCATGACACCCCATAAGCAAGGAACACATCTAGTTCCATGATTTTGGTTTCCAAATACCATTCCCTAGTATACAGCATAGGGATCTTTGGAAAATAACTGATTCCAGGGCTGTGGAAAAGAGAGAATACAATTTGGGATATGGCAAACCTGACATTTGCATTTTTAACATACACAGTTTCATCTCTTTATGTGTGACTACAAATGTCCTAAACATAAATAAATAGCTGTCTCATATTGGACAAATAACCTACATTCTCAACCAAGTTAAATTCTTAATATTTCATCAACAAAACAGAAAATATAGACAAACTTAAAAGTTCCAAGGTATTAAATAATGTAAAATGTACGAAAGTATCTAATATGGTACTTGGCATATACCACACATTCAATATTTGTTTCCTAAGTTTTTCCATTCTTTTGTATTTTTTATATCACATTGACCCAAACAATAATCCTCCCTATTACCTCAATAGCTGCCCTTACTTACGTTTATAAAGCTGCCAATCTAGCACAACACTTCATTCTAAAAGTAAGAGTACCTTCCTCAGACCCCCATATCAAAATACTATGACTTTAAAAATGATAACAGTAATCATAATAATTTTCTAAAGTCAGGCAGTATATAAAATTTAAAAGCTCTATATAAAATGTCAAGCAGTTTAAGTGAACAAATTTCAAGCAAGGTGCAAAACACTGGGGCATGAGAGACATTTCTCATAGCTAGAAATAGATAGATGAGAACACTGATTGATTGGACCTTTAGGAATCACAGGCACCTTTCAGGGTAGCTTTGTATTTTTCCAAGCTCTTTCTGGTTTTGCTTTCCCAAAGATGAATCCAAAAATGCTTTTCTGGTTCTAGCTTCCATAATCTCTCCAATTATTTATGTATCATCTATTAAGCAAATATTTTTGAGCACCTACCATGTATCAAGCATTATGGTATATGCTAGAGATATGGAGTGTGCAGTACATCTGGAGATGTAATTATACAGACATCTGCAACACAGTATGGTAAGTGCTTGTGATAATAAAAGCATGTGATGACCATTGCATGGGCAAATATCCTAGTCATTTGCCCCTAGCAAACTGGGAGTAATTGAAGGATTTCTAAGTTGATCAGTGCAATTACTCAGTGCATGTTATGGTAAATATAATTGGAAAAGAGAAAGAAATACAAAGAAATATTTTCCATGGATTCTAATAATGCAGAGAGCACAACAAGGCTTGGGGTAGGGTAGGGATTGGGAAGAGGGAGGTAAAGGGGGGCAGAAACTAGAGAACATCTGTAATATTATCAACAATAAAATAAAATATTTTAAAAGACTGAAGAGATCTTACTACTATTATCTTTACAATATCATATGAGGTAAAAAAACATAAATATAAGTATATAACATTAATATAAAAATAATAGCTAATAAGAATGAAATATCCCTATTTGCCAGGTGTTATGTGCTTTATATGCATCTCACTTCCCACAAGCAAACTGCTATTAGCCCCTGCTCTCTACCATTTAACATATCAGGAACTCATACTCTGAGTAGTTAACTAATATGCCTAATGGAACAGCATTTTAAAGTGAGAAATAATTCAAATTTGTCTGTCTTGAACCACTCTGATATATTTTTACTAGTGGCCCAGTGCACAGATTCATGCATGTTGAAAGCAAATTAATCAGACGAAATATTTTAATATCACTATTTATTCTTTCTTTATAATAGAAGTGTCAACCAAATTCAGGATCCACAATGACAGATCAAAACATGTGTGTGCAATTGGTGCCAGCAAGAACTTTATATGCATCACACATGTCAACTTAACCTTTTATAGATATAGAATAAACTTGCTTCATTAGACCTGCTTTCTGATGTAACTAAACTTTTTCAAGCCCAATGAAGCACCCTAACTTCTCTCACAGTGGTAAATATCAACACGAAGCAGATTATTATTGTAGATAATGCAGTTAGAACAAAGGGGAAATATTTAACTGCAGCAGTGTTTGACTATATTCTGTGCAGTGAGAAAAACTAAAGTCATTTTCAGGGTCCACCATTTCTTACTTCTTTTCAGTAGGGTCAAGTTTCTAAGCTTTCTAAATCTAATGAAAAGAAAATAGGATTCCACTGAGTCTCCTTTCTATCTACTCCAGGACTTATGTGAGGACCAAATGAGATGAGGCATGGGAAAAGGCTTCACAGACATTTGGTTAAAGTGTGAAATGTTTACACCTGGCTATAAAGCAAATCGTGTTCCTGGGCTGAAGATACTGCAATGAGGCTAGTCGTCACTAGGGTGAGGAAGCCAAATATTGCTACATGACATCATTACCCATTCCCATAGTGACGTTTCTGGCTGGGCTGGGCTGGGCTGTAGATCTCATTTTGCACTATGGGGACTTGGCAAGATCAGCTGAAATTTGGTAGGCTGTCACTCTGGGATGGTGGTGGGGCCTGTGTCCTACTTAAGGGAAGCCAAGTGTAGGTACTAGGTCCACAGTGCCAGTGCATGTCATGGCATCTCCTGTGTTGAGTGTCTGTCCCTGTTAGTCAGTGCATCATAGTGACCAGTCTAATGGTCAGACACTTAGCATATTAGCCTTTTATATATAGATTACAGATATCTCTCCCCATAAATCTTATTCAAATTCTATTCACGCATGCTGAATTTTAAGATACCATTTCTATGCACCAGGTTTTTCATCTCATATTACATGCATATATAGGAAATCTTGCTTCTAAAAGCAAAAAACTCAATTGTAGGGGCATAAGCTAAAGGTAAGTACCTTTAATTAGATATTTATTTCATAAACTCACACTAAATTTCAAGCAAGATGAGACAGAAAAAATATTTTAAATATATATGCACCTGTCAGCATCTGCCTGTTCCTCTTCCACATCTTTTATTCCATATAATTTTACTTATTTCTACTGTGATTCCAATTTCTCTCACACTTTGACCTTCCTTAGTTTGAAAAGTGTATAGAACCTCTTCTTCAGAAGTTGCAGGCACTGTATTATGGTCAGTTTGGCTCCTTGATCCTCACACTTTTCTCTCTCTAACAGGGCTACTGCTATCTATGATTTAGTCATGCATGCTACCATTCTCTCTGCCTACCACACAATACTGAATATCATCTCAATGAAACTAACTAATCTGGGTTTCTCAGAGACTGTCATTGCCCAATTCTGGATCTATTTTAATCCTACCTATATTTCAGGGGGAAATTTCATTTCTATCTTCTGTATTCTATCATTTAGCATCTGAAAATAAGCTAGACAAAAATATTCATTTACTTCATCATATTGGTGATGTTTGGCATGACTAATATATACATATATATATATATATATATATATATATATATATATAACTTGATTACACACACACACACACACACATATATATATATACATATATATATATATATATACATATATATATATATATATATATATATATATATATATATATAACTTGATTACAGAGTACCCTAGCTTGTCTCCCCAAGTTCAGTGTTCAGAGATTCTGCCAAGAAAGGTGTTTCTCTATTTGCAAATGTCAGCTAGTGGAAACAAATGCAAGGAACAAAGAGAAAGAAAAATACAATTAACCAAAAAGACAATGTAGATTGATATGGTAGCAGATATTTCACCAAAATTATCTTCACATTCAAACAAAATATGAAATCCTCATATATGTTTCATGGTTTATATTTCTATTGTACCTCATTATATAGAACATGGTTTATATTTATATTTCATCCCATTACATAAGGGAATTCAGTATATTTTAGATTGCTATTTTTTAATTTAAGAGAAACACTGTCAGAATTGCTCAATTATTAATTAATAAAAACTTTATCACTTATATACATAGTCATTTCTTTTAAAAAAGGAAAAGTATCAAATTTTTATTTTGCCAAATATTATAAGATATTACTATAGAGTCTGTGTTGTGTTCCTTAAAACTAATTCAAGTAATCAATAAAGTACCATTTTAATAGGAGTGAAAAAATGAGTATTATTGGAAAAATGCATTTTTATCATTGATTTTCTTCACATCTTAGTTTAATATTCAAATAGTAGAGAAAATAAGACATACCTCAATTGTTTTCTAATTAGGAAACCACGTATCCATTTTTGAATAATCAAAACTGGTGAATTGTGAGCCCTGATTACATTTATTCTTGAAATAACAAATTGGATGTTATCAATTTCATCCTCATATGTTGATCCCTGTATAAAGAAAATATGTTTAATAATTATATTTCATAAAATTATTTCCAAACAACACTTTAAACTCAGTACTCTCTTGGTAGAAACTACTAACAATTCACAGGTATCTTAAAGGCACAGCAGTTGAATAATATACATTTTCACATATATTTTATTAGATCAGTGAATCAAGAATTAGTAGCACTGAATAACTGCAATTCTCTAACAAAATGCAAGATCCATGATGATAACTTCCTCTATTCTCTGGATCCCTTCTCCCAATCTGATAGCATAGGTATCAAGTTTGACCAAAGTATATCAACCTCTAAAAAGTAGTTACATGAATAGGTATTCAGTGAAATTCTAAAACTATTCTGTGGATCCCCATCCAGAAAACTATCATTTTGGATTCATAAAATATTATACAGTAGTTCAAAATTTTGTTGCAGCTTCACTACGATGTAGGACACTTTTATTGGAACACAGCATCCCCCTGGGGAAAGATATATTCTCTCTTTCCTTTAAAGAAATTATCTCTAAGATCTCTCATCTGCAAATTGTTTACATTTGGAAATACAGACTCCCTATATCTTATTGATCATTTTACTGGTTAGTAATAAAGATAATTTTGTTATGTTATAAATGTAAGAATTCTGCTTTAAAAAACTAAAATTTGTATTGTTTGAAAATTACCAAACCCATCATGTTATGAGCACACACCTTTTCTGCCTATACCTTCAATCATCTATGTACTGCTAGAATAACAACAAAATCTTGCAGATTAGTGCTACTTTATGGCTCTCCATAACATGATTGTAGGAAATCAAGATATGCCAACCCAAAATATGCTCCTTTGGCATATTCATTATTTTGAGTGGGTGACACTTGAAAAACAGCAAAAACTTGGAGGGGATTTCTCTGAACTTCCCTTATATGCCTAAAGGAAGATCTTCCAAAATGCATTCATAATAAATCCTCTTGTAAATAGTTTCATCAACCAGGAAAGATGGTTTCTTATTGAGGGGAACAAAATGAGAAGATTACAAGGAAAGTTTAAGAGAGACCACCACACCCAGGTGTATTTTGTCACAAACTCCCATCTGTTCTTCTAAGGGTTATTCATCTTTCCTAAAAATCATTTACTTTCTCTCTCCCCATTCTTTAAGAATTAATTCTAAGCCACTTCAGGAGTTACTCATTTTACCCTGACTATCTCTGATGTATTCATGAGGTAGACAGTAACAAACTTCTGTTTGTTTTTCTCTTGTTAATCTATCTTTTATTACAGAAGTCTCAACCAAGAACTCAGAACAGTAGAGGGAAAATTATTTTTCCTCCCCTACAATAGCTTGGGGGCAGGGAATTTGAGAGCATAAGAAAGAAGTGAAAAAGAAGAATATAGTAGGGAAGTTAGGTGGCTAGTCTTAAGTGATCCTAGTCAGATGCTGCAGTTCTCACCAGCAGAGAACCATTAAAGTTCACACTGCAGTTAAAACAGAGTCTAGATTCTCACCAAGACATGAATAACTCCTTCTCTTTATAAACAGAACTAGAGGTCTGGTGCATGAAATTCATGAACTTGGGGTTGGGGGGAGTACCTCAGCCTGGCCTGCACCCTCTTGCAGTCTGGGAGCCCTCAGGGGCTGTCCTACTGATGGATTAGCCCTGCTCTCTGAAGGGAGAAGGCCTAATCTGGCAGTAGGACATCCTTAGTACTGCTGTAGAGGCAGATGAGGTTCCCACCACCTCTGCTGCACTCACCAGCTGTGAGCCCAGCTCAGGGTTCTGGCTGAGCAGCACTACCACTGTGGGAGCACACTGACCACCAGGAAACAAGCTCCGGTGTTGAGCATCTGCCCCCTGGTGGTCAGTGCGCATCATAGTGACTGGTTGTTCCACCGTTCAGTCGCTTTGTATATTAGCCTTTTATTATATAGGATACTCTTCACCTGTGGGCAGAGTTAGTGTCCCTGCCAGAGAATAAGTAACCTCTACACTCAGCTTTCTGATGTCTGAGACAATTATTTTGTAAAATGACAATAAAGCTGCAGTAAATTTGTACAAATGCCATCAACCATTTGAAATCTGAGAATAAATGGAAACATCCTCTTTCTAAAGGGTAAGTAATACATTTCCTTACTAGAGGAATATGGCCTGGATTTAAATTTCAGTTCTACAACTTGCTAGTAATGTGATTTAGGGTAAGTAATTTACCTGCTCCCAGTTCATCATCTGTAGAGATAACAATAGTACCACCTCATGTGTTGGTGTGAGGGAATATCTGTAAAGCACTAGAATAGGGCTAAAACATTTCTAGCATCCAAATAATATTATCTGTAGCAGTTTCATAATATTACTTAAAGGATACTTTTAGAGTTTACAAAGAACCAATATACCTTCATGTATTTGATACTCAAAAAACAATCTAAAGCAATTTATAAAACAATTTATCCAAAATACATAATGTAAAATTATGAAAAAAATTAACTCTAAGGATAAGTAGTACTAGTATCTTCAATTTAATAAAAAGAATTGAATTACTATAGTAAAAGTTTAACAAAGAACTATCAACATTCAACAAAATAGATGGTAGAATAATAAAATATCTATGGTCTACCACTTGCTATTATAACCCTGAAATGAAAATTGGGCTATTGTTAACCCTGGTATAAAACATGACGAGGCATTTCAAAAACATACGAAGGACTTTTGTAATATAACTCATATGAAAGAGAGTACTTTGTGTTCTAATAGGAAGAGTAGTTCTGCCTTACCAGTGTGGCTAAGTAATTGAGCATCGACTGATAAACCAAGAGATCACTGGTTCGAGTACTGGTTAGGGAACATTCTGGGGTTGTGGACTTAATCCTCAGTAGAGGTGTATAGGAAGCAGCTAATCATGATTCTCTCTCACCACTGATGTCCCTATCTCTCTCTCCCTCTCCTTTTCTCTCTCTCTAAAACATCAATCTACACTAATAAAAGGGTAAGAGGCTAATTAAACTGGGTCGACCGAACATCTTCCGGAGACCAGGCAAGCAGGGGCGGGGGGCATTTAGGGGGCAACCAGGCCAGCAGGGGGGGCAGTTAGGGAGCGATCAGGATAAGAGGGGGCAGTTAGGGGACAATCCAGCTGGCAGGGGGACAGTTAGGGGATGGCCAGGCCAACAGGGGGTGGCAGTTACAGAGTGGCCTGGCAGGCAGAAGACCAGTTAGGGCGTAATCAGGCCAGCAAGCAGAGGCAGTTGTAGTTAGGGGGGGATCAGGCAGGCAGACAGGTGAGCGGTTAGGAGCTAGCAGTCTCAGATTGTGAGAGGGATGTCTGACTGCTAATTTAGGCCCCATCCTACAGGAACAAGCCACCCTCCCCCAACTCCATGCACAAATTTCATGCACCAGGCCTCTAATAAAAACATATTTAAACAACAACAACAACAACAAAAAAAAAAAAAAACCACTTATATTCTATTCATATTCTATTTAATTACCCAGATTCCCTATCAATTTTATATTTATTTTTACTTGATTTTAGAAAGGGGAGGGTGGGGGAGAGAAACAACGATATGAGATATATTAATCCATTGTTAAAAGTGGGGTATGGAATTTCCTCTAAAATTACTTATGCTGTATACTTGTCCCTTAAAGTCTGTTAATATTTGATTTATATATTTTGATGCTCTATGTTGGGTGTGTGTGTATGTATATATATATATATATATATATATATATATATATATATATATATATATATATATACACACACACACACACACACAATTATATAGTGACCTTGTTTGTTTCTTATTAAAGTTTTTGGCTTAAAGTCTATATCATCTGATAAATGTATAAGCTATCATTGCTTTTATTTGTTTCCATTTACAAGGGATATTTGTTTCCATTTAAATGGAATATCTATTATTTTTCAGTCTATTTTCTTGCTCATATTGGGCAATTTCTTCTATTCTGTTTTTCCTTTCTCTCATTCTTTCACCTTTCCCTTTCAATATAATGTTAAATTCATTCACTAAGTGTTTTTGTTTGGTTGGTTGGTTATTGCCTTTCTGAGATCTCAAATCTCTATTTATTCTTTATATCTGATATTACTCTGCTAAGGTCTTCTATTTGTACATATTTCAAGCATGTTTATAGTTGCTCATTGAAGCTTTTTTTAAAATCATTGGTGCTTATAATCTTTAACCATTTTATCTTCTCAGTGTTAGCATCTATTAATTGTCTGTTTTTATTTAGTCTAAAATCCTCCAAATTCTTTTCATGTAAATCAATTTTTTATTAAAACCTAAATTTTATTATGTTGTAAAACTTTCAATTGTATTTTAATCTTCTGTTTTAGCTTTCTTTGGGATTGCTCCATCAGGGGAAATGTGTAATTATCTTGTGGCTTCAAGGTGTAGGGATAAGTTCAGGTTTCTCAACACTCAACCTCATATTAATACCCAATTGGTGAGAGGGCTCCTCATTTCTTCTGCGTGAGGATCGAAGTTTCAACTTGTATGTACTCTTCAATGACTCTGCTATGGGGGTGACCTTATTATATCCAGGCAATGGTGTTATTATATCTAGGCAATGGTGAAAATCCTTATCTCCTGTGGTTGCACTTTCATCCATGCCAGTCTAGACTTCCCACTCAATCTTTGCTGGCATGGGTAAAGTTGCAACCACAATTTCTGCTATGGTTTTGACTATAGTAGAGTGGTTATTATCTAAAAGTTATCTGTCTTACTAAACTGAAACTTTCTTGGTCATTTGGAAAGAGAGAGCCAGCTTCTGTCTGTATTATTGGGTATTTTGTTTATTGATTTGCACATTTTGGCTTTTCTGGGTTACTGTTTCTTAAGCTTCAATTTTAAGATATAAAAAAGAAAAGAAAGAAAGACAGGGAATTCACTTCACTACTGTATAATTTCTCAGGATATTTTGTCTTAACCAGACAGTCTCTACTCTTTCTCATTCATAGAAATTTTAGGTTTGTTTTATATATAATGCATTATAAAATAATGCATAATTATTATACAAATAAGTAATAACTATATTATATATTCTTCCAGGAAATTGAGTTGTATGCATTAAGAGGAATATATATTCTATCTTCTCAGTAGTGGAATCCTGTATGCATCCTTCTTAATAAAATGATTTATCGAGATAAAGACTTTATGTTCTCCACTACTGTAATATTTTCTATCCATTCAGTCTCATATTTCCAAATATATTTGTTATATGTTTTTGTATAATACCATTTTGTACAGTAATGCTCAAACAAAAATAAATTTTTTGTAGCAGTTATTTTTATATCACTTGAAAGAGATTCTATTAATGCCATTTGATGATATGTGTGCTCAATTCTACATTAAGACTAATGTTAAAATCCTTTGCTTTATACAACTTAATATTTACTTAGCATTTTACTTTAATTTTTATGATTTATTTTGGTTATTGACTTTATCATCCTAATAAATATGTTGCTTTTTGTTTTCACACCTATTTATAATATATTTACATTTATTTATAATTCAATAACATTCATAAATGTAACTATATAATAAATTTTTATAAATAAGTATTACTTTTAACATTTTATCTTATGTTTTTTATATTTCATATGGGTTACTGGCTTATTAAGCTTCAATTTTAAAATATAAAAAAGAAAAACAGGAAACTCACTTCACCACTGTATAATTTCTCAAGTTATATTGTCTTAGTCAGACAGTCTCTGCTGGGCTATCTTTATTTTTTGGAAAGCACTAATCTATATCACTCTATTTAGTCAAGCATACTTTTTTAAGAATGTATTTGTGATGCAATGTAGATTATAGGACTATGAAACCAAGACAAACTTGAAATCCCCACAACTAAAAAAGAATGTATTTGTTAATTATATTTGATACAGAAGCATTTTTCTCTTCACATTTTCATTGGAATGATAAACAAATGGATGCTAAATGTTTAAACTAAAAACTTCCCCTTGGAATAGCAATGTTGCACTGCATTTTAAATGTATTTTTTACTGTTTAACAGTAAGTATTAACTGCTTTTGAAAAATCTGTCTTCCTTTCTTCCTTATTAACAGAATGTTCTGAGAAGTTAACTGATTTCAACTTCCTTAAGGTCATGTATTTATGAAAGGGCAAGGAAGGGATCAGATCCATAGCTATATATATCTTCCTCCTGGAAGTAATTCAGAGACCCAAGACATATATTTGCAGGATGTCCCTTAAAAAAATGTATCCATAAATTTGTAGAAATTACTTTTTGAAAATGAAATGTATTTTAATAAATGTTGCATTTGTAATAAAAAAGCACATTTACCATTACAACCAAAAAAATTAAGATACCTCAGAATAAACTTAACCAAGGAGGTAAAAGTCCTATACTTGGAAAACTACAGGATGATGAAAAAAAGGGTAAAGATATAAACAAATGGAAGAAAATACTGTGTTCATGGATTGGTAGAATCAACATCATTAAAATGTCTTTACTACCCAAAGCAATCTATAGATTTAATTCAATCCCTATTAAAATGCCAAACGCGGGTAGGGAGATCTGGGGGAGATAAGAGATCAACCGAAGGACTTGTATACATGCATATAAGTACAACCAATGGACACAAAACTCTGGGGAGGGAAGGTATGTATGAGAGGGGGGGACAATGTTAAAATATGTACACAGATAATAATTTAATAAAAAATTAAATTAAATTAAAAATAAAAAAATAAAATGCCATACGCATATTTCTCAGATCTAGAACTCCAAAAAATTTATATGAGACCAAAAAAGACCCCAAATAGCCACAGAAATTTTGAGAAAGAAGAACAAAATTGGAGGAATCACAATACCAGATAACAAGTTATACTACAAAACCACTGGTACTGTCACAAGAACAGGTATATAGATCAATATAACAGAACAGAGACCCCAGAAACTGACCCAAGCTTCAATTAATATTTGACAAACGAGGCAAGATCATACTCCATAGAATGGAGTCTCTTTAATAAATGGTATTGGAAAAACTGGATAGCTACATGCAAAAACTGAAACTAGATCAGGAACTTACACCACGCACCAAAATAAACTCGAAATGGACAAAAGACCTTCTGGATTTTTTATTGTTATAAGGCACAAGTTTTAATCACACTACTAATTTGTTTCTTTTAGAATTTGTTTCTTTAATTTCTGCATCAGTGCCCTCCAGATAAAAGAACAATACTTATTGAAAGTATTGTATGAACTATTATAAGGTTCATAATTATTTTCCGTTTTCATTGTATTCTTATAGTTAATAACAAGTGCAAAAATAAATAAATTATTACCCTCATAGATTATAATTTGTTTCATTCTCAAATGTTAGTTTATATTGCTATAAACTAAATTAAAATACTAAAATATTCAGAAAATATTTTAAGCAGAATTCTATATAATAAAAGGCTAATATACAAATAGACTGAACAACAGAACACCCGAACAACTGGTTGCTATGACGTGTGCTCACCACCATGGAGTCAGCCATGGAGTCGATGGAGCAGGTGAGCAGGGCACCAGACCAAGGCGGAGTGCTGTTCATTGGGGCAAGCCTCTGGTGGTTACTCAAGATTCTTTGCTCCCGCATGCTGTGGTCCAGCCTGGCACTCACACCTGCTGCTGGCCCTGATCGCCCCTGAGGGCTTCTCCACCTCCCCCTGTTCCTGTGGCATGATTGGAGCAGGCAACCTGCTCACACCTACTGACCACACTGGTCCTGCTCAGACCCACTGCTGGTGCCAGCCCCAATAACTCTGCACCATAATCAGGTGGGAGCAGTGGCAGAGGGAGTGGGACTTCTGTCAGACAGGGCCCAGGGGCCACAGAAGGAGGGGCCAGGTGGAGGTGCAGAGGATGGGTCAAGATCCGCTTCTGTGCCCACAGCAGTTTTATAGCCCACAGTTCCTTTCAAGGTGCACAAATTCTTGCATTGGGTCCCCAGTATTGCTTATAAGCAGAAATAATGAATAGAAATGCTTAGAAAAACTGAAAACTCAAATAAATTTCGTTAACTCTCTAGATTCACAAAAATTCTGCTAGAATTTATAGATATAGAGTCAAAGGAACACGGGACAGATATTAGATTATGAGTTTTGGATTTCTATTTTTCCTATTAGAGAGTGAGAGAGCAGACTTTCCCCACTGGGGGGCCCTGCTCTCAGGTGGAGTTTGTATTTGCTTCTAATAAACTTCTACATTTTTATTAAAGGAGTCTTTAGTCCACGAGTTTATTCTTCAAACTTTGTTGACAAGGGCTCACGAGAAGAAATCTGCACCTCACACCCCACGTTTTACTTCCTTTACATTAAATGTTTAGAAAAGGAAATAGATCAGTGTTACCTAGGGCTGGGGGTTGAAGTAGGGATTACCTGCAAATGGGTAAGAAAATTTTGGAATGGTAAAAATTTTCCGACATTGAATTTTGGAGATGGTTATATAGCACTGTTAATTTACTAAAATCATTGAATCACATATGTAAAATAAGGGAATTTTACAGTATGTAAGCTATATATACTAAAAGCTATTAAAATATAATGGAGACATTATATTTGTTTCTCTACAATTTGGAACTTTCTGCTCAACCATTTTTATGCGGTAAACAGACAAGCTTTTTAATAAAGTCACATATAACACATTACTAATGTGTCACTAGTATATGATATTTTATATAAATGTTGCAAAATATTAGTTTTTTATAATTTAGATATGGAGCTTAGAAGCTAAAATTTCATTTTTATAAATTTAAGATAAACCATAAAGAAACTATTTACCTTTTTCAAAGCAGGGCAGAAATTAAAGAAAAGCCGATGGTTATATGTTTTAAATCTTTCAGGAAGATGAAAGTTCTGAAATATTTCTTCATCAGAAATTACATGATGATCCAATGCTTTGAGAGACCATATACTGTTGACAAGAACATTTCTATATCCTTTTTTAAGGCTTACGGGGCAATCAAACATAGTGAGGGCAATGAGGCTTGGACAGGCAGATAACATGCATACATTCTTTAACTTTGCAAACCCGTTGTCATGAAGATAGAGAAGTTTTAATTGTTTTAATCTACTCCAAAAATTGACATCTGGTAGACTCTTTACCTGAAATATTATTAATAATAGTGCTTTAAACACATATATAAAATTTATATCAATTGCTTGGAAAATGAAATATATTAAACATATTCTAAAAATCAATTATTTTCCCAAATTGAAACTTTATCATTAATAAATAAAAACAGAACTTCTAATTATCCAAATGAAGACTAGTTTAAAAACATAATATGCTGGATGTCTTAAGTAACTATCTTTATTAATATAATTGAATTAAGAAGCATACATACCTCATCCAGTAAAAATGCCTTTGTAATAGGCTGACACTTTAAACCTCTCTAAAAATACTTTCTTTACAAAAAGAATTGAAAAGTAAAATCAAACATGTGATAACATTACACTAATTAAAGATAAAAATTATATGATCCTTTCAATAGAGGCAGAAAAAAGCTTTTGACAACTTCTACGTCCACTGATGATACTGACAAACTCACAGGTAGATAGCATGTTGAGATATGTTTGGGGCTAGGGGATAAAGGGATTGAGAAAAAAAGAAGAAGAAACTCATAGAGAGGGACAATAGTGTGATTACTTGGAAGAGGGGAAAAGATGGAGGAGTATATACGGGAGGTAAATGGTGATGGAAAAGGACTTGATTTGCGGAAGTGAACACACAATACAATATACATATGAAGTCTGGTAGAACTGTGCACCTGAAACCTGTATAATTTTATTAAACAGTGTCAACCCAATAAATTCAATAAAAATAAAAAAATTCTGAATATTTGTTTTTTGTATTTTCATACACTAATAACAAACTATCTGAAAGAGGAATTCAGAAAGTTCCATTTGTAATTGCACCTAGGAATATTTTAACCAAGAAGGTCAAATACCTATGTACACTGAAAATTTCAAGACATTATAAACATATCAGAGGCCCAGTGAACAAAATTCATGCACGGGAGCGGGGGTGGGGTATGTCCCTTGGCCCAGTCTGCACCCTCTCCAATCTGGGACCCTTTGAGGGATGTCCGACTACCTGTTTAAGCCTGATCCTGCGATCCTGGTAGGATTGGGCCTAAAGGGGCAAACATCCCTCTCAAAATCCAGGACTGCTGGCTCTCAACTGGTCACCTGCCTGCCTTCCTGATTGCCCCTAACTGCTTCTGCCTGCCAGCCTGATTAACCCTAACCACTCCCCTGCCAGCCTAATTGATGTCTAACTGCTCCCCTGCCAGCCTGTTTGCCCCAACTTCCTTCCTCTGCCGGCCTGGTCACCCCAAACTGCCCTCCTTTGCAGGCCTGGTCTCTCCCAACTATCCTCCCCTGCTGGCCATCTTGTGGTGGCCATCTTGTGTCCACATGAGGGTATCCATCTTTGACCATATGGAGACAGCCATCTTGTGTGTTGGAGTGATGGTCAATCTGCACATTACTCTTTATTAGATAGGATAGAAGCCTGGTGCATGGGTGGGGGACAGCTGGTTTTCCCTGAAGGGTGTCCCACATCAGGGTGGGGGTTCCCTTGGGGCGTGGAGCAGCCTGGGTGAGGGGCCTGTGGTGGTTTACAGGCCAGCCACGCCCCCTGGAGACCCAAGCGAAGGCCTTGGTATCTGGGATTTATTTATCTTCTACAGTTGAAAATTTGTAGCATGTAGTAGAGCCAAGCCTTCTGCTTTCTCCGTGGCAGCAGCCATTTTTGTTGGGATTTATTTATGTTCTATAATTGAAACTTTGTAGCCTTAAGTCGATGCCTGAACTGGCGAGGGTGTGCGGAAAGCTTGGCTTCCTCCATCACTGAGAAAATCCAAGCCTCCCTCCTGCTCTCTCCCTGGATGTAGCCATCTTGGTTGGGTTAATTTGCATAGTCACTCCTGATTGGCTGATGGGCATGGCTTGTGGGTGTAGTTGAGTGATGGTTAATTTGCATATTACTCTTTTATTAAATAGGATTGAAGAAGACACACATAAGTAAAAATATATTTTATGTCCAAGGACTGAGAGAATATTATTAAGAATACCCAAAGTATTATACAGATGCCATGTAATCCCTTTCAAAAATTTCAGTGGCATTGTTCACAGAAATAAAACAAGCAATCCTAAAATCTGAATGGAGCCTGAATAGAGAAGAAGAACAAAGGGGGAGGCAATAGGTTCCCTGCTTTCAAACTACATAATAAAGGATTAGTAATGAAACAATATGCTACTAGTATAAAAACAGGCACACAGTTCAATGGCCTAGAATAAAGAGCTCACAAATAAATGCACACATATAGAGTCAACTGATTTGCAACAAAAATAGAAAAGAAAATACAATGGTCAGGAAAGGACAGTTCTTCAATAAATAATGTTGGAAAAAGTGGATAGACACATGGCAAATAATAAAACTGGATTGCCATTTTATACCATATACAAAAACCAACTGAAAATGTATTAAAGATTTGAAGGTAGACCCTCGAACCATTAAAATCGTAGCAGAAAACATAGACTATGAGCTCTTTAATGTCAGTCTTAGTCATGTTAGTGATACTTTTTTTTTTTAATCTGAAACCAAGACAAAGGCAACAAAAGCAAAAATAAACAAATGAGACTAAATAAAAATTAAAAACTTCTGCATTACAAAGGATACTATCACTGAAATGAAATGGCAATTAACCAAATGGAAGAAAATATTTGCAAATATGATTTGTAACCATGAGATGATGAACATTAAATAGAGTATTATAGTGATCATTTCACAATATGTACAAATTTTGAATCACTATTTTATACCCCTGAAATTAATATAATGTTACACATCAGTTAAATGTCATTTAAAAAAATAAGTAAGGTTCAAGAAGTATTCCCAATCCAGACTATGTTTTTAAGAAGTAAACTAAATCAGTTTATTTTATATGCTTTTAAATTAAAAATTTTGTTTATATTTAAGTTTTTACATTTCTACATTTCATATTTTTATTTATGTCTTATATAAAAGACTACCTGGGAAACATGGTGTGGGTTAATAATGCCTTTTAAATATAATTTCATGTATCTGAAAATAACTGGCTATTGCTTACCTGATTTCCATGGAGATCAAGTTTGACTAATTTTATACAATATTGAAGTGGACTAATATTGGTAATAAAATTGTTTGAGAAGATGCATACTGTAAGAGAGATACAATATTTCAAACCTTCTATAGATTTTAAATGAAGACCAGTGAACTTCACAAAGACAAAATCTTTCTGATCTTCTATTATGTTTTCATGATAGTGACTCCATTCTTCATGACTGATTAGCTCTTTTGAGAAAGTTGCATGAAACATCTAGAAAAAAAGATAAACTCTTTTAAAAATGTTTTTTCACTTTTAAAAAAATCCATTTATAATAATAAAAGAATAATATGCTAATTAGACTGGACATCCTTCCAGATGTCCTACCTTCCAGACAAAGCCACAGCCCAGTGGGCAAGGGCTGAGGCTAAGGTGGCAGAGGCCCCTTGCCGCAGCAGCAGGTGGGGGTCGGGGCCAAGGCCCTTGCATAAATTTCATGCATCGTGCCTCTAGTATGAAAATAAAAAACATTTACTAATAATTATAATAAAAATGGATAGAAACTAAGTTAATTTTTGTAAAAAAAAATCTGATTCCCATAAAATCTATCTTAAAGCATCTTAAATGTCTAACATTTATATAACTACAACTCAAAACTTTTTCCCTCATCAATAAATTAACCAGTGAGAGGAAGAGAAACTTTCTTATTCCTAAAATACTTAAGAGAAAATGAAATTCAGTAAAATAGTTGATATGAAAACATCAACTATTAGGAAGACAACTAAAACAAACAACGGAAACTATATCTTAGCAGACATTGTAGAATAGTTTTTGCTAAAAGGTATTTTAAATAAATAAATTATTTGAATTATGAACTCCTAGTTCAGGAAAGTGGTATTTTTTGTGGGAAGGGCTAAAAAATGAACTTAAGGTGCAATGCAGATTTTCAACTGTTATATTTATTTTCTAAAGAGATAATTAGCAATTACATTATACAGGGTGGAGCAAAAGTAGGCTACAATTGTTCATATGAAAAAGGCAATAAATAATAAATAATAACACAACAAACTCTGGACTTCATGTTCTCACAACTGTAAACCCACTTTTGCCCCACTCTGTATTTATGTTTAATTATATTAGTCAATTAAGATCTATAATTCTAATAGTTTCGAGTCTAAGTTTATCTAAAACTTCTGGATTAGAGCTTTCTTTAAAAAATATGTTTTTATTGACTTATTTTTAGGGAGAGAGAGATAAAACATCAATGTGAGAGAAACAACCATAGGCTACCTCCTGCATGTCCCCTACTGGGGATCAAACCAATATGGAGCATATGCTCTGACCAGGAATTGAACCAGCGACCTCTCGGTGGATAGGTTGATGCTCAAGCACTGAACCACACCACACCATTTGGGTTGGATCAGAGCTTTTTGTGCAATTTTATAAAGTATTTCTCACATATATGAAATTTCTCTTATTATGGGTAATTTCAGCTTTTATAAAAGGCAGGCACAAAGTGATAGCTTAAAAGAGAATATATAGGCTGAAGTGGTCCATATGAAAGTGTTTGGTTGAGAGTAACTCCCTTATTCACTGAAAGCATCTATTTCTACTATATGGAGGTAAACTGGATCAGCATAATTCAAATGAGAGTAAATATGAAAATCCAGACAAACCCTTGCAACTCTAAAAGACTGACTGCTTTTTATATCTTAGCCAAGGCCTAAAACCATAATCCTCAAATTCTAAATATCAATCACCTAAAAAATTAACAAAGAGGCAGATTCCCTGGGCCCCATATAATATCTACATTATCAGAATCTCTGGGCTCTGAGCCAAAACATTTATATTCCCTCATGCCCCACTACACAGTTTCTCCCCTGTTAACATACTGCATTAGTGTAGTACAACTGTTACAAGAAATCCAATTTTAATGCACTATTATTTTTAAAAAATTTAAGTTATTTTAGTTCATATACTCATAATAAAACCTTTGGATGACCAACACACACCAACCAGCATGAACTGAACAAGCCATGACATGTGCTCCATGCTCTGTAATCCTGGACCCTCTTCATCTGGCTTAAGTTTCTTTTTTTAAAAAAGTAAAAGTAAAATGTTAATGTGAAGAAGAAAAAATGTCTTAATGTGCTTCTCTACAACTTCCAAACAAATAGTTATGCAATGAGTAATAAAAACAACCTAACTTCCATTAACTGTAAATGGGCACAAAAAATCTTACTGCAATGACCAAAATGTCCTTAACCTAGATTGTGGTGACTGTTGCACAACTCAGTTAATTTACACACATACACAAACACACACACAGACACACACACACACATTACATTGTTCAATTATAATTGGTGAAGGAAGTTAATGGTATATAGAGTATACTTCAACAATTTGTTCACTATTTTTTTATGGTATTCCTCCCATAGGAAAAAAGCCCAAATGCCTCCCCAAAATATCATTTTTCAACTTACTATAGTTTATTTTGTCCAATGTCCCAATTAAAATGTAGAATATAAAATTAAATGCATAATTTCCATTATGTTTTACTGGTACAGAATAATGGATTTACTAAGCTGTACTGACTTACTTTTATCTAGTTCTTGTAGCTTATGGCTGTTTAAACAATCATATCACACTGTTTGATTATAATAAATATAAACTGAAATAAAAATCCCTAGACTTTTTCACACTCTACAATGAACTGCTGAGGAAATTTAATCCCACTAATGTAGTACACAATATTTTTTATATTTAATTTAAAAACTAATAAATAAAAAAAATTGAGAAAAACAGAAGAGAGGAAAATTCAAAACCATACCTGACAATGTGTATAATTATTTCCAGCACATTTTATTTAATGTAATTACCGTATTTTCTGGCGTATAAGACGACTTTTGAAACGAAAAAAAGCCTGCTCAGATTGGCCAGAGTCAGAGAGGTGATCTATTAAAAAAAAAACTGGTGTTGCCTCGGAAGTAGGGGGTAGTCTTATACAGCGAATATAGGCCTAAACCTATGTTTTAACTGTAAATTTAGGGGGGTCGTCTTATACACCGGAAAATACGGTATGCCAAGAAAAATTAAAATTCATTTTATGGCTATCCTTCCAAGATCTAAGAAATGTTGCATTTAATACTCTGTGACAGACTTCATTACATCACCCCCTTTTAGTTACCTCACAGTTCTTATCACTATCTGAAATTTTCTTTTTTGGTTAATTTTTCATTGTTTACCTCTATTACGTACAGTTCCTGAACATACAGTCTATTGATCTCTCTTCTCTTGAGATCTCATCTAATGCCACAGTTTAAAATTAATTCCATCTATATGCTGACAACTCCCAAAATTATATATCTAACCCAGACCTTTTTCATGAAGTCCATATCCTATGTATAATGCACAAACATACTACACACACACACACACACATTCACACATACACAATAGTTTCATTTGCAATACATCCATTTACATTTGTTTACTCTTTATGTCCAAAACTAAATTCTGGACTCTCCCTACCACCCTAAAACATTCTCCATACATAGGCATTCCCACCTCAATTGATGGCCATTCTATCATTCAGGCATCCTTGACTTCTCTCTCTCTTGCAATCTTCAGCTATTCCATTAGCAAATCATAATGATTTGCCTTCAAAATATAGCTAACCAATTTCTCATCATCCCCACTGTTATCATTCTGACCTAGATTCACCAAGTCTTACCTGTATTATTGCAGTAGCCAAAACAAACAAAAAACAAAAACAAGTCTACTTTCTATCCTTAACTCCACACTCCAATAGCTTATTTTCACATTATATTGGGTCGGCAGCTAAGTAATTGCGGGTTTCACACATATATGGCTTCAGTTGAATTTTTAGTTTGCAGACGTAGTACAAATGTAAAACACATTTTGTTATTTGATAGTTGGCTATTCAGCTGTTAATCAGTAAAAAAAGTTTTTTGATCTGTTTTGTAGTTTTCGTTTGGCGTTCGTTGAAAAATGGAAAATCAAAAGGAACATTTTCGTCATATTTTGCTTTTTTATTTCCGCAAAGGGAAAACGCATCACAAGCTCATAAAAAGTTATGTGCTGTTTATGGTGACGAAGCCTTAAAAGAACGGCAGTGTCAAAATTGGTTTGCCAAATTTCGTTCTGGTGATTTTTCACTCAAAGATGAAAAACGCTCTGGTCGTCCAGTTGAAGTTGATGACGCCCTAATCAAAGCAATAATCAATTCAGACTGTCACAGTACAACACGTGAGATTGCAGAGAAGCTTCATGTATCACATACATGCATTGAAAATCACTTAAAACAACTTAGCTATGTTCAAAAACTCGATACATGGGTTCCTCACGAACTGAAAGAATCACAGTTAACGCAACGCATTAGCAGCTGCGATTTGCTAAAGAAACGTAATGAAAATGATCCATTTTTAAAACGACTGATAACTGGCGATGAAAAATGGGTTGTTTACAACAATATCAAGTGGAAAAGATAGTGGAGCAGGCCAGGTGAACCAACTCAAACAACATCAAAAGCTGATATTCATCAAAAGAAGGTTTTGTTATCAGTTTGGTGGGATTACAAAGGAATTGTCTACTTTGAACTCTTACCACCCAACCGAACGATCAATTCTGATGTCTACATTGAACAACTAACGAAATTAAACAATGCAGTTGAAGAAAAGCGGCCCGAATTGACAAATCGAAAAGGTGTTGTATTCCATCATGACAATGCAAGGCCACACACATCTTTGGTCACTCGGCAAAAATTAATGGAGCTTGGTTGGGATGTTTTGCCACATCCACCATATAGTCCTGACCTTGCACCATCTGATTACTTTTTGTTTCGATCTTTACAAAACTCCTTGAATGGTAAAAATTTCAATAATGATGATGATGTCAAATCGTACCTGATTCAGTTTTTTGCTAATAAAAACCAGAAGTTTTTGAACGTGGGATTATGATGCTGCCTGAAAGATGGCAAAAGGTCATTGATCAAAATGGGCAATACATTACAGAATAAAGTTATTTAGTTCCATGAAAAAATTGTCTTTGATTTTCTTTAAAAAATCCGCAATTACTTAGCTGCCGACCCAATATTTAAATATAAGGCAAGTCACATCAAAACTCTGCAATGCCTTTTTCATTCGGTAAAAAAACAAATCATTCTTTGGGCTTCTGTTGCCCTCTGACCTCCTCTTTTGCTACTTTTCCCCTATTGCTTATTCTCACCTCACCCAAGTCCTCCGTATTTTCTAAATGTTCCTAATAAGAACATATTGTTTTTGATAACAAATAAACAAACAAAAAATCCTATTCATAAGCGATAAAAGTATAAAGGCGTAATCTCCCTTTTTAGTAAAACATTTTCTTTGTAAGAACAGAATTAATTAACAGGGTCAAGTCTTTAGAAGAAAAAACAAGTTCGCGGCAAGAGCTTGAAAGGCCTTAAATGCCTGTGGTCCTGATAAAGACATCAGTGAAGACAGGCCTCTGCAGTAAATCAAACTGCATGGTGTGGCGGAATGATGTCTGCATTCAGCATTGAAACACCTTGCTCAAGCCTCTCACTAACTGTGAGACCTTGACTAAGTCACCATTCTCTCGGATTCATAGCTCCCTGAAGCGTAAAGATGAAGAAATTAACCTACAAAACTCATTTATAGACCCAGCGCTTTGCCAGAGAAATCCTTACCACGTGAGCCCACCAAAAACACATCGAATAAGGTTGATTTGTTCCCAGGAATGCTACTGAAAGTTCTTGATCAATCTGCCTATACAAAAGGATGGCTGAGCATGAACCAAAACAGCACCCATGGTCGGGGCCTGGTGGCAGAATAAGTGACTTAACAACTTCTAAAAAACTATGAACTCTACACGGAGAGGGTGGATCCTGGACCTCGCGAAGGCAAGGAAGCCACACACCTGAAGGGAACACAGGTTGGGGCCGAAGGCTTCCTATGAAGCCCAGAGGGGGGGAATTAACTATCCAGAGGTTCTGGGGAAACTGCTCCCGAAGGAAACAAACCAGGAAAACACCTTTGCCTCCAGAGACACAGCTGGAAGCTTAGGGTGTCCTTTCCTCTTCTTAGCGTGTCGGTGGTGGCAGCAATCTGGCCGCCCAACCTGTCCCACTCACCGGGTCAGCCGGGCTGCGAGGCCCTTTTTATAAGTTTGGGAACTCGTGGCCAGACCCGCCCCAGACTGAGAAATCGCTAGGGGGCCATCAGCTCTGGAGACCGTCGCTAAGGAAACGGGGCCAGGTTCCGGGATCAGCCCGTCGTCCTTTTCCCCTGGGCCCAGCCCCAGACCTCCGGGGGCGTGGCTACGTGAGTGACGCACGGAAGGGGCGGGGCTAGCGAAGCGGGACCAGGCGCGGGTGACCGTCCAGGGCGCATGCGTGCTGTGTGAAGCCGCGGGCTACCTGGAAGGTGAAAGCCGGCGGCGGCCGAGGTGGGGCTATGGCCGGTGCCAGTGACCCTCCCGGCATATCGCTGCGAGAAGCCACCCAGCGAAAGTTGCGGAGGTTTTCGGAGCTGAGAGGTATCGGAGGAGGAAGCCCGGCCCTCCCGGGCAATAGAAAGAAAGCGGGGGGTCCTGGACGCGCTGTGAAACTTGCTGGACGGTCACTTCCGGGATGGTTCTCTCGCACCTGTGGGCCCAGGACGCTGGCCCGCGCATAGCTAATAACACCTTGAATGTTTTATTCTTTTCTTTCACTGTCCTCTCTTTACGTTATGCTTGTCACTTTCTTTAACTTCTAGTGTCTAGGTAGATAGGTAGATACAGATATAGCTAGTGAAGCTATAAATTCAAGTTATGCGTTTGGTTAGTTCACAAACACAAATTACTTACATAAATCTGAAATAGCTAAAACATAGTGCTTTGACCTTTACAAATGTGATTTTTAGCCCTCTCCCACCTCCCTACCCACTTCACCAATTTGTTCCGTGATGTGAACGCTTACTGAGATTATATTTTTTATATATATATATATATATATATATATATATAGGAATTATGGATTATTAAAACGAGTGAGGGTGAATCAAAATGTTTGTGGGTTTTTTTTTTAAAGGCTATGTCACTTGTCATTCCTTTTACAACTGTAATAAAATTCCTTTTTTTTTTTTTATGAAGTTACTGCTTTAAAAATACAGGAAATAATACTAGGATGACAATAAAACATTCAGAACTATTACATTCTAGGTTAGGGGTGTCGAACTCAATCAGAGAAGGGGCCAAAATCTAAAATCCAGCCTAAATCGCTGGCCGAATGGTTTACTGACAATGTCATAAACTGACAGCGGAGTGCAGTGATGACAGCGCGGTGCGGGCCACATTGCAAGGCCTGGCGGGCTGGATTTGGCCCGCGGGCCCTGTGTTTGACACATGTGTTCTAGGTGATAAGTCCTGTTTGTTAACTAATAAGAACAATTTTTATCTTTTTTTTTTTTCAATAAAAAGAAGCTTCCAGCTGTCTACCAAAAGTTCAGTCTGTCTTTTAAAGAGTTCATCTGGGAGTTGGGAACTTTCCTATTATCCAAAATTGTATGTCATACTCCATTAGCCCTTGTAAAATTGCATGGCTCTTTTTAAGGTAGTACAAAATAAAGTACCCACATTTGTAAACAGCCACATTGTAGTAATGGATATTTGGGTTGAATCTTTCTTAGCCAAGGAACACGAGTCCTAATAATATGAAAACTGATTCATTTATTTGTTCCTTTGTCTCGTTATTTAAGAATTGAGATAATCTTTAGAAAATCAGTAATACTCTTAATAGAATATCTAAATAAATGGGTCTGTAGATCATAAAAGAAGAAAGTAATCTAAAAGAGAAAAAACAATTTATGAACAATCCTCAGAATTATTTGAATCACACTACTACTTGCTTAATCTTCAAAAGCAAAAGATACATTTATGGAGATGATGATATTACCTCTTTGTTTTCCCCTCTTTCCAAATAAGTAAACCTGTTACAGAATTCTGATAATATTTATCATTTCCTTGTTGTTTGTTCACATAGGCAAACCTGTGGCTGCTGGCGAGTTCTGGGACATTGTTGCAATAACAGCAGCTGATGAAAAACAAGAACTTGCTTATAAGCAACAGCTGTCAGAAAAGCTGAAAAAAAAGGAGTTACCCCTCGGAGTTCAATATCATGTTTTTGTTGATCCCGCTGGAGCCAAAATTGGTAAGCTTTTATGGTCAGATTTATATCATAGAGTCTAGGTAGAATAATCATTGAAGAAAAGTTTTCCTGTGTCATGCAATTTATAAACTACATATCTTTCCACCATAGTCCTTACTAACTTTAGAGTTTTTATGTGAATTCACTAGTTTTTAAAAAATGATAAAAGTCATAGCAACTTTCGTGTGTGTGTGTGTGTGTGTGTGTGTGTGTGTGTATGTGGGTTGTTTTGTGTTCTTTTTTTTTGTTCGTTTTTTTTTTTTTTAATCAATTTCAGGGAGGAAGGAAGGGGGAGATAGAGATACAACAATTATGAGAGAGAATTATTGATTGGCTGCCTCCTGCTTGTCCCCTACTGGGGATGGAGCCTGCAACCCTGGGCATGTGCCCTAACCAGAAATGACGGGCATAGATTTACACTCAACTACTGAGCCATGCCTGCTGGGCAAAGCTTAGCAACTTTCTTATACATTGTGACTTACCATGAAAACTTCCCAAATGTTATATTATTGAAAAGACAATTGTATTAATTTTATTAAAATTTATACAGATGGTAAATAGTCTATTGGATCTTATCAGTCGGGTTCCTAAGATCCCTGCAAAATTTTCTTCGGAAATTTATGTAAGGAGATCAAAACAAGAAAAATATATACTACTTGAATTCTTGAGTCCACAATTGCAGAATGCAAAAGAGCATAGCCTAATGCAGTGGTTCTCAGCCTTTCTAATGCCTCGACCCTTTAATACAATTCCTCATGTTGTGGTGACTCCCAACCATAAAATTATTTTCTTTGCTACTTTATATCTGTAATTTTTCTTTTTCTTTTTTTTAAATATATTTTATTGATTTTTCACAGAGAGGAGGAGAGAGGGATAGAGAGTTAGAAACGTCGATGAGAGAGAATCATCGACCAGCTGCCTCTTGCACACCCCCCACTGGGAATGTGCCTGCAACCAAGGTACATGCCCTTGACCGGAATCGAACCCGGGACCTTTCAGTCCGCAGGCCGACGCTCTATCCACTGAGCCAAACCGGTGCCGGCTATCTGTAATTTTTCTACTGTTGGTCTTAGGCTCTACAGCAGCGGTTCTCATTGACCCACAGGTTGAGAACCGCTAACAGGGTCGCCTAAAACCATTGGAAAACACAGATATTTACATAACAGTAGCAAAATTACAGTTATGAAGTAGCAACAAAAATAATTTTATGGTTGGGGATCACCACAACATGAACTGTATTAAAGGGTCGCAGCATTAAAAAGGTTGAGAACCACTGGTCTAATGGCTTATGTATCAGAGGTATTTACTTTAAAAATCTAATTTCCATAAAGTTTGCCATTTATCCTTTCATTGCACGCTATTTTTGTGGGGGCAACTTTTCATGTAATGCTAAAACTGAAGCCCCTTGATACCAGAGATAGGGTATCTATATCTGACATAGGTATTGTTCTAATTAGCTGCGTTTTAATCCTCACAGCTAGCAGTCAGTACTATAGTATTCTCATTGTACAGATGAGATTTAGAGGCACAGAAAGTTAAGTAACTTGTCCAAGGTAACTAGTAAGGAAACCAAATTCTAAAAAAAACTTTTTAAAAAGCAAGTTTAATTTACATATTTGATTGTCATAAGGGAGAATTATTTAAATGGTTTTTGCAATTTGTCATTCCAAGTGAATTATATATATAATACTTACAGTATATGTGTGTGTGTTTATAGTTTTCTGTGTTGTGGATTACCTATTTTATAATATCTTTATTGTGTATTATTATTTTTAGGAGAAGATTAGCTCATCATTTATTACTGGGGCTGATCTCTGGTTTTCATTGCTAATTATTTATTTAATTGCTATAAAAGGTGTATTTAAATTGATTTTTTTTGCCAATATTTTTGTTCTCTGCCTAGTTAATTGTAGCCAACAAGCCGTTCTAATACCTAAAAGTTCTAATACCTAAATTTACCATACAAAATTTTAGTAACTTTATATGAAATAAAATGTACACTTTTAATTTTATTTTTAAGGTAATGGAGGATCAACATTTTGTGCTCTTCGATACTTGGAAAAGCTATATGGAGATAAATGGAATTCTTTTACCATCCTATTAATTCACTCTGGTAAAATTATACTTTACTGATTTACTGATTTTACCTTTGATATCTTAGAACAGTGGTTCCTAACCTTTTCTTGGCCATGCCCCACCTAAGCATCTCTAAAATTCTATTACCCCCCTCCTCCCCCCCCACCCCCACCCCCATACCACCCTGTGACATAGAATTCTTACTATTCAAAAAATGAACTCCTATTCAAGTGGAGGAAGCCTAAAAGGCCATTAACTTGGTCTAAACAGGCTTCCAAACAACATGGCATCCATGAAAGAGAAAAATAAAAGAACGAAAGGACAGTTAAAGTACTGAGAAGAAATCACTAAGAAATTGTTTAAAAAATAATAATAATATGAAAAAAAATAGCAAATATAATAGAGAACTGAAATGCATAAATATTTCACTATATATTTATATAAAAGGAGGCCCTTAGAACCATAAGAAATGCAAAAAATTCACTGTTTATAACTCATTCTCAAATTGCCCTCCTTAAAAATCAAATTGTGCCCCATGTTGGGAACCACTGTCTTAGAACTTTCCTTTTTTGTTTTTTTGTCCTTGAAGTTAGTCTGCTTTGAAAACAAATATTTTATGCTTTTTTTTTAATATATATTTTTAGTTTGTAAGTAATATTATGTTTTCCACAATATTTATCTTTAAAAGTGTGGATCACATACATTGACTATTTATGGGCATTATGTTTAATATGTATGTACAAAATTATTTTCCAGAGACAGCTCATCAAAATGTGAACATTTTTCAATAAGTCTTTAGAAGGGATTCTTGCCGTAGGGAAGAAGCTGGTTTAGCACTGTGATCCCCATACTATTGCCAGAAACCTTATATCTTGCTTTTTTTTTTAATATATTTTATTGATTTTTTACAGAGAGGAGGAGAGAGGGATAGAGAGCTAGAAACATCGATGAGAGAGAAACCTCGACCAGCTGCCTCTTGCACACCCCCTACCGGGGATGTGCCCGCAACCAATGTACATGCCCTTGACCGGAATCGAACCTGGGACTTTTCAGTTCGCAGACCGACGCTCTACCACTGAGCCAAACCGGTTTCGGCATATCTTGCATTTTTATTTGATTATTGGTAGACAAAGTCTACAATTCTTGAAGGAGTTACAAGAATAAAAAGGTGGTGACAAAACAAGAAGTCCATGAGAAAATACCTGAGGGAAAATTACATATAAAAGAGTTCATTGTAAAGCAGAAAAGTAGGAAAGAAATAATCTCAGAACAGAGGGTAGGTGTTTGTTTTAATTGGATAAGTTTAGTTGTATGAAAATATTTATTTTATAAAAACCTCTATTATTTCTCTCTATGAATTAGGTCTGATGAAAACTTTGTCATGGACTGGCACTGTGGCTTCCAACGCACTTTCTATTTCTTATGATTGTTATACAGAAAAGTGATTTTAAAATATATATATTTAAAATATATATTTCTTTATTGATTTCAGAGAAAAAGGAAGATGGAGAGATAGAAACATCAATGATGAGAAAGAACCATAGATCAGCTGCCTCTTGCACACCCCCTACTGAGGATCGAGCCTGCAATCTGGTCATGTGTGTCCTTGGCCGGAATCAAACCTGGGACCCTTCAGTCCCTTAGGCTGATGCTTTATCCACTGACCAAACGAGCAAGGGCTGTAATGATGATTTCAAATAAAGCATGCAAGTTATGATTTTATGGCTGGCTGTAAAACATTTTCAAATTTAGCCCAGCTGGCATGGCTTAGTGGTTGAGCAGCCACCTATGAACCGGGAGGTTACTATTTGATTCCTGGTCAGGACACATGCCTGGGTTGTGGGCTCAAACCCCAGTAGGGGGTGTGCAGGAAGCAGATGATTAATGATTCTTCCTTTCCCTTCCTCTCTGAAATCAATTAAAAAAAAAAAAAAAAAAAAAAAGATGTCAAGAACATGTAGCAAAAATTTTAAGTATTACTCAAATAAAACAATTAGTTTTCCTAAGTCATCAAAAAATTTTTCAAAGGGTAGTTTTACTCCAAAACAACTATTATTTAGTAAAAGTTAAATTCGATATCAGAAAATATGTCGTTAAAAATATCTAATTCTCATAATGCCAAGCTTTGATATTGGCTAATCTTTGGAACAGTGTACTACATGCCAAGTGCTTTACATGTATAATTGATCTCATAAAACATGACAAGGCAAGTATTATTCTACATTTGCTTATTTGGAGTATGTCCAAAGATAAAAAACTTAACAGGTGGTAAGCCTGAGTCTGAACCCAATTTTGTCTGACTCTCTCTACTATTGTAATACTGCCTCTCACTGTACTTACTAAACATAAAAATGATGTAAGCTATTTAACTTACTTACAAGAACACACTTCAAGCAATTAAGAAGTCATTAGGCTAATCTTAGTGGGAAAGCCTATTTAAATTAAAAGGAAGTATAAGTTTTAAAGTGCTTTTACATAAATGTACCTTTGCTTCCTTTAAGTCTATGTAATAATTTCAGGAAAGACACTGCATTTGGAAAGTACAATTTAGTAGATAGTGTTGGAATTTGTATGTTATTATTTTTGTGTGTGTGTGGCTTGCTTTTACAAAGTGGATTATTATTATAGGTATTTAAATATGGTGAAATTGTTTAAAAATGTAGATGTGCGGTCATGGTTTAGCCTGTGGTCCATTTTATTAGCTATACAGTGGGTTTAAAACAGTTCACATTCTCTAAAGCTGTGGTCAGCAAACTCATTAGTCAACAGAGCCAAATATCAACAGTACAACGATTGAAATTTCTTTTGAGAGCTAAATTTTTTTAACTTAAACTTCTTCTAATGCCCCTTCTTCAAAATAGACTCGCCCAGGCTGTGGTATTTTGTGGAAGAGGCCAAAAGGGGCCAAAGAGGCCAAACTCGCGAGCCGCAGTTTGCCAATCACAGCTCTAAAGTATATGGGAATTATTTTCTAATCTAGAGTCTTTAAAACTACAGTATTTCCAAAGAATAGGGGAGAATTTTTCTTTGAATTTGTATTCTGGAGTTTATTATTCTTTCCTGAGTTATAGTAATACATTATATATATTGAATATTTTTAGATACATTTTGAGTTACTCCCAGTGCCCCTGGGTTTTTACATTATTGGAAACATTCATATAAACATTTTATAAGAGTAATTTTATTTAATTTTATAGGTGGCTACAGTCAACGTCTTCCAAATGCAAGTGCCCTGGGGAAAATTTTCACTGCTTTACCTTTTGGTAACCCTATTTATCAGATGTTAGAATTAAAACTAGCCATGTACATTGATTTCCCCTCACATATGAATCCTGGGATTCTGGTTACCTGTGCAGATGATATTGAACTTTATAGTATCGGAGAGTCTGAGTTTATCAGATTTGACAAGCCTGGCTTTACTGCGTTAGCTCATCCTTCTAGCTTGACTGTAGGTACCACACATGGAGTATTTGTCTTAGAACCCTCCAATTGTTTAGAATACAGAGACCTCGAATATCGGTGTTGCCATCGTTTCCTTCATAAGCCCAGCGTAGAAAGCATGTGTCAGTGTAATGCTGTGTGTAGATCTGGAAATTTTTCTCAGCAGGACTTACCTGGGGGTGACACTGCCTCTTTTAAATTTGAATCTGAGTATGTCTACACAGACAGCCTATTTTACATGGATCATAAATCAGCAAAAAAGTTACTTGCTTTTTATGAAAAAATAGGCACACTGAACTGTGAAATAGATGCCTATGGAGACTTTCTGCAGGCTTTGGGACCTGGAGCAACCATGGAGTATACCAGAAACACATCAAATGTCACTAAAGAAGAGTCAGAGTTGGTAGACATGAGGCAGAGAATATTTCACCTTCTTAAAGGGACACCACTAAATGTTGTTGTTCTTAATAACTCCAAATTTTATCACATTGGCACAACTGAAGAATATTTGTGTCACTTTACTTCAGCTAGCAGTTTGAAGTCAGAGCTTGGCTTACAGTCCATAGCTTTTAGCATCTCACCAGCAATACCAGAATGCTTTGGTACCACATCCTGTATCATTCAAAGTATATTGGACTCAAGATGTTCTGTGTCACCTGGCTCAGTTGTGGAGTACTCCAGATTGGGGCCTGATGTTTCAGTTGGGGAAAACTGCATTATTAGTGGTTCTTCTATCATAACAACAGCTGTCCTGCCTGCATATTCTTTTGTGTGTTCCTTAAGCTTGAAGATGAATGGACACTTAAAGTATTCAACTATGGCATTTGGAGTGCAAGACAACTTGAAAAGGAATGTTAAAACATTGTCAGATATAAAGTCACTTCAATTCTTTGGTGTCTGTTTCCTGTCATGCTTAGATATTTGGAATCTGAAAGTTACAGAGGAGCTCTTCTCTGGAAACAAGACATGTTTGAGTTTGTGGAATGCTCGAATTTTCCCAGTCTGTACTTCTTTGAATGATTCAGTTACAACATCCATAAAGATGTTAAATGCTGTGCAAAGCAAGTCAGCATTCAGCCTGAATGACTATAAGCTGTTGTCCATTGAAGAAATGCTTGCCTACAAAGATGTACAAGACATGATAACCTATAGGGAGAAAATTTTTCTAGAAATTACTTTGAATAGAAAACTCTGATTTAGAGACATCTTAAATATTGCATACTTTGCCTTTCTTAATTGAGCTAGATTGCAAATATACAAGTTTTTTGTAGATGTTTTTCTTTGTTTTATTTAATGAAAATTATATTAACATAATTGCTGCAGCATAACATCAATAACACAAAAATACCATTTTTGATAAACCATTTTTAAAAAAATATATTTTATTGATTTTGTACAGAGAGGAAGGGAGAGAGATAGAGAGTTAGAAACATCGATGAGAGAGAAACATTGATCAGCTGCCTCTTGCACACCCCCTACTGGGGATGTGCCTGCAACCAAGGTACATGCCCTTGACCGGAATCGAACCTGGGACCCTTCAGTCCCCAAGCCCACGCTCTATCCATTGGGCCAAACCGGTCTCGGCTGATAAACCATATTTTGAAGAAAGAATATTTCAAGGCTGTAAGTTCAAGAAAGGGATTTTTAGATGTTTATTACTATTTTAATATTTTTATTAATATGTTTATTAATATTTTATATTTTTAAGAAGGATTTATGGAGAATTAGTTTGTTCTCATAATAATGTACTAGTTTTAAAGGTAATTTTCTAAACATACCTTTAGGTTTTCCCTTTTCTTTTGGGCTTCAGTTCCAAAAAATTTCTTAGTGCTTATTGGCAGTTCTCATCTCAGATGTAGTCATTCTACTGCTTAATAAAAATAGTATACTATCTGATCATCAGAGCACTGCAGGAATATTGTCAAAATAACATTTGCAGGGGCAGACTTATAACTGGCAAATTCAGATTAAATTAATGCTTAAAATATTGTGATAATCTTAATTAATAAGTAATGAACAACTCTGAAATTGATGCTAAAAATATCATTATTGATTTTACCAAAAGGAAACAAAAAAGGGTATATGTATTATTTTACCCATGTAAACTTGAAAATGTGTTTGTGTATCTTAAAAATGTTCCCTAAATTTTCATCCATAGGAAAGCATACTCAACCACAAAAGTCAAATATCTGTGTGGGGAAGATGGTAGGAATAATTGGGATTCACTGATGATAATAATATGTTTATTTTGAACATTACTTTTATCCTCATACTAATCTCTTTAATAGAACTGTTAAATTACCAGATGGACTAATTTTACTTTTCATTTCTTATTTTCTGCCTATGCATTGGTAATGATGTTGAGAAGTAATAACCAAAAGATAGATAGCAGAAAGGAGCCAAAAGAAAAGAAAGAGTAAAAAAAATGCACAAATGATAAACAGCTTCAAGAACTAAAAACTGGCTGGTATACCAAGTTATGTGTACTTATCTATCTATGTATATATTTAAAAGCCTGATATGCAAAGTGTCCCCTTGGGAGTTTGACCTGGAGTTCAATCACTTGCTATTTTGTGCACTGACCACCAGGGGGACCTTACCTGGGTACAGATTTCCTGCACAGAGCCTCTAGTTTTGATGTAAGTACATAAGTGAAATGTGCTCATACCAGAGTCTAATAAGAATTACAGAAAATACTTATAAGAGTTTTGCATTGTAACATGAGTAAATTGAAATAAGAACTGGTCTGTTTCATTTTTATTAATGTTGCCAATGACAAAATGAAAATAATTATTTGGTAAACCAGAAGTGACTTATCTGTAATTCTCAATTATGATATTTATGTCTTTTTTTCTTTTTTAAAGGTTCTTTCCAAGGACAAAATAAAGATATATAGTAGCTATTGTGTAGCATTTACTGATTTACTTGCACAGTTTACAGAGGATTTTATGTTATCATTTATTAAATGTTCAATATTGTATTTCACAGTATAAACTAAATCTATAATTTTGTACAATATAAAAGGCCATCAATTATTAAGAATCACCATTATTTTATGTTCCACAAAAAAGAGAAAACACTACCAATAAAATGTTACTCAATGCTTTCTTTGTTACTTGACATTTTTATATTTATTGATCGCTTTTAAATGCACTTACAGATTTTTATTATTTTACCTACTTACATATACATATAAAGGATCAAAATACAGTATTGAAATATAGTCAGTTATTTTCTAAAACTTCATATTCGGAGACATTTTCTTTTTCTAAAGCACTCTTCAATTGAATACTTATTGATGTCCTCACATTTCCACCTATGTAGTACCATCCTCTAAATTGTCAAATGCATTTCCTAAGTGCCTCCATTACATTACTGTCTGGGTTTTCCTTCAAGCAGTAGATTCCAGATACCTGTTTTTGCAAGTTTTTGATGCTATTTGACAAAATTAAGTTTCATTTTTGCCTCAATTTAATTATATATCTAGAAGAATGTGGCTTCTACTCAGTCAGTGGGTGGTTTCTTACAAATTGATGGTCACCATTTTAGGCATAATTCTGCACAATGTCTGGATTCCAACTGCTTTGAAATGTTATTTCCCAAGAAATTGTCAGTGCCTCTTGCCTTGAGATACGTTACTTGGTATGTAGTACCATCTACATATCACCAACAGTATTCCTAATTCAGTGAGGTGATAATCCTGAGCACATATAAGTAAGAAATTGGGCATTTTTTTAGATTTGTTATACGGCCCTTAAATCACACACTTTCTAGTTTTGTGAAGGATAGCTACAATGTGCAATTAAATATATTGTATAAACTTATTGATGAGTTAATAATTAATAGTGACCAAAAGGGGCATGAAAAGCAAAATCAATCTTTGGTATTGTCTTCTAACTTAAGCATTTATTTACCAAACTAAGCAAAAAGGATATCATGAATGTGTATCAATGTATATACTAGATTGAAATAAAAACTCAAAAATCTAAATGATATGTTTAGAATCACCAATTTTTAATGGCATTAATGCAGAATTTCAAGAACCTGTGGTGACCTATTCATCTTCTGAGGCTAAGCAATATTTCCTATGTTAGGTAAAGCTAACAAAATTGAGCATAGAGCCTAAATCCAACTTTGCCTGCTGCAAAATGTATGTATGGCTATTGCATACAGCTGGTAACTGATGTACTATGCAATACCAGGGATGCCATTTGCATACACCATGTCCTCTGGATTTGAGCAACTTGGAGACCCATAGTCTAAAAGAATTAAGAAGGAAAGAAAAACCAAAAAAATAAATTTGTTCAAAGTTATCTGAAAGATTTGTAGATGTTATTTTGGTTGTTATTTAGTTAATGAAACAGTTTCCATCTATGTTAAGAACTAAGGAATAGAGAACCAAGATGGCAGCATAAGTAAGCATGGTTCTCTTGCCTCCCACAACCACATCAAAATTACAACTAAAACACAGAGCAACCATATTCAAAACCACCTGAAAGCTGGCTAACTAGAAGTCCTCCAAGTAGAGAAGAAGAAAGTTAATCGAGACTGGTAGAAAGGGCAAGGGGGGGCAGAAGAGTGGAACCAGCTGGTCTGACATTCACATGTGGAATTTTTTTTCATTGGGAGGGATATCTCCACTGCAGAGGCCTCTTGTGAGAAGCAAGGAGTCTCAGCCCCACACTAGACTCCGGGGATAGTGTTCTAGAGCTGTGAAGAGAAGTCCCCATAATTTTGGGTTGCAAAAGCCAGCAGGGGTTATAGCAAAGTGACTGGAGGCTACTGGAGACCCAGGCAGTTCCTCTTAAAGGGCCAGCACATGAATTTACTTGGATTCACTTTCTCTGGGTTCCTGCACTAGGCAATAGCTTTGGAGAATCTCGGGAGATATGAGGAGGAACTGGATTATCAGGAACTCAGGGGCAGCTTCTTCCAGACAAGGGTGCTTGTGGGGGTCATCGTTCCTGTACTGGAGCATCCCTCATTGCAGAGATGACTGGCAGCCATATTTGGGTTTCCATCAGCCTGGTTCACACTGTTTGCTCCATTCGGATGATTCCCTGAGACCTTACTCCATTCAATTTGCAGCCCCATCTAATCTGTTTGCATCTGCTTTTCCATATGAATAGCCTATCCTGAATCAGGCTTCAGGCTTTACTAAGATCTCTTAAATAGGCATCAGCATGCCCATACCTATTAATAACAGGCCCAAGACCTGGCACTAGCACCAGCTTGCCTTGATTCACAGCTTGGCTTTGCCTGAGCACATCTAAGCTCAATACAAGTAGCAGCCATCTGCAGATCCTTCTGTAGCTCCTGGTAGGTGGCCCCAGGCAGTGGCTGACTGCACCTCCTGGGAGACACTGCGCCAGTGAACAGCTTCAGACCACACCAGATTACAACTTGACCACACCCATGAGTGATATGCTCAAGGGACAGAGTCAGCACCAAAGCCCCACTAAAGCAAGTCCTGCTCTGTAGATGCATCTACTGCACAGCATCTCTTCCACTGTAGTTGCAGTTGTTCCTCACAGCCAATTAGCCTGGAGGTCAGTATCTTCCTGTGATGCCAACAACAGTCAAGGCTCAACTACAACAAGACTGTGCACACAGCCCACATGGGTGCACCTAGAGTGTCCTGCTCACATGATTTGGGAGGCTGAGCCACTTGGTCCTACAGGGCACCTACTACACAAGGCCACTACCAATTCCAGGAGACATAGCTACTCTTCCTAATACCTAGAAACAAACACACACAGAGGAACAACCAAAATGAGGAGACAAGGAAACAGGTCACAAATGAAAGAAATGGAAGCAAACTACTGGATACAGAGTTCAAAACAATGGTTATAATGCCACTCAAGGATTCTAATGAGCTTCAAGGAACCTAATGAGAGCTTCATGGGACTTAGTGAAACTTTTAAGATAGTAATGAGAATTTCAAAGACATGAAAAAGGACCAGTCAGAAATTAAGCATACACTGACTGAATAATTTATAGGGACTCAACAATACAGTATTACAAGAATATGAGGAAGCAAAAAACACACAATCAGAAGAGCTAAAAGTAAAATAATAAAAAATATAAAGATAGTATAAGAAGTCTCTGGGACAGGAAATATAATGAACAAAATAAACTAATGAATAAAATAGAACCAAAGGCATGGAAACATGGAACAGATTCACAAATCTCAGAGAGTAGGGAGGAGGAGTGGTGGGAAGAGATTAACCAAAAATCTTATGTGCATATATGCATTACCTAGGGACAGGGACACAGACAATATGGTGCTTAAGGCCTGGTGTGGGGTAGAAACTGAGTAGAGGGAAGTAAGGGGGCGGGGGGGGGAGGAGTGAAGGAGACATCTGTAATACTCTTAACAATAGAGATTTTAAAAAATAAAAAGAACTAAGTTATTAAAGGAAAGACCTTTATAAATTCACATGCAAAATACATTTTAAAATCCACTTAGTGCACGTGAAATAATTGAAGCAACTATTAGTTGCTTGGTTTAATATTTTGTACCTCTAAAATTTTGTTTAGACAAAGCAAATTTCTATAGTGTTTGAGAAACAATTTTTATTGTTTATACTTGGTAGAAGTGTATTATTAATATTACTTCCATTGAACTTTGTCAAAGGTTTATGCACATTCTCATTCCTTTTAATACCAATGTTCTAAGCTCCACATAACATACTAATGTTCTTCATGCCTCTGTTTTTTATATTCACAGAAATTTCTATTTAGATTTTGTAATATAGTATAAGGGACAAATTTCAGCAGTCTCTGATGGGAAAGGACCAGTATCTGTCCCTGACATCTAGTTTCATAAGCCACAACCAAATTGCCACATATTCAAACTTGCCAGTTTTGCTATAGTCCAGTAGAACATATTTTGGTGTCAGGATAAAAACTGGAATAAAGCCCTGACTGGGCAGCTCAGTTGGTTAGAGTATCATTCTGAAACACCAAGGTTGAGGGTTCTCTTCCTGGTCAGGGGACATAAAGAATCAACCAATAAATGCATAAATAAGTGGTAAAACAATGAATGTCTCTCTCTCTCTCTCTCTCTCTCTCTCTCTCTCTCTCTCTCTCTCTCTTTTTCTCTCGCTCTCACTCTCTCTCTTTCTCTCACCTCACTTCTTGCTCTAACATCAATAAATAAAGTTTAAAATTGGAATAAAAGAATAAGAAGCTGTTAATTGCCTACTGCATTGATAATTGCAAGAGGTGAAGGTAGAGGATACCTGTGAATTAGTTACAATTATCATTCATCTGTAAGGCTGTTTGATTATTGACATTCGTGTCTAAAGATGTTCATCCCAAGGGCATTATTGCACATGCATGTAACTGATTGAAACTAACAGACTTAATTTTTCCTTCTGGGCTGGTTTGAGCAAATAGTCTATCTTTTGAAGCCTCTGGGTATAGGAGCCTAGGAGCCTTCCAAAGTATAAAATTCAACCATTCAAACAGAGCAATTTATCTCTGGTTGCTGCAGACTGGTGCAGTCCATCTACTGTCATTTCCCAGCTCTCTGCGCCAGAATTATATTCCCTCAATTGTGCTTCAGTGCATCACAGAAACCATCTAAACTCTGTCTGTATTCTTCGGGCACTGTTCTATGGTGTGTTTTACAGATCAGCATGTTCAATCTCCAGCCTCATTTAACGGCTCTTAAAATCTTTGCTACAACCAACTCTGTGGCCAAGTAATGTAAATGGATTTTTTTTTAATGTCTTTTCTTCACTAGTAACCATTCTTTTCTCTCTGCAGAACAATCAGATGGTTCAAGTTAGTTTTCATTTCAAGAGAGCATCCCACTGCTCAGAAAGGAATTAAAGCATTTACATCTTGAGGCAAGAAAAAAAAAAAGTGTTTTAAAACACAGCTCTGGAAATCAAGTATTCTTTTCGTTTGCAGGTTGAGAAATGTTGCACTACTAAATGAAGTTTTACATGATTGGTTTCTTTCCTATTATTTTTAGCCTTGGGGTTTGAGAAAATAAATTATATTCACCAATATACTGTTCTTCAGAGATGTTTTAAACATTTTTAATGAAATCTAGAACCAGAAAACTTTTAATACACAAAGAAATAGTTATGATTATAAAATCCAAGTGCAGATTTTAAATGTATAGGCACACTGATAAGGTCATAAATTAACTTATAAAATCCACTACTTATATATCACTGGGATCAATTTTTAATGAAATTTAGTAAGAAAGATCATAACTCATCATAATTGCTTAAAGTTGATAGAGTTTCTAATTAACTATTATCCTCTCAAAAGCTGTGGGTAAAATTTAGCCTATGAAAAGGGAGATAGAAAGCATGGAGTTTTAGAGAAATCTTTTTTTTTTACTTTTTAACAACTGCAGATGTTTAAATGCAAAAGAAATATTTGCCTTAAGTTCTCTAGAGAATGAGCAGTTTACAAAATTATCTATGCTTCTGGTATCTGCAATCTATCTTTCTCCATATCTCTAGACTACAAACATGCTGTAATTTCCCAAAAGGTAAAAATAAATAACAAGGAAAGCAAAACTTCTTTTAGCCATATTATATCATCAGGATTCAGTCTCTTTTATCTTGTATTTACAGTGGTTTTGAAGGTTCTTTACTAGTCATCATAATATATTCAACAATGAATTGTAGCTTTGTACATATACCTACCTGCTTCATACCTCTCTCTCAGAGAAAGAAATCCAATAAACATCTCTCTTGAGATAGCTCTCATCAATTCTAATGATCTTTTCATCTGGGTAAATATCCCAATCACCCACCAAATTATTCAAGGCAAGAACAGAACATAGAAGTCATTCATGATATCTCACATTCTTTCCCCTTATCCTTTTCATCCAGTTCTTCAAGTCAGTGCAATCTACACATTGAAACATAACCAAAATCTGCCCACTTCTCTCAACCCTATTCGAATTACCATTCACCACTATATATAACATCTTTTTTTATGTGCAATAATAATAAACTATCATCTAATTCTTATAGTTGTGTGTGAGAGAAAATTTGCAGAGAAACTGCAAAGGAAAGATATTTTAACAGATTGGTATTAAGTTGTATTGAGGGAAAAGGAATATTGTGGCCATCTCAACACAGCGTCACTTATTTGATCTCTATCTTATTTTGCTCCCCTGAAAACTGCCTTTTAGGAAGATGATTCATACTACTTTCTAAAGTGGTACACTTCTTTTTCTGTGAAGTTTTGCTTGGTGATAGTCTGCAGTTTCTTTACCACACACATTGTTGTTGTTTTGTTTGTTTGTTTACCTTTCTTTAATTTAATATATCTAATCAGATGTCAACTGGAATTTTGCTTCCCTTTTATATACTCTATATGCCTCCTTAGCTCAATCTCCATTCTAAACCCCATGAATATTCAAAATGTCTCCCAAGTATCTGAGTATTACTGAATAGCATATAGTGTCTACACTTTCATCTCCAATACCTTTTCTTCGCTTCTCTCTACAATTCAGTTCAATCAGGCTTTAGCCCTCATTCCCCAGTTGGGGGTGGGAGGTGGGAGGCAACCAATCAATGTGAGATACCTCCCTTCCATTCTCTCTAAGGATCAATGGAAAAAATAGAAGTGAAAATCTTTTAAAATGGTTAGACTGGTTAATTTTATGTTATTTATTAAAAATAAAAACATGGAGCCTGAACAGTGTGCCTCAGTGGTTGAGTGTTGACCTATGAACTAGCAGGTCATGGTTCAATTCCTGGTCAGGGCATGTGTCCAGCTTTCAGGCTTGGTCCCCAGGCTGGGACATGCAGGAGGCAGCCAATTAATGATTGTCTCTCATCATTGATGTTTCTATCCCCCTCCCTCCCCTGCTCCCCTGCTTCCTCTCTGAAATCAATAAAAATATTTAAAAATAAAGTAAAAAATAAAAACATGGGATGGAGCTGGGACTGGTTTGGCTCAGTGGATAGAGCGTTGGTCTGCAGACTGAAGGGTCCTGGGTTCGATTCCGGTCAAGGGCATGTACCTTGGTTGTGGGCACATCCCCAGTGTGGGGTGTGCAAGAGGCAGCTGGTCGATGTTTCTCTCTCATCGATGTTTCTATCACTCTGTCCCTCTCAATTCCTCTCTGTGTAAAATCAAAAATATATATTTAAACAAAACAACAACAACAAAAAAAACATGGGATGGAGATTCATATATGGCACCCACCTCAATGCCTCTGTCGGCACTTTTCTCAGAGGAAAGCTGCCCTTCCAGTTCTCTTCCTAAAGCCAGACAATTCTGTCCCTGGCACCTTTCAAGCTGCTGACCCAAGTCTTAAGAGCAAAAACTGAGATTTCCAATAGAAGAAAATGTTTTTCCTTAAGACTGCAGCATCAGATTTCAGATTTGCCCTACAGATTTCAGACTTGCTAGTTGCACAATCATGGTACTAGGTCACACTGAGGAACAGACAAGTAATTGGCTTTATTACTTTTCACAATCTACTTTTCACATTCTCCAGTGTGAAGCAGATCAAAAGACAATATTAAATCAGTCCAATATTCTTCTCTTATCAGTCCTTAATCTGCAAACAAACAAACAAAAAAAAACACTCAAATTTCAGCTGTTTACTTTTTCCAAATAACTTAATTTGAAGAAACTGGAACAGGTAAACAATAAAAAATGGAATATCCCAAATGTATGGCACAGAATCATTGAAGTGTTACACCCAGATATGGTAGGGTTACTGTAGTGGGCATCGTAGTGAGAAAGGTTAGCTTGACATAAGCATACAGGGCAGGGGTCCCGTGGAAAACAAAGGCAGGTGGACCATAGGCAGGGACAGACAAGGCAGTTTGAGCAGCCTCACCACAGGAACCAACCAAACAGAAACAATAAAGTGTTTCTGGACTCAAAGTGGGAGGCGTAGGAAAACAAGAGAGGACCCGCAACAATAAGGTGTACTGACACATAGAAACAAAGGAAGTTCAGCATAGAAACAGAGAAAGAACACATAGAAACAGGGAGAGTTCAGGTTCGATGCTGAGCAAGAACAATTGAGAGAATCAATCAGGTGATGACACGAATAGATATAAAAGCAGGCTTAGAGCAAATATATCAGCTTGGACTACAAGGCTTCACCAGGCAACCCATTGTTGGGCCCCCTTTCCATGTGGTGAGTCTGAACCTGCTTGTAATCAATTTTCCACACTTTTGCTTATTACATCTTCTGGTCTACAGAGCTCATTCTTGGGCATCTCGATACAACCCCAGGAAAAAACCTCAGCTCACTGTCCATTACCAGCAGGCTGGGAGATTCTTTGGACCTGGAACTAGACTTGTCTGCTGTGGTGGGATTGGGATTGGAGCTTCAGCCTCAGCTGCTGCTGATGGGAGGCAGGTGGAACATGGGTTCCAGCAAGTAGAGTATTATTAGGCAACTGGTGGGAGGCCAGGTAAGCAGGGGACCTCAGAGAAGTCCAGAGAGGTGGCAGATGGAGCACAGCTACAAGCTGCAATATTCAGAGATGCAGGCAGGCAGGCCATGTTAGCAGCATCTGTCAGTGGGTAACAGTAGCCTACTCAGATACTGGGTCTGGATCAGATTTAAGACTTCTTATCTTTGTAGAGTCCATGAGAGCAAAATTGCACCCCAGGCCTGAAATGACTGAGCAGAATGCCATCATGAAGTTCCATGTGAAAAAGGAAGGGTGGGGATAACTAAGAAATGATAAGATATCTTAGGTGGAGGGACTAGAAAAGGTCTTTACAATTAGCTACATTGTTGTTTTCTTGTCGGCTTCCTTAGCTCAATGTTAGCATTCAAGAATGAAAGCCAAGCAAAAGTTGCTCAGTGGTTGAGTGTCAACTCATGAACCATGAGGTCACTAGTCCTTGTCGGAGCACATGCCTGGGTTGTGGGCTCGATCCCCAATAGGGGGCATGAAGGAGGCAGCCGATTGATGATGTTTCTCTCATCAATGTTTTTCTCTCTCTATCCCTCTCCTTTCCTCTCTAAAATCAATAAAAACATATTCTTACAAAGCCAAGCAAAATTTTAGAATGAAGAGCATCTCTTTTTAATAGAATGTATTCCTGAGGCCAAGTAATTCAGCTTCCAGAGAGTCCTAATGAAGTACATTCACAGCAGGGTCAGAGGAAAGAGCCCTGATGAGGGGGACAAACGAGGGAAGTGGCCTCCTTGGATTTGGTGCTGAGCACAGGCTGGTATGTGCTTTGTGAGGGGGTTGTACGGCTGTAAAGCCACTGTAATCTGGACTGTGATGTGACCTCTTTGTATGCATAAGCTAGTGAGACCTGCAATGTTCAACACACACGCACACACACACACCCACACACACAAGTGCATGCGCAATTGCATACTTACATTTTTATTTCTGTCCTCTTGATGATACCATTCATGATGTGTGTATCCTGATTTATTTCCTTTTAGTTATGGTGTATGCATTTTTCTACCTATAAAATCACTTTTTCCATTTCTCAAGGCACTTTATTTTTTTCAAGTTTTATTCAGGAATAATTGACATACACCTCTGTATAAGTTTAAGGCAGACAGCATGATGGTTGGATTTGCATATATTGTGAAATGATTACCTCACTGTGTTCAGCTAATATCCATCTAAGATGTGACAAACAAAATTGAAATCTCTAATGGAGCAACTAGAGTTAATTTTCTCTTCAAAGTCAAAACCACAATTCTTACATTCTATTGTGCTTTTTATTTATTTATTTTTTTTTTAAGGTTTAAACTGTTTCTTAAGTTAGATATTAGATTTTGTGTTTGGATCAGATTTCACAGTTTACCCAGTTTTATACACTAGAATAACTCTGTTAATTTCCTAAAAGGAACTACTTTTTAAAAGTAGAAAGTCTACAATGCTTTAGGGTTCATTTAAAAATCAATTCTAAGAATTATGTATTAGGGTTCATTTAAAAATCAACTCTAAGAATTATGTATTTTTTAAAAATTACATGACTGGCAAATTAATTGTAGATTTCAGGTATCTAAATAGTGACATTTTTAATAAGGCTAAACTGTTCCTGAGTGAAACCTATATGTAGTGAGGGATAGGCTGACTTCCAAAACACATCTGTGAGAGTGGAGATTATTTTTCTTTTAATTTGAGGTCACTTTGTCTGGCTGGTCCTATCCCCACAGCCCAGTCATGGTTTCACTCACAGTGACCTAACGCATAGAGTAGGGATCTGGCAGAGGGGGAGCAGAGGCGGGCAAACCTCAGGGAGCTTAAGGCTTCCCTGAGCTGGTTAAATGTGCCATGCTCTCTAAATGCTACCTGCAGTGGAACCTGCCAGAAAGTCCTGCTCTTCACCCTGCAATTTCTCAGTTATTCTGAGCTCCTGGAGGAGGCAGAGAGTTCCCCAATTCTCTCTCTTATTCCTGCCCAGATGTGTGTGTGTGTGTGTGTGTGTGTGTGTGTGTGTGAGAGAGAGAGAGAGAGAGAGAGAGAGAGAGAGAGAGAGAGAGAGAGAAAGCATGTATGAAGATATGTATAAATAGGATATCACTGTGTGTGACTAAATGTTACTGTGTGTTTAAGCATGTGTTACAGTGAATGTGTAGGGGCATGTGAATGTCAACTTGTATGGTTGTTTGTAGATGTGTATGAATATGTGTGTGAATGTATGAATTATGTGACTAAATGTGTGAATATGTATGTAAGCATATATGAAGGGATGTGTGTGCATGTGTGTGAGGCTGTCTGAATGCGAATGTGTATGAATGATTGTGAATTGGTGTATATGAATGTGCGTGTGTGTGTCTGTACCCTGGGAAGGGAGTTCTTTCATTATAACCTCAAGGCCTCAAATGTAGACCTTTGGTCTCCTATTCAGATGAAGTTCAAGTCACAGCGAGACATGGACAGTCTTGAACCACAATACCATCCACTTCTAGCACATGTCCCATAGTGGACATCATTGAAGAAGCCCTGTGAGTCAGTACTTTAGAAAGTAAATTCTACAATTTTCTGTGGTGGCACAATATCAATTATTTGCAGTTAAAATATTTATTAATATAAACATTAAAAAGCCCCCCATTTGAAGCCCTGTTGGCACTTCTCAGCTCTCTCCTCCGAGGGCGTCTCGGTAGCACAGTGGGCAGGTGCCATTGCCATGGGGGGTCCATCGCCAGCTGCAGGCGGCTGTGCGTCAGGTAGGGCTGCTGGGCTCCCTCAGGTGTGAGCATCCCAGGGTTGGCCTGCTGTGTGCCTCTCTGACCTGCACACGATGGCAACACCACGCAGCTGCCCTGCTTCTCTTAACAGGCCTGTGGGGTAGACAGGAAGGAACCAAGGCTTGCCCAGGGTTTCTCAATGGACCTAACACCCCTGGCTCTTCTCATCACTGTGTGTCCAGAGGCCTCCTGGGAGCGGGGATTCAGGTGACCTGAGCACATCCCACCATAGTTCTGTTTTAAGGTCTGGCCTTTTCCTTTCTCTTTTTTGGATCGTTTTATCACAGTGAAATTTACCATTTTCACTGTTTTTCAGTGCTCAGTGCAGTGGCATTAAGCACATTCATGCTGTTATATGGCCCACACCACCATCATCTCCATGACTTTTCCCATCTTCTCCAACCAAAACTCTGCCCCAATAAACAACAACTCTGCATGCCCACCCTCACCCCACCCCCACCAGCACCACCACAGGTACCTTTATCTTTCTTTCCATCTCTGACTTCGATGGCGTTAGGGACCTTATGCGAGTAGAATCACATAGTAGTTGTCTTCTTTAGACTGGCTTTTGCACTGAACATGTCATCAAGGTCCATCCAAGTTATAGATTCTGTCACAATATTCTTCCTGTGTTTTTAATTCAGTCTATTGGGTTGACATTGGTTAATAAAGTCATGTGGACTTCAGGTGTACCATTCTATAACACATCATCTGCATGTTGTATTGTGTGCCGAATACCCCAGTCAAGTCTACTTCCATGACCATTTGTCCCCCTTTACCCTCTTCCACCTCCCCCACCCCCTTTCCCTCTGGTGATCACTATAGTGATGTCTTTGTCTCTGAGTTGTTGTTTTTCTTTGCTATTATAAATCCCTTCACCTTTTTCACCCAGTCCCACAGCCCCTTTCTCACCTGACAAACGTCAGTCTGTTTTCTTTCTATGAGTCTGTTTCTATTTTCTTTGTTGATTTATTTTGTTCATTAGATTCCACATATAAGTGAAATCATATGCCATTAGTCTTTCAATGTATTGCTTAATACAATTAAAATAAGGCTCCCCAGGTCCATCCACGTTGTCACAAATAGAAAGATTCCCCACCTTTTCACAGCCAAGCAGTATTCCATGGAGGTCAATGTTCCAAAGCATTTTTATACACTCATATACTGATGGGCACATGGGCTGCCTCCAGACCTTGGTATTGTAAACAACACTGCAATGAACATAGCAGTGCATATATTCTTTCTAATTAATGTTGCTGATTCCTTGGGATACATTCCCAGAAGTGAAATTGCTGTGCCATGTGGAAGTTCCATTTTTAATTTTTGAGGTAACCCTTTAATACTTTCCAGGGTGGCTGCACAAAATGCATTCCCCATAGAGATGTGTGCCTCTCTGCACATGATGGTGACCCCCACACAGCTTCCATGCTTTTCTTAATGGGCCTATGGGGTAGCCAGGGTGAACCAAGGCTTGCCCATGCTTCTGCAAGGGACCTCACACCCCAGGCTCTTCTCATCACTGTGTGTCCAGAGGACTCCATGGTTCTGTTTTTAGATCTGGACTTCATTTCCTTTCTCTTTTTTTTTGGAGAGTTTCATCACAGTGAAATATTCTATTCTCACTGTTTTTCAATCAACAGTGCACTTGCGTTAAGCACATTCATACTGTTGTGCGAACCACACCACCTTCATCTCCATCAAGTTTCCCATCTCCTCCAATGAAAACGTTGGCCCCATTAAAAAACAACTCTCGCCAAAAATGGTTTGGCTAAGTGGATAGGGAGCTGGCTGTGGACTTTAAGTTCCCAGATTTGATTCCAGTCCAGGGCATGTATCTTGGTTGCAGGCACATCCCTAGTAGGGGGAGTGCAAGAGGTATCTGATCCATGATTCTCTCATTAATGTTTCTAACTCTCTATCCCTCTCTCTTCCTCTCTGTAAAAAATCAATAACATATTTTAAAAATAATAACAATAATGATAAATAAATAAATAACAACCGTGCATCTCACCCTTTTACACCTATTCCCGCCCACCACCACCACCACCATCACCACCACCACCACCATCACCACTAGTACCGTAGTTTCCGGCGTATAAGACGACCCCCTAATTTTACAGTTAAAACATAGGTTTAGGCCTATATTCGCTGTATAAGACTACCCCCCACTTCACAGAAAAGACTTACTTTGCCTTCAAGTTCTGCAGTTAATTTTTGTGCAATTTTGGTCTTTTGCTCCCGATTTTCGGATGACTTTTTTTCATTTCAAAAGTCGTCTTATATGCCAGAAAATGCAGTACCTTCATCTTACCTTCCATCTCTGAATCAGATGCCACTAAGGATCTCATGTGAGTGAATCACACAGTAGTTGTCGTCTTCTGACTGGTTTTTGCAGTAAACATGTCAAGGTCCATCCACGTTATTTCACTTACCATAAGGCTCTGCAGGTCCATCCACAATGGGAGAAATAGTAAGATCCTCTTTCTTTTCCCAGCCAAGCAGTATTCCATGATCTCATTGTAGCAAAGCATTTTTACCCACTCATATACTGATGGGCACATGGGCTGCCTCCAGACCTTGGTATTGTAAACAACACTGCAATGAACATAGCAGTGCATATATTCTTTCTAATTAATGTTGCTGATTCCCTGGGATACATTCCCAGAAGTGGAATTGCTGTGCCATGTGGAAGTTCCATTTTTAATTTTTGAGGTAACCCTTTAATACTTTCCAGGGTGGCTGCACAAAATGCATTCCCCATAGAGATGTGTGGCTCTCTGCACATGATGGTGACCCTCACACTGCTTCCATGCTTTTCTTAATGGGTCTGTGTGGTAGCCAGGTTGAACCAAGGCTTGCCCATGGTTCTGCAAGGGACCTTACACCCCAGGCTCTTCTCATCACTGTGTGTCCAAATGCCTTCTGGGAGCGTGGATTCAGGTGTCCTGAGCAAGTCCGACCTCGGTTTTGTTTGAAGACCTTGTCTTCATTTCCTTTCTCTTTTTTTGGATCGTTGTATCACAGTGAAATTTACCATTTCCATTGTTTTTCAGTGCACAGTGTAGTGGCATTAAGGACATTCATACAGTTGTGCAGCCCACACTACCATCATCTCCATCACTTTTCCCATCTTTACAACCGAAATTCTGTCCCCAGTAAACAATCTGCATTCCACCTTCTCCCTACACCTTTTCTTTTTCACCCGGACTCACAGCCACTTTCCCCTCTGATAACTGTTAGTCTATTCTCTTTCTATAAGTCTGTTTCTATTTTCTATGTTAATCTATTTTGCTAATTAGATTCCACATACAAGTGAAATCATATGGCATTAGTCTTTCTCTGACTAGCTTATTTCACTTACCATAAGGCTCTCCACGCTGTCACAAATTGTAAGATTCCCTTCCTTTTCACAGCCAAGCAGTATTCCATGGTGTCAATATACCAATGCATATTTATCCACTCACCTACTGATGGGCACATGGGCTGCTTCCAGATCTTGGTATTGTAAACAACACTGCAATGAACATAGCAGTGCATATAAGCTTTCCAACCAATGTTGCTGATTCTTTGGGATAGATTCCCAGAAATGGAATTGCTGAGACATAAGGAAGTTCCATTTTTAATTTTTGAGGTAACTCCTTTTTGCTTTCCACAGTGGCTGCACAAAATGCATTCCCCACAGAGATGTGTGCCTCTCTGCACAATATGGTGACCCCCATACAGCTTACCTGCTTCTCTTAACAGGCCTGTGTGGTAGACAGGAGGGAACCAAGGCTTGCCCAGGGTTTCTCAAAGGACTTCACACCCTAGGCTCTTCTCATCACTGTGTGTCCAGAGCCCTGCTGGGAGCGGGGATTCAGGTGGCCTGAGCATGTCCGATCATGGTTCTATTTTAAAATCTGGCCTTCTTTTCCTTTCTCTTTTTTGGATCATTTTATCACAGTAAAATTTTCCATTTTCATTATTTTGTCAATGCACAGTGCGATTGTGTGGCCCACACCACAATCATCTCCATCACTTTTCCCATCTTCTCCAACCAATACTCTGTCCCCAGTAAACAACAACTCTGCATTCCACACCCATTTCCTCCACCCCCACCACCACTGGTACCTTCACTTTCCTTCCATCTCTGACTCTGATGGGGCTAAGGACCTCATGTGAGTGAAATCTCACAGTAGTTGTCTTCTTTTCACTGGCTTTTGCACTAACGTGTTGTCAAGGTCCATTCATGTTATAGCTTCTATTACAATATTCTTCCTGTGATTTAAATTGAATCTATTGGTTAATAACATCATGTGGGATATGCTACTTGTAAAGCTAACTGGATCCTGTTCTGATGTCATCTGAATCTGGCCACTGGGGCCTCCTGGGAGGGACTCTGGTGCCAGCCAATGTCAGATGCTTCCTGTGACTGGCCCTGGGCAACCTCTTTGGAGCTACAAAGCAATTTACAGTGTGTGGCTACCTCTTGCCAGGCCTGAATGAGCACAAGAAGGTCCAAACCAAGGCTGGCTTTTCTTAGCACTGGGCCTAGGGGCCATTCAACAAAGCTCCCAAGGCACCCCAAGATCTGCCTCCACCTGCTGGCTGCCTGTTATGCTCATTCACTGAAAGAGAATCTGCAGGTACTCAGATTTCATGAGGCAGGTTCTTAGTGAGTACTCAAGTAATTCCACTGTAAGAGTGGAATTTAAAAGTCACTACAGGTTGCTTCCCAGGAGCTAAGATGTCTGGGATCCTTGGTTTTGTTTGAAGACCTTGTCTTCATTTCCTTTCTCTTTTTTTGGATCGTTGTATCACAGTGAAATTTACCATTTCACTGAGTCTGAGATCAGCCGTATGAGCTTAAGGGCTTTGTAGAGTGTCAGTGAGTTCTCCGAGGCCAGAAAGCTGCTTGTCATGGTGGGCGATTCTTGGGTCCACTGGAATGTGGTTGGGGAAGGAAAACATGGCAGGGTCATGCGGCTGTGATCCTATTACTGTGTCATGAAAAGTATAGTCTCTACATGCGTGGCTGATACTAACAGATGCTTCCCTCCATTTCCTTCCTAAGGAAACTGCAGTTCTATTCAGATGTCCTCCCAGATGCATGTTCCCTAGCTTCCTGGCCAATACTGTGCCAGCCCTCTGTCCTCAAGATTGGGTGGGCCAGGCTGGCAGGAGTGCAGGGAAGATCAGGTAAAAGTCACTTGTCCTTTGGGAGGATTGAAAATGCTATTAGAACCATTAAGGCTTAAAAATATGTTTTCTCTGTGTCTGCTCCCACACCAGAACTATCTGCCAAAGTGATGCTTATCTTGCTCTCAAGGAAGCACAGTTCTGCCTTGCCCCAGTGCCAGCTGTGGTCGGAACACTGACAGAGGCGACTGGAGGAAGAAGACAGGGCATTCCTCTCCCAGCAGTGTAACACTGTCACAGACATGATTCTGTCTGCACAGCTGACTACTGCTGGAGCCTTTCAAACTTTTAGACATTATCTGATTTATATTTCTTAAAGATTATTTTCTGATTTTTCATTTTATGTTTATTATTTTTAAATTTCATTTTTAATAATTAATTTTTTTCCAATTAGAGTTGGCATTCAATATTTCAAGTTTATAGCATAGACATATATAGAACTTGCAAAGTGATCCCCTGGAATAGTCTAGTATGGGGTTTCTTTTAAAAGGGTATTAATCCTATTCATGAGAGCTCCACCCTCATGATCCAATCACCCTCAAAGGCCCCCACCTTTTGCCAAAACCGGTTTGGTTCAGTGGGTAGAGCATCAGCCTGTGAATTGAAGTGTCCTGGGTTCGATTCCGGTCAAGGACATATACCTTGGTTGCAGGCACATCCCCAGGATGGGGTGTGCAGAAGGCAGCTGATGGATAATTCTTTCTCATCCATGTTTCTAACTCTCTATTTCTTCCCCTTCCTCTCTCTGTAAAAAATCAATAAAGTATTTATTTTTTTTAAAAAGGCCCCTACCTATTTTTAATTGAATTTATTGGGCTGACATTAGTTAATAAAATTATATAGGTTTCAGGTATACATTTATGTAATGCATTATCTGTATACTAGAGCCCTGGTGCAAGAAATTCATGCATGGGGGGAGTGTCCCTCAGCCCAGCCTGCACACTCTCCAATCTGGGATCCCTCCAAGGATGTCCGATTGCCCTGGAATCGGGCCTTAAATGGCAGTCGGTCATCCCTCTCACAATCCAGGACTGCTGGCTCCCAACTGCTCGCCTGCCATCCTTCCTGATTGCCCCTAACCACTTCTGCCTGCCAGCCTGATCACTCCCTAACCACTCCCAGGCCAGCCTGATTGATGTCTAACTGCTCCCTGACAGCCTGTTTGCCCCCAACTTCCCTCCTCTGCTGGCCGGGTCACTCCTAACTGCCCTCCCCTGGAGACCTGGTCCCTCTCAACTTCCCTCCCTTGCAGGCCTGGTCCCTCCCAACTGCCCTCCCCTGCTGGCCATCTTGTGGTGGCCATCTTGTGTCCATATGGAGGCAGGATCTTTGACCACTTGGGGGTGGCCATCTTGTGTGTTGGAGTGACGGTCAATCTGCATATTACTCTTTTATTAGATAGGATAATAGGCCTGGTGCCTGGGTGGGACCAGCTGGTTTGCACTGAAGGGTGTCCCTGATCAGGGTGGGAATTCCTTAGGGTGTGGGTTGGCCTGGGAGATGGGCCTGTGGTGGTTTGCAGGCCAGCCACGCTCCCCGGTGACCCAAGCAGAGGCCCTGGTATCTGGAATTTATTTATCTTCTACAATTGAAACTTTGTAGCCTGGAATGAAGGCCTGAGCCAGCCAAGGTGGCAGAAGCTTGGCTTCCTCCATCACCCTAGCCTCCTGCTCTTTCAGCTCCGTGGCTGCTGCCATTTCTGTTGGAATTTATTTACCTTCTATAATTGAAACTTTGTACCCTTGAGTGGAGGCCTGGGCCCACCGGGAGTGTGTGGAAAGCTTGGCTTCCTCCATTGCCAGGGAAACCCAAGCCTCCCTCCTGTTCTCTGTGGCCGCATCCATCTTGGTTAGGGTTAATTTGTATACTCTCTCTGATTGGCTGGTGGGGGTGGCTGGTGGGTGTTGCAGAGGTTGTTAATTGCATATTACTCCTTTATTAGGTAGGATTACATTTTGTGTTCACCACCCCAAGTCAAGTCTCCTTCCATCACAATCTGTCCTCCCTTTGCCATCTCCTACTTTCCTTCACCCCCATCCCCTGTGGAGATCACTTTATGATTTGACATTTGAAATGACATTTGAGATGTGCCTTGAGAGCACAGGTAGGATTTAGATAGTTGAAGAGGGTGAGAATGTGCTTCAGGTACAGAAAGTGAGCACGTGGCCTGGAGGCAGGAGAGATGAACACCGGAAAGACCAGAGCACATGCCCCTCAGATGCTTGTCAGTGAGGGGACCTGAGAGGGAAACAGAAGACCCTCCATGGAGGGGGCAAGGCTGAGGAGAAAAGGAACCAACCATAGAGTGGTCAGAACAAGGGAGATAATGGGCCCTCCATTGGAAGGCAGGAAGAACAAGGGACCATGGGAAGGTGCAGGGCTGGGGGGAAAAGGAAACCTTCTTGGGGGGAAAGGGGACCCTCCTTGGAGGGGGCAGTGTCCCATGTCATCTCTCCCTCCCCTCCTATCTTCCCTGCTCTGACCCCTCCATGGAGTGTCCCTGTCACCCTGCCCAGTACCCTCCATGGAGGGTCCCTCCCCCCGTCCTATACCCTCACAATGGAGGGTCTTCTGTTTCCCTGCCCTGTCCCTCACTCACCGGCCTCTGAGAGGTGTGTGCTCAGGTCTCCAGTCTTCATCTCTCCTGACTCTGGGCCATTTTCCCACTCTCTGTACCTGAAGCACATCTCACCCTCTTCATCTGTATGGATTCTACCCCCTCAAATATAATTTTAAATGCCAAAAATCACAGAATGACTTTTAAAAAATATAAACCTGATCATGTCATTCCCCACACAAGGGCCCTTTACTCACCCGTTACTCACCCGTCCTCTCCTGCACCCAGCCAGCCTGGTTCTCCCTGCCCCGGGGGCACTGGCTGCCCCTTTGGTGGTGGCTTCCGCATTCTCCATGTGGCCAGCTCTGTCTCAACAGCCGAGTCTGAGTTTAAATATGACAAGATCTTGGGGAGCTCTTCCTGAGCCTGCAGAGGAGCCACCCTGCAGTTGCCCCAGCCCAGCCTTGTGAGGTATCATGTGGCAACAGGTCACAGAACTAAGACAGGTCACAATGGTAAGACAGGTTACAGAGGTAACCTGGCAACTGTCCTGGGTTAGGCAGGTGGTGAAGTTAACCAGGTGTTTCTTTGTTTTTAAATCAGCGATTGGACATTTATTGAGCACCAAATCCCAGACCCTGTACTGAACGTGCAGAAGTTGTGGCCCCACCCTAAGGTCCTGGCCCTCAGTAACCAGGTGTTCTTGAAAGTGGGAAATGGGCAGGAGGGTGGGTCAGGGATGCCATGGGAGGGACTCAAAACGCATTGCTGGCTTTGAGGCTAGAGAAAAGGATCACAGACCAAGGTTTTCTGGAGGCCCCTGGCAGCTGGCAGTGGCTTAGGCAGAGACATGGAACAGAATGGTCCCATAGGAGCAGATTCTTCTGGCACCCATGAGCAGGGGACAGGCTGGGTCTCCCAACCCCTCTCAGCACCTGAAAGGTAACCTGTGAAGGCCCGCCCCCAAGACCCAGGTCCAGGGAGGGCCACAGGAGGAGAACATGTGTTCAATGAGTTTGGGACTGAAGGGCTCTTTTCTGATTTCATAGAATCTGATCTATATACTAGAGGCCTGGGGCACAAAATTCATGCATAAGAGGGGGTGTCCCTCAGCTCAGCCTACACCCTCTCCAATCTGGGATCCTTTGAGAGATGTCCGACTACCTGGGATCAGGTCTAAACAGGCAGTCTGACATCCCTCTCACAATCCAGGACCGCTGTCTCCCAACTACTCACCTGCCTGCCTTCCTGATTGCCCCTAACTGCTTCTGCCTGCCAGCCTGATCACCCCGTAAACAATCCCCTATCCGCCTGATTGATGTCTAACTGCTCTCTGCCAGCCTGTTTGCCCCCAACTTCCCTCCTCTCCTGGCCTGGCCATCCCTAACTGCCCTCCCCTTCAGGCTTGATCACCCCCAACTTCCCTCCCCTGCAGGCCTGGTCCCTCCCAACTGCCCTCCCCTGCTGGTCATCTTGTAGTGGCCATCTTGTGTCCATATGGGGGAAGCCATCTTTGACCACATGGAGGCAGCCATCTTGTGTGTTGGAGTGATGGTCAATCTGTATATTACTCTTTTATTAGATAAGATAGAGGCCTGGTGCAGGGGTGGGGGCTGGCTGGTTTGCCCTGAAGGGTGTCCTGGATCAGGGTGGAGGTCCCCCCCCCCGCCCCGCCCCCCCGCCCTCCTCCCCAGGGAAACCAAGTGGAGGTCCTGGTCTGGGATTGTTTTCCTCTACAATTGAAACTTTGTATCCTGGAGTAGAGCCAGGCCTTCTGATCACTCTGTGGCTGCTGCCATGTCTGTTGGGATTTATGTAACTTCTGTAATTGAAACTTTGTAGCCTTAAGCAGAGGCCCGGGCTGGCCAGGGTATGTGGAAAGTTTGGCTTCCTCTATTGCTGGGGAAACCCATGTCTCCCTCCTGCTTCCTTCATGACCATAGCCATATTGGTTGGATTAATTTGCATAATCACTCCTGATTGGATGGTGGGTGTGGCATGTGGGTGTAGTGGAGTGATGGTTAATTTGCATATTACTCTTTGATTAGATAGGATACTACAGACCCAGCATGAAATCACACGGTCTCGCCCATAGGCATGTGCCTTGCCACGCCTGCCTCACCACACCCACCTCCTCATGACACACCCGCACATGCCCTGCCCACCTGCCCACTGCCCCACCAGGCTCACAGGCTTGCCCATCGTGCATGCTCCAGGTACCCACCCATTACACTTGCAGCCCTTCCCACCCATATGTGCCTCACCTGGCTGTGCTTACCCACCCACTGTACCACCCACCTGCCAGCTGCCAGCCTTGCTGTGATGGGAGCCTATGGGCCACTGGGGAGGGACTGAGAGGTGTTCCATGCCCTTCATGGTGACCAGTCATTTGGTCGGTTTGGTCATGACATTTCTGGCCTTTTATTATTATGACTAGAGGCCCAGTGCACAAAATTCGTGCGTGGGTAAGGTGCCTAGCAGCCTTGGCCTCCTTTCCCTGGCTGCTGGCTACCAGTTGAGGCCTTCCTTCATTCTGCACCAGCCCCTGGTGGTCAGTGCATGTCCTAAACACTAGGTCGAACTTCTAGTTCTGAAGGGACACTGTATACTAGGCTTTTATATATATAAGACTAGAGGCCTGGTGCACTATTGGATCCCTTTGCCTGGCCTATGGATATTGGGCCAAAATCAGCTCTCTGACATCCCCTGAGGGGTCCTAGACACTAGCAGCAAGATAACCTATGGGTTGGAGCATCTGGCCCCTGGTGGTCAGTGGGTGCCAAAGCTACTGGTTGAATGTTTGAATGGTCCAATGGTTGCTTAGGCTTTTATATATAAAGACTAGAGGCATGATGCCTAAAATTCATGCAAGAGTAGGCCTTTCCCCTGGCTTCCCTCCAGCACCCAGGACCTTGGCCTCCCTCTGGCTGTCAGCCCCTGGGACCCGGGCTTCCCTTGCAGAGGGAGGCCCTGCCTACCCACCACAGCCTACAGGTTGGTTGCCTCGGCCTCCCTCTTTGGGGCAATCGTGGAGCCCCATTATTGATTTCCCTGCCAGCCAGTGGCCTAGGCCTCCCTCTGAGCGGTGATTATAGGGTGACATCCAAGCCCTTGATCAATTGCATTGCACCCACATTGGTTGGCCTGGCACCAGTGAGTGACATAGCATGGTCCTGATGGTTGTCTGGATGGTTGTCCAGATGGTCATTCTGCTGTTTTGTCATTCCGCTGTTTGGCTGTTCAGTCGATTTGCATGTTACCCTTTTATTATATATATTGATTTCAGAGAGAAAGGGAGAGAGAGAAAAACATAGAAATATCAGTGATGAGAATGAATCACATTCCTACACAACACACCTCACTGGAGATCGAGCCCACAACCCAGGTATGTTTCATGACCGGATATTGAATCATGACCTCCTGGTTCATAGTTTGACACTCAACCACGGAGCCAAGATGGCTGGGCTAAACACTACCTTTGAAACCTCAATAGACTTAAAAGCAACATTTTTATGATTCTATTTATGAAATAATGCCTTGGTTTAAACCACTAACTTCCCTCAGTATGTTTTTGTCATACTGTACCATGAATTCATATGTAGTTTGCATATTCCTTTCACTGATAGAACACTGGCTTTTGTTACTTCCCAGCTGCTTCTCTTCTCCAATATGTATGTTTTTTGTTTGTTTTTCAGCTTTACTAAGCTATCTTGATTCAACTTTCATTTTTTCTTGTGAAACTCTTACTCCCTTTCCTATTCATATTTCTTCCATTGCATCCACTTAATGTAATTTTTCAGTCACTTAGCATTTATGACTTTGCTTAACTTAATCTCATCAATTATCAGTCTCAAGAAAAAAATTCAAGATGGAGTTTAAATTACTTTGGTCCCATCAGTTTTGTTTAATTTGTTTTACTGTGTAGAGCAATGATAGGGTTTTTAATGAACATCATCATCATAATTTGTCTGAATCCTCTGAAGTGATATAATGATTTAAAATTGTGTCCAAGCTCTCAGTTGATCATATGCTTGAGATTAAATAGTTATTTCTGTTCCCTTTAAGATTTTAAAAACTCCAGAAGTAATAAGACCTATTTCAAGCCTGGTATATTAAAAACTCCCCCTGTAGCCAGCCCAATGAAACACTTTACTCTTCTTAACTTACATAGTATGTGGTTTTTACACAACATTTTTGATTCATCAAAAGCTACTTTGTTGGGTAAGTTGTATTTTCCAATATCATATTAAGTTATAAATTCTTTGCTGGCTAGGATCCTGCCTTTCATTTATGGAAGAGCTATATCCAAATCACTTTTGAAATTTTATTTTGCTTTTTCCTTATTCAAAGTTCTAATCTAGCAGATTCTGATTTAGTTGATCATGAATGAGTCCTAGTAATGTATTTTTTTAAAAGCTCCCTGAAAGTCTGATTTGTAAATTATTGCTAGAGCATCACATCTACACTAGTAATAGCCTAGGTGGTCATCATGCCATAAGACTGCTGTCACAAGATGGCAATCACAAGATGGCCACACACACAGTGGAGATGGGGCTTGGCAGCCACTCTGCACAGTGAGGCCTCAGGGTCCCACAGCTCCATGTGGCATGGAGTAGGCCAGTCTAGGCGTCTCTGCCACCTTGTGCAGAGGAGGCAGGTCATGACAGGGGAAGGCAGTTGTGGGAGATCAGACTGGCAAAGGAGGGCAGTTGTGGGCAATCAGGCCAGCAGGGGAGGCAGTTGTGGGTGAAAAGGATGGCAGAGGAGGGCAGGTGGGGGCCATCAGGATGGCAGGAGAACAGTTAGGCATCAATCAGGCTGTCAGAGGAACAGTTAAGGGGTGATCAGGCTGAGGGACACCCCCCACTCCATGTACAAATTTCATGCACTGGGCCTCTAGTGCTTTTTATAAATGACTAATGCTAATAAAGGTAAGTAATGCAAAAAACTTTTATGATAAAGATAAATTTTTAAATCAAAGATGAGGAAAATAAAGAGATTAAAAATTCTTTAAATTATTCTTCCATGGAATTTCAAAATGTTCCCATGTTTCATCTGCAGAATTGGCAATGACTTCATCTATATTCACTTTACCTCTTTTTAAGACCTTAGCAATATTTTCCTTTCAGAAGGGATTGATTCTATTCAATTCAATTGGTTCAATTCAATTCAGTTTGTTTCAGTTTAGTTCAATTCAATTCAATCCAAAACAATTAAGTTTACACATACATCTGCCAAGTACTATGCTAGGCTTTTGGAAATGCAAATATAAATAAGACAATTTCTGCTCTTAAATTGATCACAGCCTATCAGGAGAGACAAAGACACTAATTCTATCTTTGTAACAGGTGCTTTCATAAAAGTAGGTGTTGCATTCATATAGACTTAACTTAGAGTAGGACTGGTGTGTTATCAGTTTGTTTTATTTTTCTTGCTGCTCTTGAAATCATAGCACTTCCTTTAATTTCTATTCAGGTTATTCAAGATTTTATGTACTTTGAAACTTCAGCTATGAAGAAAACCAGGCTATTCGCACAACTGAAGTATAAAATGGATAGAAAACTATACAATTGAGTCAATGTTGTTTTGATGGGTGGGATACTTAGCTGAACCACATGAACAGAAGGAAGATTATGAACCTTTGACCACTTTTCAAAGGCTGGTGCCATTTCTGACATTGATATGATGCAGGATGGCAGGAGGGGGGTATAAAAGTGTGTGGCATGATAACCATTATCACCATTGTTCCACTGTGATATAGGAGGAGATGTAATAAAAATAATGGTAGCTATGCTTCGACAGATTACCTGCTGAGATTGTTTCTGCTTAGAGGAACTAAGCAAAGAACTAGTAGCATGGAATTACTCAGCAGGCTCATAACAACCACATATTATATAGGCCTACTTTTGAACCTTTAAATAATTTGTCCTACCTACATCAAATCAGTTTTCTTTCCACTTTGAGGAACAGCTACAAGTGGGTAATTGGTAAGTAAAAATAAGACTAACTTAAAGTAAGTAGAACTATTTTTGTTTCCTCCACCTTTTTAATTTGTTTGTTTGCTTTTGTTTTATATAAGTGACACATTTCAGACATGGAAATGTTATTTTCCCAAAGGCAACAATTAGTTATTAACTGGACTATAATTACAACACAATGTTATTTCCTTAGCAAGGCAACTGACTTTTAGAGGGAAGAAGGAAGGATGGAGGATTGGAAGTGGCTCAAGTCATGAAATTTAGATTATTCTGAAGGTTTTAATGCCTCAAATAATTTCTTTGTCATTGGAATCCAGGCTTTATTAGATGCACCATCTCACTATCAATAATCTATATTGCTATTATAGGACAAATGCTTTATTGCAACTGCCTGTTTACTTGTCTATTCCTGGGCCACATAAGATTTTTGGAATGCTTGATATATACAATACATGCTCATTGACTAAATAAATTAATCAAGCCAATGAAAAGCTGAACTGACAATTGAAAGAAATCCTATTATTTTAGAAAAAGAAAGTCTTAGCCATTGACAGAGATATGACTCATCTCTGTTTAATTTAAGTTATTTAATAAAGTTCACTTCATACCCAGAAGCAAAGGAAGGCATAGCAAACATTAAGATTTTTGCATTTGTAATTCTAGTGTATATTGGAAATAAAAATAGCAAGATTGTTTTATTTCTTATTTAACTTAATATACTCTCACAGAGATACTGAGAATACCTATTTTAAATTACTGTGATATTGGTTTTTCATACTTACTTTCATTATTATACCTATATTCTCAAGTCCTATGCATTTTTTAAGATTAATATTGCCTTAACGTGTTGAGATTTATAATGGTGATTTATAGTTTCATTCATCATACTATACATTTAGGTATTTCAGTAAAAAAAGAAAGGAAACTTTTTTGACAAGTAAGAATCTTGCAAATTATGCTGATTAAAATGCACAAATATATTGTTTAAAAAGAAATCAAAGAATTTTAAAAATTGAATAGTAGTAGACATCTTGGCCAATGATCAGTTTTTCTTTTATGAAACTTGGTTTTAATATAAGTAATTTAATGTTTTAAAGAGAAGGATGTATACCAATTAGTAATTCTGGTTAGCTATTAATCATGTTTAAAGCAATGATTATCTTAATTGCTTGTCAACCAAATGCAACCCATCAAACATTCAAACTTCTCTAAAATTCAGAAACATATTAATAAGAACTCATTTACAATGGAAGAATGATCTAAGTTTTAAGTATAAATGTCTCAGGCTTCTAACTGTGATAAGAATTGTTCCAAGTACATCAGTCAGATTCATGGATATATGTCTTTATAATTCCTCTGTTGGAATCATAAAAGTAGAAGAAATATCTAGGTCAATTTTTATCTTTTTTCATCTTGAAAGCATCCTTTTAAATATTTATGAAGAATGTAGTATAAAATATAAATAGCAGATGCACAAGTGTAGACTGGGATAAATAAATCATATGAACCCAAAATAAAGGAATTCAGAAAGAATGTAAATAGGCTGATTGAAAGAGTATTAGCACATGTCTATGTATATGCTAAAGTAGTCTGATAAATCAGTTGAAAAGATGGAGGCATTAATGTTAGATTTAGGCAATTCAATGGAACATGAAGGTTGATCAAAAATGAATAGTTGAAGAAATAACTTATTTACTAAATCTATCCTGACATTCTGAATGAAAAAGAAAAATACCAAGCAAGTATGAAAGAACAAAAATGCTTACTATGAGTTAGCCTCCTTAGAGAAGGCTTTTTCTTATGTTCAATCCCTTGAAACACTCAAATTGTCCTATTAAGGAATTACTAATTTTTTAAATCATATTTATTTATTGTTTTAAAATTTTCCTTAATTTTTAAACATTCCAGGCTTTTCTGTTAAAACAGTTTTATATTTATAGAAAAATTGAGCATAAAGTACATATAGTAGCCATATACTGCTTCCTTCTCTCTCTTCACTTCCCTGTCACAATTTTACCTAATAGGAACATCTTTTATTGGTTTGGTGAACCAATGTTGATACATTATTGTTGACTAAAGTCTTCTTGTTTTACAGTTCTGTGAGGTTTTCCAAATGCATAATGTCATGTATCTTCCATTACAGTTCTTACAGAATAATTTCACTAGCTTAAAGATTTCCAGTGTTCCAACTCTTCATCCCTTCCTTCTCCCCTCCTGGCAACCACTGATCTTTTTACTGAGTCTATAGTTTTGCATTTTCCAAAACGTTATGTAGTTGGTATTATGTAATATGTAGTCTTATCTAACATTCTTCATTTAAGGTTCTTTCATGACTTTTCTTGGTTTGTTAGCTTGTTTTATTTACTTCTGAACAATATTCTACTGTATGGAAATAATACAATTTGTTTATTTATCCTTCCCTAAAAGGGAATGTTGGTTACCTTCATGTTTTTATAAATCACTTAAAATGTGAGACTGTACATGCACAGTCAAATCATATACTGCCCCCGTGATAACCCAGGATAGAACTCTGAAAATCTGAAACAATTATTTTTTCTCTTTACTCCAGTTCTCTTTTCTCTTAAATGGAATTCAAGTAGGCATCTCACTTTAATCAACCTTAAAAGAGTGCCTCGCAAAGTATGCCCCAAATATCATCTACATTAGAATCACTAGGAGCGCCTATTAAAATTAAAATTAAAATTAAAATTCCTGGGCCCAGAACTTTTGAGAATAGAGCTCAGGTTTATGTTTATTTACAAAGTATAATTAGGTGGATTCTATTTTCACTAAAGTTTGAGAAGATGAACACTTTTGTAATTAGGTTTTTTTCTTTCTTTTTTTTTTTTTTTTTTTTTTTTTTTGTGTGTGTGTGTGTGTGTGTGTGTGTGTGTGTGTTTTAATAATATACTAGAGGCTCGGTGCATGAAATTCCTGCACTGAGGGGGGTGTTCTCTTAGTCCAGCCTGTGCCCTCTCAGTACGGGAGCCCTGGCTCCTTACCACCCACCTGCTTGCTGCTCCTTACTGCTTGGCTCACTGCTCCTTAGCATTGCAGGAGAGGCTCCTGCTACTGCTGTTGCACTTGCCAGCTATTGAGAGGGTAGGGTGGAGTGAGGCCAACTCCTGACTCCATTTTGTACTGTGGGGCAGGGTGGAGCTAACCTCCATTTTGTGTAACTGGACCCTAGCCCTCACCCAACCAATCAAGGTCAGCCAAAGCAGTGACATCACCACCTCTATAAAACCCCTTTACCTGTCAAAGATTGGTCTCTCTTTCACCATGCAGTCATAGTGAGTGGGACAGAGCCCATGCTAGTATGGAATTCAGGCTTTCTGCAATTGCATCAGACTCCGCTCCATGGTGGTCCTTGGGGATCACGAAGTCTGGGCATAACACTATGAACCTGGCTTCTGGCTGAGCGGTGCTCCCCCTGTGGGAGCACACTGACCATCAGATGGCAGCTCCTGCATTGAGCATCTGTCCCCTGGTGGTCAGTGTACATCATAGAAACTTGTTGTTCTGGTCCTTCCACTGTAATGATCAGTTAGGCTTTTATTATACAGACTAGTGGCTTGCTGCACAAAATTTTTGCACATTAAAATAGGAATTAATTGGAGGAAATATTTTAATATTGCTATTTGCCCTTTCTCTATAATAGAAGTGTCAGAGATGAAAGAAAATTAATAAAATGTATATGAAAATATCCCTCCTGTTAGAGTCTGGGTCGTGCCATGGAACCCAGAGTCAAGTCCCCGTCCACCACAAGTGCCTTGAAATTGTGAAAAACCCAGACCTGGACAGCCCCACCCCTGTCAAGCCCCACAGGGTGGGGGGGTGCAGCATCTGGACCCCTGGCCCAGCACTGGGCAGGGGGTGCAACCTCAGGTTCCCTGTCAAGTCCCGCCAGGCAAGGGGAATGGCTTCATATCCCCCATCAAGCTCCACCGGGTGGGGTGGATGGCCTCAGGTCCACTGGCCTGGCCTTAGGTCTTTCTCCCAGGGCAGTGAATGGGTATGAGAGATGATGACTATTTGCATATTAGCTCTTTATTATATAAGATAATTTAACATGTCTTTCATACATCTGGAAGTCTGAGTAGATTTCCATTTACAGCATGTGGCCAACTAAGGTAGAGAAAAGTAATTTTTACAGAAATGGACTCAGTAATGGGAAAAATATTTCCTGCTTCCATGTGGATTATGTTCAGCATTCTTTATAAAGAAAAGCAGGAGTGTTATCCTGGATCATTGACTCATTTCAGCTCTTGGTTCATCTCACTAATGACACTCAGGAGGATTAATCCACATTCTTAAAATGGGCTTATACATGTTGTGCTTTTAGAACTAGAAAAGTGTTACATAGTTCAATAATGTTTAATATTTTAGTTATTAATATTATCATTTCCTGCTAGTCTCCCATTTTTTGAATAAAATGTATTGCCTCTGGTTATGGGAAAATTCAGTTGAGATGCTGATTGGATTTTCAAACTCTTAGCAGAAATAAGTAACTTTGAAAATTAAAGCTTTTATTTGTAAGAGCTAACCTTTTAAAGATTTTTTTAAAGTAAAAAGGAAAAATCTTAAAATTTTGTGGATCAACTCTCATGTAATATCCAAAAGAGGAAATTGGAAAAGACAATGCAAAATGTTATGAACTAACTTTTCTTCATCAATAAGAGTAGCACACACATACACACAGTACATGGGTAGAATGTATGAGATGGTGGAGAGAGGATATAAGAAAGGAAATCAGGAAAAACACACAAATGTAAATGTTGTACAGAAGGCCTACAGCCTTGCCTCTCATCCCTGTTCCTCTGGATTTATGATATGAAAACCATGGCTTTTAATTTAATTTTTAAATTTTATCTTTATTCAAAATATTACATATGTCCTCCTTTATCCCCCCTTTGATGCCCTCCATCCCACCCTCCTCCTAGGGCTAATGCACTATTATTGGTGTGAGACATAAGTTATTTATAAGGACATTTGAGAAAAAAGAGTATTTATAAATTACTTTCCAAGACATAGCCCTGGGTAATTGCAAACTTTGCAAAGAATACCATCTGGTAAGATCTTCAGAACAAGGAAGTACTGAAGAAGCCAGGTGCTGAATTCAGTGATCCTGAAGGCAGCATACCTGGGGAAAGCAAAGACTTTCTGACCTGAAAGAAAGCTGGTGCAATTAAGATGTCTGTCCTTCGAACAAAGAAAATTGAATGCATGGATCAAGTAAATTGAGGCCCCCGAAGCATAGCAGACATCAATAACCATGGCATATACTGATGAGGAAAGATAAGGAGAGTTATATCAAAGGGAGGACAGAGATGTCCGTGAAGTCAGATACCTATTTCTCCACTTATATCTGATCAGTATGGAAGCCCTACCTTGGGAACTTCACTCATTTATTCTGAGAAAAAGTTGTGCAGAAACAAATTTATCGAAGTATTTGATTTAAAAAAGAAACAGTTGTTTGAACATCCTATATAAATAAAATGTAGTATGCAAATTGTCCCATTGACCAGCAGTTCTTCTGGGAGTTCTATCAGGGGGTGGGACTGGCCAGGGGAAGGGAGGGAGGCCCTGACCAGTGGCAGGCAACCAGGGGAAGGGAGGAAGTACCCCGCTGGCCACCACCAGCTGCTTATGACCCTACCAGTGCATGAATTTTGTGTACTGGGCCTCTAGTTCAACTATCATAACTACAAAATCTACACCTGTGATATTCAAACTATAGTCTCTGGAGGGGAATCTCAACATTAAAATGTATACTTTATAGGTATAATATAAATTTATATAATTTTATAAATTATATAAAATAAGTATGTAGTTAAAAATCAAATATCTTTTTTTCAGAGTTTTCCATTCTATCTCATTGTACCCTGAGTTCATTTATGTTGATAGACTTATATGAAGATAAATGCCCTCATGAAGTTAGTGGAAAGTGAATGAAAGATAAATTATAGAATGTGTATCACTAATAATGTCTAGCTTGGACTTTAGAATCATAAAGATCAGAAATGATTCCAGACTCTACCACCTACTAGCAAATCTAGATTTTCTTAACCATAATATGGAAATAATATATACTGAATAGAATTGTATGAGTATCTGCTATACAACAGACATTCAGTCTTATTATCTTGTTAATGTAAAAAAACATTCCAACCTGTAAACAATTTTTGTGAGTTTTATTTGAACCAAACTGTCAACAGTTGTCGGAAAGCAGAATCTCAATGTATTGGGACAATTCTGTGGAGAATGGCAGTTTTTTACCTTGTTTTATACATTACAATTAAAGGAGTAGATATAAGAGGGATATACAAAATCCACTGGTGATAGATTAGGGAAGTAGGAGAAAGCAAAGAGGGGGGACCTCTGGAATTGGATAAAAAAGTAAAATGATAGACACATACTTATTTTACTTAGGTGGGTACAGGATTGTTAACAGTCAATAATTAACATGATAACAATGAAGGAGTTCCTGGTCTCAGTCCCCTCCAGCAGGCTCCTTTGGTGTGCCCTGAGGGGTCCAAAAAAAGGGAAGTTACAAGTTACCCAGACATTTCCTCAGGTATGTTATCTTAGATGCAAAAAGACAATAGACTTAGTAAAGTTGATCTTTTCTCAGGGAAGATCCTGGCCTAGGATAGAACAACCCACCATAAACTGCCTTTTAATGAAAGGTTTTTAATTTCAGACCATCCTTGTGGTCACTTCAAGTCTCCAGAGTTTTCAAGGCTGCCACTCAGGGCAGGCCCTCCTTGAGGTAGTCAGGTTACCATGTGGCTCCTTTTCATCCACAATCTGTACTTTTCTTATTGTTCTTGTCATTATTTTGTGAAATGTTATTTGTAAAACTCAGTGTCTTAGATTCTTATCTATGATTCTTAAGGTCAGCATGAAGAATAATTATTATAAATAAATCATGGTCTATGTTGAAAATTTCTTCTTATAAACATAATTTTGTAGCTTTAATATAGGAAAAACTTGCAATCATTTCTATTAGTAACATGACATAATATATGGGTTTTCATTATTTATATGTAGAGGTAAATTCTATTACAGTCACTCTTCTCCAACTGCCATGAGTTTGGCTCAGGAGAAAATGATTCTGAAAGAAACTCCGAGGTAGTTTTTATAGTTCTTTGTGGACCTCATATATAACTGAATCACTTTCTAAATATTGTTAACGGGGGGAAAAAAACCACATTGAAACCTGTAAAGAATTTTTTTGTGAGTTTTTTTGAGCCTTACTGTCGACATATGCCAGGAAGCAGAACCTCAAGGGATTGAGATAATGCTCCGAAAAATGGCAGGTTACATTTCTCTATTTATACACTGAAATCAAAGGAGGGACATAGGTGGGTTACATGAAATTCATTGGTGATGGACTAAGGAGGCGGGAGAAAGCAAAGTGGTGGGAGACTCCTGGGATTGGATAAAAAGTAAAATGATGGACGTGTACTCAGGTGAGTGCAGGAACAATTAAAATGATAACAAAGGAATTTGAGGCATCTGTCCTGGCACTCACTACATTTGGTTGTGCCCCAGGGGTTCTGGAAAAAGGGAAGTTACAAGTTATCCAGACATCTCATAGATATGTTATCTTAGAGGCAAAAAGGCAAATGGGCTCAGTAAAAAGATCAAAGTTGATCTTTGTCTGGGAAAATACCTGGGACATGACTACCTACTATAACCTGTTAGATATTTAATTTTCAAACCATCTTTTTTGGTTATCTTTGGTCTCTGGGTTTGCAAGACTGCCACGCAGGCCTTCCCTGAGCTTGTCAGGTTAGCATGTGGCTCTTTTCTTTCACAATATGCCTATTAAAGAACCGAGTCCCCATAAAAGTATATATCTCAGAGAAAAGGTGGAGGTGGATGGGTGGGTGGGTAGGAAGAGATCAACCAAAGAACTTGATTGCATATGCATAACCCATGGGCACAGACAGTAGAGTGGTGGAGGTCTGGGACTGGGAGCCAGAGCAGGCTATAACGGGTTAATGGGAGAACAAAGGGGACGTGTAATATTTTCAGCAATAAAGATTTAAAAATATGTTTTTAAAGTATACATGGGTAGGTAATCAATTGATGGAGGCAAATAATCCTATTGAAACATTTGCTATTTATTTTTGATACAGCACTTTTAAACAGGCTGATTAATTTCCTTTATGATTTTACCCTTGAAAGTACACACTATTTTGTTCTTTGTCACTATTGGGTGACATTCCATTTGGTAGTCTGCTTATTTTTAGCCAGACTATCAAAGTATTTTTCTACTGGACTGTTACAGCACTTGAACTTGGAATCTTGTAATGCGAGGAACTGCACTGGGGAAAAGAAGAAACATCTAACAAATGGGAAATTATAAATCTAGACCAACCCAAACTTGCACTGGTAAATATTTTATATCTTTAAATGTAATATGGTTCATTAATAGCTGTAGATAATTAACATTTCCTTGGAATGTTTGTTAATTTTTATACAGGTGATAAAATGATATATTATACAAAAGTGTTATGAATATTATCTGAATTCAAATTAATTTTTTGAAATAGAGAAAAACAAATTTATTACAAAAATGTATTATTAGTTCCTAAGTATAATATTATAGGAAAAAAATTGTAATACTGCTGAATATAGGGCTCTTAGAATTATGTCTTAACTACCTAGTATTTAGAACCAAAAAAACTCTTTTCTAGAAACTGGAGATTGCTATAATTAAAAAGCGATTAAATCCAATGAAATAAGTCAAATATATATTTTATGTAAATGTATTATCTAATATCAAATGGGTTCTTAATCACTCCAATTCAATATGATTGCCTTTTAAATATAAACATCTGCATTTCAAGCTCACAGTCAGTAATTTAAATTAAATATATAGAATTAAGAATAAAAAAGTTTTAATTACTTCTTTATTATGATCTGTGTTTACATTTTGCAAGACTATTTAAACTATAAGTTTATCCTTTTTTTTCTAGATGAATGGAAAAAAAAGGTCAGTGAATCTTATGTTATTATAACAGAAAGATTAAAAGATGACCTACAGATCAAAGAAAAAGAATTTACAGAATTAAGGCACATATTTGGGTAAGGTTATTATTTCTTTGTATAAGTGACTTCATAATTTATCTTGTTTAAAATATATCCCTATATACTTAAAAACAAAATCCTATCCAGTCATGTTCTCAGTCTTATAATGTAAAGTTATCCTTTCTTGACCATATAAACAGATTATATCCTTAAAATATGGCTTCTACACTCCCATTACTTTAGTTTAAAAGGGGAGGAACCTAATGTAGGGCTAGCCTTTGAATACTGTTGCTGATGCAAACAGTCTTCTCTGGAATTAGCTCTTTCTTGTAAGTCATGCCAACAAACAAGACATCTTTTCCCAATGATGGCAGAATATTGGCCACGTTGTTTTGTTTGCACGACTAGACTAAGTCTAATTTTAACAAACCCTCTGGTCTCTTGACATTGAAAGGATGTCTCTTAATGGAACCGAGTATTATTCTGCCCCTGAAAAATCATATAACAATGAGTTATATTGGCTTCAGGCTTCCAGTGGGTTTTATTCTAAGGTAATAATAGAAAAATGATCTGGCATAGTGCCACAACCTTGGAACACATAAAGCTTTCAGAAAAGGGGGTCAGACCCTTATACTAGTATATACAAGCATCCTTATGGAGAAATTGAATCTGGCCTTGATAAACTAGATACATTGGGGGTGGGGAGGGCATTAGTTTAAGTTAGCTGCCTGCCTGAGGCACAGTTCCATGCAGGCCAGTTAGCCATGTTCACTTGCAGCTGTGTTAGTCATATAGTACTCTCATGACAAAGAACTTCATATTACTTGGAAAACAAGTATAAAGCAATGACAAAATGACATTATATTTTTAAATTTCAGATATAGTAAACATACTAAACTCACATAGCTGGCAAAAAAAATTATCTAGTTATAATATAGTATATATGAAATTTGTTAGGGGTCCATAAGGCCTTCATAAGTGTTCAATTTATGGTTTGGGAAATATATTCTTCTGTTATTTATTTGGCACAAAATGATTAACTCAGCATTGACACACGTGATGAGATACCCTGGATTGAGTTGACTTTTACAAGTATTATTCCATGCTCAGATATGGGGAAAATTTTAAATTTCCTATAAAGATGTGACTGGTACTTTAATAGTATAATAGCTTTATACATATATATTTGTTTTGTTGAATAAGAAATATGAATATAGAACTTAATCATAAGCCCTCTAGCTTTTATTCACTAAGATAAATATACCTAAATGAAATGTGATTCGATTGAAGAGATTTTCCCCAATTTTATAAAGTCAAAACCTTACTTAGTTATTTTAGTTAAGGAAATATTTAATATTATACAAATATATCAAACCTGATTTAATATATATATATATATATATATATATATATATATATATATATATATTATTGATTTTGTACAGAGAGGAAGGGAGAGAGATAGAGAGTTAGAAACATCGATGAGAGAGTCATCGATCAGCTGCCTCTTGCACACCCCCTACTGGGGACATGCCCACAACCAAGGTATGTGCCCTTTACCGGAATCGAACCTGGGACCTTTCTGTCCCCAAGCCGAGGCTCTATCCATTGAGTCAAACCGGTTTCGGCTCACACCTGATTTAAAGAAACAACAACATCCTTTTAAGGATTAAGCAGTGGGCTTGAGATGTAAATTTTTCTTTCACACCGCATCAACACGCAGGTATTTTGAAAGCTCCCACTATAGCTGCCTTTTCCTGCATTGTCACTACATGAAATAAAAGTGACCGCCTTTTTCCTGATTAGTATTGGAGGTGAGAGGCAAGAATCAGCAGCAGGGAGATTATAGTAGAAAATGTATTATGCCAGCTATATTTAAGGTGCTATTCCAGACACATCCTAGCTAATAAAGAGGGAATATGCAAATTGACCATTACTCCCTCACAAAGATGGCTGCACCCACAGCTGAACCCAAGTTCCCATAAGAAGCCTTAAGGAGCAATAAGCAGGGACCTGAGGTTTGCCCTCCCTCACCCTGTAGGGCTTGACAGGGGACCTCAAGCTGCATCCCCCATCCAGCAGGGCTTGATAGGGGACCTCAGGCCATGCCCCCTGCCCAGTGGGGTTTGACAGGGGACCTCAAGGTGTACCCCTAACCCCCAACCTCATAACCAGGTGGGGGACCTCAGACCGCAACTGCCGCCCAGTGGGGTTTGACGGGGAACCCTCAGGCTGCGCCCCCTGCTCCAGCACTAGGCCAGGGGACCTGAGGCTGTGCCTCCCTGCCTGACTGGGTTTGACAGGGCACCTCAGACTGCACCCCTCACCAGTGGGGCTTGACAGGGGACCTCATGCTATGCTCTCAACCCAGCGGGGCTTGATGGGGGACCTAAGCTGCATCCCTCCTGATGTTGGGCAGGGGGACCTGAGGCTGTGCACTCCCCCCCACCCCCCCTCTGCCTGGTGAGGCTTGATGGGGGGACCTCAGGCCATACTCTTCCCCCAACGAGGCTTGACAAGGGATCTCAGGCCATGTTCCACACCTGGTGGGGCTTGATAGGGGACCTCAAGGCATACCCCCCACCCTGGTCTGGCTGAGGAACCTCAGGCCATACCCCCAGTCCTAGTGTCGGGCCAGGGGATGTCCTCTGCCCAGCAGGGCTTGACAAGGGTGGGACTGACCAGGTCTGGATCTAGCCCAGTGAGGGTAGGGGCCAGCTGGATCTGGGTCTCATGTGATTTTGAGGCACATGTGGGAAGGTGGAGACTTGACTCTAGTCCTGTGGTGCACCCAGACTCTGACAGAAGAAAGGTTTTCATATACATTTTACTAATTTTCTTTCATCTTTGACATTTCTATTATAGAGAAAGGGCAAATAGCAATATTTATTAAATTATTTCTTCAAATTAATCCCCTTTTAATGTGCATGAATTTCATCCATTGGGCCACTAGTCAAATATAAGACATTATTTATCCTCACCATGATCATGCATGGAAGATAATATTTCTGGTGGATAATAAATTAAATAACAGAGATGTCATGTTTGTTCAGATCATGTGCCGGCACTGTGATCTGTAGCAAGTTTGTCGTGACTCCATAGAGAGAGCTTTTCTTGTGTGTGTGTGTGTGTGTGTGTGTGTGTGTGTGTGTGTGTTTAATATGAATTTCTTTTTTAATTTAATTTTTTCATCACCTTTTAGCCCATCTATGCCCTCCACTCATCACCCTCCACCACCACCAATCACCACATGTCCATGTCCATTAGCCCACTCTTATTTTTTTTCTTTTTTGTTCAATCTATCCACCCTGCCTAGCATGGCCACTCCCACTCCCCACAACTATCTGTCTGCTCTCTATCTATACATCTGTCTCTATTTTGCTTGGTAGTTCAGTTTTGGTTTTTTTTGAAATTATTATTAAATTCCACATATGAGTGAGATCATATGGTACTTGTCTTTGACTGGTTTATTTCACTGAGCCTAAAGTTAGAGAAAACTTTTCTTACTATAATACCTGCTTCTTATTATAGGACTTGAAAATCTGGTTGAGAGTATAAATATATATATATATATATATATATATAATCACCCTAAGTCACCGGTTGACCCTTCAACCAGTCGACCATTTGACAGGTTGCTATGACACTCACTGATCACCAGGGAACAGATGCTCAATGTAGAAGCTGGCCCCTGGTGGTCAGTACACTCCCATAGCGGGAGCACCGCTCAGCTGACTGATGAGAGCCAGACACCGGACTCACCACTGGCGAGTGCAGTTGTGATGACAGGAGCCTCTCCTGCCTCTATGACAGCATTAGTGATCAGCTGCAGTGGCAGATGCAGAGGGGCCAGGATGAGCAGGAGTGGCATGGTGCCTGGCTCAGGCTCCTCCCCAGCCGCCTGTTGCTTCAGGCACTTCTACATACCTTGGGGGGATCTCAGACTGCCAGGCAGCCTGCAGGGGATCAGGCCAAAATTGTCAGTCTGACATCACTTGAGGGGTCCCAGATTATGAGAGAGCACAGGCCAGGCTGAGGGACCCAACTGGTGCATGAATCTGTGCACTGGGCCTCTAGTATATAAATAATTCATAGAAGCCTGTCTATGACAAGTGCCAAGTAGAAGAAAAATAAATATAAAATAAAGATATAGGGTCTTGATTGATTCATTGATTTTAAAAAGCATTCCAGATAAAAAGCATTCCAGCAAAGATATAAAGGCAAGAATAAATGTGAACCAAGAAAAACTAACATCTTGACCATTTTATGTAAGTTGAGTAAGAAAGCTTTGTTGGTAAGGTTAAGGGTTTTGCAGTCATACAAACAGTTTTAAATCTAGCTTCTTCTATTTACAAACTATCAATATATATCCTTAGATATTTTACTGAATCTCCTGAGCCTTATTTATATTTTTAAGTGAGGTTAATAACCTCACAGGCTATCTGCAAAATGATGTCAATTAAATGCCGAGTACAGGGCCTAATACACAGTAGGCATTGAGTAATTGAAGGTTTTTATTACAATGATTGATTGGACAAATAGGGCAGTTTGAAAGACTGAAGACTTTATTATCAAATGGGAGTAGCAAATGGTTTATTGAAAGTTAGAAGGTGAGAAAGTTAGAATAAAATATTTTTAACTGAAGAGGGTGTTTTCAAAAGTGAAAATGTAAAATGTTAGAGCACTTCAAGATTATGCAAAATTCCAAATACAAATTTTGAAAATTGTGGTCAGAAGAGATTTAATGAGTTTTTAGACACTCTGTTAAAAGGCTCATCAAACTGGATGTCAAATTCCCTGAAAATAATGGTAGGACATTTTGTAGAAAGGAAGACTTGGTAGCCTGGTGCTAAAGCCATTAAGGAAGCCACAGACACATCCAATTAGCCAGAAGTGATAATAATGAAGCCAAGGAGAGGATTACCAGAGCTCAGAATCATGTTTCTCCAAGGGCTAAGCACCTCCTACGTAGAGTAGCCAGCAGTGCTTGCTAAAATTTTAGATTCCATGATTCCACCTCAACTCAAATGAATCAGAATCTCTGGGGATGACTTCCAGAAACCTGAATTTTTAACAAGCTCCCCAGGTAATACTTTTGTAAAAAGGATACTTCTGCTAAAGTTTGAAAACTAGACTTGTAAGAAGATATCCGAGTTACGCTGAGAACTCTGCCTGAGGAGCTATCCATGAAGGAATGCAGAACATGAGAACAGAAAGCTGGCAACTAGTATGATCTCCAGAGAATTAATGGAGCAAGCAAACAAACAAACAGAAAAAAAAAAAAAAAAAAGGAGAACCCTGTTTTGTCTGATCCCATCAAGGCCAAGAGCATCGTCCAGGAACGAAAGTCAATCATGCGTAGGGCAAATTTCACAGAATTTTCTTTCCTCTAGAATAAAATAATGGATGACAAGGAAAGAAAAGAATGGAGTACTGAGAATAGAAATTGTCTCACTCGCTGGCTCACATACAAAAATCTTAAGGGTATTTGGGAAGATAAACTATAATATTGTACAAAATCACATTTAAATGAGTAGGACATTTTAGATGTCAAATATGTGTTAAAATATTTCTCTTTCTCATCTTTATTCATGTCTTATACAATGTGAGGAGTATTCCTGTGATGAGCAGTTGTATTATGCTGCCTGACATCAGGCTTTCTCTAAAATAAGATAGCAGAAAAACTGTAAAAGATACCCTCCCCTTCCCCCCCAAAAAAGTTTTTTTTTGTTTTTTTTTTAACACTAGAGTAACAAGTGGAGCATCATTGAAGTAAAAAGGTTCTTCTGGGGTTTTATTTTGGATTTTGTTGTTTTGTTTTCATTTGCTGACAAGTTCCTTTATAGCATTGACGGTAGATCTTCATTTTGTTCATTAAGAGACCTTTCTCACCATAGAGCACCAAGGCTTCTTCCTGTCAGCTCAAATACACAGTCTCTTGGTTATAGCTTTCACTCATAATATAGTACAGAACAACACAGCATTAAACTTTAAAAAGACAGAAAGACCTAAAACATTATCTTGTTTATGCCAATTTATGGCACCTTTGGAATGAGAACTTGCTATGAGTAAGAAAAGGAATGGAAATGGAATGTTCCTTCATCTTCCACCATAAAGTTGCATTCACTTATAACTTTTGACATTTGTTGACCTAATGGTTGGGTGGTGGGAAGAGATGAGGAAAAATAGAAGACAAAAGAAGGAAGACAGAAGTGTACAGTAGAGGACCATTGTCTGATTATTTCGTCTTCTATGTTCTCTTTGATCTTAGCATTACTCAGTATAATGGCACTTAGTTCATGGTGTTGTTATCCATTTACAGGTCTAACTACTAATATATGTGTTCACTACAGACAGCCTCTTTATCTTGTTTAACTACATTTGTATTTTTTATTGGTTTCTTATACCTATTTCTATAGCAATTGAAAGGAAAACAAACTAAAAATATAGTGTCTACTGTATGCTAGGCATGCTACATGGTATTTTAGTATGTATTAGCTTATATAATCCTAAATGCATACAGGGATGGGCAAAAGTAGATTAATAATAATAAACAACACTGTAATTAATAAATTATAATATTAGAATAAACTGTTTTGCATATTTAGAACTATGAACATACTTTTGCCAACTCCTGCATATATAAAGTGCTTTAGCACAGTGACTGGCACATGGTAAATACTAAAAAATGTTAAGAATTATTCATCATTGTTTATATTAACAACACTCTAAAGTAGATATTGCAATTTACATATTATTCCTAAAGAAATGAGTCTAATCAAATAAAGCTGGATTTAAATAGGTTGCACAATTGGTATGGTTGTGCTGGGATTGCATGCAACTCTACTTAATTCACAATTTTCATTATCTTGGTTTTCAACCTGGGCATGGCAAAGAGGTATAGATCAGAATTATCTTTGAAAACCTTTCATTTTTCCCCTGCTTCTCCATGATTTTGCTATAACCTATGTATCAAAATTATCCCTAGGTGTGGGAGTAGAATATAGAATATATTTATGCCCCCATTACCACTATCTGATGATACATTTACTATTCTAGGATCTTTGAAAAATACTTATGTGGTGGAGAGCCACATGCAATTTTTAAAAGATCCCTAATTAGATTATTTTGTTTCAACATGCTTTTAAGTCATTAGCAATTTTAGAACACCATTTTTCTAATTTCACTGTAAATCTTTTTTTTTCTGATTAATCTATATCATAAAATTTGGATCTCTATCACCGTACTCCAAAGAAGTTATAATTTTCCAAAGCCATGCTTGTCCACATAATCAAAAGAACCCTATTTGTTTATTTTCTTCTTAGTTTCCATTGCCCTAAGAGCTGTGTCTGTAAAGATATTGCTATGACATATGTCTGCTATTTTGCTGCCTATGGAGTCTTGTAGGATTTTTATGGTTTCCCATCTTTAAGTTCTTTAGCCATTTAGGTTTTAATTTTGTATATGGTGTAATTTGGTGATCTAGTTTAATTATTTTGCATGTATTTGACTAAATTTTCCAGCATCATTTATTGAAGAGACTCCATTGTATGCTCTTGCCTCCTTTGCCAAATATTAATTGAACATAATGGCCTGAGCGGATTTCTGGGTTCTCTGTTTGGTTCCATTGTTCTATATGTCTGTTCTTGTACCAGTACCAGGCAGTTTTGAGAACCATGGCTTGATAATATAGCTTGATATCTGGTATTGTGATCCCTCCAACTTTGTTCTTCTTTCTCAGGATTGCTGTGGCTATTCGGGGTCTTTTTTTTTTATTCCAGATAAATTTTTGGAGAGTTTATTCCAGATATTTGAGATATGCTGTTGGTATTTTAATGGGGATTGCATTGAATCTATAGATTGCTTTGGGTAGTATGGACATTTTAACAATGTTGATTCTTACGACTCCATGAACATGGTATGTTCTGCCGTTTGTTTATGTCTTCTTCTATCTCTTTTTTTAATGTCCTATAGTTTTCCAAGAATAGGTCTTTTTAACTCCTTAGTTATGTTTATCATAGGTATCTTATTTATTTATTTATTTTTGGTGCAATGGTAAATGGAATTTTTTTTTTTCATTTCTCTTTCTGTGAGTACATTATTGTTATATAAAAAGGCCATAGATTTTTGGGTGTTAATTTTTTATCCTGCTACATAAAATCAAAATCAAAATCTTCTTCACAGCAAAAGAAACCATCAACAAAACAACAAGAAAGCCCACTGCATGGGAGAACATATTTGCCAATGATATTTCAGAAAAGGGTTTAATCTCCAAAATTTACAGAGAGCTCATACAATTTAACAAAAAGAAGGTAAATGATCCAATAAAAAATGGGCAGGGTGAGGGGAAAGGAGAGAGATCAAAGGACTTGTAGGCATTCTTGCATATTAGCATAACCAATGGATACAGACACTAGGGCTCTGGGGGCAAGGTATTGGGGGAAAGGAAAGGAGAGGAGTGGTCACTTGAGGTAAAAGGATACCTATGTAAAACTTTTGGCAATAATAATTAAAAAGAAAAAAATAGAACACTATTTTTTCTCATTTTAATAAATATTGACATTGAGTAGCTATATTTTGGCCAATAATGACAATGTATCACTTTGAATTGATTAAGTTTAATAAATAAACAAAACTAGTCAGAAAATGCTGTTCTAAATGTTGCAAACATTTAGAGAAAGTTTTAAAACAGAAAAAAATTAAGACGTTTTCTGAGATGTACCTTACTTCTTATTTTCTCCCTGAAAAGTTCTTCTGGGCACCTACAGATCACGATACTTATCCTCCAAATAAGACATCTACTTTTTCAGAACTATAGCCAATTATGAAGTTTAGCTATTATAAAGTGAATAAGTATTGCAGATGGAGCTTATCTAAGAAGAGTAAAATGTCCCTATCAAGTTGCTAATAGAGTATTGAGGGGAGAATGTCATCTTTTGTAAAGTAAGCTAGAGTAACAGTATTATTTGGCTTGTTTGGTTAATACATTGTGCTAATTTGCCCATCAGCAGCAGAGTGGATTAAACTCAAAACAAACAAACAAAAAATAGCAGCACCAACAGAAAGACCTCAAATCAAAAAAAGTTAACTCACATTGCCCCAAGACTGCCTACCTTCCTACTTTATATTTTCTTCTTTGCCTAGTTAAAATTAGTTATGGCCCAGGCAGCGTTTCTCAGTGATTTAGCATGGATCTGTGAACCAGGAGGTCACAGTTCAATTCCCAGTCAGGGCACATACCTGGGCTGCAGGCTTGATCCCCAGTAGGGGATGTGCAGGAGGTGGCCAATCAGTGATTCTCTCTCATCACTGATGCTTCTATCTCTCTCCCTCTCATTTCCTCTCTGCTATCAATAAATCAGTTATGAATGAAATTTTAAAGGAATATTGTGTAAAAAATCTTATGAAGCAGCTTGATCTCCATCTCTTGCTCTCTATCTCCCACTCACCATCTGTCTCTTTCTCTCTCTGTGTTTCTCTAACTTGCCCTCTTTTATCTTTCCTCTATTTTTCTTTTCTAGCCCACATTACCTCCATGTTTTCTTTCTTTTTCCCTTTCCCCTTCTTAAATGCAAAGCAAAACAATAAAAAGAGATAAAATAATTAATATTAATGCTTCAGTAAAAATAATTATTATAGCAGCTAATATTTACAAAAGCCTTTTGAGGTCTTAACCACATAAACCTCAAGATCCTGAGGTAAGAATTATTGTTGTCCCAATGTTATCATCCTTAGCTATTCTTGCTCTGTCTTCCACCATATCTTAATAATTGTTTATTGTATGTATAAATGAATAAATGAATGAATAAATTTCATATTGTTAGTTTGCATATTTGATCTGGAAGATATCAGACAAACAAGATATATTCCTAGAGATATATCTTGGGAAAAGATCTTATTGATGATTGTTTTCTATTTCTGTTGTTTTTTGGGGAAAACAGCATCATCCACAGAGAACTACACAGGAACTTACAGCCAGCCATTTGAAACCTAAATTACCAATTTGGGAACTAGATGATCCATGACAAATTCTTACCTACTTCTACCCCCTTGGTCTTTCCTTAAATTTCAGACAATGAGTTAATTTTAAAAATGAGTCTACCTCTCTGAATATTTTGGACAGTAATGTATTATTTTTTGGCCAAATGTTGAAATGTTATATTTTTGAAAGTTTCCACTGGTGGTCATGTCAGATATTGTGTTGAAAGGATGAGTTCATGAGAAATAAGTTTAATTGGATCACAGGACTGCCTACTTTCCTGGAAAAAAGGTAAAGACGAAGAAAAGAGTTCATTATGCTACAAGAAAGAAAGTAACCTTTGGATATAGAACTACAATTTTTTAATGATTAAGGAGAGACTTAGAAGTGTATTCATAATAGTGATTTCATTTTAATTAGGAACTTCATTTATGCCCCAGCAAGCACTGTGAACTTATTAGGATATGTTAAGTTACAGTATGGCATGGTAGGTGATGAAAAATGTAAGGGGAAATTAAAAAATAAATTGAGTGGAGGATATTAGAATACATAAGTGATGCTCAGTTGGCAGTGAAGTTGACATACACAGTTGCTTTAGAAGAGGCAAAATAAAGTAAAATTAAATATCTCTCCTAGGAATGATTGCTTTAAAATCTTGAACATTTTAATTGCATGTATCAAAACAGAAACATTCAGCTAGAAGTTAATGGGAAGTGAAAATTAGGATTCAAACATAGTTTCAAAGTAACTCTTTTTAAAAATTATGTTCCAGTTATTAAAGTTAAGATAAAAATTGTGCTATTAAAATTGCATTTGACTACCAGATATTGTGAGAGTTTATTCTCTGTTGGTTCATTTTGTTGGCATTAATAGAAGTTGCACGAATTCAAGGAAGATAGAATTCAACAGCAGAACAAAGCAGCAGGCAACAGCTCAGTTTTGAGCGAGGAGCTCTTTAGAACTGTATTATACTGAGTCACTTAAGAATGGCCAAGTCTAGTTTAAGATTCAGTGAGCTGCCCTGGCAAGGTATTTTAGTTGGTTAGTGTGCACACACAGTATGCCAAGATTTTGGTTTTGACCCCCTGGTCAGGGCACATACAAGAAGTGACTAATGAATGCATAAATAAGACAAATAAATTGATGTTTCTCTCTCTCCTTTCCTAATCTCTCTCCCTCCTTCCCCTTCTCTGTAAACCAATCAATCAATTTTTTAAAAAGATTCAGTGAGATAAGGAGCCAATAAGTGATTGTTGAATAAAAACTCAAATATAATTCTTGCTTTCAATTTTATTTATGTAAACAGCAGGCATTCACTTGGTGTTATTTTTTTTTTTTTTAAATAAAGCAGTGGACTTTAGTATCATGTATTTTCAGTTTATTTAGTGTTTACTTTCTTTGCAAAGCTGATAGGAGCAGTAGAGATCAGAAATAATGCTCAGGTCAGTTCCAGGATTCTCTCTAACTTGTATGTTCCCAAGACAGATGCACTAAAAATTGTCCAGGAATTACTAAGTAGTTTATATCAAGTAGACTGTTGAAAACAATCTGAAGGGAGTATAAATGATCAAGGTGGGGCACACAGTTGGTATTCAGTAGGTATTATGCCAGACTGATCCAATGCATTGGCAAAGTTTAGATAATGGATTGAATGATAAAATGATTTTAAGTACAACCTATTTTTCCCCCATTTGGATTTATTGTTCTTTTAATATCTCCATTGTTGAAAATACAGAATGTCCCCAAAACTGTATGCACACTTTAACAGCTGATAATGCACTTAATTTTCACTCTCTTTCAGGTTTAACTGATTTGAAATAATTGGTGAAGCCAGACTAAGCTTTGAACCAAGAAATTTTTCTTAATATATTTTATTGATTTTTTACAGAGAGGAAGAGATAGGGATAGAGAGTTAGAAACATCGATGAGAGAGAATCATTGATCAGCTGCCTCTTGCACACCCCCTACTGGGGATGTGCCCACAACCAAGGTACATGCCCTTGACTGGAATCGAACCCGGGATCCTTCAGTCCGCAAGCCGACGCTCTATCCACTGAGCCAAACTGGTCTCAGCTGAACCAAGAAAATTTAACCTAAAGTACCATTAGACTTTTTGGTTGTTGTTCTTACTTAATTTTATTAGGCTATTATAACTCAATATCTAAACCAGATAAGGACTTTATGATAAATCATAATTAAATGAGATTTTTATATACCATGTTCATAACAGCATTATTTACAATAGCAAAAAGATATAGGCAACTCAAATGTTCATCAGTGGATGAATGGGTAAAAAATGTGATATATAAAAAAATGTGATATATAATGAAATATTTTTCTGCCTTAAAAAGGAAAGAAATTCTGACACATAACAAAATGGATAAACCTATGAACCTTGAGAACAGTATGCTAGATGAAATAAGACAGTCACAAAAGAACAAATAATCTTATATAAGGGATCTGGAAAAATATTCAAAATGCCACTAGACTTTTTTATGGGGATACATAAAAGCTAACATTTACAGAATCAGCAGCAGTAGACGAATTGAGGGTACACAAATACCAAACAAAATGATTCTTGATGTTTGTGATTCCATTGCTTCATGTTATCAGCAGTGCCTGGACCAGAATGGGTCATCAGTTTGAAAACAGACATTGACAAAAAAAAATTATTCATTTCTGTAAATTCTTTTATATTTTGAAAATTAACTGTATGTTAATAAACACTGTATAAATTTTTTGGACGCCCGCTAATTTCCCTATTTTATGATGTCTCTGGACTTCTGTTAGGAAACTGTGATTTAATTAAGGAAAGCTTTGCCTTTTTTGAACAAAGTCTGGTCCCAGAAGAGCCCTAGAGAGCCTTTGAAAAACAAAAGTAAAGCTAAAATTATTGACCTTGTGAGGTCCTTAGTATTCCCAGGATGGTTTTCAATAGGGATGATATCCTTGGTCTCACAGGTCAATTTCAAGGTGCCTCCTGCCTATTTAAATAAATCTCTTGAAGCTTCAGCCTCAATCATTGCCAATCAGCCTCATCAACTACTGGTCATAGGTTATTTCCCCTTTTTATTTAAGGACACTGATGTCCTACAAAGTTTAAGAGAAAAAAATCAATCCACCCAGCTTTAAAAGCAGAGTTCAGCTTTTCAGAAAACCTTTACTATTTGAAATCACATTCACAAAAAAGGCCTTTGTGGATGCATTTCCAAGCATGGGTTGCTGAGAGCTCTTTGATCTGTTACTACCTATTAGTTTAATTTCTCCAAGACATCTCTAATGCAGTTGACTTTGAGAGTTTAAAGGTCAGGCTCAGGAAAAGGCCACACATTTTATAATGTGTACTGCAAACATTATTTTGTAAAGGTACTGCACAAATAAAATAGCTTTATTGTTCATAATTAGGCTCATTTTAGATAGACATTTAAACTAGGGGTATTTTCATCAGAAGTCATTTTTCACCCCACAATGTTCATTGAGCTTGGGGAAAGTACAGACAGAAGTGAGTTCAGTTAAACTATATTTCATGAAATCCTGAGTTCCTTGCTATATTATATTGCCAACGTTAGTAAAATGACTCATTGAAGTTCATTTTATTTCTATAAATGGCAATCTAAAGCAAGTCGAGGTATGAGGTGTATTTGTCAACAGCGTGTCTGTGGACTGTGCTGCTGGAAAGTTGAACGTGGAAACGCAGAAAGTTTGGAGGGTGGAAACGTTCTGGAATATCCCCACATCTATGAAAACAACCACCGGACTTGCCATTGCTTATAAAGTGTTTCACTGAGATCCTCCAATGTACCCAGATTTAGAGACTCTTTTTAGCAGCACCCTGGAGAATAATACCTTTTCTTTTCCTATTTAAAAATTCCAATGGATTTTGAAGTTCTTAATAACATTCTGTATTTACAGTTATCTTTTAAGTGTGAGTACTTTACAAATGGAATGGAAGGCTCACTCAACAAAGACTATGCTATTTCACTGAAGCTTTAAGAGATTTAAATAGGCAGGAGGCACCTTGAAATTGACCTGGGAGGCCAAGGATATGATCCCATCATTTCTACTGAAAACCATCCTGGGAGTACCAAGGACCTCAGGAGGTCAATAATTTTAGCTTTGTATTTATATTTTTTCCCAAAGGCCACCTATAGCTCTCCAAGGCCATTGTGGGGCAATAGTCTTTGTTCAAACAAGGCAAGGCTTTCCTTAATTAAATCACTAACACTAATCCTTTCATCTGAGCCTGTACACTATCCTAGTTTAGTCCTTCTTTATCTGTGAAACTTGACCCAGTCAGAGTACAAGGCAACTTTGCTTCAGGCAGAATTTGTAATACATTGGGAGTGTATTATTTTCCCAGTCTCTTATCAGATGCTGACCTTTTTCTTCTCTTTTTTGGAGTGGATTTCTTGAAATTTTCCATAACTATGGTGTGAAATGTTGAGTGTGAAGGAAATATTTTATTTTCAAATGTCTATACTTTTTATATATACATAAATTTTAATTCATCAAGATGCCCTGAACCATTCAAATTTTGCACAGAACAGACTGTGTGCATGAATCTTTAATATGGTCTCTCAAACTTTCAATATTACTTTATCTTGATTTTACAGTTCTTTATAGAGAGATATATTAAAAATATATTTTCTAGGTACAAAAGAATCCTAGAAAAGATATACTTCTGAATTTATAGTAACACTCGAGGCCTAATGCATGCACTGGAGGGGGGTTCCCTCAGCTCCACCTATCCCCTTCTCACAATCGGGGAACCCTCAGGGGTGAGAGGTGACCTGGCAATCAGGGGAAGGCAATATCCATCAAACCTCTGTTGCTGCCACTGCCGGCAATGCAAGCTTCTGCTGGCCCTGGTTACCTGAGCCTTAGACTCCTCTGGGTGGCTGGGCAGTGCCATCTGAGGCTTGCCTGTGCTTTGGACCAACCCTGGATGTCTGGAGGGCTGAGGGAACGGGGGAACTCTGGAGGCCAGTGTGCATAGTGTCTAGACCTGCCTGGGGTTCGGCCCAGCTGTGCCGCATGCCTGCCGCCCCAGTGGGGCTGAAGGGACTGGGTGCCATCATCTTGTGGCTTTGGGTGCTGCCATCTTTGAGGGTGTGGCAGTCAATTAGCATATTCCCTTTTTACTGGCTATGGGCACCACCATCTTTGTGAGGGTGTGACAGTCAATTAGCATAGTCCTTTATTAGATAGGATGGTTCCCTTCTATAATTTTTCAAATGAAAAATAATAAACTAAAAGATGAAATTTATCATTTGTAAAATATTTTTTTCAGCTCTGATGATGCCTTCAATAAAGTTAATTTAAATTATCGCACAGAAAATGGACTGTCTCTGCTTCATTTATGTTGCATTTGTGGAGGTGAGTGCTTGAAGCTCAATACTTTATAAACTACTTGTAAATATACTAGTATATGGTCAGTGATTTGAGCTGCTTAACCATCTATAAAATAATTCTATTTATACTCAATTTATCTTTTGTTTTGCCCCTGCAACTCTGAAAACCTTCAGTTGAAGCAGTAAATACCAGGCAGATTTACCAATTGGTTTAGCTCTGAGTTTGTTTCATTGTGCTTCTACCCTGAACCAAGTCACTCAGCTAGTTTGCTTGGAAATCCAAAGAGCATTTTGCAGAATTGGGCATGCTAGTGAGGGATTAGGTTAAATTCAGAAGTACTCAAAAAATTATCAAGCAATTGCTTCACAATCTGCAGTAAGATATGTGGAAGGTAATAAATGCCAAGGATAAAATCTCAAAATTAAGACTGATCAAAGGGAAGATTGAGTTAATTGGCTTATATTTTGTTTTGTTCACTAATGCATGTATCACTAACACCTAGGATGGTAACTGGCATATAGTAGGTACTCAATAAATTTACTTAATTAATGAATTAATAATTAATATTCATTTTTGTTAATTAGAACTAGCATTCATTGAACTCAGCTTTTTAAATAGAATACTGATGTAAGTATTGACTTTCATCAGATCTCTTAACCATTTCTGTCAAATCGATTGATTAGACTGCTCTGATCCAAATAAGCTTGACTGCTAATAATGTTCTGAAGATTCCTGTATAACTAGATTTTTATCTAAGCTTTTCCACTAATAGTTTATTAAGATGATTTTTCATGTTTTTATGTTTTAAAACCATTTGATGATGGGAGCACTACTTAAAAAAATGTAACACAAATGCATTGGTACAAAGTTTTATAAGTGTTATAGAAATGTTCACTACTAAGTAAGGCTGCAGAATAACAATCTGACACTGTCATACATCAGTGTGACATTTATCATTAACTCAGAGCGATTTTAAAATCACTTAGTCTATCCCCCCCAACAGTTTAATCTTTTTAAAACTTTTCTCTTTAAGGCAATAAGTCTCACATTAGAACCCTTATGTTAAAAGGGCTCCGCCCATCTCGACTGACAAGAAATGGATTTACAGCCTTGCATTTGGCAGTTTACAAGGTACAGCATTTTTTTCCCAATAAATATTGTATGAGAACCAAGAGTGTGTTTATCTTTAGGCTCCTTTTTTTTTTTTTTTTTTTTTCCAAATTAGTAATAATGGAAAACATTAACAATGACCAGAATATTACAATACTGGATTGATTTCTTGCTCTTTATTGAGTAGGTTTCATCTAAATACCAGACACATACTCTTTTTAATGCTTTCTATAATTAACTCATTTAATTCTCACAAGAACTCCTTGAATGAATATTACCGTCTCCAAGGTTACATGGCTAGGCAGCGGTGAACCAGGAACGAAGACCTGGCAGTCTGGTTCCCTCACCAGAGCTCCTTACCAGGAGACCAAGCTGTCTCTGTGCAGATGGGGATGAGGTTGCATTTGAAAAATTCATGAAAGCCGAAACCGGTTTGGCTCAATGGATAGAGCGTTGGCCTGCAGACTGAAGGGTCCCAGGTTTGATTCCAGTCAAGGGCATGTACCTTGGTTATGGGCACATCACCAGTAGGGTGTGTGCAAGAGTCAGCTGATCGATGCTTCTTATCTATGTTTCTAATTCTCTATCCCTCTCTCTTCCTCTCTGTAAAAAAATCAATAATATATATTTAAAAATGAAAAATTCATGAAAGAAGCACATTGAAGTTGCATTCTTTTTTCTGCATGTTTTCCTTCATAAAAAAAAAAAAAAAAATCTCTCTGGGATTCCCTTTAGTTTCCTTTTTTAAAATTTTCTACTTTTGCTCCCGTTATTTATTTTTTTATATCAGTCCCATGTTCCAACCTAATTTCAGTACCTGATCAGAAAGTAAATGGAAAAATTGATTTGAAAAATTGGGGTACTCAGTGTTGAGATAGATCTTTCAGATTTTTATAAATACATACTTATGTAAGTTAAATATATATAACTTATGCCGAAACCGGTTGGATAGAGCGTCGGTCTGCGGACTGAAAGGTCCCGGGTTTGATTCCGGTCAAGGGCATGTACCTTGGTTGCAGGCATATCCCCAGTGGTGGGTGTGCAAGAGACAGCTGATCAATGATTCTCTCTCATCGATGTTTCTAACTCTCTATTCCTCTCTCTTCCTCTCTGCAAAAAATCAATAAAATATATTATATATATATATATATATATATATATATATATATATAATTTATTCATTCTTTAATTATAATAAGATTCTACTTGCTCTGCATTTATTATGAGCTAAATATCACAATAGGTTTATATACATTATTTCTTTAACCATTAAAATAATCTAGTGAGTTGCATATAGGTTTTATTTTATAGAAAAGGTTAAAGTTTGGTTTTCTAATAGATGCTAGGATAATGATTAAAATCAAGTACAGTGGGTCATACATACTTTCATATACTCCTTGTTATATTGCATATTTTGTTCTTTCTTAATTTCAGTTCTCTATGATATAATTTTATATCAGTTTTGTATGTGCAGGTGCGGGTAGGGGTAACTGTTTGCTTATGTCAAGATCATTTTGCATTCTACCCCTTCCCAGCCTTTAGAGAGTTTACCACTGTGGGGAAAGAGCCATAATCCCCCATGATTCACATTCACCTACTCCTGTGAGTTAGAGTGCAAATGCTCTTATGATCATCCCTTTTCATCCTTGTCAATGCCTAGTCAATTTTTCTGATTCTTTCTGGGAGAAAGCATCAGGTAAGTGCTAAATAGTTTTTAATACTTACTAGTAATTCTGAAAAACTGGAATGGAGCAAGAGTTCAGGGTGTAGGGAAAAGTGTCTGATTCTGATTTTCCTGCTAAATGACAAGAGGTAAAAGTAGGAGAGCTCTGATGACTAGGAAGATGCTGATGCATAGTCATGGCAATATGTGAAACCATGAATGAATTCTGAATCTGTCTGGAAGATTTTTTTCATATTACTTAATTTTCCTAAGATTTACCCTGATACAACCACACAAATGGGTTCTGAATGAGTTAGAGCTACAATCTTTATGAGAATACTAGAGGCTCGGTACACAAAATTCTTGCATGGGGAGTGGGATGTGTCCCTTAGCCCAACCTGCACCCTCTTCAATCTGGGACCCCTTAAGGAATGTCTGACCATCCCTTTAGGCCTGATCCTACCAGGCAGTTGGACATCCCTCTCACAATTCAGAACTGCTGGTTCCCAACCACTTGCCTGCCTGCCAGCCTGATCACCCCTTAACCACCCCCCTGCCAGCCTGATCAATGCTTAACTGCTCTCCAGACAACCTGATTGCCCCTAACTGTCCTCCCCTGCCTGCCTGGTCACTTCTAACTGCCCTCCCCTGCCAGTCTGGTTGCCCCTAACTGCCCTTCCACGCAGGCCTGGGTTCTACCAACTGTTCTCCACTGCATGCCATCTTGTGGTGGCCATCTTGTGTCTATTTATTTATTTTAAATCCTTACCGGAGGACATGCTTTCAGAAACAATTTTTATGCTACTTTCCACTGGATGCTAACTACTAAAAATTATTCATTTCAGATGTAATATTTTCCAGTTCTAGTGTTTTTACTTTGTGTTAAAATATCATTGTAATTTCTCTGCAATGATTACACATATTTTTCTTTATTTTTTCAGATTTTACTTTACATTTTTGCACCTAGCATTAATGGCTGCTTTAATTTTTTTTTTTTTTAACATTTGGATTGCCTCAGTGTTTGTTTTTATTAAATAATTTTTATCTTAAGTATATACTACATTTGTTGTTTCTTTACATAACTATTAATTGATATTTCATGTTAGGCATTATATGTTGCAAGAAATCTCTATCATGTCATCTTCCTTTAATGGGTTTTGAGTTTTTGTTTGTTTTGTTTTTGGTAGGCATTTTCCTATTCTTCCTACATTTGTAATATATATTTGGAATGTGATTACTTCACAGGATTATTTTAAGAATAGTCTATATTTGCCCAGCTGGAGTGGCTGAGTTGGTTGAGCATCTGTGCACCAAAAAGTTGCCAGTTCAATTTCCAGTCAGGGCACATATGGAAGGAAACTGATCAATGTTTCTTTCTCTCTATTTCCTCTCTCCTCCTTCTTCTCTGTAAGCATGTCCTCGGTAAGGATTTAAAATAAATAAATAAACAGGCATACATTAAAAATAATAATAATCTGCCATTTTAAGGGTCAACTCAATTAAAAGTAGATGGTAATATTTACAAACCCACTTATTTTGGCTCACATAATGCATCCTCTTGTACCAAATGCTGAAAAAAGAGTGAGAATCTCTTTCATTTGTAATTCTAAATATTTATTTATTACATATGAACTGACATATGAACTGAGACTACCAATACAAATATTCATGTTGAATATTAACAAAATTTTATTACCTTTTTACATAAAGTTAAGTCAAATTTGTATTTTTTTTGTATGCTAATAAACTCTTTTGCATGATTTCTGTCATATTTGCAACTTACTTTGGGGCATACTTATTTATTTATTATTATTATTTTTTAAATATACTTTTTATTGATTTCAGAAAGGAAGGGAGAGGGAGAGGGAGAGAGGGAGAGAGAGAGAGAGAGAGAGAGAGAGAGAGAGAGAGAGAGAGAGAGAGAGAAACATCGATGAAGAAAGAGAGTCATTGATCAGCTGTCTCCTGCATGCCCCCTACTGGGGATTGAGCCTGTAACCCAGGCATGTGCCCTGACCTGAAATCAAACCATGACCTCCTGGTTCATAGGTCAATGCTCAACTACTGAGCCACACTGGGTGGGCTAGAGCCCATTTCTTTAGATGGTATCTGAATTGTACAGTACTCTTAAAACGAAACACAAGACTTTGTAGGGAAAAATGAGATTTGTAATTTCAAGGATCTTAAGTAAGACTGTTAGTGAACAAAAGCATATTAGAACATCTCATTTGGCCTCACACATACTTCTACTTTAATACACAAACTACTTAATAAAATTGTTTAGTGAATGAACAGTAGCATTTTGATTAGCCAACTCTTTTTTTAACATTTCATATGATAAAAGCAAATGCTAAATGATTATTGATTCCACCCTACAGATAGCTAGCAAGATATTCCCATTTTTCAGAAGAAGTCATTTTCTATGTTATCACAAAGGTAAAAGACATGGAAGGGGAACATGTTTTTATTGATTTCAGAGGGGAGAGGGAGAGAGTGATAGAAACATCAATGATGAGAGAAAATCATTGACCGGTTACCTCCTGTATGCCCCAAACTGGGGACCATTCCCCAACTCAAGTATGTACCCCAATGTGGAATGGAACAATGACCTCCTGGTTCATAGATCAACAATCAGCCATTGAGTAATGCTGGCTGAGCAGAAGGGGGAAATTTTAAATTCAAACCTATGTCTATCTGACTCATATACCTAGAGCCTACTTAACCATGTCTATCAGAAAACTGTATTTTATTCATAGTGATTCATAGCCTGGAAATTGTTGAATTGTTGTATCTGTTTTTCCTAATATATATATATTAGGAAATCAAACCATGACCTCCTGGTTCATAGGTCAATGCTCAACTACTGAGCCACACTGGGTGGGCTAGAGCCCATTTCTTTAGATGGTATCTGAATTGTACAGTACTCTTAAAACGAAACACAAGACTTTGTAGGGAAATATATATATATATATATATATATATATATATATATATATATATATATGTGTGTGTGTGTATATATATATATATATATATATATATATATATATATATTCTTTCTTAGTACCTGTATTTGATTGCAAAGTTGAGATTTTTATTTCAACTATCCTAAAAATCTAGGACTCAAAAGTACATGTTTCATAGTTTCTGAATCCTCCATCTTTAGATCAAGATTTCTCTGTCTTGACATGACTGGCATTTTGGATTGGATAATTTTTTGTTGTGGAGGGCTGTCCTAAGATTGAAAGATGCTTATTAGCATTCATGCCTGGCCTCTCTTATCTAAAAGCCAGTAGCCATTTCTCCCATTTGACGACTTGTTAACACCAAAAGTATCTCCAGACATTGCTCCTGGTGGAGGGGAGGGAGGAGGGCTTACCAATCGAGAAAGACTAATTTAGAAGATAAAGCAAATTGATATTTTTTAAATTCAAGTTGTCTTTCTATTTGAACAGATAGTTTCTTGATTAAAGATTGCATTTCCCCCAAGTGGGAATTTGTTAAGATAATAATAAGAAAGTTCTCAAGGAAAAAAACAAAATTCTGAAGAATAAAAAAGGAATCTCAGTTTTTGCATACTTAACTAAATCTTAGAGTTGATTGCAACTTTAAAATACCATTTAATACCCCTAGCTGGTTTGGTTCAGTGGATATAGCATTGGCCTGCGGACTGAAGGGTCCCAGGTTTGATTCTTATCTAGGGCATGTGCCCGAGTTGTGGGCTCAGTCCGCAGTAGGGGGCATGCAGGAGGCATCTGATTACTGATTATCTCTCATAATTGATGTTTCTATCTCTCTCTCCCTCTCCTTCCCTCTCTAAAATCAATAAGAATATATTTAAATAAATAAGTAAATATCATTTAATACTTAATCATCACTTTAAGGAACTAGAGAACATTTATACCCACAAATTAGAGCATCATTAATATGGATTTCTTTATGCTCCCATTTCTTTTTAATAACTACATATTTCATAATATCTTTCTAAATTAACATGGTCTCAATAAACAGTTAATATGATAACTACAGATGTTAACTTATCCTTCAATTCTTATATTAGACATCACTGTTTCCTGAGGAACCTTCCCTGACCCAAGTCTTGGTTAGGTGCTCCTCCATTGTATTCTCTTTGCACCTGTACTTGCTTTAGAATACTGTGAATGAGTCTAAACTTTATTACCTAGTTACTCCTCTAAATCTTTTTCAAGGTTAGGGGTCACAATCATCTATACCTTCAGGAATGATGCAGGTAACATAAATGAATGCACATATTAGATAATATGTCAAATTTAAGTAGAAATTAACACTTGTACTCAATATTTTTGAGATGCAGGAAGTAGTGGAGACTATGCAAGTTATGTAATTTATACCTCATGTAAAGAAAGCAGTCAGTATTCAGGTCCAGCTAATCATTGCCATATAGGTATGTAAACCCAGTGTTTCCCAAAATTTTAGAGAATCAGAAATTATATTAAGTTCCCATTGTTTCCCAAATTTTCAGAGAATCAGAAATTATATTAAGTTATTTAAATGTTGGCTATTAATTCAAAATTTTAGTCATAAAATACTATGCAGGGCAGTATACATCTGTTCCCCAGTTTGTTATCTCTCATAGAAATTATGAACACTACTGAAGTCAGAGATTAAATCTAAATGCTTATCATTCTAAAAGTATAGTTAAAAAGAAGAAAGCATAAAATGGATCAACAATAAATTGAGTTAGGGAAATGGTGGCTATGAGTATTGATTTCTCTTCCAAAAGGCAAAAGATTGGTCATTATCTTTCTTTAAAATCTTTATTATTTTGAAAGTATTATAAATGTCCTCCGTCGCGCGCGCGGGCGCGCGCCCGTTACCTTCCCCCCCCCCCCCCCCCCATTAACCTCTTCCAGCCTGCTCCTGTCCTCCCCACCCCGCCTCCCAGGCCCTCACCACCCCATTGGATTAGTCATTATCTCCAGGAATGGCAGGGTCACAGAAAATGTGTTACAGCAGTGTTTTTCAGTCTTTTTGGTTTCACTTCTTTAGATAAATAAAATTAATAACATGTTAAAATAAAGAAACAAGAAGGGAAAACAAATAAAAAATATTATAGTATTCAATTTGCTTTTCAAGCAGCATGTGTTTGCGTTCTGCCAAACTCCCTGAGATTCTGATTTGGCCCCTCCGTGTTAAATCATCACTGTATTATTGAATGAGAGGACAAGTATATTCAAAGGCCACTTGGAAGCATCCTATCAGAAGGAAGTGACTACGGGAAACTGGAAAGTAGAAAGTGAAGGTTTAGTGGTGGTGATAAGAAGAAATAGGTCAAAAGCAAATTTAGAGGCTTTAGCCTGGAAAAAATGTCAGCACTTCTTCAAACTTTTAAGCAAAGTCAAGTATCTCCATCACACTAAAACCTTCAATAATTGATATCTTTTGTGAAGAAAAATGCAGAATTATTTAAACAAGAGGCATAGGTAAGTGTGAACTTCATGGACAGTTATTTTTGTACTGATTAATGGATCCTTTCATTGGAAATGTCTGTGACACATGAGGCAGGTCTAGACCATTAAAATTCAATGCCTGGGACTAAATACATTCCATACTGAAGCTCTGCATGCTCCCTTGTCCTAGAAGAGATCTTAATATCCTCTTGACTACAAAACTGCTTTTCTTACTTTTACTCTTACAAACACAAACAGGCTTTGACAATAACTGTAGTGGGTAAATTGGGTCAATGAAGAAAACGACTTAGAAAAGCACATTATTAAAACATTTCTTTGTATATCTCTATTTTTACATGTGGAAACTCAAACTTCTTTCCAAACTAAGTTCAACTCTGCCATGGAGCTTAATGTGACACTTCAGGGAACATCAGATTATTAGAGGTGGTTATAATATTACAGAAAACAATATAGCTCAACTCTGAGATATTATAGAATAAAAATTGAATTATTTTATGATTAAAGATCTTTGGGGACTGAGACATAAGATGAATATTTTAATAGAGGTATGTCAATCTTGGGGGTAATGCATTTACTATCCTAGTTAATAAAGAGGGAATATGCTAACTGACCATCATGTCCTTACAAAGATGGCAGTGCCCACAGACAATAAGGAGGGTATATGCTAATTGACTGCCACACCATAAAGATGGCAGTGCCCATAGCCATGCCCAGTCCCCTCAGCCACACCCTCCCCCACCCCAGCCACCCAGGGCCAGCCCAAGGGATAACCAATCAACTGAACAAGCAGGCTGGGTGAGGCGACCAGGCCAATTGGGGGTGGGAGTAGTTGAGGGTGACCAGGTCAGCAGCAGGGGGCAGTTAGGACCAACCAGGTTGGCAGGGGAGAGAGCAGTTAGGGACAATCAGGCAGGCACATAGAGGCAGTGAGAGGTGATCAGGCTGGCAAGGGGAGGTAGTTCGGGGCAACCAGGCAGGCAGGCAGGTGAGAAGTTAGAAGCCAGCGGTCAGAATTATAAGAGGGATGTCCAACTGCCAGTCTAGACCCATAGTCAGACATCCTCCAAGGGGTCCCAGATTGGAGAGGATGCAGGCTGGGCTGAGGGGGACTAACCCTCTGCCCCCCATGCATGAATTTTGTGCACCTGGCCTCTAGTAAATATATAAACCTATACTCATAAGGGTCTTGAATTTACAACATTTTCACATAAATAATGCCATTTGACCCTTCTCATAGTTCTATACAGCAGGTATTAGATCGCACATTTAAGGTGAACAAAGAGGGCTTTCACATGAAAGGCAATGTATCGGGAGCAGAGGAGTCATTGGGAGTTGAGGCTAACATGTCATTCTGAGAAAAGCATAGGATCCCAAGTCAAAAGGCCTAAGTTTAAATCCAACTTCAATTTCAATTTCAGTGTACATTAAAGAAAAATATTTTATGCTGTGCTATGCTATGCCAGTTGAGTTCTTGTAAGTTCTTAAAGGTACTTGGGAGTTCAAGAGATTTATGTGGAAAAATCCGCTAAAGCACTGAGGAAAGTAAAAAAATGAAGCATGGACTTTGAAGTCAAACAGACCTGACTTTGTATCTAGCTCCAACACTTACAAAATATTTAGGTTTCTACAAGTAATTTAAATTCTTTGATCCAAACTATCAATAGCTATAACATAGACATCATAAGTTGGACCTTATATAACATGAGGTTAGGGGTAGCAAGACAGTTGAAAGTTTGCATATTACTTTTACACACCAAAAACTTTACTGCAGTTGGCTCATTTCATCCACAAACCCGAGCAAGTACAGATTGAAAACAGCATTTTTGATTGAGGATCTCTCTTGTGAAACCATGGTTTGGAATACAAAAAATACTGCTTTCTCGGTTAATCTGAGGATGTGGAACTCTGTGAATCTGAAGGGCCAACTGCATTTGTTTAAGAAAAAAAACATCCACATTAAGTGAACTCATGCAGTTCAAACCATGTTGTTCAAGAGTCAACTGTAATAATTATTTTATGGGTAAGTTTTGTAGTTTGAAAAATGTGATGTGGATAAAGCATTTTACATCTTAATAAGCAATTTGAAAGTAGCAATGATTATTTTGTTATATTCTCTTTAGCATGGCTTGGTAAGACAAAAGTTTTATTTTTATAGTATTTAGTAAACTATTGTTTAGATCAATCAGAGGTCAACCTGAGAAATCCAACCAAGATATGAAAGCATAATTTAGTACCTCTAATTCTTGACCTCACCATTTGACCATGCTAAAGGAATTTTAATTCTTCAGATTTTGGCTAAATAAGGAGAAAATACAAAGATAGTGAAATAAAAGATGAATATGTGTTTACTAGAGTCTGTCTGATAGATAAATATGTCATATGCTTCATGATTTACATATAATTTATTTTAATTTAGTTTAGCACAGTGCTTACCATATGGTATACATTCATTAATAAATATTTGTTGAATTAAAGAGTATCTATCTTTCTACTGATTTATAAGAGTTCTTCATACATTAAATATACAAACAATTTGTCTGTTTTATGTAATGTGACTATTTCTCTAATTTGTCATTTATCTTGTGTGTTTTTAATACTTTTATTTGCTCAAACTTATCACATTTTCCTCTATTTAAAAAACCCCACACACAATTCTTGCTTAAAAAGACCTTCTTCACTTCCCTGAATTTAAATGCCTGCTCATCTGCAGTAAAAAAATGTCTTAAGGTAATGCCTCTCCCATTTATCTCAGAGACTGCTCATGTATTTAGCCCTCACCATTCAGAATTAAAGGTTATTACTGAGGTTAGAGTTAACTCCTATGAATTTTTTTCTGGAGGAAGGAGAACTAGTCAACATTTTCTAATTTCCAGTACTGTTTCAGAGTTTTCCTCTGTTTTATTCATTCAGTGATTTCGGTGGATAACTAAGTAAAGGAAATGAAGTAATGGAGGGGCAGGGGGCGTAAAAAGAAAGGAGAGAGAAGAGCTAAATGGTGGAGTCAAATCACTAACTTGGAACTTTTTAAGTCCCAGACTTCTATGTCCAATGGTAATGAATTTCACTGAATATTGTTTGGCAGGTATCTTTTAAGTGCTTTATCTGTATTGTCACATCAGTTGTGGATACACAACTTTATATGTGTATTACATTAGGTTGAAACAGTTGTTGTTCCCTTTCTTATAACCAAAGATATTAGTGTAAAGGGGTTCTATAACTCACCCCAGTTTGCATAGTCATTAGCAAACTGGGGTGAGTTCTATAACTAGGGAGACTTATTCTAGTATGTACAAACTTAAGCCTGCATCATAATTATCTCAAACTTATTAAAAACAACCCACATTTATATCTACCTAAAAAACTACTATTTTTTAGTCTTCTCTAACTCAATATCATGTCATTCCCCAGCTATCTATTGCAGTTGGAAAAAATCTGAACACCTAATACCATGGCCAGTGAGACCGTATAAGAGCAGAGATTATAAGTCTTTGATTTATATTTGATCTTAGCCAAAAGGCAGAGAAATTATAAATGTCTTTGATTTAATCTTGAATATTACTCTTCTCCCCTCCCGCCTTTTAATATTCTACTGAACACTGGCTTTCAAATTCACTAAGCTTATCTCCATTATAGGATTTTTACACTACTCCCTTCCTTGAATGGCCATCGCTGAAATTGTGGCTTGGATTTCTTCCTTTTGGTATTTAATATTCATCTCAAAGATCACCTCTTAAGTGAAGCTTTTCCTGACTACTCAAATTAAAGTAGCCTATTTTTATCCCTTCTGTTTTATCTCATAGCCCTTGGTACATCACTTACACACAGTAAAAATATAAGCTCCATGAAAGTAGAGATTTAACTGTTGTACTCACTGCAGTGTTTCCACTACTCAGAGCAATGTTTCACACACCACATGGTCTCCATAAATATTTGTTGAGGATCTAAAAAGTTTATTGAAAAGGAAAATGATGAAATCAAAGCTGTGTGTAAGAAAACTTATCTGGTAGCCATGTAGAGGAAGGACAATAATGAGAAAAGGCTTACTCAAGGAGACTAGTTAGAGGACTATATAAAATGGAGTGTGATAATAGAAATAAGGAGAAGAAATGTGATAAGTATTATTGAGTTAAAACCAGCAATAACTAAAATAGATTAAGTTGAAGGGGCTCAGGATCATTTAGAATAAGAAAGTGCTATCAATATAAATAAGAAATGCAAAGAGATTACAGATCACCCTGAGAAAGTTATGAATGGGATTCACAAAAACAGTTTTGAATTTCTAATTTGAGATGCCATTGGTAGGCAGGATACATGAGATTTGAACTTATTAAAGCCTAGTGGCCCAGTGCACAAAATTCATGCACATTAAATGGGAATGAATTAAAGGAAATATTTTAAAATTGCTATCTGCCCTTTCTCTATAATAGAAGTGTCAGAGATGAAAAAAAATTAGTAAAATGTATATGAAAATCTACCTCCTGTCAAAGTCTGGGGTGTGTTGTGAGACCTAGAGTCAAGTCCCTGCCCACCAACTGCATGTGCTTTGAAAATGCAGGTGACCTAGACCCGGATGGCCCCACCCACATTGGATGAGACACAGACCCAGCTGGTCCCACCCTGTCCAGCCCTTCTGGGAGGGGGGTGCAGCCTCAGGTCTCTTGGTCTGGCACCGGGTGGGGGGCGCAGTCTTAGGTCCCCTACTAAGCCCTGCCAGGCGGGGGATGCAACCTGAGGTTCCCCAGCCCAGCTCCGGGGCAGGGGGCATGGCCTGTGGTCCTCTGTCAAGCTCCGTAGGGCAGGTGGTACAGCCTGAGGTCCCTCGCCCCGGCCAGGCACCATGCAGCCTCAGATCCCTCCTGTTTGGTCATGATGTTACAGCATCCTGGATAATTTGCATATTCCTCTATTATTATATAGATGAAGTTATCAGATTTTTGTAAGAATTACCAAAGATGGAATATAGAATGAGAAAGGACTAACTTCCTAAATCACTAACTTTTTGGAGACAGTGACAATGAAGAGGTAAAGAGAAGGAACTCAGAAATATATGGCTTTATGAAACCAAAATAAAGGGATTTTAAGAAGATGATCTAACTACAGAATTGAGGGAGATTATTGACATTTCAATTGGTAATCCAAAAGTTATCTCTTAAAGCTGAGGAGATGGGTTCATAACAGTGATGAGGTCTTGTTGCAAGTGGGAGAAACAGAAATGGTTATTTCTCTTGATTATAGAGGGCAAGAGAAGGGAGTAGTCTGAGAAAAAGCAAAATGCAATGAGTAAGGAGTATGGTGAACTCAGTTGGGATTTATGCAAGATTTGGGTCTATGTAGCTAGGGATTACTAAAGAAATGAGATCAGTGTTGTCAGTAGTGAAGATTTGGAAACTTTTCCCAGAAAACAAAGGAAAGGATAGATATAAAATTACCTTGGCTTCAGTTAAATAAAATAAAATAAAATAAAATAAATAAATAAATAAATGTTTTTTTAATAGAGAAAATAAATGTCTATAGACTGAGCAAAAGGAGCTGATGAAATAATAAAAGAAGATAAAATCTGTATTTAATTTTCTTGGTAGAGTAGATGTGCAGAGTGGAAGATTTGGAAATTGGCAAACCTCATTTCACTGTGCTTTGCTTCTATATTGGTTTGCATATTCTGGGTTTTTTTTGTTGTTTTTTTTTTTGTTTTGTTTTTTTACAAATTGGAGGTTTGTGACAACCCTTCATCTAACACATCTATGGGCACCATTTTCCCAGTAGGGTTTGCTCACTTCCTGACTCTGTGTCACATTTTGGTAATTATAAAATATTTCAAACTTTTTCATTTTTATTATATTTGTTATGATGATTTGTAATCAGTGATCTTTGATATTATTATGGCCATTGCTTTGGGGAATGAACTGTGCCTATTTGTGTAAGACAGTGAACTTAATCGCTAAAAGTTGTGTGTGTTCTGGCTGCTCTACCAACTGGCTGCTCACTACTTTCTCCCTCTCCTCATGTCTTCCTATTCCCTGAGACAAAAACAATATTGAAATTAGGCCAAGTCATAACTCTCAAATGGCTTCTAAGTGAAGCAAGCATTGCAAGTTTTTCACTTTTAATAAAAAAATGGATATGATTAAATTTAGTGAAGGGTGCATATTGAAAGTTAAGATAGGGCAAAAGTTAGGCCTCTTGTGCCAGCAGTTAGCCAAGTTGTGAGTGAAAAGGAAAAGTTCTTGAAGGAAATTAAAAGTGCTAACACACAAATGATAAGAAATTAAAAGAGCCTCATTGTGGATATGGTGAAAGTTTTAGTGGAATATCAGGCCTGGGCAAATAGTGATGGAGACTTGGATATGGCACTCACCTGCAGGCTCTGCAGGGGGAGGGCTCAACAAAGAAACAATGGTCTCTGCCAGCACTCTGTCTGAGAGAAAGCTGCCCCTCCTTCTATTGCCCAATGCCAGGCAACTCAGCTCCTCCCCACCTGCTCCTGGTGCCTCTAGCATTGTATATCAGAGGGACTGAATCTGAGTAAGTCCCTGTGTGGGCCTTTTGAGAGGAATGCCTAGGAGTCCAGCTGCCCTTCTACTCAGCCACAGTTCCTACTGTTTATTACAGATAAAAGTAATAGGGTCTTCTCTTCCCTACACCAGCCCACCCAACATCAGTTGGGTGGGCTGGTGTAGGGCTGGAACCCCTTGCTCCTCAGGAAGGATCTCTGCAGCTGAGATATCCTTCCAGATTTTTTAATCTATCAGATGTGGTGTGGGACCAGTCCATTCAGCATCTCCATCCTCCTGCAAGTTTTTTAAAAAAATATATATTTTATTGATTTTTCACAGAGAGAAAGAGGGAAGGATAGAGAGTTAGAAACATCAATGAGAGAGAATCATCGATCAGCTGCCTCTTGCACACTCCCCACTGGGGATGTGCCCGCAACCAAGGTACATGCCCTTGCCCGGAATCGAACCTGGGACCTTTATTCTGCAGTCCGACGCTCTATCCACTGAGCCAAACCGGTCCCGGCCCTCCTGCAAGTTTTAATGTGGCTTCTTCTTTATATTCTCAATTGTAGGACTTCTGTTAAGCTAGATTCAGGCTGTTCTGAATGAAGGTTTTTTGGTAGGTTAGTTGTAATTTTGATGTGATTGTGGGAGGATTCCAGTACCGCATTTACCTATGTCACCATCTTGACTGGAACCCTACACTTTGTTTTATAATGGAAGAGTTTTCTTAACCAGCAGTGTTTGAAATTATATGTATATGCATAAATGCAGTGTCCAATCCTGTGCCAACTTGACAGTCTCACCACTGAGTATCTTTGAGATAGAAACACAGTGCAAATAATAGTATAAATAATGTAAAAATTACTTTGTCATTTGAATAATTTATTCTCACAAGCACCAATGATACTCCCAACATTTTCACTATTATAATGAGTCAGGTTAAGAAAGACGCTATTGATTAATTATATATAGAGCACAAGACACATACACATTAGAGAAGAAGCAATTACTAAACTACCATGAAATAGTCCACAGCAGTCAGTTCAATACTGCACTCACTAGAGAAAGGACATTTATTGGAATGACCTACATGTAAGTTGGAATTAAATTTGCAAGAGTCTCACTATAGGTAAATGTCCTTTCTGTTTTTCATGGTCAGGTGGTATAGGATTGTAATGGAATGGCCTGTCATTTGTTCCTACATTTTAACCATCTGAGAGCTGCTCCTGCTATGACAGAAATCACTTAGATTTTCTTTGGGTACCTAAACTTTCTGACAGTCATAGAACCAATACATCCTGTTATACAGCATCAGACCTGCTATTAGTCTAAAGTAGGGGTGTCGAACTCAATCAGAGAAGGGGCCAAAATCTAAAATCCAGCCTAAATCGCGGGCCGAATGGTTTACTGAACAGTCATAAACTGACAATGTCATAAACTGACAGCGGAGTGCAGTGATGACAGCGCGGTGCGGGCCACATTGCAAGGCCTGGCGGGCTGGATTTGGCCCGCGGGCCTTGTGTTTGACATATGTGGTCTAAAGGTAACACTGAGGATGTGTTTCCTTGCAGGATAGTGCAGAATTGATCACTTCCCTGCTTCACAGTGGAGCTGACATACAGCAGGTTGGATATGGCGGTCTCACTGCCCTGCATATTGCTACAATAGCTGGTCACCTGGAGGTAAGTTACCCCTTATTAATTACTGGTTAACATAAACCTGCCTCTTTGTATTCTTGTTCATTACTCTTTTCAAATGCCAGCTTCCTGGAAGTTGTCTATTTTTTAGATATTAAACCCACTCATTTATTTTTTGGATCAAATTAAGCTATAACTGTTCTTTTGATAGTCAATTCGATCTACTTTGTAATAGTGTAATAAAACATCAATTAATATAACAATGGCTTGATACACAGAGACTTTACAGAAATAAGTAAGAGCCTCGATTTAGGAGTCAAACAGTTCAGTTCCATCACTTACTATGTTTACCTCAAACAAGTTACTGTACCAGTACATCAAGACATCTATCTATGTTTTCTTCATTTATAAAATAGAAATAGTAAACAACCTATTGTAATGATTAAATTAGATAACCCATATAAAGCACTTTGCTGATTGTTTCATACAGAATAAGGACTCAATGAAATATTACTCATTGTGCACTAGATACTGATCTAGTTGTTGAAGTGACATAACAAGAAAGTCAGGTAAATATTCATTATCTTAGAGTTTAATTATTGGGAATGAGACAGGCTATAAAGAAAGTAAATTATTCAATGTTAGTAGTGAGTACTAGGAAATAATAAAATGATGTAAAATGAAAACAGAGTGATGAAGAAGTAGGCACCATTTTATAAGCTATACTAGAGGCCTGGTGTATGAAATTCATGCACAAGTAGGGTCCTTAGGCCTGGCCGGCAATCAGGGCTGATTGGGGCCTTCCAGCTGCTGGCTGGGGCCTTCCTTTGTTCTGTGCCTCCCCCTGGTTGTCAGTGGACATCAAAACGAATAATAGAACTCCCAGTCTCCCAGTCGAACACTTGAGGGAATTTTGCATATTAGCCTTATAGATAGATAGATAGATAGATAGATAGATAGATAGATAGATAGATAATGATGCTATGTATGATATATATAATAGCACATACAAAAACCCTGAGATAGGAAAGTGCTAGGTGTGTTTGAGGGACATGAGTGAGACAAAGTTATTACTGTAGTATGAGATGGAGATGGAGTGATGGAGATGAGGTTAGGTGTCACACTGAAAGGCTCTTACTTTCAGTAAGTATTAGCATATTAATAGCAAAGTAGTTTTCTTCATGTTGACATTTTCACTCCTTACTATGTCATCTTATTCCCCACAAAATAAATCTTTTTAGTGACATTCAGTGTAAGTATCAGTGAATTTGTGTTAATTAAGAGAGGGGAAATCCATATAGAGTCACTTAAATATAATCTTTTATCAAAAAATAAACCAATTGAGGCCAGTGATAAAGTAAATGAAAGGTAAATATCAAGAAGCCTGAGTGGAATAATTTTTGATGTAGACCTTGAGTGCTAATGAAACACCTTCAAGCTCTGAATGCCAGGAAAATGACAGAAAATTTTTTGTAAAGCAAAATCCTTTTTGCCTGGTGCTAAATTAATTAGATATGCAAGTGCTAGATCTAAAACAGGGTCAAAAGCAAGGTGATTAAGAGCTGTGTTTTTTCATCTTCTACTCAAATAGCTGTTTTCTTGCTTTGCAATCATAGTTCGGAAGGAACAATCATATTGATTCTACAAGCCTTAGGGAAAATTCTACTAATATAATCCCCAATAGTTCTCTACTCTTGTTTTGCAATTCTCCATGGGTTCTCTATCTTCCTTTATGAGCTGTTGTAACATTTAATGACGTTTAATGTCACTCATTGATGGTACATAAAATAGTTGTACATTTATCAGATTTCATTCTCTTCTTGTCTAATGGACTAAATAAGTTATAGACCAGATAATAAAGAATAATGGTATCCAAAAACCTCATATCAAATAATTCAGAATTTTTTCTTTGACTTATTTCAAAATGATTAATTGTAATAAATACTCACTTTCAATATGTTTTAGTTGCCCTCATAGTCATTCATTGATTTAACAGATATTTTTGAGCCCCTACTTTTTTCATAGCATAGTGCTAGAATATGGGAATGATACAAGAAAATATGACATCATATTTCCCCCTAAGCACTGCATAATGTAGTTGGACACACAAAATGAATACCCAGGAAAAATTACATAAGCACTTTAAAAGTAAAATAACAATCTATATATATATAAAAAGGCAGCAAACGGAATGCTGTAATGACCAGAATAACCGATTGCCATGATGCCCACTGTGGCCAGCAAACCGACCCGATTGGGGGGTGGGGCTGGCTGGCCAACCTCCCCATGGCCCCTCCCCCTAGCCAGCCCCTCCCCTTATTGGCCTTTCCCACGCATGTTGAGGGTGAGGCAGATAGCCAACGCCCCTGAGGCCTTTCCCCCTCTGCTGCCCCCATCCCCCAATGCACTCCCACCACCTCGATTGGCCTGTGGCTCCTTCCTTTAGCCAGCTTTGCCCTCAATTGCCACCTCCCCACCCCCACGATCAGGGGCAGGACTGGCTGGCCAACCACTCATGGCCCCTCCTTCAGGCTGCTGGCCTCTGATAAGCCCCCTCAACCCATTTGGGGGCAAGACTGGCCAGCCCACCACCCACAGCTGGCCCCACCCCCAATTACCCCTCACCTCCCAGATTGGCCTGCAGCCCCTCAGCCTAGCCATTTCCACCCCCTATTGGCCTCTCCACACCAATTGGGATTGGGGCTGGCTGGCCAATCTCCCATGGCCTGTCCCCCAACCATTGACCCCTGTTCAGTCCCCCATTTCAATCAGGGTTGGGGTCCACTGGCCAATTGCCTGCAGCCCTTCTCCCCGCTGGCCTGACCCTGATTGGTTCCTGATCAGGGTGGGCTGGCCAGCCAACCTCCCACCATCTTCTCCTCCCAATAGGACTGCCACCAATCTGCCCTGATTGGGGCTGGGCTGGCTGGACCCCAACTGTGCACAAATTCGTTCACTGGTCCTCTAGTATAGTCATAATAAAGGAGGAGGAAAGAGTCAAAGACCAGAGTCAATTTGATAATTAGGAATAATTAGAAAAATGAATGTCAAAGAACACAAAACTAGAAGCTATCAATATGAACTAAAAGATTTAGGAAAGGACTTATGAGAGGGATTTGAAATTGGGCTGAGCTTTGAAGAGTGGTGAGAACTGAACAAAGGAAAAAAGATGAATTATGTCCAAAAAATGGGAAGGAAGAATGATCTGAGCATATTTAGGTGAAAGTGAATAGAACAATAGCATGAAACATATTATGCAGAGTCCCTGTAGGTAAATTTGGATGTTGTAAATGGACCAGACTAAGGAAACTGAGAATGGAAGTCTAAGGAGTATAATTCAATAAGAAATTATTATGGCTTACAATGTATAATACACAAGACTAGATGGTGTGGTAGGTTAATAAAACACAGAAGCTCTCACTCTTTAAAGACACTTATAATCAATAGGATGTTTCCACTAGAAATCAGGGAACCATTGAAACATTTTGAGCAAGAGAATTATTAGAGACTTAATAAATAATATGCTGAAGAAGATTTCATTGACCACATTTTTTTGTATAGATACCAGAGTGACAATATAATGTTTAAGTAGACAGAGAAAAGGGATTGGGCAAAGGATTCAATTTAGAGCAATAGTCAATTTAGTTCCAGACATGTAAATTTACTAATTAAATGTTCATTAACAATTTAGAAATATACAACTGGCATTCAGTGAAGAATTGAGACTATTGAGGTTATATATGGAACCATAACAATAATGAAAGGTATAAATTGGGTCTAATAAATGACCAAGGATCGAGACTAAGAGAATATCCACAGATACCTGAAGAATTAGTGAATAGGCATTGAGGAAACAAAGCAGGATGGGTAAGAGTGGTATGAGGAAAACAAGGATATTGCAGTATCACAATAATTCAGTGTATAGAGAATTTTAATAGATAAAGGATCTTGTGTATCAAATGGTACAGAGAGCTGAGTAATTAAATACTACATATATATATATATATATATATATATATATATATATATGTAGTATTTAATTACTGAATTACTGTACCAAAAATTTAGATGCTTTTTCCACTCCCATTTTTTACTTTATTTAGGAGGGATGGTGACAGTGGAACAGTGGGAGTTTCTTTTCATTAGTAGGCACTTTCTTTTATTGCCTACCTTTCTCTGTGAAGCAATAGCTGATGCCAAGTCTGATAGGCTTCTTTGTCTGCACATATCAAATTCAGACCCTCTATTAGTGTCTCAAGTGTGTTTGTCCTCCCATATCCATGAATTCTATTAAACAATTTTACAATAAAATTTACATTGACTAGGCAGCTGTCTCCTTCAATAATAGAAGAGAAGGTGCTGTGGTTTCCTAGACATGCTGACTGTAATTGCAATTGGAGACGCAGATTTAGATTTACTGTGCTTTGAAAAGCAAGCAAATATTGGTTGTACTGGCTCTCAATACTTCTCCCTGACTGATTTATCCATCATCAATACATATGCATTTGCTGCTTTATGCAAAGACCAACATCCTGTTGGCAAGCCATAAACATGTGTTAAACCCTCTTCTCCCCTTTGAGTTCAGGGGGCATGTGCATTATGTACTGTCTCAATCGTGAAGATTAAAAATATTAGCTGACCCTAGCTGGTTTTGCTCAGTGGATAGAGCTTTGGCCTGCAGACTGAGGGCCCCAAGTTTGATTTAAGCCAAGGGCACATGCATGGGTTGCAGGCTTGATTCCCAGTACAGGGTGTGCAGGAGGCAGCCAATCAATGATTCTCTCTCATCGTTGATGTTTCTATCTTTCTATCCCTCTCCTTTCCTCTCTGAAATCAACAGAAATATATTTTAAAAACTATAAAAATAAAAATATTAGTTGACATTTGGTAGTGTTTTATTATTCACATGCACTTGTGATTTGGTTATCTTGTGGGACAACTACCATTAGACTCAGTTTCTCAGTAAAGAAACTGAGAACTAGAGAAGTTAAATGACTTCCACAAGGCCATTCAGACAATAGATACATGAGATGGATAGGATTCAATCATGGTTATCTGACTTCAAATGTGTATTCTTGTAAATAAAAGAACAGTTCCTCCCTGTGATCTTGTATGTATTGCTAAAACAGAGCTTACATCTGTAGGACACAAAAATATTCAGAAAACAAAACATAAAATCTCTATAATACTATCTAAAGCCAGACATAGCTATAATACATATACAACAACAATATTAATTAATTCAAGAATAACTTAATATGGCACATGTAAATATAATGCATGTTGATGAACATATCACAAACACACCTACACACACATACACATATATACACACACCTTAAGTGTAAACACTTTATACATAGTCAAATAACTCCTTAAAAAGTTGTTATAGTTGAGTGTTTTGTGATATAGTTTTTGCAGTTATCAGAAGACAAATCAATTAGCAAATAGAAAAAGCATGTCAGAAATAATGCAATATATATGCATAGGTGTTGTGGAGTATTTTATTTTTCACAGAAAGGCATAGTTTCATATATACTTTGTGGAGGTCAAAGTATTATTTTAATAGTTGAATTGATTCTATCCTGCCTTATCCCATTTTCAGATTGTAAACACTTATCCAAGCACTGCTTTAGAAATGCTTCCCAGTTATTATATAATTTATTTCTGATTTCAAGAAAATGCAATTGATGTTGTTCCAGTTCATTATTAACTATATAATGTAAATGTTTTAGGAGAGAATTTTCTTTACCAAGAAGCTTCTAACTCTAAGTTATTTCTTTTATGATGGCTTTAGGTTTTCCCCCAAAGGCACAAACAAGCAGATGCTTGGAATTATAAAATGTGGTTTCTCTCTCTCTCTCTCAGGGGTAACTTACTTATGAGTTTTACAATTAAAATGTATCATATCTGTCTCCAATCCTATGAATAAGCAAAAGTCCCTTGTGAACTTCATTTGGAATCAGAATAGTAAAACACACACATGCACACACACACCAGTTATATTTAATAGCTTTGAAATGATAATGGAGTACCAAACATATCAATTGACTTAATCCTCACTTGGAATTTTATCTGCATTTTCCATATGAGAAATCAGAGGCACAGAGCAGTTAAGTAACTTGTGCAAGGTGACAGCTAATAATTTGTAGAGCAGGTGTTCACACGCTGTCAAGTGTCAGAGCCAACTCTTACTCACAGTGATGTGCTGCCCTTCTAACCTAAGTATTTTATCTTTTTATTGCTAACATAAATGACATTGTATTTTCTAACTTTTATAGTTTGTTTATAGAAAATGTATTGGTTATTATTTTTTTAATTTTATAACCATTGAACTATAGATTCATTATTTCTATAGATTTTTAGGTGAGTCTTTTGGATATTTCTGTTTTATATTTAAATTTCTTTTAATTAAGTGCAGTAATAATTTTTACTTCTTTTCCAATAATTAAACATCTTATTTCTCTCTTTACTAATTGCCTTGGCTGATACTTCCAGCACAATTATCATTCTGCAGTTGAATCATCTTGTACTCCCACAATGACACAATAGGTCATGGCACATTATTCTCCTAGCCTGCTATTGAACTTGCTTTGCTAATATTCACAAGCGAGGTTGGTCTATGATTTACTCTTTTGGATCATTATATTGGTTTACTAGGACTTTCAGAACAAAACACCATCAACTGAATGGCTTAAATTGTTTATTTTCTCACAGTTTGGAAGCTAAAAATCTGATATAAAGGGGTAGGCAGGTTGATTTCTTCTGAAGTTCTTTCCTGATCTTGCAGATGACTGCCTTCTTGCTATGTGTTCACATGGTTGCATCTGTGCACATACATGCCTGGTATTCCTCAGTGTCTTAATCTCCTCTTCTTATAAGGACATCAATCATATTTTATTAGGGACCACCCTAATTTTCTCTCTTTCTTTCTTCCCTCCCCCTCTTTCTCTCTCAGATTCAGGAGTGTAACTCTATGTCATTTCACAATATGCACTGCACTGTTAACCTTATATCTGATAAGTCTCCCCAAATTTTGCATACAGTGAAACAAATCCTATATGACCATTGTGGGCTGCCATAATTCAGGTGCAAAACGTATAGCAAGGGCAAAATATACCAACCAATGGACACCATTGTAAATTTTGTTAATGTCACTTCAGTGAATGCCATTAATGATTGATAGGTATCCTAACACTAGTCACTGGCATTAACTTGTTTTAAACTTGTTATGAATAGCCACTTGCAGACCCATGATATTACACTTTGATATACCTTTATGTCAAATGGTTAAGTCCAAAACAAAACCTTTAATGCACATATAGTCTTAAATAACCAATACCTAATTTAAGAATACAACATCTTCTGTGGCATTCAAAAGTGGTTCTCTCAGAATTTGAAACTAGAAACTCTATGCCCTAATTACAGAATGTGTCCTGTCTTGCAGAATACTGTTTATTAAGGCAAGGAGCAGGCTCCTACTGTTTAGCCTTTTGGTCTGGAGATTGAGAGATCATAGATCATGCATTGTAATCAGTAATTTTATGACCTCAGAGCAATGCTTTAGGCATGTATCAATCATAAGAGTGGTGTAAGACGACACTAGCTTGAGTGTCACTTTTATGTTTGGCACTTGCGTCTTTGCTAGAGAATCTATTAACTACTCTTAAACATTAAGTATTGCTCTCAGGGTGAGGTAAAAGAGCACAAGCAGGAAAAGCTTTATAGGCTAATAAAAATGTAAATGCGAGGTTCATCAGCTTGTTATCCTGGAAAATGATGAAATAAACATTACCTGGGAAATTAGAATCAAAGATTATTGCTAATCAAATCAACTTGATGAGAAATTTCTTTGTAACCATTCTGTGTTGTACGTGAATTTTCCTCTTTATGCCAACTCTTCTATGCCCTGAATTTGATTCCAGCATTCTAAGTTCTCTATATATTAAAAAAGAGATGATAGGAATATATATATATATATATATATATATATATATATATATATATATATAATTTATATATTAATCATGTTATATAATTCATCATCTAGGCAGAAAAGTTATGTTAGATATTTGTGGCAAAAAAGAGACAGCTATATATTTTAATGCTATTCTCTCTGCCAGGAATTTGAAGGCTTTGTTTTGAATCAAAGTGTCTGTTGCTTGCTCAAGCCATATCCCCAGAGTTTTAGAGCCTCCAAGCTCCCTATGTCTCAGAAGGGCAGGAAATTATTACTCTTTTCCCCCCTCAATTAGAAATACGTCAAAATATCAACATTTTATACCTGACCTTCTAATATAGTAGTAAAGTACACAGTGAGCACTACTTACTTTTTTCAGGGATGTTTCATTCTGGACTGGTATTTAGGGAGTAGAGGCTCTTAAGTATTTTATCTTCTCTGAACTTTGTGTGAGTTATTCTCCTTGATGGCTCCCTTTGGTGGATCTCCAAAGAACCTTTAAAAACTTGCTGAGGTTGGGGTGGTAGGAGTGAGAGGCTAGAGCCCCCAGGACTGGCTCTCAGCAGCATCCCTTTCTCACAGCATCTCTCTTATGGGGTGTCCTTCAAAGGCACTTAGCACCTCTGCCTCTCATCACTCATTCTTGCACAACTGAATATCAGATCAATTTAACAATTATAAAGCATGGAACCAGTAAGGAAGGCACACAAAGCCTACTAGAGTCACTCTTAGAAGCAATTCAAGTGTAACCCCTTGAAGCATCTTTAACCTTGCTGCCCTCTTACTTTGTTCTGTGCCCTGAAGCAGGCTACTAACCAACTCCCTTAGCTATGCGCTGAGCTGTCTCCTAATTACTGCAGATCTCCACACCTGGGAAGGTCCTGCCAGGACTTGAAGAATCATTCTCAGAATTCTTTCCTGAAGATATATACATTGAGCTAATCAGGAGACTTGGGGAAATTTTCAAATTAAGACAAAGCACAATGGCTGCATATCTTTTCTCTAGAACTGTCAAGGATATTCCGGTTGGTTGCCAATATGTTGCTTCAGTTTTCTTTACATTCATATTGCGCTTACTCTCCTGGACTTAAGGCAGTAGTATTCTGACTTATAAGAACTGTCTCCCAATCTGTTATAGTTCACTTCATTCTAAACATTCCTAAATATTTATCAGCTTCTCTGAAGCATAGTAAAGTCACCCTTCTGACCAAGAAACTTGCTGACCCTACAATATACCCAGCAGGGGATTAAGTCATAATGATCTAGCTCACCTATTTTTTCAACCATGGGTTCTCATGCTCTTCATCTTTCAATCAATGATCTAGATTAAATGAACTGTTCCCAATGTTTATGTCCCTTTCAATATACATTTTTTTTATCACATTATAGTTTCCTTATAGTTTGCCTCCCCCACACATCCTCAAACTTCAGCTGAAAGGACACCTTCGTGAAACAGCTGGATCCCACTAGCCTGAAGTGTTTCCAAGTTCTCAAAAACCAGAGCCCTTTATCTATACATTTTTCATGGCATCAACTCTGCTTGTTTTATAAACATGGTTCTATGTGATTTTTTAGGCATTCTTTTTAGTATTATGTTTTTTCATACAGTAGGTTTTTAATAAATGTTTGCTGAGTGAATAGATTAATGATTATTCAAGAGTTGTTTCAGACAACAATAACTCTTGAATAGAAATTATACACAATGAAGAAAATTATTTCTCCTCTCAATAAAAGCCAAAGAAGAGTTTATAATAATACCAATTATTAGGAAAGTAGCTTACAAAATCACAAGTAATTTTCATGAATAGCTTCATACAAATTATTCTTATAAAATCTATAAAATAATAATCAAGTTTTGTCTTGAAAATTTTCTTTCTGCCTATTCAGTATCTGTTTTGACCTATATAAAAGAGGAATTTGGATATAATCCAATAATGAAGTTTAACCCTTAGCAAAAGAGTTACAGGGCTTAAATGTATTCCACCCCGCAAATAAGAAGTCCAACATGCACAAAAGAGAGCATCATTAGTCTTTTAGACTCATATGCCTCTATCTATGACTTGGCTGCACTGTCCTAATCATTCTGATCAATAATGTTGTCTTTAATCTAACATGAGAATTTTCTCTCTGGCATAAAATCAAGTTACTGACTCAGAGACCTGTGCTATCACTCCGTCTCAACATTGATGGTTTGTGACCCATTTATGAACTGTCAAGATAAATAAGAATCTTCAGATTACTTCTACCTGCTTCCCCGCTCCCTTCTACTAGCCTCACACTTAGAGAAATACTATATGTCTATTCCCTCTCTAATTGATTTTACATATTTTGTCACAATAGGTTGCCAAATTGAATATACAACTTCATACTGATTATACTTAGAAGGATTGAAAATGTGTTGTTTCAATAAAGGATGGTCATTTGGTTTAGATGCTGACAATCTCATGAGCAAATGTGATAACATAAAATTTTGAAAATCTAGTCAACAAGCTCTGTAATTATAATATTTTGTAGTAAAAGCCTTTGAACTTTTTAGCTTGATGTCTTATTGTTTCCATAAGATAGTTGCTCCTAACTTTTCTGGCCATCTCTAGGAAAGAAGAAATCTCCTATGAATCAGGCAAACCTAATTAAGTTCAATTAAGCAAGCACTCTTTGAGCCCCTCCCACATATGATAATACACCACATATGGAGTTACATGAGGTACATTCTTTGCTTAAGATATTGTGCCATTCTACATTCCTTTTCTTTCTGCAAGAGATCAAGTCTGAGCCCTCACTGGGGGCTCAGAATTTTTGAGATTTTGTCTAATTTAGTTAATTAAACATTTTAAATCTCTCCGAACTTATATAACATTTAATTTTGTAATTAAACAAAACCCAGAACCAATATATGAATATTACATTTGCATTTGAGGTCTTCTGTCAAAATTATGATGAAATATTTCTGCATTTCTGGCCTTAAAATTTTGCATGTGACCTAGAAAATCTACTTCTAGGAATTTATTTCTTTTAAATAATAAGAGATTGAATTGCAGAGCTGCCCATGTAAACATCTAAATGTCCAGCCATAAATATTATTTAAATCAAAATGGTGCATGGGTACAATGGGATACCATGAAGTCATTAAACATGTTTTTACAATACTATATGTTGCCATGGGAAAAGGCTCACAAGGACTTTGTTAAACACATATAATTTTATTTAAGCTTTATTACTATATTTATTTCTTTCTTATTACTAGAATAGATATATTTCCTTAAAAATTTAAGTTTTCGCAAATGGCTACAGAGTTAATAGCTACATACCTCTCCTCACTCATTGCTACCTAAAGATGACCACTGTGACATTTCCTTTCAGATATATATGTATTTTTAAGTGGGACCACACTAAATACTTTTATAATATTTTTAATCTATAAATTTTTATTTTTTTAAATTTTGATTCACTTCCTTTTAAAAAATATCTTTATTGATTAAGGTATCACATATTTGTCTTCATCCCCTATTCCCATCCCCAATCCCTTTCCATGCATGCACTCTCTCCCCTGTTGTCCATGATCATTGGTTAGGCTCATAATCATGCACACAAGTCCTTTGGTTGATCTCTCCCACTTATCCCAACCCTCTCCTATCTTCCCTCTGAAGTCCGACAGTCTGATCTATGCTTCCTCGACTCAGGTCTGTTCTTGTTCAGCAGTCTATGTTGTTCATCATTTTCCCTAGATGAGTGAGATCATGTGCTACAAGAAATACACTTATAAGAACCAAAACTGAGACAAGCCATAATGGTTATGCTGAGAGGCAAATGAATCAGTCTGTAGTGAGTTTCTTTCTGGGCCAACAGTTCTTTTGAGTCCTAATTTCAATGTCAAACAATTCCTTATGTGTACATGTCAGCAATGATATTTCAGTTCTGGATGGTGGACAGATGGTGGTATTGCAGGTCCGACCCTCTCTGGTTTGGTCCTGGGCAATCTGCAGTGACTCACAGCTGCTGACTGCTGGTATGGCAAGGCGTCGTCAGCATTTTCTATCTCTGGACTGTTTCTCTTCTGTCTTCATGGCTGGAGTAGTTAGTCCTGTCAATTCCTCTCTGTTGCAGGAATCCACATGATCTTGGAGTTGTTTTCTGAAAATATACAAACATATCCTCTACCAAAAGTTAATAAAGGAATATTTTTTGAGTCTTTATAAATATTATGTGTTAGCATTATCTCTTATAAATAGCACATAATTGGTTATTTTATCTTACTCAGATATTTTTTTAAAATTTTTATTGATTGATTGATTTTAGAGAGAGAAAGGAAGGGAGAAAGAAAAACATTATTTGTTGTTCCAATTATTTATGCTTTCATTGGTTGCTTCTTATGTGTGCCCTGACCAACTAAGCTACCTGGCCAGGACCAGATGTTCATTATTTCACCCTAAAGATTAATCTCTTTGCACTATGTGTTATTTCTTATATGTTTATAGTTAAATCCATCTACATATTTTGTACTTTCATTTTTTTTATCATGTTTTATGTCAACAATTGTCTGTATGTGTAATGGTCTATTTCTGGATTCTTTATTCTGTCCTTGTATTCTATTTTTTTGCATGTCAAAACTACACTGTCTTCATTGCTGAAGTTTTATAATGAGTTTTGGTATCAAGTATAAATGTGCTTTTCTTGTTCTTAAGATTTTCTTTTGCTATTTTGGTCTTTTATTAAATTCCATTATAAATTTTAAAAGCAGATAGTCAATTTTTGTGATGTCTTTTGATACAACTCTGTTTTTAAATATACCTTACTCTCATATTAAAAATACACTCATTCCTTCCAACATCCCTTCAAAGCAACATCCCATAACTACTTTATGCTGAGATTCCAGGATCTCATCAAATAAATCAGGTCTAAGTGTGGATGGAAGCCCTTGAATTCAGTTTCTCTACTATGGTTTATCTCGGTCTGAATGCCTATGAACTAGAGACAAGTGCCCTGCCTCTCACTCACCCATCATACATTGGCAAAATAGACATAGACAATCATGATAGACACACCTGTTTAAAAGTAGAAAATGGAGGCATGTAGGAGACAATCTGATATTGGTGTCACAAAAGCTCAAATACCACAATATGGTCAGGTAGTGCAAATAGTAATGAATGGTTGTAATGATTTGTGAAGGCTTTTGGTTGTTTGTACAATTTGGAGGTGAGCATTTTAAAGTAACCAATTGCTGTGTGTGTAGGTTGCACTTAAATATAACTGCATAACTACAAATTATCAGAATTTTTATAATGCTATATGTTATGTTAAATTTTCTGAGCATTCAACTTTGCAAATTAAATCATCTAAAATTTTAGAAGTATCATAAATCTGGACTAGATCAGGTCCTAGGAATTTAGCTAAATCATCTTCTACTCTAGCTTTCTTACCATTTAAATCTTTAAATCAAATCATAATTTTATACTTAACAAGCAGAGGCCATAAAAACTAAGGCTCTTCTCCCATGTACAATATAGAACATTCTTCCCTTCACTTATGTGGGAGACATGTGAGGGAATAATACCTAGAATAATACCTAAAATCACCTAAATAGTAGACATATCACAGATGATAAAATTCCGTAAAATATTTTAGTTGTTTTCATTTTAATGCTGAAGGAATCAGGAAGTATCCATTTTGGCTTATAAAAGAACATCAGTATTTCTTCTAACACTGTCATAAATAAGACATCAATTGATAGATTTATTGTTGATCTGTGTTTAATATAAACTTGTTTTTAGAATATTGGAAAAGTGGTGAAAGGAAGCTTGACAGCTTTGTAGAGATATATGGTCTGAAACTCTGTAGTATATCACACATTTTAAATTAAGACTTGATATTCTTTCTGAATTATATCAGAGGTGGAAAGAGACAGAGTGGGGTCCTGTTCATCAGAAAAGGAAGAAACAAAAGAAGACTCTCTTGAATCATTGATTTTTGTGAAACATGTTAAATTATTTGCCACCATAAATGTAGCCACCTTTATCTTGATGTATATTGATATGTGGTAACCTCATGTGTTTGGATGCTTATGGTTCCTGTATTTTGCACCTTTATGACAGAACATTGATATTTATTTTTTATTTATATAATTTATCAATGCATTAGTTTGTAATCTGTCTATCTTGATATTTTATGTGAACCCAATATTTTGCAAAGATGAATTAAATAAGTGGACTTTAACAATCTTGAAATACTTTTTTTGATACTTTAGATTTTCATAGTAGCAGTATATCATTGGCTAAAATATTGGGAAGTAATAAAGCCACCTATCTATAAATGTTTTATTGGGTGTTTTCAATAGTTCGGTTATTTTCTAAATACTAAATTGATTACTTTATTGTTTTTCTTCACATTTAAAAATGTTTTCCAAACTTCATAGCAAATTTTGTAACTTAGAGTTATATATATTTGTTCCATTTAAAATTTATTTTTTTGGCTATAGAACTATCTTCTTTGCCTCACCCATTTTGTAGGCAGGATTAAATGGAATCTGTCATAATTTTCAGAAAGCAGAAATGTAATCAACCCATTGGACATCTAGGGACATGGTAAGAAAGAGAAACATTTCTGAGAAGATGAATCAAATCCAAGTTGTGAATCACAAGACTTGTTTTTGTGTGATAAATTAAATATTACCTTTTGCTACAGCATGTGTGGACCTAGAGATTATTATCCTAAGTGAAATAAGCTATTGTAGATAGAGAAACATAAATATCTTATGATTTCACTTATTATGTGGAATCTAATGAATAAAATGAACTGATGAACAAAATACCAATAGAAAAAGAGGCATTGATACATGGAACAGACTGACAGTTATCAGAGGGATGGGGGTTGGGGGTCTAGATGAAAGAAGATGAAGGGGTTTAGCAAAATAAAGCATCCTACCTAATAAAATAGTAATATACAAATTAACCACCACTCAGCTACACTCACAAGCCATGCCCACCAGCTGCACCCACCAGCCAATCAGAGCAAGTATGCAAATAAACCCAACCAAGATGGTTACAGCCACAGAGAGAGGAAGGAGGCTTGGGTTTCCCAGGCAACAGAGGAAACCAAGTTTTTCACCTGCCCTTGCCAGCCTAGGCTCCACTCAAGGCTACAAAGTTTCAATTATAGAAAGTAAACAAATCTAAATAGAAATGGCTTCCAGCCATGGAGCTAGCAGGAGGCTTGGCTCTGCTCCAGGCTGTAAAGTTTCAATTGTAAAAGGTAAATAAATTTCAGATACCAGGGCCTCTGCTTGGGTTGGCCTGCAAACCACCACAGGCTCCTCACTCAGGCTGCCCCACACCCCAAAAGAATCCTCACCCTGATCCGGGACACCCTTCAGGGCAAACCAGCTAGCCCCAACCCATGCACCAGGCCTCTATCCTATCTAATATTATAAAATAGGTTGACCATCACTCCAACACACAATAGCTGCCCCCATGTGGTCAAAGATCCTGCCCCCATGTGGACACAAGATGGCCACCACAGGATGGCCAGCAGGGGAGGGCAGTGGGAGGAGCCAGGCTTGCAAGGGAGGGCAGTTGAGAGGACCAGTGCTTCAAGGAAGGGCAGTTGAAGGAGATCAGCCCTGCAGGGGAGGGCAGTTAGGGGTGACAAGGCCTGCAGAGGAGGGAAGTTGGGGGCAAACAGGCTGGCAGGGAGCAGTTAGACATCAATCAGGCTGGCATGGGAGTGGTTAGGGGGTGATCAGGCTGGCAGGCAAAAGCAGTTAGGTGCAATCAGGAAGACAGGCAGGTGAGTCGTTTGGAGACAGCAGTCCTGGATTGTGAGAGGGATGTAACACTGCCCATTTAGACCCGATCCTAATGGCAGTTGAACATCCATCAGGGGTTCCCAGATTGGAGAGGGTTCAGGTTGGGCTGAGGGACACTCCCCCTGACCCCATGCACAAATTTCGTGCACTGGGCCTCTAGTATGTATATAAAACATAGACATAGACAACAGTGTGGTGAAAGTCAGAGGGAAAGAGCTGTGGGAGAGGGGGAGGTGGGCAAAGAGGGGAATACATTGTGACAAAAAAAGACTTTGCTTTGGGTGACACAATGCAGTGTGCTATTGCTGTTTTGTTGAGTTGTACACTTGAAACCTGTATGGTTTGTGAACCAATGTCATCCCCCCCCAAATTTTATTACAATAATTAAAATAAAATAAATAATGATAACAAAAAATCCTAGCACATTTACAAAGTCATGTATTTCACAATACATTTAAATAGATATATCAGAATCTCAGCTGTCTGTTTTCTTTGAACACAACTTATACCTGACCTCCAGCCAATATTAGTTACTGTACCTGACAGAAATTCCTTGAGTGGAATTACAGGATTAACACTTTAGTATTAGACCTGAAGTTATGAACCACTATGTGCTAAAAATTGAAGCACATATTTGGTAGATTTCTGTAGGGAAAAGTGAAAGTCAGGAGAGTGCCTGGAGAAGAACATAGAGATATAAAATCTGAAAGCCAAAGCTTTGGTGCCCTAACTCTAATAAAGAACATTCTTCCATTAAGATATTGAAATAGAATTGAGCATGTTTATTCATAATTCCTATCTCAGTTTTTAATAGACACCAGTCATGTGTCAGTATATCTATTAATTAAAAGTATAGGGTTGCTCTGGAGGCAAATTTAGATTTAAATATCAGTTTTGCTATTTATACCTTGTTAGCCTTAGCTGTAACCTTAATTTTTTTCCTAATATAAAGATAATATTGCTTTAGCTGTAACCTTAATTTTTTTTCTAACATAAAGATAATAACAGGATTTATTTTGTATGTTTTGTGAGGAATGATTGTGACTAAAGAGGATTATACCATGACTACTATTGATATATGAGCGTTCTGTTTTCTTTATTTAGCATAAATTTGCAAGTGTGATTATGAATTTCTATGGAAATGTATACAGGAGTATTGTTAAAAATATGACTATAAAATTCATGCACATTTACTTTGCTTTTTTGTGTTAAGAACACTTAACATCAGATTGATCCTCTTAATAAATTTTGAGGTGCACACTGTCATATTGTTATCCATAGACACTATAATGTATAACACTTTTGTAGACCTTATTTAGCATAACTGAAACTTTATACCCACTGAACAACTCTCCATTCATCCTACCCAATAGCTTCTGGCAACCACTATACTATTCTGTGCTTATAAAAATTTGACTCCTTTAGCCAAAACCGGTTTGGCTCAGTGGATAGAGCGTCGGCCTGCCGACTGAAAGGTCCTGGGTTCGATTCTGGTCAAGGGCACGTACCTTGGTTGCGGGCACATCTCCAGTGGGGGATGTGCAGGAGGCAGCTGGTCGATGTTTCTCTCTCATCGACGTTTCTAACTCTCTATCCCTCTCAATTCCTCTCTGTGTAAAATCAATAAAATATATATATTTTTTAAAAAAATGACTAGTTTAGATACATCAAAGAAAAGGAATTATATAGTACTTGAACTTCTGTGACTGCCTTATATCACTTAACATATGTCTTCCAGGTTTATTCAAAGTTGTTGCAAATGGCAGGATTTTGGTATTTTCTTAAGGCTGACTGCTATATTCCATTCTACAATATATAACATTCTATTATACTCTAATTAGACACCCTGTGCATGGATTCATGCATGGGTGGGGTCTCTTGGGGTGGCCTCCGGGGATCAGGTGGAAACCCACAGTCCAATACCACTTGCTGTTCCCACTCATCCTGGCCCCACTGGGCCTGCAGTGGGCTCTGCCCAGTCAGTTGTGATTGGGATGTTATCAGCCCACTGGGCAGGCAGTGGGATGCCCTTGCTGGCCCGGGATCTGGATCTGTCCTGCTGATGTTCACACTGGTTGTTGGGAGCCACCTGGAACACCTGGAAGCCACTTTTATATTGTTTCATCCTTGTGGAGTGTCTAGGTAGGGGAGGCAGCCACATGCCCAAAGCCAACTTCCAAGAGGCCATTGGCAATGTTGGGATCATGCCTATGGTACAGGTCTGTCAGTGCCTGGCCCTTTCCCCAGAGTTTGGATCTGCAGGACTACAGAGGGAGTGAGTGGCTGCTGCTCAGTTGGTGGGTCACATGGATAGGTCGGTCAGCTGAGCAGTGCTCCCACTGTGGGGGCACACTGACCACCAGTAGGCATCTCCTGCTTTAAACGTCTGCCCCCTGGTCATTCAGTTGTTCGGTTGCTTAGGGTTTTATATACATAGATATGTAATAATACATCATATTATAATACAATATGGTATTCATTATGAATTATTTATAATTAATATACATACATATTATACTATGTAATAATATAAATATGATATTAAAATATGTATTTCTCTACCTTTCTTTATTCAGTCATCTGTCAGTGGGTATCAGGGTTGTTTCCATATTTTGGCTACTGTGAATAATTGTGCAGTGCAGGTGGGAGCACCGGTAACAATTTGAAATATTGACTTTATTTCCTTTGGATATACCCTGAGGTGAGATTGCTGGATCATATAGTAGTTTTACTTTTAATTTTTTAAGGAACATCTAGACTGTTTGCCATAATTGTTGTACCAATTCACATTTCCACAAACAATGTACAAGGGTTATCTTTTCTTCACACGATTACTATCACCTGTCTTTTGACTTTTGATCATAGCCATACTGTGAGGCATGAGGTAATATAGCACTGTGATTTTGATTTGTGTTTCCATGTTATTAGTGATGTTGAATATCTTTCATATATCTGTTGTCATTTGTGAGCCTTTTTGGAAAAATGTCTATTCACACTCCTTGCCCGTTTTGAATTAATTTATTCTTTTTGCTATTGAGTTGTGTTAGTTCCTTATATATTTTAGATATAAGCCCCCTATCAGATATATAGTTTGTAAATATTATCTCCCATTTGGTAGCTTTTTTTTTTTTTTTTACTTTTGTTGCTTCCATTGCCTCTGCCTTCCTAGTTCATCTCATTGGGCCTGCTAAGCTCTTCTGAGAAGACTCAGGGTTTGTTTTTTTTAGGACCAATCCAAACCCAAAAAGACAGTATTCAACAGCTTCATCCACATTTTACCTGATCCCTTACTATGCAATTGAGAATATTTCAGTGTCCTGGACTCTAGAGCCTGGTATTCCTCTAGTATTTGTATGTTTGGAACGTCTTTCACCTTTACTTTGGATAGCTTCTATGCAATCTTCCAAGCACAATTTAACCCAAGCATTTCTCTTTGGGGAAATTGTCCCCTCACCCCCACCACCCATATAGTACCTCATCCTTGCCCCATAATGCCAGGTTTATCTCTAGCATATCTCTTTTAATATGTTGATACTAGAGGCTTGATGCACAAATTTGTGCAACAGTGGGATCCCTCAACCTAGCCTGCAGGATCAGGCTGAAATTGGCTCTCGGACATCCTCTGAAGGGTCCCGGATTGTTAGAGGGTGCAGGCCAGACCGAGGGACCCCACTGCTGCATGATCGGGGCCCCGGAGGGATGCAGGAGGTTGGCCAGGGACTGTGGGAGGGCTCCAGGGCCTGTGTTGCTCAGACCTGATTGGCTGGACACCAGCAGCAAGCCAACCTACCCATTGGAGCATCTGCTTCCTTGTGGTCAGTACACATCATAGCAAGCTGTTGAGTGGCCCTAGCATACATTACCATATTACACTTTGATTGGTTGAACAGTTGACTGGACAACTGGACATTTAGCATATTAGGCTTTTATTATATAGGATTATATATTAATTTGTCTTTCACTCTGGAAAATAAACTCATTAAACACAGGACCAGGAATCTTTCTTTATTTCCTATGCTTGACACGATTTTCAACCTTTCCCATCTCATGGCACACATAAATTAATTAATAATATTCTGCAGCACACCAAAATATATATTATGTTTCTTGCCAATCTGACAAAAAAAAAAAAAAAAAAGAAAAAGAAAAAAAAGAAAAAGAAAAAGAAAAAAAAAAAAGAGAGAAAAAAAGAAGTATTATTTTGACTCATTCACACTGGATGGTTATTTTTGTATTGGCTGTTTTCATTTTTTTTATTTGACAGTCGGAATAAAGGTCAGTGTTCCTGACTAAATAGTCAGGTATTATATGTTTTAAAAATTCTTGCACTCTGCAGTTGAATATTGCACCATTAGACACTTACAAATGAATGAATGGAAGACTCAATTTGGAGTTATCTGGAGGCACAATTTCCTCACAGCAATTCCCAGGCCTGGCTTTCTGTTTAAACGTTTCCATTCCTATCTTCATCTTGTCAAACTTCTCCCTCAACCCGGAGTCCTGGCTTCTAGAGCTTCATAAGCTTAACTGATTTCTCAGAGGATAGTCATCTGCCTACTGGATTCAAAAAGCAGTGCACTCAAGACTTCAACTACTGTGCTTCCCCAATGGATTCAGACCTTAGGATTGCCCCCTCCACACTAGACTTGCCTTGCTATCAGACATGGGAACAGGCATGATTTGGATCCCTTGTCATCTCTGTACTTGCTCTCTCCTTGTAGGAGTCTTTCTCTCTTTTTATAGGGTAATGTTCTAACCCAAAAGCTGAGGAAATGAACATTTATGAAGGATTTTCTTTGGTCAGCTCTTTTGCTTATTATCATACTATCTCATTTAATCCTCACATAAATGTATTGATAAAGAAATTGAGTCTCTCCCTAACCATTTGGATCAGTGGATAGAGCATCAGGCTGTGGACTGAAAGTTCCTAGGTTTGATTCTTGTCAAGGGAATGTACCTTGGTTGCGGGCACATCCCCAGTAGGGGGTGTGCAGGAGGCAGCGGATCAATATTTCTCTTTCATTGATGTTTCTAACTCTCTATCCCTCTCCCTTCTTCTCTTTAAAAAAAATCAATAAAATATACTTAAAAAATTGAGTCTCATTTAATCATTGTATAAAGTATATTAATGAAGAAATGGAGGAACAAAGAGACTAACTTTTAAGTATCAAATTCTAAACCAGGCTATCTGACCCAAAAGATTGTGGGTGTAAGGGGAGGGAGCCTGCCACCTGGGCATGTGTCCTGACTGGGAATCAAACTGTGACCTTCTGGTTCGTAGTTTGATGTTAAACCACTGAGCACCTTTGGAATGATTACCTCAGTGAAGTTAACAGGAAAAAGCCCATTGCTTATGTTTATTTCCACTTTTAAATTTGGCTTTTTTGTTTTCAAAAAATTACTCCTAAGATTCCTCATGGATAAGATAAATCTCTTGAAAATTATACTTCCTGTTATCTTTTATTTTTCATTTGTCTTTGGTGAAAGGCTAGAATATTAACGGTATATTTCAAAGGAATTTAAAAAGCAATAAAAACTGTTTTCAAAACTGTTCAAAATAAATGTTTTCTTTATTGATTCTGATTAGGACCTCATTTTCTTTGGCACTGAAAATATTATATTTAACTAAGTAACAGAAAATTTTGTTAAAATTTTGCAATAGTCACTTTTTTTGTCATATGTTTCTATCCTATTTGTTGCTATATCATTTGCTTCCACTCCTGTTTTCAAACCTAATCGATTATAGTTCCACCCATTACTTTCTTCTTTGTTCAGAACTTTATTATTATTGGTCTGCTCAATTTACTTTGTACCTGAACTGGCTACATAATTTGCAGATCTCAATGAAAAAAAAAAAATGGAGCTCCTTAATAAAAAAAACCAAAAAACAAAAAACAAAAAAACCAGGGATAATTTCAAGAAAGTAATAGTAGAGCATTAAAACAAACATGGGGCTATTCTTAATATGGGGTACTGTGTGAATGTATATGCTGCACACTGTGATGTTGATTCTACTTCCTATATAATTTCTTAAATATTGTTGAAAATGTTCTTAGCAAGAAAATAATTGAAATAAAAATTAAGTGAAAGATTAAGAATGGAAAATTTATATATATTTATATAATTGTCTGTTTTTCTTAATTTGATTATAATGGAGGTATATCTTTAGTTAAATAATAAGGATGATACTACACAGAGTCTTAAGCTGAATGTTATATTTCGCTGGCTCTTAAGAAAATTATTTGGGTCACTCATAGTTTGTACTTGAGAAATAGAGCAGAGGAAGAGAAAGCAATTTGAAATTTGTGTTTTAAGTCTCTACCTCTTTGCTTATTCACAATCACATTTCCTTTTACTAAACCTCCACTAATTGTGATCAAAACACAAGAATATTAAAGGATATTTCTGAAAAGGAGATACAATTCATTGGAATCTTTATACTATATTAATGCTGCATCTGCTCCATTATTTACATACAAATTATTCATGGAAATAAATTAGGTTTTGTTTTGATTTAGTAATGGGAATGTGGCTCCTAGTGAAAGAGGGCTCATATTGGCAATTTTACAAGTAAAGGTAACTTTAGAGAAGAAAAAGTAATCGGAAACATTGAAGATTCCATTATTGTTCTAGTTTAATTAAATACTTTTCTAAGCCTAATGTTTAAAAACATACATTTTCAGACCAGCAAACATTTAAAAGTTATTTTAAAAATATGATGTAAATAAATAATGTATCTTTGTGTATTTAAAATGTATCAAGTATTTCCAAGCTGAAAAATGTATTATTGTTTCTGGTCAAGGGTATGTACCTTGGTTGTGGGCACATCCCCAGTTGGGGGTGTGCAGGAGGCACATTTTTATATTACACTATTAGTAAACTGGACTGAGACTTGATTTTGTCAATTCTATAGCTTTGGCTCTGTCAATGTATATTTGATAAATATGACTGAGTTTTAGCTTTAAAAAAAAATTAAGTCCAAAAGAAAACAAGATTGCTTGCCCCATTATTATTGTTTTCCTGAGGCAATTTTGCAGCTATGATTATAAATAAACTTCTATTATCAAGTATTATTTCCCAAAAGACAAGGAACAGAAAATTCATCATTGGTTCTCCCTTGTGTGTTTCATAGTTTCTGGCAATATGTAAACTTTAAGAGATCATGTACCCTCTTTAGGTTTAGACTTTTTGAAGCTTATCTTGACTGTCTAGTAGTTTCTACATATTTTTTCTTCAGGGAAATTTAGAGTATAGAAGATGTAAAAAAGTGACTAAGGAAGAGCAAATTAAGTTAATAAATGTTTATTGAGCACATATACAAAAGAACATAGGCTAGCTATGGTAGACATTGAAAATATAAAATATAGCTTTGAATGCCATCTATCAATAGGAGTTTGCAATTTATTTTCAAAAATTATAATATAACAATATACATTCATGTTTTCTTTCATTCAACATTCTGCAAATGAGGAATTAATGGGTTTCCAAGATCTGTGTTCAACAATTGTAGTTTAATGGTGAGTAATATTATATACAATTCCTAGCCTAGTGGAGCTTATGATCTGGTGGTAAAGATAGACAAAAAAATTCCCAAACAAGCAAACCTAAAATTGCCACTGTGATAAAAGCTATGAAGGCCAACATGGTGCTATGTCTAAAAGAGAGTAATTTGTTCTCCATTCTTCTGCCCTTTTCCCTCAGCCTATTCTGACAGGACAGCCAGTGTGAGTCTTTTAAAATAAGTATCAGATCATGCCACTCCTCTGCTTCAAAGGCTTCCTGTATCCTTCAGAGAGAAAAAGTGCTTACTTCCTCTCCAAATGTACTTCTCACTCTTCTTATTCACCCTTTAACCTTAAGTTCCCCAAACATACCAGCCATGCTCCTGCCTCAGGGCCTTAAGACTACTCTTCTATTTAGACAGTTCTTCCTTAATAACTGAATATCTTAGTTCCCTACCTTTCTTGAAGTCCTTGTTCAAATGTAGTTTTCTCAATAAGGTCGTTCCAGATCATCTCAATTAAATTAAAACATCTAATATCTGGAACTCTCTAATCTCTTCCTCCCTTTGTATTTCTCTGGTATTGATCACTGTATAACACAGTTTATCATTTATTTACTTTGTTGTCTACATCCTGAGCTAAGTTATAAGCTCAATAAAACACAGACTTTATTGTTGCTGTTTTCTCTAAATTATCCTGTTTCTAGCAGAGAACCTGCCTGGCATATAGTAGAAATTAAGACTTATTAAATAAATAATCCATATTCATGAATAATCCAGGAGGATCTCTCTAAAATTTGGCTTATAATTCAAGGACCTACCTATGTGTTAATCAGCTAAATGCACCCTGACCAGGTGCATAATGGTTGAAGAAATAATAATGATAGTAGCAATGGTAGTAAGAATTACATTTAGTACTATTACTAAGCCACTTACATATATTAAGTCTTGATCCTTGGCTTTTCCAGACTTGTCCCTGTTACTCCATCGTGGATGCAAGAGGAAGTTGACAAGGAACTTTTTAAAAATACATATTTGTAGTTTCTAGAGATTTGATTCAGTCATTCTAGGGAGGATATCTATAATACATTCTTTTTATAAGCCTCAATGTGACTCTAAAGGATATTAAACCACTTGTTTTAATAATTAGTTCAATGAGCCTAGAGGTCTAAAAAGATTTCATTAGACAAAGTAGTTTTTAAAAAGAGGTAGAACTGCCCTCGCTGGTTTTGCTCAGCAGTTAGGGGCACATACCTTGGTTGTAAACTCAATCCCTGGCCCTGATCAGGGGCATTCAAGAGGCAGGCAATAGATGTGTCTCTCTCACATTCATGTTTCTCTCTCTGTCTCTCCCCTCCCTTCCACTTTCTTTAAAAGTCAATGGAAAAATATCCTCGGGTGAGGATTAACAACAAAAACAGTGGTAGAACTTGGCAAGTATATGTTCTATGCTAGGTACTGTTGGATGATCAAATATATTTGAGGGATCAATGAACTGATTGATCTTTCCTTTCTTCCTACTTCAAATACCAAGTTTATATCCCCCTTATAGTTTTCTGAATCTTCTCCAAACAGAATTTATAATTTATACCTTTTTTATTTCGTTAGCCCTTATGGTATCTCCATTAAATCCATATTTACCTTATATCATAGTTATTTTGTTTTGTTTATTCCATTTCATGTTTCAATGCCTTTTAGCAATTAATGCTTTTGACCCCCAGAACCTAGTACAGTGTTTAGAATGCGTAGGTACTCAAAAATACTTGCTGATGTTGTCTTCTTTTAATATCACAAGAGGGAAGTAGTTAACTATTTTAATGCAGATGTCAGTTCTACATTAGTAGTGAATTGAGAGGTACAATAGTATATTAGCTAACTATTGCTGCATAACAAAAATTTACCCTAGGACACTGTGGCTTAAAACAGTAAACATTTATTGTCTTGCAGTATCATTAAGTCAGGAATGTCAGGGTGTCTTAGCTGGATCCCCTGGCATAAGGTCTCTTATAAAGTGTCATTGAGTAGGGCCAGAGTAATCTCAAGGACCAAGGGAAAGCATCCACTGAGTTCATTCAATAAGTTTGAAAACAAAATACAACGCAAACTACTTGAAATGATTGAAAGCATGGATCTTAGAGCAATGGTTTTGGGCTATAACAGTATATATAGTATGCTTAGTGGTTAGGCATGTGGGTTCTGGAATCTGCTTGCCAGAGATTTTTTTGTATTCAGGTTATACCACTTGCTAGCCAGATGATGGGATTCAGAACTTGAGTCCCATCCAAAATTGTTCCTTGGCTCTTTATTTTTTCTGAAGCCAAAACTGCTTGGGCAAAATTGATGCTGTACTTCTTTTTATTTTTATTGCAGACTTCTACTTTTAGCCACCATAAATATATCTTTGTTTATCACAACCAATGGGATGGTTAGTGCATTTACCACCATTATGTCCACTGTTTTCTGTCCTGATAATAGGTCTCTGATTAGATAATGTGTGTTCTTCATTTTAATAAATGCCTTCTCTAGAAACTGCCAAATGCATAGTGTTTTATAATCAGTTAAAACATTTTTACAACTGTGGATTTACTAATGTATTATGTTACTTATGTTAAGTTCTTGCAGGCCAGCATTTTCAATTACATTTTTAAATAAAGAGCTTATGGGATACAGTTGATTACTCATATTTTTATATTAAAAAATAAATTAAGGTAGTATTTTGCAGTTTACCAAATAGTAAGTTTTCTGGCTTATTTAATGAGGAAGCTCAAAAAAAGGGGATACTACAATATATATTTCATAAATGTGCTTGTAACAGAACTAACCCTTGACCTGAGACTTAACTGCTGATGTATTTTTTGTTTTTAAATTCCAGCTGCTGAAAATTAATTGATCATTGATATAGTTTTTAGGAGAATTATTATTAGTCTCATCTATTGTAAGAGACAAAAATCTATATGTGTTTTTTCTTATGTTCTATAAGTTGACTACAACTCACCTTCAAAGTATTATTTAGAAGTTGATTTTTCATGTGGAGGCAACTCACTTGTTTTCAAAATGCTTTGGCAGAAGGGTTTCTTTGGGAAAATGGAAGTAGTTCAGCAGTGGGAAGTAGTTAACAGGTGACTTGAGTTGGTGAACAGAAGTCCTGAGAAAGCTGTTTGTCAGGTGATAATTGTTCTTCTCCTTGATGATGATATCCAGTTTGGGGAGGAATATCAGTGAGAGGAAGCCTAACTTGTACTCCAATTTTCCAACCTCTACAATCACAATAAAGTGAAAAATGTTAGGGCTCTGGAAAACTATATAAATAAACCTCATAAGAAAAAATGTGACTTTTCAAATGCATAGAACATGATGTTTTCATAACATGGTGAACATTTGAAGCCTGTTTTCTCAGCCAGGGATTTAAAAATAAGACCCTTGCATAAGGAAATGCTGGGAGGGGGGACGGATATATAAAGAAGAAAATAACTCTTCAAGATGATGATTAGCTGGAAGGCTCATAAAATTTCGGCCGTCTTCTCTTAAAAAAATATGTCTTCCGTGGCCTTCCTTAACAGGCATTTCTTAGTTCTCATTTTTCTTCTTAGATGACTCTTCTCTTTCCTTGTTGGCTCCTTTGTTTACCACTTTCTAGCCATAAATATCCCACAAGTAACTTCTCTTACCTTCCAGAAGTAATGCTATCTCCTATCTTCAATTATTATCTCTATAAAATAATACCACATGTATTTCCAGCCTTCTCATCACTATTCTTTATCCATTGGCTTCTACTTATGTTCTCATTATTTCCTAAAAATTGATAAATGTATTTAATTGATGGAAATCTTTTATTATATGTATATGAGTGGCCTGGTGCACAACATTCATGCACATTAAAGGGGGATTAATTAGAGGAACTATTTTAATATTGCTATTTTCTTTTTCTCTATAATAGAAGTGTCAGAGATGAAAGAAAATTAGTAAAATGTGTATGAAAATCTTCCTCCTGTTAGTCTGAGGCGCGCCTCAGGACCCAGAGTCAAGTCCCCACTCACTCCAGGTGCCTCAAAATCATGAGAGACCCAGACCCAGCTGGCCCTACCCCTATTGGGTAAGATCCAGACCTGGCCGGCTCCACCCTTGTCAAGCCCTGTCCCGTGGGAAGGGGGGGAGGGGGAGGCAGCCTTAAGAATGTGAAACTTCCCTTTAATTTCTTTGATAATATTATCTTGTGGAATCTTTTTTCTGAGTAATTTTAAGCCAAATTTAATTTTAACCTGAAATAAAATGAAAAAGATCACAGATGAGAACCTAATTTCTGTGACAGCCTGAAGAAACTATTTTCCAATAGGTTTTTGTATTCAAATATTTAATTAGAGCTATGTCAGATTTTTTTAAAAAGTCATTACAAAAATATTCAACTAATGTTATAAGTGAAAAACTCTGTAACTACAAGGCAGAGTGTTCTCACTTAACATTTGTAATGTGTATCAAGAAGTGAATACATATACATTTAAAAATGGAAAATTCTACTGAAATTAGAGCATAATGTTAGAAGAAGTACTTATTAAATCTAAAAATGCTACCATCTGAAATTCTTTCCAAGTAATATAAACCTTTGATACAAATGGATAAGCAATTATTGGTATCTTTAATTGGCACAGCTTTTGATAGTCATTTAGAAACTTGAAAATTATTTTCACATCTTGATTAAGGGAGTGGCCCCAACTGAAACAGCTTGTGGTGTCTGATAAGAACACGATGAATGGCTAAGGGGAATTGGAAGAAGCTTGCTCTTGCAAGTAATTAATTTGAGAAACAGAAACTTTAGATGATGTTCTTACTTCCTAAATGTATAAAGGAGAGAAAGTTTTATCTTCACACTCATCTCCCTTTATAGGCTTCCTCTTCTATGGTCATCATCTGTTGATAACTTCTCATTTACCCTCCATCATCAGCTCTCCCATATGCTGAGTCACATGATTCTACCATCTTAATAACTCTAAAATCCATTCTCTCTGATCTCCAGGCCACTACCACTATCTTAGCTCATTTTACCTTTATCTTGCTTTTCTTAATTTATTGCAGAACCTGTTACATGATTAGCCTGCTTCCAGTCTTGCTCCCTCCACAACCCATTTGCTATGTTATTACTAGTGGATATTTTCAATATGCAAATCAGAACATACTTTACTCCTACTTAAAATCTCTCTGTGAGTTCCTATAAACTAAAATTTTAGAAAGAATGCTAAATTTTTATAGTATATAAGACTCTTTGAGATCTGTAATGTGCAACTTTTACTTAGAATAAGTTTTAACTTCCTTTTTTTTTTTTTCTTTTCTTCAGTCAACTGGGAACAATTACATAGTCAGGATCATGCTTACTGGTAATGTTGCCTGTGTGGTCATTTTTGAAAATTCTTGAAAAGTAATATTAACCAAGAGCTATATCCTCTATGGGACTATTTGAGATGGTAAGGCAAGGAATTGCTAGTTGGCCTCAAATAATAACACAAGAAGAAAAATAGCATGGAGTAAAATGGTTCTTTGGACTTCCATAGACTTGAGGATAAACTTTAGAATAAAGTTTCAGCTGGGGCCATGCCCTTAATCAAGATGTGAAAATAATTTTCAAGTTTCTAAATGACTATCAAAAGCTGTGCCAATTAAAGATACCAATAATTGCTTATCCATTTGTATCAAAGGTTTATATTACTTGGAAAGAATTTCAGATGGTAGCATTTTTAGATTTAATAAGTACTTCTTTTGACATTATGCTCTAATTTTAGTATATATATATTGGTATCAAGGAATATATATATATATATATATATATATATATATATATATATATATATATATATATTCCTTGATACCAATTACAAATGTTAGGTGAGGATGCTCTATCTTGTAGTTATAGAGTTTTTCACGTAAAACATTAGCTGAATATTTTTAATGACTTTTAAAAAAATCTGACATAGCTCTAATTAAATATCTGAATACAAAGTTTCATAACTTTACAGGCTGAATAATTTGGAACTTTATTGTCCTTATTTTCAAAATTGGGTTATTGATAACAATTCCATAAGATGATTGTGAGTATTAAATGAGATAGATGTGCTTATATAGATACTAGAGGCCTGGTACACAAAATTTGTGCATTGGGGAGGGTGTCCCTCAGCCCAGCCTGAACCTTCTCCAATCTGGGACCCCTCAGGACATCTCTGACTGCGGTTTAGGCCCAATCCCACAGTTGGACATCCCTCTCACAATCTAGGACTGCTGGCTTCTAACTGCTTGCCTGCCTGCCAGCCTGTCTGCCTGATTGCTCCTAACCATTTCTGCCTGCCAGCCTGATCACCCTCTAACCGCTCCCCTGCTGGCCTGATTGGTGCCTAACTGCTCCCTTGACAGCCTTATTGTCCCAACTGCCTTCCCCTGCTGGCCCGATTGCCCCCAACTGCCCTTGCCTGCTGGCCTGATCTCACCCCCAACTGCCCTCCCCTGCTGGTCCGATGTCACCCCAACTGCCCTCCCCTGATCTTGTGAAGACATGGGCATGGCCATCTTGTGATGATGTGAGAAAGAGATGCTACCTAGTAGGCTTTTATTAGTATAGATTATCATAGTACACATTCAAGAAATATTTGTTCCTTTCTAATATCTTATTCATATTTATAGGAATAAAAAGGGCAAGTAATAAAGATGAGATTTATTCAGGGGACTGTAGGGTAGAGGTGGTTGGGAAATAGAGTGAAAATACATAAGAAGATTATTGGTTGCCAAAGAAAGTAGGCCTTGTTTTGGAGGAAATCTGGGAAAACACATGCAACTGGAGAGGCAAATGTGTGCATGTGTATGTGTGTGCACGCATGTGTGTTATCAAAATAGTAATAGCAGTAATAGTCCGATAATGTATAGATCAACATATCTCAGAGCTTCCATTTACTGAAAACTTACTATTATGTACCAAGCACTGTGCTAAGTGCTTTGCAAGAAGTAACTTAAATACAAGGGGATTTGAGCAAACAATAGAGATCAAAAGGAAACACAAGTATCAATGTGGAAAGTGCAACATAAACACTTAAAAGATAAATAGAGAAAGAGGCACCCCATGTGTTGTATTGTAAGTAAGTGAATGAGATACAAGACGCCTTAATAAGCCAGTTAATTAGGAGTCTTTTATTGCATGGCCCAGAGGGAGGTGTCTCTCCCAAACCTCTGAGCAACACATATAGGTAGTTTCCCATACTTATACTTTTTTGGGCTTCTTTGTTTGCAGATATTACAAAGAGCTCTGTTTGAGTTATTGTTACAGACAGTATAACCTTGAATACATAATGAATTAGTACTTGGCATAAGAATATGGGAATTATTATCAGTATTAGTCTACATTAGTCTAATACTTTGGATGACTAGCTTGGAAGGTCAGACAGTTAAGTTTATCTTTTTCTATTATTTGCATAAAAACAAAGTCATTTTATAAAATAAGAGACTGTCTTAAAGTGACAGAGCTTATAATGACAGAATTTATAGGACTAGGGACTATCTTAAAATAGCAGAGAGTTTCAAACAGCAGTGGTTTTTTTTTTGGTTTTTTTTTTGTTTGTTTTTATACAAGATGGAGGTTGCTATGCTTCCTATGGAGGTAGAGAGTAAACTCAAAGAACATGATGTCAATCTAAAAAAAACCCCAAAAAACAAAAAATACAAACCACAGAATATTAAGGAACAGACAAATAGGAACAAAGGCTGGAGAAATACTAAAATAAGGAAAAGACTCAGAAGTGTCCACTGGAATGGGCTATTAGGAGGATTTTGATGTCATTTTTCAGAGACATTTCCCTGAAGTGGTAAGTCTGAAGCCAGGTTGAGATGAGCTGGAGAGGGAATAGTTGGTGAGGAAAAAGGGACAGAAAGTATAGATTACTCTTAAAAGAAAATGGTAAAAATTAAGTGAGACAGCAACAGTTTGAGGGAACATAATGAAAACTGGTTATTGAATGTTAGAACTGGAAATAACTGGAAAATATAAAATCTAAAGCAAGTTGCATATTAATGTCTTTGGGATCATTTTGGATTCATGAGGCATACATTTAAAAAAAACATTTTCCTCTAAAGCTTGGGTAACACAGATTTTCCACTAAAGAAAACAAGGGCATAAGCACAAATATGAGGAAGGACTCCAAAGAAGTCATAGGGCTTGAGATAGTCCTGAAAGCAAAGAAAAATTTAATTTCAAAGTATATATACTTATTTAAGTTAACTAGGCATAAGACACTGTATTTAATTTTAGCAATTTTTACTAAGATTGATTGCCATTTTACTTTATTGATAATTTACTTTATTTTATTTTCTCTGTCTTGGGACATTTAGTTTCTCTTGATATGGTCATTTGTTATCCTTCTTCATCACTTACAATGACTTTCATAAAAAGAAGTATAGAGGGGAAGCTAAATGGGACCAAATAAAAAGAGCTAAAGTCATACTGGAGAAAAAAAAACAAAAACATTCAGCAAAAAGAATAGCGGGTGTCTTTATTCTTATAAGCATTACTTTTTGAAACTCTGAAATTTTAAAATAATAACTTCCAGCTATTTCAGTTAAAAGGATTAAATTTCAGTGCCTCTGATAAAAAAAAATCATTTAATCTGAAGTCAAAACCTCTTATATTTCATTGGGACAATTTTAGAATATGAAAAGAAAAAGGTTTAAATTGTATACAATAGTGATTTACCCACAGTGGAAATTAATGGAATAAATAAGGTGTAAAGATAAGTAATATAAGCATTCAGACAAAGAAATACTCAATATGGTAAAGTATTTGCAGACGGTTCTTATGGAGAACATGGGAACTGAGTGTGGCCTTCAGACTGGGTGAGAAAGAGAAGGGAGGCTTTCCAGGAAGAGGAGCAGGATGTACAATAAGTGTTGAAATTAGAACCTGGAACTCAAAAGGACTCCACTTGGACCTTTTGGGGAGTCAAGTAGTAAATAAAATATCTATAAAGGGTAATTTATATAGTAATTCCCCTATTATCAAAATAAAGAGCTCTGATCCATTTTCTGTGTTCATAAAACAATCACTTCATGGGATATATTTTATGGTGCTTATCTTTCCATCAGTAAAAGGTGCCAAGTTACTAACTTATATTTGAATATTGACTCTTAATTATAATAATATTGATATATGTGTTAGTTATACAAATATAACCATTATACAGTTCATTTCCTTTAAGAGTTTAAACATTATTAAGATAGCCTTTCTGACCCTGCAGGTATTGTTCAGTGGTTCAGCATCGACCAGTAGATCATTGTTTGATTCCTGGTCAGGGCACATACCTAGGTTGTGAGCTCAATCTTTAGTGCAGGGTGTGCATAAGGAAGCTGATCAAGGATTCTCTCTCATCATTGACATTTCTATCTCCGTTCCTCTTCCTTCCTCTCTGAAATATATATATCCTTTCTGTGATAACAATTGTTTCTAGATTACAATTTTTAAAAAAAATAAATTTTATTGATTATTACAGAGGAGAAGGGAGAGAGATAAACAGAAACATTGATGAGAGAGAGTCATCGATCAGCTGCCTCTTGCACACCCCCCATTGGGGATGTGCCTGCAACCAAGGTACATGCCCTTGACCGGAATCAAACCGGGGACCTTTCAGTCCGCAGGCCCACGCTCTATCCACTGAGCCAAACTGGTTCCGGCATAGATTACAATTTTGCTAGTAGTTTTGCTATCAGTGAGGTTCCTTGGTGTCCCCACCTGTTACTGGTGGAAGTGGAGCTCTTGGAGTGCCATGGGAATATGAGAAATTGTGGAAAGCTATATTGATGATGAAACGTTAAGGGAGTTTCCCTCCAAAGTTCCATCTCCCTCCATCTGGCCATGGAAAACGTCCCATTTTGTCTTCACGAGGGCTAAGATCAAGGCCACTATCCAGAGTTTTCACCCCATGTTAAAGTCCAGTCCAGTTCAGCATCTGGCTAGGTTAGCTTGTGATACCAGCTGTAATCTATTGCCTGTGGGGTCCACATGGCCATGGGCTTTGCTACTTCTAGAACTATATGGCAGGTTAGTGTGGATACTGAGCAAGTAAGAAACAAGAGCCTAAACATCAAGAAAAAGACACTACCTTTCATATTGTAATTGGGAGTTTTGCTAATGAATACTTTAGAATTTTATATGTTTGCCTTGTTTCCACCCCTCCAGCCAATCCACGCTTCCCCAGGTTAGACTGACAGTCAAGTAAACATCTTCCTATGTCACCCTGAATTTACTGCACATACATCCATTCCCTTTCCCCAGTGATTTTCAGGGAATGGACTGGTGGTTCCCTGTGGAGCATGAAGGTGCAGCTTCTTGGTGAATCTCCCAGATGACTATGTTTATAATGTCTGGCCTCCCCTTTGCTTTCTTCCTATTAGTAATATTAATAACTAGCTATTTATGATGGTAACAATCTTGTTTTTGAGGAACAAAAATAAAACACTATGTACTTTCTTAAAAATTGTAAGGCAACAGGAATTTTATGCCCTACAGAAATCTTAATGAGACCTTTTATTTTAAGATTCCAATTACAGTTCCTGCCAGTTGGGGTTTGCTAAAGATTAGTGTACAGTAAATGATCAATACGAATTGTTGAATGTATTATTTAAGATTTCTACCAAATAATTAGTTCCTAATTGTTAATGATTAAATTCCATTATGACTAATGGTAGATATATATTCCATTTTTTACTAGAAATGCAGTCCAACTCAATAGTTATTTGAATGTCTATTATATACTTAGCATAATGGCAAAGTAGATTCAGTAACTTCATATGGTTTCATATAGTAGACAGTGAAATTTATTTACCAACTTTTTAAGGTTCTGAAACTTTTTAAGGTAAAGGAAGCATGAATAAAATGATCATATATATATTTTTTCCAACCTAAGTGTTAATATGTATGAATGAATTTATCTTAATAGCATGTTAGGCATATTTGTTCATCACATTATATTATATTCCCATAAGATTTATAGAAGATGCTTTCCCCATAATGATTCCAAAAATTATAAAAATCAATAAATGCATTCTACTCATAAGTAACATGAAATTATTCAAATAACTCCAATATGCATTACTCTCAATGGTTAAACATTTCCTTACATTTTAAAACAAACTCAATAAAGCATACAATAATGACTGTATGGTTTCATTAAAACTTACATTTGACAGTTTCTCAGAAAGCCAGCACTTCATAATTAATAAACACTCAGATAAAGATTAACTTTCTGAATGACTGGATAAGTACAAATTTAGAAAGAAAAAAAAATGCTTTGGACTATTTATTGAAGCCTAAGAGCTGTTATCCATTAGAATGAAAGTTAGTTCTGGAAGCCTGCCTAAGAAATTGGCTCTATAATGTTAACATTAGAGATTCTTTTTTGCAATAAAAAATCATGCTGTCTATTTTATGCTATATTTAAAATAAGAGAAATTATAAAAAGCTTCATTTGCTTTGATCGTTAGTGACCTCTTTTAAAGGTTCCTGAGATTGAATTTACAGACATGTGAAGTCTAAGATACAAGCGCTTGGTACAAAAGGCTCTAGCATTTATTTTCGAGCTGAATCTATAGTGCTTCTAACTGACAGAATGCTTCCTCCTGAGTCAGTTAATTCATTTACTTAAAGGTTAGTGTTAATGAGATCAAGGTCACAGGTGGGGCTTGATGAAAAGGAACTTTGAAGTCAAATAGACGTAGATTTGAATTCCAGTTCTGGCCTTTACTGGCTGTAGAACCTCATAAGTTACCTGGCCTTCCCAAGGCTCAATTTCTTCACTTTAAAATGAAACAGCAGCACCTGTCTTTCTGTGCTTGCAGTAGAACGGTTAAAGGATACTCCAGTTACTATTTATGTACTTAGTTCAGGGTCTGACACATAATATGTCCTCAATAAATGTTAATTGTGGTCTTAATTTTGTAATAGAAAAATAATTCACTTTACACATTGTGTATTCTACTAATCACTAGTCACCAATATCCGAATACCAGCAAAAACATTACCCTGAAAATGTATAGAAGTGTTTACTACACCTGCTTATATTTTGGGACCCACCAGAAATTTTAGATGATCCAACAAGAATTCCTTATCCCTTCTTTGGCAATAGTAATTAGTTCTAATACTATCTCAGGGATTGAATAATCTATGAGGATAATTGTGTGTGGGGAAAAAAACAATTTCAGCTCAATAAATTTTGTTTGATACAGAAATAAGTATATAATTAATGATTGAGCTATTTTTAAAAAAATATATATTTTTTACTAGTTTCAGAGAGGAAGGGAGAGGGAGAGTGATACAAACATCAATGATGAGAGAGAACCATTGATCAGCTGCCCTTGCACTCCCCCCACCAGGGATTGAGCCAACAACCTGGGCATGTGCCCTGGACCAGAGTCAAACCTGGGACCCTATGGTCTGCAGGCCAACCCTCTATCCCTACTTAGCCAAACCAGCTAAAGCATGAATGAGCTATTTAAAACTGTTGAACACTCAGAAACAAAACTTGAGGCAAGTGACTGAAGATTGACTTCCTATTGGCAGTGACTTGCTCTATGACTTGGAGAAATTTCCTAATTCCTTGGGCACTCAATTTCTTCTTCATTAAAACATAGGGGTTTGACATATAATGTCCATGGTCTCTCTCCAGTTCTGTGGGGCTGTGATTCTAACAGGCAAGGAAACTTGACTTAGGAGGCAGTTTGTTTATAGGATCAGAAAACTTGTTAGAGGGTAAGTCCATTGAGTTCTTAGATCCCATCTTCCTGATTTGTCTTTTTAGTCTAGGAGACTTTTAAAATTTCCCAAATGTATATTATTGGGCCAACTGAAGAATAAACAGTGCATTAGGAAAATCCACAATTAAAATGAACACATCTTAAGGAAATTATTCCAGTTATTTTTCCAGAGAAAAGATAGTTATAGTTAGAAATGGGTCTTGGGAATAGAAGAAACCTGAAGGTTTGTTGGTGACCTATGGCTTTTAATAAAGACACCTTGGCAACAGATACTGGTAGTGCTTTTCTCTTGCTCATTCATTCATTCATTCATTTAACAAATGCTTAGTGAATGATTAATATGGCCACATGCTAGGGTAGGATTATAAAGATGAATCTGATATATGCATTACCCCTAAAGCACTTTCTCTTCAGTAAGGGTGATAAGGCATTATATAAATTCTTTAAATTTCCTAAATAGCATGAAAAAAGTTATATGAGATGTGAGAGAAAGGAAGACAACACAGTTGGGAGGAAGCAAGGGCAATCAAAGAAATTTTAGAGGAGATGGTATTTAGCTTGAGTGTAAACATCTGTAGATTGGACAGAAGACAATTCCTCACTGAGGAAGTAATATGAACAAAGACTCGGAAGGGGCAGAAAACAAATGCAATTTGATTATACAATTGGCTTTATGACAGTGAGGAAAATAACTAAATAAGACGCCATCAGATTGAGAGGACCTTGAGTGCCATATAAAGGCTTTGGTCTTTATCATCTAGGCAAAAACAAGCCTTTGGAGGTTTTGGAGAAGGGAGTTAGAAGAAAAATGTGTGTCAAGATCCCTGAAGAAGAATGTATGGTGGTCGTAAAATGAACTTTCATGGGCAGATTCCCCAAATAAAGCATCTGAGGGTCTCTTTCTTTTCCAGGCTGTCGATGTGCTGCTGCAGCATGGAGCTAATGTCAATGTTCAGGATGCTGTTTTTTTCACCCCACTGCACATTGCAGCATACTATGGGCATGAACAGGTAAGTATTTCCATAGGCTGGGGGATCAGCTAAGCCCTTTAGGTTTTTGTTGAACTTTCCTAGCTTCAAAAAATATGTTCAAGCTATCCTTTGAATTATTTTTTCATATTCTTATGAGCTCCATCCTTGAGGAAATTATAGATCATTAGAAGCATTGCAGTTGCTGAGTTATTAATTTTTACTGATTATTTTAGTAAACAGGGGAGGCTGAAGAGAACACTAGAAGGTGTGCAGCCACATTCAGTATGAGTGTTATAAATTTCTAACTTTAATGCCATGTGATCTTCAGTTTCTTCATCTAGAATGGGGAAAATATTAACAGAATCTACATCAGAGGGAGGGTTGCTGTTATGATGAGCTATTAAAGTGTTGCAAATGCTTAATAAATGTCACCGTGTTGATGCCAATGATGATATCAGTAAAACAAATCACAAAATCCTTTCCAGTAGTTATCTGAAAAAAATATTATTCAGAAATTGTGTTTCCTTTTTTCTATTGTCATGGGATATGTTCTAGTTTCTAGAACTTGTGAATATAACCTTCAGAGGCACTTTGCAGGTGTAATCAAGATAAGGACCTTGAGATGAGAGATTATCCTGGACTATATGGATGGTCCTGATATTATATAATCACAAAGTAGGAAGTCAGAGTGACTAATAGGTGATGTGACAATGGAAACAAGAGGTTAAAGTAATGTAGGATGGGAAATCCAAGCAGCCTGCAGAAGCTGAAATGGCAAGGAAATGAAAGCCTCCAAAGAGAATACAACCTTCATTTTAGACAGCTGACCTCTAGAACTATGAGAGAATAAACCTGGGTTGTTTTAATACCGTAAGTGTGGTAATTTGCTATAATGACAATGGGAAATTGACACTGGAATAACCTAGATAAACTGAAAAGCAATCACTAAAGGTGCTTTAAATATATAATTTTCTTTAAACACAATTATATGACAAGCACTTTTGTATAACATTTGATATCATACCTAGTAAAGAGTAATATGCTAATTACCAGTATACTGGACAGCCGAACAACCTTCTGGACGACCTTCTGGATGACCTTCTGGACAACCTTCTGGACAAAGCTGGGACTGCAAGGGCTGAGCCCCTTGCACAAATTTCGTGCATCGGGCTTCTACTTCTATAATAAAGTAATATGTATAGAATAACTTAAAGTTTACAATGTACATTCACTTAATACATAATTTCATTTGACCTTCAGGTCAACCTTATGAACTTAAGTTGTAAGTGAGCTCATACTATAGGACAGCCACTGTGTTGAGACCTTTATGTGGATTTTTTTTTTTTTTTTTAACAATTTAGCCACAACCCTGAACTTTGCTGTCATTTTCCCCTTCTTATGGATGCTACATATGGAGCCTACTCGGGTCAGGGAGCATGCCAGAATTATGCAGCTAATAATAGAAAACCTGGAATATGTATTCAGGCCTGTCTTATCCCAAAGTTTATATTCATTCTAGTGTACCAAAGAGCCTCTTGTTATTCCTCTTATACCAATGTACCAGATCATGAAGTCCAGGCAGTTTGTCTAATGTTAAAGCTAGAATTCAAGGACAAGTGCTCTATGACCAAAGTCCATTGATCTTCAACCTTAGCATATTGAAAATGTGGTGAAGGCCTGGGGAGGAGACTGGGTGCAGACTAAAAGGGATAAGTGTGTGTGTGGGGGAGGTGGTAAGGGGGACATCTATAATACTTTCAACAATAAAGATTTTTTAAAACACAAAAATTTTACACACTGCTTTCAAACACCACCCTTTAGCCATACTCAAAGAACTAAATAGAATCAATAAAATAGAAATACAAGCATCACTGGGAAATCAAAACTTACGTGATCTTTTGACATCCCACTTTCACTCTTCCTCATATTCTAGATCACTAATCTGACTCCATTTTTGAGTAGGGTGATACTTTTTTTTTATCATTGTAAGGGTCATTTCCACTGTACTGCCTGAGGATCCCAAGTTGAAAATCAAACTTGCTTCTGTCCCTGTGCTGTTCTAGTCATTTTGCCTTTATTTCCTATTCTAGCCGGCATATGCTTGGAAACTCTCAGGCCTGTGAAGTGTGACTTATAGCTAGGGAAGACTGCTCAGTTCATTGATGTGCTGCACAAAGTGCACGGAGTGCACTCGAGGGCTGGGCACTGAAAATGCTTTTGAAAGTACAGAGTCCCAAAGCCCAGGTGATGAAAAAAGCCAATACTTTTCTGACTTCAGGCACAGGCAGCACATACACAACACATGTTATCTGTAGAGTAATTCTCTTTGGATATTAACCTCATCACCCAGCAGAACTCTAAAGAGCTTCTATGCATGTTTGGTGTAGAGCTAAATTTGTTTACTTCCCCTGAATATACAGTCACAGACTTATACAATTATGCTAAAATGAGGATGGTCCTTTTACGATAAAGGACTCGCTTTCTGTATGCAACGGCAGCACATAAGTAATTTATGGGTGCTACTGTCATTTGCTAAAATATGCTGACGAGAGAATGGCCCATTTAATATATAAATGTGTCTGATGTGCCATGTTCCTTGCCATTTGTTTATTTACTTATTTTTAAGTAGAAGAGTAGATGTTTTGTACCAAGAGCAATATTTCCTAGGTATATAATAATACTGCTTAATAGACAATCGATTTTGAAGATAGTTTAAATCTGTCTATTATAAAGCCACATAATCAGAATTTATGGAGTCTGTGTAAGTGGAAATATCTGCTTAGGAGTGCAAGGTTCTTGAGATTAAACTTCTACTGCTCTCATTTCTCCTGAATTAAATATTGGTCTATCCAGCAGCCAACAAAGGGACAAAGTATACATGTTTCATACTGGTATTCTCACTTCTGCCAACATTTATTAATAAACACTTTTCTAAGTGCTTTATAAGTAATAAGTCATTTAATTTTCACAAAAAATCTATGAGGTAGAACTATTATTATTCTTATCTTAGCAATGAATAAACTGGTTTCAAAAATTGAATAATTTATTTAAAGTGACATAGCTAATACAAAAAGTCTAAATTTTGCTAGTAGAACCTTTGTTGCTTACCCACTACACTAATAAGAAGTTCCACCACACTCAGTTCGGCTAATATTTTTGCATGGACTTTCTATCAAATATGTATCATATTCCTGAGAGGTTTCTACCCAAGACATATTTATTTGATGCCATATAGAAAATTGAAATAGTTTTAGAACTTAAATTCAATTATACCTCAGTGGTCAGGACAAGTGAGGGGTCCTCCCATAACTGTCATCCTACCTAATAAAAGAGTAATATGTAAATTAACCATCACTCCTCTATACTCACAAGCCATGCCCATAAGCCACGCCCACCTTCCAATCAGAGTGAGTATGCAAATTAACCCCAATCAAGATGTCTGCTACCACAGAGAGCAGGAGAGAGGCTTGGGTTTCTCTGGCAATAGAGGAAGCCAAGCTTCTGCAGCCCTGGACAGCCTAGACCTCCACTCCAGGCTACAAAGTTTCAATTATAGAAGGTAAACAAATCCAAACAGAAATGGTGGCAGCCACAAGCAAGGAGAGGGCTTGGCTCCACTCCAGGCTACAAAGTTTCAATTGTAGAAGGTAAATAAATTCTAGATACCAGGGCCTCCACTTGGGTCGCCAGGGGGCATGGCTGGCCTGAAAACCACCACAGGACCCTTGCCCAGACCACCCCATGCCCCAAGGGAATCCCCACCCTGATCTAAGACATTCTTCAGGGCAAACCTGATGGCCCCCTCCCATGCACCAGGCCTCTATTCTATCTAATAAAAGAGTAATATGTAGATTGACCATCACTCCAACACACAATGGCTGTCCCCATGTGGTCAAAGTTCCTGCCCCCACGTGGACACAAGATGGACATCACAATATGGCCAGCAGGGAAAAGCAGTTGGAAGGGACCAGGCTTGCAAGGGAGGGTAGTTGTGGGTGATCAGGCAAGCAGGGGAGGGCAATTGAGAGGCACCAGGCCTACAAGGGAGGGCAGTTAGGGGTGACCAGGTTGGTAGAGGAGGGAAGTTGGGGACAAACAGGCAGGCAGGGGAGCAGTTAGACATGAATTAGGCTGGCATGGGAGTGGTTAGGGGGTGATCAGGCTGGCAGGCAGAAGCAGTTAGGGGCAATCAGGAAGACAGGCAGGTGAGTAGTTGGGAGCCAGCAGTCCTGGATTGTGAGAGGGATGTCTGACTGTCCATTTAGACCCAGTCCTGGTGGGATCAGGTCTAAACGGGCAATTGAACTTCTCTCGAGGAGTCCCAGATTGGAGAAGGTGTAGGCTGGGCTGAGGGACACCTCCCCATCCCGTGCATGAATTTTATGCACCAGGCCTCTAGTATTAAATAACTTACTTCAGGGGGTCACTGTGATGACTTCTAAAATTCTCAGGGAAGGAGGCAACATCAGGTTTAGAGAAATTATTTGGAAGATTCCTAAGTGAAAATGTAAATAATTAGAATGAATCCAAATTACCTGAAACAACCTCTGGCCGACTCCTAAATTGTTAAATACTTTGTCTCTCTCCATCCCTTTGGATGTGATCTCAGCTTACTGGGGAAGATTCCCAGGGCTAGGGCAGCTATCTCCCATTTACAAAAAAAAAAAAAAAAAAAAAAAAAAAAATTCAGAAAAGGACACAGAAATCCATTAGCAAGATGACTATGAGTGACCTATGAATGGAGGTACTGTGAAAATAAAGAATCAAGGGAACACTGCTAGCTCTAGTCAGAAGGAGACTCCAAAAATTTTTTCAGTAAATTATGGGTGAATTCAGAGAGGATTATTTATATACAATGAAGACCCCACCCTAAACATCTTCTTAGATGATACAATAATAAATTCTTTATTTTTTAGGTCAGCTGAGTTAGAATTTCCTGGTTTTTTTTCAGGTAAAAATAACTTAAGAGAAGGCATTAATAATATGTCTTCTTCCATATTGCCAAAAGTTTTGCATAATTTTTTGACTTTTGATACTAATTTCAAATGAACGGATCTTTAGGTAACCCACCTTCTTTTGAAATTTGGTGCTGATGTAAATGTAAGTGGTGAAGTTGGAGATCGGCCCCTGCATCTAGCAGCTGCAAAAGGATTCTTTAATATTGCAAAGCTCTTAATGGAAGAAGGCAGCAAAACAGATGGTAAGATTATATATTTAGAAGACTTTTGCCCTCTTTTCTTATTTACTAGAAAATAATCATAATGAATATTAATTCTGTCCTTATGTAATAATTTGTTCTATAAGTCATAATTTATTATACTCAATATATTCACTAGATTTATGTGTTCATTCTTCTTTATATATTTTAGCTCAATTCTTAGTATATTAGTGCTACAGTTAACAGTAAAGGGGTTGTCCTAGGTAAATGATTCCTATATGTGGTTATTCATTAATGTTTTTTCTTAAATTGGGATCAAGTTTATATAAAGAAAAAAAATTAAATCTTAAGTGAATATTGACTTAACTGAATATTTACTTATGCATACACCAATGTGAAAACAAGTCATGTCAAGTTATAGAATATTTTCATCTGGAAGGTTGAACTCTGGAAATTTCCCTTGTGCCTCCTTCTTAGTAAATAGCTTTTACCACCATAGGCAATCAATATTTTGACTTCTGTTGCCATAGGTTAGTTATTTTTCTGTTCTGGCAGTTAATAATTTTGTTACCATCTTCCTTTAACCAACACTATGATTTTGACTTTTATCTATATTGTTGCATGAATTATAGTTTGGAATTTTAAAATATTTATTTTTCAATTATAGTTGACATACAATATTATATTAGTTTCAACATGTATACAATATTAAATTAATGTACACACATATATATTTATAAGTGAAATTACTAAATCAGAAGGTATGCACATGTTTAACATTTGAAGAAATTTCAGAGAGTTTTCCAAAGTGTCAGTACCCCTTTTCACTCTCATATCAATATATGAGAGTTTCCCATATCTCCCCTAACATTTGATATTATTATTATTATTTTAATTGGAAATGAAGTTAGAGTATGATAAATTTTTTGGGAAATAGCTTTAGAAAACGACCTAAAGATTTTAGATGTAATTAATAGAATAGAATTTCCTGAAACTTTATATTTTTTAAATTATAAAATGAGTTTTTGGAAAATTGATTGAAAGTAGAGCATGAAAAAAATCTTCCTTTCTCTTCCTTTTTCTCTTTCTCATAAACTTTACTTTGACACAGATTCCCTCAGAGTTACATCTTGTCATTAAATTCTCTCAGGCAAATCCAACATTCTTTCATTGACCCTCAAGAGACCTAATTAAAAGCCCAGCTGTAAGAGCTGCTGGCCTTTGCAGCAGAAACGATGCACATTTATAAAAGGACAAGGTTGTCAAAGCTCTAGAACTTCCAGTTCCTTGGTCCAAAATTGAGACTGATATTCAGTTAATAAAGCTAATCGAAGCTTTCATTTACTTGTAAGGAAAAAACAAAGGTTTCCAGAGGCAACTATGAGGAGAGGCTAAGGCAGTTTCCATTTTCCATGTTGGAAATAGAGCCATTTTATCTTGTAAAATTTAAGAAACCTAGTTTGTGTCATTTTTTATGGGCCATTGTGCAATAACTTAGGCATCTTTATACCATTAGCATAAACAACCTGTGCTGTCAGGATGCAGGGAAGGCTGTCCCTGAACCTTGTTAAGTAGTCCCTGGAATTCTGTCAGCTTAGAAGAGGCAGAGGAACACTTCTGTGAACTGCTGAACACATAATTGTGTTTTTGAAACCACCTCACTCTTCCAAGGAGCCAGGAACTGCTCGCTTTTTCCCTTTTATTGTCAATGCCAAACTGCTTTTTACTCATCTTTGTAACTCCAAAGCTGGGTGGTGTCAAAATGAGTGTCATTTATGATCAGCATGTCTCCAGGATCAAAGGACTCTTCTACAAAAGGTATTGAAATGTGTACTGCACCTGAATTCCCCTTACGCCCCAGCCTCATGTGATATAATTATAAGCATTTTCTTTCTGATTGACACAAGCTCTACATGCCTCCCACTCAATCATTTAAAAACTTGAGAGACAGCATGACTCAGATTTTTTAAGTATATTTTTAGATGATCTTTTAGCACACACTTAATATTTAAGTCCCTTTTGCACTTCAGCCAATTTCAAAGAATAAACCAGAAGATCTGTAATGGTGATGGACATTACACATTTATTATTAGCTAGTTCACTGATTCCAAAATGTAGCTAAGCCTCCAGGTGATCTACTTACTTATATAGGATCTTGCCTATCAAAATGGACCTAGGAGGAAGAATAAATGAATGACCCCAAAAAGAAGCACAATTTGAAATCTGATATTTTCAGTATGTTTCCTTGGTAACAGAATGTGACAAATGAAAATAAATTCAGGTTACAAAATTAGCCAAAATGCAATTCTGAAAGTACCCTCTTCAGTTCAACATGTCTGGGAGACTGACCTACTCAGTCATGTATCTTTTAAGTCTCCATCTTTTCTCTTATATCTCTCAGGGCAATGAAAAGGGATAAATGAAATGCTTATTGAATGAGATTGATAAGGTCAAAATATTGTTGAACTCTTTAAGAAGAAAATGGTGATACATTTGTCACAATCTTTAAAATTCAGGATGTTTAAATTTGTTATCCTCTGACTGTTAAAATCTATAGTTATTTTAACATGAAATTGAATATTGTAGAAAGTCATAAAATTTCTAGGACATGGTCAATAAGAGGAAGTATTTATTTTTTAAAGTATACCTTGTCAGAAATATTACACAAATGTATTATTAAAAATCTGAGACACACTTGGGAATTGCTTTAGAGAGCTAATGATATGTACTGACATTGATGTCAATATGAAATTTTTTGTTTTATCTTTAAGATCAATAAACAGACATAAGCAAGTAATAACATCCATTCACCCACCCCTTTATCTAATCTTTCTTTCAAAAGACATTACGAAATACATACTCTCTTCAAAGTAGAGGAATAGGCACTGAATATTTTTCAAATACCAATGATTCACAAATGTGGCTTTTTTTTGAAATTTTACTTTATTTAAATATTTCAATAAGATGTTAAGTTAGAGAAAACAGAATATCATTCACACATCTAATTTCCTCAGAGAAGCTAAAATAACTAATACTTTTCTTATCCTTGCAAATTGGTCCAAGAGAAAACTAAGCAAATCAAAATGACTGGAGCATAAATATAAGTGTATACACCTAAGCTCTGTACCTGATCCAAATTTCTCCTGACTTGTCCCTTTGGTTGGCATTTACTAATTGAAGGGAAAAATATCTAGGCCATTACAGGTAATTCACCAAGTGAATAATCTTCGTTGAAGTTTCTTGATTCATCTATCTACACTAGGGGTGTCGAACTCAATCAGAGAAGGGGCCAAAATCGAAAATCCAGCCTAAATCGTGGGCCGAATGGTTTACTGAACAGTCATAAACTGACAATGTCATAAACTGACAGTGGAGTGCAGTGATGACAGCGCGGTGCGGGCCACATTGCAAGGCCTGGCGGGCTGGATTTGGCCCACGGGCCTTGTGTTTGACACATGTGATCTACACTAATAAAAGAGACATATGCAAATTGACCATACCTTCACAATGCCCATCAACCAATCAGGAGTGAATATGCAAATTAACCCAACAAAGATGGCCGATTAATTTGCATGCACAGGCATGGATCAGCCAGGCAAAGCAGGGCGCCTGCTATGAGGCAGAATGTGGGGGGTGTAGGGAGCTACGGAAGCGGTGCTCCAGTCATAGTGGAGAAGACTGAAGGCTCTGTCCAGAGTGAAAGCAGAAGGCAGCAGCCAGAACAAAGGACTGGGTCCTGGGTGCTGGAGGAAAACTAGTGCTGGCAGCCAGGGGAAGGAGGCCTATTGCATGAATCTTCATGCAATGGGCCTTTAGTAGAAGAATAATGTTGGATGGGGCCAGGGATGGCCAAAGACAAATTATGAATAAATAGAAGATTGTGCTTCATTCTGCTTTATAATGTCCCCTTTGGACCTCAAGAACTCTTATGTGACCTCCAGATGCTCTGGACTCCCTACTGTCCTCAGGCATCGACTCACAGTATTGACTTTCCCTTGCTTCTAATAGGATGTAAACAAAGGAAAAGTATCATAAAAAGGAAGATAATCAAAACAACTAGAAACACTCTTTTGAAGGAAGGGTGCCCTTCTGAGTCACTCATTAATAGGAAAGAATCAAAGATTTATTTTTCAGTAACAGCTTTGGGAGGAGTTCAGTGATTTTGCTGAAGAATTTACCTGTGGCTTAAGATCTTGCAGGAAAATGAAATGAGAATAATTATCTAAAAATATAGCAACTACAAGGCCTAAATTCATGTTCATTACATATCAAATGATGGTTATAACAACAGTACAGTAGTAATGAATTAGTACTTGCACATTTTTAAATGAACTATTTTCTTCCCCTTTTTTCCCTGTCATTCATCATTAAATTTTTTCCCCTTTGATTCTTTTGGTTCTATGAACAATTTGAAAATATACGTGGATTAATTGGGTTTGTTAAGGATTATTATTTTCTATCTTGAATAAAGCACTCTGTACAGATGGGATAATAAGATATTTTTTAAATGGCTATAGACCAGTTGATTTAGTTATTTTAGTTTTTAAAATTATGCTAAAGCTAATCCAGAATTGGTGTTCAGTTATTATTACTTTAGTCCTGTAATTCTTGACTATCCAACTAGCTTTTAAGTTACATGAAGGTATCGACTCTATGCATTTACAGCTTATTGGTCTTAGCACTTAGCAAATGTCTAGGAGGGAAATTAGTAGAAAGGGAGTCAAGACATTTTTATTAAGTGCCTGATATGTGATAGGCATCTTTCTAGAAGCTTTCCAATTATGCTCTCCTTGAATCCTCTCAGCATCCCTGCAACAATTATGTTATTACATCTATTGCTACTGAGAAGAAATCAATACATTCTCACCTGGCACAGTGCTGGTGCCTAGTGATCATTTCATACTTGTTGAGGAATGAATAGGTACCAGTCAGGTCTTCTCATTTGTAAGCACTGGAAACTAACTTTTGCTAAATTTTAAAAGGAATATGGTAAAGATAGCAAGCAATGTGCAGAACCTTCCCCAAGGCTTGGAAAATCAGTCCTGGAATCCTCATAGTGAAGAACGATATCCAAAATCACACTCCACAACTAGTCCTATGAAGATACAAGGCCACCCTGCTTGGCACACACAGCACCACTTGCAATCTTGGCGCCAGCAATGCAGGGCACTGAGTCTGGGGCTGGATCACTCCTTCTGGAAACTGGCTGGTGCTACTCTGCCAGTGCTGCATTGCCCAGATAGATTAGGCTCTGCTTTTTTCCTGTCATCAGCCCCAATGTCAGGATCTCATATAATGTGTTGGTGGGAAGAGCCTATAGATAAGTGTCCAAGAGCACTATTGAGAGTGAAACGGTCACTATGAGACATTATGCTAGACTAACAGGCCTAAACCAGATGGTCACCCTCTGCCAGTCCTATTTCCTCTCTGCAAAGGAAACTTGGAAATATTTTCAGCTTCTATGATAGAACATGGTTTTCGCCTCTTTTAATACAGGGAATTCACCAAATGTTGGAATAGGTTATAAGGCCAGGTGGGCTGAAGAGAAGGACAAATGCCCACTACTGAGTGAGCAATTGAATGTTCAATACCTGTCTACAGTAATGGGATTAATGAGTTGTCTGTCTCACTCTAAAGCTCATTGGTCTTTATTGTACCTACTCTGTATACCATAATGTGATAATACTCAGTTAAGGTGCATCGGAACCTCCCAAACAGTGTTGTAAACATACAGAGAGCTAGGCCCCTCCCTAACTTGTTAAACCTAAATCTCGGAAATGGTGCTCTGGCCAGGAGCAGTAATTTTTAACATCCTCTAGAGGAGGAGAAAATCAATTTGAAAGGAGATACTTGTGGAATTAAAGCCATGAGCACCTTTTAGGTGCATATTAGTTTCCTGAACTATTCCATTGTGCAAGGTAGATTTGATTAGATGCATTCCATAGAATTTATGGGAACTAGAAGAAAGCCCGCTTAATGTGGTATTAGGCAATAGAATATAATTATAATTTTTTAAATTGGTTGCACTTAATTTTCTTTATTATTATCATTAATTGGCAATTTCTAGGAGTCTCTCAGGCACTTGGGAAAAATCCCTGACACTCCCCATGAGAAGGCTAAGGAACAAGGGCTTCCAGGTGACATACCTTTTTCTTTCTCGCTGATGACAGTGAACGCTCAGGACAATGAAGACCATGTCCCACTTCATTTCTGCTCTCGCTTTGGACACCATGATATAGTGAAGTTCCTGCTTCAGAGTGATTCAGAAGTCCAGCCTCATGTTGTTAATATCTATGGAGACACCCCTTTGCACCTGTGAGTATTATGTATAATTCCAAAGGTCCTCCAAGTATTTGGCATGTACCTATTTACTGTAATCAAAACATGTTCTTTAACTCTAGGGCATGCTACAATGGCAAATTTGAAGTCGCCAAGGAAATCATCCAAACATCAGGAACAGAAAGTCTGACTAAGGAAAACATCTTCAGTGAGACAGCTTTTCACAGGTAAATGAATATTTAAATACAATAGCCACTACACTTAGCGGACACTCTATGGCACCTGCAGTTGTGTACATACAGCAAGAACAAATAGTGGCAGATGTTGTAATCAGAGAGCGAGAGCGGAGAGTGGGCAGGAGACAAGGATCTCAAGCTACAAGCACAGGAGATAAGGTAGAGGCAGATGCTGCTGTTAGTACAACAGATGGGGCCTGTGCCAGATGCTGCATTCCTGGCAGCAGCCCCAAAGACTGGGACTGATGTTGCCAAGGCAACAGGCATATCAACATCTGTAAGCATATTGTTTCCTTTCCACTTCACTCCACAGAAAGCTGCCAAAAGGGGCAGTGCCCATAGTCCTCCTCCTACAAGAATCTCATTACTGGAATTCATTAGCATTAAATGTGACACTTTTTTCCTAAGCACATAAACCTTATGTGCAAATGTATCTACCTATCTAAGACATCCATCTGTCAGCCTATAAAAGCTTAGTCAGGGTGGCCAGTGAGAGACCTAGGAAAGCATTAGCTCCTTTCTAACCATCTATGAGAACTCTTTACAATATGCTTTCTGCTCTAGAAAAGCATTCTGAAGGAGCAGCTGGATTTCGAAAAGTTGCAACAAAGAAGGAAAGGAGGGAGAGGAGGAGAGAGGACAGGGAAAGGTAGCTAATATCTCAGAGCTATAACTTTCTAAATTGTCCCTAAGGGACAGATTTAAAACCTTCATTTTTAACAGGTGACTATCCTACATAACAAAAGTGTAGTATGCAAATTGTCCCCTCAATCAGGAGTTGTCTGGGAATTTGACCAGGGGGAGGGGGAAGGGAGGGAGGCCCTGGCCAGCAGCCACCAGCCACTAGGGACCCTACCAGTGCATGAATTTCATGCACTGGGCCTCTAGTTTGGCTATAAAAATAAAAAGATTAATTTTAATTCAGTAAAACTTGAATATAAGATAATTTAGCTGCACATTTCAGATGTCTTGGCCAGTTTGTAACCTCTAAAAAATAAACGAAATAAGCCTGGGACTCTGTATTTACATAGTGTTCCTAATACAGTGATAAATAATTAAATGAAGAGACCCTTTTTCATGCAGCACTAAAGTTAAGCTTGCACTTCTGCATTAGGTATCAACCTGTCAAATTCCACTTGGATTTCCAGATTTTTCTTAACAACCAAGAGGTCAGCAAAAAGGGAGGCAAAGAAAACTACCACTTATGGAGTGATTATATGCCAGATTACTTGTGTCTATTATCTTATTTAAACCTCATAACCTTTTTACAAAGTTGCATTTATTACCCCTCTTTTACAGATGAGAAAAATTGAGGATTAGAGAAAATAAGTAACTTGCCAGAAATTCTTATGGCTAGAAAACCATGTAATGAATGCCTGTCTAATTCCTACTCTTGTGCTTTTTAAATATGTCTTCTAGTACCAAATATTTTGCCTGCTTTCTATACACTCTATAACAGAACATATTCAAGAACTTTTCAGATCCCACCTTCAGTTGAAATTTATCAGTGGGATCTGTCACTGAAGGGGACAATTAGCAGAACTGACATGTACAGGTTGCTGGTGTTCTCTTTTCCCATAGGTCATGCTTGTTAAGGCTGATACCTCAGGCTAGTTTTCAAATCATTTTGCTATTCAGTGCACATAAATTGGAACCAACTCTAATCAGAAGATGATTGTCACTTCCAGAGGATTGCTTATATGACAAGATTAGTGAAGTTGTGTTAAAAAGCACGTTCAGTTGTTTTATTTTTGTGCTAGCCTGTGGCAATTAGAAATAACATGATGTTTTTATTCTAGTCATTTTAAGTATAAAGTAAACTTCTCTTTTACATGAGAAATTTACTCAATTATTAATTATGTTATGTACTAATCACAGTGCTTTGTATATAGCAAGCACTCAATATATTTACCTGTGTTATTGTTTTCATATGTATATGTATACACAGATATGTCCTATATAATAAAAGCCTAATATGCTAAATGTCCGGTCTACCATTCAACCAACCAATGTGTAATATGCTAATGATATGCTCAGGCTGCTCACCTGCTCACTATGACATGCACTGACCACTAAGGGGCAGACAGTTGACCAGTTGCTATGAAGTGTACTAACTACCAGGAGTAGATGCTCCAACTGGTTGGTTAGCATGCTTCTGGGGTCCGGCCAATTGGGACTGAGTGAGATGGACTGGACACGCCATGGAGCCCTCCCACAGTCCCTCCCTGGCTGGCCAACCTTCCACATTCCTCTCCGGCCCCAATCGTGCACCAGTGGGGTCCCTCATCCTGGCCTGCACCCTCTCACAATCCAGGACCCCTCAGGGGATGTAAGAGAGTGGGTTTCAGCCTGATCCAGCAGGCCAGGCCAAGGGACCCCACTGATGCATGAATTGTGCACTGGGCCTCTAGTGTATATATATATACATATATTTTTTTTTCCAGAGCTCATTATTTTCTATTAATAGTTGCTTTGAAAGAAACAGTCGGGCCATTCAACAATGGAACATTAAAAGTGTAGTATTATGGGGACTATTTATTATGCAACTAATCAATGCCGGTAAAGTCTGTTGCAGTGAGATGGTAGCTTTTTATTCACTCAATGAATTATTCAAGAAAGTTTAATTAAGAACCAGCCTTGTGTTGGTGCAGTAGGAACATTAAAATGACAAGATTCCTTCTCGTCTTAAAAGAATTCTGTTGTAACATATCAAGGTAAGCAGAGTCACTCCTATAAACACCCCATCATCTAGAGTACCCTGGGTAAATCAGGGCTGTATTTATTTTCTAGGGCGGCCATAACAAAATGTCACAGACTCTGTTGCTTGAAAACGAGATGTTTATTTTCTCACAGTTCTAGAAGCTGGAAGTCCAGATCAAGGCATCAGAGGATCTGGAATCTTCTGAAGTCTCTCTCCTTGCCTTGCAGATGGCCACTTTTCTGCTGTACCATCACATGGTTGTCTTCTGTTTCTATAACTGTGTATGAATCTTCTCTTCCTATTCGAATACCAGTCATATTAGGTTAGGACCCACTCTAATGGTTCAATTTTTAATTTAATTACCTATTTAAATTGTATCTCTTTAGATATGGTCACATTTTGAAGTTTTTTTTATGTTGGGGTGTCAGCATATTAACTTGAGGAGCATGCAATTCAGCCTATAACAAGGGCCTTCTATTTTCTTTATGGTATATTTTTTTGCAGTGCTTGTACCTATGGCAAGAACATTGACCTGGTAAAATTTCTTCTTGATCAAAATGTTGTAAGCATCAACCACCAAGGAAGAGATGGGCACACGGGTAAGGCTGTGGTGAGATCATCACGAGTTTATGAGGCATATCCAAAACTGTCAAGAAAAGCAGTATGCTCAAGAAGAAAGAGGGCAGTGGGAGTGGTCCACAACAGGGAGAGGGGTATTTTATCAATTACATCATTTAGAATTGATGGTACATGGTGATAGCAATAAGCAACTGACTTTGAGGTAGTTTCACTGTTGTGCTAAAGTATCTCTAGTCAATGAATTCCTTGTGCCCTGCACCAAGAATAGACTAACAATACTGCCCTCCCTTGGTTGGCTGATCAAGAAGAATCCTTGATTGGGTCTTTGTTCTTTGATATGTACAAAGATGGAACTTTTTTCTTGGTAATTACAGTAGGTATAGAAATACTAGGAATTGTGCTAAACAAAAAGGCAATCTATATAGATCAACTAGAATAGTATACTTCTTTTGCCTAAAGTATATCTTGTTTGCTCGATAATGGAATTAATTCATTATCAAAGAAGTAAATCCTTTCTTTGTATCTCTGGCAACAAATCTACTACATGGTGATGACTGTCTTTTTAAAATTGGGATTGTTTTTCTCTTTTTTCCTTTTGCACTTTTATTCTATTCTATTATAGGATTGCACTCTGCTTGCTACCATGGTCACATTCGCCTGGTTCAGTTCTTACTGGATAATGGAGCTGATATGAATCTAGTAGCCTGTGATCCCAGCAGGTCTAGTGGTGAAAAAGATGAGCAGACGTGTTTGATGTGGGCTTATGAAAAAGGTATATTTGTCATCATTGCATCTCTCTAGTAATACATGGAATAGTGTGCATAGATTATGGCATCAATAATTTTTTTTTCTTGAATGATTTATATACTCTAATTTCTCTGTAAATTACATTTGAGTCACTGGAGACTTGCACCAAAGAGTCCAGTAGACCATCAGTAGGGAAGGCAACCCCTGAGCTGCAGATGAACTGAAGGAATGCTTGGTATTGGCACTTGTAAAGAGAATGAGCTCACATTCCTAGATACTAGAGAAACAAAATTGTGATGGATAATGACGGTTACTTTCTTAGAGTAGACATAAAGCGAGTCTTTATCTCTTATATGGTGGAAATTTTTATATGAATTCAACTTTTTAAAAAGGAAATAAATACAAAGAAAGAAAGGGAATGTTTGTCAGATCTGCTGACAATGCCTCTACTTTAAAAAGTAAGGGAGCTAATGATTAGTGTTTAAGTATAAACTTACTGGTGCAAGCTTGGGCTAGGATGGGAGAATACTTGGGTTTAAATCAAGACATGTTCATTTATCTTAGGCAAGTTATTTATTATTGATGAACTTCAGTTTCTTCATCTGGAAAATGAGGACAACTCCTCTTTTACAAGATTGTAAAGAGTAAATGAGATAGTATGTACAAATTGCTTACAACTGTGTCTGGTATAAATAAGTACCTAATAATTGTATTTTAGTAATGATAACATTGGAAATAGCAATAGTATAGAAATAAAGATGATTAATAACAAAATTTTTATTTTAAGGGAAAGGAAACTAGAGACAATTAGAAGGTGAACTAGCATCTTTGTCATTGTTATTAAGATATATTGTGTCTTAGAAGCAAGCTGTACACAAGCGAGCTTTATATGCATGAGGCCCTATGGAGTTTAAATTTCTAGAGGACATGGAACAATAGACATTGTAATTGAAATCAGGGAGCTACAACTAAATGCTGTAAAATATGTCAGACTTTGATGTCTGCATTACTTTATTAGGAAGTTTAAAATATGTAAAGAAGTGTCTTCATCTTTTTAAATGCTAGAATCTTAGCAGTCCATACTAAAGGAGAACAATTACTAAACTGGAAGATTTATCAGGCTACCTGAAGTAAAACATGAAAGTCCATTATTGAATGGAGAAATGGAGTTTGATGGATAGAAATAGGCAGCTATTATAGAACATAGACAACAAGAAAAAAAAACATACAGGTTTGAAGATTTCTAGTAAAAAAGAAGACATCGTAGTTACTTTAATAGAAACAAGTGAACAAATGTGGAATAGTAGGGAATTTGTAGATATACTAGTAGGCCTGCTATTTTTATTTGTTTTGTATAAATACACACACACACAACACACACGCATCTGTTTACACATTGTAGTTCAATGAATTTTCACAAACTGAACCCACTCTAGCATACAGATGAAGAAATGGGTCATGGCTAGTACTCCAAATCCCTACTTACATTCTCTTCCAGTCAATCTTCAAAAAGGTTACCTCTGACTTCATGGGGCATATATTAACTTTTCCACTTTATGTATTTTATATAAATGGAATGGCATGCTATATATGTCTTTGATTTGACCCACAATTTGTAAGATTCATCTATATCGTTGCAGATAGTTGTAGATCATTCATTCTCATTGTATAGTATAATGATTTGCAACTATATCACAATGAACTGATTCATTCTATAGTTTAGGGGCATTTAAATAATTTTCAATTATGAATTATAAAAAATGCTGTTGCTGTGAACACTCATGTACATGTCTTTTGATAAGTATCTGTAAACATTTCTATTAGGTGTAATAACCTGTTGCTTTGTATAAAAGAAATTTCAGATAGTTTTATATTTTATATTTTAGTATCAGTTGGAAAATCTTACATATCCTGAGACTTCCAAAGGCCTTACTAATTTCTAGTTACTCAATATGTGGCCTTTATTTAGATGATTATCAGTGCCTCTTAATAAATTTTAGTTTCAGAGAAAAGATTATTTACAAAGCACCAGTCTTCTGGAAGACAGCTCAGAAATAGCTGCTGCAGCTAGCTCTTCACAGGCACTGGTTTTGTTTGTGTTTAGTTGATTGAGAATGATAGTTGAAAACTGGTTTTATTTCATGTTTTTGTGTATCCTCACACTTTATAAAACAATAAATCATGGTATAAGCTCCTAAGAGTTCCTAATAAATGACAACAAAATTCCTTTAGCTTAGAGGATTTAGCCACTGGTCTCTGCAACATATGCCATGCTTGTCACTCTTATTTGTTCAACTAATGTGCCAGGCACCAGTGTTGCATTTCATTATTATCATGAATTTTAACAAATTGAATGTTAGTACTCAGGAGACAGATGGATGGGTTGGGTATGTTCTTAGGATAGAAGAAATCAAACCAACAAAATAAAATTTTTGCTTTTTTTTTTTTTCTGGAGAAATGTTGCATCATTTTCATTTGTTCAAGAAGGATTGAAATGGCCTTCTTAAAATATTGTCAACAGTACATTGTCCCTGTTTTATTTAGATGAAGAAATGCTTTTCTCACTGATTTGGCTCAGTGGACAGAGGCATCGGCCTGAGGATTGAGGGGTCCCAAGTTGAATTTCTATTGGGAGCACATGCCTGGGTTGTGGGTTCGATCTCCACTGGGGAGTAGGGTGTATGCAAGAGGCAACCAGTTGATGATTCTTTCATCATTGTTATTTCTATCTCTCTTTCCCTCTCCCCGCCTCTCTGAAATAAATTTTAAAAAAAGAAAAAGAAATGCTTTCCTTTCTTGTTCAGAGAGGGACTCAATAAATTAATGGATGTGGCATACTAAGGACTTCCCTGGGCAAGTTTGAGATGGAGAAGAAGAAGCACTAAAGCTTCACTTGGAGTTTCTTCTTTATGCAAAATAAATTATGTATAAATGGCCCCATCCAGGACAGATGAACCTGAACTGATAAGCCAGAAGGGACCTCATAACCAAGGTCTATCTATTGAAGAGGTGTAATTTTGGATGGGTCCAATATGAATAGCTCATCCTACTTTAACCTCTCAATAGAAATTTGAGAATGTTTTTTTTAAAAACATTAACCTCTGTATGGATTATTCTAAGACAAATTTTCACCTGACCCAAACCAAACTTTCAGTTGATATCTCTGATAGTCTGATATAGCAGTGGTCAACAAACTGTGGCTCTCAAGCCACATGTGGCTCTCAAGCCACAGTTTGCCACTCTGTTGATTAATGACTTTGCCAACTACTGTGATATAGCATGTTGAGGGGTGCTTTGAACAGTTGGAAGAGTTATCTTTTTTTTTAGGTACTTTCAGAAAAGACCTGAAAGTAGGATCAGATATGAAAAATACTTGCTATTTACATATCCCTTGTATTTTTATTTAATTATAGTTGGCATACTATATTGTATTAGTTATATTAGTTTCAGGTCTACAGTTTAGTGATTTGACATTTTTACACCCAATTTGATCACCCCACTAATTCTAATAATCATCTGTCACCTTGCAACATTATCAACATATTATTCACTCTATTCCTCTTCAGCTTTTTCACAGATTCTTTCACCCCCTCTGGTAACCATCCCTTTGGTTTCTGTTTCATATGAATCTGTTTTTGTTTTGATGTTTCTTTATTTACATAGCCCTTTTAACCTAAAGATATGAAAATAAATCCTGGAAATAATTTTTCTTGTGACCTTGATTCTACACAGAAGCCTACTGGTTAAGTTTCAGTATTTCTCTACCATTCTGCTCAGAGCTCCAATTTTACAATATTTAGAGTGTTTCCCATCCTTAAGTCTGCCTCCCCCCCGCGCCCCCCCCCCCCCCCCCCCCCCCGCCAACCTTTTTTTTCTACACCATCTGAAAGTAGCGATAGCTGTCTCACTCACTTGGATTTGTTCTGCCCTTTCCCTGAGGTACAAAAGACTTGTATGAATCAATTTAAATTGGCCAGAAGAAATAGCCAGAAGCCTGCTTATGTTCAAATCCTCTGCCCTAATCACCAGTATGGAAAAACCATTGAAAAGACCTACACATAATCTTATATCCATTGCATTAAAGATGAAACTGCCAAATTGAAAAGATCTCAGCCAATTAGAATTGAACACATAGCTCAATAGTGTGTCTGGCAGTTAGATTTGAAAAGGCTGCCTTTGACAAAGAAAAGCACTCCTTTATGGAAGGCTGTTTAGGGCCAGAAAATCACCCAAACTAGAAATAGAACTGAAACTCTGTTTTGCTAAAACATCTTATTTGCTTCAGCACTGACACCAGTTAAAATAATTTGCAGAGGGTCCTATCCCAATATCTAATTGCCCAGAATACAATATTTGTATACAGCAGTCCCACTCTAATTCACAGTGACAGGGAGCTACAATTGGAGAATCAGCGAGTAAGGGAGCAAAAACAATAAAAATCAAGGCTCCTATTGCATGATGTATACTTCATTCATTTGTTTTGACAAGTGTAGTATGGTGTGAATTATTTATAGTAAACATACTATAGTGTATTCTCAAAAAGTAATAGTCTTACTTTCAGTGGTGAATTTCTATAGTTTTCAACCAGTTAAAAATAACTAAGAGATAAGAGTGTCAGAGGAGTAGAAGGAAGATGTGGTGGATTCATTAAATGTTTTGATAAATTTTCATCAGTGAAATTATAAATATTCAAGTTTCTTCTATATTAAATTCTATATTTAGAGTTTAGTGAACCTACTTAATTTTGTGAATCTAGTTTAGTGTGCTTGCATGGACTAGGCTAAGGTAGAGGAAGGAATATACAAAGGATTCAAGTGGTATTTAAAAATCTATGTGTGATTTTGTGTATACTGGTTACCTTTCTACATGTTTAGTTACTCTCTTCTTTAAAAATAAATAAAACAATACAAATTCTCATTAGAAGGGGAAAAACTGCCATTCTTTTAGGGAGTTACTATGAAAATACTTTTGAAACATAATATGTAAGAAACAACATATATTCAAATGGATAATGGAAGAGAAAGTACATTCATTAAGCACCTATTATATATGCATTTATCAAAGTAATCCTTTAAATTGGTAGTTTCTTTCTATTGGATAGCTTGAGACTTAGAGCCGGTAAGTCACACTTGCCCAAACCATACAGCTCTTAAGTGGAGAGCTGGTACCGAACAGAGGTCTATCTTATTACAGAAGTCAGTCTCTTTCCATCTGACTCTAGAATCAGATAGATCCAAGTCCCAATTTTATCCTTAATAGTTAATTATCTTGGAAAAGTTATTTAACCTCTCTAAGCTTTAATCTTTAAACTTAAAATGAGCAAATTAATAACAACTATAGAATTCTGCTGAAGATTAGGGATAAGATGTAAATATCTGGAATATAAATTCTCAATAAAAATGGTGGTGTCTGTTACTAAGTGTGTAGCAGAGGTTCAGTCAAGTTCCACATAACTCCCAAACCTCGTGGTCTTTCCTAATTTACAACATGCTTTAGTGTCTAGAAAGAAATATGACATAATGATGCATTTGGATGAGGGGCATCCGCTACAAACCTGCTCCTGAAGTGTTTATATCCCTGTCAAACACCGCTGACAAATGGGATATATGAAAACATGTATTGTTTTGGTTTATTGATATCTCTTATTTATGACTCAAGTAATAATATTCATTTTAAAATGGACCTCAGGACCAAAGCAAATTCAAGGAGATTTTGAAAATCACTAATCAAAATATTACGAAAGAAATTTAAAACAATTATTCTAATATGCATACTAGCATGCAAAAAATAAAACACAAATTTGCAGATCTCTTTACTACAACAGTCAAGGAAAAGTGTCAAAAAAACAAAAACAAGAAACGTGCAGCCATGTTTTAAAACCATACCAACTGACATACCCGATCCCTTTATTTGGGGATCTGAGGAGCATGTGTAATTCAATATGCCTACAATTGAACTTAACACTTTAAAAAAATATTTTATTGTTTAAAAATAGTAATACATATATCTCTTTTTTTCCCCCATTGACCTTCCCCCAGCCTCCTCTACCCCCTGTCCCATACCTTCACCCTCCCCCCCCCCCACAGTGTCTTGTGTCCACGGGTTGCACTTATATGCACGCATGCAAGTCCTTTGGTTGATCTCTTTCCCCTCTCCCCAACACTCACCAGCCTTCCCTCTGTAATTTGACAGTCTATTTGATGCTTTACTGCCTCTGTATCTTTTTGTTTATCGGGTTATAATGTTCTTTATTTTCCATAAATGAGTGATAACATGTGGTATTTTTCTTTCATTGCCTGGCTCATTTCACTTAGCATAATGCTCTCCAATTCCATCCATGCTGCTGCAAATGGTAAGAATTCCTTCTTTTTTATAGCAGCATAGTGTTTCATTGTGCAGACGTACTGTATTTTTCTAATTTACTTATCTGCTGATGGGCATTTAGGCTGTTTACAAATCTTAGCTATGGTGAAGTGTGCTGCTATGAACATAGGGGTGCATGTATTCTTTCTAATCGATGTTTCTAGTTTCTTGGGATATATTGCTAGATGTGGGATCACTGGGTCAAATAGGAGTTCCATTTTTAGTTTTTTGAGGAAACTCCAACTGTTCTTCACAGTGACTGCACCAGTCTTCACTCCCATCAGCAGTGCATGAGGGTTCCTTTTTCTCTGCATCCTTGCCAGCACTTGTCATTTGTTGATTTGTTGATTATAGCAATTCTGAGAGGTGTGAGATGGTACCTCATTGTCATTTGGGCTTGCATCTCTCAGATGATTAGTGACTTTGAGCATGTTTTCATATGTCTCTTGGCCTTTCTTCTGTGTTCTTTTGCGAAGTATCTATTTAGGTCCTTTGCCCATTTTGGGGGGGGGGATCATTTATCTTCCTTTTATAAAGTTGTGTGAGTTCCTTGTAAATGTTGGAGATTAAACCTTTATTGGTGATAACATTGGCAAATATGTCCTCCCATACAGTGGGCTTTCTTGTTGTTTTGTTGATGGTTTCTTTTGCTGTGCAAAAGTGTTTTATTTTGATGTAGTCGCATTTATTTATTTTCTCTTTAGTTTCCATTGCCCTAGGAGCAATATTGGTGAATAAATTGCTTTGTCATATGTTTGATATTTTGCTGCCTATGGATTCCTCTAGTATTTTTATGGTTTCCAGTCTTATGTTTAAGTCCTTTATCCATTTTGATTTTATTTTTGTGTATGATATAAGTTGATAATCTAGTTTCATTTTTTTTGCATGTATCTGTCCAATTTTTCCAACACCATTTATTGAAGAGACTGTCTTGACTCCATTGCATGTCCATGCCTCCTTTGTCAAATATTAATTGAGCATAGTGGTTTGGGTCAATTTCTGGAATCTCTATTCTATGCCATTGGTCTGTATGTCTGTTCTTGTGCCAGTACTAGTTTTGAGAACAGTGGCTTTGTAATACAGCTTGAAATCTGGTATTGAGATCACAACTACTTTGTTCTTTTTTCTCAGGAATGCTGTAGCTATTTGTGGTCTTTTTTTATTCCATATGAATTTTTGGAGAGTTCTTTCTAGGTATGTGAAATGTGCCATTGGTATTTTAATGGGAGTACATTGAATCAAGATTGCTTTGGGTAGTTGATCTTACCAAACCATGAACATGGTATGTTCTTCCATCTGTTTATGTCTTCCTCTATCTATGTTTTCAGTGTCCTGCAGTTTTGCACATATAAGTCTTTTACCTCCTCAGTTAAGTTTATTCCTAGGTATCTTAATTTTTTTGGTGCGATGGTAAATGGGATTGAATTTTTAGTCTCTGTTTCTGTAAGTTCACTATTGGTGTATAGAAATGCCATAGATTTTTTGGCATTAGTTTTGTATCCTGCTACATTAACAAATTTATTTATTAAGTCTATTAGTTTTTTTATGGAGTCTTTAGGGTTTTTTATGTACAATATCATGTCATCTGTGAATAAGGACAGTTTTACTTCTTCTTTTCCAATTTGAATGCCTTTTATTTCTTCTTGTCTAATTGCAATGGTTAATACTTCCAGTACTATGCCAAACAGGAGTAGTGAGAGTGGGCATCCCTCTCTTGTTCCTGTTCTTAGGTGAAATGGTTTTAGTTTTTGCCCATTGAGTCTGATGTTGGCTGTGAGTTTGTCATATATGGCTTTTATTATGCTGAAGTATGGTCCTTCTATTCCCACCTTGCTGAGAGTTTTTGTCAAGAAAGGATGTTGGATTTTGTTAAATGCTTTTTCTGCATCAATTGATATAACTGTGTGTTGTTTTTTTTCTCTCAATTTGTTTATGTGATGTATTACATTTATTGATTTGCAGATATTATACTATCCTTGCAGTCTGGGATAAATCCTACTTGGTCATGGTGCATGATCTTTCTGATGTACTGCTGGATCTGATTTGCAAGAATTTTTTGAGAATTTTGGCATCTATGTTCATGAGGAATATTGTCCTATAATTCTTTTTCATTGTGTTGTCTTTATCTGGTTTGGTTATTGGGTGATGCTGGCTTCATAGAAGGAGCTTGGAAGTGTTCCTTCCTCTTGAATTTTTTGGAATAGTTTAAGGAGGATAGGTTTTAGTTCTTCCTTGAATGTTTGGTTAAACTCCCTTGTGAAGCCATATAGCCCTGGGCTTTTTTTTTTCTTTCTTTCTTTTTTCTGGAAGCTTTTTGATGACTGCTTCAAATTTTTTCCATAGTTATTGGCCTACTGAGATTTTTAGATTCTTCCTAATTGAGTTTTGGAAGGTCGTTGGAAGAATATGTCCAACAAGGTATTTGGAAGGTATTTGGAAGGATGTGTCCATTTCCTCCAGGTTGTCAAGTTTGTTGGAATAAAGTTGTTCATAGTATTTTTTAACAACCCTTTGTATTTTGTTGGGTCTGTTGTTATTTCACCTCTTTCATTTCTGATTTTGTTTATTTGGGTACTTTCTCTTTGCTTCTTGGTGAGGCTGGCTAGAGGTTCATCAATCTTGTTTATCCTTTCAAAGAACCAGCTCTTGGTTTCATTGATCTTTTGGTTTTTTTCCTGTTTTTTGTTTTTGTTTTTGGTCTCTATGTTATTTATCTCCACTCTGATCTTTATTATTTTCTTCTTTCTGCTTAAACTGGACTTTTCTTATTGCTCTCTTTCTAAGTCTTTGAGTTGTAGGGTTAGGTAATTTAATACCATTGTTTCTTATTTTTTTTTTGCAGTAGGCTTGTAAAGCTATGAACTTCCCTCTCAAGACTGCTTTTGTTATGTCCCATAGATTTTGGATTGTGGTGTTTTCATTGTTGTTTGTTGCCATGATGTATTTATTTATTTATTTATTTATTTATTTATTTATTTATTCTTTGATCACTCTTGTAACCCAGTCATTGTTTAATAGCATGTTATTTAGTCTCCATGTGTTTTATTTTTTTTGGATTGTTTTTTATTGTAGTTGATTTCCTGTTTTATGCCATTGTGATCTGAGAAGATGCTTGATATGATTTCTATCTTCTTGAATTTGAAGAGACTTTTTCTGTGACCCAATATATAGTCCATCTTTGAAAATGACACATGTGCATTTGAGAAGAATGTATATTCTGTGGCTTTGGGGTGAAATGTTCTAAAGATGTCAATTATTCCATCTGGTCTAGTGAGTCATTTAGGATTGATGTTTCTTTGCTGATTTTTTGTTTAGATGATCTGTCCAATGTGATAGGGGGGTATTAAAGTCCCCTACTATGATTGTTTTGCTGTCGATATCTCCCTTGATATCCTCCAGGAATTTTTTTAATGTATTTGGGTGCTCCTGTATTGGGTGCGTAGATGTTTACCAGAGTTATTTCTTCTTGTTGGATTGGTGCCTTTAGTATTATGAAGTGGCCTTCCTTATCTCTTTTTATGCCCTTCACTTTGAGATTTAATTTGTCAGATATAACTATTCCTACCCAAGCTTTTTTTTTTTTTTTTTTTTTTTTTCCATTCACCAGAAAAACCTTTTTCATCCCTTTACCATTACTCTGTGTACATCTTTTTTTCTGAGGTGGGTTCCCTGTGTACAGAAGATATATGAGTCATGTTTTCTTATCCACTCAGTTACTCTAAGTCTTTTGATGGGGGCATTTCATCCATTTACATTTAAAGTTATTATTGATAGGTATTTGTTTGTCACCATTTTTATTCTTTTCCCCTATGTTCCTTCTTCACTTCCTATTTCTTTTTTTACAGCAGACCCTTTAGCATTTCTTGCATTGTTGGTTTGGTGGTAATAAACTCCCTTAGCCCTTTTTTGTCTCTGAAGCTCCTGATTTCACCCTCAATTTTGATTGATAGCCTTGCTGAGTACAGTATTCTTGGATTCAGACCCTTCATTTGCATGACTTTGTATATTTCATTCCATTCCCTTCTGGCCTGATGGGTTTCTGTTGAGAAATCAGCTGAGAAATCTGTCGCTAGTCTGATGGGGGATCCTTTGTAGGTAACTTCCTGTCTCTCTCTGGCCACTTTTAAGATTCTTACTTTGGTGTTTGCCAATTTAATTATAATGTGGCTTGGCATAGTTCTTTTGGGGTTCATTTTGCTTGGGACTCTGTGAGCTTCTTGGCTTTGTGTGAGTTTTTTCTGTCATTATTTCTTCAAACAGGTTTACTATTCCTTGTTTAGTTTCCTCTCCTTCTGGCATCCCTTTTATGAGGATATTGTTTTGTTTTGTGTTGTCCCAAAATTCCTTTAGACTCTCCTCCTACTTTTCAATTTTTTTTTTCTTCCTAGAATCTGCTCTGCTTGGGTATTTTTTCCTACCTTGTCTTCTAGCTCACTGATGCAGTCCTCTGCTTCTTCTAGTCTACTGTTAACACTTTCTATTGAGTTCTTCAGTGATGTCATTTTTCATTTCTCCTTGGTTCTTCATTTCATCTCTGTTCTTACACATATTGTTGAATTTGTCTTCCATTCTTTTCATCCACCTTATCACCATTTCTCTGACAGTTTGCTTGCCTCCAATTCATTTACTTCCTTTTCTGGTGATGCCATCTTTTCTTTCATATGCAGGCTGTTTCTTTGTCTCTGCATGATCTCTCTTCTCCGATGTCTGGTTATGTAGTTCTCTCTCTCCTTCGTGGTGTTGGGACCTTAGTCTGAGACATTCAGAGGGACTCACAAGTCCTAAACCAGAGATGGGCAGAAGGGAGAGGTGGGTGCTGGGAAGACATCCCTCTGCTAGAAGTGAACTTAACACTTTTTTTAAAGTATATTTCTTACTGATTTCCAAGAGGAAGGGAGACAGAGAGAGATGGAAACATCAATGATGAGAGAGAATCACTGATTGGCTGCCTCCTGCATGCCCCCTACTGGGATTCAGCCCACAACCCAGGCATGTGCCCTTACTGTTAGGGCTGATCAAGCAATTTAATTGATATCCTGTCCCCCAGCAACTGACTTTTCAGGCTATTCACTATGGATATTCCCTTGCTGATACCACATTTCACTTGCTGTGACCACATTCCATTATCTCCCCTTCGGGTATGCATAAAAAAAATCCGCCTAGGAAAAAGCCCTGCAAAACTTCTTTAAAAGCCACTGACTCCCGTCACTGGGTTCTGGAGCCATACAGGCTCTGCCACCTGGTATACAGATGATCAAATAAATTTGTAATCACTCACCATTCTGGCCTCGTGTGTTCCTCCTTTGGTGACCTAACATTGACCAGGAATTGAACCTTGATCTGGTTCATAGGTCAACACTCAAACACGGAGCCATGCCAGGTGGGTGAACTTAACACTTTTTTGTCTTCATCAATCAGTTTCTCCTACAGTGTCCCTTATTCACTCTGTCATTTTAAAGCAGTGTCACCCACTTAGTCACCTAAGTCAGAAATCTGGATTATACTTGACTACTTTTTCTTCTTCAGTGCCCACTACCCCATAATCATTCAATGAAGAAGTCTTATTCATTTTACTTCATAAATATATTTGAATCCATTCTTTATTTTTGCTACCATGATTTTAGTCCATACCATGATCCATTTTATAGCCTCATTAGTAGACTTTTAAAAAATATCTTCAGCATCTTTTGAATCCATTTCCTAACTATAGTCAGAGATATATTCAAGGTACAAATAGGACCACATTGTTTCCCAGTTTACAATCCTTCACTGACCCACAGTCACCTATAGGCTGTTGTTCTTTGTGTCCTAATATTTCCTCTGATTGGTCACTATAGTAGCATCAAGACTCAAACCCCAAGTGGAGACTTCCTCTTTTTTTCACTACTCTCTGTGACTTTCCACTTTATTCTGTGAATGAATGACTTTCTTTCCCTTTATTTTGTGAATAAGTGGCTTCCTTCTCCTCTATTCAGTGAATGAGTGGCTTCCTCTTTCTTTATTAAGTAAATGTATACCTTTTGGCAGCTTCCAGCCTCCTTATTCTGTGAATGTATCCCTTTTGGCAGCTCCCAGTCTCCCAGATTTGCAGCCCTGCAGTTATTTCCCATGGACCCCCTAATTCCTAAAATTCCCTTAACCTGCCTAATTTACCCCTAAAAATTCCTTTCAACTGTATCTATTCACATGATGGCAATACAAAAGTATTGGTTGTCCCTACACATATTACGTTATTCTATGTTTCCAAGCCTTTTATCATGTTTTTCTACACCCTTCCATTCTCTTCACCCGACTTCACTCTTCACATCTGATTTCTACTTAGCCTTCAAGATTCAGTTTATGGATTTCCTCTTCCAGAAAGTCTTCTCTGACAGTCTAGCCTGTACACGTCTTTTCTTTATGTTTTATTGTACCATATGCACATCTCAATCTCTGTACTTATCATTTCAGATTAAAATATTCTCTCTCTTGCTAAATTATAAACATCTTGTGAGCAAGCATCTGAGCTATTAAATTTTGCTTTTCAAAAACTTAATTCAATGGCTGATTCCCAATAGATGCTCAATACATGTTTGTTGAGGTGAAATTAAGTATGAGCACATATTTCAGTTATAACATTCTATTCCCTGTGTCACTAGATGACATCTGGTCAGTTGTAGTTGTAATGCCCAAGTATCATAAACCTCAAAGACTACCAGGGAGCCGAATCCGATGCAATTGCAGAAAGCCTGTATTTATTTCGGACTAGTCCAAGCTCAGTCCCACTTACACCAGCAAGGGCATGGTGAGAAAGAGCAAGAACTTAACATATCAATGGGTTTTATAGGGAGGGTGGTGCCACTACGTTGGCTGACTTGATTGGTTGGGTTAGGGCTAGGATCCAGTTACCAGGAGCTGGCCCCGCCCCACACTGCCCTCTCACCCCGCCCTGCCCCCTCACCCCGCCCTGCCCTCTCAGTAGTATAGTTAATGTTCTCAAGAATACTAATTACCATTATTCCATTGTCTCTGTTGATATTTCTTTAAATATAACAGGTTTCTAATCAACTGCACTATCCTCATACTCAAATTAATAGGAAGAAATATTTAAAAAATGCCCCAAATAAAGTGTTGCAGAATTTACCAGGTGACTGGAAAATACAAAATGACTATTAGAAATTCAGGAAAAACCTTTTATTTAAAGCAGTGCTGCTGGCTCAGGGGATTCAAAGATCCAAAGCCTGAACAACCAATACAATGATAATACCCCCTTTATATATTTCTAAATTCTTTGTTTCTTTACTTCCTGGCTTTTGTGGCAGGCTTTCACAGCCCCTCCTAAGTCAGTTAGAATATGGGAGTTAGATTATATCTGAATGCCTGGCCTGGGTGGCACCAGTGACACCCCCTCACCTCTGGACAAGCTGCTAAATTCCCAACCTGTGGCCCCTGCAAACTAGAAATACCCAGGGAAACAGACTATTGCCTAAGAAAGGGGCAGTGACTTAATTATAGGCAAACAAGAATGTGCACTAGGACACTGGTCACTGGCACACATTCAGATTGCTACCCCTTCCCCCAGGTTGCTCCCTATATTCCTCCTCAAAAGCTCTTCTTTCTGTGCATTGGAACTACAAACATTTTCCCTCTTGCTGGGATGCTTTTCCCCACTCTTTTTGCTTAATCAACTCACACTGATCTCTCAAGTCAATTCAGAAAACAATTTCTCAAGAAGCTCTTCCATAACCCCTTAGCCTATTGTAAAATAAGCACATGCACAGCAAACTTCACCTTTCCTTCCTAGAGCTTGGCTAAATAAAATCTGAATGAACATTTACATAATTAGTTTTTCTTTTCTAATAGAATTCTTTACAAGAGTCAAGAGCATTTCAACATTATCTTGTACCAATCAATCATTTAAACAAAAACTGTATTACACACCTACTGTATGATAGTAATTGTTCTGGGAACTGAAGTAAAACAGTGAGTTAGAGAGAAATATCTCCCTGCTATTAGGAAGTCTGCTTTTCTAGCGGGAAGATGTAGGCTGCAAGCAAGAAAACAAATAGAAACTGTCAGATAATGATAAGTTCTATGACTAAAATACGAAATGCAACGGTGAGTAAAAAGTTCAAGGACACAATTTAAAATTGAGAAGCCATGGAGGGCTTCCTTGGGAAGATGTCATTTGAGTGGCTTCCTAATGGGCGCTCAATAAATATGTGTGGAAGGAAAGGAAAGGTGAAGGAATGGCCAATGGAAAGCAGAGGATAAAAATGAAAAAGGAAAACTAAAGTGACTTAATTTGAATATAATGTTCTTTTATAAAAGCATTCATGCTCATGCATTCTTATCTCAAGGTGAAGGGCTGGTGGCATTCTTCTTTGGGCCTGGTGACTAAGGGACAAAGACAATGGAGGGAAAGGGATGCGGGCTTTCTCTCTGTGATAATATTAACCACTTTACAGATTCAAGTCATGAGAATATGTAGCAAGTTTGGAATTTTCGTTGCCTCTGATTTAATTGACAGTGTGTGGGACCAGGACTGACAGGAGGAAGGTGAGTCATAAGGGCAACCATCAGGAGACATGGCACCCTCTGATCCAACCTTTCAACACTTCTGGAAAGTTAGTTTTTAAAATGATGAGAAGATAGTGGAAAATGGAGCAAAATCTTATCCAATCATTGCTGTGAACATTTTATTCTTTGAGGCAGAATGCTCCTTTGATGACCCAGACATGTGGGATCTATGAGGTCAAATAGAAATTCCTTGGTTTCTCTAATCAAGACCAAGTCTCCAAGTTCTCTGCTAAACCTTGGACCTAACAGGCCTCAGAGTTACAAAATTAGGCAGAAGGTTTTCAATACTGGTATCATTTACCATTAATATTCAGGTTTGGTTCTTAAAAATAATTTTTATAACTAAGGTTTCTTCTATGTTCTTAACATAATTTCTCATAGCAATAAATTACATTCATTGTTTCTAAGATGAAATAGTGGGACAGAGAAGCAACCTTACAGGGAAATAATACAATTTATACATTTTCTTCTTGAATAATGTATGAATCCTCTGTTGAGTACATGACCATGAGGTAGATACTAAATTGTTTTTGTAATAGCCCTTTGGGTGGACTTGTAGCTTTAAACAACAAAGTAGGTTTTAAAATAAAGAGCTATTCAGAAAGTTGAAAGCAAAGAGCCTTGAAAGAGATGGGGGAGATTTCTCCAGGTAAAAGGAGTAAAGAGATAAAAGAAGAAAACAAATGAAAGGAAAAGCATAAAATGTGGGGAATACAGACAGGACTAGAAGAGTGGGGAGCAAGCAACAAAAGAGACTTCAAGCTAGCAGTAGAGTCTCATTTGCCAAAAACCCTCAGGGGCGTCAATAAATAATACTCTGAAAGTTCAAATAATTATTGTAACTGCATTAGGCTAATAGCCTAGCAATTTCCTATTTGGGTAAAATGCTTGGATGTAGATAGTAAATTCTGAGATATAGGAAAACATTTTATTTAATTAGTGGAAGTTTGATTATCTCTGGATGTGTTCCATTAGTGTACCTTGGTTATCAGGGTGAATCCATTATCAGGAGTTTGGCTTAACATGTCTATTTAGTGAGTTCCATCAGAGCATTTTTTTTTTTTCTACTTAACTGTTTGTGGCCACATTTCAGGGATCTAGGCGCTAGGAGTCTTCAGGTTTCCTTGCATGCTAGTACACATCAGTAGTTTGTCAGAGCAGAGAGAGCTGTGGAGAATTTCCCATACATGTATGCCTTTGCCCACTGTTAACAGGCGGTGGGAAATCAGGCAGAGATGCCTTCCAGAACTGAGAGGGCCTCTTGGCATTTCTCTGGCAGCCTCATGCTTATCATCAGCCAGAACTCAGGCATTCATTAGGCTCTTGATGAAAAGCATCCCAAAGAAAATGCCAGCAAATCGTGCCACTGTGCTGGCAGGAAATTAAAACGGCTCAGAGCAAGTGGCGCCAAGAGAGCTGTTGAAATGAAAGGTAACGTCGAGGGTGTGATCACCGACTTACGCGGGCGTTCAGGATTCAAGATGTGGATTTCTGCTTCGCTAGGGAGAGCGGGCGTCCTCTCTTGGCTTGTCAGCTGCAGTCAGTCCAACAGAGGAGCTGAGACAGGCAGGGCGAGGAGTGGGCTCAGTGAATTAAGCTCTGTTGTGCTTGAGTAAATGCTTGGGATTTGGGTTGTTTTCTTTCCCCAAAGATGCCTCTCCTAGGAAAAACAGAAATAAGAAAAACATTTTTGAGTGTGTTTTGTTTTCATTCCTGGTCCCAAATCCTTGAAGACCAAATTAAGTAGAAGAACACCTCCAAAAGCACCACAGGTCCTATTGAAGTGGGGGAAGAAGGTATGGAAAAGAGCAGAAAAGAATTTCAGAATCTAGGAATCCAGCAACGGGATAAATGAGGGGGTATTTTAATCCCAGATTTTTTAATTTTTAATTTATTTATTTTTTATGGTATTACTTTTGTCCTGAGGCTAAATAGCTTTCAAAGATGGGGAAGAAAGGGAGATGGTCAACAGGAGGCAGCATCAACACACAAAGGGCACTAAAATTGTCATCCCATTGGGTGTGGTAAGCAGAGCAATGGGCCCCATAGATGCCCAGATCCTAATACCTGGAACCTGTGACTATGCTGCCTTACAAGGCAAAGGGGATTTAAGGCTGCAGGTGGAATTAAGGCTGCTAATTATCTGATGAGAGAGAGAGAGAGAGAGAGAGAGAGAGAGAGAGAGAGAGAGAGAGAGAGAGAGAGAGAGAGAGAGATTACCCTGAATCATCCCAGTGGGCCCAATGTAAGAAGAGGGGTCCTCAAGTGTGAAAGAGGGAGGCATAAGCAAGGTCAGAGTGACATGCTGTGAGGAGGACTCAGACATTGAGCACTTTGAAGAAAGATGTAGAAAGAGGGCCCAGAGCCAAGGAATGTTGGTGCCTCTGACAGTTGGAGAAGGCAAGGAAACCATTTCCCCCTAGACCTCTAGAAAGGAAAGCAGCCCTGCCAATGCTTTGATTTTAACCCACTGAGAACTGTGTTTGACTTCTGACCACCAGAACTATAACAGGATAAAACTGTCTTGTTTAAGCCACTAAGTTTGTGGTAATTAACAGGAGCGGTAATAGAAATTAAATATATTGGTATTTATAAAATGTATCTGAAGTTCCATAAAGGAGTTACCAAGTTCCTTTACAATGCTTAAGGCAAAGTAGTAAGACGTGAAAAGATCCAAAGGGCATATTTATGTGTTAGAACTATTAGGCATATTACAAATATTATCTTACCTAATCTTTACAACAGCCTAATGAAGATGCATCATCAGTTCTAATCTGTGAATGGGAAGTTTTAAATATATATTTTTATTGATTTCAGAGAGGAAGAGAGAGAGAGAGTTACATAGAAACATCAGTGATGAGAAAGAATCATTGATTAGCTGCCTCCTGCACACCCCACACCAGGGATCAAGTCACAACCTGGGCATGTGTCCTGACCGGGAATCAAACCGTGACCTCCTGGTTCATAGGTCAATGCTCAACCATTGAGTGATGTCATATGGGAGAGTGGGAATTTTTTTTTTAAAGAAAAATAATTAAAATTAAACCAATTAAACTTAAACTAATCAAAATCGTTAGTGGCTTTCCATTTCCTTTACATTGAAATCCAAACTCCTTATCCTATCTAATATATCTCCACATCAATAGTATAAAGGTTAAACACCTGATCAACATAGCTGGGACTTTGCTAGAAAAGTAATACTGGGGACAGACCTTGTAAATCAGAATGTCTATAGGAGTTGCACTCAAAAATCTCCAGGTGATTTTTATATACACTAAGACACTGACGAGGCACTGTTCCACATGATGTGTGCTTACCTACTTCTCCAAGCAAGTCCGGGACCACTCTCATCCTTGCTTGCAGGATACCAGACACACTGGCCTTCCTTCATTTCCTGAACATGATGTGTCTGTTTACATTTTGGGACCTTCACAGTATCTGTTCCTTCTGCCTCGTAGGCTCTTTCTTTATAGGTTTGCCTGTTGGGTAATGGCATTTGGGTCTTGTAGTCTCACTAATTGTGAGCACAGGAGAGTTCAGAGAAAGAGTGTTAATAAGACTGGCTCCCCATTATTTCATTACTAGGTGCCTGGTGCACAAAATGTTCAATCACAGCAAATGCATCTCTCCTTTCTGATTACCATATGTGCAATTCACCAGTATAATGGTCCCCTTAATATATACTCCTGTAGTTCTTGATTTATCCCCAGTTAGAAATTCTCATTATTATTATTATTTGTTCAACTCCAGTAGGCCTCTTAAGGGTAGAACCATAGTTGCCTTGTTCATTGTGTCCCCAGTAGTAAACATAGTGCCTTATCTAGTAGAATCTTAATGAGTAATTTTGAATGAATGAATGAATGAATGAATGAGTGAACAAAATTTCTATTGCAATATATTGTCTCTTAAAATACATCCTATGTTTCAAGCTACCTTTGGTCATTTTTGTATTGGTTGGTAAGCTGAATAAATAAAGCAAAAATTAAGACTCTGTCCCTTTTCTCTTTTCATGAAGGACATGATGCAATTGTCACACTACTGAAGCATTATAAGAGACCACAGGATGAACTGCCCTGTAATGAATATTCTCAGCCTGGAGGAGGTACCCTGTCCTTATTCAGTTTTTGTTGTTAGTGCAATATTGTCCTGAAGGTAAAACCATGTTTCTATTACTATCATTCTGGGATGAGGGAGGAGAGCATGTCAGATTAGCTTTATTTTAAGAAAATTTATGGCTGGGTGAGGCTGAAAATAAATAAGCCCTCTACTTTCTAACTCACCAATCTATAATTCCTTCAAGTTTAACATTCCCTGGATAGGATGTTTACGAGGCTTGTTCATGACTAGGAAGGCCTGGGAAGGCTGAGAGCAGTCATTTTCCCTGTCAGTTACCTATTAAGGCATCGGGGAATGCTCATATCCAGACACAAGTTAAATCTGCTGGAATCTGCTAGACCTTGGATTTCTAATATTTCAATGTGCTTTCTAAATAAATATTTGCTGTATAGTTTTAGTTCCAGTCTACAGTTTAAGCTATAGTCTGACTTGGTTTTCCTAGCAAATATGTCACCTACTTTTTTTATAATGTTTAACTTCCACGTAGAAAAGAACAAACACCTGATTGCTACTTTCAACACTGCAATGTAATTTGATTTCTAGATGGCTCCTATGTGTCTGTTCCATCTCCCTTGGGGAAGATCAAAAGCATGACAAAAGGTATTTTAATATGGTACAATTGCTGTATTTTATTACTAAGGATAACTATTGCCTCAATTATGATAACTTTCTATTTTGCTTTACATAGTATAAATGATGACTATTTTGTAAGTATAAACAATACTATCAATATACCATTCTTTCTGTAACATCACTTGCTGTTCTATTTTGTGTATGACTCTGTTCATTAGGGTATAACAGTGAAAATTTTAATTCAATGTAAAAAAATAGAGTTCCAACTTAGTTAAACAGTTAAATTACCTAGAATTTGAAGTCTTTAAAATTTTTTTTTGGTTTTGTATGTTTCCTCTGAATGATTCATGTGCTTATTTCTTATTTCCTGATATCTAATTGGTATGTATCCCTTGGAGGTTCAGTCTATGGATCTTTGGCTAAGCTTATTGTGATGGGTTTCAGGGCTTGACCAGATAAGACTCTTTATCATGATGTGGTACAGACTGTGCTCCAGGATTGCCATGGTACGCAGACAAGCTAGTTGTTGATCAGATCAGGAATAAACTCTTGGTCCTGATAACAAAGGTTAGGTAACACAGAGAAAACTAACATCCTTTTAATTCAGAGATCATTTGTAATCAGGTTTTCATATCTCCTAGTAGTCAATGATAGCTGAAAAAGTAAATGTTACTAAGGAGTGATAATTTTGGTTCTGTAATTTGTATTTCTACATGCACTTGTGCACATCCACATGTGTGCTTTCTATCTTAAAAAATGCAACAATTTGTTTGCAGAGAAGGCAGATGTTCTCCTCCTAAGGGCTGGATTACCTTCACATTTCCATCTTCAACTCTCAGAAATTGAGTTCCATGAGATTATCGGCTCAGGTAACCCAAGAAATTCCTAGTCGGCTTTAGTGTAATGAGCTCAGGATAATGTCTTTATTTATTTCTCTTAAACAATTTTAGGTTCTTTTGGGAAAGTATATAAAGGACGATGCAGAAATAAAATAGTGGCAATAAAGCGGTAAGCAAACAAATGAGAAAATGAAACATCCGAGTGGAACTGTCAACTCTGAGAAGCGTGTGAATGGTGAGCCCCTTGTTTTGATTCATCTGTTTTCTGAGGATTTCCTGTCGCTACCGTCTCCAGGTATCGTGCCAACACCTACTGCTCCAAGTCAGACGTGGATATGTTTTGCCGAGAGGTGTCCATTCTCTGTCGGCTCAACCATCCCTGTGTCATTCAGTTTGTGGGAGCTTGTTTGAATGATCCAAGCCAGTTTGCCATCGTCACTCAGTACATATCAGGGGGTTCTCTATTCTCCCTCCTTCATGAACAGAAGAGGTATGGGGCTCTTGTTCTGAGCTATTATTTTACATATTATTGGAATTAAATACCCCGCCAACAAATACCCCAGAGGCTTTCTGCTGGGGGTAAGACTTTGCCTTCTGAAATCTCTGAGTGCTAGGAAATGTGGCATTTTAAAGATGGCCAATAATTTATACCCAATAATTAGAGAATATAAATACTTCAGCACTTTCTTAAATGGAATTCAGTTGGAGATAACAAATTCAAGGAGTTTAAATTGGTAACTGAAGATTGTAATCTTTAGATTAAATTTGACATGCCAATAAAGTAGATATATGTAAACGCAGATAAAATAATTGCCAGGGGTCATTATTTTCAGTTGTTTATTTTTTTTTAAAAAGTTTTAAAAAAGAATGGTCTTGCACAAGTCTAATTTGAATTCACTTTCTCTATCTATGCATATAATAATTGGAATGTGGTTTCCACTCAGTGATTATAGTAGATTTAATTTTTATAATACTAGAAAGAAATTTAGTATAATATTATAAAATCAAGTAGAATATTTTAAGTAAAAGAGTGTGGTATTTGGATTGATTTGTAATTGAACAGTATCTGATGTAGAAAAGCTGGTTTTTAAAAATTTGTTGAATTTTTAGCTTATTCTGTAATAGAGCAAAACAGGCTGAAATTATACAGAAGAACAAACCATATATACCATTGATTTATTTTAAAAATATATGGCATTGGCTTTGACCATTTTATCCTCATTAAATATTATTTTTAAATTCTAGGATTCTTGATTTGCAGTCTAAATTAGTTATTGCAGTAGATGTTGCCAAAGGTATGGAATACCTTCACAACCTGACACAGCCAATTATCCATCGTGACTTGAACAGGTATTTCCCCCCGCCCTGAATAATGAATTTAGAATTGTGTAACTGACTAGAAGTCCAAAATGTATTTCAGTGAAGATACATTTTAGATTTATTACAGATCAGGGGTTTCTGCTCTGCAGGTAAGGGGACAGACTACTGTAAGCCTGGGCAATATAGTTGTGTCATTGTGTTTTACAGAAATAGAAAGCTATATAACAACCTCTCAGGGATCTTCTGAATACATTAAAAATTTCCAGCAAGGAAGTGATATCTGTGAGATTCACCAGATAACTAGTTCTTATGTCAGTAAATTCAGATTAAGGTTTGAAATCAATCACTGTTATATGGTAGAATGTCATGCCTTGAACAAAGTTAGGTATTATATATAGGAGAAACTGGTATAAAATGATCTGAAACACTACTTTTGTGCTACTCTTTTGGTATTTCTTTAACTGTAAATTCAACTAAATAACAGCAGCTCATTTTCCTGGTTTTTATATGAACATGTTTTCATATGAAATAGAAACTTGAAATAAATATAGAATCAAAGGGTTCCAGAGGTGGAATGTCAAGGGATTTCAAAAATAATTTTTTTAAACAGTGAAAGTTTTCTCTAAAATGTACTTTAGAAGAAGGGCTGTATTCAACATGGATCTGTTTTAGTTGAAGGCAGAGTTCAGGGTAGATATTTGTTTACTTACCTTTTTCTCTCCCAAGGAGAGAAATTCCTGGGCTGCTTCTGTGGAACTCCAAAGATTCTGTGGAGAACAGCTGGATAACCACTCATATAGTTATGGAACTTATCAGAATATCAAAACCAATGGCTTTCATTTCATGATTATCAGTAGGTTCATATAGATCCCACTTGTAGACTTTTGTAAAACTACTAAATATTAACTAATTAAATTAAGTACTCCACTTTGTCATTTCTTCCTCAAGTATTTGGTAACTGCTATGTTTGGAGCCTTTATTTACACTTGGCACGGTAGAATTTGCAAAGTGAAACTGCCATAGACTCTATTCTCAAGGAACTTTCATACTTTGGCAGAGGAGAAAGATATTTGCGTAAATATATTTTTAGTTATAAAATAACAAGTTCTGTAAAAGAGATAGTGAAAAATTTCTATACACTTTCAGAAAGAAAAATATTCAGTACTTCTGAGAACTTAGAAACCACTGCATGGAAGAAATGCCATCCCTGGAGGGTGGATAGGATTTGGAGGAGTGTTTTAGGCTTAGGGAAGACATAAAGGAAATAGAGATTAGAAGATTAAAGGCATATAAAGGAACAATATATAGTTTCATTTTAGTGGATGAAGTGTATAAATATATACAGTGTATGTAATGTATGAGGCAGACTATGGGGGAAATTTTCAGAAAAATAAATTGGAACAAGAGCACAGAAATTAGAAGTTGCTAGCCTGTGGTAAATTTGACTTTGTTTTGTAAGCAAGAAGAAGGCACTGAGAATATCTGAGCTAGGAATCATAAATCTGGAACTGTATGTTGGAAAGATCAATTGAGCATCTTTGTAAAACATCAACTTGAAGGGGAAGTCAAGAAAATAGTAAAGCCATAGTAACAATAGCTAGATGAGAAGTAATGCAAAGCAAAATTTCACATGTGACAGTAGAAATGAAAGGAAGAGACAAATCTGAAAGATAGAAGAAATAAAATAAATTAGATATGAGCGTGGTGGAATCTTAGTTCTTGGAAGTAAACATATGGGGACTCTATTTATAGTTATTTACTAGTTTTCAAATAAAATTAATTTCCTTACTATTAGACATTATTTCTTTCCTTTATTTATCTTTTAAAAACATTAATGTTCATAAACATAATTTTCTTTTCATTTCAGTAACAATACTTAGGAAACAGATAATAAAATAGCATAATGCAAACTGGTAACCTGTGAGTTTTAGGAGTATTACCTTGTAATCCCAACCATTTTTGCATGTGGTTTTAAAATAAATGAGTAACCATAGAAATATTTTTTTTTCTAGCTATAACTCTTCATTTGTGGGGCAATTGAATGTGTGTTCTGTTGCCCTGTTAGTAAGTACAAGTTGTTACCACCAGGTTATAAAGCAGGACCAAAAGTAATGTTGATTAAAAGTGAAAATAAAACATTATTAAATGACAGGTAAAGGTTTATATTTGCCTTTTTTTCTGTCTCTAATCTAACCCAAAGTCTTAAATTATATCAAAAAGTCTTCAAATTTTATGAAACATTGTTTTATATGTGTCTTCAATATAAGAAAGCCCCAAATTATTGCATTTACTATTTGTGGATTATTATTTTTTTATTAATCTCTAATCTGGCAACACTAAAACAGTTGTTTAGATTAATTCAGATGAAGTATTGCCCAGAAGAGTATAAGTTCTTTGCCTCAGAGGGCTTACTACAGTCTGGTTGGGTGCGTAAAACATATGCCCAGGAAGCAATTTAATTGCTATTTAAGGTAGCAAAATGCTAAAGGACCAAAATGATTAAACAGCAATTTTCAAAGGATTTCAAGTAAGTCAAAGATCAAAGTAGAGTGGAAAGCTTCTTGGAGGATGTAGAGCTAAAACTAGACTTTGGAGAATAGGCATGTACATGTCCTGAGTCTTTTTACAGCATACTAATCTTTGCATTTCTAAAATGCTTAGAAAGCATGACTGAAAGAGGAGGAGGGAAAGGTGCCCATCAAAGCTTGAGGAACTCAGACACATGTTTGTATTTGTAGTGAAATGACCTATTTACATTTTTCTCTCTGCTCACCATCTGGGGATGTCAGGATTCCCAAGGAAGAAATCCAGTGCTCCTAATCTCATCAATGCATTTTTAACAGAACCAAATTCTTCGAGAGTTTCTATGAATATCATTTTAGGAAGTGCTGGCCTACTTAGTGCTAGAGAGAGCCGGATTAACTTGTCCAATGCCTTGCATAGTTCTAAAGGAAAGGGGCTATTCAAGTTAATTGACCATCCTGCTGAAGGATGCCCAGGACCAAACCAGAGACAGGCAGACCTGCATTACCACCATTTGTCCACCAACCAGATCTGAAATATCATAGCTGGCATGTGCACATAAGGAACTATCTGGCATTGAAATTGGGACGCAAAAGAACTGTTGGCCCAGAAAGGAACTCACTACAGACTGATTCATTTACCTCTCAGCATAACCATTATGGCTTGTTGCAGTTTAGGTTCTTATAAGGGTATTTCTTGGATCACATGATCTCACACATCTAGAGGAAATAATGAACAACACAAATAGATCCAGAGAAAGAGAACCAGCAATCAGACTCTCAAACCTCAGAGGGAAAGTAAGGGGGGATGGGGGTAAGGGGAAGAGATCAACCAAAGGACTTGTGTGCATACATATGGGCCTAGCCAGTGGCCATGAACAACGTCGCGAGGGGCATATCTAGGGAGGGGTTTGGGATGGGAATGGGGGGATAAGGACAATTACATGAGACCATAATCAATAATATATATATATATATATATATATATATATATATATATATATATATATATATATATATTTTTTTTTTTTTTTTTTTAAATGTTAATTCACCAGCCCAGAGACAGAGGATACTTTTATCTTTGATTTTGTGGTTGGTGATATGTTTGATGAAAGGAAAGAACTCTGCCTTTCTTCTGGCAAGCATCTTACAATTAACTTACATACAGGTCTAAAAGTTAATTGTCATCTTTAGTATATTCTAAGAAGTTGTTCAAGGAATGAGTAAGAAAATGTGTTTTTTTTCCAATGATAGTGAGAATGAGGATAATACCTACCATTTATTTAGCACTTAAATTGTGAAAGGACCTCTGCTAATCCCTTCTCATGTTCGTTCTCTCATTTAGTCTTGCAACAAGCTATAATATAGTTATTATCTTCGTTTTACTAGTAAGGAAACTGACTAAAAAGTGCAGGGTCACATCACTATAGCATTCTTAACATTGTGTTATGCTGGCCCAACAATGACAGCAAAACCAAGTCAGAATGGGAAGATCGAAGGAGGAAGGTGCTATTGAAGGAGCATCAGCCATGTTTATCAACCTTGCACTTTGTAGTTCAGTCCTTAACAAGTTTAACTCCTACAATCCAAGCCATATTTTCTATCCTCTCCTTGTGCTTGTGTTCCTACTTTGTTTCCTTTTCTACACCTCATGTTCTGTTAGTATGGAGCAGAGGCTGCTTATGAGTAACACTAGTATGTTTTCTTTGGTCATCATGTTTAAATATTTTTAAATGCATACAGCTGTATGCAGAAACATATGTTCCAATTTGTTGTAGGCCCCACTGCCTATCAACTTACCCACTGACACCTGGCCCAATTTATTCATTCATTTTGTGGCATTGGAGCTCACAAAGCAAAGCATGGTTTATAGCTAAAGGCTTTAAAGATTTTTACTTACTACTAGCAACTATGTGTTTTCTTGCAAAAGTGCATTTCGCAAATTGTTTGACCTTAAATCAAACCATCATTGCAAATACATATGGATTAAATGAATGATCTTTTTTCCTGTATAAAGTCTATAGTACAGCATCCCTGTCAAAAATGGAATAGAAACACTTCCATCACAATGACCAGGACACTCCCATGGGATGTGCATATGAAAGCATTTTGTAAACTATAAAGCACCATAAAATGCCATTTGTTATTGCTATTAATGCCTCACTTGTTCTCTGATATGCTAAGAATGGAAAAACACTCTACAATATTCTCATACATACAGATATTTTTTATATAACACAACTAATTAATTGGAGGTCTAGGTCTAGATCTGAGAAAGACTCACTGTTGGCTTTTGAGTGTCAGCTCATTTGGGTGACTATAAAGGAAAATAATTAATGATAGTTTAAAAATAGCCAACTTACTGATGACAAATGACAGCTAATTTAAAATGACAAAGATGTAGGGCTAAAAGAATTTTAATTTTGAAGATGACATTTAACTAAATTAGTGAAGATTTCAGAAAATATCAAAGAAAAAAACTATTGGTAAAAAGTTTAATAATTATTTTTAAGTTGAAATGTGCACTTGCCTTTAAACGGAATACAAAATATAAGTCCTGCATTTCAGAAAACAATCAAGTACAACTAAATGAATGATTAATTGTCTTTCTAATTAACTCTTAATACAGTTGTTTCCCTCAATTATCATAGAGTCCACTCTCACCTATTCTTCTTACTTGTGACTTTTCTTGTAAGCAGTTATACAGAAAGCATTTAGCATTCACTGGCAAATATCATCTAGCAGAGAATTCTGAAGAGCAAATCCAGGCCACTCAATTTATTACATTACAATGCTTACTAGAGGCCCAGTGCACAAAATTAGTGCACAGGGGCAGGGGTGTGTGTCTCTCAGCCCAGCTTGCAACCTATCCAATCTGAGTCCTCTCAAAGGATGTCCAACTACCCATTTAGGCCCAATCGCCCTGGGCCTAAACGGGTAGTTGGACATCCCTCTTCCATTTCAAGACTGCTGGCTCCCAACTACTCACCTGCCTGATTGCCCCTAACTGCTTCTGCCTGACAGCCTGATCACCCCCTAACCACTCTGCTGCCAGCCTGATTGATGCCTAACTGCTCCCCTGAAGGCCTGGTTGCCCCAATTGCTCTTCCCTGCAGGCCTGGGTTCCCCCCAGCTGTCCTCCCCTGCAGTCCTGTTCCCTCCCCCCCAACTTCCCTCCCCTGCCGGCCATCTGGTGGAGGCAATCTTGTGTCCACATGGGGGTGGCCATATTTGACCACCACATGGGGTGGGCAATCTTGTGTTGGAGTGATGGTCAATTTGCATATTACCTCTTTATTATATAGGATAGTAAGTCTTGAAAGAGAAGCCCATCAAAGTTTGTGAAAAACTTTACAACTCTACTTCTGTAATTCTCTAATACAAAATCGATCACAGGCATTTTAAATTTTGTCAATTTTTAAAATTTATTTCCACTTTAAAAATAAATTAATTAAGTTATTAATTAATTAAAATATCGGAATACTTGATATGAACCAAGGTCTATGCTATGCCTGGTAATATAGCTGAGAATGACAGACTAGCACTTTTTCCATCTTAGAGCCCAATGAAGTCTTTCTCAAAATTTTCCAATTATGAGAACCATCTGGAGGCCCTAATTTAAAAGAAAAATTCAAAGACTCTTCACTTGAAAGCACAGATTGAGAATGTCCTGAACTGGGTCTGATAACTTATACTTTTAAACAAAATGCCAGCTAATTCTTCTGATCAAACAAGTGGAAGAAATACTGTTTCAGTGCAGTGGTTCTCAACTTTGGCCACATGGTGGAATCTGTGGGAGAACTTTAAGAAAATTCTTTTGCTACTTAATTTAGAATCTCCAGGAGTGGAGCCCAAGTATCATATTTTTAGAGAGACATCCAGGTGATTCCAGTATGCAGGCAGTATTGATAATTGCATTTTAGTCTAAGGCTGATTACATCTCTTCACCATTTGCCATACAACCTCATGTGCTGCTGGAATGGAATGGGAATATTGTGGAATCAAGTCACAATGTAATCTCAAATGCTTTGAGAATTATTGCCTTAGTACAGTATAATAATTTATTCACTCAGTCATTCATTAAGTTAATAACAAATGTAAAAGACAGAAATCCACATGCCCAGGGTACCTATGGCATAAAGTGGAACCAAGATCCAATCATTTACCGGGGAGTTGTGCTATGCATAAGGCATTCTGGAGCTATTTTATAGCACATGGTTGATACTAGAATGTTTCCAGCAGTATGGAATCTTCATAGGCAGCCAAAATAAGAATAGAAGTTTTAATATTGGACAATTATAGAACACACAGTTCATATAGATATTCAAGGCTGAAAATTTTTGGAAAATTACAAAATGATCTATACTAATAATAGGGAAATGTGAAAATTGGTCAGGATGCCCTCACACATAATGACCAATCAGCAGGCTGCGTGTGCTGCAGGTGAGGGTGGGCGGGGACTTGCATCGTCAGGAACTTGCACCACTCTGTCATAATCCATCACCAGGAGGGCCTCTGTATGGCCTGGCCCGAGGGCAGCCCCCAGAGGAGGCACGTGGAAGCCTGCCCAACGCTAATATGACGCTGCCTGCATGTGTCCCTAGACAGGGACGTGACACTGCCTGCGGGTGTCCCCAGCCTGGGATACGGTGGGAGGGCAGTTGGGGGCGAGCAGGACAGCAGTGTGGTTAGGGGTGATCAAGCAGACAGGCAGGTGAGCGGTTAGGAGCCAGCAGTCCCAGATTGTGAGAGGGATGTCTGACTGCTGGCTTATGGGATTGGGCCTAAATTGGCAGTCAAACATCTCCCAAGGGGCCCCAGATTGGAGAGGGTGCAGGCCAGGCTGAGAGACACCCCCTTTACATGAATTTCATGCACCAGGCCTCTAGTATATTCTATATAATAAAAGGCTAATATGCAAATTGTCCCCTCACCAGGAATTGCACCAGGGGCGGGCTAGCCTGCCAACCTCCTGCATCCCCTCCCCCCTGCCAGCCCAGCTTGATGGGGCCCAATCAGGTGGGCTGGCTGGACCCCACATATGCCCGAATTCTTGCACTGGGCCTCTAGTATATAATAAATTAATATATATTATATTTAAAGGCATATATAAATGTTTGTATGATTATAATAAACCAATGGACTTATAAGCATCACATTTCCATGTTGTTGTAATGCTTCCAGCCATTCTGAACTGGAGTTCTGAAGGAATTAAGCTCTATGAAAAATGATGTGAAGGACAGTTTTATCAATTCTCTCAGGGATGAGACATAGCTATTACCATTTGGAATGAGTAGAAATTAATTTGTTATATGCAATGTGTGTTTCAATAAACCTGGCCTGATTATATACAGGCAATAAGAATAGCAATTGATTATGTAAGCTTTTTAAAATCTGCTTTGCTAGAAGTTTTTATAAGGAATCTCCAGATTGAACTTTTAATAATATTCCAAATCTAAGAAGCCAAGAAAGCCGAGACCGGTTTGGCTTAATGGATAGAGCGTCAGCTTGGGGACTGAAGGGTCCCGGGTTTGATTCCGGTCAAGGGCATGTACCTTGGTTGCGGGCATATCCCCAGTAGAGGGTGTGCAGGAGGCAGCTGATCAATGACTCTCTCTCATCGATGTTTCTAACTCTCTATCTCTCTCCTTTCCTCTCTGTACAAAATCAATAAAAAATATATTTTAAAAAAAAGAAACCAAGAAAAATATTTGTCATCAGACTTCATTTGTTAACACCTTTAGATTAAGGTTCCAAAAATATCCTGAACTTCTTGTATCTGCCAGGGAGTGGCCTTCTTTACCCCCCGGTAAAGTTGCTGGGAACACTGTAAGCAAAGTACCAGGTTGCTGGGAACACTGTAAGCAAAGTACCAGGTTTCCAAGGCCTTTATTCTATTCTATAAAGTCAATCTTAGTCCCTTAGAGCTGTCTGTCTGGCCACATCTGATTTTTGTAGATCTCTCACAAACATGATATTCTAATCAAAGCCTTGGTAAAAATAACCAAGTTTCTAATTGAGTTCTGTTACAAGCAGAACAGATTCTTAATGAGCTTATGTGAATAACTATATTGCCATGAAAATAAGAGTGCTTGCTCACTGAGAGTCTTTGAATTTTGGAGGGATCATACTGTGAGATAAAAGTTTCAGTTCTGTTTACAAAGGCATAATTTAACAAATTTCTGTAAGCCATTGGTAGTTTAAGAGAAAGATTAAAGTACCAGTAATATTTCAAATAAAAAATTATAGAAATTAAAGTCACACTCAATTAATGCAACCCCAAGAATTCATTTATGTTACTCTCTATCTTTTGTTAGCAGTTTTATGAATTCCATTTTGTTTCTTTAGTATTCTGTAAATGCTTATCTAGTTCAATGGTATAACCTGAAAATCACCAGAAGCCCATGTTCAAGCATACTTTGAACCTCTTTGGAGAAGAAGCATGTTTGTAATCAGAGTAAAATAATTGTCTGTAAATATCACAGGACTTAAAATGGCATAGTTAAATATCTGATTACAATGCAGTTGACAAAAAAAAATTGTTTTTTTCTATAACACACATTTTAAGATAGTGACTAGAACTAGAATTAAGATAGTGATAACATTATATAAAGATGTTTCAGGTTTTTAGGAATTTCATATAATTTTTAGAACACTCATATTAATAACTTTCACCCATCCAATGTAAGTTAAGAAAGTTTATCACTCTTTATTTGACTACACTCCCAATGTAATTTAACATACTAAGCAAGTATAATTAGTTTTATATCTTACTTTTTATAAAAAGAGAACAAATTATTTAAAATGTTCCAGGGACATTGCAAAAAAATATTTCATATAGATGAGGTCAGAAAGACTTCATTTAGAATCTTATTAGGATAAGTTTTTTAAAAATAATGAAAGATTTTTAAATAGTCCAATAGGATCATAGGTCACTGTGAAACACCACTTAGTTACCCATTTAATCATGGTGACAATTAAAGACTTCTCAGGCAAATACAAAGAGTTAAGTAGTTGTAAGCAAAATTGAGCTCTTTCACTATTAAGACCTAATCAACACAGTGTGAAGCACAGTTGCTAAGACAAAAATCTTTGCTTTCTGAGAGGACTACTTTAACAGGTCAAGAAAAACCTTTTAGTATCCATATCAAAAGTGGAGCATAGTCCAAGAAAGCTTTGTCCTCTAAGCAGATTAAAGAAAATTACATTTTAGTTTTGCATAAGTAGGCCATTGGTATTGAAGCTTATTTTTAAAGCGCTTATAATAAATTCATTTACTCATATCCAGTTTGATCACATATAAAAGTTCCCTTCTCAAGATTCTTTTTTCACAAAACTTGTACAGATTTTTCTATTTCCATTTTAGTTTGTCCCTTGTTCTCTACCCATTAAGAAATGCCAGCTTCATTTTAGGACAAAATTACTTTTTATAATTTCCTCAAAAATGCATCTCCATACCTTAGACCTTCTTCTATAAAAATGTATATTATTTTCCTTCCCCATAGAGTTGTTTCTTTATCATTTGTAGTAGTCTTAATTATTTATGTTAATTATAATTTTTAATCCTTAGAAAACTTTAATTTCTAGTGAAAACTAATGAGTAAGCCATTGTTAACTGTCTTTTATGTTAGCATTCTATGGACTGACAGACTTGATACTTTTTATAATTTCTAGAAATGTGAGATTTATCATGGAAAGTTTCTCAGTGTGGCATAAAGCAAGTTTACTATTAGATCCAAACTAATGTTTTAGTTTCTCTATAATTAGAAGCCAAAAATAGACAAAACCTATTATTAATATTGATGTTCAATATTTTGCCTTATTTGGAAATGATCTAGATACTTAATGAATTCTTATCATTGAATTAATTTAATAAAACTCTAAAGTTTCAAACTACAGAAAACATTTGGGAAGCAACCTTTAAGTATTCTTATTATAAGCATAATTATTATACCTAAAAACTCTTATCTCATTTAAATTGATTTGATTTATTTATTTTCAACAATTATGTTTTGGTAATTTATGAAAATTTTATTAAACCAAGTTACCTTTTTTTCCTGACAATCTTTGTACTAGAGATATCATAAACATATTTGACTTTTAGTAAACCTAGGTATAATATAAGCATTATATTATTTGTGCATAACTCTAAAGACATGCCTATTTTAAGGAAGCCAATAAACCCAAACCAGCCATAGATTGAAGACTTTCCCAGATCATGTGAGCCTGACATTTATTTGAGTTAGTTTTTATAGGTCTCTACTTATATACGTGCTTAATTCTTAAGATAATAAATAGAGCTCTTTTTAAAAATATATTTTTATTGATTTTTTATAGAGAGGAAGGTAGCAGGGGTCTTCAAACTACGGCCCACGGGCCACATGCGGCCCGCAGAGGAGTCTGATCCGGCCCACCAGGTTTTTTGGGCAGTGAGCGCAGCCGAGGTGTTACAGTAGGAATTAGTAGTTCATATAGTCCGGCCCTCCAGCTCTCTGAGGGACCGTGATCTGGCCCCCACTTTAAAAAGTTTGAGGACCCCTGGTAGAGAGTTAGAAACATCGTTGAGAGAGAGACATCGATCAGCAGCCTCCTGCACAGCCCCTACTGGGGATGTGCCTGCAACCAAGGTACATGCCCTTTACCGGAATCAAACCTGGGACCTTTCAGTCCACAGGCTGACACTCTATCCACTGAGCCAAACCAGTTTCAGCAAATAGAGCTCTTTACAGATTAATTTTGATAATACCATGCAGAGTAGAAAACTATCATATATCTATACCATACAAACAGGCTTATAGTTGTTTGTATGGCAATAATACAATAATTATTAATAATAAAATGAACTGTGTTTTGTGTACTCACAACTTTAAACCTACTTTTGCCCCACCATGTATGTAGGCACACAAAGACGCAGAGATTTTATAGTTACTAATAGTATTTTTGGAGGAGATTTTTTATTTTTAAATTTCTCCTTTTTAAAATGTTCTTAATTGTGGGGCAGTTATACTTCCAATGTCTTGATTTTTCTTATTACAATATCATCAGATGTCTGAAGGCAAATAGGAAGGGGTTTGAATGGACTCTGATTTTTGTTCTAATTTTGGTCTTTTCATTTTATTAAGGGAATCACAATGGCTAGCTGTCATGTCAATTTGAGAGCTCTCTAAAGTCTTTGTTGAATTTAGAAGTTTTTCCAACTCAATAGATCCATCTGGCCAATGATGAGTAGCATCTGTTAATCTTACTAGCGACTCTAATCTTTTTATGTTCAAGAGGCATTTCCTAAGGTAGTGCAAAAAGCAAAAAGCAAAAACCAGTCTTCACAAGTTCCAGATAATTCATTTCCAGACTTAACCTAAGAAAAAAATCCCGTGGAGCCCTGTCTCCAAATAGCCATTCTAAAAGGTGAATCAGTCCTATTTCCTCCCTTTGAACAGAGTAGGGTTTTTGATTCTCTAAACTGGACCCACTGCCCATTTGACTACCAGCCAGGTGTGTATGCATCCTCTGGCTGGTGGGACCAGAGCGAAGAGTCTTATTGGTCATTAAGAAAAGGAAAAAAAAGAAAAAAAGAAGAAGGAGAAGAAAAAAGATCATTTCTGGAGGAATGGAATCAACAGAAAGCAAGAGGACTCATCCCAAGTTTTTACCAAAGTCACTTAAGCTTAAGCAACTAGCTCTGCAAACATTTTCGGCTGCTAATCTAAATTTAGAGAACGCAAAGGGACTCTCACCATTATTCCTTTCCACTGGGCCTTGCAGACAGAGACTGTGGAGGCTGACATGGTAAGAAATCTTACATTTTGCTGACACTTGTCAGATCTCTTTCTGTGTGGTAGTTCTGGGGAGAAAAGCAGTTTTCCAGCCAGTGAAGTCTCCTGACTGGTTCACTAAAACTGTTGCAGGGAGAAATCACCCCATTTACCTCTCTCAGTACTTTGGACTGTACTAACAATAACGTTGACACAGACCAGATTTACAGAGGAAAACCCATTTTAATGCATGCACATGGGAGATTATAAATGTCTAGTGGCCCGGTGTGCAAAATTCGTCAACATTAAAAGGAGATTAATTAGAGGAAATATTTTAATATTGCTATTTGCCCTTTCTCTATAATAGAAGTGTCAGAGATGAAAGAAAATTAGTAAAATGTATGTGAAAATCTTCCTCCTGTCAGAGTCTGGAGAGCACCATGGAACCCAGAGTTAAGTTCCTGCCCACCCACACATGCGAGACCCAGACCTGGCTGGCCCCACCCCTGTTAAGCCCTGCTGGGTGATGGTTGCAGCCTCAGGTCCCCCAGCACACCCTCGGGTGCCCTGGTCCAGTGCTCGGGCATGGGGCGCAGCGTCAGGTCCTCCATCAAGCCCCGCTGTGTGGGGGTGAACCCTCAGGTCTCCCAGTGCACCCTCAGGTTCCCAGGCCCGGCGCTGGAGTGGGAGCATGGCCTGAGTTCCTCTGTCAAGCTGCGCTGGGTGGGGTGTGCAGCCTGAGATTTCCCTGTCAAACCCCAGTGGGAAGAGGCACAGTCTGAGGTCTCCTGCCCAGCCCTGCCAGGCGGGGGCTGCAGCCTGATTCTTCCCAGCTCAGGCCAGGGCAGGGGGCATGACTTGAGGTTCCTTTTCAAGCCCCATCAGGCAGGGGGCACAACCTGAGGTCCCCTGTCAGGCCCTGCCGGGCAGGGGGTGCAGCCTCAGGTGCCCCACCCCAACCCGGTGCCACGCAGCAGCCTCAGGTCCCTGCTGATCACTCGTTCTGGGAACCCCACCTCTGCTGTGGGCACAGCCATCTTGTGATGGCATGAGGGTTATTTTGCATATTACCTCTTTATTATATAGGATGCTCAGAATGATGACTGAAGCAGGCAGCTTTTCATACTCTTTAGACAAAGAAACAGTAAATGGGTGAGGATTTGACAGGTCAAAGATAGTTAGGTTTGGATGCTCATTTAGTAAGGACTCTAAACAGAAAGAGGGGTTAGGGTAATAACTAGTGAAGAAGTAAAAAGGGTTGTTTATATACACCCTTTGGCCCTGAATTGCTTAACTCTGGTGTGGAGGGTGTCTATCTTAGCCCCCTCAAACCTCCCCCCTGAGCAAGGAGGGCACTTTTCACAGGAGAGATCTATTTCTTAGATTTTCAGGAGGCAAAGGAGGGTCAAGTACCCTTCTTGCATTGGCTGCTTTTCAAGTAACTTTCATTCAAAATAATCAAGGTGACATTGTGGGGTATTTGGAGCTGCTTACCTTGGGTTCCAACAGCTCCTGGAATCTCCAAACAAGCAGAGTTCCTTTTAACTTTCAAGCTCCTACTTATTATTTATTTACTATTTTAAAAATATATATTTTTATTGATTTCAGAGAAGAAGGTCTAGGAGAAAGAGAGAAACATCAATGATGAGAAGGAATCACTGATCAGCTGCCTCCTGTACGCCCCACACTGGGGATCAAGTCTGCAACCCGGGCGGGCACATGCCCTGACTGGGAACCAAACGGTGAGCTCCTGGTTCATAGGTTGACATTCAACCACTGAGCAACACCATTATTTAAATAGAACTTTGCCATCTAACTCATGATCATCTTCTCTCTTAATGTAGATTTACTCCTGTCCTCTTACCTGATTCTCATGGTTCAGAGGGAATCTGCAAACATTTTCAACACATTTTATTTAGGTTTTCATCCTAAACCAAAATAGTAGGTCCCTTCCCCTCTGTTCCAATACTAGAGTGTCCTTTAGTCCTCATCGTCCTCTCTGTGTCCAATGGAAATAGCTAAAGTTTATTCCCAGGCCCAGGTATGTGTTCTTAATGTTCTTCCTCTTTCAGCTGCCTCCTGAAAAATCTCATTTAATTTTGGCTACATCCACTAATTCTAAAAATAGTGCTCTTACTTAACACCTCATTAAGTTAAATTCCCTTAGGCACATACTCCCTTTAAACTAAAACAGGTATATTTAAATCAGAGGAAAACTCATTTATTCTGCCCACACTATTATATTGCTCACATAAACCTGGTCAAACCTGCCATCTCTCACTGTAACTTCCACTAGAATCTGCTTCTCCATCTATGAGTCTGTCTGCATTTTGCTTGTTAGTTCACATATGAGTGAAATGATGTGGTACTTGTCTTTCTCTAAGTAGGGTGACAGTTGTATGGGCTAGGGTGGGCTGGACTGGGGGGTGAAGGGATTAAGGAAAAAGAGAAAGAGAGAGAGAGAGAGAGAGAGAGAGAGAGAGAGAGAGAGAGAGAGAGAGAGAGAGAGAGAGAAAGGGAATTCATGGACAGATACAAGATTGGGAGGGAGGTGGAGAAGGTGAAAGAGTATAGGAGAGATAAATGCTGATGGAAAAAATTAAATTAAGAATTTTTTTAAAAGAGTAGTTGGGGTAGGGGGGATAATGGCGGGATAAGGACACATATGTAATACCTTAATCAATAAAAAAGGAGTATTTGCTTCAGTCATCCCAGTCAGACAAACTCCTTAATCTCACATTTTAGGGGTGGGTTCTAAGCCATCATAGCTATTTGAACAATACACAGGTTTATATGTGTGTGTGCAAAACAAATACACGTGTGAGTATATTAAAACATAGGAAGTCAGGGTTTGGTAGTGAAAAATGGGAATTCTGTCATGTCCAAATCCACTTTTGATTTTACATAAAAATTTTACTGCTTCATCCTGGAACCTGGTCTCAGGATTTCCTATCCCAGTGCTTATTGTGGTGATGTGGTTCACTCTGCTATCTCCTTCCTTCATAGGACACAGCCACACCCTGAGAGTCCCAAAAACCGGGGGGCAGGAGTGTTTTTCCTGTGACACTGTCACCCTCTCCCACCCAAGGGCTGAGCAGACGCTTGTAGAAGTGATGCTCTTCTTGAGCCTTTGAAACCTTTCAAATGCTTCCTTGTGACAGGTGGTGTGAACTTACTGGCCTGCAATGTTCTAGTGTTACTGCTTCCCTGCATTGCCATTTTCCATTCTTTGGGGAATGGCCTATTTAAAGTCAGCTTTTGAAAATGTCAACAAAAGCTTTTCTCTGTTTGGCCTCATTTCTCCTCTGCTCTCATTTCTTGGGAGATACCATGAGTGCCCCTCTTGGTACCTTGCCAATTTCCTGAGTGGCTAACCTTTCAATAATGGTATTAACGCTGCCTCGTGGCTATCTCTGCATTTCTCAGTTCATCATTTTCAGCCCTTGCTTGCTGCGATTCATTTATGTTGTGTTCTGAAGGTCCTGGAGTTTAATTGACTGCAACCTGACTAGGAACCCAAGGCCAGAATTTCTAGCTAATAAATGAGGAACATTCTTAATAGGCTGATATTTCTTTGCCCATTGATTGAATTTCAAATAGCTATACCTTGAATTTGGCCTAGAAAAAGAGATCCATATAATTGTAAACTTTCTTGGCTTGCTTAATATTTTTTAGTGCAAATTTCTTCCTAACAGCCTTGAGAGGAAGCAGCTTTTTAAATACTGTTAGTCTTCTCTTGAGATTGTAGAATGGACCGCTCTAGACATCTGTGTGGTGCGTGCGGGCTACCACTCTACTGGAGGGCCACAGGATGAACCGACTGAGAGCGGGAATTATGGAGCCAGACCATGGAGGTTCCAATAGTTCCAATACCAGCTCCTGTGACCTTGAAAAATTTATTTAAGAAACAGTTTGTTAATTTCTATGGCGCCAATAATAATACCTATCTTACTGAATGTAAATGGGAAAATACATTATCTCTTAGTGTCATTGTTTTTCATATTTATTCTTCTAAAAGAATGAATGAGCAAGTTTCCTACTGAATTAAATGTATCTAGGGCCTTGTCTCTCCTTGGATTGTATTACCACACACTTTGCTTGTAATATCTCAGGTAGCTGATTTCTTCCTGTCATGAATATCCAGTAGGAAACTGGAATGTTTATAAAGAGAGACCAGGGAATTCTCTTCCTATATGGAGACCTCTCTATTCCTTCATAGTTCAAAGTTGCATCAAGGATTCAGCCTTGACCCTCCCATTAATTAAACAGATGCAGATCTGGAACAGAATTTGTATTAAAAAACACATGTGAGGGTTCACAGGGTTATTTCATTATTCAAGATCCCTTTTCTCCGGCATTCTTTTTCCTAGGACTCATTAGCAAAACTTAAGCGTACAATTTAAACACCAGCCATTCAATTACTCAACAGTCATCTGTTGGTGAATATAATGGCACAGAAGGGAAGCCTCTTCAGAAGCACAACTCACAGGTCATGCCAGGCAAAAAAGGCCAAGTAGCAGAAGCCCTGGTTTTGCAGCGAGTGTACGGAGCCCCGAGTGGGGAGGCAGCTTTCCTTCCCTGTGCCCAATTAGCACCCCCAGGGATTCCACTCAGCAATTGTCCTTGTCCTTCTCTCTATAAAGAACAGAGGATGATGTTTTCATAGTTAACATGGAGAAGGTTGTCCCCTGCCCTTTTTTCTCCAATAGTCAAAGAAAAGGAAGACTTCATCCCATGACATCTTCTCAATTCCTAAGAGAAAAATCATTTTTCTCATTACTATTCCTGTACTTCCTGTGTCATTGTGGTTATGTCACTTGACTTCTTTCTGCCTCAGGTTCCTCATTTGTCGATGAGATGATATCTAAGTCCACCTGTCCATGGACATCCTTGCAACTAGTGGGAGTGTCAGGATGGTGCATGGGCACTTTAGAGGGAAGATTTGACCAGAGATGTCAGCATATCACTTATATGAGCTGCGTGGAAACTGATTTGCCAAAAAGTCTCCAAACAGATGTATTTTCTATCCAGCTGCTAGATCTGGACTCTTTGTTGAGTAGTCTGGATTGTTTTCCTCCCACTGGCGGTGAAAGGAGTTGTGGTTACTAAATGGTGTGGGAAACAGCATGATCCTTTTCCAAAAGGCTTAATGTCACCGTGAGCAGTGTGGAGAAAAGGGCAGGCGAGCCTCAGAAAATGATTAGAACTCTTTAATCCCAGAGGGATGGTCTTTGTATCAATTACATTTTAAGCCTCGTATGTGGAGAACTGTATTCTCGGTCACTAAACCCTCATTTAATGGTTTTCAAAACCTACAGAACATTGGTGCAAAGCATGCCTGCTGCCACAGATGAAACAGTATTAGAGCGCTGATGATGTCGGGCTTCTTTTCTTTGGGGAGGGAAATCTCTTCTAAACTCTTAAAATAGCAGTTGGTTTTCATTAAATCTATTTGGAGTTAAGGGTCTAAGGATCTCGAGTGACCCCTTTCCTTGGGAACAGAGCACATTTTAATGGGCTTTTTCCTGTATGTGGTCCCCGAAAGGTTTAGCTGCTGGCAGACCTCCTGAATGGCTGGGATTTGTAAAGGAAAGAATTGATTACATGCTTCTCCTAATTCTTTCTCTTTCTTTAATTTATTTTTCCCATTTCATACAAAGAATGAGAAAGATACTTTGAGTCTCCTTCTGTTGAGATATGGTTGGCCTCAGGGCACACATTTTAGCATTGAACTTTTATTAACCTCTTCTGGGTTTGACGAAGTTTCTCCTTTTTTGCTTCCTAAATATGAGGCTAAAGAGTTGTTATTTGCCAAGCTTTTTCCTCAGCACCATAAGCAACAGAGAGAAAAAAAGATTTTTTCTTTTGTTTTGTTTGGCTTTTCAGTTGAATTCCATTTGCAGTCTCTATCTAAAAAGGTAAATTATAGGTCTTAACACATGCTATTCACACTGATGGAACATTCCACCCCTGCACTACCTCCCCATCTCATTCCCCTCAGTGCCCCTCTGCACCATTTTTCTCCTGGCCAATCCCTGTCGCTTCCTCCAGGGAGCCCTCCTATGTGTTCCCACCATGCACTTGCTTATCTCAGGATAGCAGTCTATTAACCTTATTCATGTCTTTGAGTCTATTTCCTTTAACACAGTAAGCTTAATCAGGACAGAGGCTGTGGATTTTGTTCCATGTTATTCCTAAATGCTTAACACAGTGACTGGGTCCTAGTAAAAATTCAATTAATATTTGTCAAATGGATGAATGAATTATTAATGTTTCAAGGACTATCAGAGTATTATATATCAAACTTCCTTTGCACCACCTATTCCTCTTAGTGTTTCACAGGCATTAGCTTTCTGAATACTCATAATTCTGAAAATGGCTTTTTTCAAACAAGTAAAGACAGAAAGGCTTAAGTAAATTAAACAAATTACAGCTGGTAAGTTAAAGTCATCTAGTCCAAAACATAGAGATATATAGTCAATTAAGTCATTTAGTCCCACAAACCAGGAGCAGCTCTGACTGAATAGCAAAGCAATAATTGCCAGATTGCTTTACCAAGGAAGGCATAGTTTATAGAATTCCTAGCATAAACGAGAAGGTAGTTTTCATTTAATATTGAACAATTCAGTGACATTTAATAGCATGAAAGTTATTATTTTTTCTCAGTAAAGACTGCAATTCCACAAGTGACTTGCATGGCTGTTTTGTGCTGCAGATAATTATCCGCATGCTGGTCTCTAAAGCCTGTCCATAAAAACAGTGAAGACATTGAGAAGAGGAAGTTTAATCAGTTGTTTGACTGCTAATTTACTCAGGTGCAAAGTTTGCCAAATAAACTGCATTTGCAATAACAGACATCGCCCAAGACTATCTGATTATTTTTAAGAAAAACACAATCCCCTGAGATTCTAGTGATTTCTAGTCACTACTGACCATGTAGATTTGAACCAATGCCTGCTTCTTCTGAACCAATTGATTTTCTTTCTCACAGGCAACATTTTAATTTTTTTAACCTGCAGCCTTTCTGTGCCTGACTGGAATATTTTTGCATTTGATTAATATTTTCATTTGACTTTCAATGAGGTCTCAAAACAGTTTGGCTTGTCACAGTCACATTATCTAAATATCCTCTGAAAAGAGTATGTAGAAACTAAAATCAGATTCATGTGAACCTGAAAAACCAGTGGTGACATTTCCTGAACTTGTTATATTTTTATGTCTGAATTAATCATTTCACAATTTTGTTTTATACTGATCCTCAGCTTCTTAAATACAGTGATTATTAGATACCTTAATGGAAAAGTTTTAATTTTAACTGACCTAAAAGTTATTCTCTAGCAAGAATTTGTGTTCCTTTTTTTAAAAAAAATATTTCTTATGGTTTCAACAGAAAAATACTATATTATGATTTCTATTTGTATTAAAAATATTTTGGTTCTTTATTATTATTATTACTAGAGGCCCGGTGCACGAAATTCATGCATGGGGGTGAGTCCCTAAGCATGGCCTGCAATGACACCAGTGTCCTGTAGCCTGGCTGGCCTCTAGCCAGAGGTCCCCCACCCACCCTCGGCTGCTATGGGCACCACCATTTTTGTGATGTAGTGATGGTTAATTTATATATTACCTTCTTATTAGGTAGGATTATATTAGAGAGGGAGGTAAGGGGAGAGAGAGCAAGAAATGTTGGTTGCCTCCCATACTCTGGGGATAGGACGCAACCCATGATGTTCTAATGCTCCAAACCAACTGAGACTTAAAAGTCAGGGCCCCAAATATAGAGTCATTATTTTCATTTCTCAGGTACTCTTCACTCCTAATTGGTCAGTATTATCCTAACTACAGATTTAACTATATTCAGCTTTCTGTCTACATTCAACTTTGTGAAGGAAAACACACTAAACAGTACATACCATATGGTTTCATTTATATTTGATTTTAGAGAATGCAAACTAATTTCTAGGTTCAGAAAACAGATCAGCGGTTCCCAGGGCTGCACTAAAAGAGGGGTACACTGCAGGGGGAGCAAGGAATTCTGTTAGGGCAACAGAATGTTCTGTATCTTGATTAAGGCAGTAGTTTCACAGAAGTATGTCTGTTTAAACTCATTGAATTACAGTCTTCAAAAGGATGGATTCTTCCTTGTCATGGGGACACAAGTAAATTGTCTAATATAAGTGGCAAATATAAAAAGTAAAATTCTTTAAAAGAGATATGCACAGTACTACAAGTTTGCATCTTTAAAATCATGAACAAAAGATATTTCATCCTTTTTAAAACCTTTAAAAAAGAGAAATGATCACACTGAGGATTTCAGAACCAATTCTAGCTAAAGGGGAAGAATTAACATAACTGAATTGGAGGAAAAAAGGTTTACTCAGATGCCATCACTGAGTACAAATCTGTATCGCACTAAGGTTGAGTTAGCTGTCTGCAAATGTTAGCATTCTGTCAAAGGACCACAGACATTGACAGGAAGGGAGATGAGAGGGCGTCTTTGAAAATACGCACTTACCCTCCATTCACTCTTGCTGGTTCTGGGCTGACGCAAAAGATTTTTCAGTGCAAGAATATAATCCTCAGCCAAATGTGAAAGTGCATATATTGAATGACTAAGGAAAAGGAGAGAGAGAGAGAGAGAGAGAGAGAGAGAGAGAGAGAGAGAGAGAGAGAGAGAGGAGAGAGGAGAGAGAGAGGGAGAGGGAGAGAGGGAAGGAGAGAGAGGAAGGAAGGAGAGAGAGGAAGGAAGGAAGGAAGGAAGGAAGGAAGGAAGGAAGGAAGGAAGGAAGGAAGGAAGGAAGGAAGGAAGGAGCCCAGAGTGTTTATATATAATTTAAAAACTGGTGGGTTGAGGACATTAGACCTCAAAAATTGCAAAGTGGGCAATATAACGTCTGTAAAGGAAAACAAAGCCCAATACTGCCCTCATACCCTAAGTTGGCTAAAAGCCATATGCTTCTTCCTAGATGTGCAGCATGAAACAATGGATTATGGGGATGCAGACAGAATCTCTTTTTTCATTTTCAAAATATCACTTAAAAGAGAAGACATCTATGGGATCTAATGAAAACTGATGCTGTGACTCATAGACAAATACAATACATTAATTTACAATAAAAATCATGGAAGTGAGATTGCATAAACAATAATACTCATGGGCAAGAAATATAAAATCAGACTTCCTCTTCAAAATTAGAACTGGAGAGCATTTCTACCTCAGTCTCAAGAAGTGAAAAAGTGTGTCACATTACTGGTCTGTGAAAATGTTCTCATGTGCACTCTAATCTAAGATAAATTTAGCCCAAACTCAGAGAATTGGATTGGATAATTGAAAGTTAGTTGGGAAAAGAAAATGAGCAATGTGAATGTTCATGCTTCAACAATATACACAATGAAGGTATTTGTGATACACTAAATCTTCTCTTGATGAGTATGAATGACTTAAAAGGAAAAGAGCTCAGATAGTTCTTATTTAAGCAGTGGTTTATTTCACTAAAGTTAGCTGGGTACTAAGCACCTATTCACATTGTCAGAGCAAGACAGGTTAGCCATTGCAGAGAGTCATTTTACTTATAAATGTTAAAATGTCTATAGATAAGCTACACAGTATGAATCATCAATATTTATACTTCAAATTTAGCAAATACACTTAATGAAGAATGTTTGCTACAAAAACCACAGCACTAAAAGAAACTGAAATTGCCTAGCTTCAAAATGCTACCTTCTTTGCTCAAATGTCTCAATAATAAGAGACTACACAGACTTAATTATATATATATTTTTCTATATTGCTCTATATTTTTAGACTATTTTAAGGAAAAGTATGGTGCTTTTGGTAAATAAAACTTACATTAGTGATAATTAAGGAGAATATAATCTAGGAGAAAGAATAAAAAAAGCAATAAGTAAATTAAGGAACTTAAAAATTTTTATTTTGAACATATCAATAAAATGATGTTAAAAATCATAGGTTGGCCAAAACCGGTTTGGCTCAGTGGATAGAGCATTGGCCTGCGGACTGAAAGGTCCCAGGTTCGATTCTGGTCAAAGGCATGTACCTTGGTTGCGGGCACATCCCCAGAAGGGATTGTGCAAGAGACAGCTAATCGATGTTCCTCTCTCATCGATGTTTCTAACTCTCTATCCCTCTCTCTCCCTCTCTGTAAAAAATCAATAAAATATATTTTAAAAATAAAAAAATAAAAATAATAGATTGGTCAAATGCTTATATAACCAGGAGGTTACACAACTTTACACACAGGAAGTTTTTGCCCTGGAGGCTAATGCCCATGTGTTACAAAGAGTGATGTCTTACAGAAGGGATTTATTACAAAAAAAGAACTTTGAAACTTCTCAAATTGAAGCTCTTCTTCCAAAAGTTGGGCTTGACTTGCCTACAGTAGCTTTCAGTATTATTTCTTACAAAAGAAGTTCTGTAGGTTTTGGCCAACTATGCAGAGAAGGAAGTCTGAGATGTCAGTGTTAGGATCAGTGGGAGCATCAAAGAGAACCTGTAGCCCAGGTGTGGCCGAAAGATTGTGTGCTTCCAAGTCAGAAATATCCAGACTTTAGCCAAATTCTGCCACTTCCCAGTGCTGCAGTGGTTGACAAATTATTTGTAAACATCAGCTTCTTCACTGATGAATAGGGGAAGTATCTACTTTGTAACAGTGTAGACTATCTCTAGAGAAAAATACTTAATTATTTCTCTTTCTTCCCATCCTCCCACTTAAAAAAGAGAGAATAGGATGAGGAAGAAAAGGAAGAGGAGAGGAGGATGAAGAAGAGGGGGAAGGAGGAGAAAGCATGCAATGTCAGTGTACAGGAAGTAATAGTTCAAAGGTCATTATTAAAATTACTAGAGGCCTGATGCATTAAATTCATGCACGGGTGGAATCCCTAGGCCTGACTAGCAATCAGGGTCAATTGGGGCCTTCTGGCTGCCAACTGGGGCCTTTCTTTGTTCCGCACCACCCCCTGGTGGTCAGCGCACATCATAGCGAGCCATTGAACTCCCTGTCTCCCAGTTGAACTCCTGAGGGGACACTTTGCATATTAGCTATATATATATATATATATATATATATATATATATATATATATATATATATATATATATATATATATATATATATTTCTAACAGTCAAACCATAAATAATCAGTCTCCCTCTCTTTCCCTCTCCTGCAATGTCAGACCTTATCTTAAGAAGAAAATATTAGCTCACCATAAATAATTCATAGATGGATAATTAAGAATTGACACTATTCTGCTTTTTAAAATATATTTCTAAAGCATAGCTTAGATATTCTGACTTACTTGAAAACACACACACACACACACACACACGGAAATAGTTCTCCAATTTGGACATTTTGAGGGTATTTTATTAATTAATTTTATTAATTTGACTCTTGGAGAATCTACCTGCAAATTATAGAGACAGAGCCTCTCCTAAACTTCCACACTGCCCTGAATAGCATCTCTTGGGGAAGTCTCCTCACTTTCAGCCTTTCAAATTGAGCAACAGCTGCAAAGGCCAGGGCATTGCAGGAGCTACCATTCTTGCTAAGTATTCTGTTCCCCATTACGACATTTGCACCTAATGCAAAACTTTTATCATCGTCAAAGCACTCATGTCACTGTGACTTCATTGTTGGGTCATACCCTAACTCATTGTTAGCTAATAGACAAGGGTATGCACAACAGATCCAGGACATCATAAGATAAATTTCAAAAAAAAAAAACACAAAAAACTCTGGAAATATTATGAAGAGTGCTTAGTACAGGAACACTTGCCATAGGTTAGGAAAAAATTAAAATAACCCAGAAGCAATAAGGGTCTGGATTAAGATACTAACAATGAGAAAGCAAAATAATATAAGAATTATTGATCTATGGTAGAGGTGAAATTGACTGGACATGGTAATTTGAAGTGAAAGTGATGAGAAAAAAGGATTGAAAGATAAGATTTCAGTCTAGGTGGTTAGATAGATGGTTATCACACATTAAGTTGCAAAATTATTAAAACTGACTTTGGCCCTAGTCATTTTGGCTCAGTGGATAGAGAGTTGGTCTGTGGACTGAAGGGTCCCCATGTTCAATTCCAGTCAAGGACACAACCTCAGTTGCAGCCCCTCTCCCCCCTGGTCAGGAGTGTGCCAGAGGAATGAATCAGTGTGTCTCTCTCACATCAGTGTTTCTCTCTGTCCCTCTCTCTTCCACTTTCTCTTAAAATATCAATAAAAAAAATTTCCTTGGGTGAGGATTAAAAAACAAAATTGATTTCAGCCATGTAAGATTGAAATTCTAGTAAAATAATCATATGTACTTTATGGAAAATTGTGATAAATATGATAAAAAGCATTTGGGAATTGCTTGGATTTTATTTCCCTTTTGAGGCCTATTCTGATCTACCTGTCCTCCTAGATCATGTTAGCTGCTTCCATTCTGTACTCTAATGATACTTGATTCTTTCCCTATTTTAATACTTACTTCCCTTTATTGAAATTGCCTTTTTCACTCTGTCACCTCAATTAATCTGTAGGCTTTGTGAGGGCAGGGACCATGGCCATTTTTCTTATCTGAGTGCCATTATACCATGTGAAGAGAATAATAAATAATTGATGCTCAAAGCTGTTTGTGAGTGATTAGTGGTGCCTTAGAACCTTTGGAATTTGTAAAGGGCTAATTGTACATTTCAAAGAGGTTGTAGCTATAGCTATGGGGTTAATTGACTTTAGGTAGATAATCCTATATAATAAAAGGTTAATATGCAAATTGTCCCCTCGACCAGGAGTTCAACCCGGAGTTTGACCAGGGGCGGGGCTGACAGGCCAACCTCCCACATCACCTCCCCCTGGCTGACCCGGCCCAATAGGCCTTGATCAGGGCCTGCTGGCCAGACTCCACCAGTGCATGAATTTGGGCACGGGGCTTCTAGTCCAAATATAATAGCAGTGGGGGTAAGAGGTAACGCAGGATGAGGAGCAATATATTAGAGAAGAGAGAAGGAAACAGTCAGAGGAACAAGGGGTAAAGGAAAGGGGAGGTATTTTAGCAAAAAAAAGATGTCAGAAATATTAGGTACCTCAAAAAAATCCATCAGGGTGTCTAGGGAGAGGACGATGATACTGGAGACCTGTGAAAGGTAGAGGACAAAGGGGAGCACCGGCAGAGCAAAAACACAGGATGTACATTATTACTTCAAAACTAAAAATAACACATTTAAGAAGAATGTAGAAGGCACCAGAATGATCTCTACAACCACTGGGTACTTTAGTTCAGTGTTTGAATTCTAGCCAAGTGCAATATGCCACGGAAAAACACACCTCTTTGATAAAAGAAGTTTGGGTAAGGTTGAATATTCCCTCTCACTTTTAGATATGCAGAAAATACATGAGAAGTTCTGTAGCAATTATTCAATTTCAACAAAGCATTTCACCAACTTCTTGGACAATTTACAACTTATCAACATTCCAAAGGAAGTCATATTCCCTGGAATGAGGTTTGAGATATTCTGCTTTGATTGCATGACTGCCAACAGGCTTGTGTTCTCTCATTTTAAAAGGTATTATAGTGGATACTGTCAGTGTTCAAGTCATAAATCTTACTGGTTCGGATGACTCTCTGAATATGATGAAGTCTTTGCATTCCATTGAAGTGCACTTTGTAGTAGTGATAACATTGTCCCTTAACATTCTTTTATTCAATCGACATTTACAGGATGCCTACTATGTACCAGGCACTGTGCTCAATGTTGAAGATACAGGATTAAACAAGATGGCAAACCCTGTTTTCATGAAACATACAGATTAGAGATGGGCCAGGGGATGGGTGGGTGTAAGGAGAAAAACAAAAAGAAAAATAAGCAAGATAAGTTTCAGATAATGGTATGTGCTATAAAATGCATAGAAGAGATAGAAACTTTGGGGGAGGGGCAGGGGGACAGAGGGACTGATTTTAATTGTTGTTCATGGAAGACCTTTATGAGAAGGTTACATTGAGCTGAGATCTGAATAATACAAAGGAGCCAGCATGGTAAATATATGAGTGGAATATGACTCCAGAGAAACAACAAGTATACAGTGTAGGAGTAGGAGCTACCAAATGAGACCAAGAATGCCTGCCCAAGAGTTAAAGGAAAGCTGTAGTGTCATGGAGTCCAAGAGAATGGTATATTATAAATAGTTAATAAAGAGTTACCAGCCGTGTTAAATGCAACTGAGAATTTAGGTAAGAGGGGGAAAATTAGTGATCACTGGGCTTGTCAGGATTGGAGTTGCCTGACACCACGACTAACAGTTTTAATTGAGTCGTGGGGACCTATAAGAATAAATGTTCCTGATTACTCAGTGTTTACTATGTATCAGGTTCCATCTAAAGGCGTTTACATGTTTTGCACTTACTAATAACCACTATGAGTTAGACACAATTTTTATTCCATTTTACTTTCAAGGAAACTGAGGCAGAGAGACATCAAATAACTTATCTCATAGTTACTAAGTGACAGTGCTGGGATTTGAACCTAGAGAGGCTGGCTCCAGCATCTGAGTCTTCACTATTTCACTGTACTACTTCTCTAAAACCGGGTGATAATGGAAGGCAGGGCTGTGTAGATAACAAACACATCTTGCAAGAAGTTTTGAAGTGGGAAACTGAGAAATTGGTTTATAACTGGAGGGGTCTCTGGGACAGGGAGGGCTTTTAAAAATGAGAGCTACTAGAGCATGTGTGTATGCTGATGGAATAATCTGGAAAGAGGAGAATTTGATGTTGAGGGATAGAAGCATTTCATTGTGTGAACCAAGACCTCGAACTTAGCTGGAAGCCTAACAGAAGTAGGGGCTCGTAGGAGTCTGCTGAATTCCAATAAGTTACTTAACCCTGCCAAGTAATGGAACTTGGGTTTATCCCCAATCTGGATGCCTGGTTCAGTTCTCAAGCCACTAGACCATGCTGTCTCATAGCCCTTAGTCTAGTCTACTTCTCATCTAAAAAGTCATTTTCTGCTGGTTCTGTCAATAGCCCTCACCCCCACCCACCCCCCTTTTCTTAGATGCAGAAGCTCTGATTCAATTTCCTGCTGGAATGGATTCTCTACAAATAAGGATAATCCTCCATTTCATGTTTACTCACTTGGTTGACTTTCTGTATTCCACACTCTTCCCACAACAGGCTTTGCAGTTTTTGTATTTTGAGACATTTAAATAATGTGAGTTGGCATTGTGACCAACTACCTCCTAAAATGCATAATTTCCCTCCTTTATCATTTTTTTTAAGCAAGTGGATGAGTTGCAAAAAAAGCTACATTAATGAGATGTTTAATCTGAAGTTTTAATTTTGCGAATGTTGGGAAGCATAATTAAGGTTCAGGCAGTACATAAGTGTCTTCAGGAATATAAAAACTATATTTTGCATCTAGAATTTTGGGAACACCTTCTGATTAAACACAAACCTCTTACACCTGTGTTCTTTTTTTCTCAAACTCCCTGGACATTGCGAGAAATCAGAACCTATAATCCTAACAGAGGTGCCCAATAAATAACCAACATAGCTGTTATTGTGACAATTAGCAGAAAACAATGTACTGGAAGCGGTGGGCTGGAGGTGAAAGGGAATGGACACTGGTTTTATATTTCTTTAGTCTCTAAATTGTAGGGTTGTTTTCTTCCATTTTGTTCTAGATGATATCTCAGATCATTAAAAGAGTGGAGAGAGAAAGAAATAATGAATTAGAGGGATACAGATATGATGGTAAAGGCTTCTAAAGGCTTTTGGGGGAAAAGGTGAGCACAAAAGGACTTCAAAGCTTAAGAAAAAAATAATTTATGAAGCATATTTCTGGGTCAGTGTACCACATAATTATAAAATAAATTCTTACACAAATGTGGTGTATCCAACAAGATGGATGAGGAAAAGAAAGCAAGCTTACTTCACTTTAGATGATGAAGAACTACTGGTGTTCAAGCATCTGAAATGGCTATTTCTGACCTAGATATGAAAATGGAAATTAATCTCCCAGGCAATTTCTCTTTCTTAGGCTGTATCTACACACACAAGTCAGTTTGAACAACAACAACAACAACAACAACAAAAAGGCAAGTCAAGTAACAAATATTAAAATTGATATTTCTATCCTTTTTTAGCTGTAGGATAAAAACAGTAAAATGTATTGATTTATTCATTGGTTTATGCATTCATACAATAAATACTTATTGGGCTTATGTTAAGTTAAACCATATGAAATTGTTCTCTCTTGGTCAAAATGGTTGCAAATCAATAATAGCTAGTGGAGAAAATTTCTCTAATGATTGAAGTCAATCAATACATATTTGCTGAACATAGATTATAGATACAGGATATCCCAGATGTTTCAAATCAGCGGTAACAATGTTTTAAGTATGATAATTTTTTAAGCAGTTCTTAAGGGAAGCTATTGAACCTTTAGGATAAATCAAGTGAGAGGATGAATAACCAAACTACAATAGAACAAAGTCAATGACACTTACAATTTTCTGTATTTTATTTATCACAGTAGTGTTGCATATATTAAAAAATAATATCATGCACACACACATTTGTATGTATGTTTACATTTATAGTTGATTTCTTGACTTGCAAGACAGAAAATTATTTTCATTTACATAACATGCTTAGAGCTAGGGTTTTAAATGATATTATCAAAACTTGTTCTTTTCCCCTATATAGGCCTTAGTTACTATTGGTTTTATTATTATTGGTTTTATTCTTAATCTCCCCTGGGGTCCTTTCTTGCAATGTAAAGAGAGCTTCTAGATCCATATTACTAATATACATTGAATACCCAGATTATTGTGATCTCAGAACACTTAATAATCTGGCCACTCAGTGTATATCCTATATAATAAAAGGTTAATATGAAAATTGTCCCCTCGTCCAAGAGTTCAACAGGCAGGCAGTCCGGCCAACTACCCATGTCCCCTCCCCCTGGCCAGAGTGGCCAGACCCCACCCATGCACAAATTCATGCACCGGGCCTCTAATATATATATAATAGATAGATATAGATATAGATATAGATATAGATATAGATGTAGATATAGATATAGATATAGATATAGATATAGATACCTGATATATATACCTATATCTATATCTATACCTACATCTATATCGTATATATGTCTGTGTGCATATATATGCACACACACACACACACACACATACACACACACACACACACACAGATTATTATACATTTAGAGATCATAATAATCTGGCCACTCAGTGTATGTCCTAAAACTGTATATCATTGGCTCTAACTGGTCTTGCTTTGGCCTCATACTTATCCCTGAGCCAATCACTGTACATTTAAAGATGTGATGTTCTTATTGGCCACATTATTCATATACTGCTCCTAGAATCCTAGAGCAACAAGGACCTCATGACCTAAATGTGAGGAAAGGGACTCCCCTAGAAAAATAAAGAAGTGTGAATACATGCTGATCAAGCAAAAATAGCAGTTTGCCTCTGTGTCACCCCACTGAAATAATTCCATTGCCACCCTAGGGACCATGGCACATGGTTGGACATCACTGCTGTATAAGACTATACAGTGAAAGATCTGTATCCTTGCCTTGTTCTCATATGTAATTGGCTTGTTCATTTAATCAGCAAGAATTGAGAGTCTACTGTATATTATGTTTTATGTTAGGAGATTCAGATTTGGTCAGGACATCATTTTTATCCTCAAGGAACTCTAGACATAGTAGTAGAAAGACAGTATTCTCGAGTAATAAACCAAGTGTTGTGAGAGTGCAGAAAAAAAATGTAACCAACTCTGTGCAAAGAATGTGAAAGGGCTCACAGTGATGCTTGAGCAGGAATAGGAATTTTCAGTTAGAACAAAAGTAATAAAGTGAAATAAGCCAGGGTAATTTGGAGACCCAGGCTATCATGGTTGTATGAATTGAGAGAGCAAGGGAGGGTCATGAGGAAGAACTGTGTGTTCACACATACTGGGGTGAGGAGAGTTGGGAGCAGCTTAAATCATTATGGGGATTTAGAGAAAAGTCCTATAACACTTCAGACCTCTTAGATAGTGCAACTTTCCTCCAGAGCTATGGAGCGAGAGAAGCCAACTAACAAGGGAAAAAAGCATCCACCAATCCCTTTTGGTGCGAGAAAGAGGAATGGGGAGCAATGCATATTATTGAAGTGATATCTTTTGGAGCAGGGTACTGAACCATTTCAATCGTTTGACTTATAAGGAAGAGAAAAGTTTTATGTGATTTTTACAATTTAAAAGAGAGCCAACCTTGGTAGCACTTAGAAATAGAATGTCAAAAATATTGAAAAGTTTTAAAGCTTAAAATTCAAGAGTCACTTTCTTACTTTTCTGAAAATGAGCCTCATACTAAAAGGAATTTTTAAAGTGCTTATTCTGTACTGGCAAAGGGATTGAGCGAGCAGAGACTCTATGGGATTTTTTCTTCAGTGTAGATATAACTTTGATAGAGACATATTTATTTCTATAACTCATTCAAATTCATATACATACATACATAGTACACATTGAATGCTATATTTGGTTGATTTACCAGGTCAGAGCAATTCTGTTACTTTATACATTGCTTTGTGATGAGCTAACGAAAATATTTTTAATGCATTCACACCAGGCTGAAATACTTAAAGTTTTTTTCTTCATTTATTGGTTTTTATACTTAACTATATAATTTAGTCCTTTGTTATTCACAAATGTTGTTGAATCTTTAATATCACTATCAATGAGAAGACATGTACCTGTCTGCATTTGATAACAAAAAGGAAAATATATAAATAGCTTGCCATTGTTTGGTAAATTCCACTGCTCAATTATGGGAAAGCTAAATAATCTATACTCCATATGAACAAGGTAGAAAAGAACATTTAATGGGCTATAGAGGGAAGTATTTCCAGAGTACTACACTCATTTTCATAAATGTTGCTGGAGAGGCAATTGCTCAAATATAATTGTCCCATTAGGAGGTTAAGAGAGATAATAACAGCTTAACACAGAAGGAAATGACAAAAGAAATAAGATGTCAAATATGATCAGATCTGTCTTTGGCTTATAAATTCAAACAATAAAATTGCTAAGTAATAATTTAAAAACTCAGTTTATTTTATTTTTCAATCTTAAATTCTTCAAGCAATAGTCTGCTAGTACATCTGGGCTTTGGATCACCCGTAGTAGTATTTGCATCTGGAGGGGAGTTTGTTATTTTTACATTAAAGAATGCAATTTTGGATCAATGCTTTTGACAGTCATTCTAAATAATATTCATGGAAATGATACAAAGTTTAAATTGGTATATATTGAACATTGAGTGATAAACTCAATGTGGAATAAACCATGTCATTCATCCTTTATATTTTTTAGTTTCTTTGTTTTTTTTAGTAGCTAACTTTTGTTTCATCATAAAGACTTATTCAAGTGTAGATAAATGAAAATAGCACTGGGTCAAAAGACCTGACTTCTTATATCAGCTCTGACAGTTGTTTTGTGGATCTTGGAAGTGAAAGAATAGGGTAGTGTTAAGATGGTATGTCAGCAGGCAACCCTAAGGCCTGCTTTGATGGTGATTGGTGATTGTTCTGCTCTTCTTTTAGAAATCCTTAAGGAAAATTTATGTACAGAGAACAATGACAAAGCAGGGGATAGTAAGGGATTAATAGCTCAGAATTTGGCCCTTAAACCTACAAAAAAACACACACTTATTTCTGATCTGAATAATATGGAAAATTAATATTTCCCCTACTCTAGAGATAGAGTTGAACCATGACGGGTCAAATCTAAACTCCAATCTTTAATCATTACCCTTTTCCCTCTTCTGACAGAGATTAGTTTGCATGCTTTTTTCAGCTTTATTTAAATACATTTATAGATAATTTTTTTTTTACTTCTGGCTTCTTTTCTAACATTATTTTTGTGAATTCTTCCATTTAAAACACTCTTTAGTATTCCATTATACAAATATACTTTTCTCTTCTAGTGTTGATGGATAGCTGGGCTACTTCATAATAAGAATGTGTTACCCTTGCCAAAACCGGTTTGGCTCAGTGGTAGAGCATCAGTCTGCGGACTGAAAGGTTCCAGGTTCTATTCCGGTCAAGGGCAGGTACATTGGTTGTGGGCACATCCCCGGTAGGGGGTGTGCAAGAGGCAGCTGGTTGATGTTTCTCCCTCATCGACGTTTCTAGCTCTCTATCTCTCTCCCTTCCTCTCTGTAAAATATCAATAAAATATATATTACCAAAAAAAAGAATGTGTTACTCTGAACATTCTTTACATGTCTTTCAGTGGTCAGATGCAGGTGCTACTGTTGGAATTTATATAGGAATGGAAGAGGACGATTCCCAAAAGGGAAAATTGACTCCCCCACTTTTGCATTTACATCTCTGTTTCCTTCTCCAGATTTTAGATGCATAATTTTGCATTTTTAGCTGTTTTGCGTTTTTAAATAGATTTTTTTGAAAAGTATTTTGTATAGCTCCTCTCAGAATGATGCTTAATCTGCTATTACCTGAAGTGGAACTCTTATGTTCCACTTTTAACTGATTTTAACTTGTCAACATTAAGCTTCAGGTTCAATTCCATATAGCAAATCAGATTATATTTTGTTCTGAATTTTCTTTAACTTTTGTATCACTGCCAAACTTTGGGTATCTCATTGCTAATTTAATTGGGCATTGCTGAACTTACAGTAGGATTAAATAGACATTTGATCAATAGATTCAGAAAAATAGCAAGTTAACAGAAGGAAAAGAGAACATTGGACTGCCTGTAAATACTAAAACACCTACATGAACAGTGAAAATAAATCAGTGGTGTTGTTTATACAATGATAAATACTTAGAATTGGAGAAATTCTTAAATAATCTACTAATTAATGAATGCGTTGTTGTTGTTTTTTTTATGAATCTTTGGCAACATGTATACAACCACATGAAAATTGTGTTTTTTGTTAGAATTCTTTTACACAGGTCATGAGGAATATAGTTGAAAGACTTGGCTGAAATCCACACCAATTACATTACCATGGATAATGAAACATAAACTGAGTATTTGTTTATTAAAGTTTTACTTTCTGTGCTTCATTTTGCCTACATTATTGTTATCATTGCCATCCTGGGAATAAGGAACTGAAGCTTCTTAGCAATGTCATCTACGTAGAATGGGTGTCAGCTAAGAACCTGATTCCTACTCCAATAATTAACTATTTGAGCTAGATTGGCTGTATCCTACCTATGCTTAAACCTCGTTTTTGTCTCTAAGTCAGGGTAGTTGGATAGGGATTCTAAAAAATAAGCATCTCACCAAGGAACAAGAGGTAATACATATCTGAATCACTTGAAAAGACTTCATTAAATATGACTTTGTACCCCATCTCTTTTATCACAACCAAGAATGTATCAGAATCCACACCTCTCGTTACTCCCTAGCCTTTTGAGACCTACCACCTTAGGAAATACTGGATCAATATTACAGTCTTATTTGCTTTTGTTTCTCTATAACTAGTGCTCTATCACTCTGTTCTTGTTTAATTCCCGTGAGGATTGTTGTTAGCTTAACTTTTTATATCCAGTGTCTTTTAACTTTGTCCCTTCTTCAGGTAAGTCCCTTAGATATTTGACACTGCTTGCTGAAATCTAAGTCCCCATCTAATTCTCTTGGCGTATGCCTGTGGTTCTAAGACTACCATATGGAGGACTTATTAAAGCACTGGTTTCTAGACTCTATTCTTAGAGTTTACAGTAGTTTTGGGTCAGGTATAAAACTTGGCATCTCAAAACAGTTCCCAGGCGAGACTGATCCTGCTGGTTTGGGAACCACACTTTGAGAACAACTAAACTATGCTGATTGCCCCAGACTTTGGACTCATTTTTCCTAAATTCTGTTCCCTGTGGTTCATCTCTTACATGAATCTCCTATGTTTTGGACTCTAATTCTTATCTGTATTTATAGTATATGATTCCCTACTAACTAACCTCCTGGATCTTACATTCCCAGGACCTGAAGAGCAACTAGAGCTATTAGCTGATTTGATTGATTGATTATTGGTTCATTTATTCATTTAATCATTCAACACATATTATTTAATGCTTATTATATGACAGTCATTGTCTATACAAAAGTAAGGAAAATATATTTTTTTATTATTAAGAAGTTTATACTTTAAAAAGGAGGATCATTGAGTACCCTGATATTGTGACTAAGATACAGGTCTTATAATATTGGTTAAGCATTGGGTTCTACAAAAAGACAGAGGTGAAAGATCTAACCCTAACTACAGAGGAGCAGAGAAGACTTCTAGGAAGAGAGGGGTGCCTAGATTGACCTCTGATGGACCATTTGGAGTTGTCCAGTTGATGAATAAAACAAGGCACCCAGAGAGGGTGGGGCATATATAAATAGCTGTAAAGAAGTTAACAATCTCAGTGTGGTGGATCAAAGGGTAATATATATGACTCTAAAAAGAACATGAGGATGAAAAATTAAGCAAGGGCCAAAATATACTGGGTGGTTTAGGCCAAACAAATGAGTATGGAGCTGTGCAGAGTCATTGAAGGAGTTTAAGCAGGTAAATGATCTCATCCTCTTTACATTTTTAGAATTAGAAAATGTGAATACTACTGCTCAAAGGGAAACATTCCGTGCCATAAGTGAATGATACTTTAAAAAAGTGATATGCAGCTAACTAAAGAGGTATTTAAAGCCTATTTATGATATAGCATTATACAACTTCATGACATAGAAAAGTGCCAAGGAATATTTCACTATCTTGTAGCAGAACCAATTGGCACACCAGGGTGAAAAACTGCAGAGGCTAAACCAAAGAAGGAGGTGTTAAAGAAGAAATTTTCTAGGAATGGAGAGAAAAAAACATTTCTTGTGAGCTACTGAGTTCCCTGTAAACATCCTTGAGTAAGGTTAAAATGTGCCAACTGAGGTAGTATTATTTCCTCATGATTTTCAAAAAGTCATTTGAGTGCTAAACTAAAATTTTTACATCTAAACATTGATTTTTTTGCTTTTATGTGCATCCTCACATTTAGTTATACCTTGTATTGGTTTCTGCTAATTACTTGCTGGCTTCTATACCAGTAACCACAAATTTAACCATTAAAAACAATATAAATTTATTTTCTTACAGTTCTATAGGTAAAATCTGGGTTGGCAGTTGAGATATCCACCAACCAGGCTCTTACTGGAAGGCTCTGGGAAAAACCTACTTCCATAGTCCTTCAGGTGATTGGTGGATCCAGTTCCTGTGGTTGTGGGTCTGAAGTTCCTGTTTACTTGCTGGCTATTAGTTGCAAGCGTCCCTTCGTCCCTAGAGACAGACTTCTCTCCAAGCCTCGCATGTTGAGCATCTCAGAGCCTGAAAGCCATGTTGAATCCTTCTCATGCTTGGCCTCTCTCTCTGACTTCTGCCACATCTCTGTGCCTCTAGGCCAAGAAAGTGCTGTGCTTTTTAAGGGCCCAAGGGATTAAACAGAGCCCTCCTAGATAATTTAGTATAATCTCCCTATTTTAAGTGTCTGTAGCCTCAAGTACATCTGCAAAGTTCTTTTTGTTACATATACTAACATATTCACAGTTTTCAGGGATTAATATGTAGACTTCAAGGGTGACCATTCTACCTACCATAATTCATATTAGGGCTTTCCATTTACTAAGATAAACAGAAATTATAGCCCAGTGTGAAAGGCCTGTGTTATTTACTGTTGTCATGGAAGTGTTTTTTTGCTTCTCCCCTAGTTACCACAAAGAACCTCCATAAATAGCCCTCATTAGGCTAACTTCTTAAAGATTTGCTCTTTGCTTCTTCTTTTTAAAAAATATATCTTTGTTGATTACAACGGAGAATGGAGAGAGATATAGAAACATCAATAATGAGAGAGAATCATTGATCAGCTGCCTCCTCGACCCCCCTACGGGGGATCAAGGCCACAACCCCAGGCATGTGTTCTTAACAGGAATTAAACCCTGACCATTGGGCAACACCGGCTGGACGCTCTTTGCTTCTTTTCTCTTTAGTTACTCCATTTGTCAAAGATGGAGTATCCATGAAAATGTATTTGTGTCAAAGCTGTCCAGAATAAATCAGTTGTTGATTTGAGCTCTTCTTAAGCTAATGAACACACAGGTTTAGCATATATAGTTGAAATCACAGTGTTCAGTAAAAGGTGAAGTTAATGGGAGAAGAGTGAAGATTATTTTGCTCACATTTTTGCCATCCCCTCCCCACCTAAAGTCAATATAGAATGAAAACTAATTCATCTAGTGATGATGTGGTTAATATACACTAGAAAGTCTATCAAGGGCTTCCAACTCAGAATTCCTCAGGAGATGTAATTGAATAATATTATTTATTGCAATTATTATGCTGCTTTGCCTTCCAGCAGGGATTTCTGCCATATCAGATACGTACATGGAAATGTGATTCTGATACATAATGTGAAAAGGAAATATGATAGCAGGTATCAATAGGAAATTAAATTAGTATTAAGTTTAATAACAATTTTTTAAGGGAACCATTTTATTTTTTTTAATTATTTTTTTAGGTCTTATGATTACAGATTTTTGCATTTGGAACAATCATAAGTTTTATTTTCTTTATCTAAAAATACACGTTGGAGTAGAACTTAGCTTGGATCCTTATGTCTTCTCCCGACTTGCACACTTTCTTAATTTTGAAATACTTGGACTGTCATGTGTTATCTTTTAGTTATTCTTTTAGTGTTATAGAAAAAAATAGGAACACAAACCACAATTCTTGATTAGCAAATGTCTATAAGAATATTTTTCCTGCCTTTGTTGGCCTTTTTCTTCTTTCTTTTATTTTTTAATTTTAATTTCTAGAGAAAAAAGAAGAAATCATTCTTTATAAACCTAAATCCTGTGGTGTCTGAGCCTGAGAGGAAAATTTAAGTTTTTGGATTTTTGGTGTCTCTATATTTGCTATACGCTAATGTAAGGAGACACCACTTATGATGCCTAAATAAGAATAAAGGTATAATTGTAGTATTATAATGGTTGTCTACTTTTTTGGAAACCATGTAGGCATGTGCCCATGATTATCACCAAGCATTTCTCAGTTCTATAATGTCACTCATTCTCCTAGATCTCACTTATGAATGTGAAATACTTTAGTCTCTGCTTTAGTCACTCCTGGTAGCAGCAGTACTACCCCATGGCCAATAATAACCATCCTTCTCCAAGAAATCTCCAGATTTTTAGAAAACTCTCCCTCATCATTTGAAGAACAAGATGTTTTCTCTCAACCTTATCACAATGCAATTGCTAGGTCTAAGCGATTTATACCTCAAAATAATCAGTCAACCTTCCTTCCTACCACAAAATTCTATAGGTATGTGGGTGGAGCTTTGGATACTAAGCTGATGACAACTTTCAAGTATGGCTAGTCCTTCTTATGAAGTACTAGAGGCCTGGTGCGTGAAATTTGTACACAGGGAAGCAGGGAGATGTCTCTCAGCCCAGCCTGCACTTTCTCCAATCTGGGACCCCTCAAGGGATGTCTGACTGCCCGTTTAGGCCCAATCTTAGGATCGGGCAGTCGGGCAACCCTCTCATGATCTAGGACTGCTGGCTCCCAAATGCTCACCAGCCTGCCTTCCAAATTGCCCCTAACTGCTTCTGCCTGCAGCCTGATCACCTTCTAACCACACCCCTGCCAGCCTGATTGATGCCTAACTGCTCCTTGGCCAGCCTGATTGCCCCTAACTGTCCTCCCCTGCAGTCCTGGTCACCCCCAACTGCTCTTCCCTGCAGGCCTGGTCATCCCCAATTGTTCTCCTTTGCAGGCCTGGTACCTCCCAACAGCCCTTCCCTGCTGGCCATCTTGTGGTGGCCATCTTGTATCCACATGGGAACAGCCATCTTTGACCACATGGGGGCATCCATCTAGTGTGTTGGAGTGGTGGTCAACTTATATATTACTCTTTTATTAGATTGAGTATGGGTGGAGGCTGACTGGTTTGACCTGAAGGGTGTCCCGAATCAGGGTTGCGTTTTCCTTGGGGCATGGAGCAGTCCGGGCAAAGGGTCTGTGGTGGTTTGCAGGCTGGCCACACACCCTAGCAACCTAAGCGGAGGCCCTGGTATCTGGGATTTATTTATCTTCTACAATTGAAAGTTTGTAGCCTTGAGTGGAGGCCTTGGCCAGCCAGGGTGTGCGGAAAGCTTGCTTCCTACATTTCTGGGGAAATCCAAGCCTCCTGTTTGCTATATATCTGCTGCCATATTGGTTGGGTTAATTTGCATACTCACTCCTGAGTGGCTGGTAGGTGTAGTGGGGTGATTGTTAATTTACATATTACTCTTTTATTAAATAGGATTTGCTTTAGAAAAGAGATTAGATTACTGAAATTCCTTTACCTCTGTTAATAAGTAGCTTATGGACTTGATCAAGTATTACCATTTTATTCATGCTCACTTTCTTCTATAAAGAATGAAGTTAATATTGCCATCTGGACAAAACCATTTTGGCTCAGTGGATAGAGCGTCAGCCTGCGGACTGAAAGGTCCCAGGTTTGATTCCGGTCAAGGGCATGTACCTTGCTTGCGGGCACATCCCCAGTAGCGAGTGTGCAAGAGGCAGCTAACTGATGTTTCTTTCTCACTGATGTTTCTAACTCTCTATCCCTCTCTCTTTCTCTCTGTAAAAGAATCAATTATATATATATAAGATTGGCATTCTTTAGAAAAAATATTGCCATCTGTACAGTGTTCCTATGGAGAATAAATGAAGATATGTTTATAAATATCTTCCACACTGCCAGGTATGCAGCAGATATGTAAAAAAGTATTAGTTTCCTTCCTCAGTTTTAATTTGCTTATTTTTGTCAGATTTCCCTTCCTATTTTCCCAGTCATTCTCTCTAGGCAATCTACACTCATGTGATACATTTTATCCTCCCACGAATCAAGTTCAGAAAAGATAGATACCCTAATTTTGTGTTCCTTATTAATCAAGTTAACTCAAGTTAGTCACAAGTCATGGGCCTAGAATGTTAAGTCCTTCTTCATTTAATGTGTCTTGATAGACAAATCAAAAGTTCCTTCTTTAAATCCAAATACAACATGATGTTATATTTTTTAAGTTCATCAGGCTAAGGTTATATTTTGACATATAACTTGACAGTTTCATAACCGAGATCTGTTTAAGACATTTTGTAGTATGGTGCTTTATGTAGAAATCTATTTCAACTGATTATACATACCCTTTAATTAGGAAAATATCCTCATTATATATAAATGTAGAAGACTTAACGAAAGATAACACTCAAAGAGTGTCTCCATGTAGCAGGAGAACAAAGGGTCTTCTTAGTACCCATATTTGCTACTATTCCATCAATTAAGATTACACTGGCATTGCAATTTATAAGTACTTTTCCAACTATTGCTCATGTGATCTTCTCAATAGTCTGTAAGATAGTCAAGAAAGACACATTTATCAACGATTTGTATAAGAAAATGGAGGCTAAGAGGGGTTCTGTTGCTTGTCCAAGGTCATATACCTAATAAGTCCAGGAACAGTATTCAAACCCAAGTTTGCCTGAGGATAGAATCTAAGGTCCTAACCATTGTGATAAGGAGACATCCAAATCTCTTACTCAAATTGAAGTGTTGTTTGCTTTATTCCATGTTGACACTTTTTAAAATCATTATTTTAATGATTTAATATTTATTCATAGTATGACAATGACATCTTTACCATTTTCAAGGGAAGTGTGGGGTTTCTGTACATTTCAATTCTTTAAAAGTGGTTATTCTAAGTAGACCTCTGAAATAGGCTGAATCATAGATATTATGAAGATAGTTATATTCATTAATGGTACTTCTGTATATTGTTTCTAAGTGTAATTCTTTTTTTTTTTATACACTAAACATCTAGGTCATATTTTAGAAAAAACAACATTTTGATGAGATTATTCTAAGAATCGAGAAATTGAAAGCTGGGGTAATATCATTGGATTGCCTGTTTTTAAGATTCTTTAGGGGACCAGGTCCATGTGGCTCAGTGGTTCAGCATGGACCCATGCACCAAGGGGTTGCCAGTTCAATTCCCCACAGGGAGCATGGCCGGGTTGTAAGCTTATTAACCCCAGTACAGGGTATCCAGGAGGCAACCAATTGATATTTCTATCTCTCCCTCTCATCTCCACATTCTAAAATCAATAAAAACATGTTTTCATACCACTGGCATGGTTCAGTGGTTGAGGGCTGACCCATGAACCAGGAGGTCACAGTTAGATTCTGGGTCAGAGGTTATGCCTGGTTGTGGGATTAATTCTGAGTGTGGGGCTTGCAGAGGCAGCCAATCAATGATTCTCTTTTATCATTGATGTTTCTCTCTCAATTCTCCTTCTCCCTTTCTCTCTGAAATAACTAAAAAAAAAAATTTTAAATCCTATATAATAAAAGCCTAATGTGCAAATTGACTGAACGGCAAAACAGCTGGTGGAATAACTGGTCACTATGATGTGCACTGACCACCAGGGGGAAGACCCTCAATTCAGGAGCTGCCCCCAACCTGCAAGCCCCAGGCCAGCCAAGGTGGGTGCCAGTGGACTCTCCCATATGCCCCAGTGGTTGCCCAACAGATTGGTCCTGATTGTTGGCCATGCCTAGGGACCCACCCAGGCATGAATTTTGTGCACTGGTCCTCTAGTAAATATATAAAAATATTTTTTTTTTAAATACTCACTTAAGAGACATTGCTTTCTTATGTCAATGTGCCTCACCTGAGTCATCCTATTATAAAATCATTATTTTTAAATATAAGAAAGAGTTCATTTTTTAGAGCTTTGGTGTTTGTGTGAGGTTCCATGCATATACTTTAAACTCTGTATTCTGTTATATGTAAACTATTTTATTTAATACTTCAGATTACATCTTTATATATATTAAGTTTGAATGTAAAATTTTATGTAGATATTTTTTAAATAAGGTTTTTCTCTTTCTTTTATAATCAGTGCTTAGATAGCCTTTTATTGGGAAAGCCAGTGAGTGAAGTTGTACCAACATTCTGACTGATTCAGTAATTATCCTATATAATAAAAGGGTAATATGCAAATTGACCCTAAAACCCTAACAGTGGAACAACCAGGAATGACCGGTCGCTATGACACACACTGACCACCAGGGGGCAGATGCTTAACGCAGGAGCTCCCCCTTGTGGTCAGTGTGCTCTTACAGGGGGAGCTCCACTCAGCTACAAGCTGGTTGATGACTGTGAGCACAGCACTAGTGGCAGAAGCCTGCCTTCTTGGCAGTGCTAAGGATGTCTGACTGCAACTTAGGCCTGCTCCCCAGAAGGAGTGGGCCTAAGCTGGCAGGTGAGCATCCTTCAAGGGTTCCCAGGCTGCCAGAGGGATGTTTGACTGCCAGCTTATGCCCGATACCTTGAGTAGGTCTAAATTGGCAGGTGGACATCCCCCAAGGGATCCTGTGAGAGGGTGCAGGCTGAGCTGAGGGACCCCCCTGAGTGCATGAAGTTTTGTGCAGCAGGCCTCTAGTTTCTAGATAATCTAAGAAACAGGTTCTATGGAAATGCCTCAACCCTTGACTTCTGCTAAAGATGCTGAGGCAAAAAATTAGTTGACTAGGAGTGATTTAAACCACAAATGAAAGAGCAATTTTGTTTTAAAATAACTCTTGATTGCTGAATATAGTAATGGGTTTCTACGTGATGAATTACTGCTGATAAAATGTATTAGAGGACCCAGGCTCTAATCACATCAATAAAGGCAGTTTCTACTTTTTAATTGTATATTTCTACTTACAGAATTTCACCTCAGAATATAAAATTAAGGTAACTATTAACTCCCAATTTCTTATCTTAAAACTACAGAATTTAAGGCTTCCCAGAAAGATTATATTAACTTCCCCCAAAGTCATACAGCTAGTTAATGGTAAACACAGGTTAGAACTCATGTGACTGATGATTCTTAATCTAGTTATCATTCCACTTCTCCAGGATCCCTCAATATATTAATCTCCAAAATTCCATGTGAAAATAAATTTTGTAGCTCTTAAGCAATAGAAAAGTATATTTAATTTCTAACAAAATAGGAAATTTATATTTTTATCTGCATTTCACACTTTACCTCAAGTTATACTACAGTTTTCTCATCACCCTGATTTCAAACCTTGTCCTGTATTTCTTTGAAAAGTTCACAAGCTACAAAACTAAGCCATGAAAGATCAGAAATAAACTTGACATCTAAGATGGAAATGGAAAATAAAAACTACCATTCTTCTAAGACACAGTAGCATAATAGCCATGATGATGAGATAACTGTCAGAAGCCAATAGGGATCTTGAATTGAGATTTATTCTTTGAAGGCTTAACTATGCTCTTATAGTGCTCTCAAAATCAGTAGTGTCTTATGACTGATCACAGCCTGAGACTGGCTTTGAACGATCTCACCAAGAGTTTCAAACGGACTGATTTCTTTCAGTGCTCACTCATACCCTGTGGGGATTAAGAAATTGTTGAAAAGAAAGGTTTCTCTCCTTGACAAATGGTGGGTTATTGTAGAAGGCATTTTTTTTTTTTTTGTCTTTATGTAGTTGTACCTTGGAGCATACATTGCATGCTAAGTTTCAGGGCTAGAAAGTACTAACAGTCTTCCACATTTTGATTTTATAGTAAAATTGAACTTGCTAGTGAAATGCATAGCATCACTAACTCTATAGGCTTCTAGGCTTTTATGACATCTACATACTATAGGTTTTTATATTGGAAGATTTCTCAATAAAGGACATTAGTGTGACTGTTCTATTAAATAATAAGCATGGCTGTAAGGCCCCTGACAGGTAAGGTTCTATTTAAATGCTAATTATCATCTTTATAATGCATTTGGGATGCAACTAAGTGTGGCTACCCTGAGATAAAATCTTTTTATCTAAAAGAGAAGATAATAACCATGGGTAAAACTTTCTGACTCTTGTAGGTATCAACCAGAGACAATCCTCAATTAGAATTTTTCTTAGTACAAAAGTGACAAAAAGGGGTCTATTGAGTATGTCAGATAGGTGAAAAACCATATAGTGTGGCCCTGGCTAGTTTCTCAGTGGTTAGAGCTTCAGCCCACAGACCAGAGGGTCCAGGTTTGATTCACAGTCAAGGGCACATGGGCACATACCTTGGTACCTTGGTTGCAGGTTTGATCCCCAGCTCTGATTGCCCTGTGTGCATCTTTCACCCCCCCCTTCTCTTTTCCCTCCCCCATTTTCACTCTTTCTAAAAAGTTGATGAAACAAATATCCTTGGGTGATATTTTTAAAAAAACACACCCAAACTATATATTGTGCATTGAAGAAGGAGCTCCGCTAGCGCACACACACACACACACGCGCACGTGCGTGTACACACAACACACACCTCTTGTCCAGAAATGATGGCCTTAGAAAAATCTGAGGCTGAAATTCACTAAAACTTTCTTGATTGCCTATTATGTATTTTGCATTGAGGAGATTAAAAAACAATTAAGAAGCCATCACTGCTTTCTAGAGGAAAGGGTCAGTAAAGAAAGGACATTCGAAAGAAACAAGGGAAAACCATATGGGATATAGGTAAAGTGGAGAGATATTTACATCTAATCCTAGGGAGGAGTAGACCTGAAGGAAGAAGAAATAGAGAAGGTGTATTTGAATATGCTCTTGAAGGATAGACAGAATTTAGACACAGAAAAACATGAAGAATGGGCACTACAGATATTAAGATATAAGGTAAATTAGAGAGTTGTTTCCTATTAACATCCAAATACCTATTGAATGTACTCCATCAGTTGATAGCAAGTAACTGAAATTAATTTACTAGATTCAACAATAAGATGACTAGATGAGTCCAAGGGGCCTATAACTGCAACGTGTTTCTCACTTCAAATTTCTACCTATGAATATTTTAATGTTTAATTATTTATTGTCTTTAGAAAATTAATAAACAAAAGAAAAATAAGTTCACTGATTCCATGTTTTCTTGCAGATATTGCAATAGATCTATCCCCATCATAGGCAAACTTCTGGCAAAAATTGGAGACATTGAAATATCTCTATTTCTGCTCCCATTCAAATGCTATATTTACTAATCTGAATTTCTAATGATTACCCCTTTGCAATGTTGTTTTCAAGGTGACTTCATGGCTTTAATGATGATCTTTAATTTTTATATTTGGCTTCAGACCTCTCTCTCTGCTCTAGATCTAAATATCCAACTACCTATTTGGCATTCTCACTTGGATAACTAAAAGGAGTCCCTGGCTAGAAATATCCAGCATTGGATTATAGCATTGTTTTTATCCAATGTTTCTTATCTCAGGAATAGTACCACCCTTTATCCAGGTGCACATACAAGAAATTTTAGTCATCTTGTGTACCACCTCTCTTTCACATCTGTGTTTAATCATACCAAGGCCTTTTATTTTAACTCATAAATAACTTTCAAATTCATCCACCACCCTCTCTACCTATTGCCAGTCTCTTAGTTCAAGCTACTACAGACATCTCTACCTTGGTGAATGAAATAGGCTCTGAACCAGCCTCTTCAGATTTTCACTTACTGGCATTTTCTACTTTGTATCTGGGGCAACTGTTGTAGTAAATGTAATCCATTGTGTTACTCTTTGGTATTTTTTTATATCAACCCCCAACCCCAATGAATCATTTTCTCTAGGATTTATATCCCCATTGGACTGCCCTTACTCAACTCAAGGCTTGAACAAGTGACTACATTTGGCCAAAAGGAAATAAACAAACACGATACAAACAGAGGTTTGCTAAGTACTTGTTCATGGAGACTTGTTGTATGGAACTTTGCCATTACCACATGAAAAAGTTTAAGCTAAGAGCAGGGAGGAGGTGGTAGATGCAGCCAGGGTATGTGGTTGCTAAATATTTTGGATATTCTATACACTAAATATGTTCTCACCTTGGCTCAATAGCAGCAGACCACATAATTTTGTACTTTTTCTTGGTATGCTCCATCTCAATCCCTATTTCTTAAATATAGGTAATGAGTTCTGAGTGACCCAGATATAGAAAATGTAGATAATTCAGAAACAAAAAGTCATTATGGCTAAAAAGTCAATTCAATACAAATGTATGACAGTGATATAAGATTGACAATGCCAACTTGATTAATTAATTAGTTGGTTAATTCATTCATCTATTCATCTATTTGTTTTTTCATTTCTATAGTAACCACTTATTTAACCACTTATTAAATGTTTATGATGTGTCAAACATTGTCAGAGCAGAAAAAAGAAATAAGACAGGCTCTTCTACAAAGCATATACATAACAAGTGTGTAAATATATTGATTACATTCACAATTTGTTGAATACATGGGAAAGTCCTACATTCCTACATTTTAGTGCAAATCACTAGAAGATGAGATTTATTTAACTTCTCTAGCCTCTTCTCAATATAGTCATACAATACATTTCAGTATATAAAATATATTTAATACCTAATCCTAAATAATTCCAAGCTATATAAAGGAAACTATAGTTTCTAAAATAATGTTAATCAATTACAAAAAGATGGTCTCAGGAAAGCCCATATTCTTTTTTTTTTAATTATTTTAAAATATATTTTTATTATCAATAGTATTAACGATATTTCCCATTTTACCTCTACCTTGCTCCTCCCAGGTCCTACCCACCCACTGAGGTCTTCACTACCCTATTTCCCTTGTCCATGGGCTATGTGTATCTATATATATATAACAGCCTAAGCAGCATTATGACCGAATGACTGGAACAACAGGAGCCACTGGTTGACCAGTCACTATGATGCACACTGACCACGAGGGGGCAGATGCTCAACACAGGAGCTGCCCCTTGGTGGTCAGTGCACTCCCACAGCCAACCTCCCACAGCCTGTCAGCAGCATTAGCATTTGGCTTCCATTACTTTGGAGTGTGGCCCAACAACCATCACCTCCTCTCCTGACCCCTCCAGGGCATTTTGCCCTGGAGTTTGGACGGGGAACCAGGGGTGAGTGATGGTAGATATGGCCCCTTTCCCAAGGGGGCCAAGGACTGGCTCCCTCCTTGAGGCCAGCGTCCAACCTCCTATGCCCTGTTCCTCCCCTCAGTTGGCAAACCCTAATCAGCCTGACCCCGATCGACCCTGATGGCTGGTGACACCTAAGGACCCTACCAACCAGTGCATGAATTCATGCACCAGTCTTCTAATAAGTATATAAGTTCTTTAGTTTATCTCTTCTCATTCTCCCAATCCCACATAATCTTAAATTTCAAGAGTATTATAAAGTTCAATTTGTTAATATTTAAGAAATTAACTGATGTCCTCTGATGAAATGTCTTTAATGCAAACCATGTATTTTGTTACATTTAATATAACCAAAAAAATAAAAAAATAAAAAAATAAATTCAATTTTCATGAAAGTTAACTGGAGGCTCTTTAAATTCTATATGAAGAATGTTAAGAGTTCTGTCTAATTTGAATGCAAGCAAGTGCCAAGAAAATGTATGTTTATAGCGGGGTACTACATTACACTTGGTGTTTTAGTGTGCATCCAATGATGTTACTTTTTAGTGTTATTACTAAAAATGCTCAAGATATCTTGCAAAGGGAATGGAAAAGACTATATAAAATTAGAGCAACATATAGATATGAGTAAAACCAGTTGTAATCAGCTCTTTCAGCTGCATGATGGCAGGAGACTTAAGATGGGTACATTTTATTTTGCATTTAGAATGCTTTCCAATGAATATCACATATTGAATTTCATAGCAAGGAGCACATTCTTTTAGATGGCTATTTGTTATTTGTAATAGTGTAGGAGCATTCTACAGTTTTAACCTCATAAAAACATACTGTAACATTTTTGAATTAGTGAATCATTGATTTCATTGAGATGAACAATTTTATAGGTGAGTCATTGTGCTTACTATTATTGTACTGGAAGCATCTGAATTAAAAGTCCTTTGAAGATTTTACTTGAAATGTTCTAACCATATATAACAATCTGTCCTGGATATTTTACAACAACTTTGATTATATAGTACCAAATGTATTGTACCTTTTCTCTAGTATTTATATTTTGACATTACGATGTAAGAGTCTAATAGCATTTTATTTTAAAGAATAATATATATGCATGGAGTTTTGTATGAAAAAATTATAGCAATGAAAGAAACATACTCCCATTTGGTCTAGCATACTAATCTTAGCCTTTCTTCCAGCTATACTTTAGATTACTATTCTGCTCATGAACTTAATGGACCGATAATTTTTAAACAATGTTGAATGATTTACATTGTTCTGCTTCTATTACTATTCCACAATGCCCATTTTTAAAGATATGTATGTAGAAATTAAACTTAGCTGAAGAATGTATGCTATGGAGAAAATGTTGTTAGTACAAGGGATCTAAACTCAGTAATACACTTTTCCTGTCATCAAGGAATTTAGAGTCTTATAAGGAAAACAAGCAAGCAAATTAGTAGTTTCAATGGCATCTGACCAATCATGAAAGACTGTCAACTCTCTTTTGAAAATAGGTCCAGAATTGGACCATTTCTCACTACCATCCTCATCCAAACCTCTGTTATCTCTCAGCTGGATTATCACAGTAAATCTTTAATTCTCTTTTCCCTCAATTTTGCTCCCCTCAATTCTTTATTCTATTTTCAACAAACAACAAAAGTCATTTTTTAAAAGCTATCTCATGTCATTCATGTGCTCAAAATGTTCCAGTAGCTCCCCAGACCACTTGCAATAAAAGTCAAAATCCAATCACCTAAAAGGTCCTCCGTCATCTGGTCCCTCCTTACGCTCTGACATGAACTCTTATTACTCTCCTCGTGGTTTTCCAATCACACGGGCCTTCTTGCTATTCCCCAATCACTCCCAATGTGCTCAGTTGCAGACTTTTGCACTGGCTGCTTCACCTGTAATAACATTCTTTCCTCCATCTTTCTACATGGCTATCCTCCTCACTTCCTTCCACACTCAAATATCACTCACCAGTGAGGCCTTCCCTGACCATCACAGGTCAGTTAGCAACTCCCATCCTGCAGCTTCTTCTGCTTTCCTTACTCTCAATTTTTTCCACCCAGCCCTCTCACTTTCTGACAAACCATTTATTATTTTGTTAAATGGTGGGTGTGTCGTGTTTGTTTTTTTTAAGTAAGCAATTAGCATCTTTAATTTTTGTGTTGTTTTTAATAAGTTTTTATTGCTTTCAGAGAAAGAAAGGGAGAGGGAGAGAGGAAATATAGATGAGAGAGAAACATTGGTTGTCTGCCTCCTGCATGTCCCCTACTGGGGATCGAGCCTGCAAACCAGGCATGTGCCCTGAATGAGAATCCTGACCTAGAAAAGAAACAGCGACCTCTTGGTGCATAGGATGATACTCAATCAACTGAGTCACAGAGGCCAGGTACATTTGTTAAGTGTTAGTTGTCTTGTCCCACTGAATCTAAATTTGTGAGTGCAGGTTCTTATCTGTTTTGTTCACTGGAAGTTATTGCCTAAAGCAGTGTCTATTTTTAACTTCACCATTCCTTCTTTCATTGTTTTGCTTGTTATGTTTATCTGTTAAACCTTTCCTTACTTAAAAAAAACTTCCTGTACAAATTTTTATCTTATAATACTGATCTAAAACACAGTTACATTTTTCATCATAATTATTATTCTGTTTTACTACTTTCTAGTTGCTATACTTTTTCTACTTTGCTGATTTTTTTTTTATATTCCCTTGCTGTTTCCTTATATCTTTTGGGTATAGAGTAAGCTTTTTAAATTTTTTCCTCCAGAGATTTGGACGATATGCAATCTCTTCTTAGTTCTGTGGTCATCTTATATTTTTATAAGCCATTATTAAACCTTTTATATCTGCTTATTATGAAGGTGGAATCCTAGATTTTGGCCAAGCTGTGACTACTCCTGATGTACAGCTATGTCCAGTGTTACTTTCAGGAGAAACTATGCTTTAGATGGTTGGCATGAGGAGTTCACTGGACAGAAGGAGCATGAAGGATTACTAGTGTGGAAAGAGGAAACTTCCAACATAGCCCAGACTCATTCCGGTCCCAGACTCTTTCTCAACGTCTCAGTTCTGAAACTTTTGGCAGAGTATCAGTTCCTCTTTTCAGAGCAGCATGCCTGGTGTTCAAGTGTCCAAATATGGCACATGATTGGGGAGAGGGAACTTTTTCTGCTTTGATATGAAGCATATGACACAGTATTGAAATTCAAAGGCCAATTCGTGGTTGTGCAGTGACCTCCGGTGAGAATCACCTTGTATGTCATGGTGGGTGCTAGCAGAAGAGACCGGTGCAGAGACTAATGATAGAGACTAATGCACAGAGCTGATGCAGGGTCTATGAAACGGACCTAGAGCCACTGAAAGGAGATGTTTGTTGGCAATGTGACATAACTCTGAGCATCCTAGAGATTGTTTGAGTAGACTTTCCCAGGAGTTAGAGGTTTAAATTAGTAGGTGCAGTTGTGGAAAGATACCTTATATAGTTAAATCCAAGAACCATATTATAGCTTTGGACTTCCCTCATTGAAAGCAAATACTTTAATATACTTTTATTTCCCACTCCATAATATTTTCTGCTCTCTCTCTTATTCCTTAATATTTCTAATGTGATCTGAAATTAGATTCATGGATTTTTATTAATACATTTTTATTCTTATTCAATATCTTTCCTTTGCAATTTTATTTTGTTATATTCATCATTCTCATTTGAAAAAAAACACAAAAAACTATTTTGCTGGTAATAATGTTCTCTGTTACTACATTTTTTCCCATTTTTGTCTTTTTATTTTTTTATTCATTTATTCTAGAGTGAGAACCATAATCTATAATAATAAAAGTGTAATATGCTAATTAGACCAGACGACCTTTCGGATGAAGTCAGGGCTGCAAGGGAAGCCCGGGTCCCGGGTATCAGATGGAAGCCAGTGCTATCAGCTGGGGGAAGAAAGGCTTACTCTTGCATGAATTTAATGCATCGGACCTCTAGTGTGTGTATAACGTGAGCTTTTGAATATGTGATAATTTCCTACCATTATTTTTAGATATTAATAAAAGTTTAACTATGTTGTCTCTACCTTTTTACTCTGCACTAAACTCCAGAAGCTTAAAGGAAGCCTTCTGGTTATCTCCTCTTGAATGTTCAAAATATATCTCAGAATATATTGGATAATATAATTGTGTCAGCATGAAATTTCAGGGCAGAATAATGGCATTGTAGTTATGTAGGTGAATATTCCTGTTCTCAGATGATACATAATAAAGTATTAGATGTTGTAGCAACTATGAAAGTGTGTCACTTAGATCTCCTATTTGTGGAGAGCATGATTGACTGCTCCAGGAGCTGCTCTCCATGCCATTTCTTGTTCCATGTATCTCAAAGGTTTTATCTCTCCTCTCTCTCTCCCTCTCTCTCTCTCTCTCTCTCTCTCTCTCTCTCTCTCTCTCTCTCATCTCTATCTCTTTCTCTATCTCTATCTCTATTTCTATCTCTATCTCTATCTATCATCTATATCTGGAGAGAGGGAGAGAGTAGGAGAGGATAGGGAAAACAAAGCTGCCAACATATTAACAACTAAAAAGTCTTAAGAGAATCATATGTGGGCATTCATTGTGCTATTCTTTTGAAGATTTGAAATTTCCTCTAAGCAAAAATTTGGTAAAAATGTAAAAAAAAAAAAAAAAAAACTACCAAGAAATATATCTTAAGTTCAGCATGTCTATTAAAGAGACAACTCTTTGTCTATTTTAATATTACCTTTTTCTATTCTTTTCAGTAACAGATCCTTGATTTTATTTGGGATGTAATACATCCAGCTCAAATTTTTATTTCAATTAAAGCATTATATAATCTCTAAGTACTAGCCATTGAAATACAGGCACATATGTTATGTAGGACTTGTCGGGCATCTTCCTAAAAGGGATGATGAACGCCCTCTTTTTCCTCCTCCTTCAGGGCTTCTTGACCTATGAATATGATGACTAGAACTCAAGAAGTGATCTTAGACCATGAGACAACACATCAGAGAGAACAAAGCAGCAAAAAGGAGTTTGAATTTCTTATGCCTGGAGTTAGCACCAGAGTTCTATATTTTATCTCTCCAGAATTCTTTAACATGAGAGAGAAACAAACTCCTGTCTGGTTAACGACATTGTTATTTGTTATTGAATTTATTTCAACAGCTAATATAATCTTAAACTAATATAGCATCTGAACTAACGACTCAATTTCCATTCCTACTCCCAAGACAACTTTCTCACCAAATCATTCTTCTAGATGCTTACAAGCAAAACCTTACAAAATTCAGTTTTCATTTTCTTTTGTTGCCATACCAAATGACCACAAACTTAGCACCCTAAAATAACACCCATTGATTATGTCAACAGTTCTCTGGGCATTCTAGGCATGATTTAATTGGGTCTTCTGCTGAGACTTTAAAAGCTAAGACTCTCAAGTCTGAAATCAAGGTCAACAGAGCAATATTACCTACTGGAGACTCTAGGGCACAGTCCACGTCCAGGTTCATTCAGGTTGTGGACCAAATACAGATGCTTGCAGTTGTAGGACTGAGGTCCTGTTTCCCTGATGGCTGTCTGCCAACAGAAGGTCTTTGCCTCTATAGACCGCCCATATTTCTTCTCATTCAGTCCATGTGGCCCACCAGCAAGGATGAGTCAGGCCCTATAAAGATTTGAATTACTCACCAATTTCCTCTTTTTCTTTTAAATTCAGGTGATGGAATTGGAAGTTTCTGTTGTCAAATATCATAACATAACCATGGGAGTAACACCAGGGATTGGAACATAAGGGAATAAATTCTGCTCACCATACATCCTTGACTCCTCTCTTTCTCTCACATCCCACATCCAGTCCATCAACAAATCCTATCAGATCTAATGTCAAATGTATCCATCATCTGACCACATTGAATTCCCTGTACTTCTTTCACCATAGCCTATCCATCATCTCTAACGTGGATTATTGCAGTAGGCTACTAGATATTCTCCATGCTTCTGCCTTTGTTCTGATTATTTACTTGCTAGAATGGTCCTTTAAAAATATGGGTGAGGTCACGGCACTTGTAATTCAAAAATCTCCAATGTTCCCCGTTTCACTAATAGTAAAATCTCAACTTTTTACAATGAATTAAAATATCTTGCAAGCTCTACCCATCACTTCTTCTTAACTTCAACTTATACCATGCTCCCCTTAGCTCAGTGCCCTCCAGCTGGCCTCTGGGCAGCTGCTTAAAGTGCTCAAGCATGCTTCTTCCTCAGAGCCCTGTAACTGGCACGCCTTCTGTCTGGAACACGGCATCAGCTATCATTCTGCCTCACTCCTTGACTTTCTTCAAACCTCTACTCAAGATCGCCTTTTCAGAGAGGGCCTCCTGAGCCACCTATAAAAACCAAAACCTCCATTTCCATATGTCCTTTGGGCCTTATTCTGTTTTGTTTCTTTTCATGATGCTTAACACTGTATAAATTATATAAGTATTTGTTTGTTTGCTGTCTATCTTTTCTTCCTTGCACTTAAGTCTCATGAAAGGAACGTTTTTATTTGTTTTCATTTGCTTACTGCTGCATCCTCAGCGACTCTAACAGTGCTTAGCATATAGTAGCCTCTCAATAATAATTGTTTAATAAAAGAGTGGGAATTGAATGTTTTAGTTAAAATCCTATTCACCCAAACTGCTATTTTTTTGTCATTCAGCATGCAAAGTTGCCTCGATAAAACCTAAAGTAAACATAATTTGTATCCCTTTTGTTTAACTTAGTTTCTTTCTTAGATGGTTATGGAATATCTCCAACCATTGACATGTTTTTATAATTTACCAGGATAGTAGATGTGACTAAACTGTCTCACATAATAAGTGATAATCATAAAGGGGAATTGGGATACCTTCTTCTAGTTCCTTATTTGCTTCTGGTGCTATTCAGCTTCAAAGTTTTATATTAAATTAGCAGTGAAATATTTTTTTCTATATTAGTTTCTTATGCCTGTCATAGAAAATTATCACAAACTTGTTGATTGCACATAACAGAAATTTATTCCCTCGGTGCTAGAGGCTAGACATCCAATATCAAAATGTCAGCAGGGTTTCATTCTCTCCATAGGCTCCTGGGGACACTGTGCCTGGTGCCTTGGCTTCTGATATTCTCAGCCACACCATCCCAACTTCAGCCTCCGTCTTCATATAACCTTCTCCTTTTTGTGTCTGTTTCTCCTCTTCTTTCTCTTATAAAGACATTGTCATTGTTTTAGAGCCCAGCCAGATCATTCAGAATGATATATTGAGATCATTAACTTAATTACATCTGCAAACACCCTATTTCCAAATAAGATAAAATTCACAGGATCTGGGGATTAAAGGATAGACCTATCTTTTTGAGGCCACCTTTCAATCCGCTACACTATCCCTGCTACAATTAAGGGTGTTCCCTTAAGCAGATTAGCAGATCACTGATTTGTGCTATTGTATATTATGTATATTATTTGTATACCACAGCGCTATTGTGAATGTGTGTGTGTGTGTGTATAAGTAAATAAATATATAGATAGATATAAATATATAGATATAGATATATAGATAGATATAGATATATAGATAGATAGAGATATGGATATGGATATGGATATGGATATGGATATGGATATAGATATAGATATAGATATAGATATAGATATAGATATAGATATAGATATAGATATAGATATAGATATAGATATATAATAAAATAAAAGCATAATATTCTAATTAGACTGGACATCCTTCCAGACAACCTTCTGGATGAAGTCAGGGCTGTGAGGGAAGCCCAGGTCACGGGTGTCAGAAGGAAGCTGGTGCTGAGGGAAGGAAGGCCTAATCTTGCACAAATTTTGTGCATGGGCCTCTAGTAAGCTAATATGCTAAGTGTCCCTCCAACTGTCCAATTGGTTGCTATGATGTGCACTGACCACCAGGGGGCAGACATTCAATGCAGGAGATGCTGTGATGCTCAAAGGCCATTTAACAACAAACAGCACTATGGACCTGGCAACTCACAAAGCAACACTCAGCTTCTCCCATTGGGACACAAGCCCCATCGCCCTCCTGGAGTGACACCTCACCAAATTGTAGCCAACACTGCCAAAATCCCATGGTGAAAAATGCGGCCTACAGACCAGACCAGCCTGGAAATAGTTGCTGTGGGTGCCAGGTAATGATATCATATAGCACTAGGAAGAGGAAGCCCAGCTTCCTCTCCCTAGTGACTAGCTTCTTAGAGTTTCTTCAGCTCAGGAACATGACTTGCTTTATAGCCAGGTGCAAATATTTTACACTTTAACCAAATGTCTGTGAAGCATTTTCCCATGCTTCATCTCATTTGATCCTCAGAGAAGTCCTGGAGTAGGTAAATAGGAGACTCAGGAGACTCGGTAGAATGCTATTTTCTTTTTATTTGCCGGGAAATGAAGATTTAGAAAGTTTAGAAACTTGACCAGACTGAAAAGAAGTAAGAAATGGTGGAACTTGAAAATGACTTCAGGTTTTTTCACTGTGCAGAATATAGTCAAACACTGCTATAGTTAAATATTTCACCCTTTGTTTCTCCCTGCATGATCTACAATAATAATCTGATATTTATTGCTGTGTTGCTGACAATTACCTGAAATTAATTTATTTTTTAAATTATCTTTATTGTTGAAAGTATTACAGATGTCTCCTTTGTTTGTTTGTGTATTTTTTCTTCATTGATCCCCTCCACTCCTTACCACCCATCCCAGGCTTTCACCACTGTATTGCCTGTGTTTGTTGGTTATTCATCTAGGCATATAAGTTCCCTGTTAATCACTCCTCTCCTACCCTCCCACCCCACCTTTCCCTCTGAGATTCAACAGTCTATTCTAGGCTTCTATGTCTCTGAATCTATTTTGTTCATCAGTTTATTTTGTTCATAAGAGTTAAATCATGTGATTCTTTTCTTTCTCTGACTGGCTTATTTTGCTTAGCATAATATTCTCCATGCTGTTGCAAATGGTAAGAGTTTTTTATTTTTTTATTTTTTCCAGCTGTTTAGTATTCCATTGTAAATACACATTTATTAAATGACTGATATATGTCAGGCACCATGTTAAGTATAGAAGTCATTAAGACATATGCTGGGGTTCTTGTCCCAGTGTTACAAAGGATTCAGCAATCTTGAGAAAGGGGCTGATGCCTAGATGATTATGAAGGAGTCCAAGGACAAAAGATAATTTTGAAAGGCATTGGGGGTCAGAGGTTCTTCAGCTAAAGGAGCTAGAAGACTACCCCTTGTCTAAAGACCCTGTGCTATTTATTAACACAATTTGTCCTAAAGCAAGGTGGAGATATACACTTTAAAGGGTAAGGTATCAAAAAGTAGAGTTTACAGAAGCATTGTCAGTTTGGGGAATGTACTACAGCTATTCAGATGTTTGGCCAACAGGAGGCAATAAAATGCCCTGAACTGTCTGGCAATCCTATTCAGGTTTGGGGGAAGTGCCTTTTAGCCTTTCCAACAGGTAATTACATTTGACTCAATACTTGTTGAGCTCCCAAGTTTTACCAACCTTTTGATGAAACTCTTGTAATTATATGACATGTTGGAATTGATTCCAGGCAGACATATATATTATACTAAAAGATGTTATAATATCTTAGAAGGGTATGACATAATATAAATGACTGTACACCAAATAGAAAATAATAAGTATCCTAGAAAAGAATGAAATTAAATAGCATGGGAGCCAGAAAAAGAGACAAAAGACAAAAATTTTAGAAGAGGAAAAAAATTAATAGACCACCTTTTAAAGTAGTTTTAGGTTCATAAAAGTTTTGAAAATTTGAGAAGATACATGCGTAGACCCCAACATTGTCAACATTCCAGATCAATGTAGCATACTTATTATACTTGGTGAATATGGCTATATTGTACATTATTACCACCCAGAATCCATAGTTGATATTATAGTTCACTCTTAGTGTTGTATATTTTATAGATTTGAGCAATGTGTTATAGTATCAAGCAGAGTTATTTCCAATACCCAGAAAACTGTCTGGGCTCTCATCCTGCTCTCCCCGTTACCCTGACAACAAATGACCTTTTTACTGTCTCCATAGTTTTTCTTATTAATATGCATTTACGTTTCCATCATGTCTTTTTATAGATTGATAGCTCTTTTTTTAGTACTGAAATTATTCCATTGTCTGCATGCAGCACAGTCTGTTACCCATGAATCTATTGAAGGGCACCTTGGTTGCTTCTAAATTTTGGAAATTGTGAATAAAGATTTATAAACTTCCAGGTTATTGTGTGGACATAAGTTTTCAGTTCCTTTTGGTGAATACTAAGGAGTTTGATTGCTGGATCTTTAGGTAAGGTTATATTTCATTTTGTCAGAAACTGTCAAATCATCCTCCAAAGTGGCTATATCATTTTGCATTTCCAACAGTAGTGAATGAGAATTTCTGTTGCTCCACCTTCTCACCAGTATTTGGTGTTCAAGTTTGCATTTTGATCCTTTATCACATATGTATTAAGTGCTTAAATAAATACATTTGCATGAATTTTATGCAAGTATAACTATCAGAGAAGTAGGAATCTGTGTAAGTGCAAGCCACAAATTATGTGGAAGAAATCCTAACATATTTGGAAAAATAAAGCTGCAAATGAACATTTGCTAGACATTTTCTATGTTTAAATATATCCATGTAAAAACTGCCATTTGAAAATAAACATCTGGAATTTCCCAAGATCCATGCTATGTACCTAATTGTTCAAACAAAAGGAGGAAAAGAACAATGAAGGATTCAGGCAAGCCCGCCAGAGGCAGGAGCTGGGATTTGCTTCCATGGAGTGTTTTCCTTACTTTGCCTTTGGAGAGAGGCACAGGGCTTGAGAAGTGCTTCAAAGAGATTTTTTGGACAGCTGCTTTTGCCAAGCCATTTTAGCTTTCTCAACGTTTTCAAAATTATCAAATAATAGCATGCATGTCCCCACTCTTAACGTTATCTGGAAAAAAACACTGCAAACAGTACCACAACTTTCAGAATTCTTAATCATGTCATAAAGCAGCTGCAGTCAAACTGTACATTCAAGCTACAACAGGCAATGTTGGCATTAAGATGTAATGTTTCACAGATGTCATTCTATCAAGAGCAGTAATAAGTGTCAGAGGAAACATTATCACACTAGAGGCTGGGTGCATGAAATTCATGCATGGGGGTGGGAGGGTGTCCATCAGCCCAGCCTGCACCCTCTCCAATCTGGGACCCCTCCAGGGATGCTAGCTCCCAATTGCTCGCCTGCCTGCCTTCCTGATTGTCCCTAATTGCTTCTGCCTGCCAGCCTGATCACTCCCTAACCACTCTCTGCCTGCCTGATTGATGTCTAACTGCTCCCCTGCCAGCCTGATTGCCCCTAGCTGCCCTCCCCTGCAGACCTGCTCATCCCTAACTGTCTTCCCCTGCAGGCCTGTTTCCTCCCAACTACCCTCCCCTGCAGACCTTGTCCCTCCAACTTCTCTCCCCTGCAGGCCTGGGGCCCCCCCAACTGCCCTTCCCTGCTGGCTCAGTCACCCCCAACTTCCCTCCTCTGCTGACCTGGTCACCCCTAACTGCCCTCCCCTGTAGACTTGATTGCCCACAACTGCCCTTCCTTGCAGGCCTGGTCTCTCCCAACTGCCCTCCACTGCTGGCCATCTTGTGGTGGCCATCTTGTGTCCATATGGGGGTAGCAAGCTTTGACCACATGTTGGAAGCCATCTTGGGTGTTGGAGTGACAGTCAATTTGCATATTACTCTTTTATTAGATAGGACCGTAGCTCTTTCAAGTTGAAAATGGGACTTTCACCAATCTTTGAAAGTAATAGTTTGGCTTCAGATTTACATGCCACCTTAAAAGGGGAAAAATGGTTTGTTCTTAACTTGTACTGTTCATAATTTGTATTATTTTTTCTCATATTGAATATATTTTATCTCCACTCATAATCATCATCAGTTACTTAATTTTTTAAAAGACATTTAGCAGAGTTCAACTATAATCTAAGTCCTGTTTTCCAAAATCCAATTTCCTTTCTACTACACTATACTCATAAGAATTTAAACTAGAAAAAAAGAAGTGATGGTAAAATGAGAAAATTGATAGAAACTTCATGAGGAGAAGTGACTGATTACTAAGGAAAAGAGTACTGACATCACCTAAAAAGATGGCAGGAGTATATAAACATGCATGCATACACACACACAGACACTTCTCCAAAGAGGACATTCAGATGTCCAATAGACATATGAAAAGATGCTCAACATCAATAATCATCTGAGAACTTTATGTCATTAAAACTACAATGACATATCACCTCACACTTATAAGAATGGCTAACATGAATAAATCAACAAACATCTGCTGTGAAGAAAAGGGAACCCTGTTGCAGCAGTTTGGAAAGCAGTATGGAGTTACCTCAAAAAATTAAAAATGGAACTGCCTTTGTCCCAGCAATTCCAATTCGGGAAATTTATCTCAGGAAACCCAAAACACTAATTTGAAAGAATTATGCACTGCTATGCTTCTAAATCAATAGCCAAGATTTAGAAGCAGCCAAAGTGCCCATCAGTAGGTAAGTGGATAAAACAGTTGTAGTACATTTACATAATAGAATACTACTATTTGGCCATAAAAGGAAGACAATTTTACTTTTTGCCACAGCATTGATAGACCTGGAAAACATTATTCTCAGTGAAATAAGCCAGTCAGAGAAGGACAAGAACCATATGATTTCACTAATATGTGGAATCTAATGAATAAACTGAATTAACAAGCAAAATAGAGACAAAACTCATAGGTAGAGAGCAGGCAGACAGCTCTGGTAAGGGGTTGGGGAGGCTGAGCAAAAAAGAAAAACTGCAAAAGAACTTGTGGACACATGAGCGTGGTGATTGTGGGGGTGGGGATAGCAGGAGATAGAAGAGGGTTTGGGGGAATAAATGGTGATGAAAAAAATAATTTTAAACAGAAGCTGACAGGAGTAAATATAAGTCATGTCATAGAGGTTGGCCTTGACTGGGCCTTGTCAGACCCGCTGTGTGGATTACCACCCTAAGCCCTCTTCCACTGAATGTCCTCCTCATCACCAAACTCTATTGAGCAATTTTCCAAAAGCCTCTTTCCCAGCGCAACAAAGTCAGAAAGACCAAGAGGAACATGCAAGTCAGGGAAGAAACAAGAGCTCTAGGTTTCTTTGCTTTTTTATTTATTCAGTTAAACCACTTCTTAAGAACCTGCTCCTCCTAAGAAAGGACTTTTTTTAAATTTGGGACTAACTAAAGCCTTTTGAGATGTGATCACTAATAATCTTTGGAACCATAAAACATTAGCATATCTTCTAGAAGACCTAAGGTAATTTCTACCTCTTTACTTGTCTTTTTGCTCTATTTAAGATTGTTCACACATCTTTATTTACATGTCATAAAGTGAAAATATATGTGTGTTTTGTTATTATTATGTAAGGAATATATCATTTTTTTGAATCCTCACTTATTTGGTGTTATAAGAAATTAACTAATTAATTATCTGATGCTAACATTTCATTTTCTTTATTTCTTTATTGAGGAAACACTATTTGTCAGGCTTATACTCATAAACGTTTTCACATGTATTATTTTATTTTATCTTTGTTTTTTAAAAGCCCTCAAAATGCAAAAGAGAAATTTGAAGCTCAATAATTAACCACCCCCAAGATAATTTAGCTGGTTAAGTGGCAGAGCTGATATTTTAAAAAAAAACACTTTGATTCCCCACCCCTTGCTTGTTCCACTGTTTACAATGCTCTCCAGCAGCCTACAAGGGCCTGAATTTGGGGTCACTCTGAGACATCATCTGGAAGCCAGACACTCAAACTTGCATGTGTTTCCTTGACTATATAAGGTGTGTGGGTAACCTATATAAGACTTGTTAACTCCATCATCATTGAGTTAAATAAAAGCTGTACACAAATCAAAAACAAAACTACCAAAACTTTTAGTACTAAAATGTTCTGCAGTGCTGGGTAAGTGCAGAATATAAAGTGTCTACAGCATACTAGATAGTTTGTAGATGTCATTAGCATACTGAGCATTTGTCACTTCCATGCTGAATGCAAAGTCTTGGTAGCTGTTGGTAAACCTGAGTAAAATCACTGGGTATCTTTTGTTTTGTTTCAACTGGTAGATTCATGGATAACTCAATCACATATAGCCAACATCTTGAAATATGCATGTTGTTGAACTATTGAATCAGATATCACAAATTCTATTAACACGTTCTCATTAGATTCTCTGAATGCTAGCAGGGCAGTTCATCCTTTCATGCTTCAGCTTAGCTCCTCCTTCAGATCCCATAGGTCCCCTCCAAGACCATTACACTTACCCCCAATTCCCTTCTTCCCACACCTTACTTCTCTCCATCATTTGGTCCCTTTTCTTTTCTTTTCTTTTCTTTTCTTTTCTTTTCTTTTCTTTTCTTTTCTTTTTCTTTCCTTTTTAGAATTTATGTTTTTTTTTTCCTTTTAATATATTTTATTGATCTTTTACAGAGAGGAAGGGAGAGATAGCAAGCCAGAAACATCGATGAGAGAGAAACATCCATTAACTGCCTTCTCCACACTCCCTACTGGTGATGTGGCCGCAACCAAGGTATATGCCCTTGACCAGAATCGAACCTGGGGCCCTTTAGTCCACATCCTGACACTCTACCCACTGAGCCAAACCAGTTAGGGCATGGTCTCTTTCCTGCTCTGTTTTTGTCTAGCCTTTATTCCTTAAACATTATTTTTGTCCTTTGTTGAACTTACTTTTTTTAACTTATAGACTTCACTATTTTAATACTCATTCTCTTTGCTTCCATTAAAAACAATATTCAAAATCAATGTTTCTAAACTATTGTGGCCGATTATAAATTTTAGGCCATAATTTTTAATTTCATTTTTCTTAACCATTCTGTGTGACCTGCTAAACCATCTGTGGAGGAAAGTAAATGAATTCAAAGCCAACTAGATGTGGATTCTAATCTTAATTCTGACACTTTTAACAAATGTCTTAGGAAAATCATTTTAAGCTTCTCAGCCTCAATTCCTCAGCTGTAAGATGAAATATTAATACCACCATGTAAGGCCACTGCAGAGACTAAGTGAGAGGAGGGATTCAAAATACATAACTGCATAATCTTTGGAAGTTATTTAACTTCAATTTATTCATGTTTAAAATGATATAGTAATTACATCTAGCTCATTGGGTTGTGTAACTATTAAAATGGTTAACATATATCTCTTAGAACTATGCTTATCACATTGTGATATATGTGTTACTATTATTATTTTGTATCATTTTGTATATTTCATTCCCTTCCCTTCTGGCTTGATGTGTTTCTGCTGTGAAATCATTTGATGATCTAATGGGAGATCCCTTATAGGTAACTTTCTGTCTCTCTCTCTTGCAGCTCTCAAGATTCTTTTTTTATCATTAACTAGAGGGAAGTTGTGGGCAATCAGGCCAGCCTACATGAAATTCATGCAGGGGGGGAGGGATGTCCCTCAGTCCAGCCTGCACCCTCTCCAATCTGGGACCCCTCGAGGGATGTCCAGTTGCCCATTTAAGCCTGACCCCAGTAGAATCAGGCCTAAAAGGGCAGTTGGACATCCATCCCACAATCCAGGACTGCTGGCTCCCAACTGCTCACCTGCCTGCCAGCCTGATCACCCTCTAACAACTCCCCCACCAGCCTGATTGATGCCTAACTGCTCCCCTGCCAGCCTGTTTGCCCCTAAATGCCCTCCTCTAGAGGCCTGGTCACCACTAACTGCCCTCCCCTGCAGGCCTGGTCACCCCTAACTGCCCTCCTCTGCAGGTCTAATCCCCCCAACTGCCCTCCCTTGCAGGCCTGGTCCCTTCCAATTGCCCTCCCCTGCTGGCCATCTTATGGTGGGCATCTTGCGTCCACATGGGGGCAGCCATCTTGTGTGTTGGAGTGATGGTCAATTTGTATATTACTCTTTTATTAGATAGGATGTTTGCCATTGTAATTACCAGGCCTAGCATTGAAAGGAGATCTCCTATAAGTAGTTCTTTTCTACAAATGATATACAATAAATAAATTCTTAGTTTATTGACTTGCCTAAAAGGAATAAATGCTCAATTTGCAGAAAGCACAACTGGGCAGAGGTAGACATATTAGAAAAGCTGACCAATTGGACATGGTGACTGATTTTATTAGGGAGTTGAAGAACAGGAAGGAATAAAGAATGATTCTCTGGTTTAGATTTGGGTAACTTGATTCATGGTGATATCTTACACTAAGAGAAGAGAATCAAGCTTTGGTCAAGAAAAAATAAAAAAGGAGGAGGATTCACAATATTAAATGGTACAAAGGCTGCAGGTAACAATATAGAAAGTCACATTAGAAAGGTTTATTGAAGTGGTAGAGAGAAAATGAGACCAGTGGATTGAAGAAGGGGTGGTCAATAAAGAAGTAGAAATAGTAAAAGTAAGAAAGCCGTTCAAATATATCGACTATAAACAGTAGTAGAGACATGGAATGTTGTCCAGAGGGCCTCTTTGAAAACTGCCAGATGTTGTATCAGTAACTATATTGATTATTCACTACCAAAATGTCTCTTGAGCTGCTATAATTTTCCATGTCCTATATGACAAATGATAAAAAGTGGTTTAAGATTGACTTTAATCTACCTGAGAAAATAGATACATAGGAACAAGAAAAAGGAGCATATACAAAGTACTGAATGTATGAAGCTGAAAAGAGTGTTATGAGCAGTCAGTCTCATGGTCATTGGTATGGGCTAGAATATCTGGGTAAGGTTTCAGAAAGGTGGCAAGACTTAAGCTTATTTTTTAAAACAATTTTGTTTTCTGAAAATATACAAACATATTCTAGACCAAAAGTTAATAAAGGGATATTTTCTATAAATTTGACTTGGTATCCTTTTTCTTTTTTTTTTCTTTCTTCCCCCCTCCCCCCAAATGATTTTCCTCTGGCTTGTTTTGACACAATGTGTGTATTTTCACAATTTTGTTTATTGATTTCACAGAGGAAGGGAGAGATAGAAGCATCAATAATGATACACACCCCTTGGTAGGGATTGAGGCAGCAACCAGGGCATGTGCCTTGACCAGGAATCAAACCGTGATTATCTGGTTCATAGGTTCACTGAGCCACACTGGCCAGGAAACTTAAGCTTGTTCTTGAGGCAGAGCTAGGGTTTCCTCAGAGGTGTGTGTAAATGGGTGAGTGGAGCTCCAGGCAGAGGCTTATTGGTGTCAGTCAGGGATTAGCGGGGTAGAGTGAGGAGTGTTTGTTCAGCTCAGTTCCTTATCTTTACTGGAAAGTTGGTTTTGTTCTAAAGCTTTCTCTGTGTCCTGCACAATAGCCAGGAGTGCAAGTAAATATTAACCAAATATATGCTGGTAAAGTGTTTGGTTATATAGGAAGCTGGCATAAAAGCATTTGCTGGGAATAAGACTAGAAAGGGAAAATTAAGATCTTCAGACTCAGAGAGTTTATTATGAGTTGAAAATTTGGATCTATATAAAAAATGTGAAATAACAATCAAGTCTGAGTAAATACAGAATTCAATTCTATGGAATTTAGGAAAAGTTGCCACTAGAGATAAGCACCCTATAAAATCCCCTCATCATTCCCATTCTTTCTTGCCCTTTACTCCTTTGGTATCAAGAAGTTTTGTGGGGTTTTTATTTGTTTTGTTTTGTTTTGTTTTTTTCTTTATTGATTAAGAAATTACAAATGTGTCCTATCTCCTCATTGCCCTCCAGCACCTCCCCACTCATGCCCTCAATCCCTGGTGTATGTGTCCATTGGTTAGGCTTATAGCATGCATACAAGTCCTTTGGTTGATCACTTTCTCTTATCCCCACCCTCCCCTACCTTCCCTATGAGATTATCTGATTGATGCTTCTCTGTCTCTGGATCTGTTTTTGTTCATCAATTTATGTTGTTCATTATATTCCACAAATGAGTGAGATCATGTGATATTTGCCTTTCTCTGACTGGCTTAATTCTCTTAGCATAATGCTCTCCAGTTCCATTCATGCTGTTGAAAATGGTAAGAATTCCTTCTTTTTTATAGTAGCATAGTATTCCATTGTGTAGATGTATCACAATTTTTTAATCCATTCACCTGTTGATGGGTACTTAGGCTGTTTTCAAATATTAGCTATTGTAAATTGTGCTGTTATGAACATAGAGGTGCATATAACCTTTCTGATTGGTGTTTCTAGTTTCTTGGGATATATTCCTAGAAGTGAGTCAAATGGGAGTCCCATTTTTAGTTTTTTTAGCAAACTCCATACTGTTCTCCACAGTGGCTGCACCAGTCTGCATTCCCACCAGCAAAAAAGAATTTTTTAAAATAAATCTTTATTGTTCAGATTATTATAGTTGCTCCTCCCCCCCCCCTCCTCATAGCTATCCTCCACCCAGTTTCCAACCCACCCTATGCCCTCACCCCCCTGCATTGTCCTTGACTATAGGTGTAAATTTTTGTCCAATCTCTTCCCGAACCTTTCACACCCCCTAACACCCAAGAATTGTCAGTCCACTCCCTTTCTATGCCCCTGATTCTATTATATTTACCAGTTTATTATGTTCTTCAGATGTTTTATTCACTTGATTTTTAGATTCACCTGTTGATAGATATGTATTTGTTGTCACTTTATTGTTCATAATTTTTATCTTTACCTTTTCCTTCCTCTTTTTAGAGAATACCCTTCAGCATTTCATATAATACTGGCTTGGGGGTGATGAAATCCTTCAGCTTTTTCTTATCTGTGAAGTTCTTTATCTGACCTTCAATTCTCTATGATAGCTTTGCTGGTTAGAGTAATCTTGATTGTAGGTTCTTGCTATTCATCACTTTGTATATATCTTGCCACTCCCTTCTGGCCTGCATAGTTTCTGTTGACAAATCAGCTGACAGTCAGATGGATACTCCCTCGTAGGTAACTGTTTTTCTCTTGCTGCTTTTAAGATTTTTTTTTTTCTTTATCTTTTGCCCTTGGCATTTTAATTATGGTGTGTCTTGGTGTGGTCCTGTTTAGATTCCTCTTGTTTAGTGTTCTCTGCACTTCCTGGACTTGTAAGTCTATTTCTTTCACCAGGTAGGGGAAGTTTTCTGTCATTATTTCTTCAAATAGTTTTTCAGCAACTTGCTCTCTCTCTTCTTCTGGCACCCCCATAATTTGGATGTTGGTATGCTTGAAGTAGTCCCAGAGGCTCCTTACACATTCTTTATATTTTTGGATTCTTTTTTTTTTCTTTTTGCTTTTTCTGTTGGGTATTTTTTGCTTCTTCATATTTCAAAGCTTTGACTTGATTCTTAGGACCCTCTAGTCTCTGTATTTCACTTGGCATATGCTTGATTTCTGATTGATCCTTTTTCATCTTCCTGAGGGTCTCACTAAATTTCTCGGAGGTTTCTAGAAGATTCTTGAGTAACCTTATAACCGTGGTTTTGAACACTATATCCAGTATTTTGTTTTCATCCATTTCTTTCTTTTATTACTTGTTTCTTTGTCTCAAATGAAAGAAATGGATGCTTTCTTTTATTTTGGCTGTTTCCCTGTGTTTGTTTCTATATACATGGTAGCTGCTAAGTCTCTTTGAGTTGACAGAGTGGTTTTGTGTAGTTTGTGTCCTATAGGGCCCAGTGGCTCAGTCTCCCCAGTCACCTGAGGTGGACACTCTAGGTGCACCCCTTTGTGGGCTGTTTTCACAGTCTTGTTGTAGTTAACCCTTAATTGCTGTTGGTATCACTGGGAGGAATTGACCTCCTGGTATCACAGTGATGACCAGCTGTGTCTATACTAGAAGATCTGTTGCATAGGAGACACCCTTATGAGACAGGACTTACTTCAGTATGGCTTTGGTGCTCACTCAGTCTGCCCCTTGAGTGTGTCTCTTATGGTTGCAAATAGTTGTAATCGGCTATGGTCTCATTCTAACCACTGGGTAAACTGGTTCTTGGATCTCCAATGAGATGCAAGGTCAGCCATAGGAACTACAGAGATATCTCTAGAGTCCTCCTCTTTGTATGGGGTTTGGAAATGCCCAGATAAGACCCATCTGTGAAGCAAGGCCACTGCTGCTGCCAGGCAGTGGGGCTAGTTTTGGAATCTCTGGGGCTCTCTGACCCAGCTGCAGCTTCTTTTAGGGGAAACCACAGTCTATTCATATGCAAAAGCCAATGTACACAGCTTGGGTGGGACTGTAAATTGGGACAGGCACAGTATATGGGAATCACCAGGGCAGAGCAAACAGCGATGGCTGCGCTAAACCAGAGAAGTCCCAGGTTCTCCACATCCCACACCCCTTGAAGGAACAATGATCACTGTGAGCACCTCTAAAAGCAAGCCACCTTCGCATATCTGTCCTGATGCCAGACAGTCCAGGTTCTCCCCATATGTGCCTGGGTCCCCCAGCATCTCGCCTGGAACTGGAGTTCAGAGCAATCTGAAGCTTGTATCTCCCTCCCAGTTTAAAGAGGAGCACATCCGGGTGCCAGCACTTTCTGTGGCTCTGCACCTCCTACCAGTCTCAATGCACTTTCTTCACCTCTCTAGTTGTGGAATTTCCACTTAGCCAGCTTTCCCACGGTTCTGGGTGGTAGTTCTGAAATTTAATTGTAGTTTTGATGTGGTTGTGAGAGGTAGTAAGTATAAGTGATTACCTATGCCACCATCTTGGTTTCTGAAGAAGTTTTAATTCAGTAAAAGTTTCAATAATGTACCTAGCTCCCAGGTCTTGCTCCTGTGGAGTTTTATAATCTCATTAGAGAGCAGCACTGTGAAAACCAGGATAAGAAGAACTCACTGGATGGCAGGTGAAAAATGGGAATATTTATTCAGAGGAAACAAAGTGAATTCAAACTTGGAGGAGACCACATGAACCAAGGGAAAAGAGAGGGAGGAAGGGACCAGGGGGGTATTGTGGGGACAGTCACAGAGCATGGACAAAGGATTGGAACTAAAATAGCCCTAACCCATCATAGCTGGTACCTTACATTTCTGTGACTAATACTTCTATCTCACAGGGATAGACTCTCTAGTGTCTTGAAAAAAACCAACAGCTCCTCTTCTTAGCAACTGAAGAAATGCTGACTAGTTCGGCGAGTTTTTAAAAAAATAGACTCCTCATCTATCAAGTGTCCTTGATGAAAGGCATGTGGGGCTAAGTACATTTTTAACCTGTCCTTTTGCAGAGACATGGGGCTGTTTAGTCCCTCTGTGTCCATTGAGAGGTGTATGTGTGTGAGGAGAGGGGTAGGGCAGGGGGTGTGATGGAGAAACCACGGTGAAAGCTGCAGCCTCATAGTTCAGCAGGGGAGCAAGTTCCTTTCCCAAGTTACCTACAAATCCCTGCTTCCCAAAGGACTGCACACAGATTCCCCTAGAGCCCTGCTTTTTTAAACACTCATTCCTGAGAGGTTCAAAGGGGACAGCACTCAGAGATGGAGCTCTGCAGCAGCGCAGCCTCTGCTTGTCAGAGATAGAGCCGCCTCGCTGGCTTGCCTGGAGTCACGCAAGTCTGAGGCTGCTCGACTTCATGCGGAAAACCTTCGTTTTGATAAAGCTCTTCTCTCCACTGTTATTTTTAAGCTCAGCTCTCCTCTATGTGATGCACATCCATCTACTTCTGGGTCTTCTCAGAGGAAGCTTGGCACATGATGTATCAATGGTGTCTGTTATGCTGAACCCACACAATTTCTTAACTTGTTTTTTGTAGGTATATGTCTATTCTCCCCTCTTTCTGTCCCTGTTCCTGTATTCCCTGTCAGTGTCTAGAATTTAATACAATTATGCAGAGATGGGAGGTTATCACAGACCTTTTGTGTCCCACTGTTAAATAGACGCTCAGAAGGACCATAGCACATTGCCAGAGAGTGAGTGTTGGAAATGAGAAGTGCCCAAGGACACTTTTTGGTACAAGTGATTGACACCTTTAGCATCTATATCTCCATACTTAACAGGGCTGGAGGCAGGCTTGGGACCACAGAAATCAGAGAAAAGCAAGTACGTGATGCAGGAAGGAAAGGACTGCTATTTGTCAGGAGATCCATAAGGTGACCTTGACAAAAAACAGAGCTCTTAAAACTCTTCATAAAAAAAGATCATTTAATGACTTCTAATATCCCTTGGAATTCTAAAATATGACTTGCTATATCTCATGTTTGTCTTGGTCCCCATGTTTCTGCTTCATGGACATTCATGTTATTTTCCTTTCGGTGTTTGATTTTAGAAGACTTGTGTTCTTTTGTCAAATGTAAATGTCCAATAAATTTCAGGGTTTATGTACAGCATGGGATTTGCATAGTTTTCTTATTTGTAAACATCAGGGTTCAGAAGCATCACTAGAAAGCAGTATTTTGGTGATTGCTGAGCAATAAAAGCTGTATGTGTCTTTGATGCTTTGAGTTTTGTGACTTTTTTAGTAATCAGACTAGTTAATTATTCTTTTCCACACATTGGTAACAGATTTTTTTTCATTTTCTTCATTTCTCAAAGTTTTGAGCATGTGCTTTGTGGGAGAAAATTTCCTCACGCTGTCATCCTGTGATTCACCCAAATAGAGGTGTCACAGCCAATAGTGTGAAGAGAAAACCCTCTGCTCACCCATGGTCCCAACATTTTATGAAAATGTTAGACTCTGTGAAGAAAATATAGTCAACATGATGTTTTTCAATATCCTCCCTTTTTCAATTTCAAATTAATATAAAACAAATGATGTACCATGAATCGTAGCTGTGTATCCTGTGACATTCTTTTTTTCTTCTTCTTTTTTTTTTTTTTTTTTTTTTTTTTTACTATATTTTCATTTATTTCAGAGAGGAATGGAGAGGGAGAGAGAGAGAGATAGAAACATAAATGATGAGAATCATTGGTCAGCTGCCTCATGCATGCCCCCTACTGGGGATCAAGCCCACAACCCAGGCATGTGTCCTTGACCAAAATCAAACTCAGGACCTTTCAGTCTGAAAGTTGATATTCTATCCACTGAGTCAACCTGGCTAGGGCTCCTGTGATATTCTTGATCATCTCTTCACACTCAAAAATGTTCCATTTTGAAGTTTGCATACCTAAGAAGAATAAGCAATAACTGTAGCCATACTTAGAAAGGACAATTATACTTGCATGTTGATTCTAGGGCATTAACTCCTGGAAAACTCACAATCAATAGTGTGTGTGTGTGGTTCAGTCATTTTCACTCTTCAGGTTGCATTTCATGGTGCTGAGCAAGTAGTATGTGGAGAGGAATTTTTTTTTTCACATTACCTTCAATAAATGAGTTTAACTGCAATACAAATCTTATAATCCACCTCTTCAATCCCACTGGCAGTGGGACAAATCCTGTAGCTTTAGAGGTAAGCCTTCAAATATACTTCAACTGACAGACTGAAGTTTGTTTTAGGAAAAGTCAAGGTTCTGCAATCCTTTGCATTTATTGGAGTTTTCTGTTTCCGTGGCTTCCAAGACTTGACTCAAATTAGGCTTTCAATGTTAAGAGGTTCATGATGTGGAGCTTTTGTCAATTCCTTCTCTCTTACCTAAATTATGTTCAAAATCTGTATACTACTGTTCTAGAATGAATCCGGGGACTACTGCATGGTTTGCATGGCTGTGCCCTTGAATGCCTTTTTTAAAGAGATAGGGCTGTTGTCACAAGTCAGTCTGCATGCAGCCAAAACCAGAGCTGCTTTCTGGAAGCATGCAGAATGAAAACTACAGATCTTAGTGTTGGTGAAGAACTGCTTTCAAAGGGATTCAAAGGGAAAACTAGGCTCGGGCTCCGCTGGCTTCTGCCCTTCACATAATGCATTCCTCTCCCATGGACCCTCTTTATTCCCTAAATCTGCCTTGTTTTGTCTCTAAAACTCCTTTCATCATGATAGATAAGAAGGAGAGATAGAAAGATACCAAAAAAGAGAGACTACAAAACTATATCTGTGTGAACAAGTTGCTGATCTAGATAACTTGAAAGCATTTTTTTTTTTTTTTTAGGAAATAGGCACTAATCTCTAAGGCAAGTAAATGTGAGTTGCACTGCTTTTCAAGGGTCTGGTTACATTCCACTTGAAAAAAAAATTGGAAGCAGTGCAAGGAATGGGGCGTCCCATACTCAGAAGTAAAGAGACCCCAATGAGTGTGGCAGTGGCAGGTGTTAGGAGGGGCTCAAGGGTAGCTCAAGAGGAGAGAGCAGTGTGGTTGCCATGCTGAAGGTCAAGAAGGCGGTACTCCCAAGAGAAGCCTGAAGCAGGAGTGGAGTTCTGGATCATCTCGCAGCAACATGGGCAAAGCTGTGGCAGCAGGCAGATCCGGGACTCCTCAGCATTAGGTCAAAATGATTGCTTGTCAGGCAGATGTGTTTGTAAACTAATGACTTTCACAGTGTGATGAGATTGAAAATGAAGCCTAATTGCTTCCACTGACTTAACCCTTGGAATGCTTCCAGGCATGCCGACAGCCATGTGTCTTTAATCATGTAAGTTAATCACCTTCAGGCACATATCAGAAAACAGTGGCTTGTGGGAAATCTGGGAAGCACCAGTGTTCTGTTAATCGGTTGCACTTCTAGCACCGTCTATCCATTCAAATAAGAAAACTGAGAAGTTGGCCACAGTGCCCTGGAACCAGTGTTTGTTAGTAGCAACTGACACAGGCAGTTACATGGCTCTATAATTCAGAAAAGAAATGAATTAATATTATGCAGGGTTTTTTAAATATATATTTTATTGATTTTTACAGAGAGGAAGGGAGAGGGATAGAGAGTTAGAAACATCAATGAGAGAGAAACATCATTCAGCACCTCCTAGAGTACACCTCCTACTGGGGATGTGCCCTCAACCAAGGTGCATGCCCTTGACCTAAATCGAACCTGGGACCCTTCAGTCCGCAGGTGGACTTTCTATCCACTGAGCCAAACCGGTTAGGGCTGCAGGTGTTTTTTTTTGTTTGTTTGTTTGTTTTTAAGTGACTTTAACAACAACAACAACAACAACCTCTTAGTGGTATCAGAGTGACAGGAGCAAGTCACCTTGATCCTCCTAAGGCCACAGTGAACCTCAGTCCAGCTCTGGGAGAACATCAGAATTGGAAAATGGTCTAATAATCAGGCCAACCTGATTAATGGTGACAATTAGTATTGGACTATAGTGCATAACCAACTGATTATGAATCATTTGAGCACTTTAGGTAAATTTTCAATACAGGCAATTAAAATGAAAAGACTCATGATGCTTACATAATGACTTCATTAAATTAATTCAGTTCTGAAGTTGGAGAAAATTTTCTTTTGTTGCAAGGAACCAACAGAATCTAACTTCCATTCCCTTTTGTTTAAAAGAGAACTGGAGAAAACACTGAAAACACACACACACACACACACACACACACACACACACTGAAAATGGCTTATTCTTTTCTGAAAGTGAACTGTGTTGCTGTGGGAGAAAGAACTGAAGGTCAGAGCATGGACTGAGTCCCCTTCCTTATTTGGATAAAGTTAATCTTGTTCTCAGTTATATTTTGTACTCTGCTAAGTGCATGCATTGTTAAGGTTTAAAAAAAAATGTATTGTGGAGTGATCTGGAAGGGGCAGACACTTCAGAGAGATAAATACTCTATTCTGTTACATAAACAATTGACTCAAATCACGTGCTTCATGATAAAAGACAAAGCTGGAGCCAAGTCCAAATGCTGCGTATCAGTGCAGTCAGGGGAACAAAGATTCCTTCAGGTGAAATGTGGTCATTCAGTCAAAGCTGTAATGGTTTTGTGAAGGGAAAGGAAGAAGCTCTGTAGGTCTAAGCACGAGCTTTATAATTTACACAGTGCACTTGCCTTTAAATCATTCAAAACACTCTGTAAAGTAGATCCCATATGTATTAATAATAACCAATGCCTACTTAGCAGGTCACCATTTACAAAGCTCCAAGCATTATCTCTTCATTCCTCTGATAATTTTTAAAGACTCAGAAAGTTAAAGTATTATAATTTGTCCAAATCGCAGGACTAGTAACAGCAAAAACAAACAAATAAACAAAAAACCCACACAGGTATTTTAATTCTAATTTTTTTGTCCTACACACTATCTCCTGTCTCTCCTATTTCTTAAGACCCTTTATTTTACTTCATCAAGTACCTTTTTCAGGGCTAGCTCTTCTAGTCATTGTGTTCTTTTCTAGGTCCCTCACAGTGAAAACCACTTTAAATTCCAGCTTATGTGTGGTGATGATGTCCCTTCCTTTCCCTTTGTAGTTCATTCCCAATGAGACTGTGGTTTCTTGGAAGGCACACACTGCCGTTTCTAGCACAGGATTGGGCTTTCACAGCAGGAAGGATAAGCCGGTGCATATCCCCACATAAGTGAACATCGTCCTAGCACATCTCCTAAAAGGCAGGATGGCCAGAGGCAGCACTAAAGCCCTTGGAGCTGCTGTTGCTGCGAGGTTGACTTGGCACATTCTGCTCAGCCACTTGCTTCTGAGTTCAAGCCTCACTTGATACAACAAAACTACAAATTACCGAATAGCATGGACATTCAAAATTCTAGGCATGTAGAGGAAATCAAATGTTAAATTCAGAAACGATGAAAATTGCTGTAAGAATTAAGGACTCGTTGACCTTTACTACTTCACTTTCTATAATGCTTTTACCACTACTTCCTGCTATTTGGAGAGCTTTCATTGGTGGCATTCACCCTTTACAATGTCCCCTGAGAGTTGAGAAAGCAGGCTTGTGTGCCTATGTGTATGGCTATAGCTTATGTGTACACATTTGTATATTGCAGTATCTGTTCACCAGTGTTCTCCTTTCCTCCGTGTAACCTAGCTCCTCTCATCTCCTGCCCCTTACCTCTCCTGGAGTCTTTCCTCTCAGGTGGTAAGACTTGGGCTAAGGAGCTAACTCAATTGATCAGTGACAGGTTTGCTAATCTATCGAATTCTAATCCAAAAGGTCTCATAGGACTGTTTCCCACCAAATGTTATAAGCCTGAAGATATTCTGTAACATTCTCTTTCCATAGTTTTATACAAAAGCAAACATAAAAATGGTCTGCTCAGGGAGAAAAAGTCTTAGAATACCTACCACCTTTCTTTTATTTCTCTCTTCTGTTCCTAATGATAGTCTCCATGGCCCTGACCCTCTTCATGTGTCTGGTGTCCTTCCCAGGTTAGTTAGCAAGTTCTCTGTTCCTAGTGACTATGCCTGATTCACCTAGAAACGGCATACCAGCCATGCTCTGTAAGGGTGGAAGCGTAGTCCTGATGTGCTGTGTCTTGGTGGGCTAGAGGTATTAGATTTATTTCCATGCAGCTTATCAGCTTCTTTCTCATGACCTTACAGTTGTACTTTGAACACAGGTGTTTGGGGCACTTGCCAGTAGGCCTCTTTTCACTCAAGAGGAATTTCTGGAATTTCTCTCTCTATATCTAGTTGCAACAGACCTCAGGGACCAAAGTCTCCTAAAAAGAGCAGACTTTGGAGAATGGAATTTGAATGCTGCCTTCGCCTCTCACCAGCTGTGATACTAGCCATCTGATGTAACCACTCTTATCCATCCGTAGACTAGATATACTAATACCAACCACAGAGTGAGCTCATGAGGAATGGAAAAGTATCAAAAGTACTGGTACCTGCCCACAGGAAGCTATCATGAGATATTTATTCCCTTCTGTCTTCACGGCCACTCTCTCTGTTACTGCCCCACCACTCCCACAATTATTCTCACTCTTCTCAAAAAACTTGTAGTTTTCATAGCTCCTGAGTACCATCAACCCTGATGCCAACAACCCAATGATGTCGCTGATTGGTATGATAAAAAAGAATAGTTAGCGGAAACTGGTTTGGCTCAGTGGATAGAGCTTTGGCCTGTGGACTGAAGGGTCCCGAGTTTGATTCCGGTCAAGGGCATGTACCTTGGTTGCAGGCACCTCCCCAGTGGGGGGTGTGCAAGAGGCAGCTGACCAATGATTCTCTCTCATCGATGTTTCTAACTCTCTATCCCTCTCTCTTCCTCTCTGTAAAAAATCAATTATATATATATATATTTTTTTTTTTAAAGAATATTTATCTGGTGAAGCCAATCTTGACAAGCACAACATTGACGTTAATCAAACACCTCAGCCTCCCTAGGTAGCCACTGTCCTTTTCATAAAAACTCACAGGATTCTTGGCATGACAACCTTTTCTAATTGGATATTTATTGCTTCGGGCTTAAGAATTCTAAACCAGAGACCTTGAAGGCAATCCTTGTTTTTTGTTCTCTTTCTCCTCCACCCCCCATTAAATCTAAGGTGCCCCAAGATTTAGACACTTCTTTCAGATGTCTTCATGAATTCACCCTATTGTTTTTATGTTTGTTTGTTTTTCACTGTACCTTCTTACTTTCAAGCATGGGAAGCATGCTCCTAGATTTATTGAATGTTGAGTCCCACCTGCAACTGCCTTGGCAGGACCAGACCAAATGATACTACCTAAGGTCCAGACATTCTCCCCTTGCTTTCCTCCTTTGGTACCTAGAACCCAAAGTAGTCTCTACTCTCAAAGCATTACACCCTCTGTCTAAAAACTTGCAATCTCCTTGTATCAAGTCAGGAATTCCTTCCCTGGCTTTCAAATTCCCTTGTAATCCAAAACCTCATCTATTCAATTTACCCCCATTATTCTCTAGCATGTCCTCTCCAATTTAGTAAGAGTATTCTTATTATTCTGATTACAGACTATACACATTCCCATCCCTTGGCCTTTACCAAGAGAGTCCCCTAATCTGCATTTCTTTTCCCCCTTGTCTCTGCCTCATTTCTTATCCAATACAACATACTACTGATAGTAAGCTCACAAGCTCTTTGCCTGTTCACAACAATATCTCAGTATAAAGAAAATTTTCTGGCACATGATCAACTCTCAGCCAGCATTTGTGACTGTCCCTCAAGGCTCACTTCAAAGCCAGTTCGTTTTTACATCTACAATGTTTTATTAAATTCTTGTACTACCCTCATTCATCTTCATTTTCATTCGCTGATTATATGCTCTTAAAGATGGAATCTATGACTTGCATCATTTGCTTCTCACAGAGTGTCTTGATAATGTGAGAAAGTAAATATGCTTTGGGAAAAGGTCTGTAATGACACAAGGATGATTCATAAAACTAATTGATCACTTATTATTTCCCAGGCACTATTCTAAGGTCTGAGACAGTGGCCTAGATGAGCTGGGCTCTGTATCTTTGCTGCTACTGGCTACTTATATGATCTCGCATAGACAAATTCTCTGAGCTTTGGACAACTCCTTTGTAAACTAAAAGGGTTTAACTAGGTTAGTTGTGATGTCTCTTCCAATTGTAAGATTATCTGATTTTTAAATATGTATTTATAGATTCCTGAGTGGTGGTCCATAAATACTTTGCTGACTAATGCACACTATAACCTTTACCCTTCCAAACTCATGATTGTGTATTTTCAGTTTCTTTTCATCTATTTGTTCTTATTGAATGTCTTTCTTCAATAGAGCAGAGGGAATATAATCAATTCACTAGTTTGTGGGACAAATGGGCTCTCTTTGGATTGTCCCAGCCTTTGTTTCATTCTTCAAAAGGATACTCTTTATTTAGCTTGAATTCTGGGTTGCAAAGGAGAACATGATGACCTTTAAACACTTTTCTTCCATAAGACCTTCAAAAGCAACTTAGCTAGTTTTATCTCACAGTCCTTAAAAACACTCCTTTGTCTTGAGATTGTAGCAAAAACGTGTTGGCCAAGACATTGTTCATAGAGTTCTTCTCATGGCAGGCCTTGCCTTGAGCTGTCCTTGTGCTTAGGGTGCCTGCAAGCTGGCTCCCCGGCTCTGACCGCAGTATGCTCACAAATGCCTTTACTCTTTGCCTACAATCAGATTATATTACCAAATGAGCTTTAAAGAGCTAATAATCTGATTTTATTCTAATTAGTCTTTTGGACAACTTTAGAAAGTTTATCTAAAGTAGGACATTTTGTATACTTTCAAAATCAGATATAAGACAATCGCAAATTTTAAAATATTCCTTTTGAATTAGAAAACTAAAAAAAGTCAGAGCCACTGAGATCTCTGTTAGCTTCTGGGGCTTGTTTAGATTCTGGGATAAACAAATGATCACTGTTGTCTTCTTGCTTGAGGAGCCAATCAGATTAGGAAATAAAGTTTTCTCAAAGTCTGTTGTGTGTGTGTTTTTTTTACAGTCACAATATTCTTCTCTATGAAGATGGGCATGCTGTGGTGGCAGATTTTGGAGGTAAGATTTTCATGTATAATTCCTCAAATGATACCAGTTTGTTTCTTCCTTGCATTGATTGTGCCTCGTATTGTGTGACAGACATTAGATTCCACCCTGACAACTGCACTTCTCTAAGTCATTCCAAGTTCAATGACCCTACTTTTTGTTAAGTATATAATTTATTTTCCCCCCTGGATATCCTCAGCTAAAATAAAGGAACTGAGAAATTAAAGAAGATAGAGGTTTCTTAGGGTTTCAACATGTTAGCTATAATCTTTGACCCTGGTTTTAAGGTATGTCCTTTGACCTGGATTTGTTTTGTTTCCTTCAGAATCAAGATTTCTACAGTCTCTGGATGAAGACAACTTGACAAAACAACCTGGGGTTTGCTACTGCTTGTGTTCCCTAAAATTGTGAAACAATTAAAATGTGTGCACTCAGCATGAGAGGAAGTGAGATGAGAGCAGCTTTAAGTGGAAGAAATGCCATTGTCCCAGGGGCAGGATAATGTTTTGTGCTTTTATTTTCAGTAAGCCCTCAAAAAACCCACTTCAAGGCAGCCCCAGAGGAAAATAGATTATATATATTTTATATATATACAATATATATATAGGAAATATGAATAAGATAATACAGAATTTATTTCAAATGTAACTGAAAAGTACATGGCAGGCATGCATAATTGGCTTTCATATTCAGATCTTCTTTTTAAGTAATATAGTTAAAACTTAATAGATAATTCACTATAAATTTTGTAGCTCATCAGCGTCTATGGACAACTTGTATTCCACTGTAACATTATAAGGAAATAGGTGGCATAGCCAAGGATTAATGTTTAAGTAAAATAGTATAAACTTTAATATCTGAAGCAAGCATCATGGTACTCAAACATGTCTGCAATTAAATTCATCACCTGCCCCCTCCATACCTCTACACCCCAAAAAATGTACACTTCTTTTTTTTGGATTATCTGTGTTATTTAATTACCCAAAGTGGGGTTAATTTTTCATTCCTTCCTTTTCCTGCTTCCATTGACACATTACTCAATAATTTTTCTGATTGTTTCTTTTCTTTTTTTAAGTTCATCCCAGTTTCTCATTTTCCACTGCCTCGGTTTAGGCCTTCAGCCCCTCTTTCTTGAATTATGGCAATAGGCTTCTAACTCAGTCCTCTCTTTCAGCTCATTCTTTGCAAAATCAGCCAAGTTTTGCATTTTGACAGTTTACCTCCTCCTGTAAAAACCATCAACAATGCCCACTTCCCACAGACCAACATCCCAATTCATCAACTGCCCCCTCCATACCTCTATACCCTTCCTGGAAGGCTCCTGCCCTTCCCAATCTGGCCCCAGACCTCTCTGTGACCTCCTGTCCCATGACAAGGTCTCTCAAATTCCCTGTGCTCCAGCACACACCGCATTTGACCATCTTGCAGACATACCATTCACTTTCACGTCCCTGTGACTCTGAAGTGCTCCAGGCACCCGTCCTGGAGGAAGTCTTTTCTTGCCAGGCCCAGGAAGTCACATTCATTTTAAGTACCTTTTCTTCCATAACATGCCCACCTTTCCACCTCCTCCCAGTACACTTTTCTCTCTGTGCCTTTGTGACAATTTGCAATGCTGCTTTGTACTCTTATTCAACAAACACTTATTGAGGGCCTACCAGGTGTCAGGAATTGGGCAAAGGACCAAGAATGCAAAATGTGGACAAAAGCCTAATCCTTAATCTCAAGAAGCTCACTTTCTAGTGAGGAGAATGGGAATTTAAAGCAATGTGGAGGTTCAGTGATATCAATGATATGGTGTAACATGGTGTTGGGAGCTCAGATGGGATAGGTAGATATAAATCAGATGTGTAAGAAACAGAAGGGGGCCCTAACTGGCTTGGCTCAGTGGACAGAGCATCAGCCTGTAGACTGAAGGGTCCCAGGTTCCATTCCTGTCAAGGGCATGTACCTTGGTTGCAGGCACATCCCAAATAGTGGGTGTGCAGGAGGCAGTTGATTGATGTTTCTGACTCTCTATCCCTCTCTCTTCCTCTCTGTAAAAAATTCAATAATATATATATATATATATATATATATATATATATATATATATATATATAATTTTTAATAAATATATATATTAAAAGAAACAGATGTCAGGCAGAATCAACACTGTGTGAGCAAATACATAAGGGAGGATGAGAAATACCAGACTTCCTGGGAGAACTTCATAAGCTTTGCATTGTTGGCATGTACTGTGTGAGGAAGAAAAAATGAGAGATGTGTTAGAGAGGAGGGCAGGAAAAACATCATGGACCATGTTGTATCCAAGTAGGATTATACATGTTGGTTTCCCCAGTTAGGTTTCATTCATCCATTCAGTAAATATTTATGAAGCACCTTCTAGGTGCCAGACATTCTATTTGGAACTGGGGATATTAGAGCAGACAAAATAAAGTACTTGTTCCTACTAGAAAAAGATAGATATCTGAACAAGTTAACAAAATATAAAGCAAAGCAGATGTATGAATGGAAAGTGATGGGGGTGCCATTTAGATAGGATGAGAAGGAAAGACAACATTCCATAAGAAACCTGACGTGCGAGTTATCCATGTAAGGGAAAGAGAAGTGTAGACAGGGGAAACAGTAAGTGCAAAGGCCCTGAGGCAGGAGAGTTCTTTGTGTTCAAGGCCAGAGTGACTGGAGTGAAGTAACCAAGGAAAAGGGTAGGATATCAGGGTGGTGTGAAAAGTGTGACCTCTTTTGATAGGACACAGAGACCTCATCTGGTACCTGGAACATAGAGATAGCTAAACCGTGGCTCTCAACCCAGGTTGCACATTTATTGTAAATCACTTTGGAAACTTTTTTAAAGCATACTATTTAAACTCAATTCCCAGAAATTCTGATTTTATTGGCCTAGTGTTGAGTTTGTGTACCTGTATCATTTGAAAATTCCCTCAGGTGAGTCTAAAATGAGGCCAGTTTAGATTTTCCGACTAAACAAACTTTTATTGAATGGAACTGAATTGCATTTCACCAACAGTGAGTTACATCCTTTTATCATGGCAGCAGCGTGTAGTCTTTAAGCACAGCACTACTCTAAGTTTATTCTGAAGACTATTTTGTTTCTTACCAGTTATATGGCCTTATGTAAATTTGCTAATTACTCTATTACCCGCCTGCGAAAAATCGGGCATACTGTATGCCTACTCCCACTTATGCAATGTTGTGACACAACACATAAACTCCTGTATGAATGGAGGCTATTTTGAATGTGAAAGCTCATGTGGAGGAATAGCATGCGAGCACCATAATCAGAATAAAGATGTTCTTGGAAAGCTATAATTATGCATGATTTCAAAATAAGGTAGACACTTCAAAAGAATTACCAGCAGCCAGCACTATACACAGAATTTCAGTAAAAATGCTGGTTTCCTTCCATGGAAATACAAAGAAAGAGGGTGTTTGGCAAAGTTCATTGCTATGATTGTGGAGCCAAGGAGTTTTAGAGCTGAAGGGCTTTCCTCCTATTATGCCCCTGAGGAATCTTAAATTCCAGAAAGCAGGAGAGAATTGCCCAGAGCTCCCCAAATAGTGGCAGAGCCAGATCTTGAAGTTGGATCTTCTGACTCAAAGCCTAGAGCTGTCGCCTAAACCACAAATAAACCAAATTTATGGATTTGCATTTCAGAATGGAAAGATACCTACAAGTTAAAAATACATAATTGCAAGAGAAAAGAGTATAAATGATGCCATCCAACCATGAGGAAAGAACTCTGCGCAGAGAAACTGACCTGTACCATTTCATGGGCTTTCTTTCCAGGCTACTGCACAAGCAGCATTCAGCAATAACATGTCTGGGCAAACAAAGGAGATAAGGCAGACCCGATCCTGCCGTGAGAAACCTACTTCATAGTGTACTCTGGGCACTCCCCAGAGGCCCTTCTCTCCTCAGTCATCGGGGTACTACCTCTGGGCCTCATTTAGTGATTTCCTAAATTGTAACCTGCATATCTAAAAGAGGGAAGGTGCCTCCCAGAGTGTGTAGATTCACTCTGAGGGAAATATAGATTTCCTAGGTGAATATCAAGGCTAGCCACTCAGAAACTTAACGGCTTCTTGGGGAAAGATGATCAAAGATAAACAAAAACAACAAAAGCTCTTCTGTTGTGATCATCACTTAATAAGAGAAAGGGGAACTCGATGATTAATACCGTTGCAATATTTTTGGAACAATTATGGATTTTATAATCTTCCGATAATTAAAAAAAAAAAGTTTTTTGAAAAACTGAACAACAGTAAACACATTATTTATTGGCCAAGTTGAGTGTGGCAGAGTGTCAATGTTATTTTACATTTTTGTCTCTTGAGAATATTGGGAAAATACTTAACAAGTAAGTCCTCATTAAGAAGAACACTGCTCTGCAGAGGAAGAACTGAACGCATGGTGGATACCTGACCTGTGGCTGTTTCTCCACACACAGAACCTCCGCTGGATGGCTCCTGAGGTCTTCACGCAGTGCACACGCTACACCATCAAAGCGGATGTCTTTAGCTACGCTCTGTGTCTGTGGGAACTTCTCACTGGCGAAATTCCATTTGCTCATCTCAAGCCAGGTGAGCCAGACTGCAATTAAAGTTTCTCTTGTTTTATTTAGTTCCGTACACTTTTACAACTTCAGGAAACACTTCCCCCGCACCCCCCCCCCAAAAAAAAATGAGTATTTTTTATGGGTTGGCAAGGTGAGAGGTAAATAAACAATCTCAATTTGTTTTAAGATGTATGCCAAATCCAAGAAAACATAATGACCTAATTCTGTGATTTTAGACATAGGCACAGAAAAGTGTAGGTATATTTTATTAAAGTTCAGTGCTTCGATTTGCCTGTTGTTAATAAAACAAGCAAATGACTATTACCATGTGAAATGTAGGTACAAATAAGTGGACAGTGCAATACTTATCTTTTGTATTAGATTTCAAAAGTGCCGCTTTAGAGTGTAAAGAGGGGTGAGCTGAAAGTAGCAACACATAAAAATAACCTGTCAAGAAGAGAATAACTTTTCCTAACAATTTTGTATTACATATATGGATACATTCCAAAAATGGAGTTTTGTAGGTGAGCCTAATATTGTTGATAATATACTATGTTCATGTAAATGGTGGAGTAGGAAATTTAATTACAGGGATTTGAGGTTTAAAGTAAATTTTATTTGCATCTGTCTCATCACTATGTCTGGATACCTTTTATGCCTTATCACAGTGTTTACTTACTTGTGTCCACTATTAGGCTGGAAAGTACCTAAGGACTTTGCATCCCCCAAACCAAGCATGTATGAAAAGTTGTTTTCAAATTGAATCATAAATACATTTTAAATAAATTAAATTGTAAGCACCTAGTGGCCAGCCTATCACCATATACCAGAAGAATAAAGTCAAAAGTGTTCTTAGGGAAAGACAAATCTTACAAACATGTATATTCATAATGTAAAGCCTTAACCAGAATCACAGTAATATTTTATATTGTCTTTTCAAGGTATCATTCCCCTTAGTACCATATGTTCTTTCATTACATTCTGCATAGTGTCTAATGGAGAGCTTTTCACAAATTATGTGGTCTGTCCATAGTTATTGAGGACAATAATTATTTGTCATTTCTCTCTATATATTTTTACATGCTTCCCAATGAAGATATTTACCATTATATAGTGTGTAGAGCTCTATTTTGAATTAAACCAACATTGCCATTTGTAATGTCTTGCTCTGACCCTCTGCTATCTCTTTACCCCTTAAAATTTTCATTCTGATCAAGATCAGTGACTCTAGTAAAAAATGTACTTATTCTAAAGAATCCAGAAATGCTAGACATACTGTAGCATTTTTCATAAGAAAGAGATACATCTTTCCTCTCTCTCATCTTTTCATCTTCTTTGGCATTTCATTCATATATTCATATTGATTTTATATCCTAATTACATCTGAATTTATCCACCCATCCACCACCATCTTAGCTCAAGCCACCATCTTTATCATTTATACTGTGATAATCATTTTAAAAATAAAGTTTATTAAAATATAATTTATATACAGTAAGCATCATTTTAAGATGACAGTTAAATGAATTTTAATAAATATATACAGTTGTATATCCACAAATGTGATCACAAGATTGTGCATTTCTATCACTTCTAATAGTACCCTGATGCCTCCTTGCCTCTTAATCCACTTTTCCCACTTCCAGCCCCTGGCAGCCACTAAACTCATTGCTGTGCCTATAGGTTTACATTTTTCAGAATTCATAAATAGAATTATGTGGTTGCATTTGTCAGTAATTAATTCTTTTTTTTATTCCGGTGTGATATTCTATTGTGCTTATGCATTGACAAATTGATGATCATTTGAGTTATTCTCTCTTTGGGGCTATCCCATCTAATAAAGAGGGAATATGCTGATTGACCCTCATGCCCTTGCAAAGATGGTGGCACCCGCAGCCAATAAGGAGGGAATATGCTAATTGACTGTCCTACCCTCAAAGATGGTGCACCCACAGACACAAAATGGCAAAACCCAGTCCCCTCATCCCCGCCTGCCTCTAGAGTCCCCCAGTCTCCTCAATCCCCCAGCCACCCAGAGCCAGCCCCAAGATGCAGGTAAGTCTCAGATGTCAGTTGCCCAGCTTCCCAGGGTTGCCCAAAGTTCAGATGAGCAGGGCTAGCCAAGACTTGTGCTGCTGGCAGTGGCAGCAGCAGAGGTGTGATGGAGCATCACCTTCTCCTGATTGCTGGGTCGCCTCCTGCTCCTGAGGGTTCCTGGGGCCTGGTGCATGAAAATTCATGCACTGGAGTGGGGGGTCCCTCAGCCCAGCCTGCCCCCTCTCACAGTCCAGGAACTCTTGGGGGATGGTCCGACTGCTGCAGAGGCAGGAGAGGCTCCCATCACCGCCATTGCATTCACCAGCCTTGAGCCCAGCTTCTGACTGAGTAGCACTACCCCTGTGGAAGCACACTGACCAATAGGGGGAAGCTCCTGCATTGAGTGTCTACCCCTAATGTTGAGTGCGTGTCATAGCGACTGGTAATTCCACTGTTTAGTGTATTTGCATATTAGCCTTTTATTATATAAAATTGCTAATACTACTCAAGTCTTTGTATGGATGTTTCATTACTCTTAGGTAAATATATGAGATGGAATACTAGATCTTATGGTAAGAGTTTTTCCAAGGTATTTATGCCATTATGGTTTCCCACCAGCAGTATATGAGAATTTCAGCTGCTCCATATACTTGCTAGCACTTTTTAATTATTTATTTAAGATAAAATATTTGTCACTAGAGTAAGTGTATAATACTATTGGGTCGGCAGCTAAGTAATTGCGGGTTTCACACATATATGGCTTCAGTTGAATTTTTAGGTTTGCAGACGTAGTACAAATGTAAAACACATTTTGTTATTTGATAGTTGGCTATTCAGCTGTTAATCAGTAAAAAAAGTTTTTTGATCTGTTTTGTAGTTTTCGTTTGGCGTTCGTTGAAAAATGGAAAATCAAAAGGAACATTTTTGTCATATTTTGTTTTTTTATTTCTGCAAAGGGAAAAACGCATCGCAAGCTCATAAAAAGTTATGTGCTGTTTATGGTGACGAAGCCTTAAAAGAATGGCAGTGTCAAAATTGGTTTGCCAAATTTCGTTCTGGTGATTTTTCACTCAAAGATGAAAAACGCTCTGGTCGTCCAGTTGAAGATGATGACGCCCTAATCAAAGCAATAATCAATTCGGACTGTCACAGTACAACACATGAGATTGCAGAGAAGCTTCATGTATCACATACATGCATTGAAAATCACTTAAAACAACTTGGCTATGTTCAAAAACTCGATACATGGGTTCCTCACGAACTGAAAGAATCACAGTTAACGCAACGCATTAGCAGCTGCGATTTGCTAAAGAAACGTAATGAAAATGATCCATTTTTAAAACGACTGATAACTGGCGATGAAAAATGGGTTGTTTACAACAATATCAAGCGGAAAAGATCGTGGAGCAGGCCAGGTGAACCAACTCAAACAACATCAAAAGCTGATATTCATCAAAAGAAGGTTTTGTTATCAGTTTGGTGGGATTACAAAGGAATTGTCTACTTTGAACTCTTACCACCCAACCGAACGATCAATTCTGATGTCTACATTGAACAACTAACGAAATTAAACAATGCAGTTGAAGAAAAGCGGCCCGAATTGACAAATCGAAAAGGTGTTGTATTCCATCATGACAATGCAAGGCCACACACATCTTTGGTCACTCGGCAAAAATTAATGGAGCTTGGTTGGGATGTTTTGCGACATCCACCATATAGTCCTGACCTTGCACCATCTGATTACTTTTTGTTTCGATCTTTACAAAACTCCTTGAATGGTAAAAATTTCAATAATGATGATGATGTCAAATCGTACCTGATTCAGTTTTTTGCTAATAAAAACCAGAAGTTTTTTGAACGTGGGATTATGATGCTGCCTGAAAGATGGCAAAAGGTCATTGATCAAAATGGGCAATACATTACAGAATAAAGTTATTTAGTTCCATGAAAAAATTGTCTTTGATTTTCTTTAAAAAATCCGCAATTACTTAGTTGCCGACCCAATATATCATTGTGTTATTGTTTTATATTTCTCTAATAACTCATGATGTTGATAATATTTTCATGTGTTTATTTGCTGTTCACATCTCTTTATTCAGGAAAGAGTTTCTTCAATTTGTCTTATTATTTAGCTGTAAGGGTTCTTAGGTTCTAGGTAGAAGTCTTTCATCTGCTGTTTTGTTTTTTTTTGTTTTTTTTCCTGCAAGTATTTTTCATTAGTCTATGGCTTACCTTCCCATTTTCTTAGCAATATCTTTTAAATAGCGTAAGTTTTTAATTTCAATAAAATCTACTTAACCAACAATTAAGTCAACTTTTTTTGTGTATCCTAAGTAAAATATTCCTGTCTTACCCCTGGGTACAAAGTTTTCTTCTTATGTTTTGTTATAGAAAACTTATAAGTTTAAGTTTCATATTTGTAAGATTGAGTTCCTTTTTAAAAATTTGTACAAGGTATTGGCTGAATTTATTATTCTTTTTTAAAAATATTTTTATTGATTTTTTTTTACAGAGAGGAAGGAAGAGGCATAGAGAGCCAGAAACATCAATGAGAGAGAAACATCGGCCAGCTGCCTCTTGCATACCCCCTACTGGGGATGTGCCCACATCTAGGCTACATGCCCTGGACTAGAATTGAACTTTGGACCCTTCAATCCACAGGCCAATGCTCTATCCACTGAGCCAAACCGGTTATGGCTGTTAATCTTTTGTTAATTTACTGGTTTGTTTTTTATATACATTTCCAATTTTTCAGCATGATTAGTTGAAAAAAATGTCTCCATCCATTGAGTATGTTTGGTACCTTTTTTGAAAATCAATTGACCAGATCTATGTGTATCTACTTCTGGACTCCATTGATATGTTTACCTTTATACCACTACCAGACCTTTGATATATTATAATAAGTCTTAAAATTCAATATGAACCCTCCAACTTTGTTCTTCTTTGTTAAAATTGCTTTGGGTAAGTCTAGGTTTTCTGTTTATTTATGTAAATGTTAGAATCAACTTTCTATTTCTACCAAACCACACACACACACACACACACACACACACATAACCATGCTGGAATTTTAATTGTATTGCATTGAATTTATAGGTCAATGTGGGTAAAATTGACAACTTAAACATATCGACTCTTCCAAATGATAAACATAGTCTATCTCTCCATTCATTAGGTCTCAATTTCTGTCATCAGTGTGATTTAGTTTTTATCATACAGACCTTGCACATATTTTAGACCTATTTCTAAGTATTTTGTTTCTAGATTATGTCACTATTTTTTAAAGTTATCCTATTATTAGGATTAAATTTCAAAATTCTTAATATGGTCTGCAAGAGCCTAACCTTGCTTGTATCATTTAACTTCCCCAGCTCCAGTGACTCTTGCCTTCTCTTGTTGCCTTCAATACATTGCCCTTTTGCAGTTTCCTTAATAATTCAGTTAATGATGACACCACAAAGATTGCTCTGAGGATTAAATGAGATGATGTTTGTGACTGAACTCTGTCAATTGAATACTCTGCAAATGTAAGAAGAAAGATAAGGGCAAAGGGTTATGCAGGGCTAAGGCTGCCTAGGATTCTATACTTGACTGGAACTCATTCTCCAAGAAGCCCATATAGACACTAAAAGTCATTTTGGCTCTTCCCTTATTTTTTTCCTTCCCTCCTCTCTCCCTCTCTTCTTTCCTTTCTTCATTTGCCCCCCACTTTGCTTATTTTTAGTCTCACTTTCTAAATATTTCAAGTCTATACACTTACCGCCCTTTTTACTGCTACTTTCTATTTCATATGCAGAATTCTGCATAGTATATGATACATGGTATCCTTGTCTCCAGTTTTGCTCAGCATTTTTTCCCCCACCAACTGCCATTTTATAACTAGATTTAGCTTTCTAAAAACTCAAATTTGATCATCTGACTTCCCTTCTTAAAATTTCTAATGTTTTTTTTCTTTGCTCTTAAGATAAAAACAAAACTCCTAAAAAACAATCCACATAATTAAGCCCCTGCTTTCCTTCCCCCATCTCCCTGCTGCCACTTGCAGCCTCTCTGGCCACATTTCTATTTCATTTCCCCAACATGGCCCATTTCCGCTGACGTCCATGTCATTTGTCAGAGATACTCTTCCCATTTTTTTATCATCCAATTTACTTTAGGTCTTCAATATTACTTCTTCCAAAGACATCTTTCTTCATTCTTCAATATTGACTTAAGCTCAGTCTCCTCCCTGCCCTAAGTCATCATTTATCATAGTATTTACATTTCACTCATATGGTTTTGTTGTTTTCTCTACTCTTTATTATACTTTGCAAATTTTAAAAAAAGGAATATTTCAAAGAGATGGAGATTTCCTCTCTCATGTACCCACAGAAACATTTATTGTTTTTGGAGGAGAATATTACATAATGGAACAGTTAAAAGTCTTGCCTAAGAATAACCAGATTCCAATATCCCAGATATTAGAATTTATAGTACGTTATTAGAAAGAGAGTGCGCCTATGATAGATGCTGCATTTTTAAAAGTGGGACAGTGGCCATGCATCAAGAAACGAGACTGTTAATATCATTGCAGTGGTTAGGCAATCTAGCATATGTTTAGCAATAAATCATGTGAAGCATCACATTCAGTATAAGCTGCATATTAGCCATTTACCATGAGGAACAAATCCATGACTACAATGTGGGACAGCATTATCAATTACAGTAATAGCAACATTACACATGGCTCACCCTCCTGGATATGGCAGAATCCTATCTCCTGGGAGAAATATAAAAGCGGGGCACAAATATTAGCATTGACTCTTCTGCAAGTAACGGATATGCATTCAGAAAGCCTTCTATTAGGAGTCTCTTTTACATAGTGTATCTTTAATGTAACCTTATAATTCCAGGTTTAGAAAGAACTATGCCTACAGGGCCAGCAGAAGCAGGCAAATGTTCTACACAGCACAGTGTGATGAACAGGAAATCACATGCTCTCACACAGTGGGGCAGGGGCTCACAGCTCCAGCCAAATAGCACCATGAAGGAACATAGAGTGCCTGCTCACTGTTGCCATATCAACTAATTTCTGTGTATTTGTTTAAAAATTTAAAGATGTTAGAATGTTGGTGATTAACTCAATTCTTAAGGAAGCATTCTCTAGGTTAGCAGTGTATAGGCTCAAGAACATTTGCATAATGTGTAAGAGTATGCATCTTGTGACTTCATGTAGGCTACTTACACAAGCTGCAGTTCAGTACTTCAGTTTCTTTATAAAGTGGTGATAATAATGGGATCTACCTCAAAGGGTTTGAATGGTGGCTAGCACTAGTAAACACTCTATAAATAAGTATTAGCTAGTATTATTATTATTGTTGTTGTTGTTGTTGTTGTCTTTAGGTGATCATTAAGTACTCCTCTAGCCAAGAACAGTGCTAGAATAAAAAAGAAACAAAAAGGAATAGGGTATTGCCAGGCCTTCATAGTACAGAGAAAGCCCAACTATATTGAAGCACAGTGTGCTTACAATGCTCCCTGGAGGGTCTTCTGCCCAGACTCGTGGTGGCAAAAGGATATCAGGGAAGGATTCTGAAAGCAGCTGATATCTGAACTCCATCTTTAAAAGATGAGTACTAATTCAACAAGTAAATAGTGGGGAGATAGAGAAAATGTCCCAGTAGAAAACAGCATGGGTGAGGTGCACAGGTAGGGGAGAGTCTCAAATACAGTCAAACCTCGGTTCTCCAATGTCTCTCATCTTGAACAATTCAGTTCTTGAGTCAGTTGTTCACAGGAAAAAATGTCTTGGTTGTGGAACAAAATGTAGGTTCTCTTTCTGACAACCCTTTCATGCTGATACATCAGCTTGACAAAAAGCACCCCTCAGGCAACAAAGGACAGAATGTGAGTCATTTTACCACTAAACCTCCTGTTTTTAATATCACAGGAAATGGTGCTGTGAATATTTTTGTGAGTTTGTTTGTTTTGGTGTTTTTGTTGTTGTTGTTGTGCTTTAGTTGCTGGTGAAATGGATGAGTAGCACAATTTTAAAACATAAAGAGGCCAGCAAGAGTGCTACTGTTGCTAAGGTTGTGAAAGAAACAATGATCACAAGCAATTAGAGTTTTGTTTTTTGTTGTTTTTTTTAAAAAAAACAAACACAAAACTGTTGTTGCTTTGGAAAAGGAAAAGCAATTAGCTGGTGATAGCATTCCTGAGACAGTGATATGTGAACAAGCCGGGTGCTGCACACTGACCTCCTGAAAGACACTCCTCAACCCATGCTGAAAGTGATTCCTTTAAGGATAATAGGGGGTAGTTCAGAAATTTAAGAAAAGAAGTACTTGCTTACAGATTAAATAGTACAGTAAACATCTACTCTATACAAGAAAGTGAAAACATGGAATCATTAGGGATTCTAGAACATTCATTCCATTTACAGTATCTCTAATGGGGGGGAAATAATTTGGTTTTTTAGTAAATCGCTTCTCGAATGGCCTTCCAGAATGAATTCAGTTTGAGAAAAAAGGTTCCACTGTAATACAACAGGGATGAATCAGAGAATAAAAGGGAATCAGTAGCAAGACATGCTATAAATGTAAAATGAGAGCCAGATGGTGGAAGGGCTTTGTGTGTCAAGATGAAAGACACTGTAGGACTTTAGGTAGGGTAATAGTACGATTATGGTATTATTTTTTAAAATGCTGCAAAGTAAAAGCTGGATTGGAGAGATGCAAAGCATAGGCAAGGAAGTCAAGTAATAAAGAAGAGGATGTATAAAGCCTTAACTAGAGTAGTGGCTTTGGAAGAGAAAGGAGAGGTTGACCTCAGGAGGTGGGAGCTGATGGATTGAGGTAGGAGCACCTTGGGGGAGGGGAGGTGGAAGAAGTGGAAGATGACTTACAGACTTCTGGCTTAGCCAGCAGCAGCATGACAAATACAGAAGAGAGCAAATTTGTGAGAGAAATGATTGGATTAGAAGGAGAAGAAGCCAACATCTGAAGCCAAGCAGACATGAAGAACCAGGCAAAATAAAAAAAAGAACTAGTATGACTTGGCAAACAAGAGCTATCCTGGATACTCATCGGAGAAAGAAACCAACAGCTGCCTCTCCAATTTGATTTCTCTCCTGGGCCTGTCACTCCTGATATGTCATGAAAAACTAAAGAAGAAATCTGGGATGAATTAATCCATCAATGTAAATTTTATCCAATCCATTTTCTTCTAACCAGGTAACCAATTTTGCAGATCATTTTCAGATTAGAGCTTGGGGCCAAAGAAGAGAGCCTCTGTTTTCCTTTTGTTTTCCTGTGTGGTGCCAGCTGGTTCACAAGGAGACTCAACTCTGTGCCCTGGGACTCCTTAATGCCAGGCTCTAAGTCTGCGATGTGACAGCAAATTAAGAACATCTGCCAATTTATTCTAGCCAGATTTGGGTGAGACTTCATATTGAGACTTTACCTCAGATTTTCAAACTGTAGTCCGGGAACCAAATATGGCTTGCAAATGTTTTTATGTCTCACATATGGCTTTTAAAAATATGAATTGAAGTACATTTAGAGATGCAGTTATGTCATAGGTCTCATATTTATAGCCATTTGCTACCTCTGCTCAAATATTTGATGATTATGTTCTTCTCCGTATGTGATTAGAATCCTAAAATACCCTACATATAATCACCTCAAAAGGCATAAGCACACTGATGATGTGGACTGTGTGCTGTCAAGTTATAGGAAAAGAGGAGTGAGCTAAAGTTCTGAAATCTTATGTTTGCTACGCTAACCCTTATCAGTTTTTCACTGAGAAGAGTGGAGCCAGCCAATAACTGCGCAGATCAAATCGGTCCAATGGATGGTGATATTTCTGTGAATATAGCTGATATTAACATCCCAATACTTCATTACACTGACAAAGATTGCAATGAGAACAGACAATGGTGCAAATTAATCTATTCTTCTGACAGCCTGTAATGAGAATGGGATGTGGTTTAAAAAATTAAGCCATTCTTAGTACAATCTCAAGATTGCAATCTCATGGTCTCTCTCAGATGCTCTACGCTCTGGTGATACATCATTGAAAAGTGTCAGTTTAACAAAGAATGTCTTTGCTCTTGCTGAGACAGTAGAATGCATGTGCTTTGTTTCACCACACCCTGCCCATTAAAAACAATGAAGTTGAATCAATTGTGTTTTTTTATAACACACGTACCCACAATCCAAATTGGAAAAAACAACATTTCTGGCAATTTTATCTTAGTCAAAACTTGGAAACAAAACATGGTACTTTATTGCTCTCCTTTTTAAAATGTAAATGCCTAGATTTCCTTTTATATAACATATGAGAATAAGAGATCGATTACTTGCCCTAACCGGTTTGGCTCAGTGGACAGAGCATCGGCCTGCGGACTCAAGCGTCCCAGGTTCGATTCCAGTCAAGGGCATGTACCTTGGTTGCGGGCACATCCCCAGTAGGAGGTGAGCAGGAGGCAGCTAATTGATGTTTCTCTCATCAATGTGTTTAACTCTCTATTCCTTTCCCTTCCTCTCTGTAAAAAATCAATAAAATTTATATTTTATAAAGGAAATCAATTACTTTAGGAATTCAAAATCTAGTACCAATTTATCCATAAGCAACATATAGCTAATTAAGTTCATCATGAACTGCATAGTCATCCTCCCCACAATGGCTGTCTTTGTAGCCTTGTAACTCACAGTAACACAATGCAATGTTTTACTTGGTGTTCAGGCCTCAAGAAAGCCCCAAAAGGAACTAAGATTTCTGGTCTAGACAGGACAGAAAACATACAACAGTTCTCTAGGCTCAGGATAAAAAGAATCAGAAAGACCCTTAGAGATGTAGGTAATAATTATAGCAACAACAACAGCTAACACTTTTTGGGAACCAACAAAGTGTCAGATGCTTTATGTACTCTGTCTCTTCTAATTCTAAGGGTACCCTGTGGTTTGGATCCTATATGCTCGGTGTCACATGCTAGTAAGAGGTACAGCCAAGACTTAAGTGCATGGCTCCCTGTCCCCAAAGCCCATGCTTGTCACCATTACATTATGCCCTTTCATCTTTAAATATCTAGAAATTAATACTCACATAGGTAAATTAGTTTAATTAGATCTCCCAGAAAGTTAAAAGTAATGCCAGACTGGAAATTAGGCCTCCACATTTTCTTGTTAAAGGCATTTCTTAATAGTCATACTGCTTCAGTTTATGGAAGCCCCTCCTCCCCAAAGGCTTTAAACTAAAGATTATGTATTAAATATGCTGCCAAATCTCAACAACTGACCTGATTATATTGTAAGTTGATATTAAACTAAACATTATATTCATTCTGCAATGTTTCTTGGTGAATAGGAATTATTCTCGGTCCTAAAAACATAATAATGAGCAAGATATTAATTGGCATCGATCCTTCATCTTCACTTGTTTGTACAAATTCTGCTTCCTGACTTCTATTTACCATGATCTATATTATTTCCAGTGAGCCCTTATGTTGAACTATCTCATTTATTGATTCATTCGGTGCATATCTATTGAATGTCTTCTAATTGCCTGTCACTGTGCTGATCATAGGAGATACAATGGTGAAAACCCACCATCACTCACCTCAAGAAACTTGTGATTTGCAGAGGCAAACAAGTGAAGAGGTAATGAAGAGTAAAGCATTATGTGCCACTGTGGCACAGGATGCGGTGGCAGAACATAGGCAGGGTACCCAGGAGAGATCATCTAAACTATGACCTAAGTGACAGTAGATGTAATGCAAGGAAAGAGGGAAAGGAAGAGGACTCCAGGGAAAAGAAATTACATTTCACAAGCGAACCATGAAAGGCAGAGGAAAAATCCAGCAACTCGTTTCTTCATTAATTAAGCATCTATTCACCATATTTTATTGAAAAGTGTAACACTTTGTTTATTTTTCTTAGCCTACTGTCCTTCAGATAGAATGTTCAATACACTTTGTCACATGAATAAATGAATGAAGGTTATCACATGTTATGCCTAATGCCTGGTCTCTTCTTCACTGGCCTCTTTTGAGAGAGAACACTGGCAATCTCTATTCATAGCTTTGATTTTCTTGATAACATTTTGATACAAAAACAAAACAAAACAAAACAAACAAATAAAATAAAATAAAATAAAATAAAATAAAATAAAATAAAATAAAAAACACTGAAGCACTGGAATCCACAGATTGACAGCAGTGCTGTGTAAACCCTTGAGGCTGACTCACAAAATTGTGTTTTAATTCAACCTCTTTGGGGATAATGGGAGTGGGAAACAATGATGCTCTAGAATTGTGCTGTCTGATATGGACGTCATCAGACACACATGGCTATTTAAATTCATATTAATCAAAATTAAATTAAAATGTCAGCTTCTCAGTTACATTTAGCCATATTTTTATGTGCCTAGTAGCCACATTCTACCATCATAAATGGCACAGAATAGCATTTTCATCATTGCAAAACATTCTATCCAACAACCCTACTATAGAAGCTAGATTGTACTTTACTAAGCCATTGATAATTATTTCAGGGTAGTGCTGATGAAAGAATAGCTGCTCAATACAAAGTTATTGATATTTTTAATGTGGCTTTATTCCCTTTTAATAGCAAAGTTTTCTTTGTGAAAGTAGAAACCAACATTTACATAAATCATGTAACATATTTCATGTAGCAATCAAGATATGATTAATGGCCTTACAGTAACTTTTCTTAATCTGGAATACCAGAAAATTTCCCAGCTGTTAGTGTAGCATGGCCACTTAGGCAAGACTGACAGAGCAATCTCAAAGGTGACAAATTTCAATCCCATGACCCCTCATGTAGCGTTGCCCGCTTTATGGCAGAGGGGCTAATGAGTAGCACCACTGCCAAGAGTGTGTAAAGCAAAAGGGAGAAGGAGATGGCAAGGCGTTGCAGAATCTACTTTGAATAATGAAGAATTAAATATCATTCATCTTAAACCGATTTTCCAGACGCACTGCCAAGAAGCAAACAAGTAACTTTATATACTTGATATCAGAGACTAAAAGAGTTTCAGAGGAGACGTTTGGCACCTGCATCTGAGTTTAACACACTTTATGAATAGTCCCTCCCCACCCATTAGGATGTGTATAATTAGTTTAAATATGCGCACTACACTGGTTTATGTGCTTATAGCTGCTCCAGCTCAACAATATCCAAATGGTCATCAGTTTGTTTGCTTATTTATTTACCACATTCCAAAAATAATGAGAAATAGTCGAGTAGCCGATGGAAGAAGCCTCACATGCCTAGTTTTTTGTAACACAAAAGACACATTTTATGTCATATTAAGTTTGCTACATATGATCTGATTGGCCTTTCTTTTTCCCATCAGTGTTAGCAACCATAACACTATCTGATAGTGCTAGAAATCGTGGGCAAATGTGACAGTGCAACTATTCTACCAAGGAATTGGGGGAAAAAGAGAAAATGAAATTTTTGACTGCCCTCTATCTGAAACCATTGTATGATTAGAACAGCTGTTGCAATGAAATATTAAAATGGTAGGCAGGTAAAGGGCATGAACTAAGATTTCAAAGACAAAAAATAAATGTTTGGAAACATATTAAGCCTTATATTTATCAAAGAATAAAATTTAAACAACAGCAAATGAGCTGACATATTTACCTCTCATGTTAGCAGAATCTATCATAAAGTGAGGAAACCTAATTCTGGTGCACGTATAATAAAAACCTTCTTATACACTTGGTATTGAATTTATAAAGTAGCACAATTATTCAGGAAAATAATTTAACAGGATATATTTAAAGTCTTTAGTTATCCTCTCAGGTATATCAATTTCACCTCTCAAAATATCATAAGTAATCTCTGAAATCAAGAACGTCATATTGAAAAGACACTCTTTGAAGTGTTTGCAGCCAAATTTAAGCAACCTAAAATTGAGGAATGATTAAGCAAATCACACTAAATGTAGAGTCATTAAAAATATGTTAACATGGAGTTTTAATAACATTGGAAATGCTTATATTTAATTTAAGGGGAAAAGTATTACATAATTGTATATAAGACATAAACTCAATTACATAAATATTATATAAGATGTATTCAAAATATTTTAGCACTTGTTTCCTCTGAATAAAATTTTATCCTTTCTAATTCTCTTAATTATCTAAAATTCTACAAAAAAATAAGTATAAATTTTACATTTGGCAAAATTAGATACCAATTCTTACTGACCCATAAATAGTAAGTTACATTGCATATAATTTCACTAGATCAAATCTGTAAGCAAAATTTAATTGGAGAAAACTGAGGTGGAGAAGTAGTGGGTGAGGTCAGACCTCAAGATACTAAGATATAGACAGATGCTTATAACATCACAATCTAGAAGACAGGAAGCAGCAATGCCCTGGATCTTGAGCCTCTCACTGGTGCAGAGCAGTTTTTCTAGGGAATAAAGAGAGCTTCATGTGTTGTTCACAGTGTTTTCAATGTGAACTAAAGAGAGCATGGAATCTGGAACTATGGGCTACAGCAACTACTAGTTATATTTAATTTTTTTCTAAATTAAAAACTTATTACATACACATACACACCATACATAACAGTAACACACACCCTACCTTGCACAGTTTTTAGGGGGATTGGAAGAGTTTATGTCTATAAATACCATGATGCCTGATACAAAATGTATTTAATAAAAGTAGCTATAAGCTTGGTTTCCAAGGGAGTAGAGAAATCACCGGTTGCAGAACAGAAAAATAATTAGCAATCAGTAATCTGCAGCAAAGTCCCAAGAATCATAACACAGTAATGGGGACTTCGAGATGAGCAATATTCAGAAATACAAACAGGCAGGCAGCACTAGGGACTTCAATCAATGAGTGGTATTAGCTAAAAAAAAATGAATCTGAAGTCTCTGATATTTTTAATATCTATAAATATTAAAAAAATAAAACCCTAACATTCTTGTAACCAGTTATGGGATTTGAGCTTAAAAAAATAACCTATACTGCCCAAGTAATTCAAAGGGCAAAGTTCAGTGGCACTTCATATTTTGCTATATAGAGAGTAAGCTTGTTAGCCTGAGATTTATGGCATTGTACAGTCTGGTCTAATCTGCCTTTCAGTCGTTATTTCCTATAACATCATGTATGTACCCTATCCTTCAGACACACACACTCAATCACTTTCTATCTACATGTTCCTTTGTATGCTCCTTTGCTCCTGTTCATATTCCCTCTGCCTACTATTTGTTGACTAAACAGCTAAATGAATGAATTTATAAAGATACACTGTTAGTATCAAATTACCCAATGTTTTGTTTACCCTTTTAAAAAACTATAGAATTCTTTTTTATTCTCTCCTGACGATGTACAGATTGATCCTTGATCGTTGTTGCCTGTTCATGTTTCTTGAAATGAATAAGTGAGCTTCAAAACTGACGTGATCCTTTGGTTCGCAGCGGCGGCGGCGGCAGACATGGCTTACCACCACATCAGACCTCCCATTGGCTATTCGATTCCCAAGCCCATCTCATCTCTGCTGATGCGAGGGTGGAATGCATGTCCTGAAGTGATTCATTTCTATTTCCTCCTAGAAAAATGTGTTATGGTCAAAATCTGTCACAAATAGTGTAACACCAAAGTCTTCTTTCAGGGTGTATTTTAAGGCTGTCGAGGCAGGAAGACTGATCTGCCTTCTGCTCTTTCATCACTAATTGCCTCAAGAAGTCTGAGTAGCTCATTTTTTTTACCGCTGCTCTCTGATTTTGAAATGTTTCTCACAACTGATTAGTAAAAGAAAAGCCAGGGGATGACAGATGACTCACACTCTCATCTCAGCTGCAATTTTATTAACTATACTTCAGCCACAGTTAGTCATTTTCTGAAAAAAACAAGTTTAGCCCGAGACACAGGCCTTGGGACGGAGGCCCCGGGGACAAGAGGGCCTTACAGCATTGGGTCCAGGAGGAGGCAGCAGACTGGCCCTAGTCCTTCTCTAACTGAGTGGCTGTGATAAAGTGGTTGGCTGTGATAAAGTGGTTAAGAGCACAGATTTAGAGTTCAAATGAAAGGATTTATATTATGGAAGGAATAAGTAAAATATGGTATGTAACCATTTTAAAATATGATCATTGATCTAAGAAAAGAAGGAAATAGTCACATAACCCCAGAATGAATTCGCAGACCATCTGTCTGAAGGAAAGGATTCTTATTTGTACCAGGCAGACTGATGTCTACTTTGTCCTCAGAGACTGACAAAGGAGGAGATCCCACAACTCCTCTCCTGAGAGCAGTTTAGTACAGTGTCTAAGAGTCCCCCTGACAGTCGGTTTTGTTGTCGATTGAAATCCTTGTGTCTAGACGTCAGTCCACATTGATTCTTCTGAGTGGAGAGAATTAGTTCACATTCTTCACACTGGAGCTCCTTATACAGAAAGGCCTAGCAGCTCTTATGCATCCTGCTCCAACCACCCTAGTTATCACTCTTTTTTTGTAGGTCTTTGTTTCTGATCCTTTCCAGGCATTTTATCTCTCTTTGGCAACGAAAGAAGTAGAAAAAGAGAGGGAGACTATTGTTATCTCAGAAAACATCTCACTGTAGGAGAAATAGAAGAAGCCCTAGTCCAGATGTTAGGAAGGAAAAAGCAACTTCCCTGTTCATTTTCAAAAGGCAAAACCCAGACCAAGTCCACACTCAATCCCACAAGTACACAGAGAGCTCTTATGAAGAAAAATGAGGATTATTATGGGACATGAATTGAGTATCTCAGAAGAAATAACTTCTACTCCTGACCACTCAATCTGACAGATTACATACTTATTTGTGTAGAATCTTTTCTCACTACCAGAATGTTAGTTTCATAAAATCATGGTCTTGTTTTGTTTGTTCATTTTGTTTTGTTTGCTGTTATAATCTCAGCTCCCAGAACCATACCTAGTAGATGCTCAAAAACATTTGTTGAGTAAATGAATGAACATTACTACTGGTTATCAGTGCCTCCAATCATCTCACCTGGACTTTGATGTCCAGAAAAACATGTCTTAAAAATTGCAAGACTTAAGATAATTTGGGATAAGCTTTCATTGTCTCTCCATATGAACTTTAGGTATATTTTCTTGAAATAAATATGCCAAGTACCTAATCCAGAATTTTCTTCTCTATGTGGGATGTGAGCTCTTCCAAGGTATACCATAAAATAATAGTCCAGATGATCCCTTTTGCTTTATGAATTGACTTTTTTCATGATTACAGGTAAGGGGCATGTGGAAGTTTTAATTTGGAGATAAAAGCCAGTCATTAGAGGCTTCTAAAAGTATTTTGGGGGATAGAATGAATGCCTAAGATTGGGGAATGATAAAGAGAATCAGAATGGGGCCAAAAGAGGGAATATACTACAGTGGCGCCTCACACAACGAACTTAATTCGTTCCAGGAGCAAGTTTGTTATGCGAAAAGTTCGTTATGTGAAACGCGTTTTCCCATAACAATACATGTTAAAAAAAATAATTCGTTCTGTAGCATAAAATATGCTAAGATGACTTTTTAAACCTCAATCTATTAAGTCCTGCTTTTTTTAGAAGCCATGATATAAAAAAAATATTGAGTTTAACTTAAAAGGACGACTGCCGTGATACATGCGTGATTTAATTCATAATGAAGAACGATTGCCGCGATACGTGCTTAAGTTAAGCGCAGTGACTAACGACTGCCTGCAGTGCCTGCGCGGAAGGATGCAATACATCGGCAGCGATCGTGGAAGCTCTGGCGAAGCAGTCGTGGAAGCTCAGGCAAAGCGGTCGTGGAAGCTCGGGCGACTTCGTTCTGTAAAACGAAGTTCGTTGTATGAATCATGAAATAAAGTTCGTTGTGTGCAGCGTTCGCTGTGCGAGGCGTTCTTTATGCGAGGCACCACTGTATATTATATGCACTAACACACACACACATTCACACTAAGAGACCAAAAATCAAGTACTTAGTGGAAATGTTTTATTGATCAGCAGTGAAGACTTTTAAGCATACGTCTGGGCTCTGGGAATGAGGTTCAGGGAAGGAATAAGGAGAAAGCAGAGTAGGCAAAGTCACTGATTGGCAACATCTGGGCTTGTCACTCAGGTGGACTCTGGCTTGGTTGTGGTATCCACCTCAGCATTATGCAATTGACCGTCTTCTGTATGTGACGTGCCTGAGTCATCATTACATGGCCCAGTATGGTCTTCACCATGTCAGTGGGCAGATAGTGAGGAACAATGGGCTAGTTTTCATTCTTTCCTCCAACAATTATTTATTGAATCTCTGTTGTACGCAGCCCCAGGAATAGGTGCTAGGGTTCCATGCAGATGTGCTCTCAATGGAGTTCAAGGCTTAGTGGTCAAAAGGACATTAACCAGATAAGCATATTAACATTTTTTAAAGTACAAGCTAAGATAGAGGAAAAAAAGATTAGAAGAGAATATACACTAAGGAATACTAAGTAGGGAGCACAGAGCTAGTGCAGGTCAGATAAGGCCCCCTGGAAGAAACACATTTGAGCTGAGATCATAAACATAAATAGGAGTTTGCTCAATAAAGTAGTTGGTGAAAGATAAAAAAAACAAAAAAACAACAACAAACAAACAAAAAAAACAGTCCCCAAAAAGAGAACAGTGCAAATTTGTTGTGAGAATACACAGGGGACACTCAGTTATTGAAACATTGTAGCCACTGAGGGGTTAGGTCTTATACCAGGCACCATATGAAACCATTCATCTTTAGATCTAAGACACTAACATCATGCTGTCCTGGTCATTATTTTTTAGATCACCAACTTCACCACTCATTTTTTTCTCATATGTCCACTTTTGCTTCAATTCTTGAATTCGAAGCACCTTATTGTTTTCATACGTGTGTCTTCTTAAGTGAAGACCCAGAAAGATAAAACATAATCAAGGTCCATAAAGTTAAAAGAAAATGAGAATGCCAGCTACTGGAGATGGGAAATGCTTATTGAAAAACAGTGAGAGGTGGGAGAAAGTCCTCATAGTAAAATGGGATCAGATTTTAGAAAGCCTTGGAAACCCGAATAGGAAATATGGACATGGAATTATCGGCACGTATATTTTTGTCTCGAAAGCAGTGAAGAAATAGGATTTTAAAAAAGTCTTTTTTTTTAAAAAAAAAAATTGAGTTTGGTGTGAAAGATTTATTCATTTGAAGAAGTGTATGTAGTTCCATAGCGGGGCAGGCACTGCATTACCTGCTAGTGTGCTTTGGAAGAGCTAAGCATTGTTTCTTCCCGTGTGGGTTGCATATTACCTGCTCCAGAGTACCCTGGCATGTTTGTTAAAATGAAGATTCTGGGGCCCTATTCTAAATCTACTGAATCAAAACCTCTGCCATGGAGTGGGAGCTCGCGTTTTAACAAGCACCCCAGGTAATTTGTGCCACATAAAGACAAAGAATGAGTGGGCTGAACGGAAGCAAAAGAAGTCAGAGCATCCAGCAGGCTGCTAGTGCAGTAATCCAGTTGATTACAACACAAAGACTACAATGGTTACCATGGGGATTCAGAAGCAGGGGGAAACCTGAGAACTGCTTCAAAGGAGACATAACATCATAAGGAGGTGAAAGACTGGACTTAGGAAATGGGAGAGAGAAAAGAGTTCCAAGCACTGTGAGTCCGGGACTTCTGAGAGGCTGCCAGGGACCAGAGCACTCATTAGGCCCATCCATACCAGGGATATTGTCAGCAGAGAGAGGAGAACAAAACCAAGGGCTCTGCATTAAGGTGAAGGTGCTTAAAACCAAGCAAAGGAAAAAGAAAAGATAGCTAACAAGGAAGAAAATAACCTGTTCTGCACAACCGAGGGAGCTGCCAATTAGAATAAAGTTATCGGGCAAGAAGTCAGCAGAGACGCTCCTCTCACCTTCAAGGTGGTTAACAAAATGAGGTGGGAACAGGGGAGGCAGACAGATGGCCCAGGGTGGAAGCTCCAGCAGAGAGTCGGAACAAAAATAGAGGGGAGAGGAGTTGGAAGCTAAAACCAAGAAAATTTTGGATCCCGGGAGAAAAGAGAAAGAAGAGAGAGCATAAGGTTAGGGGCTTTCAAAATAAGAAAATTGTCATTTGCTGGCAGTTTTGAATAGGAAAGAAAATAGAAGAAAAACGGGACATGTAAACATTATTTCCATTGTTCTAATGATCTTGTAAGCTTTTTAATATTGCCAACTGTTAGACATAGAGACCTAGACAGATGTAGAGGTGAAAAGGAAGTTAGTTGCCTTTGCAACCTTCTCTCCCCCCACCCCATATGAAATGGAAAATAGTCTATGCCTTGATATGCTTTCAACAGTTTACTGGGATATTTGAGTACCCCTCTATCTTTTAAATAAATGTGGCATTGAATGAGAAATGCTTATTCTGCCATTACTTTTAAATCTAATATTTAAAAGCACATTTAATTTCTGTGCATAAGAAGGAGTACTCACACCAAACAATAGTGGCATGAGAAATTAAAGAAATCAAACCTTGAAAGCTTATATATTAATGGGTTATTTAGTTTTCAAACCCTTAATAACAATTGACAATAAAGCCCCTTAAAATTCCTTTTGTTCAGGCCCCATTGTGTTGGTCTTGAAGCTCCATTTGTTCTTCTAAAACGATTGAAGCCAAGATCTCCACCTAGTGGATTTATAGGATTTTACAGAAATCCTTAAGGTTTTTTGTTTTTTGTTGTTTTTTTTGTTTGTTTGTTTGTTTTTAGAGAATTAACAAGTTTTAAAGACTTCTACTTAAGACCTACCATAATTGTCAACAGAACAGTCACCAATAGCTGAAATATACCAATATGCATATCAATGAGACTACAGTTAATAAGCAAAGCTCAATTTTTATTTTCATACCACAATTAGGAAAGCAGATCAGGCACAAATATGAATATATAATCATCTCTGTAGAAAGCAATATTGTAATACCACTAATTGAGATGTGTATAGTAATTTCCATAAAATAAACATCAAGGGTAAATCTGCTTGAGTACTTTAATCTTTCATTTGCTTAAGCTTTTTTTTTTTTTTTTTTTTTTTTTTTTATCTCTTTTCCAGGACTAGGCTATACTTTTCCTTCCCATTTTTTCCATTCCTTAGAGAAGAAAACTCAATTAATTGTGTCAAACACATCTTCTGGCTCCATCTTTGATTTTAGCATTCTATTCAACCATTTACTTTTATTTCATTGATAACAGAGTCACTGAGGATTTTTTTTTCCTCCAAAATAATGTATTTGAAATGCATGCAAAGGCTGGGGATGTTTGCGTGTCCTTTTGAAGAAAGCTAAGGTAGAACATGATTATTATTTGAGTTATTTTGTTCACTTTGTTCTGCCTCCAAAGGTGATGCAGTCGCATATTCTGCAGATGGTGGATTCAGTGTGTGTTTTGGAGCAGAGTTTTCAGCTTCATTTCTTCTTCTAGGAATTAGAGGCACCTCATTTTCTGCCTCAAAACTAAATGTCTTTTCACTGTGGTAAGAGGAACGTGCTCCACGTGTCTCCCCTGTCACTGCGCCTTCTCTGGGTGCACTGTTATCTTTATCTGGATGAATTTTCTGAGCCTGTGTCAAACCGTGCATGTTACTATTTATTTGAAGATCTGTTTCACTAGGAGGTAGTCTATTTTTGGTTTCATGGGAACTCGTGATCCTCAAATCCTCAGCTATAATTGTCATCCCAACAGAACTTGAACCATGTAATGTAAGAGTTTGACTTTTTCCATTTTCCCAAGTTTGCTACTTTTCTTTTGTGGTGCTTTTTAAGGTATTCTGTCTGGTCTGAATTAACAAACTAGAATTCGCCTTGCTTTTATCATGCATTTCCCCCTCCTCTTTCCCTCCTATTTTTATCTCTGGCGCTTCGGTGCCATCATCTCTGGGCAATGCATGAGTGCAGTCAGTGTCTTTTTTGCCACTACTGGGTAGATGCCAAATGCCTTGAGTCCTAAGAGACGTGCCGACATCCTTGGGGAGTTCTAGTCTATTTTGGTACCACACTGAATTTGTCTTCATAAATGTTAGGTTGTCCTTGGATTGCATTTGGGGAATGAGAGCAGAATCATACGTTCCTGTTTTAGGAAGTACTTTTTCTATATCAGTCCCCTCATCCATAACATAACTCTCCATCATCTGATGTGATGTTTGGGGGTTAGTCGGTAACGTTTTTTCTTCGTTTCCCAGTTGTTCATTACTCGAGCGTTGCACAGCATGTTGTAACATTTGATTTTCATCAGAAGTATGTTCCGTGTAAGTGTCAGTCTTGTGGACACAGACAAGTTGTGCTTGATGCTCTGAGGACAAAGAAATCTGGTTTAACTCCCTGGTCACAGATGTGTCCTGCTCTGTGTGCTCCAAGGGCTCTGCTGCCCCTTGTTGGGCAGCCCCCCTAGGATGGCCAGATGCTAAAAGATCACTTCCTGTGTTTTCCAGAGGAGCTGGTAAATAACCAGAAGCTACCGATGTGAGGTGAGTGGCACCCTCCATTTGCTTAGATGAGGATGGAGAGTGTGCGTGCCTACGTTCAGCTGCTTGGGGTGTGAGCCCAGGCACTGTTACAGGGCTTCCTTCAGGAATGGGACCAGGAGGCTGACAGTCACCATCCATGGAGCTCTGGGGGACTGCAGAGAAGCTGTTAGCGTAAAGCAGAGGAGCCTTTTTGGTGTGTTTATTGTAACAGGGGGTCTGATCCGGGGCCTGTTGGAGAGGCAGCCTCTTTGAGTTGACTGCAACATAATTACTCTGGTGGGGGAAATCTGCAGAGGACAGAAGGCTTATTTTGGCTCCTTTCTCAGAAGCTTTGGATAGTGTATTAGGAGGTGATAGTACTTGATTGCATTTCTTTGGGAGTTCCAGCAAGGACTTTTCTGGATGGACTCTGACTTTTCTAAAAGGGTGTAAATTTAATTTGATCCTTAAATTTTGCTTTTTAATTTTCCCTCTAGGTACGGATTGATCCCTTCTCTTTTTTTTCAGAATCTGGGCATCAGTAAAGCCTCCACTTCCTCCCATTCTCTCTCTGGGACTGCTAGATTTTTTGAGATTCAAGTTGGTTAGGTGGTTACTTTGAATTTCCTTCTGTTTCGAATGGGTTGGTGCTTCGGTTGACGTAACCAACCTATCTTTTTCAACTAAATCAGGATCTTGGGAGCTAACATTCTTAGGGGAATACATTTTCTTGGTATTTGTCCATAACCCTGATAACTCCATGTTATCTTCACTCCTAAGGAATTTTTCTATGGCTCTATAAATTTGGATTTTCTCTTTCTCAGACTTGGAATGTTCTCGATGATTTGGCTTCCTTTCTTTTGCATAATCATTAAATTGGTCATAGGGCACATATTTGCAGATAAGAGAATTGTTTGGCTGAAAATGCTTAGGCCTGCTCCGTTTTAACAGTTCATAAGGACCATCGTATGTTGACCTATGTTTTTGAAAGATCTTCTGTGCATAGTGTCCCTCGGGCTCACAAGGCTTGGATGATGAGCTTGTAATAAAACGTCGCTGCCTATGAGGTTTTACACCATTGTCTCCTGTTTCCATTGGTGGCTGCCATGACTCATTTGTTAAATGCTTTTCAAGACTTCCTCTTGCCAAGGCTGAAGCGGATGTTGCATATCTTCTACTAAATATGTCACGGCTGATATCTGCGGAACAATAAATACAGTAATATAACACCGAGCAGAGTTTTATGAACCAACTAAACAGATGCTTAGAAACCTTATCTGAGGTGTGAAAAGTATTCCTCTGATTATGGCAATTCTTGAATATGTTCTAATCTTTAACCAAACCCACAAAGGACATATGGCAATTTGGTGTGTTTGCAATGGCATTCTCTGTGGCCACATTTTAATCAGTTGGGGTGCTGACTTAAAAGCTGTGGAATTAGAAATAAAAATGTTCATAGTTGTATATCTTTTCATTAGTTGTTAAGTTAGTTTTAAATATGAATACTGAAATCTTAAATCCTTTTCAAATAGCCATAGTAAGGTTTTTTTCTGCATTCATTTCTCAGTTGGAACAAAATATTAGAAAGAATGTAATAGAATATTGAGTAGTGTTGAAGTTTTAAGTTTCAACAACAAAAGAAAAATACTTGTGATACTCTTGGACTTATCAAAAACTGATTAATATTCCAACACTTAATGCAGTATTCACTAAATATTTGTTACGGGAATAATAATTTGAGAATGTGGCCTGATCTGTGTTACAGAAATCCCTGCCTGGGACTTCTATATGGTGCAGGTTAATGACACATGTTAAATAATATTAATGACAAAAACATTACTAAGAGTCAGGCATTGTGCTAAATATTGGACATTCATTATCTCATGTCATAATCAAGAGAATCTTAATCCATTGGACAAATTCTATTAACCTATCACTTTTACAAATGAAGAAAAAAGAAAAGCTAAGGGAGGTTGAATGTTTTCTGCCAGTCACATGTCAACTTAATGATATGGGCACAACTGGACTACAATCTGTCTGACACTAAGCCCTATCCTCTTAATCACAGGGCATATTAAGTTTAAAATTACATCTTAGCAGTATACTTTTTCAATTTTGTGAAGTTGTTTGCTTTACACAAAGGAAAAAAGAAGTATTTGTTCACTGATAGAAAGAGGAGGTACACTAGACCTCAGACTAGCACCTAATATTATCAAAGGTCTGCCTTCCGCCTCCTGGGTGACCTTGGAAAAGCCACTTACTGTCTGGATATCAGAAGAGGAGATGAGATGGGAACTTTATGTGAATATAACTTTACGCAGTGTAAAATTTATGTGGGTATAAAATTATTCCGGAGAAAGAGTTTGTAGCCTTTATCAGATTCTAACAAGAGTTCAACGACTCAGAGATAAATATGAAGAACTATCTAACTAGATCCTCTCTAAAGGCTCCTCTACCCCTGAGGTATTATCATTCTCTGCTTCCAGATGAGAAGGCACCATCAGAGTGATGCTGCCTCTTCCTGAGGTCTGCTCTGGGGCAGGGATGGCCTTGGTTGTTTTCTCCTCAAATAGCCGACCTCTCCAGCTTTTGTTCAAGGCCTGGCATTGTAACAGGATTTCAAATCTTTCTGAAAAGTAATCATATTGGTTTGCCCAACCATTGTTCTCTGTGTGAAACAGGGGACTGGGTGTTAAATGGTTAAGGGACCATATTCCCTTTGAGATGTGATTTTTCCCACAGAGAAGTTAAGGCCTTGGGCAAAGCTAAAATGAAACATATGGCTAAGGTATGATTCTATCAAAAGGCTAAGAGCTTATTTTCTTTATAAAATAAACCAATCTGATCTGATTTTTATGGCAGATGTTTTCTTTCCTCAGCCATTCCTCTTTTGACTCAAATCATCAGTCCCCAGAAACTAGTAAAAACTAGATTCTGGGAATGCGATGGAATAAATTCACACCCTGCCTTATGCTGCACGTGAAATAACATCCAGTTTTATTTCCTTTCCCATTGTCCCCAAACCCATCCTGAGGCCCAGATCCCCGTGGCAGGAATTTCTTGGTACACTGAGTACCTTGTCATTCAGATTCTGAGAGAAAGCTCTGCTTGTTGTAAACCAATTCAGATAAATGATAGGAGCCTCTTTACAGAGCAGCTGTCAAAGTTTTCACTGCTGAGCCTGAAAGCATCGCCTTACTATTTGGGAAGAAAAAGGAAGACATTTAATTCATTGCCTCCACCTAAATATTGACATCGCCCATGTACAGTGGGGAGATGTCACGGCCAGATTCACTTGGCTCCCAACATGGGACAATGAATTAAGTCCTGACTTTGCCTGGACTGGGAAGTTATCATCGCTGACAGCTCAGCAAGCAAAGTATGTGTCTTGACATCATTCCTGAAATGAATCACTAGCATGAGAAAGCCCATTCTTCTAACATGTCATGCTCTGGGAAGGTTGCTTACTGCAGAATTGGCATTACAGCTCGAAGGATGTTGGAATGGAAGCCAATATTCAGCCTCCCATAAATCTTAACAGCACTATTGCTATTTAAAAGGGTTCTTTTATTTTTTTTTTCAACATCATTAAGTGTTGGATCAAAAAGTTCTCTTTACAACAGGCACAGGAAGTACTCTCAGCTGCTGAGAGGGTGGAGAGTTTTCTGACCCCAAACACACACACACACACACACACACACACACACACACATGCACAAACCCATGCACATGCAGGCACACACACATGCACATATGCATGCACAAACACATACATGCATGCACCCATGTACAGACATGCAGTTTTTTTTTAGAAAAGGAATAGATTGGCACTACATTGGCTTTTATTATCCTGTTACGGAAATTCAAAGAGCCTACCTGCTTCAGAGGAATTTAAATGGAGTGAGATTTTCTCAAACAAGACAACTCACCTATTGTTCTTGTTACGTGCCGTGGGAGAGTTTGAGCTTGGACTTCCCCAGGCTCCAGGTCCCTTAGATGTTCAGCTCTCTCTGGACAATATCTTGTAAGCAAGCCTCCTTCATTAAAAACCGCGGTGCTCCCAGGAGGCCCTGAACATCCTGACCGCAGCAATCTGCCACTGAGGCCAACGACAGTGCTGTTGGCCTCCTGGTCCTTCCCTTTCAGGTTTCTAAATGGTTCATCAAGGGCTGTGGACTCAGAGGTCAGTGATGCTTGGTGGCTGCTTCCCTGTAAAGGTGGCATTTCCCTTCTGGACCCCACAATGGACATGACCTTTATCTTGCTTTCCTGAGTTAAGTGGCAGTTACAGTATCCCTTAGCGTGGTAATTTCTTGCCTCGTGAGCACACAGGGATTCACCAAAGGTTCTGCAGTAAAGCTTTTCTGAAGTGGATTCATTTGCTTTGCCTTGTTGGAGTTTCCAGTTAAATACAACTAAGCCTAGGCAAGTGAGACCAACAGCCCCTGCGACAAATAGAAAGACCATTAAAAGATAACATCATAGGAAGAAGCACAGAAATCACCAAATGTGAAATCCACAGATTTCAAGGTCGATGGCCTAAAGGGCATCTGAGTGGATGGGAGATCTATCACCATGTAGAAAAATGTCAATTCAGACAAAGGTGATCCTACCTAATAAAAGAGTAATATGCAAATTAACCATCACTCCACTACACCCACAAGCCATACCCACCAGCCAATCAGAGTGAGTATGCAAATAAACCCAACCAAGATAGCTACAGCTATAGAGAACCGGAGGGACGCTTGGGTTTCCCCAGCAACAGAGAAAGCCAAGCTTTCCGCCTGCCCTTGCTGGCCTAGGCCGCCACTCAAGGCTACAAAGTTTCAATTATAGAAGGTAAACAAATCCAAAAAGAAATAGCTCCATGGAGCTAGCAGGAGGCTTGACTCCTCTCCAGGCTACAAAGTTTCAATTGTAGAAGGTAAATTAATTCCAGATACCAGGGCCTCCGCTTGGGTTGCCATGGGGCATGGCTGACCTGCAAACCACCACAGGCCCCTTGTCCAGGCTGCCCCACACCCCAAGGGAACCCCCACCCTGATCTGGGACAACCTTCAGGGAAAACCAGCTGGTCCCCACCCATGCACCAGGCCTCTATCCTATCTAATAAAAGAGTAATATGCAGATTGACCATCACTCCAACACACAATAGCTTCCCCCATGTGGTCAAATATCCTGCCCCCATGTGGATACAAGATGGCCACTACAAGATGGCCAGCAGGGGAGGGCAGTTGGGAGGCACCAGGCCTGCAAGGGAGGGCAGTTGAGAGGGACCAGGCCTGCAAGGAAGAGCAGTTGGAGCCAATCAACCCTGCAGGGAGGGGGCAGTTATGAGTGACCAGGCTGGCAAAGGAGGGAAGTTGGGGGCAAACAGGCTGGCAGGGGAGCAGTTAGACATGAATCAGGCTGGCATGGGAGTGGTTAGGGGGTGATCAAGCTGGCAGGCAGAAGCAGTTAGGGGCAATCAGGAAGGCAGGCAAGTGAGCAGTTGGGAGCCAGCAGTCCTGGATATGGGAGGGATGTCCAACTGCCGGTTTAAATGGGCAGTCAGACATCCCTCCAGGGGTCCCAGATTGGAGAAGGTGCAGGCTGGGCTGAGGGACACACCCCTGCAACGAATTTTGTGCACCTGGTTTCTAGTATTATTGATAAGTTCTCTTTTCTCATTTGGATCTTTACTTTGTCTCTATTTAAAATGATAAAAAAAAAAAAAAAAAAAAAAAAAAAAAAAAAAAAAAAAAAAAAAAAACAATACCATCTGGAATGCCTTTGGTAGAACAAAAGGCTTTTTAAAATATAAATATTTTTTATTGATTTCAAAGAGGAAAGGAGAGAGAGGGAGAGAGAGAATCGTTGATCAACTGCCTCCTGCATGGCCCACACTGGGGAATCAAGCTCACAACCCAGGCATGTGCCCTGACCTGGAATTAAACTGTGACCTCCTGGTTCATAGTTTGATGTTCAACCACTGAGCAATGTCAGCAGGGCAAAAAAATAAAAAGTCTTTTTACATGGACTGAAATAAACTTGATTTAAATAATTCCTGCATTATAATTATTTTCCTGCCTGTGGCAACCAGTTTAATTCCAAATTTCCCATTTCTCAATCCCTCAGCCAATCTCTAAAGTAATCCACATTAAGGATATACCCTGAAGTGATTATATACCATGATCTCCTCCTCAAAAAGAAAACTTGAGTCCACGTGGTATTATTGTATTTTGAGCATCCCTAAAGACTCACCCCTAGTTCAGAATACCTTCATTGGCTTCCAATTACAAAAGGCCAGACTCCTTATATTCAAGGCTTGGTGCAACAGGCTATGGCCTCCCTTCCTAGCCTTGTGTCTCATTATTTTTCACATTCAAACTCTTCTATTTATTATTTTTCAAACTCTTCAGTTTATTAATCTTAAAATGTACTTCTAAGCCTTTGTGTATGCTCTTGGTGATGCTTGTGATACTTTCTCCTACCTCTGTTTATTTGAATTTTAGTTACCCTTTAGAATCTAAATCAATACCTCCAAATGTATTGATATATTTTCTACTTTTTAATCTTGCAAAAATCCCTCCCTCCTATGAATGTCCACAACAAAATGATTAACATCTGAGTTAGAAACCCTGGAATTGTCGTTTCTTGACTTATGTAGATATAGTTTATCCTCTGAATAAAATTTTAAAGTTGATGTTTTAACATCATTAGGTGTTGGATCACAAACCTAATCCCAAGTGTGGAGTCTAACCTGCTTCTCCCTTACCGTTTCCCGTCTCAGCAAATGGCATCATCAACCACCTAGATGCTCAAACCAAAGCCTATGAGTTATACCTCAGCTCCCTCTGTATCACAATGATTTCTTTTAATCTTAGCATTATGAAAAAATGTATCATAAAATTACTCTGCTCACTTATTTTCTTGTTCACTGTCTGTCTTTCCCTGCTAGAATTAAGCACTATGAGAAGATAAACATTTTATTTTATTCAACATTGTATCTCCAGTGTTCATAACTCTGGCACAGTTGAGGTACTCTGGAAACGTTTATTGAATATTCTTAAATAAACAGAGGAATTCTGTTTATGAATTCTAATAATGAAAAGTGCTGAGTGCTCTAATCTTACAAATCCCCAAAATGGTGATCAGGAGGACATGGTGTCAGTATTGATTGATTTAGGAGCAACATATCCTAAATCTAGCTCTGATTATAACTTGCTGTGTGACCTTGGGCAAGTCGGTTTCCCCAGAGGATCCCATTTTCTGTAAATGACATTTCCAGATGAATGGATGATAAGAGATGTGAATGAGATGATAACATTCTAGGCTCAGAGAGTTCTAGTTCTCTTCCATGGAAGATAACTTTAATAAAGAGATGATGATATTTTCTGAACTGAAAAGGGAATGTGTCAGACATGTTTGTTTTTTGGGTTTTTTTTTTCCTTTTTTTCTCTGTTAAAGGTAAAGATTAGCCAAAAAGAATGGCAATTTCTGGTAAAACTCTCCAAACTTTGTGTAGTTTATTAGACCTTGAGGTCTTATAAGACGCATTTTAATTTATTTGACAACAATACACTCTCAGAGAGTGCTATAACATATTGAAATAATTTAATTTCTATTAAAGACACAAATTTTTGGAAAGTAGTAGCAGAAGTTATATCAGAATAATTTTATTGCCAAGTCCTGGAGTTTGATTTATTCCAAAGGCGGGCTTTGGTTTTCAGATGTTAAAAATGCATGAAAATAATATAATTTCTGTTACACTGTCCCTCTCACATGGAGTAAGAAAACTCAGGATTCAAAGCTTTGTTCTGACACTTTTCTTGGGCAACTTTTCTTACCGCTCCGAGCCTTATTTTCCATCTCTGCCAAATAGGGATAACTAATACCATCCAGAGATTAAATGACAAAACATATGTGACATGTTTCTTCCAGTGTTTTAATATAGTAAAGTTCAATGACTAGTCTCTTTGGTTTATGCTTATGATTGCTGCTCTGTTATTTGAGTTTTGTATTATCCTACATGTCCTACAACAGTCAGCTGTTAGGTAAAAGCATTCCAAAAAACAAATCATAAAGAGAGTATGACTGATGCAGGTATGAAACCAAACAACAAAGAAAATAAATACCTAAATTGTCTTAAATATAGACATCAGACATTGAAATGGAACAGCCATAATCTGATTATAGGGTAAAATTTCCCCTCTAATTGTGTCTGATTGGCAAAGGAAACACTGCTAATGTTAGAGCTACGTCTGTGCTGCATCACTGGACCAATATGGTTATTTTCAGTTTGTGCAGAGAGCAAGAGCAACCAATGGAGCTTGTAGGCAGACTGAACATGATATTAAGAAGACGGTTGATTTTTCATTGCCATGGGCATTGTTGCTATTTTTAAAAAGTGTTCTGACAGTCTTTCTGAGTTGGAAAAATGAAACAAAATAAGAAGCAAAATTAATGTTAAGTTCTTACTGAAGTATTAAAACCACCCTACAGCTTCATGAAAACTTTCTCTGTTTATTCATCAGGAAATAGAATAAGAAGTATCCAGATGTCAGAGTTTGGTGCCAAATAATCATCTATTAGTTTTAAATTAACTAATCTTATTATTTATATTATTATTAATTAATAGAGGCCTGGTGCAGGAAATTCATGCACAGGGATGGGAGTGTCCTTCAGCCCAGCCTGCACTCTCTCCAACCTGGGACCCCTCGAGTGATGTTTGACTGCCATCTCACAATCCAGGCTCCCAACTGCTCATGTGCCTGCCTGCCTGATTGCCCCTAACCCCTTCTGCTTGCCAGCCTGATCACTCCTTAACTACTCCCCTGCCAGACTGATTGACATCTAACTGGTCCCCTACCTGCCTGGTTATCCCTAAGTCCTCCCCCCTGCTGGCCCGGTCCCCCCTAACTCCCCTCCCTTGCCAGTCTGGTTGCCCCCAACTTCCCACCCCTGCAGACTTGGTTGCCCCTAACTGCCCTCCCCTGTAGGCATGGTCCCCCACAACTGCCTCCCCTGCAAGACTGGTCCCCCAAACTGCTCTCCCCTGCATACCTGGTCCCCCACAAACTGCCCTCCCCTGAAGGCCTGGTCCCCCCAACTGTCCTCTACTGCAGCCTTTTCCCGCCCAACTGCTCTCCCCTACTAGCCTGGTCTCCCCCCAACCCCTCCTGCAAGAGACCTGGTCCCCACCCCTACTGCTCTCCTCTGCTGGCCATATTGTGTCCACATGGGACAGCCATCTTTGATCACATGGGGGTGGCCATCTTGTGTGTTGGAGTGATGGTCAATTTGCATATAACTCTTTTAATAGATAGGTTGATGATTTATCTATAACTGAGGAAGAAAATGGAATCAGAGGCCAAATTAGCATTCTAAGTCTTTTTTGCCACAATCTAGAGGCATAGATATGTGATCATCCTTTTTACCTCAGAAGGACTATGATCTTAATGGAATAAACTGATATCAAAAGTCAATTTTGGCCAAAACCAGTTTGGTTCAGTGGATAGAGTGTCAGCCTGCGGACTGAAAGGTCCCAAGTTCGATTCCGGTCAAGGGCATGTACTTTGGTTGCTGGCACATCCCCAATAGGGGGTGTGCAGAAGGCAGCTGATCAATGATTCTCTCTCATCGACGTTTCTAACTCTCTATCCCTCTCTCTTCCTCTCTGTAAAAAATCAATAAAATATATATATTTTTTAAAGTCAATTTTGTAATAGAAGAGTCTCTTTTCAATACAGTATCTTTAACAATTACTCAATGGAAAATACATTATTATAATTTCACACTAAAACACAAGATGCATGTAGCTATGTTTATAATTTATCAGAATTTATTCATGCAAATTAAGCTTCCTATCATTTTGACAAAATCTTGGAATCCTTAGAATCTGTATCTTTCTCTACACTTCTACAGAGTTGTTAACTTTTAGCAAAATCCTCTCTGAAAACAGATACTCCAAAGATATTTAAAATTACCCTTGTTATAATATTTCCAAAACGATGTCTTATAAAACATAATTCAGTGAAATCCTCTGTGACAAAAAGTGTTTATGGTCAATAAGTTTGAGCAATGCTCTGCATTACATCTTCCTGTTAGATTCCTGGTGCTGGTTTGCAGAGGAAAGCCCATGGGAAACACTGCAGAAAAGAAGCCCATTGCACTGTGCTTAATCTGTTGTTGCCCAAACCTATTTAAACCCACAACATATGTGCTCATCTGTGCATCTGAGTTTGTTTTTATTGCAATATCTATTAATTATCTTCTAGAAATGGTATTCTAAGAAGCACATTTAAGGAAAAACTATCCACTGTCCTATTGTTCAATCTTTTATAGTAAATTATTTCTTAGCACACATAATTACTGACGTGGCTGCATCTTTTTTAAAACAATTTATCTTTCTTAGAGAATTTAAATTGACTTCTGAGTGAGTTTGATTGTGGCTTAGTGGTACTTCCTCTGTCTAGATCTGATGCTGGTCTCCATCTTTCCTGATTATAAGTGTAACTTAGAAGTTAAAAACCTGATGTTCAATTAATTTGCTGGAAATCTGCTATGGAATGATTATTTAAAGTTCATATTCAAAATACATCATTCCAGCCCTGGATGCAAGTCCCTAGTATTCCAGATTTGGAGAGCCTTCCTCTCCTCCTCCCAACACGCATGCACACACACACACACACACACACACTTCTCATCACCATAGTTACCACAGGTGCAGAGGATTTTACCATGCACTGGGAAAATAGGGGGAGACCGCACAATGAGAGAGATAACTCCAGAAATCTCACGCAGATTTGGTCTTTCACTAATGACACCAAGAATCACTTAATATCCTTCATTCAGTGAGATGTAATGACAGCTGATACATGATTTAATTTTTTTAAAAATTACTATAAAAACTTAAAGGGTTGAATATTTTCCTCTCCATCCGTCTGTGAAGGTATGGGCCAAGTTTTAGAAAGAGACAAACAGAAATCTTGTATTTTAAAACCACAAACATGAGAAATCCAAGGTACAGAGAGGTCAATGACTTGCCCAAAACTACACAGCAGGTTAGGGTTAGGGTTAGGGTTAGGGTTAGGGTTAGTAAGAGCAAAGCCAGGAGTCAAACCTGGGCAATCCAACTGCAGAGCTCATGTGCTTCATCGCTGTGCTGTATGACCCCTGAAGAGGAGGGTGCAATGATTGCCATAAGAGCTTCTCCTCATGCACTTGGTAAGGCCCACTGACTCTTACCACAACAAGAGGGGCACACATATGTGAGTGCCTTGAAGAAACTATCTATGTCTCATAATTTTACTAATTCCTCTTTTCCAGCCTCTTCATGGATACACCAGTCTTCTTTGGCATATGGACTATGGATAAACTCTAGATACTATTCCCTCATTACAAACAAAAATACTGACGTCTACAAAGCAAGTTAACTTAGGATCACAGTGCTAGTTATACCGGGACTAGAGCTCTTGAATTCTGGGGCAAGGTTGTTTCCTTTATGGTAGAGAGTTTTTCTGCAACAGGGCATTCTTATAACCTGTGCCAAATCAGCTAGCTTCCTCCTACGTCTGTTGATACACTCGCCCTTCAAAAGCCCTGCTTTTCCTGATTGCCTGAGCGAGGCATCATTTAGTGTTCATTAAGAATATGAACATATGAACAAGAGAGCCCTGATTGGTTTAGCTCAGTGGATAGAGCGTCAGCCTGTGAACTGGAAGGTCCCGGGTTCAATACTGGTCAAGGGCATGTACCTTGGTTCCGGGCACATCCCCAGTGAGGGGTGTGCAAGAGGCAGCTGATAGATGATTCTCTCTCATCTATGTTTCTAATTCTCTACCCCTCTCCCTTCCTCTCTGTAAAAAATCAATAAAATATATTTTAACAAGAATATGGACAAGAGGAGGGAGAAGAACGGGTATACTTCTTCCTGGTCTACCTGCAAAGACAAGGACAGTCAGCAGGGCCACATCCTGCCCCGGGAGGAGGGGGCTCCTGTCCTTCAGAACCACAGTGAGGTTGGAAGCCTTGGCATCACAGTTGGTGTCAGACAGCCTCAGCACACTGTTGGCACCGGCCACAGCGGCGGGTGATGGCTGGCAGTTGAGGTCCTTGGCATTCCTAAGCTTTCGAGAAGAAGACTTCATGTAGCTTCTTAAAAACCGGGCCAGGGGGTAGAGATCACAAGTACAGCTCCACTGGTTCTTATCTAAGCTCAGGAGGATTAAGTGCTTCAGTGGAGTGAACACATCGGGCATCTGAGCCAACCTGTTTCGGGAAAGGTCCACTTCCCGCAGCTGGGGCAGGGGTCGGAAGGCCTCCCTCCCGACGTAGGAAATGAAATTGTTAGATAAATCCAGATGCCTGAGCCTGCGGAGATTTGTGCCTGCAAAAGCACTGTCTGTCAGATTAGTGATCTGATTGCCATCCAGCTGGAGCCGCGTCAGGTCCCGGGTGTTTCGGAACCAGGCCCCGCGCAGGGTGCGCAGGACATTGCTGCTCAGCGCCAGCACCTGCAGGCTGCGCAGCTCGCTGAAGGCCTGGTCCGGCAGGGAGGCGCTGGATATCTGGTTGTGCTCCAGCAGCAGCGTCCGCAGCATCGAAAGGCCTTGCAAGGCATCCTCCTGAACGTCCTGGATGCCGTTTCTGCTCAGGGAGAGCAGGGCCAGATTGAACAGGAAGGACAGATTGGTGCTCCCTACAGAGGAGAGGGACCCATCCGTGCTGATCAAAACTCTGGTGGTCACAGGGGCTGCTGTGGGGGAAGAAAAATCACAGGTTAAAGAGGCAAGATACACCCAAGTGGGAGGGGAGGACAGTGGAGAGCGAAGATCATCAATACACCCTGTGCACAAGCTTATCACCTGGGTAGGAACAATACACAACACGGAAAGGATGCCCTGATTTCTCAGTTAAAGGGGAAGCTGGGCTCTTTATCAGAATGATGGATTTTTTTATATTCTTTGTTACGGCGACATGTTTATTTGAGAAACAGAAACCCATCTGTTCCTTTACATGTCAAAGTTAATTCATTGTCTGGGATTATCATCGTTGATGGTTTTTTTTGAAGGTGGCTTTTCAGGCTTCCTCCCTGTGAGTACTGACCGCTGCAGCCGGCTGGCCCAAGACCGATTCACCCATAGCCCAGGCCATGTCTGAGCTTGCTGGCCAGTTTCCCCGGAGGAAAGCATGTCTATGTGTGCTGTGAAGTCAGTCTCTTTTCTGTCAAACACAAAGGTGTGCTTTGGGGGTGGGGGCGGGGGTGGGGAGTGAGAAGGAGCCCTGGTGTCTGCTTTTTTAGCTCCAGGCTAAACGTTGGCAACTCGGTAGAGGATCTATATTCTCTCCACACAAACCCGAGGGTGTGTCAGTGGGGTTCTCATTATAGTCTGGGCCATCTTGGCCTCCTGTCTAATATCTGTTCCCTCCAATAAAGTCCGTCATGTGATGACAGGTGGTACTCAGGGCTTCCAACTGTTAAATCCCTTCACCATAATCACCTCTGAGCCATCACAGCTCTGTCATTAGAAATCAAAGCTTTTTAACTCAATAAAGATATATTATAATCAGGAGTTATTGTAACACATCTTTATCATGCTAAAATTGTTTTGACTGCAACTGACAGTGTCAGAAGGAAGGAAGGGCCCATTGTCCCTGGGAGGTCTACAGGTGATATTAGAACAATCAACCACAAGGGAAGCAAGTCACAATTCCCCGAGGAAATTCAGACTGTATCCCTGACACAAAGAGATTAAAAATGTAAAAGACAAAGGATTTTCACAGTGCCTCCTTTGTAAGAATTTCTCCCATCTTTGCAGCACAAACAACCTTAAGTCATGGTATTTTATTTTTAGCATGTATTACTGGTTATTTGAATTCTAATTAATTCTGGCCAGTGTGACATTTTGTTTCATCATTGTTTTTGATACGGTTTGAAGGAGTTTAGTTTCTATGGATCCTCAGTCCTCTAGAGATTTGTGGACTCTGAGGGAACAGACTATGGCTTCTGTCAATTACTTCTTTTCTAGGACTAGCTGGATGCTCCACTCACAAGTCATCCATTTACTTCTCTGTTTATGAAATTTTACTTCACAGTGCTGGCATTCTGTAAATGAAAAGGATGATACCGAGGTGCAGTAATGTAAATGAGCACTATTTGTTTCTTATAGACAGCAGCTATCTCTGGTTAATATATTATATATATATATATATATATATATATATATATATATATATACACACACACACACACAAATGTAGTGAAGTCAGGAAATATAATTGAGAGGGCAGGAATGCATTCAATACTGATTGAAAACAGTGTCCAACCAACTAGCCTTGAAACTGTCTCTCTCCTGTCAGGAATGGCAATAACAGCTACTGCTTAATTTCCATTTTAGAAATGAAAGAAATCATTTTCTTCCACTCCATCTTAACTCAGACTTATTCCTGAAAATTTTACGTTGGCGGAATTTATAACTTGTTTATCTCTTCTTGGATATCAGGATGTAAATCACATTCTCCTCAAATTTGTTAATAAGGTGTCTTATTAAATTGTTGACTTAAGCAAGCAATATATAATGAATACAGGCAGCACATCTTGTTAGCATTTCTACAGCTCATTTACCACCAATAAAAAAAGACCAGACTTTCAAAATTAGATGCACTTTGATAATAATCTATTTTGCTGGTATATCACTTAATCTCACTAATGCTGAACAATTGCACTTCAGGTTTCTGATTTATTGATATTTCTTTCAGCTAGTGGTAGAGTTCAAATCTGTACAAAGTGTGGACAAAAATATAATTAAAGTGATCTATTTTTTTTTTCTTTTAGAAAAAAAAAGTGTAGCTATATGAAATGGTGGTATATATATATATATATATATATATATATATATATATATATATATATTTAGAACTTATTTGCCATAAGTTCAGCCAACCTCCTGTGGTCCCTCCCCCATCCACCCAACTGCTGGCAGGCCCTGGTCGTCTCAGCCTCAATCTGCCTAGCCCCAATCAGCCCTGATGGCCAGCTAGGCCTAGGACCCTATGGGTGCATGAATTTTGTGCACCAGGCCTCTAGTTCTCATATGATAGCAAAATATCTCAATTACCTCTGGAAGCCTTTAGCTTGGTTGAGACCACCAGGAACAGGAAAACAAAATAATGTTATCAGTCTTTAGTCACTGTGAATGGCTTCTCTTTAAAAGTTTATCTCTTTAAGCTGAGCCAAGAAAGCAGTCAGTACATTGAAAAGCATAGCAATGAATTTGCCAGGTGCTCTGACCACTGCTTTTTAGTCATTGGTGTAATTACCTACTATATAGGTAAGCTGGTGACAGAGGGTTACGTCTTTGGTGCACACTGAACATGATGCAGGGCAAGCCGCCACCAACCGCAGCATGATGGCAAAGAGTATGAACCATCCACCTGAAAGCAAAGGATAATGTACATCATAATGTTGGCATTTATTATCCATCATTTCAATATATTTAGCTCATGAAGCATTTTTAAAATTTTTTGAAGCTTTGTTTCATTTATTTTTCCCTTTCAAAGAGCATCTTGGGTTTTCACAAGATACCAGATAAGTGGCTAGAATCCCTAATTTATATAGAATTTAAACCAAACTAGTAAAGCATTTGACCATAATTTGAGCTCATATCCAGGATACACTCAGTAGTATAGATTATTATAAGATTGTTACTTTGTAAAATACTTTACAGTTTTGAGAAGCTTCAGACATATTTAATTCTTTTTATGCCACAACTCAATATGAGGCTTAGAAAACTGAAACTCAGAATGGTTAATAACTATCCAAAGTCACATAGTATTAGATATTTAACCTCAAGTCTTTCAACTCTCAAAACAGTGTTCCTTCTAGTATGCAGAAGCTAATCTCAGGCACTGAATCTTATGTAATCACAACTGAATTATCTCTGATGGATTTGGATGCCACATTTAGAAAGGGTGTATGCTGGTCACAAGCTCTCCTAAGGTTTGAATCTAACTCTGCTATTTACTGCCTAGACTACCTTAGATAAACAATTTATTTTTCTTATTTTCTGCCTTTTTGTGTTTAAAATGGAAGTAATATATGCCTACATTACAAAATATTATAACAGAAAAATGAAATGCTCTAAATATTTAGTAAATGTTAAATCTCTCCATTATTTTGATGCCCTTTTAATCCTCTAATGAAATATTAACACATTGTAATTTGATGTTTAAAAAAAGGCTATTCACATATAACTCTGTCACTGATTACTTAAAAAAAAAAAAACTTGAAGCAGATTATAATAAAAATCCTCTACCCATATGATAAGATGGTTTGAAATAAAATATAAATAAAACACAAAATCATTCATTTTTTGTCATTCATTCAATAAGTATTTATTGGAAAACTTCTGTAGAACAGGGAGTGATCAAGGCACTGGAGACAGAGCAGTGGAATATAATAAATCCCTGCCCTTATGGGGTCAACATTCTATGAGGGGATATAAACAATAAACAATGTGAAAATATGTATTAAGTCACTAGTGATAAGTTATATGGAATAAAGCAAAAAAGAGAATAGACAGAATTGGCTTGGGGACTCTAAATATGGTGGACAAGGTGAAGGTGAACACGCTGGTCAATCCATGTGGAGAGAATGTCAAGTGTCAAGTCCCTGAGGGGATGGTGTGCTGGGCCTGAGGAAGTTAGCTGGTCAAGTACAGAAGGGGAGAGAAGGTCAGGGAATCTGCATGCCTTAGAGATAAATACAAGAGCTTTGTTTTTTTCCCCTAGTTAAGATGAGAATAATTGGAGGCTTCTGTGAGCATTACTTGATATGTAGTACATTTAAAAATGATATTTTGGCTCCTGTGTTGTTTACTATAGCTTCATAATATACAGTGTGTTCCCCCAAAATGTAACAGCTCATGGCTCAATTTTAAAAATGAAATTCATTTTAATAAACACTGCCTCTATAATTATTCCAATTAATTTGGGGGTTACCCTAGACTTTGAAATCAGAAAGTGTGGTGCCTCTAGCTTTGTTCTTTTTCAACATTGCTTTGGCTATTTGGAGTCTTTTGTTATTTTATACACATTTTAGAATTATTTGTCCTATTTCTATAAAAAATACCATTGGAATTTTGATAGAGAATGCATTGAATCCATAGACTGATTTGAGCAATAGGGACATTTTAATAGTTTTAGTTCCATGAGCATGAAATATCTTTCCACTTGTTTGTGTCTTCTTCAATTTCCTTTTTTGATGTCTTATAGTTTTTAGGGTACAGATGTTTAAACTTCTTGTTTAAAATTATTCCTAGGTATTTTATTCTTTTTAATGCAATCGTAAATGGGCTTGTCTTTTAAATTTCTCTTTCTGATAGCTTATTATTAGTATATAGAAACACAATGTATTTTTCTATATTGGTTTTGTATTCTGAAACTTTACTGAATTTCTTTATTAGTTATAACAGTTTGGGGTGGCATTTTTATGGTTTTCTATATATAATATCATGTCACTCACAAATAGTGATAGTTTTACTTCTTCCTTTCCAATTTGGATACATTTAATTTATTTTTCTTGTCTAGTTGTTATGCCTAGGACTTCCAATATCATCTTGAATAAAAGTGTAAAAAATTGGCATCCTTATCTTTTCCTGATTTTAGAAGAAAAGCTTTCTTTCAGCTTTTTATCATTGAGTGTAATGTTAGCTGTGGGTTGGGAGCAAATTTAATAGGCAAAGAACAGAAGCAGCAAAATTTGTCATTCAATTATAATATAAGCAAGAGATTCTGGTGGTTTAGACAAGGGGTAGTCAGATTCTGGATAATTTTTTTTATCATGATGCAATTTGGAAAACAAATTTGAGCTCTACTAAGCTTATATAGGTATGCTGGAGTAAATTAACCATGGCTTACTCTCAAAACACTTTCTAGCTGGTGATATAGATGTGTAAATATTTAGTTATACAAGGATGAATAAAGTAAATCCATATATAGGGGGAAATTATTTTATGGAATCACGTGGACATTTTAAGAAGGATATGTCTTATGAATTGGGCCTGAAGAGAGCAGAGATTTCCCACAGGCAGAGAATAAAAATTAGATAATTCTAGTATGAAAAAAATAGCAAGAAAAATACTTTGTATTGGACAAGGGATCTAATATCAGTTCATGTCTTTTAGCCTCTGTGGGCTGCTTAGAGCCTGCCCCATGTCAATGTAGTTCAGAGATTTAGGCGGAGTTTTTATGCAGATCCTAGAACTAGCATTTCCAGGCTCTCTTCTTCCAGGATCTCTGTTCACTGCTTTGGATGACCCCAAAATTCCTGTCCCCTGGTATGCATGCCAAGGATAGTTCCCCCCCATCCTGGATAAGAGCAGAACATGTGAACATGATGAGGTATTACTCCCATAATCATGCTTCCTCATATTGGCAGATTATCCTGGGCAGACCTATCGAATGAGCCTAGAAAAGCAGAGCAGTTTTCTCCAGTTGGTCACAGAGGAGGAAGCTAGAGAAGCTTGCTGGACAGGAAAAGGCAAATGGCTATATTATGAACTGCTTATTGGGGCCAGTGGCAAGGAAAACAATGAACATCCTCTAAAAGCTTGAGAGTCATCCCTGAGCAATAGTAAGAAAACAGAAACATGAGTCATCAATCCACAAGGAAATGAATTCTAATAACCATTGAGCATGAAAGAGGCCCCTGAGCCTCAGAGAATCACAATGCTAGATGACACCTGAATTTTAGTCTGATGAGACCCTGAGCAAAGGACCCCATAGATCTATAATGGACTTCTGACTCATGGAAGCTGTGAGACAATAAGTGGGTATTGTTTTAAACCATTACAGTTGTGATCATTTGTTATAAAACCATAGCTAGTACACTCTGCTTGCCCTGAATCCTGTCTCCTGGTTCTTTAAGAAAGCAAACCTGTTGCAGATGTTTCATCAGAATTCTAGTCTCTCCCTAAGATGCAGATGGGTGTGCTCCCAGGGTAAATGTTGCAAGAATAATAGTAATAAAAATAATATTAATGTGGAAACTTATTTCATGCCCTTCCTTTCTTCCAACTGATATTCTTCCAGATTCTACCTGTGTGTGTTCACTCTACTGACTTCAGGTAGCTATCTTTTGAATTTTGTCCAGAGTTTATACTTGTATGGAACAAGGTTGATTCAATATATATATACTACTTGTCTACTCAAATTCTGCATACAATTGCTGGTAGATTAGAGGCAAAAGTATAACATAGAGAATTCAGAGATTATCTTATGGTTTGGAGCCTCTGTAAGTGAAAGGATGGATTTGCCATTTGCTGAAGAAGGGAAGACTGTGAATACAAGAAAATCACATGTATATGTTTAGAGTTGAAGGGAGAATACTGGGCTAGATATAAAGATTTGGGAGTTGTTTCATAAAGCTAACAGACTGAATTAAATCTTCAACAAATTAACTCTAAATAGAGGGAGGAAAAATAGACCTCTAAACTGAGTCCTGGTACAATCCAAAATTTAACGATAAAGGGAAGTGAAACCAAAAGAGAAGACTGAGAAATAGCAAGTGAGAGAGGAGAAATATGATAAGAAAGTAATGATCTCAAAATCAAATGAAGATATTTCAGGGACAAATGAATGAGTGATTTGTATTTACTGCTGTTTCAAGTAAGATGAGCATTGAGACTTAACCATTAAATTTAGTGATAAGGAGGTAGGTCTTTGAGTCTTTGACAAGAGCAGTTTCAGCAGTGTGTAATAGAAGAAAGGCTGATTGGGGTAGAGAACAAATAGGAGGAGGTGAATAGGCAACTAAATTTAGGCAAGACTTTAGAGCAATTTTGGTAAACAGAAAAATGGAGTAATAGCTTGAGGAAGAAATGGAGTCAAGAGTTTTATTATTGTTTATTTGTTTTTAACTGGGGTGAGTTTATAGTATGTCTGTGTGTTGGATGGGATTAAATAATAGAAAGGGAACATCAATGATGCAAAAAAATAAAAGGGAGAATTATTGTTAGAGCAATTTCCTTAGTAGAGATAAAAACCAGTACACAGTAAAGGAGTTGGAGAGAAGTAGACAAAGTACATTAATTGAAATAGAAGTGGAAGTACATTATGTGGGTTTAGACATTGGTGGGTGGTCAATATAGGAGTGGGAACTAAAGGTTTGAGGAAAGAGGGGAAGGAACAAAATAGCCATGTGGAGCATAAGAGAATAAACTAGAAATATGTAGAAGGCTCTCTAGGCTGTACATATGATGGTCCACGAGGGTTGTGATTTTGAAGTAAGACCAATCAAGATGTATTTAATTAACATGGAGATTTTTCCAATAGTGTACAAAATAAATGATAAGGCAAGGGAGTTGAGGCTGTGTGGAAGAGACTGATTATGATTGCAAAGTAAGGGAGAAAATGAGGTGAGTGACAAGATAGCAGAATGAACAACAACATCAAAACAGGAAATATAGATTAGACCACAGATAGCTAGATGGAACAATATTAACAGAAACATAGTTTTTAAGTTTGAATAACATATATATATGGGGGGTGGGGTATTGTACTCTTCTTTTCTACTTTAGGGTATATTTGAAAATTGACATAATAAAAAGTTGTGTTTGTTGTTGTTTTTTTAACTGATAAAATGGTTTGTGTGGTCAAAGATTTTTGGCACCGTTGTTCCAGAAGAAGTGAGTTAGAAAGAAAGGACATAGAGTCCAGAGAGTGATCTGAGGGAGCTTGAGAGGGCAGAGTTCAAGGAGGGGAATCCGGCATTGTTACATAGTAACAGGGCCCAGGGGTATTACCAGGGGAACTAAGGGACTAAGAGAAGGTGGAAGATCATATCATTGCCAAAGAAGAGACCAAGGAACCCAGAAGTCAGGCCATTGTAATAATTATCTACCTGGATAATAAAACACTAAGAGCATGCTGGTGAGCAGTGACATTAAAACCTTCAAAGAATGCGGGAGAGTGACTCAACAGTATAACTGAAAAAGCTGGTATTTTTTAGAGGAGAAAGCACTTGAAAGTGAGTAAGACAGAGACCCAACCACATTGGCCCCATCACGACCCCCCACCAACCTAGAGGTACAAGGAATATGCAAGAGAAAAGGGCTCCCACTTGTGAGGGTTATGGAGAAGCAGTATCCTCAGGGGAGAGTTAGATATTAAGGGAGAAATTGTTCTACTAAAAATCTAAATTAGTTGGTTATTGCACCTGAATGTTAAATTGGGCTATCTACCTCCCAGCAGTGAAAGTTTCATAAAAGGAGAAATGATAGGTTATGTAGTCCTTAGGATCTGACAAAGGAGGTATATAATTTCTTCAGAAGAGACCAACATTTTCAAAAATTCCCCTAGCAACTAGAACAAAGTATGAAATACAATCAGATTATGATAAATGTTTGTTTAACCAAACTCATCAGACATGGAGGTTCATAGTGGACAATGCCCTTAATGGCACTTTTTTGAAGATAAAAAGTTTATCTTAAACCCATAAAATAGGACGTGGTCATGAGTTTTCTATTGATCTTAGCTTTGAACCTGAGATGGTATTTTCAAAAGTGAAGCTAATTATAAAATTAGCTTTAGCAATTCCTTTCCCACAGAGACTTGGACAGTATAAGGCACAGAAATAGTTAATAGTTTTTAGTATTCACTTTATTCTTTCCTTTTGAAAAGGAAAACCTGCCATTTAAAAACATGCAAAGCTAATTAAAGCTTTCCCACTATTTTATTATCTGAATGTAGTTGCAAATTCTGACTTAAAGCTCTTTATCAGGAGACTCAACATCCCTCCCTGAACAGCAAAGGAACATTCAATTAACACTTCAATACAAGTGTATTTTAAATAAAAATATACATTTTTGTTTATCTCATTCTTTACAAATGCAAATACCCTATTTTAAAATCCAAGCAGCATTACCTCTCTTTTATTCTTTGGGGAGACAAGTCCTGTCTTTATTTTACAGGGAAGACCTGAATTTTCTGAAGTTGTTACCAAGTTAGAAGAGTGCCTCTGCAACATTGAGGTAAGAAATTTAGCTTCTGAAATGTGTTCATTAAAAAAGCCCTGACTGTCCAAGGATGTTGGGGAATGTAGGTAAGATGTTGCTTATGGAAAAGAGTGTGAGGGTCCATAACTCTGTTCTCTTTCACCCTATTAATTAGGATCCTAGGGTGGAGCAGAACTGACTGCATCTAGGGGTCAAAGCAAATCCAAGGTGAATTGGGGGCCATTTCAACAACAATCAGGCAGGCAAGTGGACACAGGCATACCCAGGTTAAAAAAAAAATTGAAATGTAGAAATTTGAAAATAATAAAAAATATGTTAGAAGGTAATTATTTAAACTAATTTTTCTGTATACATGTTCCTAAATATAGTGATACTTAAGCTAAAATATTAAGCCATTGTTCATTTATGTTCAATGAGAAAAGGAAAAATTATCACTATAATTAGTGCATACATTAATTGGGAGGCATTGCTTTTATGCTACACATATATTGCAGCAAGTGAAATATGTTGGTAATCAGGTTAATGGAATTTTCTTCCCTTAATATCAAGGAGCTGCTTGGTTTAATTTTCTCTATAATTGCCTCAATTTTCTATACACCTGGTAAGGAGATAGCATTTGAAAATAGGCAAGGAAGTAAAACATGAGCATTAATTCAAAAATAATATATTCCCAAATGCAAATGAGAGTTATAGAAGAGGGGAATGAGCATCACATATACAGGCCTGCATATAGATGCACATATGGAGAGAAGGGGCATGAGGTGGGAGGAAACAGCATCAACCTGAGATTGCGCAACTAAATCTCAAATGGAACTAGTCAAAGACTGTTTTCTTCCCCTTCACCCCCCCCCAAAATAATCTCAACATAGTCACGGGAATCTCCTCTTGTGGAAAAGGCTTTCTGGTCTACAATTGCTGCCTGCTGTGACATGCAGTGATGACTCTTGCTCATGACTCTTTCCTGGATTCTCTAAAGAGGATGTAGAAGGAAACTTCAGTCTTTGGCCATAAAACAACGTCCTTTCCCTTCTCCTCAGTCCTGAAACATAGCATGTGGGAAGAAGTCATATATTTGGTGGGGCTGCAGATGCCCCACCAACAAAAGCGTCAGCCAGAAGCCTTGGCTGCTGAGAGACGCCTTTAAGACTTGATTTCCAAGTAGTCTCTCACTTTTAACCTTTATGTTTGAAATATGGTTGCTTCAAGCCTGGGAATATATCCAATTAGATCATAGGGTAGATTCCAGAAACAGGGACAATACTAGATCTGCTAAATTAGCTTGTCTTGTTATATTGACCAAGCCTCTTAGCACAATCTCCTCTGGTAGAGAAGATGAATAATTATGGACAATATGCAAAGAGAATTGGCTGGCCTGGGTTACACTAACTAATGGACCATAATCAGCATTAAGGGGATTGACGTATAGAAGTTTCATCGGGTTTTATCCTCTCTACTCTTCAACATTCTGGTCAGTGGTTTAGACCAAGGGCAGGAAGACACTGCTCATCAGCTCTTCACTTAAAATAAAGTTGAGAGAGACATCTCTGTTTTGAAATGGCCAAAGGAAAAAGACCCAGTTATGTCCTTTTAAAAGGATAATTAGCCAAAACCGGTTTGGCTCAGTGGATAAAGCGTCGGTCTGTGGACTGAAAGGTCTCTGGTTCGATTCTGGTCAAGGGCAGGTACCTTGGTTGCGGGCACATCCCCAGTGGCAGGTGTGCAAGAGGCAGCTGATCTATGATTCTCTCTCATTCATGTTTCTAACTCTCTATCTTCTCTCTCTTCCTCTCTGTAAAAAAAATCAATAAAAAATATATATTTTAAAAGGATAATTAAAACTGGGACAAAAACTTTAGAAAAGAGAGATCAAAGTGGTGAACAGATTGAAAATCATGTATTTGAGAACCAATTAAAGGAACCAGGGATGCTTGTCCCAGAGTAGAAAGAATTAGGATGAGCCCAACAGCTGTCTTTAAATATCCGAAGAACTATCATATGGAAAAGGGATTGGCCTTGTTTTCCTTGGGCCAAATATGGATATGAAGTGCAAAAGTAGACTTGGTTTATTTTGAGAAAGAGCTTTCTTAATGGTCAGAGCTGTCCTAAGATAAATAAAGAAATCTGAAGGCAGTGAGTTACTCATCACTGGAGGTTCCCATCAGCCTACCAAGCTGACTTCAAAATGATACACAGAAGAAATTTGATCACTGAAGTGTTTGAAGGTTTGTTTCAACACCGACATCACATGATTCTCAGAGCTATATTTAGAAATGTCTTGGCTACTATGAAGAACCCTAGAATTTATATATGTTTTTTTTAAACCAAAGTCAACCATCTACATGTCTTATGAAATTATTATGTCAATAGTACTAATGTTCTCAGCTGGGTTAGGTATAATGAAAAAACAGCAAGGTTGTAAAAAACTCAAGAAAACTACTATTTTTCCTCTTATCTTTTTCTTTCCTCATACTTTTCTATTTTCTAATTATGCTTAACTATTTGTAACTATTTTTATAAAGTCTTTCACAACTCTACTTAGTCCTCATACTTACCAGACATTATTCTTTGTTTTATAAAATGGACACATTCTTGGAAAAGTATAAATCCATTTTATGCAAAGGGGATAATTTTATGTGAAAGTAATAATTTTAAGGACTCTGCCATGAGTCTTATCACCATTGAAAAAAATGTAGAACATCTTTTAACCATTAAATAATAACTTCTTAAATATCTATTTCATAAATCTGATTTGAGCCTACTCTGTTTTCTGAAAAAATGAGCATACATTTAATGGGCCAGCTCTCAATATAGAACTAGGTCACAAAAGTAAAGTAAGCTAGCCAGATGTTGCCATCAGAGGCCGAAAGGAAAAGCCAGAAGCAAGCTGAGAGGAATATAAATTAAAATATGAGAAATCCTAGAATAGAAGGTTAAAATAAAGTCATACGGTATTCTATCCTATGCCTTTAAGCCTGTTGGATTTATTAAATAATTGAAACTGCTTCTCCTTCACTCAGCTAATGTCTCCTGCATCAAGTAACAGCAGTGGATCTCTCTCACCTTCCTCTTCTTCTGATTGCCTGGTGAGCAAAGGAGGACCTGGCCGGAGCCATGTGGCAGCTTTAAGGAGTCGTTTTGAATTGGAATATGCACTAAATGCAAGGTCTTATGCTGCCTGGTCCCAAAGGTAAGGGGTAACCTAAGCAACAGTCTGAGAGGCAAGTCGGATTCTGGGGTTTCATCAGGGTAGTCACCCAATTTGGTTAGTATCACGGGGGATTCATCACCCTTGTGGCAAACTTTGAAAGAGAAATATTTGAGCCCATTTCTTTAATAATATTATGGCCACAAAAAAATTACCAGTTTAGGTTCTTTAAGTTTAAAGTAACAGCAATTAACTCTAGCTTAAGCAAGAATTGTCTAGCTATAGCAACAAAGGAAAATTACTGAAAATATTCTAGGGTTATTTTACAGAATCCAATAAGGAATTCTTTATGCAGGAACTAAGAAACAGTTTTTGCAGATCTGAGCACTGAAAGGTCAGCATTCTAGAATTGCCTCATGGCCCAGCAATTCCACTCCTAGGTATATACCCATTAGAAATGAAGACAAATGCTTGTATTCAAATGTTTATAGCAGCACTAGACCCAATAGCCAAAAGATGTAAACAACACATCCATCCATCACTAGAGGGATAAATAAACAAAATGTGGTATCCATACTATAGAATTTTATTCAGCCAAAACTCAAGGATATAGAACCATAGCATTTATTTCTTGCTCATGTGTCTGTGGGCTGGTTTTAGATGGGCTTGACTATGAGCTAGAGGTTGAATTCAGGTCTGCTCCTCTACCTCTCCTCCTCTTTGGACCAGCTCATACCTGAGGCATGTTCTTTACATGGCCACACACTAGGAACTCAAGGGGACCCAAATTCACATACACATTTAAAGCCTTTGTTCAGTTTGCATCCTATGACTTTTCATTGACAAGTCACATGACTGAGTCCAGCATCAACAGGGAGATAAAATATACTCAACCTCTAGTCAAACTAGAGTCTAGTGGTTAGAACTGCAAAGGCATGTGGCCAAAGGGCATAGATACAAAAAGCAAAATAAATTGGGAACAAATGCAGTCTGCCATAAGAGAGAATGTGATTGGCCATTTTTGGATATAATGGCCACCTCTGGTCTAAGCAAATGTGGTTGAAGTGGAGGTATGGTCATATTTCACGAATATAAACATGGTGGCCAGGGACCCTTGTTCTGAATGGGGAGCAGAAGAGGCAATCACTGTGAGCCCAACAAATACCCTAGAAAGTGTGCACTACAACCTGTGGAAAATCAGAAAAGACTGGCTTAAAATCTCTGTTCTTTCACATGAACTCCAGAGCATTTACACATGATCTGTTACCTATATGCACTCACACACACCATCAAGAGTACAAATAGTTATCATTAAGGTGGAGAAAGACCAGCAAGGACCTGACACCATCTACAAAGAGCTACTGTTGCCTTTTTAACCGCAGTTGTTATATTCCTGGTCTAACGAAAGGGTTGTAGCTGCAGCTTTGAAGAGATGAGAATCTGAATCATGAAGCTTTAATCTAGGAATGTCATGAGATTAAGTATCAGCAAGTTTGATTGAAAACTGGGCAAACTGAGCACAAGGCTTTATTGGATTCCAGTCTCTCACATAATTTCATAAGGGGCTCACAGGCCAAGATTAGATTAGTTTCAGTCACAATATCATCTTCTAGTTCCATCTGATCTTCTTATTCTTTGCTTGCGGTTTTAAAATTAATCCTCTGAACAGTCAGATTTTGATATTTCCAAAGCACAGTCAGCTGAGGTCTGTCTAGTTAAGAGGATGGGCAGTGGAATCAGACACATCCGAAGTTCAGGCTTAACCTTACCATTTACCAGCTCAGTGACCTTGGCCAAAGTTACCTACCAGCTCTTAGGATTGTTATTGGGAGAGGCAGTGCTGTCACAGGAGTCAGTGATTGATGGAAAGATACCAGAAGATGTAAGCAAAGGATACAAGTTCCTATAATACAAGCAAGTCAAACAACTTATAGTTCATAGACAGCTATACAGCATGGGAGACACAGTAACACTCCCAATTGGGTGAGTTTGGGATGGAGGGAACACAGCTTCTCTGACCGGCAAGAACCCAGAGAGGTCTACCACTCCTTATAAAACTGCTTGAATGGGGTGGGGAAAACCCATTACATTTTTTAAAAATATATATTTTATTGATTTTTTACAGAGGGGGATAGAGAGTTAGAAACATCGATGAGAGAGAATCATCGATCAGCTGCTTCTTGCACATCCCCCACTGGGGATATGCCTGCAACCAAGGTACATGCTTTTGACTGGAATCGAACCTGGGACCTTTCAGTCCGCAGGCCGAAGTTCTATCCACTGAGTCAAACCGGTTTTGGCCCATTACATTTTTTAAGTTGCAGCTTTTGATAGTCTCATAGGTATTTTATACCCTTCTTCATGACTTATGGAACTCAAAGTGTTTGTCTGTCTACTTGATTCAAATTTCTCTTAACAACCTGGTATACTCTAAGCATTTGCTATGAGTGTGCATGGAAGATCAGTTTGCTAGTTGTACCTACCCTATAGCTTGCTCTGTCTTCAGACTGTTTGCAATTAACTCCAGAATAGGTAAAGCATTTACTAATAGCTAAGATGTAAGATTCACCAGGATAAGAATATCTATTTTATTCATAACTACATCCTCCGCACCTTGCAGTGTGATTGGCATAAAGCCAATATGTAATAAATGTTGAATTTTATTAAAAAAATGGAGAAATTGTCTCCATAAATCATAATTATTACTAATTTGGGGTATAATCAGTGAACAAGCTTTAATTGTTTTCTCTATTGTTTCATTTAAGTGGGTGTCACTATTGAGCATCTACTGCATGCTAAGTACTATTTTAAGGTAAACACTTTGAATAATCATCTAAGTGAGCCCTAGGGAATAAAGTATCCCCATTTTTATAGATGAGGAAGTTGAGGCTTAGAAAGGGTAAGCAACTTTCCTAAGGTTATGGAGGCAGAGTGGGAATTCTCACCCAGGACTCTCCTATGCTTTCAGCATTTCTCTGGAACAGGAAGTGGCACTTTGCAGATACTTGATATATTTTACCAGTACTTATATCTGCTAGACTTCTTCCAGTTTCTTCTGGAAATGGGTCAGAGAAAGAATTCAGCTACTCCTCCCACGCCTGCCTTTTCAGCTTGTGTATATGAAAGACAGAGCAAGTGAGACAAAAGATAGGTTCTTAAATAGGTTCTTAAAGTCAAAGAGCCTGAGGATGCACAAACTGATGAACTAACTCCAGCAGAGCCGGGAGTTTAACAGCCTGGAAGACAGTGGCTCTCAGCTTTGACTTTCCATTAGAATCCCTGGGGAGCTTTTACAGGCGCCAATGCCCATGACCAATTAAACCAGAACCCACGGGGGTGACACCCAGGCACCAGAATCTTTTAAATTTCCCAGGTGATTCCAATATACATCTGAGTATGAGACGCATGGGAGGAGGGAATGCTGCTACACTGCTAGCCTGCCAGTCACTCAGTGGGAAGGGGATGCAACTGATGGAATAAATGGAAGAGGAAAGTGGGAGCCCAGGTGAAACAGCAGCTGGGACCAAAGGAGAACATTGTGAAGGCTGATTACCTGGTGGTCTCTCCCAAGAGTCCTTGCAATGCACTAGTAACCTCTGATCTAAGAGGCATTCTAACTATTCATTAAAATCACACAAAGCGTAATTTTTAGCCTGGCATCATGCTTTTAAAAAAATGAGGACAAGATATGGCCTGGAGTTCTCACTAATGTATGTTCCCAGTTTCGGGTCTCAGAGCCTTCAACACTTATCTTTAAAATGGTACATTTATGTGTTACAAGTTTGGTTATGAAGTTTGCAGCCTGTAATTTTATAATTCTTTATTGGATGGGGGTTTTGGTTGTTTGCATATTTGTTTTTAGTGATGATTATTTTCCTTTATAAATTAAATGTCAAGATGGGAAATGTATCAGATATTTGCTCCACAGGTAACAGGAATTCAGTAATTCTGCTCTAGCAAGTCTGGCTCAGTAGATAGAGCATCAGCCTGTGGACTGAGGGTCCCAGGTTTGATTCCACTCAAGGGCATTTACCTCAGTTGCAGGTTCCTGGCCCTGGCCAGAGGCATGCAAGAGGCAACCAATCCATGTGTCTCTCACATCAGTGTTTCTCTCTGTCTTTTCCTCTCCCTTCCACTCTCTCTAACAATCTATGGAAAAAATATCCTCAGGTGAGGGGGGGAAAAAAAAAAGAGGAATTCAGTCATTCTTACTGAAATGACAAATTGGTGAAATCTGAGATTGAGGAAGGCATGTCTGAAGTTCTGCCTCTTTTAAAATATTTTGTGTCTCTAGATATATTTGGAAAACTAAGCATGTGGCACTTGCTCCTCCCAAAGGGTCTGAAATCTCTCATCTTGTAGATGGATTATATCATGTAAATTTAGAAATGGCAAAGTGATGCACAACCTTTCAGATGCGAAAACCAATTAGTGTTTGTGTGGGGCTGGGGCTCTGAGAATAGAATGCTATGACCTAGTTAGCTGTCCAGGAGAAGAAAACCAGAGATGCGGAGTCGGGAACTGTAAAACACATACATTTGGAATTAATTTCTTACATTACAAAGGGGCCCATCAAAGGGTTCCTTTAAATAGAAACCTTGCATAGTGCACTTAAAATCCAATTCAACTTACAAAAGTTGAATATAAGTTATAAAATCTTAATGTACACACAGTGTTTCTGGAACACAGCAAATGAGTAAGATGATAGCATCATGAAACTGATGTTCCTAGAAGGAATGATAAAAAGAAAAAAAAAAAAACAGTCATGAGAGGATCGGGCCCATTTGCTGTTGTGGAGCAGATATTTATCAAATAAAAACCAGTAGTGTCTCCTCCTTATCGCTGAAGGTCAGATACTCCTCTTTTTAATGCCGCCTCTCCTATGTGCTATGTTGTACTGAAACTTTTCTCTGCCTCCTTAAATGTTCTCTTTTCTTCCAACCTCTCCTTCACCTCTAATTTATTTCTCTTGCCAGCTCATCACAGTCAAGTTTCAGCACAATGTTCATGATCTCTGTAAACTCTTCCCATCTTGTTTCTCTCTTCTTGAGTTTTCTTGTGATTTCATGGCTTCAACACTGTTCTATTTTTCTGTCACTCTCTCCCACCTCCCTCCCTCTAACACACATGCACACACACACACACACACACACACACACACACACTATACCCCACCCATGCACACACAGTTGACTCCCAGATATGTCCAACCGTGACTGATCTGCTTCCTTTGTAAAGTCTCTAATTCCTCTCCCCTTCCAACTACCCCATGTTCTAATCTACTTACCCCTCTACTGCCACCATATTCTTACTTCTATAGAACTAAAGTATGCCATTGCCCTACTTTAAAACCATCAATAATTCTCCATTGCCTCTAAAACTTAAGTGCCAGTGTCTCTTCCTGGAAGCCAAAAGGGTCAATGATACACATTTCCATTTTAACTCCCACGGACAATCATATATTCCACTGGTGCTAGACAGAGAAGGGTACTGCCACTCCTCAAATGCATTCTAAGGTTTGGGAACCATGTGAGACATTTTTGGTAGTCCCAATGACTAGGAAGGTGCTAGTGATGTTTAGTGACCCTGGAGACAGTGTTGAACTTCTACAGTGTTTTGGACAATTCTACAAAATAAAGAATTTCCTGCACAAAATAACAATAGAATCCCTGATAACATACATTTTAGGCAAACTAAAAGTTCTACCATTTTTCATTCAGGCCCAATGTTTTACCTACTGTCAGCCTATTCCTTTATTCTAATTTTAAATCTCAATCCCCACTCTACCTTGCCAAAAGTAAATTATTAATCAGCCTTCAGTATTAGCTCAATCAGCTTAATGAGGGAGCTTTTTCTGGGGCTACCTAATCCACAGCCAGGCCTTTCCAAGGACCACGGCGCTTTGTGCCACTTTATGCACTTACATTATTTGTTTTATATTGTAATTATTTTTAATTTCTCATTAACTCAAATAATTTAAGGACAGAAATTTTCTTCTTTTCTGTTTTATTCAGTTGCCTACAATATCTACTTTATAATTTAACTGTATTTAGAAATTTTACATTTTAATTTATAATAAACTAGGAGAATCATTAGTTGGGCTATGAAAGTATTTGACCCCTATAGTATTGTCAATTTCAAATCTCTTTTTGTCCAAAAATAATGAACCACCAGCTAACTAAACCTTCTTTCCATGCCACTTCCTCATCATTAGGGCATATTGTCCACCTATTTCTTTTTAATAAAGAACAGTATAGAATGTGTGAGAAGGGAAGTGACTGACATTCATTCCCAGTGGAGTTACACAAGGAGAGGTTGCTTTGAGTTGAGATAGTTAAAAAGAGGCAGATAATGGTGATGTAGTTCAAATCTAAAGAGAACAGGATGAAGAACAAACATGAAGTAATGACTATGAATATTTTTTTTCCTTTCTTCTTAAAAAGAATAGGCATTCCTTTCCCAACTGATCTGTAGTAGTAGTTCTTTCCTATATCAAGGGTCCACATTTCGGTACGTCCGTTTTCAGTTTTCTATTCTATTGCATTGGGATATTTATTTACCCCTGTGCCAATAGTGCACAATTTAAATTGCAAGTCCTATATCTGGTAGAATAGGTCTCATCCTGACTATTCTTGACCATTCTTGGTGTGTTTCTTTTTTAATCTTCCATGTAAATTTTGTAATTAGCTTGCATTTTACACACACACACACACACACACACACACACACACATACACACACGGTTTTGATTAGATATTTTAAAATTATAGATCAATACAGGAAGATTTGACATTTTTATTTTATTGAATTTCCCTTTTCATGAACACAGCATATTTAGACATTTATTTAGAAGTTCATTAACATATTTTAGTTAGATTTTATAATCTCTGTGAGGTTCTTATACACCTTTTGTCATATTGATTGTTATATTCATTGTGATTGCTGAAATAATTTGAATTCATTGTTACCATATTATTATATTCTCTGTATTTTCTTCTCTCCTTGTCTTTTTTTGTTTGTATTCTTTTTGGTTACTTGAATATGCACTTCATTTTTCTATTCTTTAATGGGTACCCTAGAAACTTTAACACATTATTTAACACATTATTCTATATTCAGTATATTGGTTCTACTCCCAAACAAAAATGATACCTTAGAACATTTTAGTTGCACATCATGCCCTCCTGAATTTTATATTTCTGTCCTTACTTTAATCATGATTTTTAAAAATTCCACATCACAGATATTTACTTATATTATACAGTTATGGCTTATTTAGACTGACCCATATTTACTATGTAATTAATAATTATGCTTACACTTCACACCTTCCTCCTAGATAATTTTCATTTTCTTCAAATGTATCTTTTAAAATGTATTTAACACAACTCTGTTAGAAGTAAACATCGGAGCCCTGGCACGGTGGCTCAGTTGGTTGGAGCATCGTCCATCCCATACACCAAAAAGGTTAGGAATTCGATTCATGATCAGGGCACATACCTAGGTTGCAGGTTCTATGCCTGTGTGGGGTATGTACAGGAGGCAACCAATGAATCAATGGATATTTTTCTCTCACATTGATGTTTCTCTCTCCCTCTCTCTCTCTCTCTCTCTCTCTCTCTCTCTCTCTCTCTCTCTTTCTCTTCCCTCTTTAAAAAAAATACGTAAAAACATACCCTCTGTGAGGAGGATTTAAAAAAGTAAACATATTTTTCCTCCTGTCATGAAATATATTTTAGTTGATATAGGATTTGAGGTGTTTAATTACTTCTGACTTGCACCTTCAAGATACATTCCACATGTTTCTGAATTGTTCTTATTAATATTTTACTTGTGATTCTATTTGTTTTCAATCTGCCCTTTCTAACTGCTTTTTAGAACTTCTTATTGTTTTTGATATCCTACAGTTTAACTATATTGTGAATAATTATAGATTTAATTTACTTTTCTTGCTTTGAATTTGTTGGGTGCATAGAATCAGACAATTGGCATCTTTCATACATCCTGAATAATATTCAGCCACTATCTCTTCTATTTATTTACCCCATGTTCTCTCTTCTATATTTCTAGAAATCTCGAAGTATTTTTGGTTTTCTTACTCTATTTTTCAAATTTATCAATTTCTTTTCTTTTACATTTATTTTCTACCCTGTACTTTCTGTATGCTGTTGCTGGTAATTTCTTCAAATCTATCTTTCAGTTCACATATACTCTCTGTAGCTATATGAAATTTAATATGATTTCAAATTTCTATTTTTGGTAGAAGTTTAATTTTTTTTACAACCTTACTGGACAGTTTTGAAAATGTCTTATTCTTTCCATGTGCTTTTAATTGTCTTTTTATTCACATATATTTTATAGTCTATATTTGAATATCTGATATTTCTAACCACTGCAGTCTTTATAAATTTAATTATTTAGTTTGTTGCTTCTGCTCATTCTTGCTCCTCATTTCATAATGTATTTAGATATTTTTGTTTGTATTTTGAGTTCATGTCCCTTCAAACTTTATTTCTGGCAACCCTTCCTCCCCATGCTTATTTGGTGTACCCCATTTCACAAATAATTTTTCTTTGCTGATTATCTAGGGAAACTATCCCCTCAGAAACACTTTAAAACTTCAACATGGAGTCTTTTATGAAACATGTGTAGCAATGTTTTTGTTCTAAAACTTGTATCGGTGTGGGCTTATGGATGAAACTTCTTAGGATAAATATATTATTTCTAATTCTCTCACCTTTTCTGGATCCAAAGATGAAGTAGATCACTTATCCTTTGCATCTCTGTGTTTAGAGTGGATTTAATTTGTCCTGGTTCACCCTGGGATTGTGCTTTGAGAACTTTTGCTTTTTACTGGTATTTCTTATCTGACCTCCCAGTTTATTTGGGCCCACGCTATGTTTCCCCATGTGGTCCAATAAAATTCATGCCTTAGACCAACAAGACTCAGTAGGAGAGCAACTTCAGAGCACTTACACCCATCTGGAATTATCGTTTTAGCCAACCATTTTATTGGTATCTACTCTGAACTATAAACATCAGGAAGGCATGAACTTCTCTCCTTTTTGATGCTGTATCTCCAATACTAAGAACACTGTTTGGCACATGATAGGTGCTAAATACCTATTTGAAAGAAATGAATGATCATGATAAATCTTTACAGACATGATGGCCACTCAATTTTCACAACTATCTTATTAAGTAAGCATTATGGTTTTCATCTTTCAGGTTAAAAAAAACTAAAACTCAAATAATTTAAGTCATTTGTATAAAATCATACAGTGGAAAATGGTAGTTAATAGTTGCTTCAGGGCCTTCCAGGTAGTGTTTTAATTATACCATACTGTTTCTGGAGAATAAGCTTGACCAACACGTTTGAAGCATCTATATAAGAAGCGGAATTTATAGCCTCTGGTTTTGGCTTTGAGGAGAATTGGCTGGGAACTATCCAGAGTGCTGAAGAACCTCACTCTAAAGCTGGGCCCCAACTAATGGAACACAATGTACTCTCAGTCTATGCAGGGAGTATTTCCCCTCTAACTCTGATACTAGCCACTTTACCTCAGCTTATGCCTGTCCGTAACAGCTACGGTATTTATAATCAGCTGCCAGCACTGACATAGACCTGAGCACAACAAACCACATCAGCTGCCTCATTCACCAGCATGCCATGGCCTAACCTTGCCCTCTCTATCTTCTTTAATCATGTCTCTGGAAGCTGGCCTGAATCCCTGACCATATTTCCAAAACAGCAAAAAAAAAAAAAAAAAAAAAAAAAAAAAAAAAAAAAAATTAGAATATATAAAAGGACAAACTCTTTCCCTCTAGACACTTGGGAACCAGTTTTAAGGCTAACTCTATTTCAGTATGATTTCTTTATGAAGCACATAGTAAAACTAGACTATTTTCCATTTGCTCATAAATATATTCTCTATTACAGTAGTCAATTGCATTCACTGTGTTTTTAAAAAATCTTTTAGCTTATGTTTTGGGCAATAAATAGTCTAATAATGAGGATGTCATGTGTTTTTTTTTTAATCCTAGAAATAAAGAAAAATATCTCAATTTTTAACTTGTAAATAGAAGGAAAGCTCAGAATCTTTCAGCTGATTCTGCAAATGAATAATTTTAATATTTCTAAATTTAAGGAAACAAAAAAAAACATAACATCTTTGGCTTTTAAAACTGTCTCTCTCTTTTAAAAAAAAATATATATTTTTTTAATTGATTTTCCACAGAGAGGAAAGAGAGAGGAAGAGAGAGTTAAAAAAATCAAATAGAGAGAAACATCGATCAGCTGCCTCCTGCACACCACCTACTGGAGATGTGCCCACAACTAAGGTACATGCCCTTGACCAGAATCGAGCCTGGGACCTTTCAGTCCACAGGCTGACATTCTATCCACTGAGCCAAATCGGTTTTGGCTTAAACTGTCTCTTTGCTTATTAAATACTTATTAAAAATATGACATCTGTAAGATTTTGTTAAAGACCCTAGTGTGTACCAACGCATCACATTAGTATCAAACTCTTACTTCAACAATGTCTTCTGAGCCAGTAGAACATGTTGCCTTACTAACTCACTTAAGTTATATAGGCTTTACTCAAGTTGTTTATATAATGAGAAGGGCTTAGACATAGCTGCCTAATCTAGGAACAAGTCAACTCTTTTCCTGGGATAGTTATCACCTCTGGAATGTAAAATGTTTTTGCGAGACTCACTTGCTGAAGGTCAGATATCAAACTCATTAAGGGTCTACTCTGGAAAAATATAAAAGCAAAAGGGAAGCAGTGAGAATCTAAGTTAAGTGCCATAATGCCTGCCAGTTGCTTTTTATCTCTTTCTTTCTTAAGCTCAAATTTTCTTGAGGTGTTTATATTTTTTTTCTAATGAACAAAAGCAGAAAAATTCTCAATGCCAGAGGTATGGGGTTGAGACAGAAAATAGCTATTCATGTTGACGAGGGTGTGGAAGAACTTCATACACCTTCTCATTATGTCCCTTAAGGTCATCTAATAAAGACGATAAATTAAGGAAAGTGGAAAGAGATCTTGTAGGAAGTTAAAACTATTTGCATGGAGGTCCAAAAAATAAGCATAGTTATCTATTTACATTTACATAAAATCTCTTCATCACAGACCCGGATGCACTACAGTGAAATAAGCAAAAAATTCCTGTATGCACACACAAAAATAATAATAAAAAGAAGGCTATAAATTGATAGTGCCCTCTGATTTTCCTGCTGCTAATATCCCAAACATCGTCAGAATTATAAATAATGTGTGCTGAATTGCTGCAGGGCGCTATGTAAGAACTCCCTTTCAGTTGATGTAGTCCTAAGGCAATATCCTGGCTATTTTCTGGTTGCTTTGCTCTCTAGCGCCACCTAGCAATCAGTTGACAAACCTCGTGTGGGCCCTCCAGCCATTCTGACTGCTCTAGAAAGGAGAAAGGTTTGGAGATTTCACACGGAACAAAGGCTTTCAACCTTAAAGTTAGGAGCATGTGGAAAATGTCAGTCCTTTCTTTCAGTTCCTTGACTTTTAAAACCACCCTTAGTTTGAAACAGATTTCCTCCATGAAAAAAAAAAAAGAAGCAAAAAAATAGAAGAACATCAAATAAACTTCTGTTCAGAAGAGAAAGTGATGAAAAGTGGGAAATTAATAAAAGTGAAGATATGAGAAGAGCCCTCTGTGTGTAAAAGTGGCACTTTTTTATAAGCTTTTAAGGGCCTGCATTTATTGTAGCATAAAGCTTTGCATGCAAAGAGTGTGTGAATGACACATCTAGGTTACAACATATGCACTTGAGAGAGAATGAGATGCAGCTCTTGCCACAGCTATTCAGATGCTATAATTTCCTGTTCCTTTCTATCCTTCAGTAGTGCTTGTTAGCAACCTGAAATGGGCTCGCCCATAACCCAAAGGGCCAGCCCGAGTATTCTTCCCTCTTCAAGAATTTTGTAATACTAATTAACGAATTCCCAGCCACAAGAACGAAACCTGCAAAGATTCGCCAGAGGCAAACGACTAAATCAATGGTGACAGTTCTCAGTTTCCAATTAGATGAAATGACATTGGGACAGCGAGTAGCCTGACTGTCTAATGATGAGAGTTTTATGAGTTTTTCATTCCCGGAAATGAAGAGAGACCCTGTCCCTTTCTCCATTCACAACCCAAACGAGGGCCTACACCCACTCTTAGGTACATCAAAGCACACAGATCCCGCCTTTGGCAGTGAGTTACTGTGTAGACTGAAAGTAACATTTGGTCCGAAAGCACTGCTTTTGAGACTGCTTCTCTTTTACTGAAATGTCTGACAGGACCCAACATGGGGACCAAGAGAACAGCCGGCCTAATTAAATCTGTGCAGACAGCAGCACCAGCGCTGTTCCACAGCCTGACTCCAGCTCGCCCAGCCCAGCTCCCTCCTCACTCCAGTGTTTGTGCTGTGAATCTCTCGCCAGCATGGCAACTGTTGCTATGTTTGCAGTAATAAGAAGTAGGTGATGCTGTGTCTCTGTAATGATTCAGATACAAAAGCAATGATTTCTAAATAGATTTCTGAAGCAGCTCTTACAATGGCGCTGCACAGTTTAACGGGTTTAATTCCTCGTTGATTTTTTTTCTTTTCTTTTCTTTTCTCCTTTGGTAGCTCCCACGTGGACTCAGTCCAATCCTCGTATAATGCAAAAAATGGCAGCATCCTTCCTTTTGCTTGCTAGCGTTTGAAACAGGAAGCTTCCTGTTAGAGAAGACATTCCACAAGTCATAGTTTCTTATTCTTTCCTTGGAAACTAACAGAGGGAAGCATTTTTTGTTTGTTTGTTTGACATTTAGGTAAGAAGCTAATACAGCCTGGAAAAAAAAAATGTAGGCCCAAGAAAAAAACATAATTCCTGTATTAGCCAAAGTGGAATGTAAACCATCCACCATTAATATGCATGATATTAGCTGAGCATTTTCTATTAATGAGCAGATGTTTAAAAGGCCTCAGTTGCAAAGAAGTAGGAATTCACTAGTGAAGATATGTTTACCTTCCTGCATCCTCTTCCAAAAAGATATTGAAAAAAGAGAAACTATTTTTTTTTTTTTTTGCCTTAGTTGGGCACCTATGTTCACTGCCCCATACATATCCCCGAATGCCAACACAGGCTAGCCCTAGAGGAGACATGATTGCAGTAAGACCTGCACTAATGCAATATTAACCTCACCGAAAAGAAAACCTATGACATGTTAAGATGCTACTCTACATTTCTTGTATGCAGTTTTATTATTGACTTACCATGTCTTCTACAAGGTAAGATTTATTTATCAGCATTCCACAAATGAGGAAACTGGAGCACAAAAAGGATTTGCAACTAGCAAGCAGCAAGGCCACGGCTGAGCCTGGATCAGCCTGACTCCAAAGCCCACCATCTTTTCGCTGCTTTCTGAGCTGCTGTAGCGTGAGAGAGCTGCTCTCATGCTAATCAGCCATGTGGCATGGGCCCGGCCCTTCCTGCCTTGGGTTTCAGATTCTCATCTGCCGTGAAGCATGTGAGCCAGATCCTTGGTGCTCAAGCTGCAGCTCATGGGCCAGCAGCTTCGGCTTCACCCAGGACCTTGTTAAAAACTCTGACTCTCGGGCCCCACAGGCACCTACTGAATCACAGCCCACATTTTAACTGATGTGAATGTACATTAAAATTTAAGAAGCACAGGACTGGCCAGTCTTTACGGACCCTACCCCTCCAGCTCAAATATGTTTAGAATGTTGTCCCTCTTATTTCTATATTTCTAGATTCAGCCTCTCCTCCAATGTCGCATCACTGCTCCCCATAAGCATTCCTAATCTCATCCTCCCACCTGATAAAATATTTTTTCTCTCTTCTAAGAAAAGTTTTACTCATTTTAATTGACTTACCACTTTTGACTTAGTATTATGTCTATGTTGCATATGTTCCTTGAGGGGGAGACCCATCCATGTAAAATAATTTTATACCTCTACACCAGCTGGCATAGTACATTATACTAAAGAAAATCTGTTGAAGGAAATGTTGAACAAGACATTATCTTAATAACTGCAGATGTCATCTAGGGCTCTGATTGCAAGGTCCCCTATCACCCATTATGAACTTTTCAAAGCAAGCACTCTCCAGGAATTCTTTAAATGTGAATCCAAAGAAACTTACAGAAGCACATATGACAAGAGTGGTTTTCAGACTTTTTCACCACCCCCATCTTTTTAATACACAAATACATGAAAGATTCAATAAAGACCAAACTCAACTTCAAAATCTCCTCCTCTAGGAAGCCTTCCTAGATATCCACACCTGGTTATACACCCATCATGCTTTTGTTGTTGTTTTGTTTGTTTGTTTGTTTGTTTGTTTTTGCTGTCTTATCCTGTGCACATCACATCAGGGCATAGAAACTGTTATGATCATTAAAATTATGTCACCTGCCCCCTTACACACATACACACATGCTTTAGATTGCTTGAAGTCTTCTGTCTTTCATCTTTGCAGTCTTAATATTTATCACAATGCGTGGCACACAGTAAGTTGGTAGATATATGTATATTGAATGAATGAATGGCTTAATCAATGCAAACTTTATAAATGTAAAGTCTTATGTTGCTGTTGTTTTTGTTTTTTGTGTGTGTGTGTGTTTTTTCTCCATGTTAGGTTGCATTGACACCAAGGACATGGAGAAACACAGTTCTATGGTGAAATTTAAGAAATACTTGTTTAGCTATGTTGGCATTCCCTACCAATATGGTACTTTAATTTAGTGTCACATGAGCTAGATATCTAGGCACATGGACTCTGAGACTTAGAAACTCGAGTGCCTTTGGGATGCCCAAGGTGGTAAAATTGAAACAGTGTTTGCTTTTTTCCTCTCTCACTAAGTCAGACAACCATTCATTCAACAAATATCTACAGTGCCAGGAGTTCACTAGAGACTGGAGGTGTCAAGTAAAATACATAGTATAACCTTTCCTCTTTTTAAGTCATCTAGAATGAATGACAGACCCCAACTGTGTTTATAACACAATTTGATACATACAATAATTGGCATGTGACTCTTAGGTCATGTAAACACAGAAAGAGGCCTTACTGATTATGGCCAGATAGTCCATTGGCCCACTGTCTGTGGATGTAGGTCCAGAAGTCACCCATTTGTCCTTATCTGGAAAGAACAGTAAAATTAGGGAGGAAGAAGAAGACTGGCTATGGACTGCCTGGCAATGAATCCATTCAGAAGAGAAAAGACACTGGCAACAGAATGAATGATAAGGAAAGCTAGTTGGGCATGGACTCATTAACAGCACATGGTGTAAATTTAACAGGGTTTGTGGGAGAAAGTTATAAACAGGGAATTATCCAATTGCACATAATTTTCTGAGCTCCTGTTATCCCTCTGAATGATCTACTCTATAGAAGAAGTCTATTATTTTATTCTCTATATAGTTAAAAGGAAAATGGAACATCTAGGAAACTATTTTATGATAAAACTCCCTAATTGGATTGTTAGGAAGGAAAAGACTCTTAAGTTGACTTTTCGGTATCTTGAACCCTGGGAGCCAGCCCTTTCCTATCCTTCTGAAAGGGGAAGGAGAAATGCTTTCAGGGCCATCAGATTTGTCAAGATAAGGAATAGGAACTGGGAAGGGGAGAGCTCATATTCTTCCTTGCCTACTCAATACATTATTAGTTATCTAATACTTAATCAGCTTTCAGCTAACACTAATGTATCCTATAGGAAAGTTTCCAGCAGAAAGTAACAGAAAACTCAATGAATAGTTTTTAATAAAACAGTGGCTTGTTTTTCACACATAATAAGAACTTTGGAAGGAGATAGTCAAGGGCAAGTGTTCTGCTGCTTGTCAGACATTAGAAGACAGGCTCATTTTCTTCCCTTCACCATCTTCAGCACTTGGGTCTGTTTCTGTCATGTTTGAAGCTACATGGTTACAAAATGACTGCTCAGTGGTTGAGTATTGACCTATGAACCAGGAGGTCACAGTTCAATCCCCAGTCAGGACAAATGCCTGATTTGCAGGCTTCATCCCCAGTCTGGGGCATGCAGGAGGCAGTCAATCAATGTTTTCTCTCATCATTGAAGTTTCTCTCTCTTCCTCTCCTTTCCTCTCTGAAATCAATTATCCTACCTAATAAAAAAGTAATATGCAAATTGACTATCACTCCAACACACAAGATGGCTGCCCTCATGTGGTCAAAGATGGCCACCAGAAGATGGCCAGCAGGAGAGGGCAGTTGAGAGAGATCAGGCTAGCAGGGGAGTGCAGACGAGAGGGACCAGGCCTGCAAGGGAGAGCAATTGGAGCTGAACAAGCCTGCAGGAGAGGGAAGTTAGGGATGACCAGGCTGGCAGGGAAGGGCAGTTGGGGGCAAATAGGCTGGTAGGGTAGCAGTTAGGCATCAATCAGGCTGGCAGGGAAGTGGTTAGGGGTGATCAGGCTGGCAAGCAGAAGTGGTTAGGGGCAATCAGGAAAGCAGACAGGTGAGCAATTAGAAACCAGCAGTCCTGGATTGTGAGAGGGATGTCTGACGGCTTGTTTAGGCCCAATCCTAGTAGGATCCTAGTAGGATCAGGCCTAAATGGGCAGTTGGACATTCCTTGAAGGGTCACAGATTGGAGAGGGTGCAGGCTGGCCTAAGGGGCACTCCCCTCATGCACAAATTTCATGCACGGGGCCTCTAATACATATATTGTATATAAAGATGACTGCAACAGCTCAGTCATCATATCTCCATTTAAAGAAGGCAAAGGGGGCTAGTTTATACCAACATGTTTTTCTGTCTTATATCTTTTTAGCAGGAAATCAAAAGCCTTCTGACAGTGACTTAATTTGTCAGAACCTGAATCAGGGAAAGCATCCCTTAGAAGAGAGGCTGAGAAGGAACAGGATGATTTTTCTGGTCACAGAAGAGAGAATTGGTGAGCTACACTGGACAGGGATATGTACCTTGAAGCCAGAGATATTTGTGTTCAAATCCCAGTTCTGCCTCCTAGGAACAGTGTGAACTTGGGCCTGTCTGACCTTACTAAAAGAGGTATCATAATATTACCTGATAGGTTTTTGCAAGGATTGGAGAAAATACATATAAAAGACTTAATATCATCCTGTGAAAGTTTATGTTGTCCTGTTTTAAACTGGAGATAGTCCACTATTTCATAGTTCCACCTAGAGAGAGATAAATACTTTCCTGAGGCTGAGAAGAGAAAGCCTATGCCTGCCTGGATTTCAGGATCCTAATTCAGGCACTCTCTTTTCCTTTTTATCACGTACTCTCTTTGAGATACAAACACTCCTTCTTTTCTTAAATAACTGCCTTACCCAGGTGTTTCTTGTAGTTTTTCCTCACCTATCTACACAACTTGTTTGGAAAATTTAACAATGTTGACCATTCCCCTGAAAGCTACCATTTGAATTAGAGAAATGGTTGCTGCATGTTTTCTACCAAGAAGCTATTTACATGAAAATGACAGAAATCAGGAGAAATGACTTTCGAGGATTCAATTTTTCTCCCTTTATAATCCTTGAAAAGCAAACTATAATTAATTGTGAATGTGCCTACTAAAAGCTAGCATACTACATGAGAATAAAAAGGGTTGAAATTGCCTGAGAAACAACTAATTTAAATACATTTTTTCTAAATAATAATAATAGTAGTACATTGGTTTTACCCAAGTGAACATTTTTTCATGTATATTTTTTTTTAAAAAACAACAACAACCCTTTATTGCTCAGGCAAGATTAATCTTTTACGCTTTTCTTCAATACTATTTTTATCAGATCAACATAGAGTAAAAACTATTGAATCATAAAAGTAATATAATTGATAACAAAACATCATGTTAAGATGTTGGTTGTTGTTTTCCACATATGGTATCTGTGAAGAAATACAAAGAAGAGGAGCGCCAGGGGCAAAGGCAGAGAGATGGAAACCTGTGTGGCACATCTAGAGAATAGCGAAGAGTTTGGAGTAACTAGAACAGAAATTTAATATGCATAGCAATCTAAAGTAGGAAGAAGTAGAAATAAGAGAAGAACGAAGACAAGTGAGTTCAATATCCAAGGGGAGTTGGAAGGAAGCGAACAGCCTTCCTTTATGCAGCTTTCTTTCCAAGTCACTAAAACCTCAGACTCTTCACCCAGGTGGTAAGCATGCAAGGCTCTGGTGGAAATAGATATAGCAACCAGTCATCTTTGTTGAAAGTGCGCTGGGCATGACTAAATCTTGATGAGCCATAAATGAGCATGATTTCTGCAGCTGTGTTTAGAATGGGTCACTGGAAAGACTCAAGTGGGTGGACAAACTGTGGTGATACAGATGAGACCTGAATGGCACACAGTAAAGCTCTGCCTTGAATCCAAGATTGGGCAGCATTGAAATGTGGCTCTTGTACAGCTAACGCAGTACAACTAATACTGTATTGATGACACCGCTCACATGGTCATCTGTTTATGGGGCTGTCTCTTCCAATAGTGAGGAAAGGGAAGTAAACATATAAAGAAGCTGACCTCATGATTTAAAAAGAAGGATTTAACTTACCCAAAGTTTTCACAGCTTCTAGTCTAATCTCCACATTGAAAGGTGGGTGATGTACCCAAGACCTACTGAGCTAACTGCCCAGTGTCTCAGCCATATGCCTTATTCATATATATAAAATTGATTTTTTACAGAGAGGAAGGGAGAGAGATAAAGAGTTAAAAACATCGATGAGAGAGAAACATTGATCAGCTGCCTCCTGCACCCCCCCCACTGGTGTGCCCTTGACCAGAATCGAACCTGGGACCTTTCGGTCCGCATGTCAATGCCCTATCCACTGAGCCAAACCGGTTTTGGCCTTATTCCTCTTTATATGCATCTCCACTCCCATCTGCCTTCATTCTTTCATGCCTGGAATACATTTGGCACATGATAGTTCCTCATCAACAGTTCATTGAGAGAAAAAACCAACACCTACCATTGACAGAATGCTATTTATTCTGTTCTATCTTCCCTGCTGGGTGTTTCATACTGTGTTCTTCAAAATGGGCATTTCACTGCAGCATGCCTCCCTCCATATGAAAAACTTCTCTCATGACAAGCCTTATGACTGGGCAGACTGGGGGAGCACCTGCAGTTGGCCTTTGCTGCCTCTCATCCAGAGAAATGGCTCAACGTGGAAAACCACAGATGACTTTTGCCATCTCAGGAGCATTACCCATGACAAGATATTTGAAGGGGAAAACAGATTATTGGCTCCTTTAGGTTGATGCTAGTTTTTGATTGTTAACAAAGGCCTTATCTGAATAATTTGTTGTTAGATCCATTGAGTATGCAGTTAGTGCTGCTTGCCTGGCCCAAGACAATAGCAGAGATGCCTGGGGTAAGGGACTGGTAGTAGAGAAAGAGCTGGCATGACCTAGCAGGCCACTAGTGCTTTTCTAGTTCATTCACTCAGATTAAGTTTTTTTGAGCACTCATAGTGAGATTTGGGCATGTGCTTGACTAAAGCCCCATCCTTTCCCTTAAAGAACAAGTAATTATAATCCGGTCCATATAATCCGGTAAGTGCTCTTAGCAAAGTGAATCTATGAGTAGGTGGAGAAATGCAGGCACTGCTAGGGGTTGACAACCTGATGGTGACTCTTGTAATATCCCCTCAGGAGAAAATGTTTGTTTAGCAGGCACATATCTGCAAGAGTAGTTTCTTTTCCTTCTTTCTTCTTTTTTTTCTCCTCCTCCCTTTTTCTCTAAACCAAACCTAAGCAAGTCTGCATTACCCAGAGGCAGCTGGTGCTCCAATGTGGGCGTATTAAATGTTTAACATCTTGTCACTTGCAAAACTGATGGAGTCATCCTTTTTGTTTCAGAGTTTCATGTTTAGGGGCTGAACAGCTAGACTGATGAGCATTGCCAGAGAGAAATATTTTTTGAGAAGTAAGTGAAGCTGATGACACGTTACTTTACAGTTTAGTGAAATTCAGCAAATTTAATTCTATTATGCTGTCAAAATTTCACAAAAGGGAGACCGGGAGCATATTTAAGATGAATCTTTCAAGATTTCAGGAGCCACACCACATCTGCAAAAATCCGACGCACCTGGTCCTGACAGTCCTTTGTTTTTTATACATGAAGGGGAATAAATAACCTTCCAAGAACTAATTAAGTTTAAATAAAGTTATCTTGGTGATGTGGTGCCTGCCTCTTCTCCCTTGAAAAGATTGTCAATCAGTAAACCATAACCATGTTTTTGGTTTTGTTTTTTTAATCAAAAGCTTTTCAAAGTTTCCATAGCCAGATTTACCCAGGCACACCAAAATAGAAGCTTTCTTTACAAATCATAGAATAAAGAACTAAAAGACAGATTTTATAGAGAATTCAAATCCAGATCATTTAAGCCTTTGTTTATTTTCACAATCACCTAGGAGATATGGTCTAATAAATTCATTCTTACCAAAAAGTTGGGAGCAATTGTTTTAAAGCATTAACCTACAATTTTATATTTTTGTTTGAGATTCACAAGCTGACAAACTGAAAGGGCTTTCTGATGCTTTACAATTGGTGGGGCTAAAATGTTTATTATTAACTCCAAGAGAAATATTGATGTTTATTTCCATAGAATTTTTTCTCTGTTTAATAATCATGCACTGAAGAATCAAATTCTCACCAGAATGTGTTAAAAACTTAACATTTACTGTACATTAATTTAATATTCTTAACTGGTAGAAATTGAATATTCCTGCAAGGTAGATATTCTCTCCATTTTAAAGGTAGCAAAACTGGTCAAAACAATTAGGAAATGTGCCCTGAGATAGTATGTAGGGGTGCTTGGGTTAACGCCAGTCTTACTGACCCAAAAGCCCACATATACTCTTTCCAGAAAGCCTAAAAGATTCCATTTGGAACTCATGATGAAAACAAAGGCAAGGCTATGATGAAAATGTAAGGGGATTTTATGGACTGAATTGTGTCCCTAAAAAAATCTGTTGAAGTTCTACCCACCCCCCTCCACTACATCAGACTATGACCTTATTTGGATATAGGTTTGTTGCAGCTGCTAAGATGAGGTCATACTGAAGAAGGGTGGGCCCTTAATTCCATATGACTTGTGTTTTAATAAGAAGAGGGGTGAGACATCCTGGAGAAAGCCATTTGAAGACTATGAGACAGAGATAATGCATATACAAGCCAGACTGTGCGGAAGCCAGAGATAGGCACAGAACAGATTCTGCCTCAGATCCCTCAGAAGGCACCAACCCTGCCAACACTTGGACTTTGGACTTTTAGCCTCAAGAACTGTGCGAAAATAAATCTCTGATGTTTTAAGCTTCTCTGTTACAGCAGCCCTAGAAAGAACACTAACATAGGGAAAAAAGCAGGGCTTCCTAGAGCCCAGGAAGGAAACAAGCCCAAGACTTTATTTGAGTCCAGTGCCATGCATGAGGAGCCAGAGTCACTTGTTATTTTTCTTTCTTCATCATTTGTGGTTATTCAGAAAACCCACACTTACCCCAATATGAGATTTGAAGGACATATTATTGGTACCTTCTCAAAAAAATATATACCGGTATGTATGATTAACCAAAGTTAGAGTTGTAAATTCTAACACTTTATAATGCCCATGTGTGTCACAAGGACACTGGGAGAGGATGTTTTAGTTGAGGTTTCATTGGGGTCTCTCTGATGGTTGCTGTTGGCAACCAGTCCTATAACAGAAGCAGCGAAGGCCTAAATGAGGTCGGGAGTCAGGAAGAGATTGCAGGTAATGGAGGTCAAACACAACTGATGTCAGGCAGGTGACTGACATCTGATGCAGTCAAACTAAGGGGATCAAGGTTAGAGTCATACAGAGACCACAGGTGAAGGCTGGAGACAGAACACTGATGGAAATAATTAAAAGCTGCATTTGACAAGGACATTTGAACAAGGTCAAAAAAATATGGCAAAATCCAAGGCGAATCTGAGGTTTTCATCTTCAGAAACTTAGTCTTCTTCAATTAGCTCTTTCTTTAGAGTGGAGATCTTCAAGTTGCGAAAAGGACTATACTTACCCTTGCCATCCTAATACTCTGTGGAGCCAGTTGACCTCCCTTATTCCTCGAGATGCTGATATCTGTCTCAGCTGAGAAAGAGGAGCTTTCTTTTAACAGGATGTGAATGGGGAGCAGCACTGATGTCTTTAGGAGCCTCAGAGGGAGGGGTGGAGAAATGGTCCCACTTACTGACTGATGAAGTCATCATCTGGGGATCTTGGAGTTAGAACTAGGATGAGGATGTGAATCTGAAACTGCAAATCATTCTTATCTTTTATTGATGATAGCCTTGGTATTTCAAAATTTTAAAAATCTTGTTGTTCTGAAATTTTCCACTAGCCAGAAAAAATTAGCTAATGCTGAGACTAGTCAGTGAATGCTGATAGCCAATCCATTCGTTTGTTTGTTTGTTTTTATCAATTATTATTTACTAGACTAGGGAGAGGGCCCAAATTTACAGGTATTTTGCTGAACGATAAAAATAAAGACAAAAATAAAATATGATACTTGATTTAAGAGGGTAGCAATCTAGTCAGGAAGGACTTATCAAATCCCTACAGTTCAGTGCATTCAGTGCCTATAAGTGAGAGAGCAGGTCTTTCTACATTGAGGCTTGATAGGTGAGGGAAACTGTAAGGAAGTTCGTTGGGAGTGGAGCCTATATATAGAGGAGATTGGAGGTGTAGACCTAGAGCTGATGCTAGGGGTCTTGGCCATTGGATTTCAGCAGTAGGAGGCATGGTCTCCTTGTTTTATAAGAAATCAATTCTACCGCTTTGCTGTGGCCTAGAAAGGAAAGGAGGATTCCCAGTGGAAGAAGAAATCAGTTATAATATTGTCAGAACCAGGCTTTAGTTAATCTTGCTAGGTTTAAAAGAGGAATGACAAGTCATGGGGAGTATCACAGGTGACAAATGATAACATGGTACCTGCTTCATATATAAAGGTGGTACTACATATTTCCCAACACTAATTCAAAACATTTCTGCAGGTATTTTTATAATATTTTCTACTATAAATATTATCCTATCTAATAAAAGAGTGATATGCAAATTGACCAGATCTCTGCTACACCCACAGGCCATGCCCACCAACCAATCAGGAGTAAATATGCAAATTAACCCAATCAAGATGGCTGGGGCCACCGAGCAAGCAGGAGGCTTGGGTTTCTCTGGCAATGGAGGAAGCCAAGATTTCCACACACCCTGGCTGGCCCTGGACTCCACTCAAGGCTTCAAAATTTCAATTATAGAAGACAAATAAATCCCAACAAAACTGGCAGCAGTCTCAGAGCTGGAGAGAGCAGGAGGCTTGAGCTACACACACACACACACACACACACACACACACACCGCCCCTGGTCTGCCTTGGCCTCTGTTCAAGGCTACAAAGTTTCAATTATAGAAGACAAATAAATCCTAGATACCAGGGCCTCCACTTGCGTTACCATGGGGCGTGGCCAGCCTGCAAACCACCACAGGCCTCTCACCCAGGCTGCCCCACGCCCCAAGGGAACACCCACCCTTATCCAGGACACTCTTCAGGGCAAACCAGCTGGCCCCACCCATGCACCAGTCCTCTATCCCATCTAATAAAAGAGTAATATGCAAATTGACTCCAACACACAAGATGGCTGCCTCCATGTGTTCAAAGATGGCTGCCACCATCTGGACACAAGATGGCCACCACAAGATGGTCATCAGGGGAGGGCAGTTGGGAAGGACCAGACCTGCAAAGGAGGTCAGTTAATGGCAATCAAGCCTGCAGAGAAGGGCAGTTAGGGGTGACCAGACTTGCAGGGGAGGGCAGTTAAGGGTGACTAGGCATGCAGGGGAGGGCAGTGAGAGGAAACAGGCTGCCAGAGGAGCAGTTAGGCATCAATCAGGCTGGCAGGGTGGTTAGGGGGTGATCAGGCTGGCAGGCAGAAGCGGTTAGGGGCAATCAGGAAGGCAGGCAGGCAAGCAGTTGGGAATCAGCAGTCCTGGATTGTGAGAGGGGTTCCAGATTGGAAAGGGTGCACCAGGCTTCTAATTAAAATATATTTATTACTATAAATATTGTATATCAGACTATAATCTACAAATATAGTAATAATCTTTATTATCACTCTAATGGGCATGCCCTCATACACCCTCACTCTTTCCCCAACTTCTATTATAAAAGGATAAGGCAGCTTATTGTTGGGATTTTTCAATCTTAGAATAGTCTGTAGATGACATGTCCTTATAGACAGTTCTTACAAATGATCTCAGTAATTGTTAACCACATGATAGAAAATATTTTCCCTAGCAACCTCTACCCAAATATGACAGAAGTCTACAAGAAATATTTACAGTGTATGTTCCCATGAGCAGAATTATGAGTGAACACTGATAATAATTTTAAACAAAACAGAAACATCATTGTCCCCAGCTTGGTTGATGTTGATTATTCAAAGCTTGTCCCATTTTTGCAGATGTGTCTCATTATTATGTATCTCAGGAGTTATTCTCAACACCTGTGGGCACTTTCCATGTGCAAAGAATCTGTGGGAGTAATTCTTTTAAAGGAGGTTAATAATATTAATCCCATTTCACAGATGGGAATACAATCAACTGGCTTATCCTATTTTCTGAAGTCAGATAGTAAATCAGCGCCTCATTAACATTCATTAAAAATGTTATTCCATTCAATTTCAAACTAAGCTCCTTCCCTAAGGCATGTAATTAGTATCAAGAATTTCATGGCGTTCACTGCTCACTGATTCATAAGTCAGTTGAGCCCAAATATTGTACCACTATGTTAGTGGTACAAGAATGAAGAGTGGGTCATCTGAGGCAGCATGTTGAAAGTAGTTCAGAAAGTGTAGGACTAGCCTTTAATAATCATAGTTAACAATAGTGATATTTATGAAGGGCTCCACATGGATACATCCCTGTAGTTCATATGATCTGCTGTTTATAACTCATAGTGGCAACCTCAACTGGAGCTGATTTTTTAAATGAGGAAGCTAAGGATTAGAGAGTGACTTGTAAGAAAGGCAGCCAGTAAGCCGAAAGAGGATTTGGGACTAAACCATCTGAAGCCAGGAGTTCATGGTCTCAATCACTAAGCCAGTGGTTCTCAAAATTTAGTGTGCATCAGAATCATCTGCAAAACTTCTTAAAGCACAGCTGGCTGGGCCCACTCCCAGATTTGCTAATTGGGTAGGTGTTTGATGAGGAATCAAACATCTGCATTTTTAACCTGTTCCCAGGGGATGCTGAGGCTGATAGTCCAGCTACCACATATTGAGGACCGCTGCTCTAAGTGATGCTTCATGTAATCATCTTTGACTGTGTTCAACACACGGTAGGAAGCCCTTCAAAGTTTTTGAGCCAGTGGTGACCTGGCCAGAGTTCTGCTTTTGAAAGATTAATCTGGCAGCTTTGTAAAGGGTACTAGAGGACAGATGGCAGTGCAGGAGGTTCCCAGCTAAGACAAGTAGAAACAGAGACAGGAATAGATGTTGAGAAATATTGGCTCAGTGGAGTGGAGTGAGAGGATTTGCTGATCGATTGAGGAGAAAGGGGTCATTGCAGGTGACTGTCTACTTTTTGGTCCAGGTGACTAGAAGAATTGTTAAGCCATTAATAGAAATTGAGAGGACAGGAGGGAGATCTACCTTCTTATGTATTGCATCTCCGATTTCCACATAACTTCCTACCATTTGCTCCCTTTATTTATTGCTTTTATTTGTGAGAGTTTTACAGCATTTTCCTTCTTCTTCTTTACCTATGGGACTGAGGCATCCAAAAGGCAACCACAGACTTTTGTTTTCTGCTGAGAAGCTGTCCTTATCCTAGAGCAATGGTTCTCTACTTTTTTTAATGCCACAACCCTTTAATACAACTCCAGCAGCGATCCACAGGTTGAGAACCGCTAGCAGGGTGGCCTAAGACCATTGGAAAACACAGATATTTGCATTACAATTCAAAACAGTAGCAAAATTACAGTTATGAAGTAGCAAAAAATAATTTTATGGTTGGGGGTCAACACAACATGAGGAACTGTATTAAAGAGTTGCAGCATTAAAAAGGTTGAGAACCGAGCCGAGGCCAGTTTAGCTCAATGGATAGAGCGTCGGCTTGGGGACTGAAAGGTCCCGGGTTCGATTCCGATCAAGGGCATGTACCTTGGTTGTGGGCATATTCCCAGTAGGGGGTGTGCAAGAGGCAGCTGATCGATGACTCTCTCTCATCGATGTTTCTAACTCTCTATCTCTCTCCCTTCCTCTCTGTACAAAATCAATCAAAAATATATATTAAAAAAAAATTTATTTGCCGAAACCGGTTTGGCTCAGTGGTAGAGCATCGGTCTGCAGACTGAAAGGTCCCAGGTTCGATTCCGGTCAGGGGCATGTACGTTGGTTGCGGGCACATCCCTGATAGGGGGTGTGTAAGAGGCAGCTGGTCGATGTTTCTCTCTCATCGATGTTTCTAGCTCTCTATCTCTCTCCCTTCCTCTCTGTGGAAAATCAATAAAATATATATTTTTAAAAAATGAAAAAATAAAAATAAAAATAAAAAGGTTGAGAACCACTGCTCTAGAGGATAAGTCTTCAGCATTCCCCATCAACTACTCCTTTTGAGTATGGCAAGTGGAGTTCAGTCTCTGCTCAAGGATCTTAGTGGACTCTACTAATCACGACTAAGTTTATGGTTTCTGAAACGTATCTGGGGAGTATAGTGTTGGAAGCCTCATAATCCATCATCAACAGTGTTCAAAATAATATATTTTTTTAAGTTTAAAATTATTGTATTTTTTAATCTTATGTTTAGCTTTTGTGAAATTTCATTTTCATAAGTAAAGTATGGATTTCAAAACACCATTTACCAATATGCATCTTTGAAGAAATATGTAGTCTTCAATCTAAAACAAATTACTTTACCTTACCAGTACAATATTTAAAAGTCCTTAAATTGATTTTTCTAAACTAAAATAATAGGGAAGAAAACTTCTGAAAATATTTTTGTAAAACAAATGGTTCTACAAAACAATACTGCAGAATGTATCTTTAAAAGAAAATTTGATGTAATACATGAATTTTTTCCTTAATAAAGGCAGAGATCGAGAAAGGGGATATATTATGGCTGGAAATAAGCCAAAGACTAACATTTATAATGTTCAGCATTCTATTGTGAAATGTTTGTTAACTCTACCTGGATTATGAATGACAATTTGTTTTGTCCCCAAAATATACTGAACTAGGATCTCTAGTGTGAAAATATAACAGCATGACATTTAAATATACTTACAGAATTCACTTGCCTCATACTTTGCTGAAAAACTTGAGACCACCTCCCATGTTTGCCACCGTCTTTCTAGGTCCCTTTGAACCCCCTAAAACTTCATGAATCCTCTTCTCTTTGGCTTCAAGTAGAGAAATAGCACCTCTCTTTTCTGAGGCTGCCCCCTCCCTTTCTTCCAGATCATGCTCTACCCATCCAGGTCACAGTCATCACCTCCTCTGATTCTTGTTTTGTTCTCTCTCAGACTCTGCTTGTCTCCTACCTCCTCTCTCCCTTTTGTCTTCTGACACAAAATTTGTCTCACAATTTTAAGAAAGCAACAAGCTCATTGTTTTGCCTCCATTTTTAATATACTAATAGCAAAGGAGAGCAAGGAAGGGAAGGGAGCCTTGAAACATAAAAGGTGTTTAAGTCTTGGTCCACTTAGTAGAGAAGAATGCTAAGGTCCTCTTCCCTAGAAACTGTGTTCAAGACAAGTCGGACCTGCATGTCATGTCAAGAGGCCACACCTCTGATCAACCATAGCCTTGGCCTCAGCTACTGCCCACTTTTGTCCTTTCAGTCACCATGAACAATTTCTGAAGAACCACATTAAATCACTGACTTCAAGACTTAAACTTTCCAAATGTTCTCTATTTGTTATTTGTTATTTGTTATTCTCTTTAAAAAATACAAAGGAACCCTCCTCTTTCTGGCGCTGGTGCTGCAGTTGATGCTGGAACTATGGACTGGAGAGAGTGCAGGTTCAGTCCCCTCCAAGGTGGAACATGTCTACGCAGTGGAGTGAGGACTTGAAGCCAGGCTAACGACAGGCAGGGAAGCCCCTCACTAAACTTAGACCTGAAGTTTCATGTGGCACTGAATCTTCTTGAGATGTTTGAGGTTTTAATTTGCTCAGTTATGAAGGGTAGTGACATGGGAGCAGAGGGAAAGAAAGACCTTGAATAGTCTCCAGTGGTCCCCTTGGTATCAGGATCTTGCATATCAGAGCACAGATCTAGTTTCTCTTTGTTCTCGGTTCCCTGGATTGACAGTGTTCTTGTAGGCATTTTTCCTTTAGGTGACAGCTCAACCCCAAGCTTCAACTTCAGAACATTTTAATAAAATGTCCTTTCTCCCTCAGCACAGGGATGTGCAAAGGCTGAAATTATGATAGACAGGGAGGCTGTGCATAGGACTGGTGAGGAGTATACTCTCCCAGGTGGATTTGCTGAGTTCATATTCTGGACCTGCCATGTCTTACGTGTGATGTTAGCCAAGCTAATTAACCTCTTTGTATTTGCTTCCTCATTTGTAAAATGGGGAAATAATAGTACTGATTTTAGGATTATTGTGAGGATTAAATGAATTAAACTATGTAAAAAAAACCCTATGTAATCACTTAAAAGAAAATTTGGCCCAGAGTTATACTGCTCAATGAAATACGTGTTTTACTACAGCAATTTTCAATCTTTTTCATCTCATGGCACACATACACTAATTACCAAAATTCTGCAGTACACCAAAAATTACATATTTTTGCAATCTGACAAAAATGTATAATTTTGATTTATTCACACCAGATGGCCATTGTTGTGTTGGCTGTTGTTATTTTTTTTATTTGACAATCTAAGGGAAAAAGAGGTGCCCCTTAATAAATAGTAAGGTACTACGAGTTTTAAAAATTCTTGTGGCACACTGGTTGAAAATCACTGTTCTAATATAATAAATTTCTACATTATTATACCCACAAGCAAATACATATAGAGCTAGATATTCTGCAGAGATATAGATACAGATAATATTAAATGCTAGTTCCATAAAGCCTTTTTCTTTTTCTTTTTCTTTTTCTTTTTCTTTTTCTTTATCTTTTTCTTTTTTTCTTCCTTCTTTGGATTAGCAAATTTCTTGATAAGGACTCTCACTGTATTTCAGCCTGGGGGGGGGGGGGGGGGCAGGATATAGTGATCAGATGGACCCACAGAGTTGGTAAATAGGCCATTTCAGCAAAACATGATACATTTTGTATGAGGGGCACAAGATCAAATAATAAATGAGTGAATGAATGAATACAGAAGTGAGTGAAGGGTTCTATGCATTTCTATTTAAATATCAAGTGTTTAGATCCTTGAGGGTAAGTAAAAGTTTCTTTCAAAACCTGTGCTCCTCCATACATAATGCCATTTCTGCTATGAATCATAACTACTCCAAAGTCCAGAGTGAGTATAAGTCTGCATCCACCTGTTGTTAATCTTCCAAACGGGTACCTGGGTTCCAGACAGAGCCAAGCATCCAGGTGAGGGAGATACATCAAGATCCTTCCAAACATAGGCGGCAGAAAGTAATTACCATCTGCCTCAGCTCCTACCCTTCTCCCTCCCTGACTCTCCTGCTGAGAGTTACTGGCCAGGGGTTGTTCTTTTTTTTATTCTTTCTTCTTCTTTTTTTAATCTAGTGTAGCTGTATTGGAAACTTAGAGCAGGTGAAGCATTCAGGTCCAGGATGAATCGAGGCCAGACACAAATAGAAGGCTGTAGACTCAAGGGCTTCAAAGAGAGACATTTAGGGCAGTTCTGTGCTTGGAGCTGCTGCTTGCACTTGCTAACAGCCAGAATCCAAAGGAGGCAGCTGCTGCAAAAGCACATAAATAGAAGAAACGTGCTCCCAGCGTTCCTATGGGAACCCACGGCAGCTCTGATTCCCCGTTCCCCAGACACGGCTTCCTTTCAGCTGGGTGTCTTATATTAAAAGGGAGGCCAAGGGGTACACTTCCAGAGTGTGCTGGGGGATATTTGTAGTTGAGGTTGCATGACTAATTCTCACAACACAGTATGGAAGGATTTCTCCTGAGGATATTATATATTTTAAGAGTAGCATGAAAACGAGGGAAATCTGTCTTTCTGTCTTTTTCCTTCATGTTCCAAAAATGTAAGTGGTTTATTCTTTTTTGTCCCTAAAGTAGGTGTGTGTGTGTGTATGTGTGTGTGTGTGTGTGTGTGTGTGTGTGTTAGAGAGACAGACAGAGTCAGAGAGAGAAATGTCTAAGGAGGCAATCCAAGAATAACATATTTATTTTATTCAAATACAGTATTCAAATAATATTGGAATCTCAATCGTGTGGTTCAAATCTCGATTTAAACTGGTGTTTTTACAGGTTCAAAATGTGTTGTCTTCTTACCTTAGTTCCTGAACTCAGTGGAAACTTTGCCTGTAAAGGGAATTCAAGATTAGACTGGGAACAGATAAAACTCAGCACTGCATGATACAAAGCTTCAAGAGGTTCATGACCAGCAGCACGAATTTCTAACATCAAGTCCAGTTGTCCACTGGAGATTGAAAAATACAAATTCCCAAAGAGAGGGAAGAGCCCCATGTGTCTCCATCACTCCAGCGGATCACAGGGCTTTCTTTAGCACAGGGACACTGCAGAGCAAGAAACAATGTGCCCCTGTGGGCTCCAGTCCTTCTCCTCCCTCAGGCAAATCACCTGATCTTTGTGCCCTTGGATTTCTTCATAATAACAATAATGCATGGTCATAATAATACCCATTTCACATGCTGGGAAGATTAAATGTTAAATGTATATGTGAAATAGATATTCCAACACCTATTATTTTAAAAAATACTTTTATGGACATTATCCTAACTGATACTGCTGTGAAGCATATGGCTTTGTAAAGACAAGTATTACAGAATTGTGATAAAAACAAGCCATACTTATGGCTTGCTATATTCTTTGGGTTATGTATCTAAGAGGACAAGGCATTTCTCTCAAGTCATGGCTCCAAAGGCATGGGTGAATTTGGAATTCTTGCTTCCACTAGAGAAGGGTTTTTGCAGAAGTTTGACATATGGCAAGAGCCCACTGTGGCCAAGCCACAATTACAATCAAGTAATTTTTGCTGCAGTGTCCACAGAAGCTCCAGTGGATTCTTCTCTTTAAAACATCTTTAAAACACACAGTAACTATGTAGAAATTGTCCCTGGATAGTACTTGGAAGCACTAGGAAGAGCCTGTTGGGTATGTTAACAGCCTGATCTCTGCCCCTTCAGCTGGTTATGGGAACCTGCAGAGGGGATGTCCCTGTGGACCTTCCTCTCATTCAATTATTGAATAGGTATTATATTTAACATGGGCTGTGGGGTGAGCACTGCAGGAGACAGCAAGTAAACAAAGCGATGATCAACAATTTCTGGCTCTTCCTACAGGAGGGGCAAAGCCTCTACCCCTGGCACTGTGTGGACGCCAGGGCTGCTGCCCGGTTCCACCGGCTGTGGCCAGACCTGTGGTCGGACTAACTGATGACTCACTGAGGGGCCTCCACAAAGCCATTCCTATTCAAAAATTGTACAAGGCAATCCATTATCAAAAAGCCACAATCTCTCTAGAAAGAAGCTCATAAAAGATTTCCCATTTTGATTAAGGTATCACATATTTGTCCTCATCCTCCCATTCCAATCTCCCACCCCACCCCCACTCATGCCTCCACCCCCCTATTGTCCTTGACCTCTATCTGAAGGCTATGGGCATTCTTTAATTTAATAAATTCATTTGTTTAGCAAATGCTTATCCAGATCTTACACTTCAAGGCTCTGTCATTCAGCAGCAAATGCACAAATAATCTCTCCCCTCACAGAGCTATTGTTCTAGTGGAGGAGAAGCATGATACGACTTTTTTAAAGTAAATTATGCAGCATATTAAAGCAAGGGTGTGGGGTACAGGAGCGCAGAAAGAGATGTGATTTGCAATTTTAAACAACATGGTCAGAAAAGGCCTCTCCCAGAAGTAACATTTAAGCAAAGATGTAAACACAGTGAAGGAGAAAACCACAGGCCCCTGGGGGAGAACAGTCCAGTTTGTGGGAACAGTGAGCACAGATTTCCCGAGGCGAGATGGAGTCTGTGAACTCAGGGGAAAATCCAGGGAGACCAGAAGGAACACAGTGACCATCGGGGAGGGGAATAGGAGGTAAAGAAGAGAAGCCATGGGCGTGAGGCAGATCATGAAGGAGCTGCAGGCCATGGGGAGGACCTGGGCATTTACTGAGGCCCAGATGCTGCCCCTGTGGGAACTGAGCAAGTAGTGACAGGATTAGGCTGCTTTTATGGCACTGAGAGGAATGCTCTTTAACCTACTTTCCTCTCACTCAATTATTTAATAATTATTTTATTTAGGATGGGCTGTGGGCTGAGCACTGGGGAGAGACAGTAAGAAAACAAAGCAGTGATCAACAATGCAATCAAGAACACACTAAACAGGGCAGCTAACCAAGTGTTGGGAAGAAGGAAGCCTACAAAATGCATAAATTATTCAATGGAAAAAGAAAAAGGAAGAATGCTTTAGGCAGAAATGGTAATGAGAATGAGAGCAATATGTCTTGGGATTCTTTCACATCATTTTCATGTACATCATTGCATACTCCACCCAAAAATCCTACATATGTGATAGGTACTATTACTATTCCCCACTGTACAGAAAGGGAAAATGAGGCACAGGAAAGTTAAGTAACTTGGTCAAAAGCTACAAGTAGGCTGTGCAGGTGCCAGTACTGGAAACCTGACTCTGTCTGACTCAGACCTTGTGCTCCTAACCACTTGGCAAAACTGCCCAGGGACCGGGGCTGAGAGAGGAAGCTGGAGAAATGACCAGGACTTCAGTTCTACCAAATTCGTTATTTAAATCTATGGAGAATGTATCCTGTGCCAGGCCTCAAATGCCAGGGCTACAGAGATCAATAACAAAGCATAGCTCCCATTCTGAAGGAATGTGCAGTCTGGTGTGCCACATATAAAAGCTTAATAAATACCAAAGCAAAACTGACCACAGCGGTGGGGAGGTTCAGAGCACTTCTTACAGAACCCAGTCATGTTCCTGCCAACAGAGAAGCAGGAGCACTGGCCTGCTCAGCAGGAAATGCCCACCCCTGGCTGGCCCCAAGATTCAAAGAAGCACACAGCACCTCACAACTGAGTGGGGTGGAATGTATCCCCCAGCCCTTCATTGGCAGGAGAAGAGTTTCTCCATGAGAACAAGGCACCTTAGCAACATAATACCATTTTGCTATTCAGGGTCTGACAGCAAAGAATACACAGAGGAGGAGGGGAAAGCTTTGGTGGTGTGTGATGAGGCAAAAGGTCCCAGAGGTTTGGCATACATGCACTTGTAACAGTACAACAAACATCGCTTGTAATTTGTAACCTCCTTAGGGCTTTTCAAATGGTTTGTGAAGATCAATGTTCTGCATGTTCAAAGAGTTTAGGGAGTTTTCAACCTTCCCATCCGGACTGGCCTGTCATAAAGAACAAAGGAACATGGAATTTCTTGCAGGGATCTGAATTCACACAATGGAGCCTAGAGATGTAACATCATCAAAGATGGACTTTGAACTTTCATCAAATCGAAAGGAGAAACGAATATGTACTCCTTTATAGGTGCCTATCTAGTTGCTGCTTTTATTTTTAATCAATAAAATTGGACTTTTAATTTTCATTTATGTACCCACACAGTGGCCATTATTATAAAGTAGTGGTTAAAAGCTTGGGGCTCAGATAGATCTGAGTTCTAATTCAGTTCTACCATGGATAAGCCATGTTACCTTGGGCAAGTGAGTTGGGCTCTCCAAGCTTCAAATATCTCATCTATAGGATGAAAATGAGAATATATAGTGTTGCAGTAAGGATTAAGTAAGAATACAATTTGTGCATGTCTGATATATAGTAAACATTAAATAAATGTAAAGTATGTATTTTTTTTCCTTTGCTATTAGCACATTCATTTTGGTCTTTATTATTCAACTTTTAGGGAAAACTAATTGAAAGGTGAGTGGCGACTCTACTTCTATTAAGCTAGAATTGTTTGTCCCCAACGTGGAAGGCCCCTTAGGGGAGAACCCCATATTGGGTTTACCTGTTGCTCTACAGGAAAGGTTGATAAACTATGGCCCATGGGCCAAGTCCAACTCCCACCCTGCTTTCTATTTTTTATTTTATTTTAGTGGAACACAGCTTCACTCGTTTGTCTGCACATTGTCTATGTCTGCTTTTGTGCTACAACAGCAGAGATGAATACTTACAACAGAGACCATATGATCTGCAAAGCCTAAAATATTCACTGTCTGACCCTTTACTGGAAAATTGTTCTGACCCCTGCTCTAGAAGCATAAAACATCCATTCTTTCCAAATCACATAGCTCTAAAACTGCACTTTGGAAACTCATCTCCCCATGGAAAAATATAAAGGCTACCTTCCAGGAGTCAACACATTTATCTGACTAGTCAGTGCCAGAGGCTGTGTGAGGTCCCAGAGGACACAAGGACTGATAAGGATCCCTCCCCATGAACAATCCAGAGCCCAGTTGTGGATCAGATGAATATACATCATGAGACAAGTTCGGTGCCAATGATGAGAGCAGTTGTTAGGTCAGCACTGAGAGCACTGTAGTTGCTTCTCCTTTTTTATAGGGCCATCACTCTGTCACAAGAGAGGTGAAGTTTGAATAGAGACTTTCTCCCCAGTGCTGGGTTTCACTTTCATATCCGTAAGACTGCACGGAGAACCACTGGATGGATGCTGAAGGCTATCACAGAGAATCATTCTCAGATTTCCCTGGCAATGATGTGGAAGGTGATATGGGCTGGACAGGGAATAGGAACTGGGAGACTTCTGCAGAGATCACTGTCTAATGCATTCCATAGTCAGGGGAATACAGTTTGTCCCTGAGAGTGGCTAAAGAAATGGAAAGAGGTTGCTCTAGCCGGTTGTTCAGTGGTTAGAGCATCGGTCCACACACCAAAGGGTCTCAGGTTTGATTCTTGATCAAGCGCATATACCTGGTTGCAGGCTCTATCCCTGGCGGTTGGGGTGCATGCAGAAGGCAACCAATCAATGTGTCTCCTTCACATTGATGTTTCTCTCTCTCCTCCTCCCTTTCTTCTCCTTTCTATTCTCTCTAAAAAATAAATGGGAAAAAAGTCCTTGTGTGAAGATTACAAAAACAGACAAAACAAAAGAAATGGAAGGAGTTTGACCAATAAATTACATGTAAATAAACAAAGATAAACATGAAGAAAGTTTCATCATTCATTTATTCAATAGTTTATTTAATACAATAATTTATTTAAGGCACTAGGAATCAAGGCACATTGATAAACAAGATAGACAAATTCCAGCTCTTATGCAACTGACATTCTAGTCAGGAGAGGAAGGTCATCTTAATTGGAGTTCCTCCAAAAATACCATGACACAAGGATTTGAGCGTAAATTGCTTTTTTGGAACATGAGTTCAAGAAGCACAGGGAAGGAAAAAGAAGGAAGAAAAGTAAATAAGGGGTATGTTAATAAATAAGCTACTGCTATGGGTAATCCAGGCTTAATCTCATTTTGCAAATTTAGAAGAACATGCCTTCGAATTGTCAAAGGAACACTAACTCCCTCTGCCCTCCTTTAAGAATAAAGACACAGGAAACAATGAGGGTGTATAGAAACCTCTGCAGGTGACTTTCCAAGTAGGTCAAGTCTATAAACAATACTGTATCTGCCTACACAGGTGACAAATGATGAATAAATATATAAGAAAACTGAGATGGTGATAAATGCTATCAGACAAGGCAAACAGCTTGGTGGGATAAACAGTGACTGAAAGGTAAGCTTAGGTGAGGTGGGTAGAATAACAAAAACAAAGAAGATCATGGTAAAAAAGCATTCAGGAGAACTAAAAAAAAAATGTAGAGTTCACATGGCAGGAACAAAGAGAAGAAATAGAGGAGAAGAAATAGAAGGTGAACAGAGAGTAGGAGGTAGGGGCAAAGTGATACAGAATAAAGTCCCAGGTAGACAAGTAAGAGCCAGACCACAATTACATTACCAACCCAGACAAAGCATTGGGATATTGTTCTATACATGTTGACTGGTCACAGGGATTGTGAGCAGGGACATAACATGTTGTGATTAACATTTTTGTTGTTGTTGTTAATACGCATCTGATGATATTTTTTTCCCATTGATTCTTAGAGAGAGTGGAAGAGATAGGGAGAGACAGAGAGAAACATCCATGTGAGAGAATCACATCAATTGGTTGCTTCCCTGCAGGAGCCCTGATCAGGGCCCGGACCAGAGAGGCACCTGCAACCAAGGTACGTGCCTTGTCCCGAATCGAACCCAGGACCCTTTAGTCTACAGGCAGACATTCTATCCACTGAGCCAAACCGGATAGGACTGATTAACATTTTTAAAAGTTCATCCTTATTGCTCTTCTCTCTTTCCTTCTCTTCCATTCCTAAACAGTTTAGTTCACAAGCCATTAGACAGGACTGGGCAAAGACAGCTTCCCCACGGGGGACAGAGCAGGATATCTGACTCTGAGGCAGGTGCAGAGACTATCCAGGAGGATGGTGAGGACGGTGGGTGGCAGCTACATGGCATGACATGTTGGAGCCAGAACTGGAGGAGGAAAGGGTGTCCACATGGGCTTGGGGTTGCCCATCCAAGGTTTTAGAATCCAGGCACAGCACAGAACCTGAGTAGAATGAGAAACATCACTCAGTGCTGAGTTCTGGAGCCCAAAAGAAATGAGGAGGGCAGGCAAGTGAGGAATAGACCAAAGAAGAGTGTTAGAACACAAAGGGGCAAGGAGGGCATCCACATATTGGAAACAATGGGTATGGGATGTTGGAGCCCAGCTGGGATAAAGGAGATATCCGTGTGTGTGTGTGTTGAGGGATGGGGTTGTGACAGCAATGGGAGATTTGTACATTCAGAGACATTGATTAAATAAGTAAATGTATTAAGGAGTGTGGGAACCAGGTTTTTCACCATCAGAGAAGAGCAGTATAAATATGAAAAGGGAGAAAACTGAAATGGACCCTGTGATGTTGATTGGAATTGGAGTTATGGGTATGGATTTATAATTTGAGAGCAGCCAGAGATCTAAAAATGTTTACACATGGGTGTATATCCATGCTACTTGATTTCCTAGGTCTTTATACATACCTCTATGTTTGCCCCTGTCCCCAGGAACCCTTTTCCCTGGGGACTCTTGCTTGTCCTTTTCCTATGTGTGGAAAGGTCCCTCTTAGAGAAGGTATCATGTTCCCAGGCATTGAAATCGATCTGTACATGTTTACATCACTATCTACCCTAGAGAGTGGAATCCATGCCCATATATCCATGCATGTTGTCCAGCTTTGCCTACTTGATGAGAAGGCCTGGGAACAGTAACATTTCAAATGGCAAAGAGCACACCAAGCACCTAGATTATGATTTCTAAATTCTCCACCCAAAGGAAACAGTGTTTTGAAGAAATGGCAGATTCCAAGGTTGGGATAAGGAATGTACAAAACAAGCCAGGAACATCTTATGTGGGAAAATAAAGAGGTACTCAGAGAAAGATGGTTGTATTTTAACTGGAGAGCTACTCTATTTCCTAAGTCTTTACACATACCTCTATGCCTACCCTTGTTCCCAGGAACTCTTTTCCCTGGGGACTCTTGTTTGTCCTTTTCCTATGTGTGGGAAGGTCCCTCTTAGAGCAGGTATCATGTTCCCAGGCATTGAAATCGATCTGTACATGTTTACATCACTATATACCGCAGAGAGTGGAATCCATGCCCATCACGCTCATATCTGTACCCTTAGCACTTAGCATAGCACCTGGCATTGTGCTTGATAAACATTGGAGAGAGAAAGACAGATGATGTTATAGATGTAAATTTAGAAATCATTTATAGAGTCAACAGAGGTAAGTGGGGAAAGCAGGAGATTTGGATGCTGCTTGGCCTAAGTTTGAATTACAGCTGCGTGACCCTGGATAGGACATAAACTCTCTGACTCTGGTTTCCTTCACATGTAAAATGGGTTGTCAGGGGAGCCAATGTAATAAAGTTTGTAAGGCACTTAGCAGATACACAGCAGATTCTTGTTTCTTTTCTCCCCTTACAAATAAGAATAAAAGCCCTCAAAGAAGACTAGAAGTTCAGGACGCTAAGTTATACTCCTGACTTCACTTTAACCTTGATATATGAACCCGGATAAGTGATTTCACTTCACAAGGCTTCTTGGTAAAGTGAGATGTCAAAAAATGAGGGAGTGAGGAGTGGACTTTATGACATCCTGCTACCAAGATCTCAGAGCTCTAAAATTGTAAATGCTTTCCCTTTTTTGGATGATGAGTACAAAAGGTAAAGGTTAAGAAAGATCTTGCTATACTTAAAGCATGTTCCTCAGTTTTAGCAGTTAAGGCATGAGAAGTGCATCTTATGCTGGATCCTAGAATTGATTCATTTATACCTGCTTAAAGTATAGGTAACTTGAGAAGCGTGGCGGTGTCACGCTACTGTTGAGCATATTAATAATTTATGAGCCATCAAGGAATTAACACACATTTTCAATTCTCACTGCATTTTTTCTTATTCATAATTCTTTGCCTAATTGCTTTTTCCTTTAAAAATGGGGGAGCTGAGACCTTGGATGTTTGCCTAATGGCTCAAACACAGCCATGACCCATTGCCAAGTCTTTTAGTCCTTTTATAGCCTGGGGACATTTGCCATTGAACGAAAGCTGATGGGTTTGATTTTCCTGAAAGAGATATTTTGTACTGAACTCTGACCCCATTAAATACTTTGGCCATTGCCCATTCACTGTAATGAGAGCAATAAATTTGTTTTAATTTAGGACATTATCAAGTAGGGAATATTGACAAAAACAAAATGTTTTGAAAACAGCCAGAATGAAATCATGAATAAATAAACATATTGAGCTTAGCTGATAAATTAACAAATGCTTATTCATCGGAGTCTGACTGGACTATTTCAAAGTTAGGCCAAAGGTGATCCCATTTCTAATGGAGTCTCTTTAGGCCAGAGAAAAGGTGTGCTGCACAGAAAAACATTGCAAAGCCTCAGAAGACATTTATCCCTCTGACAGATCTGTTTTAAATAGATCTATTTATTTTCAGCTGAATGCCAAAGGGAACAGTCAGATGACTCTAGTAGCCTTTTCTATGACAAGGCATTTATTTTCCTTGTGTAAACACCTTTATTAGGGATCTCAGAGGGCTGTTTCCTCCACCTTTCTTTGTATTAGTCGTGTAGATATTAGTGTCAAAAGAACTGAAATTCTGGTTAGATGTTACTTGTATATGTTTCCTTTTGAGTGAGAGAAATGACTCCTAACTTAGATATATTCCTTGTGAGGAGGGGGGAGGAAGGAGATAGGGAGCATTGATCCTCTTGTTAATATTCTCATGTAGGTAACATCATTATGACAGATGGCCAAAGGAAACAACAAACCACCCAGCACATTTACAAGGCTGTGAGGCCTTGGATATGTTGCCTTATACAAAGTCCAAATGGCTAAATCTTCCAGGTTACAGGTAGCCTGGGGCATTTTCAGCTGCATACAAACTACCGGTAATTGTACCAACTTGAGTGAAGGAAGAATTTGCCTGAAGTCTTTAATCATATGGTAACCTAATGGTTTTCTGTTCAACATAGCCCAGGGCCGTGTTTAGGAGGAGGGATCCATGCAAGATCAGCTTAGGAAAGCTTACCCAAGATCAAACACACACACACACACACTGAACTTTCTAAAGGGCAGTATCTCATGTTTTGGCACCACTGCCTGGGGAACAGGCAAGCTGATGTTGGGCAGGGGAAAAGTAACATCCTAATATAAAAAAGCCAGGTGCCATTATGACCAAAACCGACAGATAACCAAACAGCAGACTAGGGAGCTGAGGGAGCGGGGAGCTGTGGGCCCTAGCCACCAGAGACATGGTGGCAGGAGGAGGGAGCTGAGGGCCAAAAGACCAAAGGACTGTCTAGTCCAGCTCTCACAGCATGGTGGGGCGGGGCCATGGAGGCTGAGGAGCCTCATGGGGCTGGGGGCTGTGAGCATGGAGCTTCCCTGGGTGGCTGAGGCAGAAGAGCATTGCGAAGTGGGCGTGGCGATCGTGGTGCATGGCAGGGCAGGGGCTGTGAGTGTGGAGCTTCGTGGGATGGCTAAGGTGTTGGAGCATCGCAAGGTGGGGACTATTAGCATGGAGCTTCGTAGGGTGGCTGAGGCGGAGGAGCATCGTGGGGCATGGGCGGCTGAGTCCGAAGAGCCTTGCAGAGCGGGAGACTGTGAGCGAGGAACTTCGTGGGTCAGGGACCACGGAGGTGGAGAAGCAGGTGGCAGACATGGTCCTGATTGCAGCTGGGCCTAGGGACCCTAACTGTGCATGATTTAATTGTGTGCTGAGCCTCTAGTGTTTTATAAGATCTAGCAAAACACACACAAAAAAAGCTGATCTGCTTTCTGATATGATGAGGAATATTTCTCAATGAGAAATTGAATGTTCATCTTTATATGCAAAAGGCCCAAAACTCTAACTTGTCACTAAGTCAGTGAGCTTCCCTTATGGTAACAGACCAGTAGTTTGACATATATATATATGCTATGATTAAATGTAGTGTGTTTCAACAAAATAAACTGATGAACAAAAAAGATCCAGAGACATAAAAGCATGGAACAGACCGTCCAATCTCAAGGGAAGGCAGGGGTGGGTGGGTGAGTGGGAAGAGATTAAGCAAAGACCTTGTACCCATCTATGCTTAACCCATGGACACAGACAGTGTGGGGAAGGCCTGTGGCGGGAGGTGAGGGCAGGCTAGAAAGGGTTAATTGTGGGTAAAAGGAAAACATATGTAATACTTAAAGATAAAGATTTCTTTTTTAAATGTAATGTGTTTTAGAAGAAAGAGAATGGACTAGAAATTTAAAGATCATTTGTTCACATTCTTGTTCTGCCTCTGTTATGCACATTATTCAAACTTTCTGAGCCTAACTTTCCACCTGTATAGAATGGAGGTAAAATTAATGCCTTCCCAGACACCTCCTTTTTACCTCATAAAGTGAAAATGTTTTAAGCTAATCAATAGAAAAGTATGTGCAAGCTATAAAGCCCTCTGCAAATCTAAGGAATTATTATTATTATATCATTATGATAGAAGTTAATGCTCCAGGTCTTTACTTTTTATGTGGTTGTTGTAATTTCCCTCTTGCTTTCAAGTCACGTGGATTGTACTTATATATTCACTGCAATTCACCAAATCTAAGTCCCTAGCTTGGACAAATGTGATAAAAACCACACTTGGACAAATGTGATAAAAATGGACTGTATGCCCATCTAAAGTCTTCCCTGTAATGCAATTCAGTCAGAGGCCATCATGGCACTAGCAAATATTCTGAGATTTCATGAAATCCCACAGCCAACATCGTGATTCATTGTTCCAATGCCAAAAGCATTTGGCAGGCTATATTTGGAAGACACAATACTGGCCACTTTTGAGGTTTGAAATGGGTCCATGAGGACTCACGGTGGTACTGCCTGCTTCCACCTTCTGGAGAGATGGCACCAGAAGTCCTCCGAGTCTCTTCCGACAGAATTTTCCTTCTTCCTCTTGGGCCTTGGTTAACAACATACCTTTCTGGATTAATAGATATCATCGTGTTTTAGGGTTTTTTTCCCCACCCCTCGGGCATTGCAACATATATATTCTACATGTATCTTATATAAAACACTTTGTGAAGCAGTTGGATTTTCTGAAACCTAGGATGCCATTTAAACCTCTAATGATGGGTTTAAGTGAAAGTGACTTCCTCACACTTTTCTTTTGCTTCATCTTCGACGCTGGTGTGGTTCTTCCTTTGAAACTGAGCATTAAAGGAGATCGTTCTTTCAAGCAAATAGCACAGTTCAGTTACAGTGTTTTCCCTCCTTTTTTTAGTTTTTGTGATTTCAATCTGATTTGCAGGAGGAAGTTAAGGACAGAATGATCACCTATGATCACTCTACATTTCCTGTAAGTCAAATGGAATACATATACACAAAAAGCTACAAACACTACGTGAGCTGCAATGGTAATGTGTGGCCAGGTGTGCTGTGGCATGTGAGTGGGAATCAGGCATTCAGACCTGGCCAAATGTCAGACACTTCAAGATAAGGAAGATAAAAATCTTCTGCCTCAGACGGAACTGTGAAATCTCACTCTGCCTTTCCAAAGCATCAAAGCCGGTTTCACAAGTCTACAGGGTTCATGGAAACCTTTAAAGAACCACGGAATGTAAGAGATAGAGGGACCTGGGGTGTCAGGTCATCCAGGTGACTGCGTACATCCTTCTTACAGCACCCAGGGTCATCAGATGCTCAAACACGGTTTGAACTCTTCCAGGGATGGGAAGTACGCCCTTCTAGAACAGCTCAATCTATGTCTGGACAATTCTATTTTTAGAAAATGAGCTATTTTGTTTTAACTGTACCCAGTGTCTAAGGCTCAGCTTAACCCTGTGGGTAATGTCACCTACCTGGAGTGTGTACCAGTCCTGCATGTCAGCCCGTGAGTCCAGTCTAACCATTTGTTGGCCTGGCACAACTCCCCCCTTCTTAGTTACAAAGTAATCAGTGGAAACTCTGTCCAGGGTCTGTGAAATCCAGGTGCAAGTTGTAGCCTATGGATTTCCCCCTTTAAATGTATCCCCACCCAAAGGAAATAAAGCAAATCTAGCATGACATCTTTATTCTTACTAAACCCATGATAGCATCTAATAATCAGTCATTTGTTTAAGTGTACAGAAAAACTCTGTTTTAATATTTAATTTTTTTCTGGAGTTTTGTCTGCAATGTATATTAACCCACTAATTTAGATTATAGACTCTGCCTTACTCCTGCTTTGAAGAATTTAAAAGAATTTGGGGTATATTCTATCTTCTAGCATTTTTTCCATACTTCATAGCTCTTCTGGAATTTGCATTTACTTCTCTTTGGATGCTTTTTGCCTAATGTGCTTGCCATGAGCATCATTTTCTCTGCATTCATTTCAGCCAAAATAGCCTCACAATTTTGTTTTGAACACCCTCCTTGTCTTTGGTTAGGGTGCAAAGTTTATTCACAGACCATGGGACTATTTGCAAACATGCTAGTTTGTGCTGACAAGCCATGGCCTAAATGGCATGCACACACAAAAGTACAAATCACATATGTGAATTTGCATGAGAACTATCCTAAGTAACAGACAGCCTGCTGTATAGTCTACACCTATAAAGCATGGATTGAGAAGCAAGAAATATGTTTTCAATTTAGGTTCTGTTCTTCACTCTAGATAAATTATTCATTTCCTAGTGCAACTTTGCAGGAGACAATGGCTGATGATTATGCTGATCTTTACAAATACATCACAGAGCTTATATGAACTGGTTAGCCTAAAATGATTGAAACATTTTTAGCACTAAAATAAGATATATCAATATGATGCCAAAGTATGCAAAAGGTAACCTAAAGACCATATTATTCTCTTTGAGAGAGAAAATTTCATTTCATTCTCACAAAAAGTATACATGAAATGACCCATATAATATTATATATTATTCACATATATGTCTCTATATGATATACAGTATCCTTTTAGCATAACGAAGCCTACCTAGTTGAATAGTAATATTGAAACACTGCAAAATTGAGTGCCTTTCTTACCTGCCATTACTTCACATTTACTTTCATTGAATTCATGGTGCAGCTGCATATCTGGAAATGCTTATTTTCACTGACCACAACTTCAGCAAAGAGAGGGCCCTCCGTTTCTGTTTAAACTCTGGGTTTCTGTGAAACTTCTGCTGAGGTCGGGATGCACATGGGTTGAGGACAACCAGTTTCATTGATCAGAGTCTGGTTTCTCCTGCTTTGTTTGACTTGGGCATGCTTAGCTTCCATCTGTCTGTCATCCTGTAACAGCATCCAGAGCCAGAGTATGTGGTATCTCTTGGGCAGGAAAGTTAAGTCCCCTGGCACAAATTGCATTCAGCAACTGAATAAATAAGGCAGCTTGAAGATGGGCTTTTTATTCATAGGAAACCAGATAGCCTTTTTGATGATAAAATATTTATTCTCTATTATCTTGTTGTTGCTGAGACTACTGTGCATAGCACATTTCTTAAAAGGAACGAGGGTGCTCAAGAGGTTATGGGTATTAGTAGAATATATTTTATTTTGAAAAATATCCTGAATGACATTCTATTGCCCAGAACTGAGCGTGGTTTGCCATTTAATGTGGACTGAGATCACAACATGTCCCACTTTAAGTTAATACTTTTTCTTCTTCCTTTTAATCATTGCTTTCCTCTAAGAAACAGCATCTTTCCTTTATAGCTTAAGAAAGTGAGGCCAGCCCAGCCAGTGTGGCTTAGCAGTTGAGTGTCAACCCAGGAACCAAAAGGTCACCAGTCAGGGCACATGCTTGGATTATAGGCTCAATCCTCAGTAGGGGTGCATGAAAGAGACAGCTGATTTATGATGTCCCTCTCTCATTGGTATTTGTATCTCTCCATCTATCTCCCTTCCTTTTTCTCTAAAGATTAATAAAAACATATTTTAAAAAATTTTAAAAAAGTTAGGCCAACCCTGGCTGGTGTGGCTCAGTTGTCCCGTGCACTGAGAGGTTGCTGGTTCAACTCCCAGTCAGGGCACATGCCCAGGTTTCAGGCTCAATCCTCAGTAGGGTGTGTGCAGGAGATAGGAGACATGAGGAAATAGACAACTGATGTTTCGATGTTCTACTCTTACATCAATGTTTCTCTCCCTCCTCCCTTCCTCTCTCTCTAAATATCAATTTTAAAAATCTTTAAAAAAAAGAAAAAAAAAAAGTGAGGCCAAACATGGAGTTATTTGTATGCAAATTAATTAATTGTGGAAATTCAGAGAACTCTAACTTCTCCAAGTGAACGTTTGTCAATAATGCTATTGAATATACTTGTATTATTTTAACTATTTAAAAGAACCAGCTAAGTCCTGTGGGAGATCCAAAGATCCTAGCTAGGACCTCTGCCCCTCAAGAGTATCTGTTTAGTGGGGTTCACTAGCACACCCATGCAGATCATTCTTCACCACGGCCGGCTCTGATAAGCACTGTGAAAGGAATGTGAAGTGCCAGGATATGGGGTTCAGACTGGGAGCTTCCAAGAGGACGTGGAGGACATGTTGTCTTTGAGTTAGACCTTGATGAATAATTAAAGCAGATAACATTAATTGAGTGCTTACTAAATGCCAGCACTGTTCAAAGGACTTCAATCTTATTAACTCTTTTCATTCTCATGATTAACCTTATAAGTCTTGTATTCCCATCTTAGAGTGGCTTACACAGAGGTATAGAGCAGTTAAATGAATTTGTCAAAGGTAGTAGAGCTAGTAAGTGATGGAGTCAAAATTCAAATTCAAGGAGTCTGGCACCAGAATGCTCATTCCTCACCACAACACCACGCTGCTCCCTGTTGGGGATAAAAAAGACATCAGCAGGAAGAGTCAAGTATGGGAGCAGCTCAGCTATCGCCATGGAGGAGGGAAAATTCAGGAGTGTTTGCAAAGTCCATTAGTGTGGCTTGAACTTGGGGAAAGGCAGGGGGTGGGTGTGCGGGGTGGGGGGAGAAGGTGCTGTATAATGCAAGATACACACAAAATACAAGGAGGATTCGATTTCATAGGAATTTGAACATCAGCCTGAAGAACTAGAGTGGGGGAAGGTGTGTGCATGGTAAGATTTTTATCACAGGAAGACTTTATGAAGGGGAGGATTGAGTGAATGGAGAGAAGGACATCATTTAGGGATCTATTAGTTTAATGGAATCATTCAAAAACTAATTTTTTTTCTTTTAGTGTCTTCTATGTTCCAGTCACTGTTCAGAGTGTTTAGTATGCACCAGGAAATAGACAAGATAGAGAAAGCTTCCAGCCTCATTTTGTAAAAGAATATGGACAATATGTAAATAAATGGATAAATAAGCAAGATAATTTTATGGAATTCTGAAAGAAAGAAATAAGTTGATTTGATGTGATGGACATTGACCATAGGCAGAGGATGACCACTTTGGAATGGTGGCCAGAGAAGACCTCTCTGAGGAGGTGACATTCCAACTGAGGCCTGAATGGCAGAGGACCCAGGCATGGGTGAAAGCAGGACAAGGGTCCAGCCAAACTGGATTTGGGTTCATCTAGCATTCCAAGCAGAGTCAATGCAAAAGCTCTGGATTGGGAAGGAGTTTGGAGAGTTGATGGGACAGAAAGAATGCCCCAAAGAAGTGCTTAGCACAAGCTGGGGAGTGGATGAGGACTTGTGGATGAGGGCAAAGCATTTGCATTGTATTCTAAATGAACTGGGAAGTCAATGGAAGTTTTTCAGTAGGTGAATAGCTTAATCTGTTGTATATTTTACAAAGGTCACTCTGGATAATGCACAGAGATGGATTTTTAGGGGACAGGAGTTAAAGCAAGAAGATCAATTAGGAGTCAAATTGCAGAGGTCCAGACAAGAGAGAGATTACTAGTATATGGCCTAGACCTTGAGGGAAGAGAGAGATGGATAGATTAAGATTACATTTTGGAGACAGAGCTAAAAAGTTTTAAATTAGGTGAGAGATGTGAGAAAAAGAAAGGTACCAAGGATGATTCCAAAAATGTCGACTTAAGTAACTGAAGGATGCAGTGGCAGGAATTGAGATGGAGAGGAGTGGCTTAGGAAGAGGCTATTAAGACATTTGCCATGGACATTGTAAGGGTAGTCCTGGAGATAACTGTGCAACTTATTTGAGGATGCTAAAATGTGGATAAGACAGACGGATACAAGACAGATATCTAAGTAACTGACCGATGTGATGAAATATTAGTGTGAGGGTTTTGATAACTTTAGGTTTTGGGTCTAAAGAAGTAGGAAGGTGGCAATGCCATGAATCAAAATGATAAAAGAGTAGGAGGAGTGTGGGGAAAAGAAGGATTAATGAGGACCAGGAATCTGGAAGAAATTTCCTTTTGAATAGTGGATCAGCACACATGCTTTGGAATATAAAATCTTGGGTTTGAATTCTATATGAGCCATTTATTAAACCTGTGTTTCTCAATTGCTCCATCCTCAGTTTTCTAACCTATAAAAGGAGAGAAATTATTTGATAATGATAAAATAATAATAAAAATTAAATGAGAGTATGAATGTAAATGATTAATACATAGGAAGCATGTGACATACATTATTGTCACTCTCTTTTAATTGCCACCATAACAATAATAATACCTTCTGGGATGTATTTGACTTATATAGGTTATTAGTAAGATAATAATGTTGTGGTTATTAGTTCCTTTAAGTAAGGCTTGAGAGCATATTAACCCAAATTTTAGATTCAGTGCTCCTTTTTGTTATATTTAATTATTAAAACAACCTCAAAATTATTTAGGTACTTGTCCCATCTAAATAAACTGAGGGTTAGAAAGGGTGACATGCCCAAGGTTACAGCTGGGAATTCTAGCCTACCTGAAGGAGCCAGGACTCACACTAAATCTGATTTACTCCACATACAGCAGCCTCCTCCCCTCTTATCCACAGGAGATACATTCCAAGATCCTCAATGGATGCCAGAAATCATAGATAGTACCAAACCCTACATATACTAAGTGTTTCTACTATGTATACATACTTATGATAACGTTTACACTACTCTTACACTTTGGGGATATTTAAGTAAAACAAATACTGAGATACTGTGATAGTAGATCTAATAATCAAGATGGCTACTAAGTGCCTAAGGAGAGGGTAGCAAATATTATATTATTGAAGAATTCTACTTCAAGTTTTATTTCTTGGATAAGTAGTTATGCTGGACAAATGGGTGATTCAATTTAAAATTCATGGATTGTTTATTTCTGGAATTTTCCATTTAATATTTTTATACTGTATTTGACCATGGGTAACTGCAACCATGGGAAGCAAAATCTTGTACAGTATATGGGGGGATCACTGTAACTCTGAATCTTTCCCTGAATTGGTAAAAAAAAAAAAAAAAAAAATTGTTTCAGTTTGCCAGTTCTCTGGGATCTAGGCTGAGTGAAAAAATCTGTTTTATAAAAATGTTCTTAGCACACCACCAGCGTGGTTTTCACAGTGTGAAATGGTGCATCTCCTTGAATTTTCCAGTGCTGGACAACGTTCCCCTCGGGGCCTGTCTTTGGAGGAGATGAAGAGAAACCTCCAGTTCTCACCCGTTGACAAATTTGGTAAGTGTACACATTCTTCACACTAATTAAGGAAACTGCCCAGGAAGGTGATATCTTTTGGATAATGAGGTGGGAAACTTCTATTTTGTAATAACTAGAAATGAAGGTCGCTTTTAAAATATTACAGAAGTGCAAAGTTTGATCTTGAAGTTGTATAATTCTACTTTTACCTTTGAGTTTAATAATATGTGAGTGTGTGTGTGTGTGTGTGTGTGTGTGTGTGTACATACATGTGAAAGTGTGTGTGCTAGTATATGGGAGTATGAGTGCACATGGGAAAATGTACAACCCTTCTTAGGAAAATCATCTCCTGCATCCCGTGCCATTTCAAACACACCGTGTTGCCGCTTTACTGAGCCCATGCCTCTAAGCCCCACATCACAGGGATGTAGGGAGGGAAGGAAAATGCAAGAGATGAGTTTCTATCATATGCTGGGGGAGTGCTTCCCCTTTCACAAGCACCCAAGGGTAAAAGGTACACCCAGCCATTTCCTCAAAAAGGTGGAGAGGAAGTAAGGGCCTCACTGATGAGATCCATTTTGCACAGGACTGCTTTAAAAGGAATTAATAAAGTTCTTTGAAATCGTTAACACAGTTCTGTGCAGGCCCCTGATGCAAGAGGGTGGACAATTGCCCTTATCATCAGCTGCCATATGAATGTCCTGGGCCTGTGACATCTTTTTCCCAACCTCTAAGCCTGAGAAGCTCTACATTATTTGGAATGTTAGCACAACGGGTTCATTTATTCATGGGAACTTCCTCTGACAACATGGAGGACTGGGGAGGTGGGGGAGAGAAAGTATGTCAGTTAAGAGATCAGATCTATTCCAAGCACTGGGTCTGGGGAAGAATAAGTTGGATGATGTGTTCCCAGTGCTGTGATTTAGATGGCAATCGAGCCGGGAAGCCCTCAGCTTTGGGGTTCTCAACAACGCACCTCACTTGCAGAGCATCTCTACCTCAGGCATTGGGAAGCTTTAAGACACAAAGGGGAGAATTATTCTGGGTAGATGCAGACAAACCACGTGGGAACACACCCAAGGAAGGAAACGCTGTGCTTCTGCTCCCAACACATGCACAGAATGACACTGAGTGATTTTTGTCATCCATTTTACTACACAATTGGCCAGTGCAGTAAAGGGAGATGTTCTCTGAGTGTTACATGTTTGATAGATATAATATCATTTTCTCAAACCTTTACAGATGGGATTGCACAACCACAAAATATAGGGCACCCTAGAAATGGGCGCTTTAATCAGAAATCTTACCTTTCATGATAGAGTTTCAAGATGAAGCATTTCTTTGATTCAACAATCTGTTTCTTAAAGGAATAAGACTTGGAGTAGGATTCCTCAAGATGGAGAAATAAGACAAAGGGATGCAATAACACGAAAGTTGCATTTTTCTACGCCTATCTGTGCCAAGGGCAAAAGAAAACGGCATTTGGAGCCCCAGTAGATAAAGAAGATATATTTACTGCCCTCCCCTATAACCATCAAATTGTGCAGGGAAGAACCCTTTAATTGTCCTCCATTTCCACTTCATAAACCCATGGTGGTTTAACAGCAACTTTATGAACTGTTTCTTCTCCCCAACCCCACACCTCAAATAGCAGGGCTAGAGTTCACTCTAAAGTAACAACAGAGCATGTGAAGACATGGTTCAGTCTTTTCCCTAAAGCCTGTGGTCAGATTTCACTTGGGTGCCCCTTACACTGAGTGGCTACCCAAGAGCAACATATTTGTCCTTCAACTCTGGCAATGACAGCTTCAGTAATAAACTGAGACATCCGTGCCCTGCTGGTTTCGCTACCCCTCCCTGAAGGACAGCCTGCCCACGCTGGAGGGATGTGCGCTCACAATCAGATTTCCATTGGAGTGATGTGGGGAGAGAGGCATGGAGCATTGCAAGGCAGTAAAATCCCTTGTGGTACATCAGCAGGTTGATTACAGTAATAAAAGGATTACGACCTTACTAAAGCATCTATCCGTGCCTGAATGAAGTCACCGTTTCAGGCTGGACAAAAGGAATATTTTTGCTCTAGGGTGTCGATTTTATTTGAGTCCACCCAGAATAAGGACCCAGGAGCGTGTGTCCTGCTTCCCTTCATCTCAGCCGGGGCCAGCCCCGCTGAAGGCCGGTCTGCAGCAGCAGCAGCAGCAGCAGCAGCTACACAGGAGAGTTTATGTGCTGCCTAAGAGATTCTGACAGAAATCTTTCTTATGAAAATAAATACGGCTATTCAGCTGCAAATTGCTAGAAGTCTTGATGCAAATGTAGATGGCTGAGTCCTGAAAACTCTGCTATCAAAGGGGAGCGAAAGCAGCAATGGGTATTGACAAATGTGCCCATTTTCCCCAAAAGCAATGAATAGCTTCCTCTCTAGGAATGCAAAGGAAACTGCTTTCCTGCCTTGCCCTGAGTTCTCTAACATAGAGGCCAGATCCTGAGCCACTGGCTCATGTTCTGGATGCACCCAGGTATATTGCTTCCAACAGCATCAAATGCCAATGGATTAGACCTAAGCATTAACATGCACTAAAAAATTGGGCTCTTAGCCCTGCTGGTTTAGCTCGTGGTGGAGCATCAACTATGAACCAGGAGGTCATGGTTTGATTCTGGTCTGGTCAGGGCACATGCCTGGGTTACAGGCTCCATCCCCAGTAGGGGGCATGCAGAAGGCAAGCAATCAATTATTCTCTCTCATCATTGATATTTTTATCTTTCTCTCTCTCTTCCTCTTTCAAATCAATAAAAACATATATATTTTTAAAAATTAAAAAAAATGGGCTCTTAGTTAGGAAAAAACAAAGCAGAGCCAACCTACTCCAGAGAATGGCTCTTTACTTTATCCCTACTGCCATCTCCACCTTCTCTTTTTAGCCATAGTTGTTTGTTTGTTTGTTTGTTTGTTTGTTTTGTGTTTTTAATATATGTTTACTGATATCAGAGAGAAAGGGAGAGGGGGAGAGAGATAGAAACATCAATGATAAGAGAGAATCATTGATCAGCTGCCTCCTGCACAACCCCCACTGGGAATCAAGCCCACAACCTGGGCATGTGCCCTCTACTGGAATTGAACATGGGACCCTTCAGGCTGACGCTCCATCCACTAAGCCAAACCAGCTTTAGCCATAGTTTTTTAGTGCTCACTCTCTGTCAGACCCTGTACTGATTGACTTAAATGCCTTACCAACCTTATGAGTAAGTACTACTGTTTCTCCCATTTACAGACAAAGACATGGAGACTTAAGACAGGTTAAGTTGGCAAACATCCCAGAACCAGTAAGTAGGGAAGCCATTGTTTAAACCCAGACTTGCCTGCCATGGAAACCCATGTTTTTAGCCACCATCTTTCTGAACTGTACCCTTCTTTATTCCAAACTCAGCATGCCACCTTGCCAGCTGGGATCCAAAGCAGACAGCTAGCCTGTATGTTCCTCTGTTTTTACTTTAAAATTTGCTTTTGTTTTACAACTGCTTTACAACTGTTTGCCAGCGACCCTTGTCTGGACTCCGTTTCCACGAACCAGGAGAAGATGCCTGGCAGCTGTGCATGGCACTGGGTGAGGCTGGTGGAGAATAATGGGGAGATAGACTTAAAGGCCAAGTAACAGCTTAACTTCTTTTCTCTCGCAGGCTATGTGTCCGATCCCATGAGCCCGATGCATTTGTATTCTTGCCAGAATAGTGGCAGCTTTGAGGACAGCAGCTGACAACATTCTGCACAGACCTAAGGCGAGTGTTCCCCCCGACAGACACAGCAGTTTCAACCATTGCAGACTTGCTTCCAAATAGAATAGTTTACCCTCTTAAAATCTCCTTAAATTTGCTTGTTTACACCAGTCCTATTTAATTCCCTACCACAAGTTGGGCTTTGGATCCATAGCCAAGGAATGAAATGCAAAAGAACCAAGACAGAATGTATTTGAAGAATTGGTTTTAATCTTGCAAGTGAAAAAACAAATTTATGTTGTTACTTGGAGATAGGGCCTACATCTGTGGTGGGCACAATTATGTTTTCCTAGACTGAGTATGTACACTTGTGCTTGAGAGGCATGGGTTTGCTTTCTTAGACTACTGTTTATTTTCTTATCTTGTGATGTTACTTTTAGTGTCCAGCTTAGTGATTAAAGATTTTTTGGTGGCATATAAAATTGATTCAAAAGTGTGTTTCATTCCAACAAGACTGCTGCTAAGTATACCTTCTTTTAGACATATTGGTAGGAAAAAAAGCCCTGGCCTTCAGATCAAGAAACTTGCATAAATATAACACTTAATAATTTAGCCTTCTTTTCTACACCTCCCCAAGTTCTCTGTGCTCTGCATGGTCAATATGCTGCCTTCAGGAGCAAGGTGTCATAAATGCAATTGGTACAATTATGAAACTGGCCCACAAATGCAAACCTGCCATTCACACCAGAGTCTGACATAGTGCATGGGGAGGGTATCCAAAGTACCTGTTGCCTTCAGAAAATGACAACTCTGCACTCCAGGAAGACAGAACTTCTTCCACCGAACAAAATTGTTTTGCCATTGCAATTCCCACTTGGAAAAATAACAGGCAGGAAACCTTAAAAATTCAGTGTGTTGAGTACTGCTTTTAATATACATTTGCCAATGTCACATCTAATAAGATTAGTGAAGGAAGACTGGGTGTCCCCTAAACCAAGGTTTCTAGATCTCCGCATGAGTGACATTGTGGAGGGGATCCTTCTTTGTGGGGTTCTTCTATGCACTGTGGGATGTCTAATAGTTTTCTGGCCTCTACCCCACTGGGGAGCAGGTCCCAATAGCCGCTCCCTTAAATTGCAGCAATCAAAACTGTCTCCGGATGATTCTAAATGTGCCCTGTGGGACAAAATTGTCCCAGGTTGGGAACACCTGCTAGAAATCCCAAGAGGACAACTAGGGGCCCGAAAAGCAAAAGGGAGCCTGACTCTGACTGGCTGCACCTAGGCAAATCTGCCTTTTCCTCCTCCTGACTAATGTAGATTCATTTACAAATGGAACTGAATAGCAGTGCTTATGATCTCCTTCCTGGTGTGTGGCAAGCTCCTTCATCCTCCTCTCCACCAATTAGAAAACCAGCTGGTGTGGTTCAGTGGTTGAGTGTTGACCTATGAACCAGGTGGTCATGGTTTTATTCCTGATCAAGGCACCTGCCCAGGTTGTGGGCTCAATCCCCAGTAGGGGGCGTGCAAGAAGCAGCTGACCAATGATTCCCTTTCATCACTGATGCTTCTCTCTCCTTTCTAGTCTGAAATGAATAAAAATATATTTTTAAAAAATAAAATAGGTTTTTTGAGGGCCATTTCTATCAGAATAGTAACTCTGCCTCATCTCTTATGACCTCTGGATGTGAAGTCAAAAGTCTGCAAATGATCTAGATGGTTTCTGGATAGCCCAATGTGAGTCCAGAGGTAAAGGTTAAAACCATGGGACTTCTAGTTAGATGTATCCATTGGTAGCCCCCAGTCTTTTTATTTCCCTACCCAATTATTATAGTCACAGGTACTCAATCTGCCATGCATTTGCCAAGGGGCTTTAAAATAAGCAGAAATGAGGACCCTGAAGTGGCCAAGCAGGCATAAAGCCTCTGGCAATGACAAAAAAGAGGATGGGCGGGTGGGAGTGTAGTGATAAAGAGCACAGCTTCCCCTCTATTCCTCCACATTCACAGCAACGGAAACAAACAAAAAGTAAACAAAAGGGACTACATCAAACTGGTTTTTGCACAGCAAAGGAAACCATCAACAAAATGAAAAGATAACCTACTGGATGAGAAAATATATTTGCCAATGATATATCTGATAAGGAGTTAATATCCAAAATTTATAATGAACTTATAAAACTCAACACACACACACACACACACACACACACACACACACACACACAAATACCACAATTCAGCTGATACTGGTTTGGCTCAGTGGATAGAGCATTGGCCTGTGGAATGAAGAGTCCCAGGTTCAATTCCGGTCAAGGGCTTATACCTTGGTTGTGGGCACATCCCCTTGTGGGGAGTGTTCAGGAGGCAGCTGATCAATGATTTTCTCTCATCATTGACATTTCTATCTCTCTCTCCCTTTCCCTTACTCTATGTAATCAATAAAAATATATTTTTAAAAAATACCACAATTCAATTAAAATATGAGCAGAGGACCTGAATAGACACATCTTCAAAGAGGACATAAAGATGGCCAATAGACATATAAAAAAATCCTCAATGTCACTAATCATCAGAAAAATGCAAATTAAAATCTCCACCTGTCCGAATGGCTATCATTAATAAATTCACAAGCAACAAGTGTGGACAAGGATGCGGAGTAAAGGGAACCCTTGTGCACTGATGATGGGAATACAAACGGGTGCAGCCACTGTGGAAACCAGTATGGAGTTACCTCAAAAAAGTTAAATATTGAGCTGCCTTATGACCCAGCAATTCCAATTCTGGGAATTTATCTGAAAAAGTTGTAAACACTAATTTGAAAGAATACCTGAACCCCTATGTTCATTGCAGCATTGTTTACAATATAATGCCAAGATTTGGAAGCAGCCCAAGTGTCCATCAGCCTATGAGTATTTGGGGGGAGGGGGGGCAAGGCGGGGAGAAACTATGATACATTTTCCCAATGCAATATTATTCTTCCTAAATTTTACCCTTTGCAACAGCATGAATGGACCTTATTTCATGCTAAGTGAAATAAGCCAGTCAGAGAAAGACAAATACTATATAATTTCATTCATATGTGGAATCTAATGAACAAAGTGAACTATCAAGCAAAATAGAGCACACTCAGAGAATAGGCAGACAGTTTCTGGTGGGGTGAATGTTACTGGAGGTGGAGGGGTGGAACAAAAGAAAAAAAAGGAGAAAACTCGTGGATATGAATAACAGTATGATAACTTCAGGGGAAGGGGGTGGATGGAGGTGGAAGAGGGCATAGAGGTGGTAAATGGTGACAGAAACGATAAAAATATTAAATAATAAATAAGTAAATAAATAAACACTTTTCTGTATACAAAAAAAAATAACCTTTATTCATACTACTTTAACTAAGAGACTTACTGCATGTGGAATGCTGAATGTGTGTATAATCAGGCCAGTGCTGGGGTAAACCAGGTGTCCTCCCGGGGTCTCACTGGATGGAGGTCATATCAGTGGAAGGACTGTTGGCTTCTGAAATACCCCTCTGATGAGGAGAATTTTCTAGAGAAATTTTGTTAGGCTCTATTTCTTTGTTTTCTTTAATTAGCCACCTCCTCTCTCCACACTGTATTTCCTTATGTTGCTGCTTTCCTCTGGCTCTTGTCTTGTCAGGTATCTGCAAATAATGAGACTAATGTGTCCTGATTACTGAGAAACTTTTCACAGACACCAACCAGTAGCTCATAAACCCTTTCATTACTGCCCTGTTAACGGGGCCCAGGGATCATCTTGGAGCTTGTCTCAGAACTATGGGGGAGTTTTTTTGGTGTGTTTTTTCTCCTTGCTGAAAAGTGTCTCACTAATTGCTTTCTTTTTCTGCTGGTAGAATGAACTTCTATGATCATGTTTTTGCATGCTTAGCACATTAAATTTTTTTCCATGTGCATGCAGCACTGAGCTCACTTAGATGTTCAATTAGCTATAATTGTAAGCCAAATTACAGCAGCACCAGGAAAGAGTTATTCCAACAGAGTGATTATTTGGGTTAAATTATTTCCAAAGCAGACATTTCCCTGGGAAAGGCAGAAGAAGCAGGAGAGGGGGAGAAGAATACTAGTGGTATGAAGAAAGGTAAGTACTAGACAATCCATCTCAAAGGAAAGACCTGATATTCTCTTTCTCTCTCTCTCTCTCTCTCTCTCTCTCTCACACACACACACACACACACACACACACACACACATCTGTCTCTCTCTTGCTGTCTTTCTTTCCTTCATTTCCTCCCAACTTCCCTCCCTCTCTCTGTCCTTTTCTCTTCCTCTCTCTCTCCCTCTTCTGCTCCTTCCCTCTCTCTCTCCCTCCTCCCCCCCCCCCCTTTCCTCCTTCCTTCCTCCTCTATCTTGAAAAATAAACATTGGCTTTGGAGTCACCCAGACCTTCTACAATAGTTGTGTGACTTTGGGCACATTCCTTAACCTATCTAAGCTCATTTTTTTATCTGTAATATGGTGATAATGAAATGTAGTTTATAGAGTTGCTGTAAGGATTATAAATACTATAAACTGCTTTGTACAATTTCTGGCATATCAGCAGATATCGTTGCAAATGCTGGTATCATTCATTATTACTATTAAATCATCTCGCAGTCAAAGAGCTGGACATTTTATTTCTCATGAGCAAATAACCATTAACGTGCTTTAAAAAATCCCACATTTGCAAATAACAAGCTGCCAAGCTTATACATCTGAGGCCATTTGAGCCAAGATCCAGCAGCCTTAGGTAGCAATGTCTTATTGACACCTGATACAAAACTAGAACAGACATCTAATCCAGAAAGAATTCCCCAAACAAGGGAGGTGTTTGAGTAAAAATAGAAAGAAAAGATTTATTGAGCACCTACTGTGCGGCAGGAACTGTTTTAGATGATTTCAGGTGAATGATTTCACTTAGTTCTCTGAATATCTCTGGAATGGGAGGATTTTACTTTTCAAGTGAGTGAAGTAATGGATCTGAGTATACAATGGAGTCAGGTTTCAAAACGAGTTTGCCTTCCTCAGCATCCATGGCTCGCTCACCACAAAGGACTGCCTCCATTGTGAAGGAGGAAAGAGAATAAAAATAGCCCTTGTTCACAATCCAGAATTGGGGTAAAAGCAGACAGCCCTGCAGGCCTGAAGAGAATGCGGGAGTTACCTTAGGAGAAGTTTCAGAGACCCAGAAAAACAAACCTTTTCTGATTGCGATGGCTCCTTATTGCCAAGCAAAACCAAGCAAGTAATCATCATCACTTCCTCTGTTTTAATTATGGAAAAGAAGGGGCTGGAATAATCTCAAGGCTCAGAAAACACACATTGTTATTTCCCAGGCAGAAAGAGCCAGAAATGATTGACAGAAGCAAGACTCTCTCCGTGATAAGCAGAAACAAAATAAGCTATGAGGGCAAAGCACAGCAATTAGGGAAGCCAAGGAGCTCCACATTTTCTCTCCTCATTAGCACACTGGGCAGGGAAAACAGGGGAGATGGGGTAGCCATTACCAGTAGCATTTGAATGCCTTATTCCTGCCTCCTTTGTGTTGCTTGCAGTTACTCAAGCTTGGAGCCTGAAGAACTCCCCCTAATCAATTTCCTTCCATATTTCAAGAGTCACAAGGGCAAAGATGAGGCCTTTGACATGTGCAATTCCTTCACTGGGTATACGCTGAAGGCTCAGCTGCGGCAATGACAGACGGTGGCCCAAGACTGTCAGCTCAATTAGCGCCGTATGCAAAACATGATGGAGAAGCCACGTTCCTCTCCCTCCTTGGCCATCCCACCTTCTATGAGGCTAACTAGAAATAAAAAGAGCAGGGGTTGCACATTTCTCCTCAGGCCAGAGATCCCAGGCAGCACAGTGGCTGACCCAGTGGTGGGCACTAATTAAATTTGGCTTCCTGAATTAAAACCCTGCCACGGGTGGGAGACCCTGCTGAGGAGGACATGTCTCCAAAGCACTCCAAGTTTAGCTTATGTTTAATTAGTGAGATGAAAAGAATATCATCTCAAGTATCTGTCTTTTAAGCAATGGGCTCATCAGCGGAAGAAAGATATCTTCAACCATCTTTAAAGAAGGTTCCGAAGCTCAGTAATTTTACTAATCTCCATCTCTTCTTTTATCTCAAATAATCAGGAAAGGGTAAGATTCCAGCAAGACCATAAAACGCAATTAAAATAATCTGAACGTTAGTCTGCTCTTTTGTTTTTTTTTTACCCATAATAATGTATGGTCTGCTTAACGCTGCTTCAAAAATTAATCCAGAGTGAAGAGTATCATCTTCTTAATTCAGGGTTTGTTTGTTTTTCTTTCCCCAAACTCAAATTAGTCTAAGGAAAAAGAATCAATGTCAAGATTGAAGATCATTTGAGGTGAGCAGAATAAAAATGAAGGGGACCCTAGCGGATGTTTGCTTTTCCTATTCCAGGTATGACACTGAAAGGGGCAGAATGGCATAGAGCAATTCTTCAACTCTAGTGTGTGCCTGAGTCCTTAAAGGGTTTATTGAAATGCAGATTGCTGGGCCTTTGCAACTCACCCCAGCAGTTAGCACTTGTAGACCTAAAGAGTTAACCTTTGACCAATGGGAAACCAGAGCCTGGGGGAAAGCTTTCCAAGTAGGGACCCACGAATTTTTATTTCCAACATGTTCCCAGGAGATGCTGATGTTGCCTGTTCTGGGGCCACACTTTGAGCACTGGGATAGTGATTACGAGGGTGAGCTTTAGCATCACGCTTGGGGAAGGTCTGATTCTCTCCTCTTTCCCCCTCATTGTGTGACCTTCCATCAGCAAGTTACAGAGTCACTCTGATTCTCAAATTCCCCGTCTATAAAGTGAGATAATGAATGGTTCTTACCTAACAGAGAGGACTAAGTAAAATAATGCATGAACGTCACACATCACAGTGCCAGGCACATGATAAATGTTTTGTAGCAACTGGCCATTCTTTATATAACAGGACTGAGAGAGGAGTCAACCATGAACGAAGGGCTAATCATTCATCTTCCAGGTCCTAATGAAATGGTTTTGGCTTGAAAAAATGTAAGTGTTATAAGACAAGCCCTAAATTAAGATCCTGTTGAAATAGGAATTTGTAGGGGTGAAATAGGCAGCTTTAGGGAATTTTTAAAATTAAGGGTTCTGTGGAAAAAACACACGGAGCGACAGAGTTGCAAAAGGGTACATTTTCATAAAACAAGGGAGCAGGAAGCCAGCAAAAGTTACATTTCATAAGACAAGGAAGTTGGGAGAGGCAGCAGTTACATTTCCATAAAATAAGGAAACTGGGAGTAGCAAAAGGTCTATATTTACAAAATAAAAAAGGAAGAAAGCCCAAAGGAAAAAGGAGAATAATAAGGGAGGAGGGGAGAAGGGCCTCACTTGTCTCCAGTGAGGTTTGACCTTTGAGGTCAAGAGTTGCTATACTGACCAAATCAGAAGGGGATAGTGATAGTGACCAATCAGAGGGGATATCAGGACATAGCGACTTGCAGCCTTTATAAACCTTGGTAGGCGGAATTCAGTGCGACTCTATCCCCCTCTCCATGTGGGAGTCTGTACTTGTTCTTCAATGAATTTCCACCTTTGCTATACCATCATCTGTCCATGATTTCATTCTTCTACTCCTACTGACAAAGAATCCGGGAAGCCATCTTGCCCAGGGGAATACAGTGTGTTCCAGTCCAAAAATCTCACATCCCTGTGTTTGAGGCTATATAACAAGTATATAGTATATAAGGATAACACAACAAACACAACATGGATAAAGTTGAAATGAGATTTGAAATGCAGTTAAATTAAATATAAACAGTTAATTACTAATATCTCCAAGAAGCATGTATTAGACACTTCATAGGTGTCATCTCAGAGCATCTTGGCCTCACCTATGTCATTGGCCATCACGTCCCTGACCATCACCATAACGAACTTCCTATGGACATAATCTGACCATAGCCTGCCGCTTGTCAGGACAGCACCCTATTGTCCTGAACCTCCCAGATCACTACCATAGAGCTCTTCTGTGGCCTTAGGAGAAATATAGATACCCCAGGATACCCAAGATTCTCTAAGCCTTTGCAACTCAACCCAGCAGTTAACACTGGTAGACCTAAGGAGTAAACCTTTGATCAATGGGAGACCAGAGTCAGGGGGGAAAAAAATTTCTTCCTTCTCTACAACAACCCCAATGGTCCTGAGGCACAGTTCTTAGAGCTTCAGAAGACAATTGATGAGACTGACAATCTGACACCAAACAGCATCCAGCTCAATACCACACTCCAGGGTTGGGTCTCCTATTTCTTCACTGGGACTTTGCTCATTCCTGCTTCTGGGGGATTGCCCTCACTAAAGAAGTAATGGCATATGAGTTTTTGCTCGGACTCTACCTTCTGGTGAGACCTAGTTTGGTCTTTGGATTTTGACCACTAGTTCTGTTAGTATAGGTAGCTAGATATTAATAAAGAAAGGGAATAAGACATTAAGAAACCTAACCTACTAGGAAACTACAGCTTTACATACTCTCCAGGAAATCACAGTTTTTCCCCACAAAAGGGTTTAATACCCCTCCCTCCCCCATATAGGGAGGAAGGACTGGCTTTTCAGTCTCTCCAGGGTACAACTGGTCCATTCATCAGACTACAGGGGAGGTGAGCACATGCCCAGTAGAAGCCAAGATGGCACATAGGGAGGTGTTTCTACTAGGAGGTATGTGCAGTGGGAACCAAGATGGTGACCATAGAGGTCTGTCTATCTGGCCTGGGAAATGGATGGGATTGGATAAGGGACACAGAACTCTAGAAGATTAAGGAAATGGATCGATTTGGGGGAAGATCCAACACAAGCCCAAAAGGATTAGAAAATTGATTGTTAGTTTGAAAAAGCACCTAATCCTTTCCAAGCCCAAGATAATATAACTCAGGCCTCACAAAGTGCTCTCTCTCTTTCACTCTCTCTCTCTCTCACCTATGTTCACCGTGTTTGTTCACATATTCTCTTTCTATAGTAGCTATGTGTCCCTAACAGCCCTGTGGCCTGGGCACAGTGCCAGCCGAAATGCAGCTGGGAACAGACTATGCTAGCTGACTGGGGACAGAATGAACTAAACTGGACTAAGCTTTGAGATTTTGTATTGGATTGATGAAGACAAGACTGAACTTTTTCCATGGCAAGATGGACACAGCTGAGGCACCAGAGCTGAATCCAGGACAATCTTTGGTGTTTGCTCCAGCTTCAATTAACCTTAGCACTATGCCACAATCTCCTATACATGGGTCCCTGGAACATTTTCCTTGTAAGGAGTTCATTTTCACCGGCAACAGTTCTTTTTAGTAAACATTGGTTTGAAGAATAAAGGAATAAGTGATTGCAAATTTAAATGAGAGTATGAGTGATTTAATAAATGAATAAAGGGGTACAATAAGCTGCTAGGCTAAACCTTGTTTCCTTCAGTTCTTGTATAGCTTTGTTTCTTTCAGCTCCTTTTAAGTCTCCTATTGTCTTTGTTAAAAGACAACCTGAGGCATATTAAATATTTTAAGAGTTTTGTTTTGTTTTGTTTTGTTTTGTTTTGTTTTAACAAAAGTCTGTTCTAATCAGGCAGTGATTAGAAGCACACTACTAACAGGAACTAGAGGTGAGATTTTTATAGAGAAAACACAGAAGGAAAGCAAACAAATCATTTGATTGGCTATAGCTTAAGGAGTTACCTTATTTGGGAGATACTGGTTAACTGTTTGTAATTGGTTGAATTTAGGTTTTGATTTCTTCACCTTGAGGCATTGAAAGGCTTAGGTTTCAGTTCGCTTATTGAAGTTACTGAGGTATTAGAACTGCCTCAGTCTAATGGCCTCCTTTGTGTAATTTAACTTTGTTTTAGTCTGATATGTGTGGGATGTCGCACTCAGTACTCTATGCTTGATCATGTTCTTTGTAAATCCCCCTATTCCAAGCAAAATGAATACTGTTACTAGGGCTTTGTTACATTTGCTCTAAATTTCTATAAACTGAGATTTTTCTCTCCCTTTTTGATTATTATTTTTTTTATCCTACTAATCTGCTTACTCATTTTCCTGCTTTATTATTACCCAAGAGGCTCAGTGCATGAAATTCCTGCACTGATAGGGTGCCAAGCAGCTGCTGGCTGCCAGCCGGGTACCTTCTCTTCCTGCCTCTGACCTCCCAGCCGCCTGCCACTGCCACCACTGGCTGGGGCCTCCTGCCACCACTGCTGGCCAGGGCCTTCCTCCCTTCCCTCAGCTAGCCCTGCCCCTTGGTCGAACTCCCAAAGGGACTCCTGGTCTAGGGGACAATTTGCATACTATATAGGATTAGAGGCCCAGTGCTCAATTACATCATGCATGTGTAGGGTCCCATAGGCCTAGCCTGCCATCAGGGCCATGTTCGGCTGCCCCGAGAAGCCTCGAACGGCTCCATGGACGCTGCTGACACCCCACAAAGCTCCCAGCTCCTGCCCTTAACCTTGCACACTGCCTCTCCCCACTGCTGTCCAGGTGCACCCCTGCCCCTCCCCTCCCAAGGCAGAAGCACCTCTGCTCACCCCGCTGTGCTCCCTGCCCTGCCTGCCAGGCACCCATCCCTCTCACCCTCTTCACTATGCGGCCCTGCCCACCCACCACACACTTCCCGCCTTGCTGTGCCCTCTTTGCCTCAACCTCCCCTCCACCCCCCCACCCCCCCCGCCCTTCCCACACACACCCACACTACTCGCCAGCCCTGCCTGAGCCCTGCGCATGAGTTCAGACCCTGGAGAGGTGCTCCATGCACCACAGGCCTTTGATGACATAGATTCCTATTTAGCCTTCTCATCATTACTGGTATTCTATTCCTTCCTAGGTCCAGGTTCACTGTCTCTCTGCAAGTTGGAAATGACTTTTTCTATGTCCTTCAGGAAGTCCTGTCATTTGCATAAAAGTAACTGAATTCCTGGCATGGGCAGGAGGGTAGTAACTCTTAAAGCAAACACTGTCTCTATGGTAGTTCTTGTTCTTTCAGTTTAAGCATCCCTCACACCGTTGGAGGTCTAATGAACAAAACGTGCTTTGATTGCTTTTGCTTTTAGCTCCTCAATGTTCATTAAATATGAGCTGCACGTATTTGTTAGAACCAGTCCCAAAAGAATAAGGAAGCAATCACACAAGTTTTGTTATAAGCAGAGAGGAGCCCCACCTACCACGTCATAGCCCCTCCTAAGGTATAGGTTAATTGGCTGCCCATCCTTCCCCACAGTTCTTCACAAAAAGAACAAGGAAACTGCATGAAAAAAAAAAATCAACAAAGCGCTGCTAGATTGGAAAGGCACCAAGTACAGGTAAAGAAAGATGAGGATGAAATCAATGGAGTAATGGCACAGGGTTGGAATTTTGTTTATTGCTCTGCAGAACCTCAAATGTCTAAAAAGATGTTTTAGTATCCCCATATTCATCAAAAGCATTCCATCTCCTGGAACAGTCAATGCATTTTGAAGGCAAGTTCAACTGTTCAAATCTATGCAAAGCAAGCACATTTTAAAAAATTCTAGTAATTAAAATAATTGGCTAGCTAAGAAAAGACCATCTCAGTTAATTGGTCTCCACTGAAGAAACATTAGGCTTTAGGGAAAATGTGTGTTTAATATAAGTAATAAGTTATTAATACAGATGGAAATTCTGCAAAATGTAAAATAGTGGAAACTTTAAGTTGCTTGCTGAAGCATAATTAGTTTGTTCCTTTTCTCCACCCTATCCATTAAGCTATTAATCGATTTAAAATATTAATGCAGCTCAAGAATCAGACACCACCTTATTTGCTTTTATTTCCATCAAATGCCTTAACTACTATATCAAAAATGATTATTCATAATATAAGCATACATTGCAATTAATCAAAGCCATACTCTTATCAGGAGTGTTTTATAGATGTTTATAAATATTCTTAGTGTTCTTGGCCTGCTTAAAGAAAAAACAAATCTACTTTTATCCCCGTATAATTTTAAGTAATCTACCTTAAAAGTCACATTTCTCCTATTTTTTTATAGACTACAAGTTCATTTTTCCTGTGGTGTTAGTTTATGGTGTTTATTTGTAAATGTGGCAGTAATAACTAACAACTTAACACCGCGCACTTAAAGGGAACTTTTAGTTTTGTCTCCAAAGAGAAGAGGACTGACTGGTTTTCTGCACTTTCAGGCAGCTGCCCATCACCCTGCTGAGTCACTCAGGGATCTCTTCACAGAGTACACCGCAGGCAAATGAATCTTTGTTATCCCTGGCCAGGGAGTTGGCCCACAATCTCTTGCAGAAGTAGGATAAACCACTACTGTGCCTCAGAGTCCTTCTGTCCCACTCTCATAAAGGCCTGCTCAGAGACAGGTACAGCATTCTCCTTCATACCCCTTGCCTAGACCTTATCCTACTTTCCACTCTACTATGTTTTTTTTTTAAGCTTTTTATTTAAATAATAATAATTAATTCATAGGCATTTCCAAGATTGTATACAGAGAGGTCCTGTGTATTTGTTGCCAGAGAAATCAGTGGGTCCAGTTTCCCTTACATTAGTGGGAGTTGTGTGGCTGTTGTGATGTCTTTAGAAAGTGAGTTTTCTAGGACTCTAATGGGAGAATGAATGGGTTTTTCCTGGCATGGAATTACATTTCCCAAGTTTCAAATTTCTAGCCCCTTAACCCAGTCTTGGAAAAGGTGTAGCCTGGGGGCAGTAGAGCTAAAAGTGTCCAAAGTGTCTGCTCCATGGTGGAGCTGGGTCTGATGTAGCATCAGACTAATTAAAGTTATTAGTCCATGGTGTGGGTCCCACAGGGCTGTGGGCCACGTGAGCAAATGCAGGGGAGTGCACACCCTGCAACAGGAGAGCAAGGAGCACAGCAAATGAGAGAGAGAGAGAGAGAGAGAGAGAGAGAGAGAGAGAGAGAGAGAGAGAGAGAGAGAGAGAGAGAGAGAGAGAGAGAGAGAGAGAGAGAGAGAGAGAGAGAGAGAGAGAGAGAGAGAGAGAGAGAGAGAGAGAGAGAGAGAGAGAGAGAGAGAGAGAGAGAGAGAGAGAGAGAGAGAGACTCCTTTGTTCAGGAGCTTAAGTATTAAATTTTCCCTGCTTGTACTGGCCACTGATTTGTTCCCAAGTGTGACTGACAAGAAAGCATCTCCCCACATCACCCAGACCTTATTGGGCATGCATCTATTGTCCAGTCCCTTTCCTCAATGATCTGCAGAGCACAGACTTGGAGAATGCTAACTGTAGCTTCCTGCCAAAGCTGTGCAAACGGTATGCCTATATTACTGGGCTTCCCTTTACTTCTTTCCTGTTAAATAAGATTGTTATAACAGCATCCAGTTTCTCCCAAAGGAACATCTTGCATGACTAACTACAGAGCAATATGGAAACCCAGATATTGGCATTAGTCCATTCCCCATTTTAAAGGGGCCTGTTACTCACCCCTATGCGCTCACCTTATTTTACCAACATCAGTGGACAAGTTACAAGAGAGCGAAATAAGTGAAAAATTAGATACTTGGAAAATCGAATCCTTAAATTCTTTGCTCTGCTACTCTAAAGTTTCATACAACCTAGTTGTTTCCTTGACCCATATGTGAACTCTTCCTTGAAGATGAAATAAGGCAAGAAATATCACTAACCAGAGCATTACAATGTTAAGTGCCACTAAAAAGAGCATTACAGCGTTATGTGCCAATAACAACTACATTGCGATTTTAAAATCTCTTCACAACCATTTTAAGACAGTTGTGTTAAACACCGTCATTTAGGAAGCTGTAGTTGTGGAAAATTTTAGTTTCATTGCTAGTATCTATAGTCAAGACAAACCTTATTCTGGAAACTTGAACTTATGAATATTTGAAAAAAGATATTCTCTTATTTTACTCTTAAATGATATAATTACTTTGAATATTGTGTCAAAAGTCTGCCTTTTTTTCATATTGGGACTTGATACATTGACAGCCTTCTTACTAAAATATGAGTTGGTTGTGCACAAAACTTAACATTTTATTTTATTGCTGAACTTTCAGGGAATAAAGAAAGGTGTTTGTTGTTATTGTTATTTTTGAAGTGGGCTACAGCCATCAATGATCTGGGTAAGCACAAGGGAAAAGCAAGGTTGCCCTGAAGGCAATGGGCTGTTAGTACTACAATTAGAGACTAAGCCGTGAGCCAATACCGATGGATTTATTAAAGATTAGCACATTAACTGGACCCTGAAAAAAATTATTCAGAAATTAAGATTAACTCAGTACTCACAAACATAACCACTGTGAATGAAAGTCAGCAGAAATAACAAACTACAGAGTCAGACCACCAAGGACACCAGCGATGAGAAAAATCAGCTTCAGAATAGGAAACAACTTCATGTAAAATACTTCAATTTAAGGAATGAAATGATACAAAGTAGGAAAAAAAAATTAGAAAGCAGCATGTGGCCATAAAAAACAAAAAACAAAAAACAGGTTTAAATTACAGACTAAATACAACTTTAAGAAATGAAAAATAAAATTGTTGAAAACAAGCTCCATGGATTCATTAAACAGAAGATTAGACTTAGGTCTGAGAAATACACAGAATGCAACATTTAGGAACAAAAACTTGGAAAAATCTCAAAAATCTTTTGTTCTTTTATAAAATAAGAATTTAAATACTTGTCTATCTTCTGTTTGCTACGAGATTCTACTTCATGAGAGCAAGGTATGTATGGTAACCTATTCCAATCAGGTGAAATTCATATTAGTTCTGTCCCTTTCCATCTCTTTCCCTCGGGCTACCCTTATTATTTTTCTCTTCACTGGTTTTCTTCCAACATGTTTGTTTATTGTACCCTGACTTTCCCTGGACATATTTGTTGGGAGGTGAGGTGAATATACACTGATTTGTCCCTTTCCCCATCTCTGAGGACCAGCTGAGGTGTTATCTAGGTGTGGCTTGGATGAGTGTGGAGCTATTTAGCATACTTGTGTTAGAGGAGACCCCTTGACTTGAGGGGCTCAGTGTGCATAACCATTTTACATTAAGCCTTAGGACACACACTGGCGAGAAAGAGCCATGAGCACAGGCTCTCCTACTGAGAAATACACAGTCTGAGTATAGGTCTGAGAAATACACAGAATGCAACAATGCACAGTCTGGTCCAGCACTGAACACGCAGTGGCTGTCCGTAAGCTAAATCCGTCACAAATCTACAAACACTCAGCTGGACAGATCTTATAGTTTGCAAATTGGAGATTAAGATCAAACTCACCTATGGGAAATAATGAAAAACATAAACTGATGAACAAAAACAGATCCAGAGACAGGGAAGCATCGATCAGACTGTCAAATCTCAGAGGGAAGGTAGGGGAGGGGAGGGGTAAGGGGGAGAGATCCACCAAAGTACTTGTATGTATGCATATAAGCCTAACCAGTGGCCACAGACAACAGGGTGTGTGTGTGTGGGGGGGGAGGTAATGGGGGGATGGGGACAGATATGTAATACTTTAATCAATAAGGAAATTTTAAAAAAAGAAAAATATAAAAAAAATACTTGAAAATAGAATATTGAGTGAGAAGCATTGCCTTCTAAAAGAGACCTCAGTGGCGAAGGGAAGGACTTGTATAAGCATCTTATAGGCCAATAGGGTAGGTCTCTAATACTGTCTCTCAGGTGACAACAACGGTCCCAGCATTAATTCTATGATTGGAGAAGTAGCCTGTGCCGGAAGCCCTCATCTCCACAGGAAGGGCAGGGTACACTGTTTCGGAAGCAGGAAGGGGTTCTCTACCCGAGCTGTACAGGAGCTTTAATAAGAAATACTGGCACCTGGTCCTACTCCCTGGAGATTCTAATCGTGTGGGATGCAGCTGGGCATCAGGATTCTTTAAAGCTCTCTCGTGGATGCTAATGTGCAGCCCAGGCTGAGAACATTTGAGAACAGTGGCTCTTACACTTCAGTGTGCATCAGGATCACCTGGTGGGCTTTTAAAAACACAATTTGAACTCTAAGTTCTCAAAGTCTGGTCCAGCAACATCAGTGTCATGGGGGACTTGTTAGAAATACAAATCTCCAGGCATCTCATGGCCCTAATGGATGGGGAAATCTAGGAATGGAGCCCAGCAAATTCCATTTAATATCCCTCCAGGTGATTCTAATGCAAGCTGAACTTTGAGAACTCCTTCTCTGGATGGAGCCAGTTTTTCTGGGTTAAATCCCAGCTGTGATACTTCCAAACTCTGTGACTTAAACATGTCACTTGATCCTTTTGTGTCTTAGTTTCATCATCTATAAAATGAGGCTACCTTCCTCATAGCACTGTGAGGCTTAGTAAGAGAGTAAAATAATAAAACAAGTGAAATACATAGTAAAAGCATAATACCTTAAGCCAGTGGTCCACAAAGTCATTAGTTAACAGAGCCAAATATCAACAGTACAACGATTGAAATTTCTTTTGAGAGCCAATTTTTTAAAACTTAAACTTCTTCTAACGCCACTTCTTCAAAATAGACTCTCCCAGGACATGATATTTTGTGGAAGACCCGCACTCAAGGGGACAAAGAGCCGCATGTGGCTCGCAAGCCACAGTTTGCCAACAACAGCCTTAAGCTATATTTCGCTAGTTTAAATTAGGCTTCTGAAGTCACATTTTCGCCTACCTTTTAAAGTCAGTAGTTATTCAGACTTGAGATCTGTAGTGCAAAACCTCAGCTACATATATTAATAGAATGCACAATTTTTTTTTTAAGTTCCGATGCCCAACACTCACCCCCAGAGATTTAAAATGTTAATGTGCAACCAAAGTTGAGAGTCAGAGATTTAGATTTGAGTTTGTTAAGCCTGTTTGTATATGCTCAGATAGGTTTGTAATTTGTTGAGTACAACTGGAGAGTTCTGTGCTAAGCAGGGAGCTACCAGCATTATGATTAGTTCAGTGGGGAGAGTTTCTGTTCATTCTCAGAGATTTTCTTTTCTCTAAATGACAGGTGTGTGTGCATGTGTGTGTGTGTGTGTGTGTGTGTGTGTGTGTGTGTGTGCTCGCACATGCATAAAATAACTTGACTGTGGGATTTCTGCTGTCTCTAACTATAAGCCTCTGCAGTCGCAGTGGGGATTCCAAACAGGCAATGACAAACCTTGGGGATGTCTATAATCCAGACAGCCAAAAATGTTCCACTCAAGCTGCATTTGAAATCTGGTAGTTCAGTTTTTCTAAAGCAAGAATTGAATTAGCTGTTTGTGGGTTGTTGTTTTTTTTTTTAATCAAGCTTTAGAGAATGAGTTTGATTAGAAATTAGGATTCTATGTCTCTTAAAAGAAAATCTGACTGTGAAGCACCACTGCGAAGAAAAATAAACTCTAAAGATTTTTAGTCTTGTTTTGTCCCTAACCACTGTGTAACCCATTCCTCAGACCCTCTAGGGCTCTTCTCTCTCAGTCTGATATCCAAAAAGGAACTAGTAGAATCTTTGATCTCTAGTGTCCCTATCAACTCTGATATTTTATGGAAACATTTTCTCTTCAATCAACAAATGCATATACTCCCTGCATTCTATTAACATCAATCATAATTAGGCTTAAAAAATTTTAGAGTATCTTACTTCAATCTGCATTGCAGTTCATTTAGTCACTCATTTACCAGACATTGAGCACGTGCCATGTGTCAGACACTGTTCTTGGCACAGGGAATAATAGGACATGGGCCAGAAGAGACCAAGTCTCTTCTTTGTGGAGCTGACACGCTATAGAGCAAGTCAGCCTGTGATACATGAAACGTGATCGACAGCTCCTTTTCCTATTCACAACATCTCACATTGGCATTTTGACAGATGTACCAGAGAGATGGGGAAGGAGGGATTATAAACCTAGCTAAGATTTAATAATAGCCTTAAAAAGAGAGGAAGATTTTAATAATTCCTTGTGCTAGTTGTTTCCAAATTTATCTGTTTAAAGCATTATTTTTGAAAACTAAAATTGCTGTGGCATATTGCAGAGGGTGGGGGCAGTGAGAATTCGTTTACATAGCTACAGACTATTATTATTTTTTCACAGTCTGTAGTCTTGAGGAACTTATGTTTTTATTCATTAATTTCTTTTAAATCTTTATTGTTGAAAATATTATTACATATGTCCCCATTTCCCCCCATTGACCTCTTCTAGTCTGCCCCCATGTCCCCCCCTTGGCCCCAGATCTTCCCCACCGTATTGTCTGTGCATATGTGCATATAAGTTTTAAGTTTGATCTTTTCCCACTCACCCACCTCCCCTGCCTTCCCTCTGAGGTTCCAAATTCTGTTCCATGCTTATATGTCTCTATATTTATTTTGTTCATCAGTTTATTTTGTTCATTAGATTCCACAGATGAGTGTGATCATGGGATAAGCCTCTCTCGGCCTACAGGGGTCCTCAAACTTTTTAAAGTGGGGGCCAGATCACGGTCCCTCAGAGAGCTGGAGGGCCGGACTATATGAACTACTAATTCCTACTGTAACACCTCGGCTGCACTCACTGCCCAAAAAACCTGGCGGGCCGGATCAGACTCCTCTGCGGGCCGCATGTGGCCCGCGGGCCGTAGTTTGAAGACCCCTGGATACTCTCCAGGTCCATCATGCTATAGAACTATTATTTACTTGAATGCTTGTTAGCACAGGTTGGCAAACTATACTCCTTAAGCCAAATCTGGCATTCCACTATTTTTTTTCTTAAATGAAGTAGTATTGGAACACAACCACACTCATCTGTTCAAGTATTGTCTGTGGCTACTTTCACCCTAAAATGGACAAATTGAGTAGTTACAATATGTCCCACAAAACCTAAACTACATACTATATGGTTCTTTTACAGCAAGGCTTTGCTGACCTTGCTCTTTAGCACTTATTTGTTTCTGATTGAATAAAACTGTGGAGTGCCCTGCCTGTGTACTCACACACACTCAAGGGGCATGCTTCCTTCCCTAGAATTAGCCAGCCATTGTACCAGAGCTCTGCCTTCTTCCTTGTAGCAACACCAAGCCGCATGGCCCTCTGATTTACTCTTCTGAGCCACATCACTTTAATACTGTGTAGCCAACACAAACTACACATTAATCAGAATTTCAACATCCACTTGTGGTAGCTGCCATGCCCTGTAGCTTGACAAATGCAGCTCTGTGCTCTTCACCATGTCCATTTCAACATGGCTCTTCAAATATTTCTGCTCACAGTCTGTAGCCTTAAGGAACTTATGTTTTTATTCATTTATTTCTTTTAAATCTTTATTATTGAAATATTAAGTATGTCCCCATTTTCCCCCAATTGACCTCTTCTAATCTGCCCCCATGTTCCCCCCTTGGCCTCAGACCTTCCCCACCCTATTGTCTGTGCATATGTGCATGTAAGTTCTAAGTTTGATCTTTTCCCACTCACCCACCCCTGCCTTCCCTCTAAGATTCCAAATTCTGTTCCATGCTCTCACTGAGAAAGCTTTGAAAAACTGTCAGTACCCCCTCACACAATTTTTACCTTTAGTTGACATCTACAAATGTTCATATAAGTTTAGTCATTACAGGTATGATTTCTAGCATGTTATAAAATGGAATGTTCTAAGATAAAGGTTACATCTCTTCCCTAAATGTGCCCAAAGATGTGCCATCACAATTTGATATCACTTTTATTCATGTGTTGGATGTGGTTGGGTGCCATCCAGACAACTCCTTCATAGTCAGTACCTTCCTTCTTCAGCTGCCCACAGTGAGGTCGGCTGCTGGCTCATGTCCGAGTCTCTCCACAGGAAGTGCTTTGGACTGAAAGGAGCTACCTGGTTAAAGGCTATGTTCCCTTCTGGGGAAGCAGCCAACATCGGTGACTGGTCTATTGTGGGGACACAGAGACCTAGCCCTCTACCTCATTCTGTCATCTGAGCTCCAAAGCTCCCACAGGATGCACTGCAGCCTCTGGGGTAGCTACACCACAGCCCATCTTTCTCTCAACTCAGTTCCAAGTCCTTCACTCCTGACAGTGTTATTGCCAAGAGAAGTCCCCAACAAACCTGCACACAAACCTCTGTTCCAGACTATTTCCCAGGGAACTTGACATAAGACAGTTGTTTTCAAAAATACATGACTAAGTTCTTCTTTTTTAAAAATATATTTTATTGATTTTTTACAGAGAGGAAGGGAGAGGGATAGAGAGTTAGAAACATTAATCAGCTGCTTCCTGCACATGCCCTACTGGGGATGTGCCCACAACCAAGGTACATGCCCTTCACTAGAATCGAACCTGAGACCCTTAAGTCTGCAGGCCAATACTTTATCTACTGAGCCAAACCAGCCAGGGCTAAGCTCTTCTTTTGCATTAGGAAAAATCTCACATTGTTTTTTTCCTAATTAAAACTTACATTTTTATTCCAGTTTTTTCCCCTATTTGTATCCTATTATATTTTGATGGTTGAAAGTCTTTTCTTGATCACCGCTTGTCATACTTTTCTGTAACTATATTATATAAATTAAAATTTAAAATTTAATTCAATTATGAACATAGGGTTTTATGTGTTAAATTCTTCAAGGCTGGGCTATCATTGCACTAATTCTTAACATGCATTTAATCAAAACAACATATTCATGTATTATAAATTTTGATAAACTCATTAAACAGAAATAATAAAAGTAGAAATGCATCTGTTAAGGTAGATATTTCTATTTTTAATTAGTTTTTGCATCTGTGTACAAATATAATTTACTGCTAAAAGAGAGTGTTCAACATCAGTTGTATTCCATTTTATTTGTGGAAATGCACTAATACAGTATTTGCATGTCACATAAGTAACAGATGGGCATGGAAGTGATTTCATTGTGTTGTGCTGCAGTACCTTCTTTGAACACCTTCTGAGTGATTTACCAAAAATCACAGGCTGATAAAATTCCAAAAAGTATTTTAATGACTTATAACTGACAATGTAATTAGGTCTGCATGTAGCTTTCTTTTTAAAAATAAATATTTTATTGAATTTTTACAGAGAGGAAGGGAGAGGAATAGAGTTAGAAACATCAATAAGAGAGAAACATTGATCAGCCACCTCCTGCACATTCCCTACTGGGGATGTGCCCCCAAACAAGGTACATGTTCTTGACCGGAATCAAACCTGGACCCTTTAGTCTGTAGGCTGATGCACTCTCCACTGAGCCAAAAACAGTTAGGGCATGTTTTCTTGAAAACAAAAAATTGAAAGCCACTTAACTTGCAGAAGATTTGTTAACCAGGCATAAAGTTCATTCCTTTTCTCAATATGGACACTATTCCAAATTGTTCCTTTGTCTCTTGTGACATTCCAGAGACAACACAGGAAAATTGGAAATGAATGAAGAGTCTGCATCTATTGTAAAGAGAGAGTGGGGAACTGGCAAAAGGGAAGACTGCGGGTACCAGCCACTCCTCAGGTCCATTTTATGACAAAAGTGCACATGGAGCTTGAACATATGCAAAGGAGCCTGGCCAGTGGATTCCCTGAGCACCTTCATCTCCTGTCAGAGGCGCATCCACACCAGCTGGAAGGTCTCTGTGGCACATTAGTACCAAGGTCCTGAAAAACTGCGAGATACCGCCTATAACTTTGTCTTTAACAAAACCTTTCATACTAAGTAGATATTTAATAAAGACCGGACACATTTCACAAAGGAGACAGAGAGCCGGTTCTCAAGTAGATTTTGGTGCCAGCTTCTCTATCCCACATGTTTTCTGTGTACCTTATTTTTCCTCAGAACGAATGGAGGTATTGCTTCATTCCAAAATACAGTGAAAGTTGCAAAGATTGTTAGACAATCGAGACTTCCAGAAGGAATTTCAAAAGCGATGTGCGTTCTCAAATATCCAGCATTTTATCTTACAGTGTTTTGCTTCCTATTAGTTTGAAGAGCATACTGTTCCTGTCATAGGGCATGTTAGGGGGGCGCGGAGAGAAACAGGAAAGAAAACAAAAGGGAGAGTTTAAGAGCGACTTTTAAAGAAGTCTAACTGTTTTTATTTCCTGTTCTCTTGTACCTCTTGCTGCTGGCCATGATGACAGGGAACTTCTTTGAAGTGTCACAATCAGGTGCTGTAGAAAACTGGAAGGAAATATTATCCAAGGTCACAAATGGCCTCTCCTCGCTGTCCTTGAAGCTGTTGGAATATTTCATTTACTATATAAATTTTTGTGAAGCTTTCTTTTCTTTTATTAATCATTTTCTAAGAGCAATAACGGTGGCAAAACTATTAATCTTTAGAAATGTTAAGTAATTCAACTATACTTTAAATTTATAATGCAAGAGTGTATAAAGTTACAGAAAAGGCTTAACTAAAGAAATTTAAGTAGCCTAATTTTGTCTGCCTTTACTTTGATTGCCTTATTTTCCTCTTGAATTATTTAAATAATTTACTGTACTCTTTGATTGACAGTGACTGGAAATATAACTCTCTTCTTGTTGATATGGGATATATTAATGAGATTTAATCTTTCCCCTTATATAACAACCCACTTTGTCACGTAAAGAAAAGTTCCCTGCCCTAGCTTGGAGGCTCAGTTGGTTAGAGCATCATCCGATGACAAAAAAGCGTTGTGGGTTCAATGCCTGGTCAGGGGACATACCTAGGTTTCCAAACCCCGGTGGGAGCACATATATATAGGATGCAACTGATGTATGTTTCTTTCTCACATTGATGTTTTTCTCTCACCTCTCTCTCTCTCTCTCTCTCTCTCTCTCTCTCTCTCTCTCTCTCTCTCTTTCTCTTTCTTTTTTGTCTCTCTCTCAAATAAAAAACTAAAATTAAAAACAGTTCCCCATCACCATGGCCAGCAGCAAGAGGTTTAAGAGAACAGGAAATAAACATAGCTACATTTCTTTAAAGTCATTCTCAGACTCACTCTTCTTTCTCTTCTTTGCTAATTTTTCCCCTTTCTTCTACAAGTAAATAAAAATACGTACAGTGCTAGTAGAAGTTCACCTATAGTATCTTAGTATATTCCTAGAAGGTAGTGTATGTGTTAAAATAGAGTTGGAGGAAGAAGACCTGAGGTTGACCATGACTTTAAACAAGTCACTTAACTTTATTGAGTTTCTACTTATCTGTGAAACACTGACCATAATTTTCCTCTGAATGATTGCATGTATGTGAAAGACATGTATGAATGCAGATAATCAAAATAAACACATATACTCAAAAATACAGTCCTATGAAACTAATTTTCTCTGCTCCACTCTTTGGAGTTTAAATTTTGTAAGAAAAAGGCATACAATTTAAAAAATTAAGTCTTATTTATAAAGAATCATTCACAGATCTTATCTGTAAACATATATATAGTTTATTTATGATTTTAATAATGAAACTAGAAAAAAATCAATTCAATAGAACATACAAATAATTTTATCAACATAGTATTTGCTGAGAAAGAACCCATTTAGTCAAACTATCACAACACTGAATTTCATAGTTAAACCCACATGCAGATTATAGAATTATGTTCAGAATGTTTCAATGAAATGTATTAAATATAAAAATAATCCAATGCAATTTTCATCTAACACATTGTACCAAACACCTTCTTAAGAAAATTAACAAGTTTACAACTTTCCCATAAAGTGCTATGCATTCAAAGTGCTCTGCAGCATTGAGGTTGAGGTCAAGGAACAAATACCGTAGAATTCCATTGTAATTCAGCTCAGTAATCAATGAAATTAGATATAATGTAGATGAAATTCCCTCAGAGGACAGAGATCTATGATGTGCCATCAGTGACACATCCTCAATAGGGGGTGGGGCTGAAGGACTTCATATACATGTCATCACAACCATAATAAAAATGAGTTTGAAGTTGAATTTGTCACTTTTATAGTGAGTACTCTTTCCTAGAGAAAGAAAAATAGAAAGCGACAAAAAAAGTGATAGACATAAACAAAGAAAAAGTTCACAATATTTCTACAATCCATTTTTTGACTGACACAAAATCCTCAATTCAATCAATTGTCCACGACAGCATATTTCCGACATTAAAGCACATCAGAATTACCTAAAAGGCTTATTGAAACCACCCATTGCTAGACCCCACCCACAGAGTTTCTAATTTAATAGGAATAACATGATGACAGGAATTAGTATTTGGGATAGTTCCAAATGATGCTGATATCTTGATCACATTTTGAGAATCACTGTAGGCAGCCAGCATGGATTATAAAATGATTTAGGGCAGCAGCTCTCAATTCTGACTACATAGTTGAATCAACCAGATTAAAACAAAACAAAACAAAACAAAACAAACAAACAAAACACACACACACAAAATAAAATAAAATAAAAAAACAACTGATGCCTACACCTATCTAAAGCTAATTAAATCTGAATCTTTGGGGTGGAAGCAGGGGTGGAATCATTCATGCATTCAGGAAAATGTCTCATGAAAGTCTAATTTGTAATCCAGCTTGAAAATCACTGTTTTAGGAAATTTTCTTTTACCTCAGGTGGAGAAGAAAAGATAGCCAGACATATGTGCCCTTTGGGGTATCAGTATATGAACAAAGACATCTTCAAGGAAATAAAAATCTTCAGTAGGCATACTGATACACAGCTATTGCTAGTTATATCAGGGAGTAATTCAGAGAATGACTGTGACTGTTGATTTACAATGCACTCCAAGGTTACTTCACAGGTTTGAAATAACAGAATTTGGGAAGGTAAGCAGCACTCTAATTTAATTCAACTTTTTTTCTATGGTCCCTGTGGATGCTTTGGCACCTCATCTGCCATAAATGACATAAATAGTTGAGAGTCTAGAATGTTGGTATATGTGTTGATGTGCAAGGTTTACCTGCTATAATTATTGTTATTCATTTTACTCAGCTCAATTATTTACTACTATGATTAAAATTTGAGTAACCCCACAAAGAAGGCCCCAAGGACAAAATCTCACAAGCATTTTTCAGTTTACCTCAAGAAGCAAAACTACAGAAACACACACAAAAAACAAAGGGCATTCTGAAATAATATTTCCATTTTGTATCACCCTTCTGGCATAAATAGAAGGAATGAATATTTGTAAGTGATTATACATGGCATGGGATCATTTTACAGGTTCGGGGCAATCTTTAGTATTGAGTATACATAGAAGGATCTTTAGAACTCATTTTCACAGATGGAGTCATAAAAGCCCCAAGCCACAGTTTTTAAATAAAACTCTCAGGTATGAAACTGAGAGTAATATTTGATCATAAATAAAAAGGAATTACACAAACCCTAGATGTCAGAATTGGGCCTTTCAGATGATCTTTGGTAAAAGTCAGGCATTAGAATACTATGAATTTGACTTGCATATAGACGCCTCAGTTATGTTGAATGTGTGACTTCCTCAGAGTCCTTTATTAGAAATCACTGCCCATAAGAAGGGTGCTTACTGTGATTCCGAGCAGAATGACACACTAGAAACCAGCTAAGATAAGCACAGTCAGTTTACTTAATAAAGATAAAATCAAAAATAAAGATGCTTGGGTGAATCTTTCTCCATTCTTGAAGTCTTCCAGAAGACATCTTTAAAATATCTTAAAAAAAACACAAAACAATAAAAGAGATAGTAGAACTATGAATATAATCACTCAGGATAGTAGAAGCTGGATACTACAGATAAGAAGGCATCAAGGAAATAGCAGGCAAACAAATGTTAAAAATAATTTTGGTCTTTTGTTACCATCTTTACTATTTTACATATATTTTATATATATATATATATATTTCATATTTTAGTATTTTAATTTCTCTTATATATCTATGGCTCTTAATATTATTTTATTTTATATATGTATGGCTCTTAATAATATATACTTATATATTAAATTTCATAAAGCTGCAGAAATTAAGGAATAGAGCCCATTTAAGGGCAAATAATCGGAGCCATTCCTTTCAACACTAAAAGGGGAATGAATTCTGGAGCAGTTTGCTTTCTTTCCTTCTGTGGTATATCCCTGGGGCACCTTCACCTCTGTATTGCACCTGTGGGGCCCCTTAAGGGAGATAAGAATCTCACTGTTTCAGAGAGCTATGCTTGCAAAGGCAAAGTTTGTGATTTAAAGTTTCAAAGGGAACAGAGTGGGTCCCTGTGGATGCTTTGGCACCTCCTCCATCTTACCCAGCCCAGTCCTGATAGGCTGGGTGCTAAGCAGCACAGAACTGAAACCTGTGTGATGTATGTATACAAGGACTGATAAAGGGTGAGCCAGCCCAAAAGAGAGGGGACCCAAGGTGGGGTATCTGCTTAATCTTGCAAACAGATCGGGTCTAAACTCACCATCTGCCATGCAGTCTCTTAGGCCTCCTTGCTGTTCAGGGAAACATCTGTGTTTTCACTTTCTCTTTGCACTGTGTGCTCTTGTTTCTCTTGGATTTCCAGGCAATTGGCTTTTCCAGGGAGTATTTCCACATCCTGTAGATTCTCTCTACTCAGCTCTGACTCTGTCTGTTGGGATAATCCCAGTCTGACATCTTCAGCCTTGCCTGACTCCTGTCCCCCACCATGGCTCCCCATCTCTGCTTCCCCTCCTTTTTGTTCTGGCCCTAGCTTAGGGGTCTTCTCTTCCAGGTCTGAAGATTCTCCTAGAGCCCCCACCTCAGCCTCTGATGCCCCAATCACTGTCACCTCCTCCACTGTTGGCACCTGCTCCCTGCTCAGCGCTATTTCCTCTCCTGCCACCTTCTCTACAGATGTTGTTTTTTCTAGTAACTCATCCACTTTGTGCCAAGTTTTCTCATCAGCAACATCTGAAAAGGGGAAGACTGTATTTCCTTCTGTTTTTCCCTCAGCTATCTTCAAATCTGCCAACACCTCTCTCTTCTCGTCTGCCATTCCTATCACTACTCCTTCCTGGAGATCTCCGTTAGCCACAATCATTCTTTCTTGTAAGCTTCCAACCCCCTCTTTGTGCCCATTCTTCATCACTCCTGTCCCCAGAGAGCCCTCTTGATCCACCTCTTTCTCTGGGTTTTCATCCATCACTTCCTCACTTAACTTTTCTGCCATCATGGACTTGCCTTCAAAAATATCTTCTTGGGTCATCGCTGTGGCCCCTACACCTTGTCGCCCTTGTAAAGACCCTTCCTTTTCCCTTCTTTCCAGTCCTGCAAGGCCATCTTGATCTTCGGCTGTTTGTTCCTGGGCATGTCCTGCTGGGTCACTTTCAGGAGCTCCTAACACACCTTCTCCCTCAGGGCCTGGCCCCTCGTCCTGATCTGAGGGAGCCGCCTTCTCACCATTCTCCCTGCAGAGCAGCTCTGCTCTGCCTTTATGCCCTGTGTCTCCAGCTTCTCTTAGTCTTTCTCCTCCTCCCTCTTTCCTCCCACCTACTGTATTTTCCAGTGACTTTTCAAATTCAGGTGTTGCTTCAAGCATGGCCCTCTCTCTCGGTGAATCATCCCCTTGCGGGCCTGTGTCTTCATTCCATTCAGGACCCTCCACGGGTGCTGCATTCTCAACATCACACTCTGTTTCATCTGGGGGTCCCGGTGTCTCTTCCACGGGTCTTACTTCATTCACAATTTCCCCCTCTTCCCCTTTAAACTTTTGCTCTTCTGCTAAAATATCTTCATCCTGAAGAGCATTTGCCCTTATAACCTCTTCTCTCTCAGATTCAGTTTCACCCAGAGGTGTTGGCCTCTCAGCTTTCCTCCTCTGTCTTGCTGCATCTAATTCCTCTGGTAATCTTTCTTTCCTATCATCTTTCTTATTAGATTCTACCTCAGTCTCAACATCCTTCCTTTTCTCAGCTTTCTCACAAAGTTCTTTGAAGCTTTCCTCAGAAATCCTCATCCTGGTTGTTTCGGTCTTCTCACAAGTGGAGGAGCTCAAAGGTGTTTCGGTTCTCACAACTGTCTTCCTCACTTTGTCTGGTTCCTCACCCCCATATACTGCCTCTTTTGAACCATCCTCTCTCTCACATGCAGAGTCATCCTCTGGTGCCATGCCCCCTAGGTCTATGGATGCTTCCTCTTCACTGTCCTCCATGCCTGGCTTTTCAGAGCCTGCCTCACTCACAGACACCCCTCTCTCAGACTCTCCCTTCTCTGGTGTCACAGCCAGAAGGGCTGCTACCTCCTGAACACATTCTGAGATCTGAGCTGCAGCCTTATTGACAAACACTGCCTTCTCTGAACTCTGCTCCTCTTCAGAAGCTGCCTTCTCTGTCTCCAGCAATGTCTGCATCAAGGCCTGCTGTTCAGGAGCCTCTTCTTCATTCAGACTTCCAGAGGCTCTTGCTGCTTCTTTCCCCATTTGGTTTAACCCCTCTTCATCCAGCTCTCTAGCCCCTTCTGCCTCTGCCCCACTTGCTATGCCCTGACGGGTCTCCCTTTCCCCAGTAGACAGTGCTACTAGAGCTGGCTGCTCTGCTGTTGGCTTCCACTCCCCCAAGAGAACCTCATTAATCCCTGCTTTACTCCCCAGTGTTACACCACCCTTTTCTTCTGGTGTGTCAGCATCCCTGTGTTGGGGAACCTCATCTTCTTCCATTGCTGCTTCTTTCTCCAGTGTGTACATTTCTGATGCAACTGGCTTGGATTCCCCCTTTGAGGTGAGGGCTGTGCTTTCTTCCACCATTAAAATCCTGTTCGGTACTATAAAATAAGGTTAGAAAACAAGGTGGCTTTAATCAAAGTTCACAGAGAGGAGATATTATATGTAATATTATGTACTATAAGAGGTATTATATATAATATCAATGGACCATTGATATTATATATAAAGCATTTCTCTATTCTATGATGATATCAACTATAACATGCATCAAAATGGCTTTTCATGATGAAAAGAAATGCTACCAAATTTAATGGATACCTTGATATTAAAGAAAAATTGAGCATCAGAAATGTTGAATACAAACAAAACTCCATGTCTTAGAATAATAAAATCTCTCTCTCTTTCATACACACACACACACACACACACACACACACACACACACACATTTACCCATCCTACTTTCATTTGAAATATTAGGAACTGCAAAAATTATGCAATAAAAAAGTCTTCAAAGGGATTTCTTATTATTTAACAAGAACATTTATTTCTGTTGAAATGATCTACTCAAAATAAAGGCATGTCATGCCACTCATCCAAAGCATTTTAATTTTCACACCATAAAACAATACTTTGAAAGGTAAGAGCTTGCTTCTAAATTGGTTAATAGTTTTTATCAATTTGCCGAAACCGGTTTGGCTCAGTGGTAGAGCGTCGGTCTGCGGACTGAAAGGTCCCAGGTTCGATTCCGGTCAGGGGCATGTACATTGGTTGCGGGCACATCCCCGGTAGAGGTTGTGCAGGAGGCAGCTGGTCGATGTTTCTCTCTCATCAATGTTTCTAACTCTCTCTCCCTCTCCCTTCCTCTCTGTAAAAAATCAATAAAATATATATTTTTTAAAAAATAGTTTTTATCAATTTAAATTTTTTCACTTATAGATGACACTGTACTAGATGTTATAAAATAAGTTATACTAGGGTGTCAACCTCCAAATTATGTCTATCTATAAAAAGGCAAATGTGTCTTCCTCATTTATTTATTTGCTTGATTTTTTGAGTAGCCATTTTACCTCCTATCCCATTACCAATAGTCTACCAGAAACCTAAAGCCCTGATCTTATTCACATTTTCTGTAGTCTGATACCCCATCCAAGACAGTCTTATCACTCCATTTCCTGTCCTAATACAAAACATGGATGTCCTTTCTTGCATTCCCTCTGTCTCTTGTCAGCTATTACTAGAAACCAATTTGAAGAAAGGTAATACTAACTGACATTACATTTTCCTTAAAAATGCATTTAGAAGGTATTTTTTTCATGTCTTCTTTCAAAGTAATAACACAGAAATTTCAGGCCTATCAACAGAGTTAGTGTTGACTTTTATAGACTGTCTTCAGCATATCATAGTGGTTATTTACAAAATTGTACATAGAAGGTCCCAGAGGAAACTGTTGGACCAAATGTTCACTCAAGAGAACATGCAGCCAATTCACCTAAAATAATATTGTCCATTTTATTTCATTACAGACTATTTTCTGATTTAAAACAGTGAGAAACTACAAAGCATGCCAAGTTTCTTTAATAATATATCTGCTGTTATTCAAATTCCTAAATGAAATATATTAAAATTCAGTTATGAATTACATTTAAATAAAGTCCTCTGTTTTGCTAAACTGCCCTCTAAAATTATGGATTATTTAAAGAACATTCAGAAAAACAGGGGAATAAAATTGCCTACCCACCAAGAAATAATATACTATGCCTACATTTAAAAAGAGGAAGTACTAATGGGATCCAGCTGACCTATTACATGAGCACACACTGTTGGGGAGTCAGACATGACATTCCCAAAGCAAGGGAGAAGGAGTAATTGAAGCCCTTCTAAGAAATATCAGTACAAAAATATGACATTTTTTTAATGGTTACCCCACAGGCTTTTGAAAGAATGACTATAAGAGAGCAAGCAATATTCACAAAGAGGGGGAATTTGGTTTAGTGGAATGAGTACATACTTGGGAGTCAGACAGACCTGGGTGAGAATGCCCCCCCCCCCACCCCCGACTAGTTGTATGAAGTTGGGAAATAATGCCTTGCTAAGCCTTCATTCTCTAATCATAACATAGAAATAGAAAAGAATTTCACAGAATTCTTATGACAGTAAACCATAAGATGATTAGCACAGTGCCTGGCGCACACAGAGCCCTACAGAATCTTCCTCCCATGTTTCCCTCCCACTGCTTACAATGTATTATATGTTCTTGCTTTAACTGGATTTGATCTAACAACAAAGTGTAGAACTGTAGAATGTTTTGGGGAACTCCTCAGGTTTAATGCCTAGTACAAAAGATTTAGATTCTCCAAGCACAGGGCCCTCGTCATACAACTCACCCCACTGCATGTTCACATGTCACCTGGCCTTCTTCACATTGCCTGGGGGGAATGGGAGCTCAGGAAACCAACATAAGTGCAAATATTCTAGCTACCGGCTATCTTTTTGTGAATAATAAAGTTTTTTTCCCCCTCTGACCTGGAAGTCTTGGGTCTTCTGTTAGCATTCATGAAACTATGGCTGGCTAACTTATTTGCATAAAAATAGGGTAAAATCTCAAATACCTCAAAGAGCTTGATGACTACCATTAAAATTTTGAGGTGGGGGTAATGTGACCATACAATGAATAAAAAGAATTCCCCTCCCCCCCATAATAATATATTCAAATCAGGGTTTTTTAAAAGTCACCCACTAACACATGGAAATCCTGATTTCAGGGACAGAGGATGATTGAGCAGATATGCATGAGTCACGTCTGTTGGGTCACTAATTGGCAGCTGGAACGCTCAGCATCAAGAGCCAGGTCATATGCTGATGGCAATAAATTATTTCCTAAATTTTTAAAATATAGAGAGTTCAAATAAGTCATTCTGAAGTGTGCTTTGGCTATCCATGTCTTCAACCCTCCTATTCAGTCAACAAACTGGGAGGCAGTCTATAAAAAGAAGAGTGAATCTGAAAATCCCTATCAATGTTTTTTATAATCCAAAATTCCTTATAATCCAAAAATTTTTATAATCAAAAATTCCAATTTTTTTTTTCATTCTATACACCAACATATTCATAAATTAACATTTACATCTGTTATCAGCTTGAAAACTCCCCTTGAGACCTCTCAGCCCTTCTTGCCATCACACTTATCAGTTAAAAAGAAAATAGACCTGGAAAAGGAGGAACAAGGATGAAAAGATGAAAAATGGAAATGGGGCTGACTTTGGCCAAGGATTTCTGAAGGTTTGTTTTGTTTTAAGTACTGATGTGCCCTTACCTGGACCTGTGTCAATCTCCAGTTTGGTCAAGAGCTTCTCCCCCTCACCAGACTCAGCATCATAGGGGTAGTGGCAGCCAAGTTCCACAGCTCCACCTAATATCTGTCCAACTGATTGCAGATTATATAAAATATCAAGATGTATAAAAACAGGTCATGGGAACATTGCTATTTCACATCATTTCAGCATATGGGATTGATTTTAAAGCATTCACATGAATATGTAACCTTGTTTTAAAAATCTATTAATTAAATAGTTCCAATCTATGGTTTTAAAAAGAAAAGATAATAGATTATGAAGTATAGATACCCATGCAAAGAAATGCTTGCATTAAAAAAATGACAACAGCCAGAAGCAGTGACAGATATGCAAGTGCACATGCAATAGAATGATTGGGAAAGAAGTTTGGTTGCCTTTTACTTTCCAGAAAGTTGTGTTATGGCTTTTAGAACACAAATCACCACTGCTATTTTAAATTGTTAAAACTACCAGAGCTGACTATACTATTTTATTCATTAGTAGATTTTAGTGATTTGACCTCAATACTCATTCCATGTGGACAGAGGAAAAAAGCTATTACAAGATTCCTATAAATTTGACATCAAAAGCTGTTATAGAAATTCCTGTTATCTGCAGGTGGTTACTAGCACAAAAATCTCAAGAACACAAAAACCAAAGTTCAAGTCCCATACTCCATACTAATCGTGTCATCATGGGAAAGTTTTTAGCCTAAATCTAAACCTCAGTTTACCCATCTGTCAAATAGAGGTATATCTACTCAATGATTATTGGGAGAATTAAATACATGGGTTGGCAAAAATAGGTTTAAAGTTTTGAGTACATGAAACACAGTTTATTCTTGTATTATTATTTATTATTATATTATTTTCTACACAAATAACTGTAAATCTACTCCCCAATCCCGCCATTAAGAAAAATATATATGGAGCATACTTATCTTTCACTATTAGCAAGTGCTTAAGCACTTAGTAAATAATAGTTATGATCATGATGATGATGAGCATGGGTATTATATGTAGCATCACCCAATGTGGTATGATTCTAGACAACACTGTAATATCAATTAAGTCTTTAGTTTCTGACATGTCCCTGTCTCCATTCCTTGCCTATCATCTGATGAGCTGTGTCCCTAATTCCCTGACATCTAGCATTATACTACTTTATGGTTAACAAAGCTAACTCAAGTAACACTCCATCTAGACCTGCCCTCCTAGATCAGACATGATCTCTCCAAAATATCCTTGCCTGCCTGCCTGCCTTCGTTCCTTCCTTCCTTCCTTCCTTCTTCCTTCCTTCCTTCCTTCCTTCCTTCCTTCCTTCCTTCCTTCCTTCCTTCTTTCCTTCTTCCCTCTCACACTTCCTCCTTTCTTTCCTCTTAGATATTCTGATTCAGTTGAGGGACTTTGAAAAAAATATAACTAGAATGGGGTCTCTTGCTTGGTTTAAGATTAATTCTAAGTTAGCTACTTACTGATTTCTCTTGTTTAGAAGCAGAGTGTAATGTCTGTCTTATTAGCTTTGGGGAAGGAGGCAATAGAATGACTTTACATTAATCTTAAAGGAACAAGAATGGAAAAAAGAAGAGGCACATTATATAGTTCAAATGTATTCCCTTTAAAAGTTTTTTTTAACATCTATTTTCCTCATTCATATAATATGCCAAATAAAAATGTTTTTAATAGTTTAGAGATGACATCAACTTATGAAAATTAGGTTATAGTTGGGTTTGTTATCAAGTCAACCTTTATTTTAGGAACTTTAGAAACATGTAAGTTAAAGATCATCTTCCTCATTCCAATAATGTTAACACTGCATAACTAAAGAGTTTAAACAAGCAGTGTTTTAGGTTTTTGCATATAAATCTGCTTGGCTGACTGAGCATTAGAAATCCCAAGGATGGTAGAAGAGGGCAAAGGGAGGAAGTCTGATTGTGTAGCAATTACTCGGAGCTTTGTTTCATTAGAGCCAACAAGACATCTAAGGTTTATTTCCAAGTAGACCATAGGCTGTAAAGAAATATGGCTTATTATACAAATATCAAATCATTATGTTGTATATCTAAAATTGTATTATACCTCAATAAAAATTTTTAAGAAATAAGTTTACACTAATAATAAGCAATAATGAAAATAATTAGCAGCTATTGAACCAAAAAAATTATTCTAAGAAGCAAAACAGCACTAGTATAATCTGAACATTACAACTCACTCAGGATTGACAGTGTAGCATGAAGTCCCTCTGTCTCAGGACTGTAACCACCACTTGCCCATGTCTGCTGGCTTGCCCTTGGAGGGTTACGCTTTGGAAGTAGATGAAAACCTGTACAGTTAGCTGTTGCCTGCTTCTGATTCAGCAAGAATGAGACCCTAGCCTGAGCATCAAGGGCTTATTAAGTGTGAGATCAGAAAATGCCTAACTTGGTCATTTTCCCCCCAGTTCTTGTGAAACTGAATCTTAAAAGCAAGAATTTGGCCAGTGTCCAACCTTAACCATTTTTGACCTGTATTAAGGGAGGACTGCATGCTGAGACTCCCAGTCCAGCAGTCACTTTGTTCTCTCTAGTTAGCCCTTCATCCCTCAAGGTTCCTCTCTTTTACCTCTCCATAAAGATGACCATGAAAAGCAAAGGTCATTGTCAGATCTCATAGCTTTGTAGCAAAATGGAAGAGAGTCATATAGCGAATTTCTTAGAAAAGCCTTTTTGTCAACTCAAATGATATAGGCTATTTTAAGATGTTTTTAAACACTAACATATTCTTGTGTTTTTATTATAAAAGTGTGTATTTAAAAATAATATGTACTGTATTTTCCCTAAATATAAAAGTAGTACATATTCATTATCTAAAGCTTAAAACGATAAAAAGTACAAAAGAGAAAATAAAAATTGCCCTAACTCAGAAAGAATTATTAGTTAACATTTTTATATATTTTTGAGTATTTTTTACTCTACCGAATATAGATAGCATTTTGTATCCCATTTTATTCATGTAGCAATATATTGTGACCAATTCACTAACCATTAAATAAAACATTTCTTAAATAACTGCATAAAATTTTCTAATATTTACTAAAATTTGGTTAACAAATTGCCTATTTGATATTGAGCTATATTCTTTTGTGTGTGCATGATTATAAAGCTATATTAAATACCACTTAAAATCATTTTTTATTTATTTTTTACTATTCCCTTAAGATAAATTTCTGAAGTTGCAATTGTTGGGCCAAAGAACATGATGTTTTTAAATGCTTTTGATAAATTTTTATCATTCTTTAGAAAAGGAGGTATCAATGAGCAATTTTACTGATAATGATAAATGGCCTTATGTCTCTGTACTATTGGTAACAATGTCACAATTTCCAACAATTCTTTCTATATTTGATAATTTAGTAATTAGAAGTGGTGTCAAGAATATGATTTTAATATTAGTAGGCAAGCTTTCTAAATTAATTCCCTTTCCTCTGCTTGTTTTGAAACAAAACAAATTTCATCTTAGAGCATGCTAAGAATTCTGAGCAATTCAATAACAGAAGAAAGTTTTACCAAGGACTTTTCATCTGAATTTTAAGAATGTAAAAAGGCCATAAAAGCAGAAAAACTATATATCCAAATCTGATTCAAGTTTCTGGTCACCTTGAAAACTATTCCTGTGCTTTGATCATTCTTTGTGTAGCCAATCAATTATCTTCCCAACAACTCACCATGACAAAATGCATGATTAACATCATCCACCTACACAGTAAAGATGCTTCTGCATTGCCTTTGGCATTGACACATAGCTCATAAACACCCAAGATTAATTACAAACTCATGACCACAGCTGTTCAAAGGTAGCTGCTGCAGAAAGCTAACGTCTATCCTCCTCACTATCCAGCTACAGTGATCTTTTCACAACTTTGGATTATGTCATTTCTACACTTAAATTTTTCAAATAGCTTCCTGTCTCAGAATAAAATCCTCCACATGGCACAAAGTGTCTCATCTTTGACCACTCCCTGGATTGTCCATTCTTCTCTTATTACATTGGCCTACTTTTCAATCCTTCATTCAGCAACTGTGCCCCCAACTTAGAGTCTTTGCATTTGTTGGTCCCTCTCTTTCTTCTTACTTCAGATGACAGAGTGGCTTACCTCTGCATTTCATTCAGGTCTCTGCTCAAATGTCCCCTCCTCAGAGAGCCCATCCTTAAAATACTAACCCTTCCTCAAACCATCACTCTTTTTCCCTCACCCAGATTTATTTTTCCTCCAGTAATTTGCCTAGATACTGCAGGACTTTTTTATTTTCACTTATTTATTTTCACAGATATACATCTCCCCCTAGAATATAAATTTCAATATAATTTCAATATAATATAATGGACTTTGTTATGTTCACATGAATAACTGTATGGATTAGGCAAATACCCAACAAATATTTATTGATAAAAAGTCTATTGGAACAAACAACTACATGCTTTCAGATTTCACTCAAAAGTGTACTTATTTATTTATGTATTTTCAAATTTGGAGGAATTTCTTTTTAAAAATTAATTTGCTATTAATTTATTGGGGTGATATTGGTGATGATGAGTGGGGTGATGAAATTATATAGGTTTCAGCTATATGATTCTATATTACATTTGTATATTGTTTTGTGTGTTTACTTTAGACTGCAACACATAACACATGGCATTCTTTCCCTTTTATCAGAACTATTCTATCTTGCTTGCATTGTAATAAAATTGCATTTTTCTTTAGTCTCACAACATTATTTAGGTTTGAATTACCTGGCCAAGCATCACGCCTTCTCCTGATTCACATACAAAAGTATAAAATTCCTACTTCTGTACACATTTTACATTATACTTTACACTACAATGCTTTATTCTTAATATTTTATTTATATTCATAATGTATAACATATTAGCTTCACAAATTAATACTTCTGAATTGTTTCACCATTAAGACATATTGCAAAGATTGTGTCATCATGTATTGAGGCAACTTAAGCTAAATATAAGAGAAAAATAAGCACACTAAAATAACACTATGTCCTATAATACTAAATTGACTTCCAAAGACACTCTCATAGAAGCCAGCAATTATAATATTTTACATTTTCTATTGCGTTGCATTCAACTCATATTTTATATCAGTTTACCTGATTTTTTTGTGCACTGAATAAAGCCTAATAGAGATATATTATAAAATAATTAGAAGGAAAAGATCATTTTATATTTTCAACCTTATAGTAAAAGGTATTGACTGTAGTACTTACTAATTTAGCCACTGCTATGATTTTAGGTGAAAGATTAAGTTATGTTAGTTTATATACTATAAAACATAATTAATTGTATGTAATATTTTTGCCTATAGACCTATTTTAATATATTCACAATTTTTATTCTCTCTAGTTTTAAAATGATTAATTCAGCACCAGACAAGTATGATAATCTTTTATATATTATCTCAGCCCCCATTGCATTTTAACCTAAGGGTTTAACCAGGAATCTAAATAAAATATACACATTTCAATCTGCAACAACCTTCTAGTCTAATTCATGTAAGGTGTGTTTTGCAGCCTAGTCATCTAAATGATCTTCATTTCAAGCATGTAACTTTTGTTCCATCTCTCTCTCCTTGAGCCATCTAACTGAAGATTCAAGAAAGAACAACTAGCCATCATCTCTTTATTTGGCATCAAAATCAGTATAACACATGATGCAATCACTTCTTAGATGATTTATCTCTAATTTTCTTAGAAATGTTTATAAAGATCTTTGGGAATTTTTATCACTTCTTTATTTTGTTATTTTAAATATTTACATATTTATTGCATCATTTCTTTTAGTATATCTTAAAAATATACTAAAAATGTACTTTATAATATCAGAACCCAACTGTTATAATCTACTCATTCTTAGATTTTAATAGCATTAATCCTTCTGTATCACTCTCAATGTTTTATATAGTCTGTTTTGTTTTACCTACTACTTATTTTTCCACTGTACTTTATAATATCTGCCTCTTGGACTTCATAACACAAAAATTTTATTATTTTGTGGAAAGTGGGCCATATAACAAATATATCAGTTTTTGCACAGAAAGCAAAATATTTTTCAGAAAATTTTCAAAGTTATAAAAAAGGCAATACAAATAATTAGCATGTTTAGTAAATAAGAATAAAGTACAATTATGTGTGTTGATATAAAAAAATACCCAAGAAACAGTTTAAGTGAAAAAATCAAGCTATAAAACAAAATATATCATGTTTTTATCTGTATATAAAAATAACATATATGTATATGTAATATGAATACATTTATTCATGTGTATATAAAGAAAATTTTCTGGAATCCTTTATAAAATCTGTTATCTACCATTAAATCTAACTCTTGGTAAAGAGAAGAGGCTGGGCAAGTAAGACTTCAGCTTTCATTTTATTCTCATCTGTTCCATATTTTTTAAACTTTCCAAGCAATCTTTTGCAAAAAAAAAAAAATTTTATTTAGCTAAAACCATAAAATCTTTATAAACTTAAATCCAAAAATTATACTTCTTGCTACCTACCCTAAGAAAATAATTAAAAATTAAAAATTTGAAATTACCATAAGTAGTAGTATTCTAGAATTCTATTAATAGTAATGAAAATAGAAAAAAAGTATAAATATCTAACAATAAAGAAATGATTAAATTATGAGAAAACCTTATTACAGGATGTAATAAGCAGCAGACATTAATCATATTCAGAAAGATTACATAAAAACATAAAAATTCTTAGGATATAAAGTTAAGAATAAAAATATATATTTTTTATAAAAATACTAGAGGCCCGGTGCACAAAATGTATGCATGGCTAGGGTCCCTAGGCCTGGCTGGTGATCAGGGGCAATTGATCTGTGGGGCAATTGGCAGGGTGATTGGGGGGGTGGTCCCCCCCCTGGCACCCATGGTGGCTGGCCTGGAGCCTGCTGGCTGGGGGAATTCCTGCATTGAGCATGTCACCCTGGTGGTCAGTGTGCATCACAGTGACTGGTTGTTCTGCCAGTCATTCTGCCATTCGGTTGATTGAATATTAGAATTTTATTATATAGGATGACAACATAACTTTGTAACCCTACGTTTAGAAATAAAAAGCCTGACCAAATGTTAAAAGTGAGTATTTGTGTGATAAGTTTGTGGGTAGTAATTTTTTTAAAACTATCTTTCCTTATTTTCTAAATGTTATGAAACTACCTTTCCCTATTTTCTAAGTGTTTCTGGGATGCTCATGAAAAATAGATACTGATAAAGGGACTTAGTACATATATTAGAGTTTAAGAAAGATAGTCACAAAACTTACAATCTAGTCTGAACCTTAATAAAAAGATAGTAAAATGTTTTAAATTATAGATGTTATCAAGTCAAGAACACAGAGTTCCCATCACATTTGAGAAAAATAATAAGTGTACACAAGTACACTTCACAAATCCAGAAAAAAGGAAACCTGCTCTCTTCCACGTGACATAATCCTGTCAGTATTTCTGCTATTCGATCCATTGCCAAAATACAGCCTACATATGTGCATCTTACTTCACAGGAAAAATGTCTACTTTTATCAATCCAGGTAAACTATCTAGTTAACTGAAGTCAACTAAAGTAAAAATAATAATGTCAATGTTACTACTTGAATTGTATTATCTCTACATTTTTTGATCAGCAGCTTGTCAAACTGTACACATTTCCTAGATTCTATATTATACATACCTGAACTGAACAATGAAATCCAAGATCAAAGATTTGAATTATTTTATAAAAGAGTTTTAAATATCTATAATAATAAAAGCATAATATGCCAATTAGACTGGACAGCTGAACGACTTTCCAGAAGAAGCCAGGGTTGTGAAGGCCAAGCCCCTTGCATGAATTTTGTACATCAGGACTCTAGTATTTTAATAAGACTCCTAGCTCATCTATGGCAAAATCCTCTTGACAATGTTGGAGATACCTGTGTTATAATCATAGGGCAGAGGTTGGCAAACTTTTCCTGTAAGAATCCAGAGAGTGAATTCTTAGGGCTTTGTAGGCCACAGGGTCTCTGTTGCAACGATTTCACTTTGCCCTTGTAGTGCAACAGCTGCCATGGAGAATATGCAAATGAATGAGCATGGCTCTTTTCCAATAAGACTTATTTTGTAACACTGACATTTAAATTTAATATAATTTTCACATTACGACGTATTTTTCTTCTTTTGAATTTTTCCCCAACCATTAAAAAAAAAAAAAAAAAAAAAAAAAAAAAAAAAAAAAGCTCAGTGGTAATGCAAAAAGAAAGGTACTAGGCCAGATTTGGCTCATGGGCTGAAGGTTGCAAACTGTTCATTCTAGAGTTTATTTTTTTAACCTCCTCGAAGGTTCTATCTTTTGCTGTATCCCACTGTCTTGGATGCTTTTATCCTCCTGTAGTTCACCTTCAAAATAATATTTAACCTTTAAAGCCTTCCTCAACAGGTCCTTCCCAAAAACTTAGAAGGTGTCTTTAACCGAATGGGACTTCTCTTCCTTTGAAATTCCATAGCATTTGTACCTTCTCTGGTTTTACCTATGGCTACTGAACTTTGTCCCGTTACTGGTGTGCCAAGCCTTCCTTTCAACATTTTCTGGGAGGCATCCTCTCTTACACATTTCTTACTGACCATGGTGCCCTGTACGTAGCAGAAGGTCAGTAATAACGGTTGAAGTGAAAAATGACCTTGTCAATTCCTAGATGTAGGCCACCATGGTTTGATAACAGCTTTTAAGGTTCTAAAAAAAATATGCACACGAAAAGCATGTATAACTTTTAAGACACAGATGGGTTTTTAGTAATATTTAAATGTGAAAACAAATTCTATCTTGGAATCAAGTAGAATGCCTGCCAGGTTGGCCAAGGAGAGAGATGAGCGAGAGCAGGGAAAGGATGGAGATGCGAGTTACAGGGCACAGGGTGCAGCTACAGGAGAGCCTGATGTCTGGCAGGCAGAATCAGACTGTTCACAGAACATAACCCAGTTTTTTCACTGTCCTTCAAAGCAGATCTTTCATGTGTCTAAGGTACCCGGACCTGGTTATTCTGGGACACTCCCCCTCTTCCCTGTCAAATGGAACTGTCCTACACACCCAGGAACCCCCTGGGCCAGGAAGTTACTAAGCTTCATAGAAGCACTCAAAGTGAAGTTTGGAGATTTCTATAAAATTTTTGTATTTTTATCTAAATCTAAATCTGTTTATTGCACAGGTACAATAGGACATTTTTTTGAAACTGCAACAGCTCTGCTTAAATTAAAATGCTAGGAATGTTTATTCACTGTACGATCCTTAGAAACTTACTTCCTCTAGCTACGATTTTGTCATCTGTAAAAAAATAAAAAAAAATGATAATGGGACCTAACTTATGGCGACTGAGCTTAGATGAGTTAATATATGTAAGTGCTTAGAACTGATACATAGTAAGCACCTATCATTGTTAGCTATGGACGTCTATGAGTCCATATATAGCTAAAGACACATGGCATTGCTGGCATTAACCTCTAAAAAGCCACACACACCCTTGTCTACAAGACACCTGCTGGGTTTTATTTGATTATTGAGACAGAATTACCATAGGAAGACATTTACAGAAAATAGGAAACAGGCCATATAAGACTTATCAAGTTATTTTTTAAATGCAATAGAAGGAAAACAGCAAGCTGAAAATACATGTATGATTATGTGACAAAGAGAGAAATAGAACACAGTTGAATCCCTCTGGCATTATCACAGTAGTATTTCCCAAGCGTTGGCAGAATGCAGTGACCAAAATCAACTTCCATGCATGGGGACAACGGCAGGCCAACTCAATGGTCATACTTACCACCTTTCTCCACCCTATAGAGACCTGCCTTTTTGTCCTTCCCCTTAGCAGTGCTTCCTTTCCAAAGCTTATTCCTGTAATTTTCCTTTTCTTCCTTGGAAACATGTTCCCGGGACTCCTCAGATAAGCCATCTGCAGTCATTTGGGTTCCATTCTCTGTTTCTTCAAGAACATTCTCCAAGCTTTCCTCTCTCGGCAGAGGCTTGATCCCCACATCTGCCTTTATGATTTTTTGACCTTCAATTTCTAAGGAATCCTCAATGGGAAGGTGTGATTTTCCTGGCTCATCATTTTCACTCAACTCCTGAGAAGATGGAGTTCTGTCACTTTCATCTGCACTATCTTCAGCGCGCATTTCCCCGTCCTCCGGTACAGATTCGTCTTCACTGCTGCTTGAGTAGGGGTGACTTCTGCCTGAGGAGGATGATGCAGTTTTTATATCTACAAATAATTAAAATGGTGTGGTGTCATTGTTTTTATAAAGCAACTGGTTTAACTGTGGGAATTATGTTAATAACTAATCTAAGATTAGTTAATATAGTTTAGTAGATTTGATCCCCTTTCCCTATATGTTCTGCATAGTTGTCATGATAAAAAAACAAAACACCTATGTAATCTATGAATCTATAGAAGTTTTCAATAGGAAATCACATTTAACTAAAAATTAACTGTATTTTGAGAGTGTCACTTTATTGGAAAACCTTTGTAAGTATATTTTGTTATAAAAGAAACACAGTAAATTTTTTAGATGATGCCCGTGTGTGTGTGTGTGTGTGTGTGTGTGTGTGTGTGTGTGTCCTAGTATGTAGAAGAAGGTGTATTATTTCAGGTTCCTCAGAAGCAAATGCTGAGATGAGGATTCATGGATAAGTGATATATCAAGGATATATCGTAAATGCTCCAGGAAAAGCTCTTACACGTGTGAGGGAACAGGAAAGGGAATGAAAGAAGTCAATCAAAGGAGCTATTTCAAGAAACATTAAAACAGTCTTATCTCACAGGGACTTCCAGAGTCTAAATTATATTAGCATTTTTCCTCCCTCAAAGGAGGAGCTGGCTTGCATACTCTGGTCTAGTTCACTCTAGGGGTGTGTAAGTTCCATGGCTCTCCTAGGTTCTTCGCCTCAAGATGAAATTGAGTTGTCCATGGCTATCCTCTGAAGAGGGCAGAGGGTGAGAAGCTGGGAATAGGCACACTGAATCTTTAAGAGAGATTCTAGGAGATCCAGGCAGCACATTTATGTGCTACTACAGATGTGCAATATAAAGACTTAACACAGCCAAACAATAGGTTAGTAATTACTACCCAAAAAAACTTTTTAAAAAATCTCCAGGAAAGTGACATACACACTGAATCTTAGCCAGGATGATGCACAGCCTACAAGTCATGGCAATTGCTGCTGAGGACCAGAGAAGTACAAAATTGTTTTTAACTTTTTAACCAACATATGTGTTTATAATTGTTTTTAATAGAATATATTTTCAAATGTAGTATCCTACGCTTGCATGTTGCCCAGTTTTCTTATTTTCTCTTTTCTGTGTGCTCCTGGCTCTTTTTTTTTTTTCCTTCTGTTTCTTTTATTTTTGTTTGGCAGCTGCACAGATGGCTGTAGCAGTTGACTCAGAGTTTAAGGGAAGAATTACCTGTCTTCACACTTATCCTTTTCCCTCACTCCCACTATCCCCAACAGCTCTCCATGACAGGCCTTAGCATTTTAAGTATAGTCTCAGAGACATATCAGAGTTTCCACAAAGATTTGAGAGCTGCTGCACAGCAGTAAATAACAAACTCTGGAAAGCCTTTAAGCAACCCCTTAAGTGCAGGTCCATTTATTCTTATCTCCCAACCACCTTGACAGGTACCAGATGACCACAGTTTGTCAAAGGAATCACACACTTCAGCTCTTATTCTTTATCTCCACTTTATGAAATCAGGATATGCTGTTTTGCGTATTAGTTCAAAAACTTTTGATGATGCCGTCCCCTCCTCTCAAGCATCTCACATTTGTTTCATTTTCAATTAAAAACAACTCCAGTTGGCTAGTGGTTTGATCAATGGCCTTCATTAATTGCACAATTAGCTAGGGCACAAGGTCATACTTGTTTCAAACTTCCAAAAATATTCGTGTCTACCATCTCAATAGTGTCCTGTCGAGTCCCACTTTGGCTCTGAGAGTTGTTCACCAATAAATAAATAAAAAGAGTGCTTCTCTATATTTCTTTAGTAGCTTCTATTAATTGTTTGATTCCCAAAGGCTAACTCACACTCTGGTTCAATTTTGAGTCAGTCCTTTGGAGAATGAATAGCCTCAAACAGGTGAGGGTAGCTGACTTCATATAAACTCATTTCAGTTTTTGAATTTCTATCCAACCTCACCATATAATTTTGCTTCAATCTCATTCTTTACTCTTATTTTCATACAGACACTGGGGCAAGACTTGGCATATAAAAAAATGCTCAAAATGTGTTAGGGCCGTGAGATTGGATTTTCAACACTAATTTAACACTAATTTTATTTATTTTCTTAGAAATAAAGCAAGTTTTATATAAAGAAACTTTGAGGGTATATTTGTGAATATTTTTGTCATTAAGAGGGAACAAGTAATCTCAGAGGCATGTTGGAAATCAACTCTGCCTCCCACCCAATTCCATTTGTCTCTCCAGTGTTCCCTCTAGGTACTGATGCTGAAAGCATCTGCTCTTAGTCTTCCCGGTTTAAAAAAATGTGCATGAGACCTTGGCTAAAGCCAGACAAGTGCGGTGCCCCATTCTATGACCTAAGCAGAATCTCTGACTTTTCTTTCTCTACATTCAGTCAGTCACTAAATCCTTCACTGTCCTCTCTTTTCATGTCATTGATAACTATTCATTGATAACTTCCTTCTTCTGCATCACCACTATTTTACACAGCATAAGACAGAAAAATTTAGATCACCAATGACATACCATATATCCCAACTCAGTGGGCTCAATACTCTTTGGAACTCATTATGTATCTCTTTCCCGTTCCTTAGTCTAAGGGAGTGACTAAGCAAAACCTACATAAATTCTGATACTATTTTCTTCAAATTAACTATGACACATCAATTTAGATTTATACTATTACTTGTATTAGCACTTCTATGTTGATTATATTTATATCCATAAAAATCTGTTTATATTAGATACTGCGGTTCAGTCAATATTTTCATGTACAATAATGCTAATTATATAAGCAATTGCATTCAATAAATATTGTCAAATGAATATATACTTAATGAGTATATAAATAGAAATAATGAAATTCCATTTATGAATAGTAACTAGTTATTAGTATTATGGGACAGTATGTAGCTTCTTACTGGTCATTCATTACTCGATTTATCAATGAGATAAATATATACATTACTTTGTAAGAATAAATATTTACAGGTAAATGTAGACATAGCAGGAAGGAAAGTAAAAGAAAAAAAAAAGCCTAAAAGTTCCTTTATCTTTACCTCTAATTTTACTTTATAAACATTAAAACACTTAAAATACTGAGAATATAATAAAATCATGTGTCACAATATGCTATTGCCTACGTCTTTTTATATCTATCCATTAATCTAGCCAACCAGCCCGGCATTCTATAAGATTTTTTTGGGTGCCTGGACAGTGCCTTTGCTTTGAATCTCAAAGCTATAAAAAAAAAAATACTTCATGGAAAGTATTTTATGTGAATTAAAAGATGCTGCTTCATTTAAATATTTACTATCACTTCCTACTTCAACAACGGTAAAGTAAACATAGATTAAGTGTGGAGAAATAGGGGACTTGGTGGGAAAGTCTGTAAGGAGGAGTGTCTGACAGGTTGGAGGCCTCTGGGGGACCTTTCGTAGTAAGGCAGCAGCCCCTGACTTGATTTTTCCAAACAAGTCCGAGCCCTGGGATCTTTATGTTTACACTTCAAAAGATCCTTGCTTAAGGGACGAATATGTTTTCTCAAGGTTACTTACCTTGCTGATAGTATCTACTAGTTAATTTTAGTTCAAGCTGTTGTTACAGTAAAAGCCTAAGGAGGCAGGCAAATGAAGCTACTTGGTGGCTACACCCCAGTAGTCCCTTAGCCTCTCTTTCACAGAAACATGTGTCAGAGTAATCATTCATCCGTTGTTCTGGGTCTGTTGCTAGTCCCGGCAATTAATGATTTCTTGCCATTAAGAAAAATTAAAGTTTGCCTAATCATGCAAAAATCACACATATAGACGTTGATCAAAAGGCCCCCTACAATCTTCCCTTAATATTTTCTGGCCCAACCAGCACACAAGTTACACTGAAGTCCACGAAGGGTGGTTTCATAGCACGTATAATATCAGATGGAAGGATCAGCCTTTCTTCATATGTGTCTCTTCCAGCCCATAGGCCAAGAAATGAAGAGAGAGATCCTTGCAATCATAAGTCAAGTAAACAGAATATGTTTGTGACTCTGAGATTTTAAAATTCTATATGGCCCATTTCTTCAACAGACTGGAAAATAGCACAAGGGAGATGTCATCTTTTTTTTTCTTTTCTTTTTTAGTAAAAAATATTTGCTTTAATTTTTAAGTTCTTCTCTTTGCATTCTAGGAATGAACACTGTCTCCCCACTCCCCACACTCTTCTCACATCTTTCTCATAAGGAGCTACTTAGCAGTTAGCTGTTACTCAGGCACTATCATCCAAACTGTCCATAAAAGGTTGAAAGTATATTCTCAGTATCATGACACTGTCCCCTCAACCTTACAACATTCATTTACGACGATGACAATACGTTTTCATTTGGCGAATTAGCAGCTGGGGTTGCCAACAGATGCAGAGAAAAGGAAGCTGTCCTTTATAAACGATGGGAAGTCTCACACATCATTCCTAAAGCAGGGTCTTCTCTGAGTCAGCTCTCAGTCCCTAGCACTCTATCACTCACACCCTGTCCAGCAAGGTGTATTCATCAAGGCCGGCGGCGCAATTGTTAGCTGGCAGTTTAAATGGGACCAACTTGTCACAAGAGTGACAGCCTGGGCAATTGTTTGCCCTCTGGGAACAGGTGCAGGCAGGTTCAAATGAAACACATCCAAATACTAAGAGCAGGATTCTTAATCATGTCAATAAAAGGGATGTGCTGGTGTCTGGGATTCAGTGGTCACAATATGCCTCTTACACTTTTGAAGATGAAGTGATGTCTGGCTTTTCAGTAGAGTGTGCCAAGGAATCTATCATGACATTATCATTTTTAATACATGCTACTTGTTTGCTGGATGAAATCTGTAATTCTGATATTCCACACACTAAAAGGCATGCTTTTAAATAACATAGGGTCAGGTAATCAAAACAAAGGGATGGCCAAGACCCAAGACCGGTTTGGCTCAGTGGATAGAGCGTCGATCTGCGGACTCAAGGGTCCCAGGTTCGATTCCGGTCAAGGGTATGTACCTTGGTTGCACATCCCCAGTAGGGGGTATGCAGGAGGCGGCTGTTTGATGTTTCTCTCTCATTCCCTCTATCCCTCTCCCTTCCTCTCTGTAAAAAATCAATAAAATATATTTAAAACAAACAAACAAAGGGATGGAAAAATAAACAAGCCTGATGGTGGAAGAAAGAAAGATTAACTAACTTTTTATTTCAAAATAATGCCAAAGTTTTTATATAAATATATATATACTAAAGATACAAAGGAGCTCCAAAAGTATAGCTTAAAAACATCATTATTGAAAATTAAAACAAAATTATTGGCCAATTTAATTATTGGCTCTTAAATTCCTCAACACTTATGGACTAGATTTTATACATTCTGATAGCTTTCACTACATATCTATTTAAAATATTCTATAGTCTATATCTATATAATGCAGCAAAGTTTGTACAAATTTTTTCAATAAAATTCCAATAATAATCATAAAGCATAAATGTAAGTAGATTTTATGACACTAACAAAAGTACTTTAGTGTTCTTGGTGTTAAAAAAATTAATTGTACTTGCTTAATATTTACAAAAGATCTTTTAGGAAATCACCTTTGTGTGAGCAATAACAAAGATAACATCTTAGCTTTCATTGGGTAATTATTATAACTTAGATGTTAACAATTTCTATTAATTTGTGTGTTCTGAACTGGCATAGTTACCTTGAGCAAAATTTAACACACACACACAAAAAAAAAAAAAACCCAACATATAAATATAAACCAAACTACTGAATGATAGAGTCTTATAAAATGAAAGAGTCTCAGTGAAAGCTGATGGAGTAGAAATGTGTCAAAGGAGAAGGGGTATGAGCTGGAAATGAGCAAAAGATCTGGGAATAGTTTGGGAAGAGAGTAGAAACATGAACTTGGGTAAAATTTTAAAAACCTCCATTTCTATTTACTCTGTTTAAAAATAAAACAAAACTAACAAAGGAACAAAAACAGAGACTAGAGAACAGGATTTTAAAAAGCTCAAGATAAATGCCTCTAAAATGTTTATTTTTAAGGAAATATAATCCCTTTATTGAGGGGATTTGCTTTAATTTTGTGTAAGGGGAGATTTTCTTATTTAGAGAAATGTTATATTTGTATTTTCTAGAATTCAGGCTCTGCAGTTGGTAATGTGAGTTCTGACTGTGAGGGTTACTTAATCTCACCATTTCCAAGTTTATTTGTAAAATAGAGATAAAAAGAAAGTTCCTGCTTATTGTTTGAGGTAAATCAGATGATTCATTGAAAATATTTAGCACAATGCATAAGCACAAAATATAATCTTAATAAACAATAACTATAGAATGCCTTTCTAAACACAGAATTCCAATTATTTACAAGCAGTATTCAGTGTTAAAGCTTACATATCATTGTCAGTTATTCCATAATTACATGTCTAAATGGCTTAAGTTTTCCAAAGATCCAAGTATTGCCTACACCCTCTGATAGAACATTAAAAAAAAAAATTATCTTAGAAAAAAAATCTGTCTGGTCCAAGAAATCAAGCTAATAATGTAGCACAAAAATAATATCAGATGACCATATATTAAATGAATGTACTGAATCTTTATGAAAGCAACACTTGCTAATTTCCTACCATTATTGAAAAAATTAAAAAATTGAGTCCTGTATTTTGAACCAGTTATACCTATATGCAAACATAGTTTCAATCCTTTTCCAGGTTCAAGTCATTTGTATAGTTTATTTAAAATTTGATTCAGATGACTCCACTTTTCCATAGAATTCTTTAACTTCCTCTATTTCAGATATACTTACCCAATATTGAGAAAACAACTTATATTAGGCACATGTAGAAACTTAAAATGTAAGTAGAAAGAGAATTTATGCAAAAGGCATACTTTAAGACTTTATAAAAACACTTTCAATGTTTGACCATTAATCTTGACTGGTTCTTTAAATTGTAATAAAAATATAGTAAATTTTGTTTTCAAGTTTAGTGATAGGTAACACCATTCTAAATATTTACATTATGTCTTACTCTTTTCTTTGACTGTCAGAAAGTTTAGGATTAAATTTTTGGTACAAGTATACTCATAATTTCATCTGTTGTTCCTAGTAAAATTATTTTCTTTTTAACTCTAACTTCTGTCCTTTATCATCTTGTATATGTGTGCATAGAATTTTAGAATAGGCTTACTTGAATTTTTTCTTGAAGAGAGCAGAACTATAAATATTTGCTTGGGTGAATACTTGATTAGTTAGTTTACCCTTATTTTATATTATCCTAATATAGTCCTTAAATTCAAACTTTTAAGATTTTATTAGAACAAATTTTGAGAGGTGAAAACAATGAGGAAAGTGAAGAGTAACTCAAAAATTCTTCATTGCCAAAACCGGTTTGGCTCAGTGGATAGAGAGTCTGCCTGCAGACTAAAGGGTCCCAGGTTCGATTCTGGTCAACGGCATGTACCTTGATTGCGGGCACATCCCCAGTAAGGGGTGTGCAAGAGGCAGCTGATTTATGCTTCTCTCTCATCAATGTTTCTAACTCTCTGTCCCTCTCTTTTCCTCTCTGTAAAAAAAAATCAATAAAATATATTTTTTTAAAATTCATCATATGACCTCATTCTCCAGTCTAACATAAATGGGTTCCTTCTTTGATTGGACATACCTTCAGTGAATTAAAATCTTTAAAAAGGTTTAAAATTTAAGATAGTCTCAAATGATGAGGGTTTCTTTCTCTAATTGAAAAGATCTGTGTTTTCCCTGAGACCATTCAGAGTTATTTTAGGCTTGAAGATTGTGTGGAGGCCACTTTTGCCAAGAGAAATAATCCTTTCATGAAACTAATAGGCCATTATCATGTGTTCAAGGTAAATTGAGAAAAACAAAAAACAAAAAACAAAAAAAAACATGAACCTAAGACAGGAATCTTCAACTTTTCCTTTAATTGAGTATAGGCTACTGTTCATTTTTCTAGAGCCACAAAATGGCATATGTGTATGTTGTATAAGGGGGGATAGTTTAGGATAAAAAAAATTTTTTTCTAAGTAAACAGCAGGTAAAACACTATAAGTTTTACCTGACATCCAGCTGAAAAATCTTAGCAAACTAAGGAAAGAAGGATTAATGAGTTGCTCCATAATTTGGATATCTACAGAAGACTGATTGATCGGCACCCTCAGGTAGGGGAACCATGCTCTAAATATTCCCTTAAAAGAAGATTATCTCATCTATAATAATAAAAGCATAATATGCTAATTAGACTGGACAACCTTCCGGACAAAGCTGGGGCTGTGAGGGAAGACTGAGTCCCGGGTGCCAGAAGGAAGCCAGTGCTGGCAGCCAGGGGAAGGAAGGCCTACTCTTGCACGAATTTCATGCATTGGGTCTCTAGTTAAACATAAAGAAGAAAATTGGGATGCACACTTGTTCAACAGTCCATGACATATGATAAAATAAATGACTTACCTTGCTTATCTTCTTCCAATTCACTATCAGAGCATCCATCACTCTCATCTTTCACACTGTCATCAACATCTGGTGCCTTCTGTGACAAGATGTCACTCTCTTTTTCAGGGTCTAAATTATCTTTTTCATCATCTGATGGTGACTTTAACATTTCATTCATTTGATCATCAGACTGTCCTTTTTTATTAGCTTTCTCATCTTGTTTCTCCTCGTCTACTTCAAAATCTTCTTCATATTCTGAGAAAAAAAATACTCCACCATTAAAATGAAAATAGAATCCCTAATACTTAACCAAATTCACTTTTAATATGTTTTATTGATTTTTACAGAGATGAAGGGAGAAGGCTAGAGAGTTAGAAACATCAATGGGAGAGAAACATCGATAAGCTGCCTCCTGCACACCCTGTCCTGGGCATGTACCAGCAACCAAGGTATATGCCTTTGACTGGAATTGAACCTGGGACCTTGGTCCATCCACTGAGCCCAACCAGTTAGGGCTTAACCGAATTCACTTTAATGAGAACTTTGACTGGCTTATCCTCTTTTCTTAGAGTCTTTCTTCACTTCTATTTCACACAATTAGTGAACATGGAATACTAACAGTGAATGATCAAGATTGCAATCAGTTATATATAGAAGAGCACAAAAGAAATGAGGCTCCAAATGACAAGTCTGAAACCTAATAAGAGTTCATTTACAAAAGGACATCATCTAACAATAACCAAAATGGATAAGAGAACTTGATAGAAAACAATAAATTAGAAATAAATTAAAAATGAAAAGAATAGGATCATAATAATGAAAGTTAATTTGCAGATCCAGTGAGGTCATATTTCATATAAAAATGTTCAAAATATTTGGATATCAAGTTAATGAATAGTGAAGTGGAAAAATGTAATTAATCAAGTCCAAAGGCCCTGAGAAGTAACACTGTGAAAAGCACATTTTTTTTTTTTTTTTGAGAACCAAATGGACCTCAAGAAAAGGCATTATGAAGAATTCTATACCTAAGTCAGGACTGCAATCATATGCATTATTCATCCCTACAATCAATTAAATAATTATATTTCAAGGGTAAAAATTCATATAGAATGGGATATTACTTTTTCCAGCCACTAATTTGCTTCATTCCCTGTAGTGCACAACAAGTTTGCAGCAGAAAAAAATTGTCACATCATATGAACTCCAGCTGTCCCTTGTGGTTAGAAATTTTCACCTTTCTTATTTAATTGTTCCCCTTTTCTTTCACTAAAAACTAACAATCTTGGAGTAACAACATGCTGAGAATAGAGAGTAAAAGGATTTCATGCAGAATCAATTAGGCAAATAAACAATTATCTTTAAGATGAAAATTACAAGGAAAGTAAGTTTCCCTATTTTGAATGTTTTAGTTATTAGGTCTTCTGATTTATTTTCCAGTGGTGGGGGCCTCTCAGGTAATTACATGAGAGTTATCCACACTGTACAATGAAAGAAACTTAATTTAGAAATGCCCTATATGTGTATATATATATATATATATATATATATATATATATATTAAAAAAACAATACCTTGTTAATGCAGAGACTGTATGAAGGAGATGTAAGAGGAAAAGTGAAATCAGAAACTTAAATAAAAGCAAAGAGAATTCATCACAAGATTATTTTCATGAAAGAGATTTAATATGAAGAACATTAAGTGAAAATTATTATCAGTAAGAATTATAAAGTAATGCAAGAAGATGAAGAATTTGGTTAATATTGCACGAACTAAACAGGAAATAAAATAAAAACAAATGAATCTTGTGATTTAAATTTTCAGGCCACATAATAGAATAATTCTTCACTTAGCCCAGTTAGCTATCAATCAATAAGCCTTTATGTGGAAGAGGAAAACACTGGAAGATAAAACTTATTACAGTAACACAACACTTACCATCAAGGAATCTCCACTTTTTGTTGAGAAAATAAGACATATTTACTGAAGAGCTACTGCACTCACAGAAGTTTGTATACATAGTCCTCAGTACTGTTTGTTTCAATATTACTGTCTCCATTGCAATGGATTTTTATATAGGATTTGAGTAATGATATGAAATAGTACAAAATGAGTGGAATGGAATCAAAGAAGAGCAGAAAGGCATTTGGAGATTGTGGAAAACTTTGTTAAAAAAAAAAAAAGTTTAGGCTAGCCACAGAATGCACACATGGGGAGAAACACACACACATATTACTTTTCAGATATTTGCTCCTGGCCACAGGATAAGCAGGGGGCCAGAGAGCACATGAGTGAATTCCACCAGCAATACTAGGTAGATTAATTCCAGCAATGGGGAAAGATGAGAGTTTTTGAGTCAGGCAGTCACCTGTCCAACTCCCAGTTCAAACACTCACTAGCTGTGTGACTTGGGCAATCTGCCTCAAAAAGCTGTGGTATTAAAAGCAATCAGTCCTGGAACATGCTTAGGACAGTGCCACAGCCAGTAGGTGCCTACTCAATATTAGGCATTTAGTAGTAATAGGGATTGTGATTGTGATTGTGATTGTGATTGTGATTGGGAATGGAGGGAGTTGGTTGTAGAACAAGAGAAATTACACACACAGTGTGTGCTCTATACTTTGATGGAAGCACCTGATTAAAACCAGCAATGTACAAATGCCCACAATTAGAACACAATTACAGTTATGTTATTGAAGCAGAGCAGAAAATTGAAGGAGCATGTAGTGACCACACAAATAGTCCCTGCCTTCTATTTTGCAGGAGCGTCTGAATTTTCTCCCAAAGTATGAAATGCAAGGCTGCCTTGGTTTTATTTTACCCACCACTATCTTTGCATCTAATTATCAGCCTTCTATGAACCACATTCTCTTAGCATTACAGCTCAAAGCATGCCTCCTCTGTGTCATCCACTCCCGTGTTTTCAATATGAATGAACTGGTGGCATGCTTTCTGGATTCCTTTTTATGATTTCGTTTTCTCCCCTGTCTCATCTTCCTGCTTCCTGAGAATTTAATTAGCTTGTTGTTTACCATCCTCACTAATGAGGAAGAGAGTCAGCACGAGGTCAACATCAATCCAGCTGCAACCCTCCCTCGCTGACCTCCTCAAGCTTCTCGTGCCCTTCCCATCAGCCACTGTTCTGCAGAGAGCTGAAGCCTTGCTGCTGCTGCTTTTTTCTTTTCTTTTCTTTCCTTTTTTAATGGAAATGGGCAATTAAAGTCCATTAACTAGCCAACCCAGAAGAAAAAATCTTGGAAAAAGCTGAATTTTAGGCATCAACTATGCTACTCACAGCACTGGCCATGTTGGTTTGAGAGAGAATAAATGAAGAAAATGAAAAGCCTCTACTGACCATGGCTTTAATAAACATACAGGTCTTGAGATTTAAAAACAAATGGAAAAGCATCCCATTTGTGAATCTGTCTGTTATTGGTGTTGCTATAGATATTTCTGAATTCTCAGTCTAAGATAACAATCAAGACTAGAAGGGATCGTGGAGAGAGAGAGGGGGGGTAACTGGGTCAAAGTGTTAGAAGGAAAATCTTTTTGAAAGTAGTCACACGATTTCGGTAACAAACAACCATAGAATACAGTGTCCTGCCAGCCCTGGGATTACTGCCTTGGATCACTCAAACCTTTGGGCAGCAACTAGAAGCAGTGAGGAAGATACAGAGGATGTACCTTTTCCTGATGCAGCCTCTTCACAGGCCATCCTTGGCCCAAGGCCTTAGCTCCTGCAATCCAGGCTTTGTCTTCTGTGTATAAGGGGAATTCTCAGGCAGCTCCAGTTCTTTCTTTCTTTCTTTCTTTCTTTCTTTCTTTCTTTCTTTCTTTCTTTCTTTCTTTCTTTCTTTCTTTCTTTCTTTCTTTCTTTTTCTTTCTTTCCTTTCCTTTCCTTCCTTCCTTCCTTCCTTCCTTCCTTCCTTCCTTCCTTCCTTCCTTCCTTCCTTCCTTCCTTCCTTCCTTCCTTTGTTTCAATAGTTCTTTATTGTTAAAAGTATTATATATGTCCCACTTCTTCCCCCATTGACCCCCTCCAACCCACCTGTGCCCACCTCCCCAGGCTGTCAGCACCCTATTATCTGTGTCCATGGGTTATGCATATGTGCATACAAGGTCTTTGGTTGATCTCTTCTCACCCACCCTCCCAACCTCCCCACCTTCCCTCTGAGGTTCCTCACTTGTTCCATGCTTCCATGTCTCTGAGTCCACTGCATTCATCAGTTTATTTTGTTACTTAGATGCCACATATGAGTGAGAACATGTGATATTTGTCTTTCTTTGACTGACTTATTTCACTTAGCAGGATACTCTCCAGGTTACTCTATGCTGTCTCAAAGGTTAAGAGATTCTTCTTTTTTACTGCTGCATAGTATTCCACGGTGTAAATGTTCCACTGCTTTTTTATCCACTCATCTACTGATGGGTATTTGGGCTGTTTCCTTGTCTTAGCTATTGCTTCTATGAATATAGGGGTGCATACATCTTTCTGATTGGTGTTTCAGGTTTCTTAGGATATAGTCCTGGAAGTGGGATCACTGGTTCAAATGGCAGTTCCATATTTAATTTTTTGAGGAAACTCCATAATGTGGTTTTAATTTGCATCTCTTTTATAATCAATGACTTTGAGAATTTTTTCATATATCTCTTGACCATCTGTATATCCACTTTGGAGAAGTGTCTATTTAGGTCCTTTGTCCATTTTTAATTGGATTGCTTGTCTTCCTTTTGTTAAGTTGTATAAATTCCTTATATATTTTGGATATTAACCCTTTATCAGATGTATCATTGCCAATATGTTCTCCCATACAGTAGGCTCCCTTTTCCTTTTGTTGATGGTTTCTTTTGCTGTGCAAAAGCTTTTTATTTTTATGTAGTCCCATTTGTTTTTCTCCTTAGTTTCCTTTGCCCTAGGACCATGGTCAGCAAACTGCGGCCTTTGAGCCACATGCGGCTCTATAACCCCTTGAATGTGGCTCTTCCACAAAATATCACAGCCTGGGCAAGTCTATTTTGAAGAAGTGGCGCTAGAAGAAGTTTTAAAAATTTGGCTTTAAAAAGAAATTTCAATTGTTGTACTGTTGCTATTTGGCTCAGTTGACTAATAAGTTTGCTGACCATTGCCCTGCCCTAGGAGATGTATCAGTAAACATATTGCTATGAGAGATGTCTGAGATTTTGAGGCAACTCCATTTCTGATGTATCACCCACAATCAGGTCCCATCAAGCATAGCTTGTACAGAATAGGTTGGACAGTGTTTGAAAGCCTGGGGTTTGGAATTAGACAAACCTGGGTGTTGAAGAGTAGCAGAGTATGCCACCCTGAAATACACAATTTTGGCGTAGGCTGAAGGCAGCTGGGATGAAGTAGATACAATAAAGTCCTCTACCCGCCCCCTCCCCCCCCCCACACACACACACATTTGCCTAAAAGCCAGACATACATTTGTGAAGGTGTTATCCTTCCCTTTCTAGCAGGAAGTATGGAATTTAATCACAGAAGACAACTTCTAGACCTTATCCCAGATATACACCAAAGGAGTCAACCTAACGAACATCCGTAAAACTAGACCTTATCTATATTTAGTTCCCCATATAATTGCCTTTCCACAATTTGCCTTCCCTGGACGCTCACAGTCCTTTTCCTTTGTCCTGTCACTTCACTAAAAATATATTGTTTGTTTTGTTAACATGTCATATAGACTCAATGTCTAACCACTCCTTTGAGTTACTCAGCTGCAAGTGCTCCCACATGTTTGTGTGATGTGTATGCTAATAAATTTCTGTGTTTTCTCCTTGTTAGTCTCTTCTGTCAGTCTAACTTTTAAGGACCCAGCCAATGATGGGTAAAGGAAAAAAGTTTTTTTTCTCCAAGGGTTTGAGTCCTAGTTCTGCTACTTTTTCTCACTGAATCTCTGTTTCCCAACTTGTAAAATGAAAGCAATAATAATAATAATGATAATATCTACCACATGAAATGATGAAGATAAAATGACACAGTGTGTAAAGTGCCTGGCTTAGTGCTCACTGCCTGGCCCTTTTAGTGTTCCCGTTACTACTACTATAGTTATGTATGTGGAGAGAGAGAAGAAAAAGAAGAGGAAGAAGGAAGAGGAGAAAGAAGTGAAGAAGGAGAAGAAAAAGAGGGAAGAATGATGAAGGAGAGGAGAGAATAGGAAAGGGCAGGGAGGGAAGGAGAGGAGAAGATAAAAAAAGAGGAGAGGAGAAGAATAAGAAAACAAAAAGGTGAACAGTTGCCGGGATACTTTACCTCCATATAATCATATAGATTGTGCCTACCTGATTCCATCAATAATCACCATTATCACCAAAGCAAGTACTGTGCATTCAAATACTCAACAACAACAAAATAGCTATGGTCAGTGTTCTCAATGGTTAGAGCATCAGCCTGTGGACTGAAGGTTCACAGGTTTGATTCCCAGTCAAAGGCATGTACTTGGTTTGCAGGTTCATTCCCCAGCCTGGTCAGGGTGGGTGCAGGAGGCAACCAATGAATGTGTCTCTCACATCAATTTCTCTCTCTCTCTCTCTCTCTCTCTCTCTCTCTCTCTCTCTCCCCCCTTCCTTTACCCCTTCCTCCCTTTCACTCTCTCTAAAAAATAGTCAATGGAAAAACATCCTTGGGTGAGGATTAACAAACAAACAAAATCCCAAATACTAAAAAAAAAAAAAACTAATAGGCAAAATCCTATTTGGTTAGAATGTCTTTCTCTCTCTCTCTCTCTCTCTCTCTCTCTCTCTCTCTCTCTCTCTCTCTGCAGAATTGAATAGACTAGAGCCTCTGCCTCCTGTATGCCACAGCCCTAAACTCCCCTTCCTCTCCTCTCTCCCACAGGCCCCTGCAGCCCCTGCGGAGTTAGGCCTGCCCGTCTCTAAGGTAGGTGACATGGGGCTCCACACGAAACAGTGGAGGAAGGTGGTCAAGAAGTCCTCACGTGTCATAGGCTCACCTACATGCCAGAACAGTGACAACATTTGATGGAAAGTTTTGCAAATTTCAATAATCACATTTTAAAGACTGAGGCAAAAGAACAACTGCAGTAACAAGAGAACCCTGTGTCACCCGTTACCTTACCGTATTTAAAAGTATTTTCCTGGTCATCTTCCCAAACATGTTCTTTTCCTTTACATTCCATTTCTTCTACAGCAGTTCTTATATCTTCAACCCCCGGTTTTTCTTCATCGGCTGAAAAAAAGACTGCAGAAGAGGTTTTGGTCCCCTCCATCTCATTCCTTCTTGGGACCATGTATGCTCTATCCTTCCTCAGTATCCCCTCGCCCGTTGGTTCCTCTCTTTTCTCAAGACTGTTTTGTTTCCTAAATTTTGGCGAAGTTGGTTTTTTGTCAAGGCCCATTGCAATAATGCACCTATGAAAAATATTAACATAGGATGATTATTAACTTTTATACATAGCAGAGTGGAACTGCAAAGCTTTTAAATCACGTACCTCTTATTCTTGTAAAAAATATTATAAGAAATATTTTAGTAAAGTATATACCAGTAGTTAACTAAAGTAAATTCTTCTTTTTATTAATATTAAAATCTCATAAAGAGCACAACAAATTCTTAATAACTTTACCCATAATAATAAACAAGAAAACAACTACTAAGAACTTTAGTCCCAAACTAAAATTAGTGCCTTAAAACATATTTTGGCCTTATAACAGAGTCATACTGTATATAATTCTAGTCCTTAAATGAGAATTATGTGACAAAAGAACATGCAGGTTTGCAAGCACAGGAAAGCTGAGATAAAAATATTCAGGAAAAAGAAAGATGCCATTTAGTCCACAATAATTTATTATTCCAACAACACAACAACAAAAGACTTACATACCAGGTCGACTCTGAATAAATATGATTGATATTTTAAGAAACATACAGTCATGTGTTGTTGTGCCCTTTAAATAAACACCTCAGGAACCTTCATGCTTATTTTAATAGAATTGTCATTATTGCATTTAGAATGGCCTTTTGAAACCTGTACCACAGTCCTTGGTGACTTTCACTGGGTATAAGCTTTGTTCTTTAAAGATGGCAATAGTTTGTAGAGGTCATAAAGTCATTCAAAGTCAAATTTGGTGAGTCAAGCAGATAATCTGCATGAATTAAGACATTAAAAGTAATTTTTAAATCAGTTACAACAAGTCACATGAGTAAATTCTCCCATAGTTTTTTTTCCCTATCTCTCAAGATAATGTCAAAATAAAAATTCTAGTAATGATAACAAATACATTAATAAAATTTATGGTTATCATAATATGATTACAGAGCCCTCACTCTGTGCTAAGCTCTTTACTGTGTACCCTAGATATGCATTATTTTACCAAGTTTGTTATACCACAGACCAAAAAATTGAGAACTATCATCACTACTTTTCAATGAGGAGTTTGAGGCGTCAAAGGTTCCATGGCACGCCCACGCTCACCCTGCAGGTGAGTGAGGGAGCTGGATTCCTGCTCAGGACTGTTAAACCCCAGGACCTCACCCTGAAGTACAAAACTATGCTAGTTACAGGCATAGTCCTCTCAGATGACTAGCCACACAGGTAAATATTACGCTGCTGGGTTTACATCAAGGAAAGTATTCCCACTCCCCACCAGAAATTAACAGAATTTGGAGTTTTCACCAAACTCTAAAGACAATCCATGACCTGGGAAAGGGGGCTGGCACTTATCAGTCCTTCTTTAGAAATACACACGCCCCTTTATCTACATAAAGGTTTCATGGCTATTGGGGAACTGAATCAAATAGAGAGGGTAGGTAAAAAATGATCAGAATGCAGTCAAGGCTTGTCAGTCCAGGAAGACTAGAAATAAAAATAAAATTTGAAAATTGCCTCAAGGTGAATCATATCCAATGACAATTTCTTAAACTCAAAATTCACTGAATTCCAGCCATCTCCAGTCTAGGAATAGCATAAAAATTAATTCACCCAACAAGCAAATATGAAAACTTAGTTATGTTACTTATCTTTTGAATATCTCTCCATAAAATAAAACTAAAAGGCTCAGTACTCAAAGTAACTATCCGGCTATAAAAAAAAAAAAAAAAAAAAAAAAAAAAAAAAAAAAAAAAAAAAAAAAAAAAAGAGATAAGAATACACTTACCTCACCCATAGTAAGCATGATAAATACTTGACTTCTATGATGATGTACTTAGAACATTACTTTCCTTAAAATAAATGTGTCATGAATCTTCACAGAATATGATTACCTGCATTGCCTTCTGTTCAAGCTGTTCTTCCCTTATCCGTGGCAACACCAAATCCATTGATTTGGAGCCTCTGCTATGCTATTACTTTAAGTTTATGTTGTGACGCTGTGGATGCTTTTTTGCCTCCCTACCACATGCACAGACTTTTTATCGCCCATCTGCTTAAGGGAATTGGACAAAGTGAGTAACATCTGTGCTTTCCTCGTCACTGACTACCTAGTTGACTTCTGAGTATACTTTGAGGTGCTGATTACTAAACTCAAAGCTGCCTGCCTTCTATTTGGGTAGGCAATCCTTCTTCCTGTGTTTTGCTCTAGTAACTGAAAATAACTACCACGTCTTTTTGAACAGTTCCTATGGTTGTGGGATAAATACAACTGTTTAAGCTCCATGCATTGTAAGTATCCACTGCTGAGCTTTTCTTGCTTCCTGCGAACCGTAAGCCGGTAATTCCTAATCCATTTGATATTCGAATCACCTACTGTTTTATTGTATCATAGTAAAAGTCCCAGCAACCATTACTTTAAAAATGAACTAAAATTAATTTCATTTTTAAGAAATTGGACAGCCCTTAAAATAACTAAAATTATTATTATGAACGTGACAATAAAAAAAAGATTATTCAATATAAAAGTGAGTCAGTCTCCTTAGGGGTAGTTCTCGATTTTCACTGGAAGTCTGCAGTATCTATACTCTCTGGCTTTAGCTCTTTTCCAATTATGTCTTCAACTCACTCCAATCAAACTTGCATTCCTACCCTCCACTGTAACTTGTCCCAAGATCCAAAATAACCAACAGTTTACCAGATCATGCTCATCCTCATTCTCCATTTACTTCTTCTATCCACACATTCAGCACTGTTGGTCATGCCTTTCTTTTCAAACATTTTGTTCATTTCTAGGACACCACTCTAAGTTCCTTTCTAATCCCTGGCTAACCTTCTTAGGCCTTTTGCTCTCCCTTATTTTTGAACTGGGGTGACCTGGAGCTCATTACTCAGGTATCTTCTCTATTTGCATTCCATTTTTGAGCGATCTCATCTCATCTTATGATTTAAATGTCATTTATATGCAAACCATTCTCAAATTCATAGCTTGGACCTCTTATTGGAACCAATAAATGTCCTAAACTTAATTTGCCTCAAACCAAAATCCCTTCATTCCACTTTCAAACGTGTCCCCATTCCCCCTGCCCCAAGGTCTTCTCCATCATAGTATAGTTAACTGGATGTTTAAGCCAAACATCCAGTTGTTTAAGCCAAAACCTTTTCAATCCTCATTTACTTTGCTCTTTAATCTCATGTCCTATATTCAATCCATCTGTAAACTTTATCTTCAAAATATATTTAGGATTCAATCACTTATCTTTCTACCATTCTCCTCTAGATTAAGTAGCTTCCACCTTTTCATCAACCTCCTAGGAGGAGCTACTGTCAAATCCTGACAGGTCATTGCCCAAAACTTACCACAGAAGCTTTACATCATTCTCAGAATGAAAGTCAAAGCTGTTGTTTTTATCTTGGCCCCACTGTCTCTCTGGCCCCTTCAAAGAGGCCTTTTTGACCATCATATATAAAATAATCCTACCCCTGACCTTTAAACCCCCCCCACACTTATTGCCATATGGTATATATTAACTTATTTATTGGGATGTTATTGCCCCTTCCCCATTAGAATGGGCTCCATGTGGGGGAGGGGTACTTTGCTTGGTTCACTGCTGCTTTTTAAGCTTGGCCTAAGACTCAGTTCTCCATGAGTACTTTCAGAAAAAAATAGGTATAAAGGTTGAAGCAAGTCTCACAATTTCAAACAAAATATTCAATTCAAACATGGACAAACAGCAATCAAAGCTGACCTTTTATGATGCATTTTCTGAGATTAAAACTAGGGGCATAAGAACGATACTTGGGCCACACTCAATAACGCAGTCACAGCTCTAAAATGCATAACCTACAATAATCGACCTTAGAAGCCAGATGCTTGCACATGCTTTGGGGCTCAGCCCAAAACCAGCTACTAAGAGGAATGAGAAAAAGAAGGAAGAAAGAAAAAAGAAAAAGCCTCTCTGTTTCACTTCAGAAACAGAGCTGGATGCATGGTAAGGAAAGGATCAGTTAGAGAGGGCTACGGGATTTAAAACGCCACCTGCTTTTATCCCCGTTTTACATCTGGAAGTCTAATTTATATCCTATGATGTCTGGTACAACACACAGTCAAACCACCTTTAACTTAGGTATTTTAGGCTCATTTACACTGATATATTTCTCAACAAGTTGTGCAGAGAAATGTGTCGGTAAAAGCGTAAGAAAATGTAACAAAACGTGCCCTCTCCCAAAGGACATTTGTTTCCGTACTTGTAGCAAGGCGATGATTTCTCCACACACACAAACCCAAAGTAGCTTCCTTTGCCTCCGAGCCTGGAACCTTTCCGATGCTTATATTCACAGCAGGAGCTCAACCTGTTCACCTGCATCCCGTTCAGGAAAAAGGTGAGACTGAAGGGGAAACCGTGGTGCCTTTTGGAAATAAACTGAAAGGTCTCTGGAATGGAAAAGGAAAGACATTAGTGAAAGCAACTGATTTTGGACTAACATGTTCTAAACCTTATTTTTCTATTATATAAATACCATATCATGGTCTAGATCACTTTTTAACTTAGGGTCAGTCTTTTATCATGAAAAAATACATTCTATTTACCTATTAAAAAGTACCCCATACCTAAAAAAAAAAAAAAAAAAAAGTGCCCCATGCCTTTATAAAACTGATTTTTAACCACATCATACATAATACCTATCATTGTATGGCACTTACTATGCCCAGGCATTATCCTGATTTTCTTGAGTGTGCTAATTCTCACCAACCACATTGAAATATGGTAGCAACCATATTCAGGTAAAAACTGCTGTTTGAATTTTAACCCTTCTAGTCTGGCTCCTGCACCTGATTGAACACAGGATAATTACCTCAGCTTCCAGGTGGAGACCTGGAGGCTAAGGCAATTTTCCCACACCTGGGACTAGAACTATGGGAGATTGATTCCCACTGACTCAGTAGCTTCAGGGGTAGAAACTATAGATAACCTTTAGAGACTAACCGCTGAGCTCTGCTTCTGTGTTATTGGCTATCGCAAGACAGGACCACATTCCAATGTCCAGCAGAATGTGACTGGGAACAGCCCTGTGGGCTGTTTGCAGTCTTTAGAATTTAGTCTTTAGAATTTAGAATTTAGAACAGAGGAAAATTCTTGTGGTTTAGGCCTTTAAAAGGACTGCCTACACCTGCAACAGCATGGTCATGTGGAGTCCACCTGCGTGTGGTGCTCTTGCGGCCATCCTGGCCAGTTTTTCAATAAATCCTTGCCTGCTTTTTTTAATCAATCATCAGCCTCCAATGGTCTTATTTTATTCATACATATGAGGCAGACTTATTCTATCTCGAGTCCCTTTCAATTCTATCTAAATTTGAGACCCCTTTTGCTCCCCCCGAACCACTCCAAAGTTCCACCAATAAATTGAGAAACACTGCTTGCAATTAATCAGTTTTACCAGTAATTTCCCCCAAATCTTTATAAGGCTCTTAGGAAAGGTCTCACCCTAAAGTTACTGAGCCCTACATCAGAGACACCATATTCTACAGAGTGGCTTAGAATCCTGCTACTCCTGACGCTTCTGTTTCCTACAAAAGAAGCCTCTCTGGGCCCTTCACTTCTACTAATAATAGAGTTAAGATTTTATTTTAATTTTTATTTTATTTTTGCATCTCTGCTATGTACACATTTTCTATTATTGCATTTTCTGTAATATATTAAAATATATCCACACCAGCAGTTCTCAAACTTCCATATACATCAGAATCACCCGGAAATCACAGTTTCTGATTCAGTAGGGCTCAAGAATGTGCATGTCTATCAAGTTGCCAGGTGAGGCTTATGCTGTTGGTCCAGAGATCACTTTGAGAACCCTGCTCTAGTGGTTTGCTGCCCTACCTGTTTATGAAATCCATGAGAGCTGAAATTGGTCATACTCATCTTTGTTTCCCCTAATCCCAGGACTGTGGCAGAGGAGGCCCCCAATAAGTAATTAGTGAGTTCTTATTTTAACTCAATTATTTCACAATCACCTAGAGAGAGACTACATATATACCACATCATGCCTGTAAAAGGAAATATGAATCAGATGCTAAATAAATCTAGTAAAGAACTGAGTTATTGAGAAAGTAATTTTGTCACTTGTGCATTAGTATTTGTGATGTGAAATTAGATAAACTAGGAAAGAGAAAGTTGAAGTGATAGTGTCTGAAGAAACTAAGCTGCAATAGATTTATTGATTTCAGAGAGGAAGAAGAGAGAGAGAGAGAGAGAGAGAGAGAGAGAGAGAGAGAGAGAGAGAGAGAGAGAAACATCAATGATGATAGAGAATCACTGATTGGCTACCTCCTTTACACGCCCCACTGGGGATTGAGCCCACAACCAGGGCATGTGCCCTTGACTGGAACCGAACCCAGGATCCTTTAGTCTGCAGGCCGACGCTCTACCCATTGAGCCTGACCAGTTAAGGAAAATTTTAAAATCCAATTGTCTTTATGGTTTTTGGTCTCCTTAGTGGTGACCAAAAATATTTCATTACAAAAACTTGAATGGGGCATTTACATGATTCATGTGATTCATGACACCGCAGTTCCCAGCCCGGGAGGAAGTGCTGGGCACAGGGCATCAACTTCTGGATGTGACTGCTCTGCCATTTGGTACTTGTGTGACTGGAGAGCACATCCACTTATTATTCCATTCCTTTTTTTTTCCCCCCAAGCACACTGAACAAGAATTGACACCCTCTGCCTTTATTCCCTTGTTAATTATTTTATAACTAGAGGCCTCTGCACAAAATATTGTGCACTCGGCAGGAGGGGGAGGGTCCCTCAGCCTGACCTTCACCCTCTCACAATCCAGGACTCCTCAGGTAGGATCCCAAAGCCTGGTCTGAGATCAGAGCCTATTGGGGCTTTCCTTTCCCTGGCTGTAGGAAGCTGGCCCCACTCCCACTGCTGCCACTGACTGCCATCTGTGCAGCACTGTCCCCCCTCTCCTGCCACTGCTGGCCTCCCTCTGCAGATGATAGGCATGGGGTGCGATGGCCTGGCTGGCCTGGGTCTCTCTCTGTGGTGCGATCACCTGCCACAGAGTCACCGAAGGTGACCTGGGCCCCCCTCTTTCTTTGCTGGGGGGCAGGGTCAGCTCTGCAAAGGGCCATCTGCCTACTTGATCACCCCTAACCTCTGGCCTGCCTACCTGATTGCCCCTAACCACTTGCCTGCATACTGATCACCCCTAACCACTGGTATGCCTACCTGATCGCCCTAACTGCTTGCTTGGGGGTGGGGCCAGCCCAGCGAGGGGCTGTGGTGGTTCTGGTCTCTGGCTGTTCTGATGATTTCACTTATGGTGCCTGGCCTTTTATTATATAGGATTTTATATTTTAAATTTTAGTGTCATTTCCCAACCCTGACTTGATGGTTTCTACCTAGAGTAGTGGAAAGAAGACTGACAATTTCAGAATCCTCATCTATGAAATAGAGAAGACAGGAGGAGTGGTGAGGGAGTGAAGTGGAGGGGGGGACCCAGTCTACCCACTTCACAGAGAAGTCTTAAAGGTTATATGCAGTGCAATATTGGAAAGCATTCTGTAATATTTACAAAATGTAGTTATTCATTTAAAAATACAATTAAAAATTCATGGCCTCCTAGACCTCAGATTAATAGGGGTGTCGAACTCAATCAGAGAAGGGGCCAAAATCTAAAATCCAGCCTAAATCGCGGGCCGAATGGTTTACTGAACAGTCATAAACTGACAATGTCATAAACTGACAGCAGAGTGCAGTGATGACAGCACGGTGCGGGCCACATTGCAAGGGCTGGCGGGCTGGATTTGGCCCGAGGGCCTTGTGTTTGACACCTGTGCCTCAGAACATGAACCGATTTGGAAACCAGGGTCTTTGCAGATATAATGAGTGAAGGATCAAGATGGGCAGCACTATTTAGGCACTAAGGAGAAACAAAAATACTGGGGGGGGGAAACATCAATTGTGGTCTCCTCCTTCAACAAATTATAATTTGGCAGGAGAGACAAAATGAATATATCAGACTTCTAGAGTGAGGTCACCAAATCCGCTCTTCTTAAAATGGTGTCTCTGAAAATATACCAAAGGCTTAAACTGAGCAGCAGTTATTCATGAAAACTTACTGAACTTTTGGTAAGAGGAGTGGAGATCTGCGGCATCCTTGCCTGGAGCTGCTCGCATCCCTCTCACCTGCCACTATTTCATCACTGCAGTTCTAACAGGGTAGGGCAGGCCATAAATAACCAGCAGCTTCAGTGTCAGCGGGAGCTGACTTGATTTGGAGCAGAAGGCAAAATAACCTTGGCCAGTGGCTCTTCCACTAATAAGTAGCAAGCTCAGAGGCAAGCTAACATAGAAACACCTGGGTTTTGCCAGCCTGAAACTGTAGCTCTGATTAGGGCAAGCATCAGGCCAGTGGGCTAGCTGAAAATTCAACCATGGGATATAGGTAATGAAGCAATCATAGATGCACTTGTAAGGAAGCAAAATTTGCCACCCCAAAATGTGTCTCTGTGGCATAAGGATTATTTTACGGGGGAAAAAAGACTCAGAAAGAATTTTCACATTCCTCCTAAAAGATGTTAGAGGACCTGCTCAGTAAGAAAACTATCATCATACATAACTATAGTTGAATATGAACTAGATATAACAGACAGGGATGAAGCTAACAAGGTCCATTTTGATTAAAGTCTTCTTTCTGTCCCATTGTTTCTGCATGGCCCACAAACATTTATTTACCCAAAATTAACTCTTTTCATCTACCTGTTGAATTGCCTTACTTCCCTTAGTCCAGAATGATATATATACCTTATCTTGCCTAACTATCTTTGGAATCTCCTATGTTTGTGCAGATTCCCTGAATGTATGTGTTAGATTTAATCCTTTTAACCTATCTTGTGTTATTTTAATTATTTGACCAGCCCAAAGAACCAAAGAAGGCAAGAGAGAAATTGTCCCTTTTCTTCACACATTCAGTAAACTTTATACACATCCTCGGCTAACTGAAAGTGGCACGGTTTGGAATAGGTGCAACCTATTCACACATCCCTAGCCAACTGGGAGTTTGCATCCATGAATAAAGGAAACATAAGATGGCTGGTGGAAAATCAGAGTTGGAGCAGACCTGAAATGGCCTGAACTTTGAATGTACTCTTTCTTTGTTATTGTTTGGAATGTCAACTTATATCTCTTTATTCTTTTTTTTTTAATTCTTTATTGTTTACAGTATTACATATAGTATTACATATGTCCCTTTTTTCATCCATTGACCTCTTCCTGGCCATCCCACACATGCCCTCACCCTCCCCCCACACACACACACATAGTGTCTGTGTCCATTAGTTATGCTCATATGCATGCATACAAGTCTTTTGGTTGATCGCTTACCCCCCCTCCCTCCCCTGCCTATACTCTTGAATCCACTATAGCAGGATGGACATTGCCCTCTAAAAATTCATGACCTCCTAGACCTCAGAATGTGAGCCAATTTGGAAACTAGGGTCTTTGCAGATATAATTAGTGAAGGATCAAGATGAGATCATCCTGAATTTTGCCCTCATTCCAATGACCTATGTCCTTAAAAGAAGAGTGGCCACACACAAAAACATACAGAGAAGCATGACAGGTGAAGATAGGGCAAGGAGTGGAGTAATAGAGCTACAAGCCAAAGCATACCAAGTATTACAGGAATCAACAAAAGTTAGAAGAGACAAGGAAGGATTTTCCCATAGGGCCTAGAGCTTTTAGAGGGAACAGGAACCTACTAACACCTTAGTGTTAGACTCCGGCCTCCAAAACTGTGAGAGAATACATTTCTATTGTTTTAAGCCACCAATTTAGGGACATTTTTTTTTTTACACCAGTTCAGGAAACTAATAAACCTGCAAACATCCACTTACACAAGGTGGAGATTTTATTGGCTCAAAGTTTTGAACATGGCCTTTGATAAATCATTGGATGATCAATAAACTATGAAGACACCAAGACTACCCTAAAAAACTAGCCTAAAAACTAAAAAATATAATTTAAAAAACTATGAGTACAGACATCACCAGTGTATACCAAGGAGAGAGGAAATGAATTTCACAGAATTGGTCCAGATAAGTTACTAAACATACAGCAACAACAATAATCTTCAAGAGAGAAATGTCAAAATCCAGCAACCACAGTTGCTCTAATACGTAATTTTAAATGTTCTGTTTTCATCAGGAAATCCAAAGACACATAAAGAAAAAGAAAGTATGACCCATACTCAGGGGGGAAAAGCTATCAATCCCACTCCTAGGATCTACTCAAGAGAAATGAAAACAGACGTCTATATAAAAACTTGCATATTCGTAACAGCATGATTTATAATAGTCCTAAAAGAGGAAACAATGCAAATATCCATCACCTGGGGATAGATAACTACATATTCAGTGACATAAGATCAGAGAAGCTATTGATAGATGCTACAAATGGATGACTCTCAAAAGCATTATGCTAAGTGAAAGAAGCAAGACACAAAACACTACCTATTATATAATTTCATTTATAAGAAATGCCCAGAAAAGGCAAATCTTCAGAGGTTGCCTGAGACTGGCTATGAAATTGGGAATTAACTGCCAGTGGGCACAAGGAAGCTTTTAGAACTAATGGAAATATTCTAAAGCTGGTTTGTGATAGATAATGGTTGCACAATGCTTCAAAATTCCAAAGTACTAGTAAATTGTACACTTAGAATGAGTGAATGTTACAGAATGTAAATTACAACTCAATAAAGCTCTTTTTTAAACAAAAAAACCCTCAATATATGACAATGGAAAAGGAGGGGAAAAATAATATAAGTCTCAGTACAATGAAATGCTTTGGTTTTAAGTATAGAATAAGAGCTGTCGCCATCAAGAGAGATGGATAACAGAGTCAACTGAGAAAGCTTCACAGCTCTATTCTGAATCTTAAAAGATGGAGAAGATTTAAATTTCAAATCCTATTTTGAATTTCAAATCCATTGTTCTATTGCAGACAAAGGAAATATCACACAAAAAGACGAGAGAATGGATTGGGGGGCAGGGGGAGTACTTGGGAATGCACAAATAGTTACAACAGAACCCAGTTTGGAAATGAGAGATAATGGGGCCAAAAGGAAGAGATTATAAGAGGGTCAGGAAACAGTTCTTTGTATCCACAGGAACCCAGGAGGCCAAGGTTTGCCTTGTTTATTACGGTGCACGTGGCAAATCAAAAGGCCTGTAAAGAGCTGCATTATCCACAAGTTGTAGAAATGTTCGGCGGCTTCATCGGTGGACAACATAAACAATCAGTGTGCGGCTTGGTGTCTAAAATCAAACCGCACGACATCATGCAGTACTATGGGAATAAAAGATGCACTTGCCACACTATTAAATAATTAATTTTATTGTTATTTCTCATCCAAAAGCGAGACAAGTTAATGAATGCCACATTTTTTTAATGAGTTTTCTGCTCCAAGCATAACATTAAATGTCTTCTTTCCCTAACAGAAATCTTCTCAAAACCTATTCACATTTCATTGAATCTTACTCAGCTTTGATTTTTAAAAAGGGCAGATTCTTTTCAGTTCAGCTAAATTGCTAAGATTGCTGAACCACAAGTCAACTCTGAGTCACCACACTTTTCAATTTTGAATAATTACTTTCCTGGCAATCAAGAACAAGCTGAGACAAAATTATTGTGTGGATGGGATTCAATTACTTGTGTCCCCATTGCATCCTATAATTCAAGACTGTCCAATGACATAACAAAAAGACAGTCCCAGGACCAGTATGTATGCAAAGTAACACGTAGCAAGGGAACACTCTCTCGTAACCTTTGACTTGGCATGTTAATCATAGAGTGTATCGTCTCCTAGAAATCCATTCAGCTGAGTCTTACTGTGGTGTTGTTGCTTTTGTATTTGTATGTACCATGCTTTCCAGCAGTCAAACAGACATTATATATGCATTTTGTTTTTACAATAGTGATCTAAGACCCAGGAAGAGTTTTATTATGTTAATTCCAATTTTAGACCACAGCTAATTCCAGCAATTCTTCTAAATTAATAGTTGAAAGTTACACTTTTAAAAAATGAATGCATGTATCTATGCCAACTGTCATTATACCCATCTTATGCGAATGTAGGAAGCTCTTTGCTACTGAGAATAGCTAACTGGAGCTAGATAGTACTAATCAAAGGCCCTGCACCTGGTCAGAAGCTGCATCTGCTCTTGACCCTGCCAACAGCTGATGTGTGACCTTGAGAAGCCTCTACCTCTGGCCTCTGCTCATTGTCCTCATCTACAGAATGGAAGGAACTCTCATATGCTACAAAAATAAGGCAAAAGTAAATTCTATCTCAGCCAAGTATATAAAATGGGGGAAATATTTCCAGCATTCTTAAGCATTATTTTTATAAATTATACACATTTTTATAAAGTAAAATACAAAATAAAATTGCCATTCAAGTGTTTGTCCTTTCTTATGTTGGAAAGTTTTAATATTTAATCCCTAAGTATGTATAGTTTCTCTTTAAGTACTTAAATTTTTTAAATTAATATTACTGTTTTCTTGATGAGGGAAAACAGAAAAGCCAAAAGCAACAACTCCATGCTTGCCTCCAACTCCTCCCTGAACCCCTAAGTCTGTATCAAAATTACTCACATATAAATATTTCTCTTAATTAGTGAAAACTCCATTACCTTCTAAAAAGAGTTTCTCAAGCAAGGAAATCACCAATAGCATAACCCTGTAACAACTCTTCCTTTGAACTGCTGTCCCACAGATTAAGTAGACAAAAACGACTTCAAGTAAAATATGTGAAACTCTATATGCAATATAAAAATTATTTTATCCCACCAAAATATGTCATTTGGGAATATCGATTATTTTTAAAGTATTTTTAAATATGTTTTTATTGACTTTAGAGAGAGAGGAAGAAAGAGGGAGAGAGGGAGAGAAACATGGGTTGGATCCCTGAGGATGTACCCTGACTGGGAATCAAACTGGCCATCTTTCCATACATGGGACGGCACTCAATCAAACCACACTGGCCAGAGTGGGATATTGATTATTTTAAGTTGATTCTTTTTAAGAAAGGAAGCATTCAGGAAGAACCTTAGACCTTCTCCCTCGCTGCCTGAAACAATTCAGGTAGAGGGTCAGTTCCAGAGATGGAGCTGTTGCCAAAGGTCACTCTAATATAATACGTACTACTGGTAGGTGGGGTTGGGAGACTCAGCAGAGCCTCAAGATCAAAATTGATTGTTTCCTCTTGTCTTTGCACGGCCTAGCAAACATTTCTTACTTTGTTTACTGAACTTTTGCTTTTCCAACTCCTTGTGAATTGCCTTCGTACCCTTTGAAGTCCTAGACTCATAGTCCTTCTTCTTCGTTCAGAAAGACACATAAGCCTCAATTGCCCACTTTGACTCTGGGCCCCACATTCTTATAGAAACCCCTCCACCCTCTATGTATGTAATTGAATTTGGTTACTTTCTCCTATTAACCTAGCTCACATCAATTTAATTCTTATTCCAGCTAGAACTTAAAAGCGTAGAAGAAAATGTTTTCCTTCCCAACACTAAGAAACATGGATTTATTATCAAATGAAAGTGAAAATGTATTAAATGCATTTGGCTGAATTCTGCACCATGTGATTTAGGTGTGATGCCCCCTAAAGTTTATTGGGTTTGTGATTTTATCTCAACATACTTATAAAGAACAAATTGCCAATTTTATATATTTTCTCTTGGAGTAACGTATGATGTAGTTCACTGTGGCAAGCCAAATAATTAACTTGTAATTTGGGGACAGTTTATTTGTGCAACATTTTAATGATCATATATCTCTATCCCCCAAATTAATCTGTTACTGGGTTAAATCACTTCAAGTTCTTTCTTTCACAATCTGTCGGAGTAATTGCTGCTCCAGTTTTAATCACGGAGCAGTAAATCCAGATTCACTTTGAGGCAGCTGTTTATAAGTCCCTGGCTATACATAATCGCATAGAGAAATTGAAGTCATTCTGATATCAACAATAGTTTACCTATGACATTAACTTCAAGTACTTAAAAAGAATTCACATTGTATGTGTACCTTTTTCAAGTAGTTTGCCTCTGTAGACACAAAGGTTTTCTCCACCACAGTGCTGTTGACAAACTTTTATTTCATCTCGGAAGTCTGGGTAATCAAAACTTAGGTGCGTAGTCTTCCCTAAATAGATCATTGTAATGACTGCATTACTATGCAGTGGTGTTTTATTAATCCTTCTTGAATCCTAAAATAAATAAAAAAGGGGGTTTGTTAACTACTTAACCTCTAACAGAGTGTGATGACATTGTAATATAAAGAATAGAAAAGTCTATTTTTAGGTACCCAGCAACAAAACCTTTATAAAATGTCAATCTTCACAGGGCTCAAAAAGTGAAGCCCATTACATCTCTCTAGCAGTTATAACATATACATTTTGGCTTTGTATTTTTAATTAAATGCTAAGACTTATGCAAAATTTGTCACCTTTATTTTAGGTGCACGCGTGTGTGTGTTTTACATATACCATAATGTCAAGGATGATAATGGGAAACTGCTCGTTGCTCTTTGAGCTGGTTCTCAAAAAAATAAACAAAAAACAACCACAACAAATCAAATTAATTAAATTTTGGTGACATAATTTTGTTCTATTTTGAACTGACTTAACAATTGTGATTGTGATTTAACAATTGGTTTTATAATTGAGCGCTTAACACTCCAGCAATGACACCTGAGTTTATTCTGATGCCCACATTTTAATCCTTCTGTGGTCACTCAGAGGATTACGATAATGTATGTTATGTGCCTGGGATTATCCAGTTTCACAGGAGGCATTTAATTAAATGACAATCAACATTATTAATATTATTTTAAATATCAAATATACCCAACAACAAAAGACCACCTCATAAACATCATATCTGATATTCTCTGTCCTTGACCAATTTGAATAATTTATAAGATAAAACAACTTAAATGCTAGAAGTTAAAAGAAATGTCCTATTCCTTAACTTCCCTAAATATTCTAAAGTATTTTTTTACAATAGTGAATGAGCATAGTGTTTGCCTAATCTGCAAGAGGAAGATGAGGAAAGACAATTAGAAAGAGGAAGAAGAGGAGGAGGCAGAGAATTAGGAATGGCTCACTGAAAGACTCTAAAAGGACCTAGAATATTTTGGGCTTCTGGCAGGCATCACACAGAGACCAAACATTACTTTAAACCTACTTCATTTTTCTAAAAATCAATTCTTAGCTAAATGGAAAATGAGACCAACTTTTAATGAATCCATGGCAATTATTTGAGTTTGATTTCATTGAATTACGGATGCCTTGGAAGCATGCTTTTTTTTTTTTTTTTAAGAATAGCAAAACTGTAACAAAAATTTCTGAAGTAACTACTAAAATAGTTCCATCTTCAAACCCATCCCCTTCTACCTCAGATGACTTTTCTACTTCAATTCTATTTCTCTGAAGCAAAAACCAGAGGAAGTAAATCTGATAAATGGAATTCTATAAATAATAGTGTGAAAAGTATAGAGCAGGGCTGTGAGGTTTAAAATTTAAGCAACTTGTCTTGCCTGTGGACACACAGAACTTCCCAACAGAAATATTTCAGGAACATCAAGCGCCATGAAGGTAAACGGAAACAGGTCCCCGAGTCACAGTCAAAAGCAAAGGGATGACAGCAGGGCTAGCTCCTCATTGCAAAATGATGGCACGTGTCCTCTTGCCTGGGCGTGTGGAGTGTGACATCCATGTGTGCAGCCCAACGCAAAACCACCAGCCTAAGGCAAATCCGGCTCCAAGCTCCCACTGGAACATTTCATGACATGACGGATGAAATAAGAACATCCCCCTTTTGTTAAGCAATACTTTCTAGAGGGACACGGCTTCGGAGGCTGCCCTGTGAGCCTCTGGTAGATGAGCACTATATAAATACAAGGTAAGGGTGGGATTGGAGTGAGGCAAAGCCTGCCTCTGTATGCAAAATGAGAACTAGAAGAACATTTAAAATAAAACAACTTAACACCTCTTCTCCCTTTTCATTTACTCTTATTCATATTCTTGTCTCTGCTAAAATGTATTCCTGATAGCAACATCTTTTTTTTCCCCCTGGGTCTAGTTGAAATCCCCAATTATTGTCACCAAATAACCTTTCTGGGTTCTAATGAGAGGCCCAAATGACAGCTCATGATTAAATATGTGTACAAGGAAACAACTGTTTCTTTCAGCTGACTAAATTGCCTCTGTACTTACTGTCTTCCAAGGTTAGAATGACCGCAGACTGATGAAATTTTGACAAGCTTTCGTGGCCCTCTCTGCTATCCTCAAGCAAGAGGCAAAACCCTCCATCCCTAGCTAATTTTGCTCAGTGGTTAGAGTGTTGGACTTCAGACTGAAGGGTGGCAGGTTTGATTTCGGTCAAGGGCATGTGTCTCAGTCACAGGCTTGATTCCCAGCCCTGATCAGGGCTCATTGGGAGGCAAGCAATCCATGTGCCTCTCTCACGTTGACGTTTACCTCTGTATTTTTCTCCGTCTCCCTTCTACCCCTTTCACTCTCTTTAAAATACATGAGGGAGGGGGAAGGGAAGAAATATCATCAGGTGAGGATTAACAACAACAACAAAAATGTCCATAAAAATTCAGCTCCACGTTAAGAAGAGCAGCAAGGCCTCATGGACCTGATCAGCTAAGCGTTATCTTTCTGACTTCCTCTTCAGTTGCTTATGATTTTCCTTCGCATTTCTTTTCTGAAATCTCAGGCAATTACAATCTGTGCTGGCAAACAGCAAGACCCTTGAATGGTTAAGGAGTTAGCCTTTATGTATTTGTAATATTTAGCACTTAATTGATAAAACAAACCCCCACTGGGATCTCCTGACTCTCTGCCCAGGCCTGTGTGGGGTGGATATAAAAGATTTCTATAGATGTCGAAGAGCGTGTACTTGTTGGCAGTGTTGGGCAGCAATTCCTTTCCAGCCACTTAGCCAAGCCCTGATGAACTCTGGACATCCTAAAATCTTACCTGGACCACTGCAATAAACTTCTAGTTAGTAGGGTGACCATAAAATGTATTTATTTATTTATTTATTTATTTATTTATTTATTTATGTAAATATATATATTTTATCTGTTTTATCTTCTTATTATCTTTTAATTGTCACCCAAGGATATTTTTCCATTGACTTTTAGAGAGAATGGAAGAGAGAAGGAAAGACAGAGAAACATCGATGTGAGAGAAACACATTGATTGGTTGCTTCTTGCACGCACCCTCACCAGGGATCAAGCAGGGGAGGAGCCCTTGACTGGAATCAAACCTGGGACCCTTCAGTCCACAGGCTGACATTCTATCCACTGAGCCAAACCGACTAGGGCACTGTAGAATTTATAATCCAATCTAGGACACATGCTGGAAAAAAAATGAGCATTAATTTGAATTGTTCCAGGTAGACTCTATCTGGCTCTCAAACTCCAGGCCAATATTCCCCAACCCTAATCACCCAGGATCAGGCACCAGACAACTCAGGACAGCCCTTAGACCTCAGAGTCTGCCAAAAGTATTCATGCTACCCAATCCTAAGGCTGCTTACCCTGCCATCTGGTTCCATTTCTCAGAAACATAACCAAGGCTCTTGCCTATATATTCCTCACACTCCCTCAGCCTCCCAACTGACCCTGGTGCTGTCCTCTGTTGCCCTGTGTGACATGGTGTGATGGTTACCTTTGTCACCTTAGCTGGGCCACGATGCCCAGATATGTAGTCAAATGTTCTGGATAGAACCCTAACTAATCCATGGCATGTCCCCTTCTCTTTGGGACTCAAGTGACAACTTGTCTCTTCAAAAGCAATCATTTCCTGATCTATGGATCTCAATATACCGGAATCACAATAAAACCTACATTTTAAAACAACCAAGCAAAAAAAAATATATACTTGCTCTCATTAAGGAAGAGAAGTAATGAGGGGTTTAAGCAGGAAAGAAGCATGCTGAGAGGCACTTCACAGAGTTGACGTTAACATCATTATGTAGAATCTGCTAATACTGAGATGGACTTCCCTTACTTTTTCCCCTTTCTGCTTTTTCAGACGCTGCTCCCTCATTCTATATGCTAGCTTCCTACTCATCTTTCAAAGCCCATTCCAAATGCCACCTTCTTTCTGAAGCACTCTCCAATCTCCTCATTCAGAATGACTATTTTCTTCCTGTGTTCCCATTGTGCTTTATTTATACTGCTATGCTTGTTCTCATCACAATGTATCATGGTTAATTGCAGATATTTCTGTCTCTCTTGTTAAACTGCAATGTTTCCAAGAACAAGGATTTGATCTTATTTATGTTGGTAGCCTCGGCACCTAGTATAGGGCTTGTCATTATCAATAAAAGCTAAATTGAGCTATTTGTTGATTTAGAGCCAGGATATAAGTATGTTGATGATTGCAATAGCCTGGTTAAGAGTTAGGTAGCCAGCATCTGAACTGAAGACATAGTAGTGAGGATGAAAAAGGATTACCATATATATGAGCCATTGCTAAGGTATAGAGCTATGTTGTCTGAGATGCAGCCACTTGCCATATTTGGTTGCTGGGCTCTTGAAAGGTAGCTCATTCAAATGAGAAGTGCTGTAAGTATAAAAAACTTATTGAATTTAAAGACACGGTATTTTAAAAATATACAAATCAGTTCTTGCCAGGAGAAGTTCTTTGCCCTCTTTTTCACAAATCATATAAAATTTAAAAAAGACTTCTTTAAATTGATAAAGATGATGATTAAACAGGTCTTATCTGAAAGCCTGTATTTTCACACTTACAAACACTATTTATGTGACCATCCACCTCTTCAGTAGTCTGCTGTATAGTGTAGGTGAACCAGCAATCCTGAGTGAGAACACAAGAATCTTCAAAAGGGTGAAAGAAGCCTCAAAGGAAATTCTAACTAGTCTCATAGATTCTGTAAAAGCAAGTTCTAAAACAAAGCAACAGGACATAGAAGCAATGTGCTGTGCTGTGAGATCTACCACACCTCATCGATTGGCTCCATGCATCAGCCCCCAGGGACACAGATCACAGAATCCAGGGACCATGTTCTACACATTCATAGAGGAACCAATGATGGGCCACCAGCAAGCTGTGTTTCTTTGCCTTCTACCTTTTTTCGCCCCCTTTTAAAGGATATTTTCCCTTTAAAGAGCATTTAAAGGATGCTGGGGTCCCAGCCAGAGTGGTTCAGCGGTTGACTGTTGACCTATGAATCAGGAGGTCATAGTTTGATTCCCAGTCAGGGCACATGCCTAGGTTGCAGGCTTGATCCCCACTATAGGGCATGGAAGAGGCAGCCAATCAATGATCTTTTCTGATCATTGATGTTTCTATCTCTGTCTTCCTTTTCCTTCCTCTCTAAAATCAATACAAATACATTTTTTTTAAAAAAATAAAGAATGCTTTGGGGTGGTAGTCATAAAATAAAAGAGTGAATTTAATGTGTAAATTAATCATGACAGTCACCTCCCCTTTAAAAACCAGTTCTACACCAAAATAAAATATATCCAAGTACTAAAAGTAAAAGTACATGAGAGTCACCCCATTATGCCAACTTTATTCTATACTCCAGGAACCAAGAGCTAATGAAAAATCCAAGAGACACCTAGACAGCTTTCAAAGCCATTTGGGAAGAGGAATACATATTTAATAATAATAATAATTTGTCAAGACCTAAGCCATGCTGATGGCTAGATTAAGAGGTGAGGCAGAGAGACACAAAGGAGAAAGAGATAAAAGCAGATGGCAAAGCAGCATTAAAATAGAATGGCATGGAAGGCAAGAGAGGGAAGTTTCAAGGAAGAATCAATGAAAGCATCTAATGCTACTATCTAAAAAAATAGAATAAATAGGAAATAAAAACTAAGATGACAGAAGTAAGTCTAAATACACTACCAAATAAAATAAATGTAATTGGACTAAATTTACTTATTAAAGGGACAGAGATTCTCAGCCTAAAATAAACATAGAGCACCCATATGTTGCAAAGATACATGTAACAAGCCTAAAGTTTAAATGTACAGAAAGTAAAAGTAATATATATTAAATACAATACTTATCTAAAGAAAATAAGGAAAAGAATTATTAGCCAAAATAGGTTTTAAGGCCAAAAGTAGTAAGTAATAAAGATCTTTTTTTAATGACAAAAAAAAAAAAATCACATCACCAATAAATTAGAGTAACCCTAATTCCCTAATTCTGAGAGCACATAAGATGTTTTGAACATTTACAAAACAGAACTTTACATTTACCAAACAAAACAAGGAGAAAGCGATAAATCTAAATTACAGAGAGTGATCATTAGAATTCAGAAACTGGGGGACCACACAGATTTCTTTTTAAATGCTAATAACATAAAATAATAATATGAATGACAATTTACATTTCTTATTATTGGGCATTTATAGAATGCTGATCCCAACATTTAGAGAAGCACATTCTTTACAAAATTTGAACATATATTAGCCTATAAAGCAAGTCTCCACAAATAGCAAAGAATCAAAATCATACAGAACAAGAATAAGAAGCTTTTTAAAGTAACATTCAAGGAACACAAAAGGAGTACTTAGAATTAAAATAAGGCAGTAGAAGGAAAAACTCAGCAGTATGTGTGGAAGATTAAATTGAAGAAATCTCCTAGCGAGTAGAACAAAAAGACAAAAGACAGAAAATTAAAGAGAAAAGCTAAGAATATTAGAGCATCAGTTTAGTAGTTCCCACATTCCCAAGCTAGGGATTTTGAAAAGAGAGAACACAAGGTGTCATATTTTTTAAGTTTTCTTGTTGTTTGTTGTTTTGTTTTTTAAGACCAGGGCAAACTGAAGCCTTGTGACTCAAGAGAAAGACATGCTAAGGTCTCTCAAAGCAAGGCTGGTGTGGATGCCATACTGCTGCATTTCCAACTTCAGGGCAGAATGTCCAAGAGAAGTTGCCTCAGTTGCCACTGTCACCTCTGTTTCAGTTTACAGCTCATTCACTTGACCACATCCTATGTATGTCTACTAGCTGGCTCCAGGAGGACTTCTCTAGATGGCCTGTCTCTGGTGAGCCCCATTTTATTAAGACACACTCATGACCTGGCTTTGAATTCCGCAGAAGTTCTTAAAACTATTATAAAAATGTACACCAATCCCAGACTGTGACTCAAAAACTCTATTTAGCCTGTTTTCTCCAGGAATATTATCATTTTGTTACAATGCTAGGTTTGAGCTTATTTCTGAAGATTACTGAATATAAGTGATAGAACTCCAAAGAAAAGCAGGGACTTGGTTAACACAGATGTCAGTATGGGAGTTGCTCTGGGAAGCAATAAGGGATGTGATAGCTCAGGACCAAGGGGTTGAGAACATGACAGTAACATTCTACTTTGTTCAGAAGTCATTGTGTGAACATGAGTGTTTGCTTGATTATTGTTGTTTTACTTATACATATAAATTTTATATATTCTTATGGTTTATGAGACATTTAAACTTTCTTTAAAGGATGAACAGTAGAGTTTATCTCAGAAATATACTTTAACATTAAAAAATCAAATGCTGCCACCAAGTGAGGATGATAAGGAAGCCACTATATTTGCTAAGTGGGAACCACATCCTAAAGACAGTATGTTTGTTGGCCTGGGGGACCAGCAGGTAATGGGTTCACAATAAGTTGGTAGATGTGGAAGATTTTATTATTGCTCCAATATCTAACCATAATCTGTGTGAGAGGATGATACTTCTGACTATTAATGTCATTTGGTACTAGAGCTCAAGTGCAAGTGACACGTGTCAGTTATGAGTGGAATCTTCAAAGAATTCCATGGTTCTGCTGTCCATGAGACCACATACCCCATGAAGGGACAACCCCTTGAGTCTAGGTCCCAGAATTACAGTTGACCAACAACAGATAATAATGAGAATAAGAAATAAACTTTGTTGTTAGAAGCTGAGTTGCCTGGGGTTGTTTGTTAGACTCAACTATACTACTCTTCGAGAACTTTCAGAAGGAAAGGAGAAAACAGAAGTCTAAGGCTACAGAATGTGAGGAAAGGATTTGGTAACTTCATATAAGGCCCGGGGTTGTTGATTGACAGAGATGAATATTAAAGAGAGAACAAAAATACCATTTAGGAAGGAGAATGACAGACAACGTTAGGTGCTATGGACAATGGAAAAGGATAAGGTCAAGGAGACAGGGTGGAGCCTGTGCCTCAAAGACTGGACCAAGGGAAGAGAATTGGGAAGAAATAGAAAGGAGGAAATTTGAACAAGCATGAGGAACATAGTCCCGAGTTTTGGAGAAAGTCACTGGTGAGTATAGATGACAAGAATAAGATGTAGACAAAGAATAAATAAAGCATTTAAGAATGAGTTTGGTTATAGTGGCATTTTTCACAAAACTAAAACAAATACTTTTAAAATTTGTGTGGAAATACAAAAGATCCAAAACAACAAAAGCAATTTTAAGAACAAAACTAAAGGTATCATGGTTTCTAGCTTCAAACTATATTACAAAGCTATAGAAATCAACACAGTATGATATTAACATAAAAACAGAAACACAGATCAATGGAACAGAATAGAGAGCCCAGAAATAAATTAGCACAAATATAAAGAATTAATTTATAACAAAGGAGTAAAAATATAATGGGCAAAGGACAATCTCTTCAATAAATGGTGCTAGAAAAACTGGATGGTCAAATGCAAAAGATACCCTGTTTCCCCAAAAATAAGACAGTGTCTTATATTAATTTCTTCTCCCAAAGTTGCGCTAGGTCTTATTTTCAGGGGATGTCTTATCTTTCCATGCACTAGGTCTTATTTTCAGAGGATATCTTATTTTCGGGGAAACACGGTACTAGACTACTATCTCACATTGTATACAAAAATTAATCTAAAATGGATTAAGGATTTAAAATGTAAGAACTGAAAATATAAAATTCCTAGAAAAAAACACATAGGTGTTAAGGTCCTTGATAAGTTCCTTGTTTTAATACTTAGATATGACTCCAAAGGCAAGAAAAACAAAAGCAAAAATAAACAAATGGGTTTATTCCAAACTAAAAAGCTTTTGTACAGAAAGGGAAACCATCAACAAAACTAAAGGGGAACCTATTGAATGGGAGAAGATATTTGCAAATCATCTATACTAATAAAAGGGTAATATGTTAATTAGACTGGACATCTTCCAAATGAAGCCAATATGGTGGTGGCTGAGGCAGAGGTGGTTAGGGGCAACAGACTGGCAAGGGAGAGCAGTTAGGGGGCCACCAGGCCAGCAGGACAGAGCAGTTAGGGGGCAAACAGGTTGGCAAGCAGAGGCAGTTAGTGCCAATCAGGCCTGCAGGCAGAGGCAACTAGAGACTATCAGACAGGCAGACAGGTGAGCAGTTAGGAGCCAGCAGTCCTGGATTGTGAGAGGGATGTCTCATATTGGAGAGGCTAGGCTGAGGGACCCCCCCCCCCCCACCCCTGTGCATGAATTTTGTGCACTGGGCCTCTAGTTTATTTGATAAAAGGTTAATATCTGAAATTAAAAGTTCACATAACCCAACAACATAAAAACAAATGACCCAATTATAAAATGGGCAGACTATTTGAACAGACATTTTTCCCATGAATACTATAAATTGCCAACAGGCACAAGAGAAGATGTTCAACATCACTAATTATCAGGGAAATGCAAATAAACACCACAATTAAACATCACCTCACATCTGTAAACATCAAATAACAAGTATTGGAAATAATGTGAAAAGAAGAAAATCCGCATACACTCTTGGTGAGAATGTAAACTATTGTGGCCACTATAAAAAAACTGTATGGAGATTCCTCAAAAAGTTAAGGTTAGAACCAGCTAATCAACTTCTGGATATTTATCTGAAGAATAAAAAAAATAAAAAATAAAAAAAAACTAGTTTAAAAGGAGATATGCAGCATGATTTATAATAGTCAAGACAATAAGGGCCCACCAACAGATGAATAATTAAAGAAAATGTGATACATACATTCACACACACACACACACTGGAATAGTACTCAGCCGTAAAAAAGAAGGAAAATTGCCATTTGCAACAATGCAGATAGATCTTGAAAAAAGTTAGACAGATAAAGATAAATATAATATGATTTAATTTATATGTAGAATCTAAAAAGAACTGAATAAAACAAAAACAAATTTATAGATACAGAAAACATATTGGTGGTTACTAGTAGGGATGAGTCTTGGAAGAAAGATGAAATGGTTGAAGGGGATCAATTGTATGGTGATGGATGATAACTAGACTTATAGTAGTGAACACTATGCAATGTATACAAATATAAAATTATAATGTGCTCCTGAAGTATAATATATATGATCTTGTACACCAATTTTACCACCATAATAATTTAAAAAACAAGAGTGATGTTGGTTTTAAAGAGATAACATGAAGTCTATGTGCATGTTGGTACTACATTCCCTGATTCTCTTTCAGTAAATGTTGACCCAGCTACCTGCTAATCACAAAAGTTACATATAATTACAATTAGTTGTATATCTATACAATAAAAATTAAGAGATATCTTGCCTTCATAATAGCCTGTATATACAATACATAAAGGCTTACTGGTCTTAGGACTATTCATCAGTATTTTGAGGAAATGAGTACATCAAAGTACAATGTTTTTGAAGAAAATTGAAATGAATTTTTTTCTAAGTGTTATAAAATAATTTGCCATCACTAGAAGTGATTATTAAAAGCTTACTAAAAGTCATTTTATATAGTATATTGATTTTATGTTTAAGTTGCTGAATTTTTTAAAATTAAATGTTAAAATGTTTCTGACGTGTGATTGAATGAGCAAATTTAAGGAAACAAATAAGTAATAAATTAAATTTCCAAAATAATAAAAAATTTGGAAATGGGTTATAGTACAAACTAAATTTGATCTCAAGATTCACTAGATTTTTTTTATTCAATTGTGCAATTAGTTTCTGAATTGCACTTCTCAAACATTTGATTGCAGATTCATTCAAGCTTACAATTACATTAATAAAGTATTATATTTCTTTGTTCAAGTCATTTAGCCTTTGATTTCTTTAAATTCTTTTACTGCAAATCTAGAAATTTAACAATGCAATGCTAAATTAATAAACAAAAACTTGATTCCATAATCACCCCGGCAGAGGCTGGTACTAAGCCATTTGGAGCAGTGGTTGGCCGAAATCTTCTCCTTCTCCATGTTTCAGATCTATTTTCCCTTGTGATTTTTCCATTCGGGGAAGGAGGCCGAGGAGGAACAGGCATCATGTAACTGTTAAACTTCAGAGGTTGATACTGTTTCATTCCCTGTGAATTGTCCATGGAGTTCCTGAGCTTCATCATTGTCTTTTTGCCCTGTAATCACATTCCATGCCATAAGAACCAGTGAAAGAGAATTAAGTGGTGATTCAATGTCACCCTAAATTAGAGAAGAGTGTATGATTGACATTGCAATGCAACACAACTGATATAAATAGGCAAACTCAAAACAATCCATTTTGTTTGAAGCAGCCATAGCAAATTAAGTTTTTATGAATTTCTAACATTATTTAAGTGTATTTTTAAACCAAATATACAATGATGGCATCTTTAGAGTATTTTGGGGATTTTTCCTCAACAACCCCTAAACATAAGTATAGTTAAACAATTTGGAATCAAGAAATTTAAAGTGTTTACTTTGAAGCAGGGTTGAAGAGTCTACTTAACAAGGGAGTCTTGACACTTTTTTCATATTCATTTCACCCATTCAGGTATTATTGTAGTTCTGGAAAATACAATATCAAGGTACCAAGTACAGAGGCTAACCCAAGACTCCATTCAGCTTATTTTCCCCTAGAAACTCAACCCATAAGAATAAATGCTACCCAAGACAACTACACAAGTACACTGATGGAAATGTAAGCATACTTACTAGTACACACACACAAATACACATTATGTATAGCAAACTTAGCTGAACATCAAGTCCATCAATAGGAAAATGTTCAACTAAATTTTCTTTGTTCTTATAATGGAATTTCAGCAGGCTTCAAAAAGAATTGTGTACATCTATTCATAAAAAGATCTATGTGATATAATCCTACATTTCTTTTAAATAATTTATATGTGAACTTTGATAAAATTAGGGATATCTAGAAGAATTAAACATAACGTTTTCATGGAGATTTGGATATTTGGGGAGGACATCATTTCGTATTTTATATATGTACTAGAGGCCCGCTGCACGAAATTTGTGCATGGCAGGGTCCCTGGGCCTGGCCGGTGATCAGGGCCTTCCTTCTGGTTGCTGGCTGGGGCCTGCCTTCCCTGGCTGCCAGCTGGGGCCTTCCTTCATTCAGTGTCACCCCCTGGTTGTCAGAGCATATCATAACGAGTGATCGAACTCCTGAGGGGTCACTTTACATATTAGTCTTTTATATAGAGAGATATTTATATTATTTGAAAGTTTGATCAACATGTATTACCTCAACAATTATAAAGCACTAAAGTTATAATCAATAATTATGTCACTTTGTTCAGGTATATTTGAATCTTTAGATTTTCAAAAATTGATTATTTTTGTGCCTATGAATAGTTTTCTGAACTTTCAGTCACCTTTAATCATTTTTATCCAATTTATTTGGCATGGTTTTAAAATCATTTTTCAGTCAATTTATTCTTAATTTTGAGGTGCTTAAATAGTGAAGTTTTTTTTTTTAAGAAAGTAAAATCATTCTCCAAATATTTCTCATTACAAATTCATAAAATCAGGTCAAATAAAGATATATGTCATAAATATTTTGATTGAAGACGACATTTATGTGAACAGAGAGGGATTTAAACAGAATTATCCAAGAAGTTTAGAATTATTGGAATGGTTCATACTGCAGGTTGTATGTTCTCATTTTACTTTTTCTACATTTTTCCTTTTTCTTTAATGGTATGCATTGATATTTTAATAACAAATATAAATTAGATAAGTAAAAATAATAACAATAAAATATATAAATAGAAAACTTTGAGAGGTTGGGAGATTTTAATTTCTAAGTAGTTATCAGTCAATTACATATCTTATTTAGAAATGGTCTGATCATTTTTTAAAAATTATCATGCTGTTTCTTACCTCACATATTTAGCCCAAAACATCTTGAACATCTTTTCATGACAATACAAAAATTCTACCTTATTATTTTAAATATACTTTAATATATTATAACATTTTAAAACAATATCCTATTATATTTGTAGATATTTTTATAATTGTTCACTATTATATTACTAAATATTCTTGAATTTATTTTTTTCACACGTGTTTATTCCTGGGGAAAATTGCCTATATGTTAAAATGCTTGACCATGTTCATTTAAAATGTTGACAGATATTTCCATATTGCTTTCACAAGAGTTGTACCAATTTCTATTTCTATCAATAGTGCATGAGAAACTCTCATCCTAAGGATAATCATTTTCAATCAAGTCATTATTTTTACTCAATTGGATTTCAACCAGCATGTTTTTTACCAAATTGTTTTTACCTAAATCAAAAACCCTCACTCCTGACATTTAGAAAGATCAACCTGCTTAAATCTGTTACACATTTGAACAATTCCCATAAGCATACCACATCCTTCTTTAATCTTTAAGAAAGCAATACAAATTTAGTGGTTGCTCACTAAATATTCATCAGTCATGCAGAGCATTATTTTTTAGGAATTTCTTGTCTGATTTTATATTAAATCATTTTTATCATCAATACCACTGAAAAAAATTAGATGAATTATCTTTTTCCCATGTACATTATAATATAAAATCTAGTAAGTTAGAGACTTTTGCCTGCCTTGATAATTGATATATCACCAATGCTTAGAGCAGTAAGTATCCAATAAATATTTATTGAATGAAAAGTGTAAGTTTAGCTAGTTTAAATTAATATGGATTGATCTCAATCTTGTTAGCCATGTAAGTTACCATTAAATGCCTGTCCCTCAATCATTCACATCCCCCAACTTAAAAACAGAAAAATAAAAATCTCTATGTAAATTTAATTAATAAATCCATTCAGTGGTTAAGAGCAGATATGGAAAATCACCTGAAAGAAAAACAAATCCCTCCCTAGCCAACAGAACTTGAATATTACCTGATAGATAGTATCCACATATCTTACAGGAAAATGTGCCTATCAAAGTAGAATAGTAAAATAATACTTATAGGAGCATAGAAAAGAATATAGTCACCTTGGAAAACATGGAAAGTGCGCAACCAAGTACTATCTAGGGTAGAGGATGTATCACCCATTGGACTTTGAATATTTCTAGTCCTATTGGCAAAGTTATTCTTGGAGCATACAGGGGGTTTGAGCCAAAGACCTTTGAGTTTTCTGGAACCTTTGGCATCCCATTCCTAAAATGAGCTAGGTGCATCATGCCATCTAAGCCTGATGCAGTAACATTCCATTCCACATCTGCTCATTCTGACTCCATGATCTCATTGTGACACGGCTTCCCATGTAAGTCTGCCTACAGGGGGAGGCATGCTGCTTCTACAAACTGTGATTATTTGATATCTTGTGGATTAATGGTCCCTGATTATGATTTTGCTTCTCATTCCAGTTTACTATATAGAGAAAAACTAGGTCATTATGAGTAATTTTAGTTAGCCGAGACAGCTCTCAGGACCTGACCATTCCTGAACACTAGCTGAAACAGGAAATGTCTAGGTCTCTAAGTAGAGACCAGATTCTGGAAAGCATCAACCTAATTGACTTATGACCCAATAAGTTCCTAACTCTATGAAGTCTTCCCTAGAAAATGTGCCACCACTTTTGGTTTAATTTCCCCTGCTGTTTTCTGATAAACTACTATTAAATTATAATGAGGCTTGTAAAAAGTGATATGTAATCTGAAAACCACAGTAAATAGATTAAAATATTAGTTTTCATTTTTAGAGTTATATTTATACTCTTACTATGAGACAATCATTTGTATGAATTAATTCCTTAGTGTCAAGATAGTCTTTGTCAGTGTTAAATAAAAATACCTTAATTTCATGTATATTATGTTTCCTAAAAAAGGAATGGAACTAAATTCACCCATTTGAACATAATGACTATTGTATTATGACACAGGTTCTTAAGCTGCCAATGTTTCTTCTTTGTGCTAGAAATACAAACAATCCCCTCCCCACCCCCCAAAAAATACCCTCCCTAATTACTGAATGTCTTAGTTATATCTCCCTGTTTAAGGAACTCGTTTTTATGATTATTATGCCTCCTTCTGTGCTCTATTAAAATAACTGAAATTACCTGAGTCACATATAACCTTGAAAGAGAAGCAGAGTCAAGCTCCTGTGTGTGATTAATTCAGCGTTTTAAAAAAGATGGACATTCTTTTCCTTCTATACCCAACGTTCTCCAGAGTCAAACTTGAAGCAATTTCATACACTGATGGTAAAATAAGTCAGCATGCAAATGCAAACCTATTCTTAGAAAGTTTCATTTTCTAGGTTTCATGCATTTAAAATGTAAAAGCAGTCAACACTGGGTTTTATTCTCACAGAAGTCATATCTCTCTATAAAAAGGTCCTCTTTGTTTTTCATACAACCCTTCAAATTAATGAGATCACTTTACCTTATTACACCTATTCCTTACTCTTTTTGCTCACTCAGGTGGAAATTATAGTCCTTCCCATTTGAGTAAGATAATTAAATAGAACATCATAAGTGCTTAATAAGTACACAATACAAATGTCATTGAGTAGATTAATTAAATCTAGCATCTTAAATACTGTGATAATCTAATATTCTAATCAAGAATAAAAGATATTCCTTGAAGGAATAATGTTTACCCTAAGGGGAAAAGGAGCTTCAGTTTCCAGCCGTGAGGTTTTGGATCTGGACCCTGGAGTGATCTTTGGAACAGTTCCTGCTGTACGATGCCTGGGAAGAGGCTGTAATCGAAGTGGAGGCTGCATAATTCCTGGGGCGGTGTGTGGTCGAGGGGCCGTCTAGACAATTAGGGAAAAAAAATCCATTTAAATTAGTACCTTGACATGTTTCCAGAACCAATTAATAACCCTACAAATTGACTAGAGTAACTAATGGTGCCTTTTTACCGAACAGATTAAACTTTAATTATGTCCTTCCATTATACATGCCCTTATGACCTGAAGTATTTGTTAAAACATATGGCGTGGAAGTTCTCCACATAACTAAATGCCACAATTATGGAGGACTCTAGACAAAGGAGATGTTCTCTGTCAGGTTCCTGTATTTTATTCATACTGTAAACTTGCTGACAATACCTAATTTATGCTGTGTGCACAGATTAGCTTTGCTCAATTAAATGTTAAGTTGGATAATGTTCCTATTTTAGAGATTTAAAGGAATATGATTGGAATGGACTCATTTCATTTAAATGTTTGCAACATGAATTCTACTGTGAGTCCTCTAAGTCTTAAGATTAGTGCCGAAGTATAAGCAATATGATTCAAAACAGAGGAAAGGTAAATGCTTAACTGTAATGTATGACTATTATTAGGTAAACCTCTTCCTTGAAATATTAGGAAAACAAAAATGAAAAGTAGTAACTGGCAACTTTGGAAAACATTGTGAACAAAACTGAGATTTTTTTTGCAGGCTGGAAGTTTTCCATTTGCCCCTCTTTTGTCCCTTCTCTCTCCTGCTGCAGCCTCTGGGAGTCATTTCTCCATGGACTATACCAACTGACCTCAGATTCCAGTTAGATTTGGCCAAAGGCACTGGCAGGAGATCAAAAGATAGCAGGAAATGAGATGGGTGATTTATTTCTTCTGGACCCTTCCCGCCAAGGTTGCGATGGGCCAGCTGGGGCCCTCCACCAAGTGCACGGCTCTATCAGGAAGCTCTCTCCCAGCTTACAAGTAGGACAGGCTCTCTGTCCAAACCCTTCTTCCCCCCCACAGGCCAAGGTGGTGTGCCTCCCCATTGGGCTGACCCCAGCAGGCTAAACATCCCTAGCAGTTTTTCCTTACCCTGTCTGCTCTTTGTAAATAGTTTCTTTATTAAACCCTTCCTAATTACCCTATTTGTGTGAGCCATCTGTTTCCTGATGAGACCCTGACTGATACACTTTCTAATCCAGAAAATACTGCCGAGAGAACCAGTCATGCCAGTATGGAACATGGCGGCCGTCTTTTGTGGCACTGACAGAACATTATGGGTTTACTATAAAGAGCAGCGATGTTTCAAAAGTGAGGGGGAAAAAACAAGGCTTTTGGCCCAATTGTTCTAATATAATAAAATAATAAAAAACTTGTTAAGAAAAATACATGCACTTTTAGACCCGAGGGTGTGAGGATAGTATACAAATGACTCATAATGAGGTTTAATACATTGACTCTAAAGAGTGGTGAACAAAATACTCAACTACATAAAAGTGTAAATACATTTTTAAAAAATGATAGGGCAGCTTCTACCACCAAAAGTTGGTCTCCATGCCATCCTGACAAGCATGTCATATGTGATAAATATCCGATTTTATTAAGTCAATATATATTGAATTCCAATTATAGACACTATGAAGAGATTAAAAAGTAATTTTTGACATCTAAGAGTGACACAAGACAATTAGTACCAAATGACCCATACAAATACTACTAAAGGGACAATATAACAAGCATACCTGGGAACTCACAGCAGTTAGAACTAAAGTTATCTGGAATAAGCCAATGAGATGAGAAAATTAAAGGTCCCGGAAGCAGTTATATTTTATTCAAATGGATGAGCAACAGAAGAAAATGGAGGAGAAAAGCAAAAAACTGGTGAACATCTGAGTAAGAAGAGAAGCAGTTGTAAGCCAGTCACAGGAAGGGGACAAAGATAACAGTCCCCAATTTCTGTTTTCCTTTCTTCACAAGTAATAGAATTTTAATCAGGAAGCACGGCTATTACAAATAAAGACTGCATTTCCTAGCATCTCATGTAATTCCGTATAGATATATGCTCAGTTTTGAGTAATAAGATGTGAGCAGAAGTGACATATGAAACTTCCATATCATGCACTTGGAGGAGCATCTGATTGGTTGATGACTTTATAGAGTAGAGCTGAGATCCATGCATGCGCATTATCTATGCACAAGCTTATATCCTGACCAAGACACAAAACCCAATGAACTGACAAGAATTGGATTTCAGGAAACAGAACATAAGCCTATTTGAGTCCAAAAGTGCCAGGTCATAATACCCACCTACAAAAAACAAAAAACAAAAAACAAAAAACAAAAAACAACAACAAAAACAAAACAAAACAAGCTAGAGATTTCTGAACAAGGGAATCAGATCACCAAAAGAATTCCTTTGAACTCCGTGAAACCCATATGCCTTAAGACTCCTGTCATATAATCCAACTGAACACAAGAACATTGAAAATCGAATGTAGGAATTCAAAAAAGAAGGTTCCTATAAACTAGGACATGATCAATGGGCTGTTGTGCTCTAAATTTTACTCCTCTGCATTTGCATACAGATATCACTCAGTTAGATGAGTGTGGCAATCAAATGTTTAACTGATTACATTTATCTCTAAAAACAAATCTGCACCATTCAACCAACAGCTGTGAGCTACAAACTGTTGTAGTTCACATCAAAAGCCACGTTAAATTGGCTATATTTTAAATTGTTCATAATATATTTTCTTGGAATAAACATGACACTGTAGCTTAACATTTTCAAATCTGTACCAGAATGTGAATCGAAATTGACTACCTGGTGATTATTCAGCTTAGCTGAGCATTTCTAATTCTTAGTGGAACATCTCAGGGGGTGCATTTTCCAAGCCTGTGCAGAATTAGTTGAATGACTTTCCAGAGTTTTAATGGGAGCAATACAGCTAAACGCTTATATGTTATTTTGAAAGTTTAGGTGCAATTAGTGACCAAATGCAATAACTATTCACTGGATGCTTTCCTTATTTGCTCAAGAAAGTTAAAAGCGAAAAATCGATGGCAGTATCCCCAAAGGATTTTTTTTTTTCTTTGTCTCGATGGCACTTGGAGGTCAGGTCAGGAGTCAGATTTAAAGGATATGTATCCAGGTTGGGAAAACAAAGAGGAGGACTTGAATTTCTGTGGAATGGAAACTACAATGCCAAGATGACAATAGGTATCCCTTACAGTGCAGACTCGCCACAGGGGGTGACCAAGTGAAGAATTGTGGCTTACCAGATAGAAAGGCTTCTGAAGTGCTGGTGTCAGTGTTTCCTGTAATTTTTAAATTACTTTCTCATTCCTGCCACATTAAGATCTCCTGGATGTATCATAAACTACTTATTGAGGGTGTTCAGCTGGAAAATTGAAAAGAAAGCCTTTCAAGGGTTTTTCCACTCGGAAACAGGTGGGAAGATAGAAAACAGCACTTGATTGTTTCTTTTGTTTCACCCAGTTTAAGCTTTTGAGAGTCTAGTGAGTTTGCCACCTAATAAGAGAATTATTTGTGTATGTATGCATTTAAATGAAGCTTGGAAATATGGTAGCAACAAAGGGAAGGCGGTTGCTTTTCATAACTTGAGCTGTTCACCCGGAAATGTCAAAACATATTTACCTTCTGAAAAATGTCAGAGCTTAACACTATATGTGATGAACAATGAACCTGCTTTAGCAATCTGTGAAAGCACGGCAATGTCTCCATAAACATTGTGCAATCTAAAAAAAAAAAATTGTTCATGCTAACAAGGAAATACATTAGGCTACACAAAGCAAGAATAAAGACGTAATCAAGCAATTCATTTACAGCTTAAACCATCAAGCCCCAGCAAATGTTTTGCAAATCTTTTCCTGTATCTATATTGTTTCAAGCTACCTTACCTTCCTCCAAGCAAATACCACCTCTACTGTATAAATGAATCAAACTAGAAGAAAAGGTCAGTGTGCAATTTCTTTAAATAAAATTCCTGCACATTTAATTATTTTTATCTTAGAGTATGTGCACATACTTTTGATAAATGAAATCCAAATATAAGTACTGGCCCCAAATGCTACAGAGTACCATTGAATTTGTGTGCATAAGTAAGCGCTACAGTAAGGTGAGAGTCAAAGGAACAGCAAGAACAAAATGCAGAGGTCAGAAAATATAGTACAAGTATGGAACAACTAGTAGTTCAATTTGCTGCATTGCAGGACGCTAAAGGGTAATTGTGGGGATAGCTAAATTGAGGTCATATGGTTCAGGGTCTTAAATGTCAAGTGAAAGAGCCTGTGGTTTTCTATAGGTGACACAAAGTAAGTGAAGGTATTTGGGCATGTAAATAACATAAGTAATCTCTTCCTAAAGCAAATTGACCTAGCAGTAACAGGCAAAATGAATTCAACAGGGGTGATGTTGATTAGAGGTGGGCCATTCAGTAGAGACAGAGTTGAATAGATATAAGACTATGACTTTATTCAGTAGAAGTCTCAGGCTTATATAGACATCTAACCAGAGAGCATTCTTTCTGAGAGTAAGAAATTATAAATGGCTCTGTTGGGACGGTGCATGACAGAGAGTTTAATATAACTCACCACTGTTATTGGACTGGAATGTCCTTCATCAACCAGAACACTACAACCACGGTTAGTCTTTGGGCCCACTGGTGGGTGGGGAGAGAGCACTGGCATGTTTTTTTCTATAGACCATCTTGTGGGCTCTCCCTAGAATAAGAAAGTAATTTAACAGATCAATGCATAATTAGAAAACCAGGTTAGGTTAGTGCCTACCAGGTAAAAAATTCTGTATGACTAAAGAAGTCCATTGTCATTACTTTCAAAATGTTCCTTCTGAGGTCTATCAGGATAGGCAGAAAAGGTTTCTACAGCTGTACTGGGGAAGTGGGCATGGTAGTGATAAGCAGGAAACCGAGTCTGCTTTATTCAAAGAAATAGCTACAAGAGCAGTGTATTCTCAGTTTTAGCAAACACATACATTAATCGGCTTTAAGCAGATCACTATAAGAAGCATAATGCTCCTCACTACTCTGATCAGTAGAGAATACTAGAAAGTATTAATTTTCTACCTTAAAAAATTATTAAATAGCTGGGTGGGCATGGCTCAATGATTGGGCATCAACCTATGAACTAGGAGCTCATGGTTTGATTCCCAGTCAGGGTACATGTCTGGGTTGAGTGGACTTGATCCCCAGTGTGGGGTGTGCAGGAGGCAGCCAATCAATGGTTCTCTCATCATTGATGTTTCTACCTCTCCCTCCCGCTTCTTCTCTAAAATCAATTTAAAAAATCTATATTTCAAATTATTACATAATACTCTAAGAAAACGTTGTTTCCATGTTACATAAAAGAAGCCAAAACATACTAGTAGGTCTTTCACTAAGTGCAGCTGTAAAGTGAAGATTGTTACAAGTGAAAAGCATACAAGGAGGAACTGGAGTGTCTATCACAAATCTTCCAATGCTGTAGGCTCACTGGGTGAGAGTGGATCACACACCTCTTCAGGCAGCACCAGTCACTCTTTATTTCCAGTGACCATTTTTCTCCATCAACAGGTCAGCAGTAAATTATAGAATCTATAACTCAGTCCTTGATATAGGACAGATTTGGCAAAGTTGAATTAATCACAAATCTCTACACCCTAACGCTTCTGATCTTGAAAAACTGACCTGTCTTCTGTTATTTAACAGCAGTTTTGTAACAAGATTATCTTTTGGCCATGATAAAATACAAAGGTTTGAGTCTATCAGGCAAGAGGGAAACATTACTATCTTAGATAGCAAGTCACTCTACAGAGGCTTTACAAATATTCATCAGTTTGTGAAATGTCTTAGGCCTCACATTTGTAATACAACACAGAAAATGAATAACAACATGTAAGTTTGAACAGCTCAAGAAATTGAGTAAAACTGCTAACCTACATTGAAACCTTTCAAACATGCCTAATTGAATATCTGGTCTCTTGGTTCAAATTTATATATTTCCTAAGTTTACTTCAAAGAAGAATATAAAATACAAGAATAGAAAACAAACGGGAAATTTTGAATATTTTATACAAAATATCTAAATCTTATGCTCTAAGGTAGATTTTTCCTACCAGGTATTCTCTAGGGTCACATTTGGATAAAAATGTGCCATTGAATAATTCTTAGAATGCCCTGTATTCAATACATCAAAAACATTTCCATTTATTTTTACCTTCTTAAGACAAAAAAAAAAAAAAAACACAAAAAAAACCAACAACAACAACAAAAAAAAATCCTTAGGCCTCTATCACATATCAGCCAAGAAAATACAAAAACTTAATTCCAGGTCTGAAAATAATGTTTTCAAGTTTTTCTTTGAAAGTTTTCAAATTTTCTTTGTGCTTCATAAAACATTTTGCACGGGCAGCTCCTATTTTGTCATGATCTTTTGTAATAATGGTGGCCAAGATTTAGGCTTGGAGAAACCATCATTTGACCTCAGCTATAAGTTATCCCAAAGTGCCCCAAGAAACTTGAATAATAGCATCATTGGCTTCCAAAATCGTAAAATAATATTATGAGATGAAAGAGAGTTATGGGTCTTCTTACCTTAAATCTCTGAATTCGCTCCTTTCTGGCTAAGGTCTCCAGTTTCTTTGTAATTTCAAGCTGATGGTAACGCTAAGCATACAGGAAAAATGGAGTGGAGATTCATATCAATTACAGCAACAATTTTTTTAAAGGAAAATAAGCCTACCAGCTAACTGAGTCTCAATTACCCCTCCTGTCATTGAGATGGAGAAGAATCACCTGCTTTAGTGTGCAAGTGGGAATATATATTGGTACAACCCTTTAGAAAGCCAATATCATATATCTCAGAAAGCCAATATAATATACCTCAGATAGGTAAAAGTGTCCCTTCCTTTTACCAATAAATTTCACTTCTAAAACGTAGGAGGAAATCTGGATTTTTTTTTAATGTACATATAATACTATCTAAATGGCCCAAAGATACTATATAAAAGGTTTTTGTTGCCTGGCCAGCATGGCTCAATGGTTGAGCACCGACCTATGAACTAGGAGGTTGAGGTTTAATTTCCTGTCAGGGCACATGCCCAGATTGCAGGCTGGATCCGCATTGTGGGTTGTTCAGGAGGCAACAGTTCAATGATTCTTTCTCATCCTTGATGATTCTATCTTCCTCTCCCTTTCCCTTCCTCTCTGAAATCAATAAAAATATATTTGAATATATATATGAAAAGGCTTTTGTTTTGGTTGTTAGTAGTATTGATCTCTTCAAAGCAAAAATTCAAAAGCACTATTAACTTTAAAGAGAATGGTTAAGTTTTTGGCATATCTTAACCAAAAAGTTTTTGGCATATCCATATAATAGAATCATAAAAATTAAGTTATAAATATTTTGTTTTTAAAAAATGGAAAATATATGTAATACACAAAGAAAGGAAGATACAGAATTGCACAGAATTGCAATTTAATTTATCAAGTTCATATTATGTGCCTGTCCCCATGCTTGGGGGGGGGGGGGGCATTTTTTGTACATCATCTCTTCCTGAACAACTCTAATTGCTAAGCAGTCTTATTTTACAAAAGAAGGCTGAGGACCATGAATTTTTCCTCAAATCACACAGTGGTTGAATTTTTAGTTGTTGTTGGGTTTTTGTTTTATTTTGTTATTGGTTTTTATTTTCCACAAAACCATGGTCTTCTCAAAAATATCATGCTTTTATTAATGTATAAATATGAATAGAGACTAAAAGAGAAGCAATTATCTCTGAGAGGAGGTGTTAATGTGGTTATTTTCCTTTTTCATACTTTCTTATGTTTTCCAATTTTTCTATAATATGTTAGTCATGTAATCTGTATATAATTTGAGTTGAAATTATTCATACACATCTGAGAGCACTGTGAAGTGTTTTTCCTGTTCTTGAGCCTCTCCGGCTGCCCTGAGACTGTGCAGACTCAGTCATTCCCTACCTCAGCATCACACTTCCCTTTTCAGTCTCCCCTTCTGTTCTCTCTCCCACTTCTCACCAAACTTGATTAGATTCTATGTCAACCACTTTCCATCTTCCATTTATTCCCAATCACCAAAATCTCCCACTCCCACCACCCTTCATCACCACCACCCCTGGACCTGCTTTTATCAGGGCCACCACTGTCTTTGTCCTCTGGGTCAAAACTGGATTTCTCCTGTCCCAGTACCCATCTTACATAACCATTCTGACACTTGTGAGACTCTCCTGGCTCGCAGGCATGTTTTTCACCACTGGAAGGTTCGTTTCCAGCCTGTGTTGTTGTTGTTCTTGATCTCCCGCAATGCACACACCCCCACCCCCTGCCAAGCTAGAAACCTCATTATTTCTCTGGACTCCTTCTTCACCCCTCCTCACTCAGCCAGTGTCTGTCTTCCTCCCTCTTCCCTGTCTCTGCAGACAGCTGCATCTCCCCAGTGTTTCAGCTCCTGCTGTTAGCTCACACCCTTTGGCAACAGCTTCCTAATTGACCTCCCACCTCCAATCTTTTCCAGCTCATTAATCCATCTCCCACATTTTTAGCAACATCATCTTTCTAAAACAGCTCTGCTCATTTGTTTCAGTCTTCTGCTAAAAAATGTTTCATTGCCTCATGACCTATACTCCAAACCTAGGCTTTTGTTTTGGTTGTTAGTAGTATTGATCTCTTCAAAGCAAAAATTCAAAAGCACTGGAATTGAAGGCTCTCCAGAAACTGGGCCCCAGCTTATTGGAGAGTGTCTCTTCCTTCCATCCGTTCAACCAACCCACTGTGCAGTCTGGCCTCAGTGAGCTTTCCTTCCCATCCGCAATGTCCTGTCATATCTCTGTAACCTCACTCCCTGAAATGCCTTTTTCATGGTTTCATGTGAGGGCTCATTGTTTTCAAGGTCCAGTTCAAATAGCAGGATCTCTGTGCAGCTTCCTCTGACTCTCACAGAGGGAAGCCACCAATCCCTACTTTCCTGAGCTCAGTCTGCCCATTCCTTTCTTTTGGAATTTGATCACTTTCTACAGTGTGTTGTGTGTTTTGTTTTGTTTTTTTAATTATATCTTGCAGCTATACATCACATAGCCTCATAATGATACATAGGTGAGCCTGATACATATTAATGTTTGTTGCATGAATGAATACATGAATATTAACAGAACTAATTAGTAATAGCATCATCCTAAACTAAATGTGGCAATTTAGAGAGAAATAGTCTATTTGTTAATAAATCGATATATTATATTTTGTAATTATATATTATACTAGAGGCCCGGTGCATGAAATTCGTGCAGGAGGGGTGTCCTTCAGCCCAGCCTGTATGCTCTGCAATCCAGGATTGCTGGCTCCCAACTGCTTGCCTGCCTGTCTTCCTGATTGTCCCTAACTGCTTCTGCTTGCCAGCCTGATTGATGCCTAACTGCCCTCCCCTGCCAGCCTATTTGCCCCTAACTTCCCTTCCCTGCAAGCTTGATCACCCTCAAATGCCCTCCCTTGCAGGCCTGGTCCCTCCCAACTGCCCTCCCCTGCTGGCCTAATCGCCCATAACTGCCCTCCCTTGCAGGCCTGGTCACCCTAACTTTCCTCCCCTGCAGGCTTGATGGCCCCCAAATGCCCTCCCTTGCAGGCCTGGTCCCTCCCAACTGCACCACCCCCACCAGCCTGGTCGTCCCTAACTGCCAACCTCACCAGCTGGTCACCTCTTACTGCCCCTCTTTCTGGCCTGGTTGCCCCCAACTGCCCTCCCCCCCCACACCATCCTGGTTGCTCCACGCAGCCTGCTTGTTGAGTTGTTTGGTTGTCCCTCACTAACCCCTGGCCAGCCTGGTCATAGACAGCCATCTTGTGAGGGTGTGAGGGTTAATTTGAGTACTACCTCTTTATTATATAGGATATTACATTTTTACCATTTATTTCAGATATTTTTTCCAAACTTTAAGAATATAAAAAGATGCTTAAATAATAGCATATTTGCCAGTTATGTGCCAGTTATATGAAAGTTTGGAAAACCTCCAGGATCAAGGCTAATATAGAACTTTGTGCCTACTGATTAAATTTGAAACTAGGTATAGGTTGATTTTACACTTTATTATTTTTTTAACATTAGTTATAGAATTGCAACTAATACTTTCATAAACAAGTGGATTTAGGGACCATAAACAGTGATTCTACATAATTCATGCACATGATATAAACTCAAAATGGATTCCTAAATTAACAGATCACATACATCCTAACTAAACACAACACTTGCTCAATATAATGGTTGCATAATTTTCAGTGGCACTAAACTTAGTAGTGGTTTACTGATGATTCTACAGTTGTTCATGAATGTTTACTGCGCCCACAGGTCAATGGTTTTATGAGCCAAGTTTTCTGATTTATTGCTCTATGTTCAAGCCAAGAAGTGACTTGCTTTTTTACAGAGATTAAAATGGTATTGATGCTTGAAACTACAAATTTCATGGTGCAAGGCTAAAATAATTTATCAAGTTAGCTAGATATCCTACTAAAAATGCCATGTCAGATTAAAAAGAAATGTTGTTGATTGTAAGTCCATGCTGACCAATGTGGCCTAAAGTAGGAGGGAGAGCAGATGTTTCAATGCCTATTCCTTGAAATTTAGCATACGGCTGAGCTTCGGAGCCTTAAAAAAATAACAATCTGAAATAATTCATGGCAGTGGAATTACTGATATTTAAACAGATGTCACTTTTTTTTTTAGCGAGTGGAAATTGAGGTACAGATGGTGAGGGTGGTTTTGTTTTAGAGTAGCCATTATGGATTAGAAATCTACATTTGTTAAATTAAATATCACAAAGTATTATATATAATCGTGTCCATATTTTTCTCCAACTGAGATGGAGAAAAGCTTACTTTAGTCTGTTGGCTCCTTGCTACCTAGAGAGATATAGAGCATTTCTCAGGTCACCTTATTCCATTCGTTTTTAATGAAATACAAGAAGAATGTCTCTGCCTCGGGATACAGAAGTATTATTAATTATCATATTAGAAAATACCAGTTATAAAGAAAAGCGTAAATACTTGTACCTCCATATCAAGGACCTTATGAAAAATAGCCTGGGCTAAGCACTCCCGGATATATTTTTGGTGATCCCTCTTCATGATATTTAGTCTGTATTCTTTTTCAGACAGTATTCTTCCATTTCTTGTGATCTGTCATGAATAAATAAGACACACATAGAACTACAAAGCAGAAAATGTACTGTTAGTCACCAAACAGGGAGAGATAGAGAGGCAGTGTTTCCTAAGCCTAAAGAAGTACACTATTGTGGTTGATAAAATTTCACTTTTAATAAATATTTCATAAGGCAAAAAAAAAAAAAAAAAGAGAAAGGCAGTCCTATATACCCATCACCATGAAAACACACACAGATGGTGCACTTGTTGTTTAAAGCAAGGTTTTCATTAGAGTAGCAATTTTCCCTTGATGGAACCCAGGTGTTCTTTTCATTTCTTTTTTTTGCACACATTGGGGAGGAAGTGGCAGGGTGCTACCATGATACAATGAATAGGAGCGGTGATCACAGGACTGATGATCTCATAGGAAATTTGCTTTGAAAGGCAAAACAGGTAAACTACAGAGGCTCTCATCACTTTGTTTTTAAAATAATTGGCTTCATTACTTTGTCTTCACTCTGCTTTTTTGTCTTCCACTCTCCAGCTCAGAATGTAATAGAATTTGTTGTGATTCAGATTTTTTTTTTTTTTAGAGTATGGAGTACTGCAGATATAAAGTTATTCCAGATTGGTATCTATTGGCACCATTGCAAGTCCCAGGAATGGTAGTTTGTGTTTTTGTTTGTTTTGTTTTTTTAAAAAAATAAATATTTATATATTTTATTGATTTTTCACAGAGAGGAAGAGAGAGGGATATAGAGTTAGAAACAACAATGAAAGAGAAACATCGATCAGCTGCCTCTTGCACACCCCCTACTGGGACGTGCCTGCAACCAAGGTACATGACCTTGACTAGAATCGAACCTGGGATCCTTCAGTCCACAGGCCAATGCTCTATCCACTGAGTCAAACCGGTTTTTGGTGGTAGTTTCTGTGTTGTTGTTTTTTTGTTTTTTTGTTTTGTTTTGTTTTGTTTTGTTTTAAAGGTAAAGAAGCTTGTTTTAATCTGCACAAACTTTTTGTTTTCAGACAATAAAATGAGGTGTCAGTGGAGAAATTACTAATCAGCATAATTTTGAAAATGAGAGTGATTAGATAAAGCTCTACATGCCAAAATTGTACTAATGTTTTTCTTCTCCTGTCTTTCTAAACCCCTATTTTGTGGGGGGTTTTCTAATTTTTTTAATTAAATTATTATCTGTGTACATATTTTACCATTATCCCCCTCTCATACATACCCTTCCTCCCCAGAGTTTTGTGTCCATTGGTTGTACTTATATGCATGTATACAAGTCCTTTGGTTGATCTCTTATCTCCCCCAGATCTCCCTACCCTCCCTGCTGTAATTTGACAGTCTGCTTGTTGCTTTACTGTCTCTGTATCTATCTTTTGGTTCATCAGTTTATAATGTTCTTTATTATCCATAAATGAGTGAGGTCATGTGGTGTTTCTCTTTCATTGACTGGCTTATTTCACTCAGCATGATGTTCTCCAATTCCATCCAGGTTGCTGCAAATGATGAGAATTCCTTCTTTTTTATGGCAGCATAGTATTCCATTGTGTAGATATAGCATAGTTTTTTGATCCAATCATCTGCTGACGGGCACCTAGGCTGTTTCCAAATCCTAGCTATTGTAGATTGTGCTGATATGAACATAGGGGTGCATATATCCTTTCTGATTGGTGTTTCTAGTTTCTTGGGATATAATCCTAGAAGTGGGATTACTGGGTCAAATGGGAGTTCCATTTTCAGTTTTTTGAGGAAACTCCTGGAGAAAAAGGAACCCTCGTGCACTGCTGGTGGGAATGCAGACTGGTGCAACCACTGTGGAGAACAGTATGGAGTTTCTGTTTTTTATTTACAGTTGACCCTTGAGCAACACAGGGTTTGGGGAGTACCCACCCTCACATAGTCAAAAATCTGCATGTAACTTTTGAACCCTCAAAAATATATTTGTCCTTCAGTATCTAAGGGGAATTGGTTCCAGAAACCCTGATAATACCAAAATCTGGGGATGCTCAAGTTCTTTATGTAAAATGCAGTATATGAATGCATATAGTCAGCCTTCAGCATTCATAGATCAAAAACAATACAGGAATTTATTGAAAAAATCCACATGTAAGTGGACCCCTGCAACTCAAACCTGTGTTACGTGTTATTCAAGAGTCAACTATACTTGTTTTTCTTTTATTTTAATCCTTCCTATGGCAACATTTTTTAAATTATTTTTTTATTTTTCTGTATGTTCTCTAAAGGTTGTTATTTTTTTTTTCTGGATTGTTTATCTTCTTCCTTTCCACTTGATTAAGGCTGCTCTTCTTTTCAGGTCTAATGTGTGCCCACGTTTCTCAATTTTGATAACTGTAGGGTTTTTTGTTTTGTTTTTTAGCAATGTTGTTATAACATATTGGGGTGCCGTGATTAAGTTGTGTTACAAGTGATTGACTACTGATAATCTTTTTTTATGAATGCATTTTCCAAGGAAAGAAAGGTGTGTGGCTATAGAAAGTACACTTGGGATTACAGTCACAGTCTTTGAAATGTGCCGTCCACAGGATATCATGTCATGTGCTCCCATTGGAAAAATAGGTTGAGAACGTGCTGCACTGCCTCTTCCCCTGCAGTTAACATGTGTTCTTGTTATCTTTCCCCCAGGAGTTGTCTGATCTCTCCAACTAGACTGGAAGTTCCTACAGGGAAAATGCTCTTAAACTTAAACCTGTCTCAGATTACATAGAAGACAATTGAAAAAACAGATTAGAAATTTTGATGGGGATTACATTTAATCTGTATATTGCTTTGGGTAACGTGGCCATTTTAATTTGGTACACCCACAGTGGAAAAGAATATGGAAGTTCCTCAAAAATTAAGACCAGTGTTATCATATCAACAATCCCTCTTCTGGGTATTTGCCTAAAACATTTGAAACATACATGCACTCCTATGTTCATTGCAGCATTATTTATCATGGCTAAGACATGAAACAACCAAAGTGTCCTTCAATAGATAATTGGTATAGAGAAGATATGGTACATATATACAATGGAATACTACTCAGTCATAAGAAAATATGAAATATTGCCACTTGTGACAACCTGGATGGATCTTGAGAATGTTATGCTCAAGTGAAATAGTCAGATGGAAAAAGTCACGAACCATATGATTTCACTCCTATGAAGGATATAAAACTGAAAGCAACAAATGAACAAACAAGAAAAGCAAACAAACACTCATAGACACAGACAACAGTATGGTGGTTACCAGAAGGAAAGTGGGGTGAGGGCAGATAGAAGAGGGTAAATAAATGGTGATAGAAGGAGACTTGACTTTGGGTAGTGAACACACAATTCACATGATGGATTATAGAATTGTACACTTGAAACCTACATAACTTTATTAACCAATGTCACCCCCAATAAATTTAATTAAAAAAAACTAATTGATTGGCCTCACTCCATTAACTTTTGACTCAATGGGTCTGGGGTGGGGCTCTAAAATTTGCATTTTTTAACAAGTTCCCAGGTGGTTGCTGAGTCAGGGACTATATTTGAAAGACTACTCTGGAGAAAGAGCTGTACCTTATTTGAGCTGTCATGTACATAACACATAACCAATGTTCAATTAAGTGCTTGTTAATGATGTCGATAAGTAAATACCAAGTCCTTCCTGTTTACACATAAAGCTCACATATTGTTATCCAAAGAAGTAATGTTAATAGTAACCACAATATTTACAACCATTTATTACACATCTCTAATTGACACAACAGTCCTGAGGACTGGGTATCATCATCTTTATTTATAATTGAGAAAGCTGGAACTGACAGAGTTAAGTGATTTGCTAAAGTCTATGTCTTATAAATGACAGCCAACTTCCAGCCAGATCTGTCTGATAACAAAGCCACAGAAGGCACAAAGCAAGCTCTCTGGGACCTCCCAGCCAGAGTGCTAAGCACACAAACAATTAGAACCGCAATGCATATGCTTTCAATAGCATAGCAACAATAGTTAAGGAAAACCACTGTGTTTTAAGAAGGTAAACTGCAAAACCCTTTAGTCATCCTTTCTATACCCACACCCACTTCTTTCCATGGAAACCTATAGCACTTTTTAATGGCTTTACAGTACATTTAGAGAAATAGGATTTTTTGTTTGTTTGTTTGTTTTGGAAATGATAGTTTTGGAGCTAGCAAAATATATTAATGTGTCAATAAACCACCTTAGAAAATGAAACTGTTTTAAAAGATTCTGTGAAGATTGAAAACAATGCACTTTTTTCCAAAGACAGTCAAGTCCTCTCTACCCTTAATCCTTAACAGTTCTTGGCCCATAGACCGTAAGTGTGTTAAATAAATGAATGGACAAAGAAGTGAAATATGCTGTGGAAAACTCAGGGGTTTTCCTCAGTGATTTATAAGTTCCCTTAGCAGTCTTTGTGACCTCCTTTCCTATCTTTTGAAAAACAACCTCAACAAGTTAAATCAGAGCTTTGCAAAGGAAGCAATTCTTCTGAAATGGGGGTCAGGGGAGATGTCCCTAATTAGTTCAAAGAGAAAACCAGGAAAGGGAGAGAATTATTGGACTTAATGAAACAAAAGGGCAGGAAGAACAGAAACCAAATCTTACCAGCCCTGATCTTAAGAGATGCCGCCTTATCCTTGTATTGTTAAAATATCCCACCAGGTGTTTGTCGGTAAGACTATTATATGCTGCAAGTAATCTGAAACAGAAAAAAAAATGAAACCATTAATCTTTTACAAAATGCTGCTTGATAACCAAGGCACTTCTTGACTTTCTCATTACCAAACTGTGCATTTTCTCACTCAGCCAGCCAGCCAGCCACGTGTGCACTTAATAAACTGGTACTATTGAGCACCTACTGTTTTTCTAGGTTTTATGACAAGAACTGGGAGACAGTCCTGATGTTTATCCTAAAGACAAGTATGAAAATCAGACATGAACAGTTAGATTGGTGTAAACAATCCAACAACAGAAATATGTTAAAAAGTCACGGAGACACAGAGCACCATCTCCAGTTGTCAGGGATGTCCTCAAGAAGGAAGCCTAGTGGAGAAGACGGGTTCCTTCAGAGGATGCTTCATTCTCCTGTTATACCCTAAACCCTAACTCACACTTACCTGCACTTCCTCAACATGTCCTCTCCTGTCTTCTGGACCCAGTGCACAGTCCCGCCCCTGCAAAGGGCTTCCACTCACCTGTTGGCTAGTGGCCACCACCTGTGATGCATAAGCATCTTTTCTCCCAGGAACAGTTCCTGACGCACACAGGGTGTGCTACCCTACCTTCCTCTCCACTCCCCTAGACCCCTGAGTTGCATTACCCATCACACAGTAAGTTATAGTTTATTTCTTAGTTTCTTCTGCTAGGTTTCAAGGCCAGGAGGGTGTGTTATTCTTGGTATTCCTGTGGGTGTTATTTACTGTGTACTTAATAATGATGTGCTCAATAAATGAAGGCAAAATTTTGTGTGGGACTTATTCTTACTGCTATAAATTTCTATCTAAGTTTAAGCTCAGCAGTTTAAACTTAATTACTTCATATATTCCCAGACAATTTCATTAATTCCAGAACCTGCCAAAAAAATATTGATCATTTTTTAATTTTAGAGTCTTACATGTTAAGAGTTAAAAGAGGACAAACTGGCTCCTTGATTCCATGCTCTACCTCAGTACATGGTCAACTTAAGACTGTAAGGAAAAGTTTAAAGCTATTTTTTCCTAAATTTTAACCTATATTTTATTAAATATTACTACCTAACAAAAGCACATACACACACATATATATACAGGTATGTACACATGTATGCAGATATATGCATCTATATATACATACATATATAAAAATGAGTATATGTGTATATATATATATATATACCAAGACAGAGAGAGATAGGCAGAGAAAGGGAGAACACAAGCCTAAATACAGCCAAACCTAAAGCTGTCTTTAAAAATATATATATCCTATTACCTGTAAGAGAGATTAAGAATTTGTACATTTTACAAGCAGCTGATCCTTAAGTTATTCCAATACCGGAACAAGGACTCATATAGAGAGTTGAGGAGATGTCATTAGCAACCCTTTTATTTAGCTGTTTGCCCTGCCTTAATTACATGGAGATGGCGCTGTGACCTTTTCCTATCTCTTCAGCACTCATCTGGGGAAAGTCCCATGCTGTCAAATGGTAAGGAGATTTTAATTTTGTGCACAAGGGAGACCGAAAGACAGTTACAAAGCCCAGAAACTAAGGTGCCACGTGAGGGTTGCAGACATAGGACAAGTGTGGAAGCCATTTTTCGCTGGGTTTATGTAAAAAGACAACCCAGGGGCTTTGGTAAAGCATATACAAAACGAGCGCCAATAAGGCTTTGAAACCATCTTTTAAATGAACTGTCTTGGTCTCCTATAGTTCATCAAAGGTTTCCTGTCTCCAAAAGGTCAGCATCGTAGCCCTTACCCTTTCCGAGTCTCAGAATATCTCTTCAGCAGCTCATTTCAGAAAGGTGAGCAGGTGTCTCTCAGTCCTAACAATCACGATTCCACAGGTCACAGATTCTTCAGATAAATCATTAGGCTGATATCACGTACAGCCTTTTGTCTGCTTTCTCAGCTCCAGGTGTGTGTGTGTGTGTGTGTGTTTCTTTTAATAGATGGTTCTGAAATAGCTGTGAGTGCTAAAACCCTGATTAAATAAAGTAGTGTCAAAAAGATGGGATAACATGCACTTGAATTTCCCTACTGACTGGGAAAATATGCTCTTCTTTTAAACCTCCCTTTGCAACTTTTTAAAAGATTTAGGTGCTAATAAAAGTGCTTAGCCAGCTTTGGCACCCACCTCATTTCAATTCTGCTCTCTCAGGCTCTTACTAAATAAATATGTATGCATAGTGCCCCTCCACTCTTACAGGTCAAATGGATCCATTTCAACTGAACCCTTGACATACACCTCCTTTCATACCTTTCCCTGTTTAGGAACGATTAAGGGTTCAGGTTGGGATACCATTTGCAAAGCAACTCTTTCCATGACTATCATCACAGGATTCGAGGAATAACTTAACTAGATCTACCTATGCATCATTCTTTTATCACACAATGCCTGAATTATTATTTTTTAAAAATATTTCTATTGATTTCAGAGAGAAAGGGAAGGAAAGAGAGATAGAAACATCAACGATGAGAAAGAATCATCAATTGGCTGATTCCTGCATATCTCCTACTAGGGATCGAGCCTACAACCCAGGCTTATGCCCTGACTGGGAATCAAACCATGACCTCCTGGTCGATGCTCAACCACTAAGCCATGCTGGCAGGGCAATGCCTGAATTATTTTTAACTGAAACTTTAAATGAATGCATTGTTTAATAAGAAGAGTGAGTTATATCCAGATTTAGTAAAAACGGTTGTTACAGACTGTTTGTCCTCACTCCCCCATCCCCAAACTTATATGTCGAAATTCTAACCATAGTGTGGTGGTATTAGGAGGTGGGGCCTTTGGGAGATGATTAGGTCTTGAGATCAGAGCCTTGTGACTGGGATTATCGCCCTTTTCAACGAGACCCTATAGCAGTGTTTTTCAACCTTTTTTGGGCAAAGGCACACTTGTTTCATGAAAAAAATCACGAGGCACACCACCATTAGAAAATGTTAAAAAATTTAACTCTGTGCCTATATTGACTATATATAAAGTAATTCTCTTGAATAGGAATCAAACACAAAGAAAGTATTTTATAATTACTTTATTATGAAATATTAAGTAAACAAAATAGTGAAAAATTATAAAATTCTTGTCTTGTCTGCACCTACAGCACACCAGGCAACATCTCGCGGCACACTAATGTGCTGCGGAACAGCGGTTGAAAAATGCTGCCCTATAGAGCCCCCTTGTTCCTTCCACCATGAGAAATGGCCATCAAGAAAAGGGCTATCTATGAACCAGTTGGTGGGTCCTCACCAGACACCGAGTCTTATGGCACCTTAACCTTAAACTTGCCAGCTGCGAGAACTGTGAGAAACAGGTTGGCTAGGCCACCCAGTCTACGGCATACTGTTATAGCAGCCGAGACAGACTAGGACAGTAGTCCACACAAACATCTCCCCCGTGTCCATGTAAATGTCATGCTTGCCCTGACCCTCAAATCTCCTTCGCAGGCGATGGTGGTACTTCACAGTACCTGGTCTGCCTCACCCTTTCCAGTTGCTCTGCTTCGTGTGTCCGGGTCCAGGTTTGAAGCTTCCCTTGCTTTTATTCAGTGTCAAGAGCTTCCCTGGCCCAGTCACAAACTTAGAGCTGCTTCTGCCTTTGTCCTCTCCATTCACTGCCACCGTTTCTGACATTCCTCCCACCCTCCACTCTTTTTTCTTTCTTGCCCTCAGTGGCCCCCTGAAGTTACCTCGCCCTGGGCTTGGTGATTGTGCTGCTCCTGGGGCTCTCCATTTCCTCTCTAAGTCACTTTCGAATCTGTTGTCAAAGCTGGACTTCTTGGTCACCCTGCCTCAGTCCTGAGATCCTCTCTTGCTCCCCTCCCTAGGATCAAGGGCTGTGCTGGTTACTCAAAGGCCATGCTATTCATACCAAGTCCCACAGCGGGCTGGTCAGACCAGTATAACTGGTCAATAGGATGGACAAGATTGTTTACTCACCCCCTCCCTCTCACCTCCACCCCTTACTCCCCTACCCCCCTCACCATTATCCCCAAAACCCCCACCCCCCACCTCCACCCTCGTTTGCTGGGTGGAGAATGACCCACTTTCTGGCTCAATGCCTAGAGAAAAGTCCTCCCAGAAACAAATGCACACCCACCCCCTGTGGTGCCTGAGGGTTAGAGTTGGTGCTGAGTCACTGGGGGTGCTGCCTTCCCAGCTGCAGCCTCTCAATGCTCAGTCCTGAAAACCCTGCCCCCCACCATGTTGAATGTCTAAATGGGGCTCTGAAGTAATGAAGTCAAGATTCCTATCAGACCCTCCATCTGCCCGCACAGAGAGCATCTATCCCATAAAAGCCCCAGCGACTAGGGGAGGCACTGCAATATTACTCATCAAACGTTTTTGAGTACCATTTTCACGGCTTGGGATGAGGCACAGGACTGCGAGACAGCACAGATCCTTCACTAAAAACCCCAGTCCACTAGGGAGGTGTGCATGTGCAGACAGAGAGAGTATGTGTGCACTTGATTTCTTCCTGTGTTATAGGCCAATTCATTCATAGATGGTTACTGAGAGTCTGAGTGTCCCAATACCAGTCGCCATCCCACTCTGCACATCACAAACCACTTTCCCACACAAACTCTTACTTGTTTTCTTCTAAGTCCATATCTTCTATCTTTCTAAAATGAAAAAGCTCCACAACAAGATTATTGCCTAATGTTAAATCGGTCCTAGGAAAACCTAAGGTAAGGTGTTGTGGGCACACTGATAGAGGAATTCTGCAGCCTGTTCTCCCAGCACTGCCTGGCCCCACAGTCTACCCTTGTGAAAGGCAAGGCCTGCAGTGTTCAGACTCCAGCTCCAGTTTGTTAACATAAAAAATCATTAAAACCTGTAAAGAATTTTTGTGAGTTTATTTGAGCCAAACTGTCGACCTATGCTGGGAAGCAGAACCTCAATGAATTGAGATAATGCTCCGGAGAGTGGCAGGTTGCATTTGCATTTATACATTGCAATAAAAGGAAAGTGACTTAGGTGAGTTACATGAAATCCAATGGTGATAGACTAGAGAGGTCAGAGAAAGCAAAGCAGGGAAACTTCTGGGATTGGTTAAAAAGTATAATGATACACACATACTTAGGTGAATGCAGAAACAATTAACATAACAATGAAGGAATCTGTGGTATATGTCCTGGAGCCTAGGCATTGTAGGTTGTGCCCTAAGGGGTCCAGAAAAAGAAAGGGAAGTTGCAAGTTACCCAGACATTTCAAATGTATGCTATTATAGATGCAAAAAATAGATAGATTCAGTTAACCTAAAGGTTGGCCCTGTCAGTGAAAATACCAGCCTAGGATGTAACTGCCCACCATAACTGCTTTTAGTTAAAGTTTAATTTCAGACCATCCTTTGTGGTTACTTTAGGTCTCTGAGTTTGCAAGACCACCATGCAGGCCTCCCCTGAGCTTGTCAGGTCAGCATGTGGCCCCTTTCGTCCACAAGTTCAATCCTGTCTCCACCATTTGCTGCATCTGCAATGGGAGCAACTGACTTACCCTGCCTCCACCTCGATGCTTCTACTTGCCACAAAACATCCTGCAAGTGGTTATTGATGCATTCTCTAGGAAGAGAAAGGTTTCTCTCCACTCTCTTTGCTCCGTGAGCCATCACCAGAATCACCTCCAAAAGTCCCTTTGCAAACCATGTATTTGATGAGGAGTTAATATGCAAAATATATAAGAAATTCATATTGTGGAAAAATATGAATCATGAAATATTCATGGAGAAATGTTAATCTACCTAGTAAAGAGAAAAATTTTAAATGAAGTTTCTTATAAACAAAGATTAAAAAATATATAACTTCCATTTATAAGTTGCTATAATATTAACATAAAATCAATGTACTGATTTTTTAAAATCGTCTTACTCTTAAATATATTATACTTAGTGGCCTGGGATCCACAGGGATCAGGCCTAACCTGGCAGTCAGACATCCTTCTTGCAATCCAGGATGGCTGGCTCCTAACCAGTCACCTGCCTGCCTGTCTGATTGCCCCTAACCACTCTGTCTGTTGGCCTGCTCACCCCCAAATGCCCCTCCCACTAGCCTGATCACCCCCAACCGACCCCTGCCAGCCTGATCACCTCCAAACCCCCCATCCCCCAACAGCCTGATCACTCACAACTGCCTTCCCTCTTGGTCCCTAACCACCTCTACCTCAGCCCTATCACCATGGCTTTGTCCAGAAGAATGTCCAGAAGGTCTCCAAGAAGGTCTCCCTGTCTAATTAGCATATTACCCTTTTATTAGTATAGATAAAGGCTTGGTGCACCGGTAGGGGCCAGCTGGTTTGCCCTGAAGGGTGTCCCGGATAATGGTGAAAGGTCCCTTGGTGGGCAGGGTGGCCTGGGCAAGGGGCCTGTGGTGGTTTGGAGGCCATCCACATCCCCATTAGGGACCCTCACTCCATGGGGGCCTGGCCAACCTGGGTAAAGGACTGAGGGCCATTTTCAGGCTGGCCAAACCCCCTTAAGAGTGGGGGTCCCTGCTGGGGTGCCTGTCCAGCCTGGGTAAGGGGCTGAGGGCTATTTGCAGGCCTCTCTCTTGGTGGCCGGCCTAGGCAATCCAAGCCTTCCTCACTCAGGCCAGCTCCATGGCCACCACCCACAAGCCCCTCCTTCAGCGGTCAGCCCAGGTGGGTGGGAAGCTTGGCTACTTCCATCGCCAGGGGCAACCCAAACCTCCTGCCCATTCTGGCTGTCTCTGTGGCCGACATATTTGTCCTGCTAATATGCATACTCACTCCTGATTGGCTGGTGGGATGTTGTGCAGTGATGGTCAATTTACATATTTCTCTTTTATTAGTGTACATGTATGTATTTCTACAACCTGTTTTATTCTGCAGGTTCCCTTAAATTTGTTCAGGGAGAATATAAAAATCATTTTGGACATAACCAGGCTTATTTAGCTCAAATTGTGACTCAGACTGTTTAAATTAATGAAGTTTGTGTAGTTTCTATTGCTGCTATACAAAAGGATTATATCATAGCAGCTGAAAACACAACGTTATTGCCCCATAGTTCTGGAGGACAAAAAGTCCAAATGGGTCTCGCTGGGCTGAAACCCAGGTGCCAATCAAGCTGCATTCCCTCTGGAGGCTCTAAGGAAGAATTGTTTCTCTTTCCTTTCCCACATTCCAGAGGCTATGTGATCCCTTGGTGACTGGCCCCCTTCCATTGCTAATGCCACCAATGGCAGGTCGACTTTCTCACGTGTCATCTCTCTGCGTTTGGCTCTTCTGTTTCCTTTTTCCTCATTGAAAGGCCACTGTGATTACTTCCCTCGGGTCCATCCAGACTGACCCAGGGCAATCTTATTTTAAGTTCAGCTAATTAGCAAGGTTAATTTCCATCTGCAATCCTAATCCCCCTGCTATGTAAAGTAGCCTAGTCACCTGTTCTGAAGATTACAACATGGGCATATTTCAGGGACCATTATTCTATCTACCATGGATTTTTCTTATATGCCAGATGAGAGGGAGCAGAAACCCTGGGCACTCAATGCAATGGTTAGTTGGCTGTAACACACTTTGTCTAGTGATCAATCATGCAGGTGACCCCCACTTTCCAAAAAGACACTTTCCGGACAGAGAGAGACAGTTTTAAAACCACACCAAGATGTACAAAGCAAGTTAGAGCCTACCCACCCTGCTGATCTAATCTCGATGTGCCAAATGTGAGCCCTAAAACCAATGAACAAGAGGTAGCCTAGGAGCATTTTATTTTTTCTCCCAAGGTTAAGAATACATAGGTAACTTACTTTATCTAATATGCAAAAAGACACATTAGTCCTTAGTATGTAGTTATATTCATGTGAAATGCTATTTATTCAGCACTTACCATGTTTCATTAAATTCACATATTATAGGAAACACTAAGCAAAAGAACATTTTGCTAGTTACACTGTGGCATGCCATTAATGGTAAGCTGCAAATTATTTTAATAATGTTAAAGTGTGAAGACAATCACCTTAGTACTGATGAAATAGGTTAGCATGCATGCTTGCTACTGCATGTATATAGATATGTCTGGGGAAGAAAAAAGGCATATACAAGAATATGGCAGGGTCCCTAACATTAAGAACCTGAAAATAAGATTAGAGAGAAAGATTTTATGCATAAAACAATTAGAAAGCATACAAAAAGTATATTTACAAAGCACTAACAATGGTGCTTTGGAACTGGCTCATACTGGCTCCTATAAGATAATTGTTTAAATTTTCAGGAATTTTGCAAGCCATTGTTAGCTTAAAATCGGTCATGATGGGAGTATTTACACCCTAGAAACTGGCAAACATTACAAGTCAGGGCTCTATTTTTTCTTTCTGAGAAGCTAGTTTACCAGCACATTACTGACAAATTTAAAAAGTATGTGTCAAGATATAGCTGGGGAGGGGGGGGAAATAAGATAATTTATTACATGAGTCAACATATAAAAGTATATTTTACATACTTTTTAATCCAGAAATTAATTTTCGGATACAATATTTGACCCAAAGGGGCTTATGTACACATTCAACCATTTCCTATCCCTAACAGACAGAACACAAGGACTCCTGCAGATACACTGACATTTCCCAGTGGCATTTCAATCAAAAAATGTTATGCAAGGTATCTCTTTACATCGCCACAAAGGGAAAATTTCAACTCACCTACCAATCTGGAAAAAACTGATTACACTGTTTTATATTTAACAGAATCAAGTGAGACTTAGGTGAATGAGCCCAGTTTTATTACTAAAGATGAAAAACCCAATTGAGAGGTGCTTTGCCATTTCAGCGGTCACTAAATCTGTGATTTGTAGAGAGTGTGACTGTGTTCAAGAAGGGCTCACGCCAGTCCTCCACGGCCACGGCAGGCTTCCAGCATCGGCAGGCAGGTGCAATGTTTCTGCCACAGGCACTTGTACTGGGAAGGCAAGTTAAACAAATCACAGGCTGCTGTGGCTTGATTGCCTTTATGTTGCAGTTCACAAGGAATGGAGCTCCATCCCTCAACCCAAAGACTGCTCTCATTGTCCATCAGAAAAGATTTGCAAGTACCCGCTGAATTACGGCTCTCAGAAGGAACTCATCACACTCAAGCCACCCAAACAAGCCTAAGATTTTGAATCTCAGCAAGATTCTAAGCTAGGAAGTTCATAACATCTAAATTGAAATAAATTCCCCAAATAAAATATCTGGAAACTGCACAGAAAAATGAAGAAAAATTTAGCTTCTTAGCTTTCTATCACTAAAACTGCCTGTCTAGTATTGATGAGAAACAAAATTTATAAACTATTTGACCAGATACTTTAATTCTTAAGAGGTACAATTTCCCGTAATTAAAGGCAAATAAATCTATATCAACCATGCCTTTCCCAAAGTCAACTTGATGAAATAAAAAAGATGGGAATTACCCGAAACCAGTTTGGCTCAGTGGATAGAGCGTCAGTCTGCAAACTGAAAGGTCCCAGGTTCGATTCCAGTCAAAGGCACATGCTTTGATTGTGGGCACATCCCCAGTGGGAAGTGTGCAGGAGGCTGCTCATGGATGTTTCTCATCTATGTTTCTGGCTCTCTATGTCTCTCCCTTCCTCTTTGTAAAAAATAAATTAAAAATATATTTTTTAAAAAGGATGGGAATTGAATTCAGAAGTCTTGAGGTCAGATTCTAATTCCACCCCTTCTGAATGGATAATGCTGAAGACTTCCATCTTCTTCCCCTTACAATGATCACCATGACCTAAAATGTTGTGACTACTTCCTGAAATGACCGATCTAAGTTTACTGGTGTGGAGATGCATTTTCTTGGAGCTACTGGGTTATAGAAATTATGTGGAAATGACCATATAAAATCTAGCCAACTCCTTCAGTTTATATTCAGGAAACTGAGTTTCATCAGTAAACTCAGATCAAAGACCTCAAAAACAATGCCACAGTAATTCCCACAGAACTCTACCTATCCCTTTCTGAGGGACCTGGTCTCACTACCTGCCACCAGAATTTATTTCCTCCATGTTTAATCACCCCCTTTAATTTCATATGAGATTCCTTCCCGTGTCCCTCCCAAAAGGTACAGTATGGAGCCATGTCCATAGCAAACACTCAGCCAATATTTGTGAATTAATTAATAAATCAATTAATGGGAAACAACATATATTAGTCCAATTCCTTGACACATATCCTTAAAAAAAATCCATGTGTAAAGATCATATCCTTTCTTCTGCTTCAGGAAATACCTGAAAACAGTCTATAACAAAAGAAACTTAAAAGCATGCTTTAAATATTTTGTCTTTTTAAAATGCAGAATGCTTAGTATGGATGAGCATGCTGACAATGTTAGTTTTGTTTTTGTCACATAAGTGCCTTTACAGTTACTATGAAGTTTCATTAGAAGAAAAAGTTTCCATGGAGACAGGGGGGGAAAAAAAACACCCCAAAACACAGCCTTTTGTGGAAACTTGAAAAAAGAACAATACAAAAGAGCAATTGACACAAGGGTCAATTATTTACCAACCCTTTATAAGAAAACTCTGCCAAGGAAAATTAGACCATGAATCTTTGCTGTCTGCCACTTTATGAAGGGTGACTGAACTGATATCGTATAAATGATTTTATATTCCATTCTTCATTCTTTTTTATTTGCATCCAAACCAGCCAGATCTCAGCAATTATGCTAAATATTGATTTACAATTTCATCTATTCTAATGATGCAGACAGATGAGAACCATGATATTATTTTATTTATAGCCTTAATATGATGGTTTGAAGTGACCAGTAAAAACAAAACTAATCTCCAACGGTGCTGACTGCTGGCAAGATGGTTTTGCATTGTTCACAGATGCGTCCATAGGAAAGGGAGTAGGTGGGCTCATGCGCACTAAGATGGGCCATTTCCCTATAATATGCTCTTCTTTGGATACTTGAGAATCTTGCATCTTTGAATGGAAAATAAAAACTGTGGCCACTTAAAAATGTGCATTAATAGAAAAGTAGTATCCAGATTAAGAAAGATAATAAGGCTATCTGGAGCAAAGGGGACAAAAAGAAAAGTTCTGGAAATCAATCATTTTCATTAGAAGCATTTACTGATCACATAAATTTCTGTAGGGCACACAGTAAACACTTTTGTGACATTCACTGTATTTTTTAATTCTCAAAACAAATCTGCAAGGTACTATTATCCTCCCTTGTCATAGATGAGTAAACTGAGCTATAGCTCACAACTGGTTCAAGACAGATCCAGGATTCAAATCAGGGACTGTTCTGCTTTAACTACTAACTGAATTGTGTCCTATGAAGTACAGTCAAATACCCCGGAAAGGTCAGCCTGGAGAAGGAAAGACATGTAGGGAGTCAGAGAAGTGGATGGTTGCCATGTGAAAGGTGCTAAGAAGGCAGGATCATCACAATGAAACTACAGGGATGGTATTTTCACTCAATAAAAGGAAATTGTTTAAAGGTCAAAGGGATGACCTGGAGTATTGTATGCCCAAAGGTCCTGGAATTGTATGGTTTTATGACAGCAACGGAGGGTTTTAAGCAGGGAAATGAGATGAGGTAACTGTTCTCTCTTTTTGACACCTGTATCCTCCTGCTGTGTCTTTAGAAGGCAGAGTATGGTAGTTAGGAGTTTGACCTCTCAAGTCCAATATCCTGAGTTTGAATCTTCACATTAAGTAGATTAGTAACCAGGGGAAAGGTACTTAACTAGGATGTACTTTATATCTTCCTCTGAAAATGGAAATGATAGCAGGTTACTTTAGAAAATTATTTTTAGAACATTAAATGTGTCCATACGTATAAAGCACTCAAGAATTTACGCAGCACACAGTAAATGCTCAAAGAATTTTAGGAAGTTATCATTGAGTATACACCTCCTTCCCAATCATCAATTTAAACCCAAACTGAAATAATTTTATGCAGGTAAAAGTAACTATTTTTAAAGGCTTCTACCATAAGTAATTTCTTTCCATATTTAACTTTCCCCATTGGCAGAAAGCCTTCCTTGAAAAAGACAACACTTAAAATATATTTATCCCCATTTATTCCTCAAAGATGATTAATTATTATGTCAATATCCATTGTGAGTTAACAATTAGAAAAGTGCAGAATTTTAGAGGAGGTCTGAAAAATTTCCATGTTATTCTATGTATTCCCATATTGAGAACTGATTTAAGCAAAATTAATAAGTAGGTGTAGTTTGCCTTGCATACACCCAATCTTCCTTCCCTGTGCCTTGTCTCATGCCTAACGGACAATTCTTCTTTACATAGTAATCCTTGGTGTTGTCAGGTTCTTCCTCCTCCTCCCCTACCTTCTTCTGTTGCTTTTCCATATACGTCTACTCCCAGGAAACCAAATGTCTGAATTGTTCAGCACACATACTGAAATTCAGTGTAGGAGAAAGATGTTTATTAGGGCCAATATTTGTGAAAGGAAGAAAGTGGGAGCAGGATTGCTCAGAGGGAGAAGGCAAGATGCACATAAACCAAGCACAGCCTTGGCCTACCTGAAGTGGCCAAGCCTCTATCCATATCCCTCCATGCTCAGGCACCCAGGAAGGATGTGACCTTGGACAAGGTGGTACTCTGGAGCTATGGAAGGCCTGAAGATGCTGACAGCTGGATAATCTACAGGCCACTATCTACACATGGGAAGCAAGTCCTTCACAAAAACAAACAAAACAAAACAACAAAAAGAAACAGCCACCAAAGAAGATCACAACAATAAAATACCACGTGTATTGGGTGAGGAAGGTTAACAAATTAACCTCTTTAGAAATCTTCTCAGTTCTTTAAAATGTATTTTTTTTATGTGTAATATTGAGGTTTAAAATAGTAAGGACATCTGGTCAAAGATTAAAGGGGTTGACTAAGTTTTAAAGGAACAATCATTTTTAAAAGTACCCATAATATTTTCACCAGTTCATCTGCCATTCATCAGTGTCAAAGTAATGATGCAGCTTCCTGAGTCTGTCCAGAATTTCCAGATTAGATAAGAAGAATAAATATATTAGAGAAGTACAAACACTCATGTTTATTAGAATTCTCAATTATCCAGATTATGAGTTCTTAAAAGGGCAACCTCATTCTTGGATTATGCAGAGGTGGGTCAATATTAATTTTCTTTGTAAAAATACACAAATTTAAGTACAGGTTACCATTTAAAATGAATTAGTTTAATTGAACAAGAAAGTGATTTATGGCCCGTAAACTAATTTCCTCATCTTCCCTCCCAATTAGTTTGGGGTATCTCTGTTTATTTTGAGCTATTTATATTTTGTATTTTTGGCTGATGTGCTTCAAAAAACGAATCCTAAAGATTTAAAGATAGGTTAAGTAACTTTATTGTAATAATCATTTTGTAATATAACTGTATATAAAAGTGCCACATTGTACACCTTAAACTTACACAGTGTTATTTGTCATTCATAGATCAAGAAAGCTGGAAAAATAAAACTAGGGGGAAAATTTAAGCAGCATGTTCTTTACACAAAGATAAAAATAAATATACAATGGTTGCCATTTAGCAATTCTCTAGTATGTGCCAATGTTTCTACAAGAAAGCTGTTTTGTTTTTTTGGGTTTTTTTTTTTACCCTCCATTTTTTGAAAGAGTAAAGTGAGGCTCAGAGAAATTAACTTCCCTCAGTTCACCTAGGGCAAAACTGAGATTCAAATCTAAGTCTTTCTGACTCCAAAAATATTACACTTTCCACTAAGGCATGCTTATCTCATATTTTTTTAATGGAACATTGATTTTTTTTCTTTTGGAATTTCATCCCATTTTATTTAGGAAAAAAAAAAAGAAAGAAAGAAAGAAGAGAAAATTGCAGACAGCTCCCATCCTTCAGACACTTCAAGCCCTTCATCATGTCTCCTGTGATATGCTGCCCATCCCCACTCCCCACTGCAGTCTCTACATTCATTCCCTTGGCTCTGTCTCCCCGCTTCCTTTCTTAAGCTCCCCTCCACTCTGACATCAGGCTTTGGGATTTGGTTCCTGCTCCATGCTCTTGCATTTGGCCTTGTAATGTCAGACTTTTCTTTTTTTTATTTCTCTGAGTTAATCTCCTCACCAAGGACTGGAACCTCAAAACCCCTCTTCACAGACTGCAGCCTAAGGTCAGCCTGAACCACTTCCTATTCTGGAATTTCCAGCCTGGGTCAAAGCTCTAAGTCTCAAGTTTGGAGGGGGGAAATGTAGGAACGAAGAATGGTTATAACCTTGTGTAAATCCTTATGAATTGAGAAAAAAATATATATAAAAAATTAGAATCACCCACTTCCACACTACTTGTGGAATAAATAATAAATGCTGTTATCGTTATTGCCACTATTTGTTTGGGTTTCTCTTACTTACAGTTGAACATATTCCTAATTGATACAATCACCCTGTTGCCCCCAAACAGCAAAACTCAAAGAAGGTCAATGTCTTTGAAAAACTTACTTAAAAAACTCACTACTCGTGTTTTGTTTCAAGAACTCAGATGAACTGGAAGCTTGGTGACTAGCACATAATAGGCACTCGGTAGATATTAATTGAATGAATGAGCAAAAATGTGCTCTTGGAACTTTTCAGAAATGATCAGTAAGATAGGAGACATAAATCAGCGATTATTGAGCTAAGTTCAGGTCATTGTTCTGGAGCTACATGAGGAGCAAAATATGTAGAGAGTTGTCTCCTCCCTCAAAGGTTTTGTAGTTTATTAGGGAAATATAAAGATGACTGGAGTGGGAGGCGGATGTGTCTACATGATACCTTTTGGTGTAACTTCAAAACAAAGCATCTTAGAAACACCTTTTCAAACAGTGTTGCTTTATTAGCATAGCTTTAAGAATAAAAATAACCCAGAGGAAAATGGAGAAGAAAGAAAATACAAAAACACTAACTATGATTATTTATGGATGGTAGGATTTCAAACAATTTTTTTCCTCCTTGTATTTTCCTGCTCAAAGCAAAAATTTTTCAAAATACAAATAAGTACAAGTAGGAAAATAGAAAACCACTTGTATCCCTAGTACCAGAGACTTCAGATCCCTTCTAAGTTTATTATCCTAATTTAAAGCAACTTATTTTTATTTGAATCTAAACAACAGAAACAATATTATTGTAAATATCTTGAAGCAAGCCATCAAGAGAAACAACTTCTCAATATGATAGCCACATAATATTCACAAACATAAAATATTACATTATTTTGTATAGAGTGAATACCAAATTAACTGCTACTATAAAACAATGATTCAATTCAATTGAAAATCCGTAGTTTTTAATGCTGTCTCATAACTACTATGTGCAATTTATATTGCCTGTTTAGTTCCCTGCTGTTTTGTCTCTGGCTTCAATATTTTGCCTTAAGAATTCTCATTAATTTATATGTTTATTACTATTATAAGAAAATAGTAAGAGTCACCAAAAAATGGATCACCAGCTTAAAATGTTCCATTTTCTATTGCAACTAGTGTTACCCACTGAGAAGTGGGGAGTAATTTGATTACTAATCAGACTTAACAAAAGAAAAGCTCAATACTTACCAGTAGAGATCATTGACATATTGTCTAAATTATTTCTCCTCACTAGTCCTTTAATCGTATTTTCTATTTGCTTTTATTTTTATCTCCCTTTTGAACTTTTGGCTTCCAATCTCCACACCCCCTGACTTAATATTCTTAAATCATGTATTCTCAATGACTCTGCATTTCCCATAAAGACCATTTTCAGCTTTTGTAGGATCAAGTATTAAAGAACATCAGCAGTTGCAAATAGATGTATTAATGTGCTAGGGCTGCCCTAACAAAGTATCACAGACTGGGTGGCTTAAACAACAGAAATTTATTGTCTCACAATTCTGGTAGGCTATGACACCAAAATCAAGGTGTCAGCAGGATTCATTTTTTCTGGAGGCCACCAGGGAAGGACCTGCTCCAGGCATCTCTCTTTGGCTCACGGATGGCTGTCTTCTCCATGCATCATCATCACAGCGGCCTTCTCTGTGTGTGCATGTGTTTCCTCACCTCCTCTTCTTTTAAGGACACTGATTGTGTTAGATTAGGGCCCAACCCACCAACCTCTTTTAACCTTAATTACCTCATTAAAGTCCTCCAAATACAGTCAGATATGAGGTACTGGGAGTTAGGGCTTTGACATTTGAACTGAGGTGGGAGGCAAAATTCAGCCCATACCACAGGCAGAACCAGAAATGTGGCCAATTTAAGTATGTAACGTGGACTTAGAAGAAAAAAAAAGTACATGTTCACTGAGTACAAAGAAACCCAAGCTGCTGCACTTTGATTCTGAATGATCTGATCTATCAAACAGAAAAGAATCCTTGGTGACCCATCTAAAACGGGGAGCAGATGCCCTCAGGATCTTACCACATTCCTGTAAATGTGCAGATAGCTGGAATGGGTGAATAGAGGTAAACAAGGCTCTCCAATTAAAGTCCCCAGAGCATGGTGAAGAAGAAGAAAAAAAGTTGCAACTCACAATAATCTGCCCATAGACTAGAAAGAGTTAACCATACAAAGGGGATAGGGAAAAGAGAGTGGGAGTGAGAGGAGACCTGAAGAAAACAAGAAGTTGTTAAGGAAACCAGAGTCCTACATCTATATTTTAAAATGTTCTTCACTTTTAAAGTATCTTTCCTGTATGTTTGTGTAGTTTTTGTATGTTCTTATATTTCACTATAAAAACAATGACTCGACAACAATTCTCAATAGACTTTTTTTTTTAATATATTTTATTGATTTTGTACAGAGAGGAAGGGAGAGAGATAGAGAGAAAGAAACATCGATGAGAGATGAGAGAGAGTCATCGGTCAGCTGCCTCTTGCACACCCCCTACTGGGGATATGCCCGCAACCAAGGTACATGCCCTTGACCGGAATCGAACCTGAAACCATTCAGTCCCCAAGCCGACGCTCTATCCATTGAGCCAAACCGGTCTCGGCTCAATAGACTTTTAATCCTAATACCTGAGACAGAGTTTCGGTAAAGCATGATTTTTAAGGTACATCTACTAAACTTGTCACCTCTTTTTCTCTTTTCTCTGGAAAAAAACATTAATCCAGAAAGGTTATTTACTTAAACCCAATGTATTTTCTAATAAAACAAAATGCAATACTGCTGTTGTCAGTGAAGGACATGTTCCCTAATTGGGGCATTTGCAAGAAGAGGGTGATTCAGAGCTTCTGGACAGTGAAAGAACCAAGTAGCTTCTGCTCAGCTGAAGACCAGAGGTATAATGGAGTCCTAACTTACATCTGGGTTGACTTTTTCAGTTAGTATAAGATGCAAATATACTATGTAGTCAAAAATATCCTTAAAATATACAAAAAAGTACAATACACATGGTTTTGTGTATACCACTCTATTCAGTAATTCTTTGCATGCTTAAGTTTGATAATCATGGAGATAGGCCAAAGCAAGCAACTAAACAAAAATCAAAATGTAGTATCTACATACTAAAATAATTAATTCTTTTTTGAGGGCATTGTACAAGTCTTCTCCAAAGCAATCACGACTAGCAGTTGATCATTTAAGCAAAAAAAAATAAGTTAATGAAGTAAATGTATAGAAATACATCCATCTTAAATAGTTTAATTAAAAGCATAAATATATGTCCACTCACTGTTTTTATTTGTAGTGCCAAGGGTTTACTTTAAACAAGATTTAATTAATTGTCCTCTTATTTTATCCTTTTTCCTTTTTTAAATATAAATCATACACATATCATTTGGGATTTCAAGTTTAGGGAAAGGTGAAAAGATATTTGCAAACCATTGTGAATGTTGAATCCTAGATTTTTTTTCCTTTTTACAAATTTTTCTTTCATTTAATTTTATTTTATTTTAAACTTATAGACATAATAAAATTATTCCAAAGTACATACCGTTTTCAACTAATTGTATGGAAAAATGAGTAAGCCATTGGAGGAAAAGAGCCAATAATCCAATCTGCATACAACTTCTCTGGGTCTATACCAAAATTAGTAATTAACATTTAAAATATTATGGCAGCATTATCTTACAGAATCGGAAGTGGTCAATGGAAATTATATCTCTGGAAACATAAAATCTCAAGAATATATAAACTCCAGGTCAATTATTTGAGGCTGAATTTTGAATTGAAAATTGAGTCAGAGAAGTATTATTTTCTTAAACTCTGAAAGAAAAAGTAATATATATATATATATATATATATATATATATATATATATATATATTATAGCTTAGGCTGAACTACAAAATGACTGGTTGACCAGTAGCATGCACTGACCACCAAGGGGCAGACACTCAATGCAGGAGCTGCCCCCTGGTGGTATGTGCGCTCCCACAGCAGGAGTGCTGCTCAGCTGACAGACCTGTCCCTGAGGCCCACCAGCCCAGTGGCAGCCACTCCCTCCCTCAGTAGTCCTACAGGTCCAATCTCCAGAGAATAGGCCAGGCACCAATGGACCAGGACTGCCAGCATGATCCTGACAGTGCCACTGGACTCCTGAAAGTTCACCTTGGGCCCACTTCTGCTTCCCCTCCCTAGACACTCTGCAAAGAAAAAAACAGTATAAAAGTGGCCTCCAGGTGGCTCCCAACAACCAACATGAATGTCAGGGGACAAATCTGGATCCTGGGCCAGCAAGGGCATCCCACCAACTGCCGGGAGGACTGATCACATACATCCTGGCTACCCCCACACCCTCCTTGGGACCCCACCCATGCATGAATTCATGCACCAGGCCTCTGCTTATTAACAACTAGAGTAAGTTGGAGAAGTTTCCACTTCTCTTCCCAGTTAGCAATGCCTTAACAACCTCAGCGAGCATCATGGACCATGAAGAACCAAGATAAGAACATACAGGAGGAAAAATCCTGGGATTCTTTTTCTAAGGATGTTATACATATGTCCAAATGAAATGCCTCAATGGACAAAAAGAAAAAGAAAAAGAAAAAAGACTAGGAGAAAGAAAGAATGCTATAGGAGACTGCATCTGACAGCACCTTTCTCTAAATTGGACATTTGCTAATTGGAATATGCACACTTCTGGGGATACCCAAAGGCTTTCCCAGGCAAGAACAGTTTAAAGGAATCAAGTTTAGAGCCTCAAGTTTCCTCCATTTGCTCCTAAAGCTGATCTACCTGAACAATGCACTTCCAATCATAATAACTCATCCTTCCTTTTTATCTTTTTGTTTTTACAACAGAATGGTACATATTTCACCATCTGGTAATGTCTTATTAGGGTGCACAAAACTTAGAAAAACTTCTACAAAAGGACAACTTGAAGTATTTTATACATGATGATACAACAAATGGCTTTTCATCACTGGGCAACAAGTAGGATTGCAATCCTTTGTTTCCAATCCTTTGCTTTCAACATAACTGAAGGGAGACCTAACTGAGTTGTCATTTGAAAGATCTTTAAAAACAATTTTCAGTGATAGATCCCTATGTGATTTTTGGCATATAATTTTGAAGGAATTCAAGGATCTGAGTGACATTGTATAACAAATCCCTTTTCATTTCCACCTACTTATATGAACAGGTTTGCTAAGCAAAGGACTAAGAGAAGACATCCCATCTATAAAAACAAAAGAGAAGAATCTCTAACAAAATAAGAGAGGAAGTAAAAAAAAAAAAAAAATGAGCACATTCAATTCACTTTATTTAATCAGAAACAATTTACTTCTAGAAGTTAAGTTGCTAATATTTAAAAAATATATTTTATTGATTTTGCACAGAGAAGAAGGGAGAGAGATAGAGAGTTAGAAACATCAATGAGAGAGACTCATCGATCAGCTGTTTCTGGCACATCCCCTACTGGAGATATGCCCACAACCAAGGTACATGCCCTTGACTGAAATTGAACCCGGGACCCTTCAGTCCCCAAGCAGACGCTCCATCCATTGAGCCAAACCTGTCTCAGCAAGTTGCTAATATTTAACAGGAGGTTAATTCGGGACTACCCAATTGGAAATCAAATACATAATGACTTCACACCTGAGATTCTGTGTGATTTACTTTGGTAGTGGGAGTGGGTGATGAGCAACAGACTAGAATGTGACTACAAAATACAAAGCATTGCATTGTTTGCTAATGAAGAAAGTAGAGACAAATTGCAATGGATGCTCCCGCTGAATAACATGGCAGATTTGTGATTTTGGAGGAGTCATTTTTGGATATACATATCTACTATTTAAAAGTGGACAATTTTACTTATAGTGGTTTTTACTTTGCTTTTGATGCAGGGCTGAGTTAGCAGAGAGTGCCAAGGATGTGTTAATTCTACACTTCAGTATATTGTCACTACAGAAGCACTTACTTACATTTTTTAAAAAGTGTGAATTAATAAGTTTAAACAACGAAAATGTTTCCAAGTCTTGGCAGAATCTTTCCAAACACACAACATTTTGTGCATTTTTATCATAACATGGTATATGTTAATATTCCCCATTCTCCCAGTTCCTCAAAGCAAATTTGCATACGAATGTGACTCTTTCTACTTAAAAGATCCAAGGATTCAGAGATGATCCTTTGAAGGAGCCAAGAGAGCATTATCATGTTATTGTCATGAATGAATGAGGGGTATAAAATCCGCCATCCCATCTCTAAGATTAGTGCACAGCCTACAAACAAATGGCAACTCGGGGTGAGATGTAGCAAACCAGAGAGACAACTGAGATTCTCCACTCTAAGACGATTTCACTGGAGATGGCAATGCCAGAAATGGTGCTCCCTACTTGACGTCCCCCAAATCGAAATGCAGCTCAGATTCAGTCTTTATTATAATCTGTGGCAGAAGTTTTTAAGACTACTTTTATTGACTCCAAACTCTATCTGCACCAAGTCAGCACAGGCCCTTTGCAATTTGTACGTCAAGTGTCTCCTGCTGTAATTAAGTAAGCAGCGGAATTCGAAAGGAAGCCCCCAGAGAAAGCATCAGGGCGTCACTTATTGATCTGTGGAATTTTAGGGATTTAAAATTTCTGTTTCATTGTACAACTGCACTTTATTACCACTTTATCCTTCACATGTAATAAGTACAAACTGCTTCAGTAATGATGGAAAAGCTTTCTCGGCTTTAATGAAACCTTTTACTTGCTACTGAAAGTTTTATTATTTTCAAATGGCAGCACAGGCAAGAAAAATAATCACTCCTTATATTGAGTGAGAAACTTCAGCAATCTAAATAATTTTGTTCTTGGGTGGATTGTAAGACATTTAGAGCTGTAATGTTTATTATTTTCATTTATTTTTGATGATCAGAAACCAAAATATGTATGTGTTTATCCACACTATAACAAAATCATCTCCTAATCGTATATTAAAGGACTATAGATATTTGTGTGCAGCTACCACCTGTAAGATGCCAGTCTGATCTGGATAAGAATTGCTATATATTTAGGGTTTCCACAAACTTCAGCTGTTGGCCAGGAGAGGTAATGTAGCATGATGGTGTAAGCCCATGGGCTCTGAGGCTGGACTACATGGCTTTGCATGCCAGCCCTGAATCTGCTTTCCTGTGCAATCTTTAGAAAGTTCCCAGTCCTTGCTTTCCTTACCTGTAAAAATAAGGGTGACTAGAACCTGCCTTATGGAATAGATGCAAAGATTAATAGAGGTATTTCCTGTAAAACATTAGATTAGAGTTTGGTGCATGGTAAGCACTTGATAAATGTTAAGCTCTAATATGGTTTTCCCATGGGAATACATCCACCTCTAGACCGGATGTTCTGTCCAATGATGCCATTCATTCAACAAACATTCGTTGAGCTTTCCTTTATGCAGCCCATTTGTCCTAGGTAAAGGGGGCACAAAGACTGATGAGATATGATGCCTGCACTCCAGGAGCTTCCAATTTTAGTGCAAAATTATTGTTGACATCTTAATATATTTCTTGAAGAGTACTGTGAAGCACACTCTTTTCACTGGATCACAAACTTGTCCTTTTTCCCATGCACTTGAAACTAATAGAACTATGGAAAAATTTCACTTCCATTCCTGAAATCTTAATCATGCACAATTTAATAAGCAGCTACAGGTTTTTCCACATTTTAAGACAGATGATTAAATGGTCTAATCAGATTCTAACTTAGCTAAAAACTTGAAAAACATAGGAAGACAACCATGACTGACACATTCATTTTCCCGAATGTGGACATACTGCAAACAGCCACTGCAGAAAACCAGTTCCATCCACATCCCGCATGGTCCATGGCTAACTGAAACGGCACGGGAGTTCAGCATCAAAGCGCTGAAGCACCTCGACAAAATTCAATTTGAGAAAAGAACTTTGTCTGGTCATAGCTACATTTCACTTTCCAGAAAGTTCTAAAACTGACTTCCAACATGGCACCTTGTGTGTCTTTAGTGTTTTCAAACATTTGTGTTTATGTCATTACACTCAAAAAATTCATTTAAAAAAATTAAATCTTTAAGTTTGACTATAAATCCCAAGCACAAAGACGAACGCGGCATTTTAGACATTACAAACTCCAAATGATCTTCAATATGTTGTCCTCTGCTAATTTGCTGCTCTTGAAAACGTGCAATAAATTCAGTTAAAAAGGAAAACATCTTCACATTAGTTGCAAGATCAACCGGGTTATTACCTACTCACTAGATGTATCATAATAATTTTTTTAAATTATGCATTACAATTGCTTAATTCAGAAATTGCATATTCACTCTTCCACTAAAAGGATCAAGACTGGGGGGGGGGGGGGGGGGGCGGGGGATAGCCAATAATGACCTTGCTAACTTTCTAGAATGGTTTGAATAATTGCCTAAATATGTCTTCGGAGGAGGAGTGCAACAGAAGATCACCTGTAAACATACAGGCACACATCTGTCGTTTCTAGGTCACACCACCTTCCCTGGTCAAAATGCCGGTAAAGGCCCCGATGTTTCTCTGGGGACGGGGCAGATAGAACCCCAGAAAGGAGAGGCCCTCCTTACAATGCAACCATCCTCAACTGCAAGTCTGCTCACACTCCCTGTGTATGCCAGAGGCCACAGAGAGAATGTGTCCATCTCCCTCCGCAGCCTTGCAACGAATGCTACTGTGGGGACCTCTACATTTGCTGTTAAGCACACACGCTCCACGCCACAGGGTCACCTGGACCCCAGCTAAGGCCCCTGCTTAGTGGATGCGTTTCTCACATCCACTTTTTAGATCTTCCAGGGAGAGCATTTCAGAGGAGATGAAGGTGAATGAAGCGAGGAAAGGGGAGGGAGGAGACCTAAGCCTGGGATTTCTGCCTTCCTCACTGCAACCCAGGATCCCTATTATTGTACTCCTCGCCCCATCCCCCTTCGCCCCTTCCCTCCGCAGCAGGAGGGAGAGGAGGGGCCGCTGCCTGAAGCCGCCACCAGCCAGGCATGGAAAAGCTGCATTAAAAAAAGCTGCCGTTGTCACTTACCCAGAGGGGTGAGAATGGCTCATTTTTGCAGGATGGTTTTTTTGGACCCGCGGCAGGTGCGGAGGGTGGCTGCTGACAATCCCGCTCTCGGGGGCTCCGCACTGCGGGCGCCCGTTGTTCTCGTGGCACCTGGGCTGCCACCGCCCTGCGCCCCAGCCACCCGCAGCCTCCGGGGCCCCACCCGCGGGCGGTATCCACAGCCTCCCGGTTGCTAAGGGAGGAGAGAAGGCAAGCGCCCAGGTTGCAGGAAGCCAAGGCTGTGCTGCTGGAAGCCAGCCCGGGGAGGCTCCGCTTCTAGCCCTTCTTCTGGGCCCCTAAGTGAGAGCAGACCCAGCTCCTGGTCTGTTGCAACGGGATGCGGGTTCCCCAGCACCTAGAATCTGAAAACCATACACACACACACACACACACACACACACACACACACAATGTGTTGAGGCTGGTGTGTTTCCTGCTAGGCCCTAGGGATGGCAGGGAGTTGGCTCTGGGCACTCAGAAGAGCAGGGAGCAGCTACAGTGTGTCTGTCGCATTGCTTCTTTTCAAACAGACCCTCAATTGCAAACACAAGAGAAAGAAAGAAGCCTTTCTCAATCTGCTTTGGGTTTTTATGTTGCTTCTGCATCAGCAAGGCGTTGTAATCGGGTCATTTCCTCCTTATAAAATTCCCCTCTTTGCTCCTAGCTAAGTCCCCACTCCTGGGAGGCTGGCTATTCCGATGATGCTCAGAAGGCAGGGAGGCTGCAGTGCATAAACGGTGCTGGAAGCAGTCATTGTATTTGGATCCAATAGGTAGAAAGCAAGGCTTTGAAGCAGAAGCCTACATTTAAGTGAGAGGGCCTTGGTGTGGAGGAATTTTAAAGCATTGGATTCAGATGACCTATCCCTAGTCCTCTCCTTGCTTTGTCAGGGTTTTTGCTGGGTGACTTGACCTCTGGCCCCAGGTTCTTCTTGTACAGGTGACAGGTTGGACACGTGGAGCTCTAGTCTAACTCAGCCGCACCTGCAAGTGGGACGATTGTCACCTCATTAATGTCTTTCTGCTTTCCCAGCCATCCTAAAGGGCCACTGAGCAGGTCAGAGCCCGGTCCTCTTTGTGTGACATTCAAGACCCTTCATCAACTCTCCCCAGCGTCTCTCATCAGCTTCACTGTGACCATTTTCTCCACCCCTACTACCCTAAACTCTCTCACAAAACAAATCTTGTGCTATCCCTCTAACAGGAACATACTTCCACCCTGACTACCTGACAAACTTCTATTCGTTCTTCAACACTACCTTCTTCCATGTGCCCAAGTGTATTGATGACGCCATCTCTGGGCCCCATACTCACTTTTAGACTCACCCTCCTGTGCTGCACCAAATGGCCTACGGCTGCCTTTTCTACTTGAACATGAGCTCCTCTATTTTATTTTTCTGTATTCACAGAAGCGAATAGCAGTTCAATAAATGCTTATATTATAAATGAAGGAAATATTTAAATGTCTTCAAAATAGAAGCATTTTTATTGAGAGCTCATTTTCCATACTATCAGAGTTTTCTGACCTAAAGAACCAGAGCCATCCCAATGTGTGTGGGGGGAGGGGAGCGAGGGGGAGGGGGGGCAGGTCTGGCCAATAGCTTAAGTTCTGAGATTGAGGGCTCAGGCTGATTCAGGGACCAGCTGGCTAGAACTAGAGAGAGGCAGAGGTTGTCAAAGAAGGAAGGTGTGAGAAATGAAAGCAGCGTCTTAAGCTTAAACAAGGAAGCCCTATAAGTACTTAATCATTGTATATGCATAAATAGGACTTGGGCTCCCTCTTCCATAAATGCTCAACCCCACAGCCTCCTGATTCCCATTTCAGGGTGTCCTTCATGCTCACTGTTTCTAGGTTTCACCTGGATAAAGATGGGGATGGAGGGAGGAGGGACTAGGGAGAGACATTACAATTTGTCCAAGTGTTGCCAAACCCCTAAGGATGGTGTAAATAATACAATCTTATATAGGTACCAGTTGTTACATATGAATTCATTTGTGCAAATAGGAAATGGCATTCTCTCACTGGTGGAATGAGGAAGCAAATTAAAACACACTGTTTAGCTGCTCAGGATCCTGCAGAAATGAATTCCTGGCACTAGGAAGCCAGCGAGGTACCCTCAGCAGCATGCATTAATTCATAAATGGGGCTTGAGTTTTTCACCCCTGTGAGCTGCACGATTTCACATCCCTGATGAAAACTGCAAGAAAGCTACTAATTTTCACTTCAGAAAATGTTCACTGTGAAAACGTATTGGGAATTTAGCCAGAAGGAATTTTTATGTTAATTTCTAGTATGGAGAGAGGGAAAGAAAAAAAAAATACTAAATTAAACTGTTTTAGAGACCAAATAGTCATTGGAATCGTTTTCCTTTTCTCACAGGAAAACAAGTCCCCGGATATCCTTGGTAGTATCATGAATTCTGTTTTGTAGAAAGACCTGTGGTGTTGGGATTTGGAGGACAGGAGATTAATAGAGGTAGGAGAGTAGAAAAGACAAGGTTTACTCCTATGATGCTATTTGGACCTTTGCTTTGACTGAAAAAAGTCTGGACTTAGGGAATCACACACACATCTAACCAACCAGTGACCACAGGGCTTGGAAATTATGGCCCAAGCACCAAACTCAGCCCCCTGCCTCTTTTTTGTATGGTGCACAAGCTAAGAAGGGTTGCTACAGTTGTAAATGGTTGGAAAAAATCAAAAGAATAATATTATATGATATATGCAAATTTCATGAAATTTACATTTCACTATCTTAAATACATTGTTATTGGAAGACATCCATACCTATTAGTTTATGAATTATCTATGGCTGCTTTGGTGGCAGAATTGAGTGGTTATCAGTGACCTGATAGTCATAAATAAATAAGTAAAAATCTAAAATATTTACCATCTGGCCCTTTATAGAAATGGTTTGCTAACCCCTGGACTACATTGTCATTGCAATCAGAGAAATAATTTGCCCTCGTGGACTTTTAAAATGGATACCACATCTTTTACCCTTTTAGCCCAGCACCTATCACAGTGCCTTTCACAGGGTGTTCAAACAAGGAATGAGGAATGAATAAATAGATGGGAGAAGTAAGTTTCCCCATTAGGTTTATCTTTCTCCTAGTTAAGGGTTAAGTCATCAGGACTTTCTCCTCAGCTATAACAGACATGCATGAAGATTTGATGTGACCCCAGGGCTACCTTCTTTTATCAACACTACATCAAACCCCAGGAGGAAGTAGACAATGTAAGCATTTCAGAAGAACACAAAATGCAGATGGTTAAGTTTACCAGAGCTTCCTAACACCTGACATCCTCCAACATTAGCTTGTGTCACTCAGTGGTGTGCCACTGAGAAGCTAGAGAATGAAGAGCAAATGCCCAATGATTTAACTTCAAATCTGAATTGTTTTCCAGCCTTCTTTAATAAGCCTCCCAAATTAGCTTAATTCCAGTGAACCATTTAGTGAACTGTGGGATCAGTTATAGGAAAGGCTGAGAGGGCATGTATAGTGGAAAAGTGGCAAACTCAAAGGGTCATCCCTAACATAGAGGTGTGAGTAATCAGGTTAGGCAAAGTTTCTCCAGGTCTTTGTATCCCCATTTCTGAGTTGGATAGAATCTGCAGAAAGATCAGTTGAAATAGAAGAGTCAATGAACTTCTTTAGTGGCCATGGGAAATCAATGGTATTTACTATGCTTGAGGTCTCAAAGATGAACAGAATCTCTGTCTGCCCTCAAGTCTGGAATCTATACAGAGATGCAGACAGAGAATGACAAAATAAAGTGATAAGTGATCTGATGGAAGTAGGTATAAGGTGCAATACAGAAGTACCTTCTGACTAATGTTCCTATACAATCCCATTTCCCACCATTTCCAGCCATGTACCCATTCTTTGTGATGCTGAACATCACTTCTTACTAATGACATTATTATTTCCTCTAGCCTGACAGCCTGATTATTCTTTACCGTCCTCTCCCAGGGATTCTACACCAAGAGAAATAAGAGACTAACCATGATGGAAAAGAGAGAAACATAGAGGCTATTGGGGAGGCATAACCACTAAGAAATCTGAAAACAGAATAAAGAATATTTATGTTTTTATTATTTTCAAATCATTATATTATGTACTAGAGGCCCAGTGCAGGAGGATTTCATGCACAGGCCTGATTGGGAAGAGGGGGGAAGCCAGGGGGAGGGACCCCAGGAGGTTGGCCAACTGCAGGAACTTGGCAGGTCACGGGAGGTTGACTGTAGGAATGCACTGACCACCAGAGATCAGCTCTTGCATTGAGAATCTGCCCCCTGATGGTCAATGCACATCATAGGAACTGGTTGGCCAGTCATTCGGTCATTCAGTTGCTTAGGCTTTTAGATAGATAGATAGATAGATAGATAGATAGATAGATAGATAGATAGATGATAGATAGATAGATAGATAGATAGATAGATAGATAGATAAATACATTCCCCATTTCTACCCCAAAATGATTGCCCAGGGAAGCACTCACAGAGGAGGCAAGGCTTAAGAGAAGCCTTAGAAGGTGTGTAGGAGGTAGCCAGGAAGATGGGGCATGGGAGAAAAGACATTTCCCTAAGCAAAGACCTCCCCACTTAAGCCTTTCAAGCTGAGAGTAGACTCCGCCAGTGTCTGTAAACCCTGGCCTGATTTCTGTAGCCCAAATATTAATGGAAGTTGTGATTTGGAACAGAAAAAAAAGAAAGAGGAGAAAAAAGAGAAGGAGAAGGTAGGAGAAGATGGCTTCATTAAGGAAAGGGGATTTGGACAGAGCTCTGGTGTGTCAAATCACTGCTCTGAGATCACCACCTCTGCTAGATAATTTGCATTGTCTGTGCCTCTCATGTGGAAAATGTGTAGTTTGCATGCATTTCTTACCTTCTCCAACCCCAGGATAAGTTTCTGCTTTCACCTTCAGTGTCAATCCAGTAGCCATGAATTTGGAAAGTATTTAATCAAATAGGTATTCATTGAATAAATGATAATAAGAAATGAAAGCCATATTTTCCTGGATACTCCCATTGGAAGAGACAATGTGAAGAAGTTGTATGAAAGACATAAATTATTATTTCTCTGACTCTGGCCCACTTACATATGAGTACTTTTGTTAACAAGCTGGCCATGTCTATGATTGTCCACCAATAGCCAAAAAAAAAAATGCTTTCTAAACCATAGGCATTGAAACTGGGGAGAGGAACTGAGAAGAGCCATCATGGTGATCTGATGTAATGAGAGACTAGGTTTACTGACTTGATCCAGCGTTTCCTAAGCAGCTACACATGTCTGACTCTATTGGTCACCATGAGAAACAGAGCATACTCGGAGTACTCAGAACTCCATGTAGGCTCCACTCGGCCTAATATCAGACTCTTCTTTGACTTGACTATGTATCAGGCTCTACGCTAAATGCTTCACTCACTGAATCCTCACAACAGTAAGGTGTCTTTTTTATCCCTATTATACAGTTGAAGAAACTGAGGTTCAAATAAGTTAAATACTAGCTGCCAAGTAGCCCAGCTGAGATTAAATCCCATTCTCCATGATTTCAGAACCCTCACTTTTAAACACTTTACTCTCTTCCTTCCTACTTCTCAGAGGTAAGGAAGCATAACCACCAGTGGAGTCAGTAGGAACTGGAAGGCCACTGATTTTGAAAAGATGTTCTCAGTTTCACCAACTCTTTTCCTTCCAACGTTCTACAGGCAAAGTGGCTCAATAGTGTGGCTGGTGAAAAGAAACGGAAGCAGAGGAATTTTATTGATTACCACACCTGTGTTTTCTGACAGAGTAAATGGAATAGTCCACACCCTCGGGCCCTGAAGGGCAACCATTCCTAAAAAGTTTTATAGCTTCATTTGGTTTAAGTGACACTGCACTGGGCTCTTCCCGGAAAACAGAGCAGCCCCGACCTCCCAGCATTTTGGCACCGCAATCAGCTGACTGCATCATCTCGTTCTCTTCCTCTCTACAGCTAGAAGGACGGAGGGAAAGGACTGTGAGCCCTTGGATTTGATTGTGTAGACAAAAACATGGCACTTCTTTAACTTCAGGTTGAAGGAGATGAATGGCTTGGAGCAGAAGATTGGGTTGCTCATATGGGAGGCAGTGATAGTGAACCTCATATAACAACAAACCATCAGAAAGATAGCATCTATTTTTAAATAAAGACAAAGCTTTGCTTCTTACAAATTCATATTATAACTCAAACTCGATTAAAGAAGTGTTACATGATAAAGTCCTTGAGAAATGGATAGTAACTAAAAACATTTTGGGTAATTAACATATTAGTATTATGGAAATAGCACCCCTAAAGGAGCTTGAATATGCTTTCACCAATAATGGTGCTGCCAACCCTTCCTCCCTAGGAGCACAAAGGATAAAGAAGAGTTTTGTTATTGCTGGAGTGATTATAGATTCTGAATTAATGAAATGTTCCTATTTTGATATGTGAAATGGGAATGTGGACCAGGCATCACATAGCATACAAAGGGGAAAAGACAATCTGAAATGGGAGTTGGAGAGATTATCCACAAGCTAACTGTAGGAAAAGTCAAAGTAGTGAAAATAAACCAACGGGACGACAGATTAAAACATCAATACCTTGAGCTCGTGAGCTCTACAAATGTATCTGGAAAAATAAAGAACCTGGTATTATAATTCCTTGAAATATGGAAAGTTTCGTAACTCTTTATAGTAAAGGCTACAACAGATCCCGTATTTTGGTTGAGGAGGACTCATGACTATAGGGTTTATTGTCTGCACCTGTGCAGGGCTGGCATCCCAGGACTTTTTATCCCTAAGTTAAATAGTTAGTCAGGGTGGGGAAACAGGGGAAGTGCACTGATGAGCCAACATTGTGCAGTATTAGAAGCAGAAGCACAAAATTTCTTGGCCTTGTCTCTCGAATGTGTTCCATAGTCACACAAAGCAACTGAGGTTATTTCGTCAGCTGTAAGCCAAAGGGGAAAAGGCAAAGCTATAGCCACTGAAGCATGCTATGGTATGGAGGAAGAAGCATTTAGCCTTCAGGGGAAAGAAGTCAAGAGGAGAAATACAGTTCTACTGACTTAACAGGCAACCAAGTGATAAAAAAAGAAGCACAATCTTAAATGGAAGGTACTTAGTTTCAATTACTCATAAACACAAAAATTAGGAAATCCATGATCCCCCTCATTTTGCTTGACATCATGATTTTGCACTTAGATGTGAACAGTTACACATATGTGTTATTTGATTGTGAGAATTTTCTTCTGACATACCAACAAGGCCAAGTGCTGAAGAACTGGTTTAGGAGGAGGTGACAGGCTCTGGCTCCCCTGTTTTGCCCACATGCAAATCAGAGACCTGGGCTTCTGTCACTGTGGAAAGTGTTACTATTCACCAATATCTGACTCTTCTCTTTAGGATATAGGACAGGCTTGCACGTCTCCATCCCCTTGAACTTAGGCATGGCCATAGAATTTGTTCTGACCAATGAGAAATGAATGGAAAAATGATGGGTCTCCTTTCTGGATAGAACCTTTTAGGAGCAGGATTATCCACCTTGCTTTCCCTGGCCTCAGTGAGCATCAATGTTCCAGATGATGGTGCTCCCCTCAGCCTTTACTCCCAAGTGGGGACAGCACAGACCAGAAATGCCTTGAAACTCACGATGGACAGAGACTCAAATGAGAAGCAAACTTTTGATGTGCGAAGCCACTGAGATCTGAGGGTTATTGGTTATCACAGCAAAACAGTGATTACTACAGCCATGGAATAGCTGTGTGACTTAGGGAAAGCTACTGACAGTGTCCAGTCCTCAGTTTCCTCATCAGAAAATGGTAACTTGTTCATCCTTATAATATGTAACCACATTTTAATCACTACTTATGCTGTTCCCATCACTTTATTCTCTTTACTTACATCATCTCTTATTCTCACTGCAGTCTTAAAGGTAGGTGTAATTTATCTTTATAGATGATACAACCAACCATCAAAGAGGTTTACCAGCTTAATGGTCAACCACCTTGTGAGTAGGAGAAACAGATCAGATCTTTCTGATCAGAAAGAGCTCTTACTTTTTCTACCTGCCTCCTTCCCTAAACACATCTGCTTCAGCTACCTAGTGATTGAATACTTAATTACAACAAATTAGTAATTTTTTTAAAAAAAGGTCTTAACATTAAAACACAAAGAAAAAGAAAACAAATAATAGAGTTTTAAATAATTATTTTCTTCAATATAAATAGCATCTTTCCAACTAAATGATTTGATTTTGATAATTCCAGTTAAAGTCATAGCCAGCAACTCCTAATTCAGGGTCTGTTAAGGTAATAATATTGGTTTTCAAGTTCTTCTCAGGATTTCCACAAGTCTAGAAGAAATGATAAATGTGCCGAGGTCAAGTTGGCCTAAGCTAAATAAAAATGTTTTCCCTTTTTGTTTGTTTTTATCAGAATTGATAATGGGTCATCTCATTATGGTACTTTTGGCTTTCTCATAAGAAGACATTATTAAATATGATCCCAGAATAAAAATAGTCTTGCCCTAACCGGTTTGGCTCAGTGGATAGAGCGTTGGCCTTCGGACTGAAAGGTCCCAGGTTCAATTCCAGGCAAGGGTATGTGCCTTGGTTTCGGGCACATCCCCAGTAGGGAGTGTGCAGGAGGCAGCTGAATCGATGTTTCTCTCTTATAGATGTTTCTAATTCTCCCTTCCCCTCTGTAAAAAAATCAATAAAATATATATTTTTAAAAATAGTCTTTTTTAAAGTATTAGGCTTATAATTATTTTTTAAAGTATACAAGGAGCTCTTTATTATAAAAGGGTTATTGGGTACTATTATAACCCAAGTCTCAAACCTTGCCCAGGACAAGCCTACGCTACGTTTACTTTTTTCCATTTTATTGCTATTTACTCCTTTGCAACTTGGCCCCTACTGTCCAGAGAGATAGCAGGAAGAAGCACAACAGGAAAGCAGATGATATCGGGGAAGATGAACAAACAATGTGGCCTTAGTAGAGAGACAGGCAGGGAGGTGGATTCATAGGAATCCATGATGGAGACAATTCCTCTATAGTTAATTTGATAAAGGGAGGGGTTGATGGAAGAAATGAAAGTGATAGAATCAAAGTAACCTTGTCCCTTTCAGGGACATGGTCAGGACACCTAGAATGTGGAGGAGGATAGGTCTCAAAGGAATTGGCAAGAGATTTTTTTTTTTAGGAAATGTGGGTAAAAATGAATGAGAGCTGGTCAAAATAGCATTCTGTAACCATTCCTCCATCTACCTCCTCCTGCTGGAAACTGGCTACTCATTTTCAGATGTACAACATTAAATGCTCTTCAGTCATTCCCAGAGAAAGCACAGTGGTTAAGCATGTTTCAAAGAGACTCTTTGTCCAGATTTCTGGAGGACAGTTATAGGCCTTGTCATCAAAACAAATTAGGAAATTCTAATATAGCTGCAGCAGCAGTAATGACAATTTTTAAAAAATTACTGAATGCATGCTGTGTGCCAGGTTCTGTGCTAAATTATTTGAATGTCATGTTCATTTTATACACAAATAATATTAGTTCCCCTTTTTTCAGAGAAAGGTGCTGAGTAGCAGAGAAGTGAAGTAATTTGCTCAAGTCACATGCTTATAAGTGGTGACACCTCCTTAGCAAGGGCTCTCAGCGTGGCTGGGGATGAGCAAATCACAAATTGAGAGTGTCATCAAGGAGACAGAATAGTACCAGTATTTATCCAGTGCTTCCAACCCACACACAAATTCTCACATTTGGGATAGGGAAGCTATTATTATTTTGGTGGTACAAATGAGAAAATTGAGGGTCAGAGAGATTAATGGGTTGGCCAACTAAGTAGACAAGACACAAATCAAAGCAGTCTAAATCCATGTTTAGTGACGCTACCTCTGAAACAAGATACTTATGACCTCTGATAGTAAGTGATAGGCTAATGCATACTCTGCATGTGTTTCCAGCATTTCTCTCTAGCATATGTCTAGATTCTGATATATATAAAAGCCTAAGTGACCATCCAACCATTTAACCATTTGATAGTTCAACCAGTAGCTATGATATGCACTGACCACCAGGGAGCAGACACTCAATGCACAGGCATGGAAATATGGAACAGACTGATGAATTTCAGAGGAAAGAGGGAAGGAGGAGGGATGGAAGAGATTAACTAAAGATCTTATATGCATAATAGAGGCCTGGTGCATGGATTCATGCACCAGTGGGGTCCCTCTGCCTGGCCTGCAGGGATCAGGCCAAAACCAGCAGTTCAACATCAACCTGAGGTATCCCAGATAGCAAGAGAGTGCAGGCCAGGTCGAGGGACCCCACCAGTGCACAAATCTGTGCACCGAACCTCTAGAATAAAATATGAAGCTATCTGACCAAATTATAGTTCACCTGAGATATACCTAGATAATTATTTGGAAACTCAATATAAGGCAATTTTGTGACATAGCAACTAAAAGCATCAATGTGATGCTGATTTACATTCTTACATGTACAATTTCTTCTGTGTTCAGATCAAGCTCGTTGATCTGATCACATCTAGAACACTATTCCCATATGATAGAGTTATATTCAGATACATATCAGCCACTGCATTCTCCAAATACAAAGGCAAACACCAAGCTTTAAAAGCCCTCTTCATTTACTGAAAGGTAAAGGAGAAGCATTCCGTTCCCTCTCATCCACAGCAGGTAGATGTGGGAACAGAGAAATCAACACATTTTTAGCTCTCTCTCTCTCTCTCCAATGAAATCCTCACCACCAGTTTCTTCCTCTGTGACTGATAGTAAGTGATAGGCTAATGCATACTCTGCATGTGTTTCCAGCACTTCTCTCTAGCATATGTCTGGGTCGTCCATGTGGGAATCACACAGGCTGTGCACAGCAGGCACAACTCCAGGGCGTCCTGTTCACATAGACCATGATGTGAATGTGCCCCCTGCAGTTATGCAACTGGCAGCCCTTTTGGAACCTATGGTTATAACCTCTGCCTAGGAGATCTTTGCTGAAATTAAAATAAAAGGCCTGTTTCACTTACTTCTAGGTATTACATTCAACATTCTAAAATAAAAAGAATTACATTTAAAATGTACTATTAAGTATATGTTTCTTAAAATGGTGGACATTCTGGAAACCTTTTCATAAAATCAAGCACTGAAATAACTGGTAATGTCTAAACTACTAAAGTACGTATGATAGGACTATGGAAAGTATCAGTGTCATCAAATATTTGAAAAGATTTTATGAGGAAGAGACTGAGAAGTTTCATGGGTGATCATTAGGAGAAGACGTTATAAAAGAGAAGTTATAAAATGATTTTTGGCTCAAAGGAAGAACTTTCTAGAACCAAACAACAATTAGAAGTCCTATTGCAACAATTCTACGAGCATGGACACACTTTACACATATGCTATAGAGGACATGTCTAAAAACAGAATGGGAAAGTATGATGGTAGGGTTCTTTATCCCTAGAAATGATCACATATTCTAGAGGAGATCTTTGTACAGAGTTATATTGAAATAAGTAGATTATAAGGCTTCTTCTAAGAAGCTCTAAATTCTGTGATTATATGAGGTTATAGGTAGAGAGAATGTGACAATCCCCTCTGAATCTCCACCAGTCCTGGCAGAAGGAGATCCTTTCATTTCTCTGGTGGAAGGAAGCTGAGGCCTTGGATTAGGTATTTGATCCAATTTTCATATGTGACAATTCAAAGCATCTGTCAAGTCTTATGTAGCTAAACAAAAGCCACAGAGAGTATATAGTTTAATAAAAAACACATTTTATTTTTATGCCTGGAAGACCCAAGAATCACAATTTGAAAGAGTGAGAATATTGGAGAAAAATAAGAATAAATAACACAGTACTGACCTGAAATGAACGACTTCTGCCAACTCCACTGTGAGAGAGGTGTCTTATGTGGAATATTTTCCCTCCTTCTTATGCTTTTAAACCAGAATTCAAAAACCCAAAAGAGAAAGAAAAGTACAAGATACAGGGGAGTGACAGGCCTGTAGCAGAGAAGATTCCATGGCCTGCCTACAAAGCTGAATTCCTGGGCTCAGCCATTTGTTGCCTTCTGGAAATGCCTTCTAGAACCACCACATCTTTATTTTTTTTCAAAGAACCTAAAAAAAATTTTTAAATAAAAAATTTAAATATACTTTTGAGTAAAATTTTCTAATTTTTAGGACACTATGCAGGCAACACAAAAGTTATCTATGGTTAGAACTTTGCCATCTCCTGGTGAGCTACCATATATCTATTGGGCAACTGAAGATAAATAAAGTATGAACAACTACACTGGTGAGAAGACCTGAAGAAGGCTCCATGTGGGGATTCCCCTTGTGAGATTGCTCTACAGATGTGAACGGCTAGAGGCCACCCTACACTGGAGCTCCTGGATATTCTTCTCTCCATTGAATAACAAATTTGGAAAGGCCACTGGATCTGCTGTAGGTAGGGAGTAGATTTTTCCCAAAGGGTAAGTGAAAGTTCTCAAAGCCAAATTTCGAAGAGAAAGACATTCTTTGGAAGCAGCAGAGATCTTAGAAAGTTCAGCAAAGATAACTGGAGAATGATCCTGGTGAATGCTTTACTGTACTTCCTTGGGTATTTTATGACTGAGATTGGGTGCAAAGTCATATTTCCTACATAATTTTAAGTGTCTTTCCCTAACTAATATATCACCTTCATTGCACAACACATCTAACATCAGCCTGTTTTTAGATGAGGGGTCCAAAAATTTGTTCATATTGATTTTAGCTTTGGTACAAGTTTGATCAAGCACCAGAACACTAGAAGCAAGAAAAAAAAAAAATGTTTTTTAAAGAATAAATGTAGAAAGAATTGAATTTGAGATGTGGTTAGAATGTAAAGATGATAGATACAATAGGCAGATCCTATATAATAAAAGCTTAATATGCTAAGTGTCCAGTCATCCTGTCGGCTGTACAACCAATCAAAGCACCAATGATATACTAAGGCTGCTCATCTGCTCGCTATGACGTGCACTGACCACCAAGGGGCAGTCACTAGAATGTGCACTGACCACCAGGGGGCAGATACTGACCAGTAGGTTAGCTTGCTGCTGGGGTCCAGCAGATTGAGACTGAGCAAGAAGGGCTGAACATGCCCTAGAGCCCTCCTGCATCTCTCTGGCCTTGATTATCCACCTCGATCATCCCTTGGCCTGGCCTGCACCCTCTAGCAATCCAGAACCTCTTGGGGGATGTTGGAGAGCCAGTTTTGGCCTGATGGTGGAATGACCAGGCACTGTGACGCTCACTGACCATTAGGGGAAAGACGCTCAATGCAGGAGCTGCCCCCTGGTGGTCAGTGCACTTCCACAGAGGGAGCACCGCTCAGCCAGAAGCTGAACTCATGGCTGGCAAGCGCAGTGGCATTAGCGGAAGCCTCTCCTGCCTCCACAGCAGCGCTAAGGATGTCCAACTGATGGTTTAGGCTCACTCCCTGCAGGCCTAAGCAGTCAGTCGGACATCCCCCAAGGGTGCAGGCCAAGCTGAGGGGGCCCCCCAGTGCACGATTTTCCTGCACTCAGCCTCTAGTATTATAATAATAACTTTTATAAGTATGAGTGCTCACTGAAATTATAGGCAAGTCACAGGACAGTTTTTATTATTTTCTAGATTGAGAGGATAATGTGATGAGCAATGTCAGAACTTACACATTGTTTTTTACTTACTTAGCTAATGCTTGACCCTCTTGGCTATTCAGAGAAATCCATCATCATGGAAAGGCAGCACATGATGAAATGGCTAGCCAACTCAGGCCAGATGGTGTCCAGCGGGAACCACCCCTGCACACAAATGAGTATCAAACAAGGTCATCCCAAGGCCCTAAGCTGTCCAGCTTTTCCTGTGCAGGGATGGTCAGTGATGCAACAAAAACTGTGAACACCTGGGTGAGAATGTGCTGCTGCTCCTCCCCAGAGCTCTTTGGTCTTATCAGAGAGCTGGCCTCCACTAATGTCTTTGGGGCAGGCCAGCCCTGACTGAGTGCTGGATGCTAATGATTATGAACTAAGGGTCACACATCTGAGTGTATATATACAGTTGTCAATCATTTCTCAAATTTAGCACCACTGCATAGGCTGACAGTTAGCTTGAATTGGCCTAAGGTGATGTTTTTAGTTGCCCCAGGCAAACCAAGCAAGCAACCAAAAAAATTACCATCAATGGTGTGGAGTTAAAAGCCATATCCAATCCCCACTGCCTAAGTAGTCTGCTGTCTAATGACAGGTCCTCTGCTTTGTTTCGTGTGGTTCTTTGAGCCACCACCAGTAGTGGAGCTCATTATCTGAACAAGGGGTAACAACCTATGCTAATAAATCCAGCTTATTTGAGGGAACTTGACAGACAGGATTTGTGGTGATAAAACAACTGATTACAGATGAAGCCCAAGGTGCAAGACTGCCCTGCTGTCCAGTCTTCTTTGTGAATATAAAATTTAGCTCATTACTATTACCTTCTGGAATAAAATTAATTCCATTGTGTAGAAAACATCAAAAAGCTGCACTGGCAATCTTATTCAGGAATAGAACTACTCAACAGCAATGGACATTATATTTGACCTGCTATTACAGTAACTGGCAATAGCCTCCATTCAACAACCATGTAAATAATGAAGTTTTGCAAAAGCGCACAAGAAATCTATGGAAGTTGTAATCCATTGCATTGATTGGCTAATATTCTAATAGTGTTTGTGTGATGCTGATCCAAATGTCTACAAAAGTTTAATTTCTATATAGAAGTTTTAGGATCTATATAAAAGCCAAGGACAAATAAAAATAGAGAATATTAGGATCAAATTGAGGACAAAACACCATTGTGAGATTTGCTTTCTTCACTTTACGCTGAATAAAGCCTTGAAATTTACTTTCCCTTGATAACCATTTTATTTTCTTCTACTTGTTTCTCACCCAGCCCATGTAAAGTTCATTAGAAAAATAACACCGTTGATGCCACTGCATCCGAAAGGGTGTACATGCAAGAAAACATGTTTTTCCTGTTCAAATCCAATGATTTCTGAAATGGAAATTGCAAAGGATTAGAAAACATATAATTCTGTGCATGCACTGACTAATAACCTTAGTAACATAGATAGTTTCTATTGCCAGGTATATGGAGTAAATTTATTTAGTAAGCATTAATGGGGAACACGTCCAGAGCAAGGTTATTCCTCCTGTCTCAAAGTTGCATTTTCCAAAACTGCTTCCATCCTGTAATAAAGAAATCTCATTTTTTTAAAAAAATTATTTTTTTCATTCATTGTTTAAAGTATTACAGATATCCCCTTTGTTTGTTGTTATTTTCCTTTGGCCCCCTCCATCCTGCACCTGCTTCTCCCAGGCCTTCACCACTCTATTGTCTGTTTCCATATATGCATATAACTTCCCCTGTTAATCACTCCCTATGCCCCCTACCCCTACACCCACCTTCCCTCTAAAATCCATCAGCCGGTTCCATGCTTCTATGTCTCTGAATCTATTTTTTTGGAATTAAAAAAAAAGTCTCATCTAACCATCTGAGGAGTCTATGAGGTATATGTGGTCCTAATCTGATGACAAATTATTTTACATCTTTTTCCTTCAAAAGAAAGCTTCCGCCAGGAGTTTGTTGGCAAACCCATCCAGGGCTTCCTCAGAAGCACCAGTTCTACCACTCCACTACCACCAGGCAGAGCTGAAGCTGAAAACGTCCATTTTCAGTAAAGCTCACCTTTCATGAAGACACTTCAATGCTTAGGGATAGATAGTAATGTCCATAATTTCCATATATTGGAGATACTTATTGGAATGTGGTGACAGGGCAAAGAAAGAGAAGGGATGTGTGGAGGAGGAAGTTGTGGTTGCAACTCATTGTCTAGAAGAGAGTCTTTCCTCATTGGAAGAAATAGAATGTGTTTTTATGAAAAATGTCCAGCACCTACCTGCCACAGGGTAGATGCTCAATAAATGTTACTTCATTTTCCTTTTTTTACTACTTCATATTAAGATAGCATTTTAAAGAGCAAGTTTTTTTTTTTTCTTGTATTACCTTATTTGACCCTCATGACTCCATTTGGAGATAGGCTTTATTTTATGTTTGAAAATATGGACCATCTGATAGGTCAGATCTATAAAGCCCTAGGTCTCACAGCTAATATTGATAGATTTTAGAATCCATTACCTGGATTTTTCTGATTCCAAGAGTCTATCTCCTTTACTACACCAAGCTGCAAGAGTTCAGCAATGTGTACCTGGTCTCTTCCTATCTTATTTTAAATATTTCCTCATTGTATGTCTTCATACCTTCAATGATCATTGATCTTGTGTTTCCTTTTTCTGTCCGCATATTCATTTCTCCTCATTCTCAGCTTGTGTTATATGTGTAATGTGCATAGGTCCATGATTAAAAGTTCTTTATACAGGATCTGGAGCTCTTCAAAGTTAGAGACATCCTACAACAAGGCCATTTCATATGGGCCTTATTTTTCCTTTCAGTGCTTTTGTTCAAATATCAGACACAATTTGCATTTTGCTTGTGAGATAGAAACAGTTGTATGGCTATAGCTATTATTGTGCCATTACCATTTTGAAGTGTTGATTTTGTGCTTAACATTCTCCTGTGTTCTTAACTTGTCCTAACTTGAATTTTTATTTTGCTCTAGTCATTTTTTAAGTTTTAAATCTTTCTTTTTACTTTGGCAATTTCAGTTGGAACACTACATTTGAAAAAAAAAAATAACGTTCACAGAAAAACTGAAGGTTAAATCAGTTTTATTCTGTAAACAGTGCCTAAATTATCATCTCCTTCCCATAAGAACCCAATTATATATTAGAGCAAAGCTGAAAAGCCAAAATACACGTAGAAAACATAGAGCTAGGGCGACACCTTCTGGTGTGGAACAAACTGTACTTTTGTCAACAGCAGCAAAAATTAATTCAGACTACGGTCCTCCCAGATATATTTTATTGCAACAAACCAATCTTTTGGGAATACTTGATATGTGACAGGCACTGGGATTACTGTTAGGGCAAGGTATGATCCTTACATTCAAGAATCTAATCTCCTTCTTGGGGAGGCGGGGGGTTGGATCTCAATCTACACACCAATCTATAATACAGAGAGATTACAATCAAGTATGTCAACACTTTTAATTGTGTTGGTTTGAGGAAGTGTTACTGAGGCAACTTACTCTCATGAATCAGGGAGGACCTCATGGAGAAGGTGATGTTGGAGTCTTGAAGGATGAGTATGTGTTGCCAGGTAACAAGATAGGAAGAAGGGTATGAGAGGGGACAGTGCCACACATTGGAAACTAAAGGAACAGCAGATGCACTAGGCTGAGAGCAGAAGGTATTTCATTTCAGTCTATCTGGAGGACAGAGGGCATAAAGAGAGATGTGGAAAGGGCCCCAATCCAAAAAGGGCCCCAATCCAAAAGTGTAGCTTTTATGATCTGGTGTTCAGAGACCCATTGAAAGATGTAAGCATGATAGTAATATGATCAGATTTTCCCATTGAAAAAAATCACTCTGGGTGCAGTGTAGGGCAGTGGTTCCCAACATGGGGCAATTTGACTTTTAAGGGGGGGGGGGGGGCAATTTGAGAATGAGTTATTAACAGTGAATTTTTGGGATTTCTTATGGTTCTAGGGGCCTCATATACAATATATAAATATACATATATTGTGAGATTTATGCATTTCAATTCTTTATCATATGTTTTGAAACTTCATTTACTATTTTTTTCATATCACTTCGTATTGTTATTTTTTAAACAATTTCTTAGTGATTTCTTCCTCAGTACTTCAACTGTCCTTTCATTCTTTTATGTTTCTCTTTCATGGAGGCCATGTTATTTGGAAGCTTGTTTAGACCAAGTTAATGGCCTTTTAGGCTCTCCACATGAATAGGAGTTCACTTTTTGAATAATAAGAATTATATGTCATGGGGAGGGGGGCATCAGGATTTCAGAGATGCTTAGGTGGGGCATGGCCAAAAAAAGGTTGTGAACCACTGGGATAGAAGGAAGGAGGGAGGAAGACTAGTTAAGGTCAGGAAGGTAAAGTAAGAAGCTGCTAAAAGAATTGTGAATGGGGCAAGAATTGTGGGGATGGGCAGAAGGGAGTGTTTCAGGACCAGCATCAGCCAATATTAGAACATGTTTAGAAATGGACTCCCAGGAAGAAAAAAGATTTTAAGGACATTTTATGCTTATATAAATTTATTATAAAAACCAAAGGAATGCCTGGCTAGCATGGCTCAGAGGTTGAGTGTTGACCTATGAACCAGAAGGTCACAGTTTGATTCCTGGTCCAGGTCACATACCCAGATTGCAAGCTCAATTCCCAGTGTGAGGTGTACAGGAGGCAGCTGATCCATGATTCTCTCTTATCATGGATATTTCTATCTCTATCTCTCTCCCTTCCTCTCTGAAATCAATACAATTTATTATTTTTTTTAAATAAAAGAAACATTTATTTTCCTTAAATAGAGAGAGCCTCACTTTTTAATGTAGACATCTTCCTTTTCTTTTTACATACCCTTAGGAAAGAGTTAAAATATCTCTCAGCATATGAAAGCATAATTGCTCCACAATCTAAGCATGCATGTTTACAAATGAAATTTGGAGACTTTCAAAAAATATTGATCACACCTGAAAACATTTAATGATTGAAATTTGGAACAAGGGCCCAGAGACACCAATTTGTTTCAATAGCACTTAAATGCTCCCATAAAACACATCTAAAGTCCTTGGGAAATTTGGATCACTGTAATGTTTCTCAAAGTTGGATGGTGGGACAATCAGATGGTCAAAAGGTCAGCGGATCACTTAGGCTTAGATAGATAGATAGATAGATAGATAGATAGATAGATAGATAGATTAGATAGATACATAAATGGTTGAATGAATAACTGAATGAATGACTATGAATGACATCAGTTCAATGAGTGAGTTGGACTAGATTATAATATTTCTTTTAACACAAGATTTCACAAAACACTATCATCTCTCATTGTTTTATTGCAATGGCCTCCTTAGTGGTTTTCCCTTGTCTATTCTCTACATAGTGGCAAGAGTGGTCTTGTTAAAACTCAGTGTGGATCATGTATTTACTTGATTGTCTCCTGTGGCTGCCAGTGGTAGGTAGTGGGCAAATAGCCAGTGGTTGGATCTCAGCAACTATTGGAGCCTTCTTCTAGTCTGCCTCCCTGCATTATAAACACTAGAAAGCCAAGTTCTGTGATAGAATTAGGTTCTCACATGTACAGGCACCCAGCCAGGTTTAAAGGACAGGAGTTAATGGGCCATCTTCCTGCCAGTTGGCTGTTGCTCTGATGAGCAGCATTGCGGAGACCTTGGATTTTCTGCATGTGCTCTGATGCTAGTCATCAACTCTTTGGATGAGAGAAGTGAATGTGGTATTATTGGTGGTTTTCTAATCCCTAAATTGTAGCCAAGTAGTGCTCTTAACCCCTCACCTCCTTGATAGGAGCGGAGATAGCAACTCCCCTTGGCAGTTCTAGCTTGCTCTAGGAGTCAAACCTGGATGTCATGCAGAGACCCCATCTCTCTGTCCCTTCCAGGGATGTTTGAACACTTATTCTCTGTATAAACCACTCTCTGCTTTATTTCTGTCTCTAAACCCTAATGGATATACTTTTCACCTAACTCTGATCTAAAATCTACATAATTCTGTTCATCTACAAGGCTCCCCCGCTACCTCTCTGAGGTCATCTTTTACTCTCCTCCCTTCAACCCCATCAGAGCTTGATCTTCCTGAAACACTCGTGTTCCTTCCTCAGGGCTGGAAAGCTCTATGTCCAGATATCTATCTGCATAACTAGCTCCCTCATTTCCTTTAGGTGTCTTGTTCAAATACCACCTTTACTGAGAGGCTTCCTTCACCATGCTGCATACAATAGCAACTTCCCTCAACACTCTTTCCCCTTACTCTGCTTTATTTCTCTGTATAGCTCTTGCTAACTCTTAACACACTATACACCTACCTGTTTGTGTTGTCTTTCTCCACTGAAATGAAAATACTATGAAACCAGAGCCTATCACTGATGTATATCATCTGGCTCAAAATAGGTGCTTAACAAATATTTGTTAAGTGAATGATGTGTATCTGAAGTATTTATGTCAGTTTTTACTCAGATAGATAAGACAGAGGTTTTCACAATTTACCAACCACTTACAACATGGCAGGCACTACTCTGTATCTTACATGAGACAAAAGGTCATTGACCCATCCCTGGATAAACAAACAGAGCATTGGAAGTCAGACAAGTCAATAGATAATTGTAGTTAATTATACCTCAATGAAGCTGGGGGAAGATAGGTGATTGTAATCCATTGATTCATTCAGCATATAATTATTGAGTATGTAATAGAAGAGAGCTAAAATTTCCACAGGCTTTCTATATGCTAAGCATTGTGAAAAGGCTTTCCTAATATACTTTCTATAACAACGCAATAAAGTAAGTATTACCCCTGATTTACAACCAAGAAACCGAAGGCCTACGAAAGTCCAAGGTTGCAACACTATCAAAAGATAAAGCATTAGACCCTTGTTCTGTCTGATTCAATTTTATTATTTTTCTTAAAGGAAGATGAAGAAAAGCCACTTCAATTGTTATTGAGATCAGAACAGCCTCCCATGTAGAAGTAACAACTAAGGCAATCTTCAAGGGTACCATCCTGATTTAGGCAAAGAATGGAGGACAGGACATGCCTAGCTAAATGAACAGGATATGTGAGGATAGAGGTGCTGTACTTTCCATAAAGAAAAAAAAACACAAAAAAACAAAAAATGGGTCTTCTGGATCTTTGTTTTCATCGATGAGATAGGTTATAGAAAAAAATTAACTAATAAACAAATAAACAAACAAATAAATAAATAAAATAGGTTACATTTTGGCTCTCTAAATTAGTTACTAAAATAAAATAATAAAATAAAAACACACACCTACACCATACATACACATACACCTATTCCATTATAAACAATGGCAAAATCATTTTAATATAAAACATACTCATGCAATGCAAATAATCAACATGAAGGAATTACATGGAAACATAAGATGGAGGAAGAGCTAGATTCCAGATTTGAACAAAAGAGATGTGATTGCCTTATATAAATAATATTTTCCATTGATAGCATATAGTTGAATAACTTACATGGCAATTAAATTACATGCCAATTAAATAGAATTGTAAGCTTTAATAAAACAAGTTTAACATAAATGGAAGTGGGAATTATTACCAAAGCACATAAATTGCTTTTTTTTATTTTAACTAAGTTGAATTGGCACATTAAAAAGTAATAATGACCTATACTGTGCACTTTCTGTATTTAGAATATAAGTTTAAGAGTCAGGATGTTAAAAGTTTTCAAGGTAAAAATTAAGTAAGGTTAAGAAGATTCAATGCTTTTTAAAATCTAGACAGAATATTTTAATAGATTGGTTTTTCTTTTATGGTTTTAGGAATTAAGCACAGAAAACTAACTTTCTCATGCTTGATACACATGTCAAACTTCCAATTTACAGTTAGTGTACACATGTGTATATACTTCTGTGTTACTCTGTGATATGATACCTTAAACTTTAAATTATATATGCATAGGTATATGTATATATTTATATATAAAATACATTGGATATGTGTATGTTTACTTATAAATCTTGAGATAGAAAACAGGTAGGAAAACCAAACCAACCATTATAACTCTTTGCTCCTCAAACACTTGAGTGTCTACCCTCTGCTAGCATTGGGCTAGGAGCTTAAATTCTAGGGAGGAAAAAAAAAAAAAAGTTAAATCAAGAGAGGAAAATATTTACTCCTGAATACCAACTGCTTATAAGCGTCAGTCATTCTCTCTTCTTCCCCATTATGTGATATATAACCATTTGCTTTCAGAAATGGTCTGAGTGACATCTGGTGAATAGCTGCTCCCACATTCTACCCACCTTCCAGAGGAGAAATGCCCTGCTCACCTTCTAAATACTGTGCACACAGATATGTACTTATCTTAGAATTAATCGATGATTCGTGTCCAAATGTATTTGGAGAAAGGGGAATGATTGGGGAATAAATGACATGGACAGGAGTACAGGCAGGAGACTTCTGGGTCTGAAGGGCAAATGAGAGGAGAAAGCTGAGCAGCACCCACTACCTTTGATTGGCTAGAGCTTGGGTAGGTCAAGTAAAGTGATGAAAATAAAGCTGGAAATTGGAAGTTGATTATGGGTTTGATACATCGTTAGGTTTCATTGAGTCATTTTGTGGAAGGATGACAGTTCAAGGTAATTGAGGGTTTTCTAGTGACCGCTGAGGCTTGGTGGGATGTAGGGCTGGTCAGGACTGGTGGGCTGAGAAGCAACGAGGCATCCAATGAATGGGAGGACTAAATCAAGTCAAAGAGCAGGTGTAATTAAAATAAGGAAAAAGGAGTTTAAACTACCTCTGTATATTTCCCAGTCCTCACCACCTGGGAGCTGGAAGAGAGGCAGATGAGATCACTGCAATGCAGTAGGATTAACACAAATTGTATGATTCCAGAGAGTACAGTGTCTGGGTCAGAGCATCCGGCTCCCTGAAGAAGCTTCCCCCAGGCTATCTAGACCAAGTCCACTTCCCGTGGTCCTGTGGTCTAACCATAGGAGTGCTGATGCTTTCCTGGAGTGAACTCCATTCCCCGGTCTGCCTCTGAAGACTCCCCGAGCAGTACTAGGCCCACCGGATTGCAAATTCCCCACTCATAGTGTTCCGAAATTTTAATTTTAAAAGGCATTGTGAGTACATTTTCATGCAGAAATGAAGGCACATTCCATAATTCAGTGCATAATAAATATTGCTTAATGTATTCGATAAACATTTCCTAAGCGATTTCTATGTATGAGGCACAGAAATGGGTTTAGGAAATGAAAGACACAGTCCCTGCACTTAAGAAATTCACATGATTCTAGTCAGGGAAACAGGCAAATAAACAGCAAATTGCAACATTGTAAAGTGTGTTTACTGGTTTCTGTTTGGAGAGTATGTGTGTGTGCAGTCCCATTGTCTTCCAAAAAGACTTTAATGCCTTTGGCAGGAGGGTCAGCTTTCAGAGTTACTCTGGGAGCTGAGAGGAAGGCTGCCTCCCTCTGGCTGGAGTTGGTTAGAGAGGGTTTTCTCCAGGAGGTCATCATATTGCCTTAGCCTGCCCTAAGGCCTGCCTTGCTGCCTCACAGGCTTGGCTCCTGGAGGAGGAGCAGAAGCGGGAGGAGGAGGGGGGCAAGGAGCAGCAGCAGCAGTAGGGTAGGAGCCAACACTAAAGACCTTTCACAGTGTTCTTGTGACCTCCAAGGATATTTGTTAAAGTTTGCAAATTCCTAGGCCCCCTCTGATCCCTGAATGAGAGGAGGGATGCTTAGGACTTTGCATTCTAAACAAGCTCCCCAGGTGAGTTTTATGTGTTATAAGCCATTTGAAAACTATTGGCTTTCAATGTGCTGGGTGCTAATCCCAGGGATGCTATCTAATTTAACACAATCATTTTCCAAGCTCCCAGTTTTACCCAAGCAACAAAGGGAGTAATGTTTTAAGATAATACAAACCCAGGGAGATGGTGCTTCTGGGAATAATCTCAAACATGGGCAGTTCTTTTTTATGCAAAGCCAAGAAAATAACAAGAGAAGATAGACCAATAATCATGATAGCTAGCCTTTACTGAGCACTTGACCAGAAAAAAATAGAAAGAAAATCAATCAATCCATCAATCAATCAAAATAAAGGCTGAGTTATGCATTTCCCTACTCTTGCCAAATATGCCCCCACTCAGTGAGAAAGGCTCTTCACCCACTAAGTTCCTCTAAAGGCTGGACTGACTACAACCCATCCTGCCTCCACTTAGTGAGCCTTACCCCTCTGCCAGCCTGTGAGACTCTTCCAACAAACCAATGCATATGTTTACCTGTTCCATGGGAACCAGGAGGGAGGATGTGAACCTTACTCTCGTGGTACTACAAAGCCTGCCTCCTGCAACCCCTTCTGGCTCATCCTGCTCCCCATTGCAGCCTCCATGTGGCCTGCCTCCTGGCATTAAGTGCCTTCTTCCCCAACTGTAAGTATATATGACTAATAATTGCTGCCAATCTCATTCAACCAGTGTTGGGTACTGTGTGTTTGTGTGTTTGGCCATTTCACACTATTGGAGGTGAGGGGGTGATGACCCTCTTTCACTGCAGGAGTTGATCAGAACAGTCATGTTAGTTGAGTTGTGAAGGATGAATGAGATATAGATAGGTGAAGTGGAGGAAATCATGTTAGAACTGAGTTATAAAAGAATATGATGTATTTAAGGAAGATAAGCAGGTTGAGAAGATGTGAGTATAGTGAAGAGTGGGGCTAAAGAGGCAAGGCATTTGTGCAAAGCTAAGGAGTTTATCAATTTTTTTTCTAAAACACTTTAGGGGATTTTAATAAGACATTTTACAATGACCACTCTGGTAGCGTGTGACTGGTGGATTCAAAGTAGGGCAATTATAAAGGCCAAGCAGTCCATAGGAATGCCACCTCAGAGAGCCAGGCAGGAAGCAGCAAGGGCTCAGCCCAAGGCACTGGAGGTGAGCCAGGTTCTGTAGGTACAAAGACAATGGAAGCCATTCAACTTAGTGGCCAACTGGATGCAGGGCTGGGACTGGGCAAAAGAAGTACTGAAAGTGACAGCTGGACTTGGTAACCAGGTACGTTGTCTTCAATCACTGAGATAGGAAACACATGAAGAGAAACAGGTTTGTGATTGGGAAGAATTCAATTCTGGACATACTGATTTTGAGAAGTTTGTGAAACCTCCAAGGGATTTTGAGGCAAGAAGGTTAGAATAGCTAACAAAGGCCTCAAGCTCTACCCATCCTCTTCTCCATCTTGGCTGGAACATCACAGCAACAAATTTTACTGACCACCTGTTCCCCTGCTTTCTCCTCCACAATTTTCTGTCATCATGAAGACCAAAATCACAATCTGGAGAGGACACAAGGACAAGCTGGACAAGCTGTCACCCCACCAGTGTCAAAAGCAAAAGACCACTCTATTCACTACCACCCTCACCCCACTTGGCCACATTTATAAAAACTTTCTACTCAGCTTCTAGTTCTTTGAGGTCGCCTGCTCTCACTTCTCAAGTGAATACTATTACTTAAATAAATTCACTGTGCTCGCTAATTCCTTCTTTCACTCTCTTGAATCCTTTCTTGTTCTGTGACAAGAACTTAGATTGATATGAGGCCTCCGTAACCTCCCTGGTGCCACCCTGCACCAGCTTCCAGTTGGCAGTCCATATGGCTCTCCAAACACGTTGGAGACAAAGGTTTGAGAGCACAAAGGTGACAGCAATGCCTGGGTTCTGACGCCAGCTAAGGGGGATGAAAAGAGGGAAAAGAAAGGAAGGCACACCAACGTTTAAGAGGTGATGGTGAGAAGAGATGTCTGTAAAGCAAACTGAGAAACCAGGAGTATCAGCAGAATGATGTTCTGAAAGGCAGGATGGGAAAGAAGTTGAGATGTTTATACTTTTATATAGATGACTCAGGGGGAAATTCATAGAGCAAAATTCATGAAGAGGCTAGGGCAAGGCAATTCAGAAAAAAAGATAGAGAAATTATGCTTAATAAGAAGGAGGTTCATCACTTCAAATGAAACAGAAGATAAAGACAAAAAGATGCAAACAAATTTGTAAGTGGGAATAGGGTTAGTATTTTCTTCATTGTGAAAAAAAAAAATTCAAGATAAATTGCCTACCATTGGGGTGGAACAAAACTCTGAAAAACTGTGCTCCTTATTTGGTTAACCAGCAAGCTGACAATAAAAAGGCAAGGAATTCCAGCAATTTAAGTTTTCATTTATGTGGAAATGAAGTTGGATAGACATAAAAGGAAACATAATCTGTGAAGCACTAAGAAGCTATGATGATAGGTCTATAAACAAGACTACGTGAAACCAGCTAATAAACTCAAAACTTACTCCAGAATAAAAATAAAATTAAAAAAAAACCCTGCAAGATATAAAAACTCAAATTACATGAACAAACTGTGAAACAGAATTATGTAGTATTAATTCCTAAGCAAAATAATATCTCACCAAATAATACATGGGCATAATTCCATTCAAATGCATTTGTCACACCTACTGAAAATGCTTTGATTAGAAGTGATGCTTACAATCGGATTTTAAATGGATGCTATAATCAAAATAAACATCCAAAACAAATTGATAAGTCCAAATTCATCTTGGGTTTTTTATTAATCATGAGTTAAACTGAGAGTTTATAGAGGTGTAAATACCAAGTTTTCCTAAGATCAGAAAATTCTCATCACCCGAAGAATATTTTAGCTTTTAAAAACAAAATGAAATATTTTCTAAGGATAATTTATTATTTTAAAAAGAAGAATAAAATAAATTATGATCTACTTAGTGCAAATTTAATATAAATACACAACAGTTTTTCAGAGCATTCATAAGAATATACAATTATAGAAGATTCAAAGTAAGATATGTATATATGTATATTCTGAAATTTAATGCCATTTTTATATTAAATTCTTTAGAGCCTAATATTTATTATTTAAGAAAGCATTTCTTAAGGGAGGGAAGTAGTGAGATTGGGAGAGATTAACCAAAGAATTTATGCATAGCCCATGGCACAGATAATAGTGTAGTGAGGGCCTGGGGTGGGGAAGGGGCTGGATGGAGGGGTGTAAAGAGGGCAAAGTTGGGGGAAATCTGTAATACTATTAACAATTATATACCATGTATATATGTATATATAAGCATTTATATATGTGAAAGCATTTCTCTTAAATAGTATTTAGCTATTGATTTGTCCGAAATGACTTTCTGTTAAAATATGTGAAAATGTTGGAAAAATAAAAGTGATGGGAAGAAATATTTATAACTCCACTAAGACAAATTATTTTGATGAACATCTAGCAGGTATCTCTTAAAATGCCTAAGTAAAGGCAGACAATTATATACAAGCGAAATGATACATATTCTGTATCTGCTTTTTAAACTTAATATTCTTAATACTATGTCTTGAACATCTTTCCATATTGGTAACTATAGCTCTGCATGGTCATTACAATAGCTACACTGTATTACACTGTATAAATATACTGGCTTTTTAATCAGTCAGTTGATGGAAATTTAGGTTGTTTCCAATATTTTTTTAAATATATTTTATTGATATTTTTACAGAGAGGAGGAAGGGAGAGAGATAGAGAGCTAGAAACGTCAACGAGAGAGAAACATCGACCAGCTGCCTCTTGCACACCCCCTATCAGGGATGTGCCTGCAACCAATGTACATGCCCTTGACCGGATTCGAACCTGGGACCTTTCAGTCCGCAGACCGACGCTCTACCACTGAGCCAATCCGGTTTCGGCTCCAATATTTTTTTATGGTAAGCAATGCTGCAGTAAAAACAATCTTGATACATGTCTCTACAGACATGTCTACCTCTTTAGAATGAATTCCTATAGTGAGATTAATGGGTCAAAGAGGATTAGGTTTTAAACTTAAAGACATTGCCATCTGCTCTCTAGGACAGAAACAATATTATACTCCCATCAAAATAGGCCATGTGTGTCCATTTATTACATTACTAATGAGGTTGAACAGCTCTTTACATAAGTGCTCCTACCTGTACTTATTCTTGTATGAATTACCCACTGATGTCTATCTCTCTGATGGGGTGTTCATCATTTACTGATTAATTTGAAGAATTCTTTTTTAAAGATTATTAGTCTTTATCTGGTATTGGAAATTTTTCTACTTTTCCTACTTAGCTTTTTCTTTCATAGTTTTGGCTTTTGAGTAACAGTATATGAGCCTTTTTACCTCCCAAATAAGCAGGCATTTACTTCGCTTACCGAGTAGGTATTCCCCTTCTGAAAAGTGACTAGTTGACCAGTTGTTCTGGTCGTTCCATCGTAACGGTCCCTTAGGCTTATATAGAGAGATAGGAGTACTGCTATAGTTAATGTGCTCTTTTTTCCTCCATTATATTTTCTAATTGATCATGTTTTATATTAATTTTTATATATTATGCAATTAGCCACCTTTCTGTATTCATTAATAGTTTTTCCATTTGTTCTCTTACATTCTCTAGGTTTTGAATAACATAACTACAAATAATTATTCTTCTGCATGCTCCCTTCCAATATCTAACTATGTAAAATTTTTTAAATTAAGATATGCCTTCTTACTAATTTTCATTAATTTTGCAAAGACATAATAAATGCTGTCAATCAATAAACTTAGTTATTTTGGTAAGCTCCAGAAACTTTTAATTATTACTGCTTTTACTTTTCTGGGTTTTGAGGAGGCACATTTACATTTCAAAGGTTGCATTTTCTTTTTTCATTTGCTCTATTTTTTTTTTTCCATCTCTTTCCTCCATATTTTTGGCAAGTGACCAAATTACCCATTATGACCAATGATGTCTTCCATAATGGCAGTTATGCTGATTCATACGTTCTATAGGAATCTGCATCTGGGTTTCCTTTCATTTTTCGCGTATTCCAGGATACTCCCTTTTCATTCCTCCCTTTTATCTCACAGCTCATGTAAATAAATTTTGTATAAACACTTTTTTGTGCAAGACAGAGTGCTAAGTATTTTAGAGACATTATCTTGTTTGCTTCTTACACTCCATGTAAAAATTACTCCCATGTTACATGTGAGGACATTGAGACTCCTGGTAATTTGCCCAGGACTCCACATTAGAGCCAGGATTTAAAGCCAGGCTGTCTACCTCTACAATCTATGCTCTCAGCAGCTCCAACACAGGGTTGCATAGTCCCTTGGCCCACCTCCCTGTGTACAAGGGAGTTCAGTTCCTATAAAATCTATAGCTGGAGTGAGGTGGCCTCATAAGCACCTTGTGTCTCTCCTCATGCCCACTGGACTAAGCTGTGAGCATCTCCTGCTTCACAGGAGTCAGGCAAATGTTCTTAGTACAAGTGCTGTACAGTCTGCAGCATTCACTGCAATCCAGGGGCCTTCCCTCTCCACCCATTTGCAAGGCTTTCTCTGTCTGACTGTACGTCCAAGGGTGCAAAGTGCCCCTACCTCCTGAATCTTCAGTTGCACCAAAACTTGAAGCTTATAATCCATAAAATGCAAAGGAAAGCAAGATGCTGAGGAAAAACATAATCTCCAGCTAGCTCAAATATTTCTGAGCAATAAGGGTTTGGTTTTCTAGGCAGTGTGGCTCCTGGGTCCTGAGTAAGAAGCAGTGGCTGAGTTGAGCTTTTTTCCTACTTACCTTGCAGCCAATTTGGGTCAATGTTCAAAATGGTTGACACTGGAATTTGTGTAAATTCCTAATGGATTTTGGCAAAGGGTTTCCTCTTTAGTTTCTTGTACAGTTGCAGTCTTGGTATGTAAGGATATATGAAGGACTGCTAATTTGTGGCCATTTTTAACACACTTTAATGAGCATCTGTATCACATAATTGGCTTAGAACCACTTTTAAAGCACATGGAGTATCCCCACCGATACCTGTGTCAGTGGTCACTGACATAGACCAAAGTGACTTTAGATTTCTTTTGATGATATCAAATTTCCTATACTCTTTCATGTACTAATAAGTTACCTCAGTATGAGCTATTCCTAAAGCCCTATGGATTAATAAAATAGTCTCCTGACAATTTTCAAATGACATTTTAGAAAATCACTGTGCTATAAAACACAGTGGAGAGAGAGTTAAAGACGGAGCGGGGTGTTTTCTGTAAGATGCAGTTGAGGGCACAGAGAACCAGGCCAAAGTGACCTGATAGGTTTTGCTGTTCTTGAGAATTATCTTGAATGGAAAAAAAGCTCTTTACACTTCTTGTGGATTGTGGAAACACCCTGGCACACATAGAATGTCTTGCCTCGATAAAGCTGACCAGAGAATTTTATAAAATGCTACCTGATTGGGTTTTTATTTCTCAGAAGCATCCAAGTTCCTTTGTAGTTCTAAGGCCAAAGCTCCTATGGATAGAGGGAGCTAACTAATGCATTCAAAGATACTAAATGTGTAATTGGAAATCCCAAGCTACACTAAGTGTCTCACGCCTGTGTCCCCAGGTCACTCCTTGATGGTTAGTTTTGTTTAGGAAGTCACCAGTTGCATTTAAGTAGCTAACCCTCAATAACGCAGGTGGGTCTCATTCAATCAGTCAATAGTCTTAAGAACAAAAATTGAATTTTCCTAGAGGAAGAATTCTGCCTTAAAACTGAAACACAGAAATGCTGCTGTCCTGTCCTATAGATTTAGGCTTTTCAGCACCCATAACTGCATAAGAAAAATTTAAAAATCTTTTTTAAAAATTGCATATATGTGTAATTTGTTTATGCAATACTCCAAAAAATGTTTTGCTTGGCTCTTGTCCCTACACAACTGTAAGCTCAGGATATAGACTAAGTTTTATATATCTTTGTATCTGAAAATTCTAGCACTGTGCCTTCTCACTCTTATGAATTCAATAAATATTTTGAACTAATGGATGAACAGAATAATCCCTTCATAGAGGAGTCAAATTAAGAGATAAGTGACAAATGGAAGCAAGCATAACTATAATATGATCAGAAACTAGGAATCTCAGACAAAATGAGGCTCAAAAGCAGGCAGTCTCCTGAGTTACAGCAAGCCTGGAAATTTAAATTCAGAATTTTATATCAAAAGCCTACTAAACAATGTTGGCTGAGTTTGAATTTACTAATCATGCGAACTTTAGCATGTTCTTTCACTTTCTTAAGCTCAGGGTGACTGATCTATTCATCTCTAACACATTATATGATTCTAAGGTCAAAACAAATAGGAACAGAAATTCAGATGATTGAGACATGACATAATCCTTATAGATTCCAGAGGTTATTCTCCTCTTTGCATCAGGGACAGCAGTGGTCCCTGAGGCTGCAGGCACCAACAGTGCAGTAAATATGTTGGCTGAAAACTGAGACTAGTATAGAACTAGAACTAGAAGGATATTCATATAGGGCACAGGTCCAATGCTATAAAGTCATGAATGTGGTAGTTAATACAGAGAGTTTGGCTAGTTAACTGAAGTGTATCAAGGGATTGTGAAGTGTGAAGTGAACAGTATGCTTCAGCTCTTTCTATAGATGAGGGATAATTATTCTGTAAAAGGCAGGTTTAGAAAAGAGACAGAGGAAGATGGAGAAAAATCACTTCAAGATCTGAAACTGCTGGGCACTCTGATCCCTGTAGTCCAGAGGATCCATGGGTTTGTAGGTGAGTTTCCAGGTGCCTGTGGGTCTTTGCATTCTAAGCTGCCCACAAGGCTGTATCCATCATAGCTTTGGCCTGTCAGGGAAGGGGGAGACTGGGCCAGGGAGGGCCCCAGAGAAGAGCCGAAAGGAGCTGAGAGCCGGGCTCTCCAACTGGGGCACCTAAAAGATTCTCACTTTTATAGAATGACTCCTTTATCTTTTTCATATGGGAAGGAATCTTTCATTTTAGGATGTATATAACATACTAGTTTCTAGAATCATGGTATTGTTTGTTTTTACTCCTCACCTAAGGATATGCTTTTGTTTTAATTGATTTTGGAGAGAGAGGAAGAGAAGAGGGAGGAGGAAAAAAAGGAGAAAGGGAGGGAGGGAGGGAGGGAGGAAGAGAGGGAGGGAGGGAAGGGAGGGAGGGAGGGAGCGAGGGAAGGAGATATTAATAGATTATCTCCCATACACACCCCATCTGTGAATTGAATTTGCAATCTAGATATGTGCCCTGACTAGGAATCAAACCTGAAACATTTTGGTGTATGGGAAAATGCTCCAATCAACTGAGCCACGCTGCCAGGGCAACACTGGTTTAACACTTTTTTAAACATATTATTTCATAGGGCACTAATTTATAAAAGAAATAGTGAATGAACTTGAAAAATGCTAATAGCAAAACACTTCAGCCATGGCACATACAGCCAGAAGCCAATGACAGCCCTCAATTACAGAAGTTAGCAGGGCTTTCTGTTCACTATTAAAGCAGAATTCCATGTTCATACTAGGAACATGACTGTCATTCAACAGAACAGATCAGGTCAAGAGGACCAACCACATAATGCTACAACAGATAAGAGGTTGTGTTCACAGGAAGAAAAAACAAGACAGAATTAACAACCAAACCTCATTTCTTTGGACATAATGTTGATGGCAAGATTTCTAAGCAATCACTTCTTTAGTTTACTTCCAGCATAGAACTCTGTTAGAGTGGGACCATTAGGAGCTATGTAAAAATGAAGTAAGGCAAGTAAAATATACAAACTAAATAAGCACAGTTTTTAATTTCCCACAGAATCATTGCAGGTTACCATGTTATGAAAACAAAAGCAGATCATTCTTAATATGTCAAATTTGTTTATTTATTTAAAAAATATATATGACCCCTGTCACACAAACAGATAATTCTAAATTTAATTTGAAAACAAGTCAGCCAAGAAGTATCTATCTGGAGAGTATGCACCTAGGATCATATTACACCAAAAAAAGGCTACTGTCCCAGAATGTACAGAGTACTGGTAATCAATCATAACATAGTGAATGTTCTAGTATTTTGATAAATATTGGAAAATTAATAAATATTGTTTATCTGTCCCTTCCAGATAAAATTAGCTTGGACAAGGGGTCTTGTTTAGTCCCAAAAATCTGCAGCATCCAATACAGTTCTGGGCTAATCAGAGATGAAAGAAACATCCTAAGAAGAAGTAGGCTTGGAAATCAAGCAGTCTTATTTCCAATTAGCATCTTTTAATCAAAGGTATGAAATTAATGATAAGGTAACAGGAATATCTATAACACACCCCAATGTCAATGACGACAACATTCTACTTCCTACTATGACTGCTTCATTACAGCATAAAGAATATTGTCAGCTATAACATACACCATGCTCCAATGCCCAGGATATCTAAGGACAAACCTTTTGAATATAAGAAATTCAATGAATTAAATGAATGCCAACTAAAGCAGCAATAATGTAAATAAAACTGGGATAAGAGACCTCTAATTACATAGGAAATACATGAGGGAATTAATTATTACATGACAAGAATCATTTTTCCAGTAGCCCCACTGCTATGGATGATGTTTTCATGAGCCTGGACCGCCTTCTCCAATGGATACTGAGAACCTATTACAGGTTTCAACCAACCAACTTCCATTCCAGCTTGAAGAGCTGCTGCAAATTGCCGAAATTCTTCCTAAAGTGAAAGAAAAAGGTTTTTTGTTTTTGTTTTTTTGGTAGAATAACATATGAGTTGATTTTCAGAAGCATTAAACATTTTCAGAATCTAAAAAAGCATTGAGAGTTTCTTACAAATGTGTGGCTTTTGTCAACTTATCCAGAATTACAGAAAAAGAGCCCTATATAGAGTAGCCATAAGTCCAATTTGTTTGAGACAATATCAGATTACAAAATACTGTTCTGAAGTGATTACAAATAGTATCTTCTTTCTCCTCAAAAGTGTCCTGACTTGGAAAAAAATGATACTGCCAACCTAGTTATCTTCTGATGACTAAGCCTTAATGCACACATATGTTTAAAAAAAAAATTAAATTTAACATCTACTTAACCTTTCAGCCTGCCTGACTAGGTAAATTGACCAGTGTTTAAGTTACCAAAATCAAAATGACTTCTTTTCCTACCTGGGTTGATGAATACGTAGCAACTCCAATTATACTAGATTCCTTTGCCATGGTGTCCCGGGGGTTTATTTCGATAGGACCTCTGCTGCCAACAATCTATTATGAAGAACAACATGCTTACAGTTAAAGATTATTGCAAAACTAGAGGCCCGGTGCACAAATTTGTGTACAGGTAGGGTCCAGCTAGCAAAGGGAGGGGCAACGGGCAGTTGGCCAGCTAGCCCCGCCCCCTGGTCAAACTGCCCTTCAAACTCCCAGTCAAAGGGACAATTTTCACATTAGCCTTTTATTATATAGGATATTGTTAAGTTATGACAAAACTTCAAAGTGGTTAAAAAAAGAGAAATACTTACTATTACTCGTCCTCTATATGATAGAAGATTCAAATCATTACTAAGATTTATGTTAGCTAACATTTCAAGAATAATATTAATTCCTTTTTCGCCAACAGATTTCTATATAATATAAAAGAATGAAAAATAAGTTAAGAAAGCAAGTAAAAAAAATCTATAAAAGTTATAATTCTCCCATGCATTGCAAAAATGTGTTTTAAATGATATAAGCTACAAGACCTCATGGTCCTAAAATTAGATTACTGCAAAACAAAAATATCTTCTTAAAATAACTGGCTGTTTTTCAACTTTGTAAACACTCTTGGAAATTGATACCAGGAGTAAATATTCCATTAATTGTAGGTTTCCTAGACATATAACAAAGGAGTGCCTTTACTCATTTTTGTGGTAAGTTGATTTAATGGTAATAAACTCTCACTCATCATTTTCTTAGTTTGTAATGGCCTAGTTTATAAGTAATCAGCACCTAGAAAACTCTCTCTAATTCTTTCTCAATATGAGCAAGTAGTTTGAGGGTTAGCAAAGTAATCAGTGTTTAGTAAATTGCTACTAGAACACAAATGGAGAACTTCAGAATCTGCTTGAATTCTATTGTAGCAAAGGAACATATGCAAGAACTCATTAAATGCTACCTCACTGCTTTGGAGGAAGCAGTGATTAATCCTCCAAATTTTGGAGCCCAAAGCATCCGGTTAACAAATAAATGTTCTTTCCTAGGCCAGAGAGATCAAGTTTGTAATCTTAGGATACTTCACCTTCCATGAAAAATTTATACCAATAGAAATTATATTAATAATACCTCACAGGTGCAAATATAGAACTGTGTATTTACTTAAATTGTGTCTGGCATTAAACTCTGATAGGTGGAAGACTTGAGAGGCTAAATTTTATTTGGCAAACATAAACAAGACAGAAATAAGAGCGAAAGTTTAAAAATTGGACATCTCTGCTTTTTAAATTAAAACACACAGAGGGGGGAAAACAAAAACCCAACATACAGGCATTTAAAAAAAGAGGTAAAAAACTTTAAGAGAGTAGTTAAAAGTAACTTATAAAAATGTATAAGTCTCCCAAGAAACAAAATTTTACTTTTATAAAACTCTAGAAGAATTTTACCTTAATTTTATCAATATAATTAACCTCTCTGTGATTAAACACTTCATGGGCTCCATTTTGCAAAACGATGTTTTTTCCTTCCTCAGTACCAGCTGTGCCCAAAACCTTTAAGCCATAAGCTCGAGCAATTTGGCATGCTGCTAGTCCTACCTGAAAAACGAAATACAACACAGTGGTTTTATTTATTTATTTTTAGAGGGAGGGTGCACATTTTTTATTTGTCAATTACAGCTCACATTCAATATTATTTTATATTGGTTTCAGGTGTATAGCCTAGTGGTGAGATATATGACAATTTATGTAGTGATCCCCCAATAAGTCCAATATGCACCTGGCACTATACATAGTTATTACAAATACTGTATTATTGATTGTATTCCCCATACTATACTTTTCATCCTCAAGACTATTTTGCAAATACCAATTTGTACTTCTTAATCCCTTTAGCTTTTTCATCCAGCCTCCTAAATCCCTCCCATCTGGCTACCATCAGTTTATACTCTTAACCCAGTATTTTTAGATTCTTTGCATCCTTGCAAACATTTGTTAAGTATGGATAATCAAGGTAAGGTTTTTCTAAGACCTATTCTATTATTTAAAAAGTTCAAATATAAATGAAGAAATAAGAACAATAGGTAACTTTCAGTGAGCATTTATAATATGCCGGGTTCCACACTAAATAATATATGTGTATCACTTTGCTTTCATCCTCACAAGAAGCCCATGATACAGATTGATTATTATTCCCAGTCTACAGATAAGAAAACTAAAATTATAAAATGTAAGTAACTTGCCCAGGTAGCAGGGATAGAAACAAGAGCTGGACCAAATCAGACTGCAAAGCTTGAGTTTTTAACCAATGCATTAAAATGTTTACTTAGTTTTGTGCAAAGGTACAGGGTTTAGAGATAATCAAAATATGTTCACAGACTTCATACTTTAATTACACATATAAAAATACTCTATAATAAATGTAAAGGCTGTACCATTTAAGTGGAAGAGACAGATACATGGTCAAATTAATTTACTCATCTATATGATAAACTCTTATTGAATGTCTGCTATGTGCTTGGCATGGTACTTGACCCAAGAAACTAACATTCTAAAGAAGGGGGAAGATGATAAACACATAAAAACATACATGAACAACAAATTCAGAAAATAAAAAGTATGAAAAAAATAAAATAGCCTACTGGATTAGAAAGAGATAGGAAAAGGAGGCAGTTCAGTCATTAGGAAAAAGTACTGTGAAGAGATGACGCCTGAATGAAGTGAGAGACAAGCCAAGCTGAAGATCGGGGAAGCCACATGGAGAATGCTACAGGTAGAATGGTCACGGCTAACACAGTGAAGTGGGAATGAGTGTGGGGGGCTCAAAAGAAAGAGGGACAATGTGGCCTGAGGAGCAAATGGGAGATAGTGGAAGAGGCCAAAGGGGCACAGAGAGGCCAGGCACACAGGGCCCTGGGGGTAGAGGTTGGGATTATATTAAAAAACCATACAGAACTACCAGAGAGCTTAAATCGGGTGTGATCAGATTTAGGCCTTAAAATAGAATGGGAGGGGATTGATGATTCTCAGGGGAAAAGGGGTGTCTGTGTGGGGGGTATGGAAAGAGACTGGACAAAAATCATATACCTGTGGATGAGGACAGTGGAGAGGGGGGAGAGGTAAGGGCAGAGAGTGGAGTGGGGACCAGGTGGAGGGGAGCTATGGGTGGGGAAGGAGAAACAATTGTAATAATCTGAACAATAAAGATTTATTTTTAAAAAATCACTCAAATTATATAAGAGGAAAAAAGAAGGCTTCCGGGAAACAAGAGTAGGAAGACCAGTTAGCAGCTAATATAGTGGTCAAGATAAGAGATGAAGCTAGCTTGCACTAATGTGGCCACACTGGAAAGAATAACAAGTTCAGATACAATTTAAAGGTAACTGAAGGGCCTTCCTCTAGATTGTGGGATGGGAGGAAGGAGAAAAATCAAGGATGTCTCCTAGGTATTTGGCCAGATTAACTGGGTAGATTAATGGGATAAGGAAGATTAGAGAGGATCAAGTATGTGAAAGCGTCAATAATTCACTTTGAACATGCTGAGTTGTACATTGCTCACCTAACTGGTGACATTCAGTAATCAGCTCAATATGGGTATGGACTGGAAAGAGTTTCCAGCTGGAAATAATAAACCTGAGATTTATCAGTTTACAAATGGTATTTAAAGCCATAGGATTGGATGAAATCATTAGATCGCAAAAAAAAAAAAAAAAAAAAAAAAAAAAAGTGCTTAAGATAAAGAAGAAATAAATATATATAGACATCAGCAATTTTTCAAATTACAATACTAGGCCATATATGTTTGATTATATGCTAAATGAATGGTACAGATGAATGTCACAAACATTTACAGCAGCATTTCTCAAACTTAACATTATTGACATTTTAGGCCAGAAAATTCTTTCCCGTGCGCATTGAAGGATGTTTAGCATAATTTCTGTCTGCTACCAACCAGATGCCAGAACCCTCTACCCAGATACAACAACCAAAAATGTCCCCAGACACTGCCAAATGTCCCTGAAGGGGGGCCGGGATGATGCAACATCACCCTTTATTGATAACAACTGGCTTAGAGGAAGGCAAAATCATTATGGATTGGGCAGGGTAGAAAACAAGTGAAATGATAATGGAACTTAATAAAACCTGTCACAGCATCACAAGCTCACAGGCCTGAGGTAGACCTATAAGGCATATAGGTATGATAAGCCTGAACTCAGCTGGGTTACAACAGGAATTTGATTTAACCAAAACAAACATATGGAACTAACTCACTGTCTGAGACAGACTTTCGATTCCATGAAGTAAACTATGGGATTATTAGCATGATCAATTTTTACTATTTAAGTTTTTAACTGAAAACAGCCTTTAATAAAAACAGAGCTGATGTAACTGTTTCTCCTTAGCCTCTAACTACTTTAAAGGGGCACTCAACTGCTATTTGTTTATTCTATTCTTGTCAACAATTATACTAGCCATATTCCCCCAGGAGGTTATACAGCATTATGTACCTACACTTTTCTTCTATTTACTTTGCTGACATTATAATAGGGCACTCCCCACCAAAATATCTGGATAATAGCTAGACTCATAAGCTCCACATCAGTTTAAATACACAACATAATCCCAAAGGAATTTGAATTAAACGAGGACAGAAAGTACAAACAGAAGCAAGAAAAGCCCTGTGCTGCTTCCCTCTAACGGGGCAGGGGGATCAAAAGCGCTTCACACACCAGGTCGCTGGCCTATCCCTGCCAGCGAAGGATGAACAAACTCAGCCAGCAAAGAGAACAGCATGGATTTTGCCTTTAAAAAAAAATCATGGTGAAGCGACTGGGCTTTTTACAAGAGGGTAAAGGGAATAAAAGAGATTTTCTCTTCCCTATTAAAATTTCTCCCTTCTCTCCAGAGTACAAGGTGCGCTCTCTGAAAGCCAAAGTGATTTAAATAAATGTATGTTTCACAGAGCCTTTCATTATTTAGGGTTAAATTTAATTTAACCCAAAAATAGCTCTTCAGTGAAACTAAACAATGAGAGTTCTTGACAAGATATATTTGTCATGTTTTCTCAAGCACCATAAGGAGAATCTTGGTGTTTTTTAGCAAACAGTCTGATCTGTGAAATCCTTCAGAATTGATCTGTTTGAGGTACACAGGATGCTGGGTGGGAAACCTTGCAATTCATCTATCTAAAGTAACAGAGACACAATGGGCTGAATTATCTGCATTATCTGGCCCCTTCAAAGGTAAATTCACATTTTCAGGATCCCACTCATTAATCTGGAGACAATGTACCGTTTAATAGGTTACTACTTCTAACCTCCTGTCCAGAATACCTAGTGCTCTGAAAGGGTTAACCAGCTTTCCAAGGTGAGCCTTCTCGTCCTAGCCCCTTTCTGTTAAAACTGCAAAATCCTGTCTCCAAAATTTCTAAATCTCTACTCGCAGGATAGAGGTCGTATGGATTTCTTGTTCAGTTCCGACCTCAGAGCTCTAACTCTTCCTCTAAGCTCCTCAAAGACAGATTGACAGCAGGTTTCTTGAAGAGGCTTCTGACAGCCCTGCGTTCCGTGACTTCCCTAAAGAGCTTATTTCATACATCCTGAGTCCCCACTAGCATTGTAAGCCACGGGTTGCGGTGTTAAGGACACAGCTGTATACTTTGCGTGGTGAATGTCATCAAAGCGCAGCAGGCAGGCAGCCGAAGGAAGACAAAGAGGACAAAGAACTTAGTGTGGCTTTTCCGTGCTGTCTGGGGCAACATATGTAAAACTTTAAAGAACTGTTTAAAATTCTACATAAGCATTCTTACAACATATGCCACCTGAAGGCAAAAACAAAGCCAGTTTATCTTGGTCCACACTCAACACAGGTGAAAAACCTAATAGATATAGTTTCGATGGAGTAATCTGGTGAATTTAATAACCAAGAAATGCTAAATTAATGACAAGGAATCACCTTCAGAAGACAAAATTTATAGAAGCTTTACCACATAAAGGAAAAAAGCACCCTTGACTATATTTATAAATTTGGCTTTTAAAATGAACATAAGTGTACAACCCACAAACAAAAGCTCATTTAAAAATAAACTTAAAAAAATACTTACTCCTCCACTAGCCCCATGAACCAGAACACTCTCTCCAGCTTTCGCATGGGCACTGCAAAAGAAAGCACAGGTTCATCACCTCACCTTAAAGCTAATTAAGCTCAGGTACTTATAATTATTCTCAAAGACCAGCTACCACTTACCCAAAGAAGAAACTCATTGTGAGATATTCTCCAGGCTCCAGAGGATCAGACAATGACTCTTCAGAGCCACAGATAAGAGAAAACCTCAGTTCGTTTATTCATTCAACACGCATTTATGGGAGTCTATTGTGTGCCAGGCCCCGTGCTGGATGCGGGACGACCCTGTGGTCCTGTTCTGAGAGGCTGCAGCCCTTGGAGGCATGCCAGTGAAACTGCTGAAGCTAGAGGAACTGGAGTTTCTCCCTGGTTCCCACAGGAAGCATCCCAAAACAGGTCCATGATAGCCAGTCTTTATTCTCTCTCTCTTTCTTTTTAAATCCTATATAATAGAAGTCTAATATGCAAATTGACCAAATGGTGGAATGACCTGTTGCTATGATGTGCACTGACCACCAGGGATCAGACACTCAATGTAGGAGCTGCCCCCTTGTTTCTGTGCTTTCCCACAGGGGGAGCGCTTCTCAGCCAGAAGCCAGGCTCATGGCTGGTGAGCGCAGTGGCATTGCGGGGAGTTTCTTCCACCTCTGTGGCAACTAAGGATGTCCTTCAGTCGGACAACCCCCAGGGGCTCCCAGACTGTGAGAGCGCACAGGCCAGGCTGAGGGACCACCCCTCATGTGCAAGAATTTCATGCACCAGAATTCTAGTATATATACACACCCTTTAAAAAAAAATAGTGTCCATTCAAGGAACAGATTTCCTCTTCCTTCCTCAACACAATCAGCTTCTGTTTCACAACTCTACTGAAAAGAATCTGACTAAAGTTACCAATGACTCTTAATTGCTAAGCCAACTGTTATTTTCCAAACACATCTCACTGCTGCTTTTGACAGCTAGCTTCCCTCCTCAGAAGCAAAATCAACTACTACCCCTAGTAGTGGGTAAAGATAGGACTCCAACCCAGGTCTTCCTTTTTTCAAAGCGCATGAACTTAACAAATGTTTAATGGACACCATAGCTTCTGGGCTTGCTTTGTCTAAGAATAACTCCTTTTGGTTCTCTTGGGACTCTGTCTCCTACCTCTGACAATACCCTTAAATGTTGATGTTCACTAAGGCTCCATTCTAACTCCACTGTTCTCACTCCCTGAGGGATTTCAATCACTTTCATCTTGTCAGCTCTCACCCACATGCTGATATCCCCAAATGTATACCTCCAGCCTTCAAGCTCCTGACTCTTTCATCCAACAGCCTGCTGAACTTCTCCATTAGGATGTCTGTCTTAGTTTCAGGACCAAAACTGAACTCAGCTTCCCTTTGAAACTTTTTCCTTTTTTTTTTTTTTTTTGTCACAGTTAAACATTACTCAAGCTAGAAAGTTAGAAGTATTCTTAAGCTGTTTCTTTGTCTCATTCTCCTCCTGTAGTCAACCAAATATTCCCAATTTTACCTATAAATAGTTATCCTTTTCTCTTCACCTCTTCTTCCATGACCCTTGCGCTGGCCTGTAAGATATTCCTAGAAGACCCTCCCATCTCCTCCTTTCCTATGGTCAAATTCATCCTCCATACCGCTGATAAGCGATACCAATAATACAAGAAGATGACAATATCACTCTCCTAACTAAAATGTTTCATGAATCCTCAATCCTTTACAAAACAATATGTGAGCTTTATAATCCAGCTTTTACAATCTGAAACCTACAGATGTGGTGATGACAGCTAACATTTATTGAGAGATTACTTATTCTTTCCCAGTCTTACCTTAAAATCCTCTATCCAACAAAATCACACTGCTATAGCTCTCCCCAAATACCATGTTTTCTCACACACACCAACTAACCCATTGTCTAGAAAGCCCTCTCCCTTCCCAGCTCCCTCACCACACTAATTCCCTCTGATCTTCTTCAAATACCCAGGGCATTTGATTAAAATATAGATTCTCATGTCTCAGCTATGGAAATTGACCAGTGTCTAGGGTACAGCCCTATACTGTACTTTTAAACTGCAGCAATTAGTTTTCATGGTTGAATAACCAGATTTTCGAACCATGGCTTTAAAATAACCCACGCCTTACACCTTGCGAGGAAGACCTATGTCATCACCATAGACCAGGGGTCCTCAAACTTTTTAAAGTGGGGGCCAGATCACGGTCCCTCAGAGAGCTGGAGGGCCGGACTATATGAACTACTAATTCCTACTGTAACACCTCGGCTGCGCTCACTGCCCAAAAAACCTGGCGGGCCGGATCAGACTCCTCTGTGGGCCGCATGTGGCCCGCGGGCCGTAGTTTGAAGACCCCTGCCATAGACAATCCCTTGCGATCCCATAAATTCCTATGCACATCTTCATCATGTACTTTTGATATTGCATATAACTGTTATTTCTCTATGTCTGCCTCCCTTACTAGACTGTGAGCATCTTGAACACACATACAGTGTTTGTTCTTCTTATCCCTAGTAATTAGAAGCAATCTCCTGAATTAGCAGTTTCCACTTCATAAAAGTTTAATGGTAACTAAATGGTACACAGATGGTAAGAAGAAAAGCAATTAATACTGCCCTCCTTTGTTGTTGCTGTATTGTCGTTGGTTGTATAGTTGACAGTGTTAGTACCTGTGAAGCAGAGCTCGGTACGCAGTGAAATAGGGGACGCCAAGGGCAGCTCCTTGTCTGAAGTCCAGCTTCTCCGGCAGCGTGTAAACCGTGTTATCAGCCGCAACAGCGAACTCTGCATAGCCCCCCGAGATCGTGCTGGTAGTGAAAACTCTGTCACCTTTCTGGGGAAGCAATAAATTAATACATGCATCATGGATTAAAAATGATATAGAAATGGGTACAGCCTCTTTTTTAATGATTCCTTCGAACTTTTTTTAAATTACAGTGTAATAAAATATAATATTAGTGTACAACATAGGGATTAAATATTTATGTAACTTATGGAGTGAATATCCCAAACTACAATCCTTTTAATGCAACTTTATAACAAGAAATAAGTATCTATATATTGTTTTCTACATCTTAGGGTCTCATAAAAATCATTTTAAAATACTGAACATTTAAAAATATTTTATTAATGGGGGAATCAGTGAGAAGAAAAAATTATGAGAAAGAGAGAAGAAAAAAGAGGAAAGTGAACCTCCAGAACAGCATAATGATGATAATGACAATTAACCTTCATTGAGAGTGAACTGTGCTAGGTACTGTATTGTCTTATGAATATTATCAAATTTGATCTTCACAACAGCTTACGGGATATTTTTATTATTTCCACTTTAGATTAATCCTACTGTGTAGATAAGGAAATTAAGAAAAAAAGTTCAGTAATTTGCTCAGACTAAACAGGTAGTAAATGGCAGTTAATAAAACAATTTTTGCCCAAAATACTATGGAGAAGAAACAAATAAAAAGGTTTCTTCCACACGCCAACTACCTGTGCTAAATCCTTTCCATAGATTTCTTCACCCCTGCACTTCCTCCGCTTGTCATGCTTACAACCAAAAGCAGGCTAGTATGCCTGGATCCTGACAGAGGATGAGCCAGGACAGGCTTCTTCACTTGCCACAGCCCAGGAACAACAAACTCTAAATACCGTAAGTGTCCATGTGGCCCTTACTATTGAAGAGCAGATGCACCAAGGAGGGTGAGATAAGGCACTAGATAAGCATCATAGGACTGCCCAGTATGACCTGCACGTAGGAAATGAGACTGCCACTACAAGCACCTGCCCTAACCTCTCTTTTTTGAAAAAAGAAATAAGCAAAACCTTAAAGCAGTAACTCTCAATATACTTAAATTTGCCCTCCAATTAAGAAGTCTGAAAAGGTAACAGCAACGTGAAGTGGGGTATAAACAAGAAAGATTCAAAAAGCACGTAGAAGTCAAAGACAAGCATTGCTGCTTAGTAATGTTGCCTGTAAATGGTCAAGTATGACTATGTTAAGATTAATCTTGTTTTTACAGCTTAAAAACATGTTGCATTAATTTTAACAAAATTCAAACATTTACTAAGAATCCACTATATAGAAAGCAGTACTTTGATTTCTGCAAAAGATCTTAGCAGCAAGACACTCTCTTTAATCTCAAACATCTTACACCCTAGGAAGAGAGAAAAATAAATAGCATGGAAATAATTACAAAGTAAGGTAAACATGCTGAGCCATCAAAGACATATACAAGAAAAAGAAAGGAATTATTTCTAAGTTGAGAGAACCAAGAGTACCTTTATTAAGAAGTTAATATTTGAGGTAGTTTTTGAAGGAAAGGAAAATAATTGAAACTAGTATTGAGAAGAGTCATTACGGGTGAAGGAAACAAATTAAGTAAAGCAATAGTGGCAGGAAAAATAAAGCCAGTATTCATTCATTCCTAATAAATAAGTAGTCTAATGTATGGACTGCAATAGTTAGATAAAACGAAATAAAAGCTGGAGTGTGAAATCCCTTGAACCCATGTTTATAAATTTCAGTTTAGTTCTGCCAAACAGAAGATTCAATATGAATAAAGACACAGAGATGAAAGATCATGGGCTATGTAGGGGAGAACAAAACAAACAAAAAAAAATTATTAAACTCAGGGAGAGAAGGAACGGAGATAATCTGAATGAAAAGAGAGGTAGGAGAGAGAGCATAAAATAACCTAAGCTGTTTCAACAATACCCTAAAATCTACACTAAACAAATACAATAATTATTTGTGAAACAATCAGAATTACATTTTAGAATACACCCCTTACAGAGCAAGGACAGATTCAAAGAGGAAGGAGGGAGAGTGGTAAGTTATGTGTCTATTATCGAAATCCAGGTAAGGGCCTACATAAGACAACCTAAACTAAACTACAGAGAGGAGGAGCAGAAAGAGAGAGAAAACAGTTCTAATAAAGGAGAACTGAGTGAGGGAGAGGAAGAGATAAGCCTAAAACCTGAGAAGTCACCAAGACAGTCATCCGAGAGAGGAGCAGAGATGAAATGAGAAGACAAGCTCAGATTTAGACACCTGGAGTAAGCAGTTCTGGAAGAGGACCAAGTGAGTGCCCTGCGCTCTCCTACACGCCCAACAGGAAAGCCAGACACACTGGACCAGTGCGCTCTGAAGGGGCTGCTAGTGTATCTGAGGAACGGATTATTTTATTTTAAGTTACATTTGAATTTTCAGTAGCCATTAGCCATTTAAATGTGGCTACCACATTGGACATCACTGGTCTGGAGCTTAGTAGCTAGATCTTTGGGGGCATCATTTTTAAAATTATATAATGTTTAACCACTATGCCAGGGGTCCTCAAACTTTTTAAAGTGGGGGCCAGATCACGGTCCCTCAGAGAGCTGGAGGGCCGGACTATATGAACTACTAATTCCTACTGTAACACCTCGGCTGCGCTCACTGCCCAAAAAACCTGGCGGGCCGGATCAGACTCCTCTGCGGGCCGCATGTGGCCCGCGGGCCGTAGTTTGAAGACCCCTGCACTATGCTATAAAGCTGAACCTAACCTAATATGAAATATTGAATGTCAACTGTAATTGAAAAATAAAAGCGTTTGTCTAATACAAAATAATTTAAAAAAAAAAAAAGAGGACTAAATATTAGGAAAATATTTGTTACAAAAGAGATTGGACATGCCTCTTTATGTAAGACCTAGAGGCCCGTTGCAAGAAATGTGCAAGGGGCTCGGCCCTCACAACCCTGGCTTCGTCAGAAGGTCGTCTGGAAGGTTGTCCAGATGGTTGCTCAGCTGTTCAGCCATCTAGCCTAATTAGCATATACACTTTTATTATTATAGATAGAGAATAGTTCTTTTATGTGATTAGTATTTGATTGAGCTTAAAAGACTGCCTAAAAAAAAATTTAGAAAAATTATGCCGAAACCGGTTTGACTCAGTGGATAGCGCCTTGGCCTGTGGACTGAAAGGTCCAGGGTTTGATTCTGGTCAAGGGCATGTACCTTGGTTGTGGGCACATCCCCAGTAGGGGGTGTGCAAGAGGCAGCTGATTGATGATTCTCTCTCATCGATGTTTCTAACTCTCCATCCCTCTCTCTTCCTTTCTGTAAAAAAAATCAATAAAATATATTTTAAAAATTTAGAAAAATTTTATGTTAAAAAAGAAAATTCTAAGCAAGAGATATCCATGTGATATGGAAAATGTGGGTGTACATGAGATCATCTTGAAGAAGGTATAAAACCCAAACAGCAGAGGTGTAAGTATGGACAGGGGAGCACTGGGCACACCAAGATTTGAGGAGCATCCAGAGAAAGTGAGGCTTAAAAAAGGATGCTCCGAAAGGAAGGGCGGGGGAAGAACGGGAGTGATGATGTCATAGAAGCTGTAGAAAAAGTTTTTTTTTTTAAGAAACAGTAAGTGACTGAGAGTGTCAAATGTCACAGAAAAGTCAAGAGAGATAATGACATAAAAGGGCCCATTATCTCCAGCAGTATAGATGCTATTAGTGACATGAGCAAGAATCGTTTTAGTGGAGCGATGGGGGCAGAACCAGATTGCCAGGGCTGAGGAGTGGAAAGCTGTAGGCATCTTCAGGGGCCACGTTAATCTTCTCTGTCTCAGTCCAATTTCGGAGAGGTCAAGGAGTTATGAGGAACGATGCCAGCACATGAATATGTGCTCTCTGCTTTAAAAGTCTTTTGGAAAATAAATAACAAAGCCCTGATCATAACGTTTTCATTGACTCCATCACCTTGTTCTGAGTCAGAGCTCAGAAAATGTATAGCGACCTTGCAGTTTTTCATTTTTACTTATTATTAGTATTCTCTTTACTTTGTTAAGCTACATTTAGAGAAAGTATTTAAAATATGTTGGTTTGTGTATTATCAAGAGTTAGGAAATAGTATAATTTCCCCCCTTTCATAATCCTGTTAAATTAAAAGGTTCACCGTTTATTTCTGTGGGGATGTGAAGATACAGAAATGACCTTGCACTTATTCCCAACAATACAAATAAACTGGGCCGCTGGCTAAAAGATAATTTCTTTTGTTACTAGAGGAGTCCCCCAAGTGGCAAAAATGGTGTAATGGGGCCTTTTAAAGACTTAAATACAGACACATTTAAAAAGTATGTTAAAATATTTTAAGGAAAAATATTAAAATGGAAATAACAAAAAAATGTAATACCTTGAAAGCAGATACATTTTCTCCAACAGCTTCTATGACCCCAGCCACATCTAAACCAGGAGTATAAGGTAAGAGTGGTTTCCTACTATAAGTACCAGAGCGAATGTATGTGTCCACCGGGTTGACACCACATGCGTGGACTTTGATGAGAACCTGCAAAGACAATGTACTCGTTTACACAGACTGTTCGGGCACGATGCTAGGGCTGTCATGATTATGGGAGCTATAACACCGGAGGGGAAAACCTTGGCTTCCATGAGCTCACATTCCAGCTTTGCAAACCCATGTTAAATAAAATTCGATTAAGACACATTAAAAACATTCTGAGAAAACAGTGATGGAAATATTTGAGGGTGTGTGTGGCAGAGACACCTATGTGCTCATCAAATCTATTTCCTCCTCCTGGGTTCATAGGAAGAATATTGTTTCCTGGCTCATTCACAGTGATGAGGAGCCACATGACTGAGTTCTAGCCAAGGGATTGTGAACCAAAGAGATAAGAGCCACTTCCAGGCCTGACTCATGAAGACAATCCATGTGCTTCTGCCCTTCCACGTGACTCCGAAGACGGGCGCTGAAAGTGGCAGAGGAACAGGATGGAGGAAGCCTGGGTCCCCGAGGAGAGTGACTCACCAATATTTTAGAATTCTGGAATTTAGTGAATAATAAATAATTTTACACTGTTGACTCATTGAGATTTTGAGTTTACTGCTATTATAGAAGCTTACTTTATCTTAACTAGTACAAAATTACTTCTGCTGTCAGAGTAAGGGAAGGCATTTGAAAGGATGTTGTACTTGCACTAGGCCTTAAAGAATCACTAGAAATTCTCTGGGATTCGGAGAAAACTGATATTTCAAGTTAAAGGCCTATTATGTGCAAAGACAGAAGGAATGAAAAGGCCTACGGGAGAAACCGGGTAAAGCTTGATGTTGTTACAGCACAATCTATTGAGAAGGAGCGATAAGAGATAAACCTATAAAAAAAAATGGGTTTTGGCCAAATTGTAAAAACTCTCAGAAGGCTTGCTAAGGAAATTAAACTCAGGAACCATGGAAGGTACAGTAATAAAAATACATAATCTTTATCAAAAAGGTATATTGTTAAAGTTATTGGAAATGATTAAGCTCTACATTTAAGTTCTCTTGAAGCATATGTGAAAAGCAAGCATGCAGGGGAAAATGGGTTTCCCATTGTACACAAAATAAAAATTGGGAAAGTTTGTAAAAGAATAGCTATTCCAAACTACTTATGACTCCATTCAGAAAAATCCAACTATTGCACTGCATAGATGATTGTGAACCTCTAAAAACACTTATAACAAGATGTTATTCCTTTTCATATATCTGCTCCACTAATTATCAGAATTACGTTATCTTTGTCAGAGATCATAGATGTAAACAATGTAAACTTTGTCCTAATTCAATGTCTTCATAATCATTGTGAGTCTGCTTCTTTTGAATATTAACTTGATGTGCTAGAGGCTCATACTCTGTAATTTTTTACTTTTTAAAAGTTATTATTTCCACCTGGTGGTCTTTTGGAATTGGTACTGCAACATCTGACTGGAATTTCAGCACTTCTGGTCCACCAAATTCAAAAACTCTAATAGCTCTCATCAACTTCTGTCCAGTTGCCATGGTGATCTAGAGACTAAGAAAAAAATATTAATGTATTGTTCTATTGTATCTAAGCTATCACTATGTCCCTCCCCTCTTACCCTGGGGGTTAGATCAAACAATTTTTCATAACAATTTAAATCACAAGATGACTACTGATCTCGTTTCATGTTTAAACACCTTTCATCTCACAAATCCTTCAGCTACAAAGCAAAATGTTACTTCCTGTAGAGATTCAATGCCTTCAACAAGGGAATCAACATGCAGACAAAAACATCTGGATAGGTATAGCATCATGAATATCATGAGCGTCCCTGTGTGTAAGCGTGGGCTGCAACATCTTGGACGTTTGAGGAGTTCGTGCAAGTTTTATTAGCATTAGAGAGATCTTCTCTTGTTAGATTATTTCAAACACATAAAGAAATACAAAAGATACAATAAGCACATTCACCTGCCACCCACCTTTAACAAGTCTTAACATTTTAAAAACCTAAAACATTATAGATATCACTGAAGCCTCCAGTACCCATCCCCAAACCAACTTCTGTCCCACCCTTCCATGACATAACTAATACCACAAACTCAGTGCTCATCTTCCCCAGGCATGATGTTATCTCACTACTACTTGCGAACGCGTTGCCAAGCAATATATGCTATTTTTTTTCCGCATGTTTTCAACCTTTCTTTAGGTTAGATTGTACTGTACTTAATTCTGCAACTTGCTTTCTGCTCTTAGCATTACATTTTTGGTATTTATCAATGCTAAAACACTTTGCTTTATGAAGTTCAGTCAGTTTAACAAAGGAGGAAAAACATTAAAAACTAAAAACACTGCCATCTTTTATAAATTACAAGGGTAATTTACAGTTAACCTTTCTGGCCTACCCCTGCTAACATTAAGATGAAAAGAAAACTTAAAGTTTTAAAACAGAGTTGCAGAAACTAGAACTTGAGATGAAAGAATTCAGACTTTTCCTGAATGGAAGTTCAACACAGGGCTACTCAGAACAGAGTCCATGCTGACTACAAAATGTCATCCCATGTATGGAGGGAGGGCAGGAATGGAGAGGTCAATGGGAAAAAAAGAGGAGACTTACGTAATACATTAAACAATAACAAATTTAAATTAAAAAAACAACAAAATTCTTTTAGTGTTCTTAATGGAAAGCTCTAAGTATAATTAGTCAAAAGTTGCATCATTGAAAAACCTTTATTTAAAATGATTTAACATAGTACCCAGCACAGAGAAGAAAGGAACACTTCCATTGCTGAAAGGTTGTTTAGCAATGATATATCCCGAAAGACAACCCTCAAATAAAAGGGGGCAGAAGCAGGCAAAAGGCACAAATCTAAGAGCCTGGTGGGGCAGCTCAGCAGTCCCTGAAGGTGAGAAGACCTGAGCACAGACTATTTACTCCACAGCCTCACTACTGTATTTCCATCTTCACTTAAACTGAGTATTTCTTAGACAAAAATAATTATTAAAAAAATAAAACAGGAAAAACAAAAAGATTGCCTAGATCAGAGTTTACCATTCTGAAAATAAGAACACCACTTTCTTTCTTCCTTTCTGCCTTCAGCAAGATGTTAGGGAAAGTGTGGGCTTTGAAATCTGACAGCTCTTAGTATGAACCCTAGCTCTATCGTCCACTAGCCATGGAGTCTTGGGCAGGGCAGCCAAGGGTTTTGAGCCTCTTAATCTGAAAACTTTTACTGTGCTAGAGACATGGCAAGCACCAAGTACGGAACCTGGCAGAGGTTTACTCCTACGTATAGAAGACACCATTATTTCTTTCCCATCTATGTCCTCCTTTCTATAATTACCATTGATTTACTATAATAATATTTACATGGATTCTGGTTGTAAAACCAAGTCCTTAGCCCCAGAGTTCAGAGAGTCTAGAGCACATGTGTCAAACACAAGGCCCGCGGGCCAAATCCAGCCCGCCAGGCCTTGCAATGTGGCCCGCACCGCGCTGTCACCACTGCACTCCGCTGTCAGTTTATGACATTGTCAGTTTATGACTGTTCAGTAAACCATTCGGCCCGCGATTTAGGCTGGATTTTAGATTTTGGCCCCTTCTCTGATTGAGTTCGACACCCCTAGTCTAGAGAATGATTTAAGCTAAACATTAATACCAAATATTGGTCATTATTCATTCAACATGTTTGTTTGTTTGTTTGTTTGTTTTTAGCATCAACCGTTAGGGAGGCTCTGTACTAAACTCAGAGAACACAAAGGACTGAGAGAAAATGCCTTGGCCCCTCCCCATTCCTGCTCACTCCCACTCCCCCCCCATGTACACACACACTGGCTAAGATTTGTAGCGCTTCTTCCACTTCCAGTATCTACTCACTTCTACCTATTCATTTCTTTCATGCACTCGCATTTATCTTTTCACCAACAGACATCACTATTATCCTCAAAAAACTGTAGCAATAATAAAAGCAAAATTACCCTGAAATAGAATCTGTCAAAAATATCTAGCACGTACATTTTTCCCCTCCACATTTTGACATTTTCTAAATTGGGAGAAAAGAACAAAGTAAGGAGGAGACTCATCCTTAATACTGGATTTAGAAGATACCCTGCTTCGTCCAAAACTATCACGTTATCCTGTGGTGCCGGTAAGGAGACAGGCATGACCTTGACAGCTCTGTCTTCCACTTTGCTTCTGGCCATCTTATTTCCCTCTGAGCTTTTGCCACTATGATTGATCAGGCTCCAGTCTGTACTCCTTGCCTTTGAACACCCTCAGCTACCCACAGGATGATGATCTACTTCATAATACAGTGCTATGTCAGAAGGTATAATAAAAAGAATGAAATAACACAAGGCACAAATAGAAATAGTTATAATTCTTAAGCCCCCGCAATACCTTTCTTCTTCTTAAAAGCACATCTTTCGCGTCCATTGATATAATTATTTCCACAATAGGAAGAGAAGCAATGGTTACTAAAACCAGCACTTAATTGTATGAAAAGGTGGAAATAAAACCACCATCCATATTATGGATGAGAAACTACTCCAAGAGGCACACAGAGATAAAGGTAGAACCCAAGTAATATGTCCTAAATTTTGTTGGATGCTTTTATTTTCTTACTATACAATCTTTTTCCTCTCACTTTTTAAAATGTTTGCAGAGAGGACCCTTAATTTCTTAGGAATGTACTTGATTATGATGATAGTGAGACAGACTATTAGAAATATGAAATTTGGCCCAACTGACGTGGTTTAGTGGTTGAATGACAATCTTTGAACCAGAAGGTCATGGTTTGATTCCCAGTCAGGACACATGCCCAGGTTGCAGGCTCAATCTTGAGTGTAAGTGTGCAGGAGGCAGCCAATCAATGATTCGCTCTCATAATTGATTTTTCTATCTCTCTCTTCTGCTTCCTATCTCTCTGAAGTTAATATATATATATATATATATATATATATATATATATATATGGCCCGGTGCATGAAAATTCATGCACTGGAGGGGGGTGATCCTCTGCCCAGCCTGCCCCCTCTCATAATACAGGAGCCCTCAGGGGTGGGAGGCGACCCAGGCAATCAGGTGAAGGTGATACCCACATCACATTCTGCTGCTGCCACTGCTGGCAGCACAAGCTCAGCCAGCCCTGGTTACCTGAGCCTCGGGTGGCCCTGGGTGGCTAGGTAGCTGCCATCCAATGCTTGCCTGTGCCTAGGGCAGCCCTGGGGGGCTGGGAGACTGAGGGGACTGGGAGGCTTTTATTATATAGGATATAGGACAGGGTGTTAGGGTATGTGCCCAGTTTACTGCTTTATCCCCATTGAGGGGCATGCAGGAAGGAGCCAATCGATTATTTACTCTCATCATTGATGTTTTTATCTCTCCCTCCCTTCAATACAAATACATACAAATAAAATTTAAAAAAGAATGACTCATGTAAGCCTGTTATTTTTTATTCCTAACCCAGAAGAAATTTTAAAAAGTTAGAAGTGGCCAAGGATAAGTCTCTTCCTGGCTGTGACCTTGGCGGGTGGGCTCAGGCCAGGACCTGGGAGCTCACTTTGGGGCAGGAGAGGGGGGAGGAGGAATTCCTGAGGGACAATTCTAACCCCTCCTCCACTTTCCCCCACCCCCAGGCTCTCCGTGGGAAGGTGGGAAGGCGGAATACCTACCCTGCAGCCTCAGGGAGCTCAGCTCGGTGGGGTTTGCTGCTGCTGCTGACCAGGCCTTCCTCCAGGCACTAGCTGCGGACAGACAGTCCAAACTTCAGCCCCTCAATGGTTCAATCATTAACACCCCTCCCGGGTCAAGGCTCCTGGGGGGACCCGGTAAACAAACAACCTTGTGTTAATTTACAAAGCCAGAGCAAAGGGTGTTTTGTATTGTACTTTTTTTTTTTTCCTTTGAGGATTATTTTAGGTGAGCGCGATCAGAGGAAAAAGGTGAAAACAAACAAACAAACGAACAAAATCCAAACCACACACTCCTCTCCAAAAGTTAAGATGGCAAACCCGCTGGGAAAGCGGGAGGAAGGCCCGCAGACGGAGCTCGGAGCTTGGGACCCTGCAGTTGCAGGGACCAGAGACAAGCCAGCTCCCAATTAGCTCCTGCCCGGGAGGCGAACAGCCCGAGCCTCTCGGGCGCTGTTTGAAACCACTTACCGGTTCTAACGGGGGGAACTAAACCCGCCAGGGCTCCCCTGACTCTGCAGAAGAGGGAACGGGCCTGGCCCTCACCTGCAACGTCCCCCCCCCCCCCCCCCCCGGCTCCGCCCAGCGCGCCGCCCCGCCCCGCCCCCAGGGGACGGCCTCCCAAACGCGCGGCGCCGAGGAAGTTTGGCCCTTCCCGGCACCCGCCTTCCATATGGCCGCCCCCAGGGAACGCGGAGGCCTCCGGGGAAGTGCAGACCCCAGGTCCCTCCCCGCATGGATCGCGGCGCGGAGTTCCGGAGATGGAAGGCGCAGTGCCTGAGCAAAGCGGACCTCAGCCGGAAGGGCAGTGTGGACGAGGACGTGGCTGAGCTCGTGCAGCTCCTGAACGGGCAGGAGCAGTTCTTTACCACCAGCTCCTGCGCGGGGCGCATCCTCCTCCTGGATGGGGTGAGCCTGCCTGCTGCCCCTCCGGGCGCCTGCCTGGTGGTGGGAGCGCCGGGAGCCCTGTGCCCACCCCGGGCGACACCCCAGGGCAGCCTGTGTGTGTGTGTGTGTGTGTGTGTGTGTGTGTGTCCTAGTGGGCGGTCTCGGTTTCTTTGTCGATGACATTTAGAGGCTGAATTAGACCGGGGCCTCTAAGACGCGGATGTGTCTGTGTGTGAGTCACCTGGAGATCTTTTAAAAGTCCACAGTCTGATTCTGCAGGTGCAGCGCGGGCCCTGATAGTCTGCCATTCTAACAAGCCCCCAAATGACCCGAAGCTGCAGGCCCGGGAGTGAGCTGGAGGTGCTCGGGCTGAGGAGTGTGACTTCCTGAGATCTAAGGGAACGGAAAGACTCCCGCCCGGCCCAGGCGCCTGCTCCACCGGGGCCTGCGGACCGGAAGGAGAGCGGCCAGGGTTCAGGTGTTCACTGCCCCCTAGCGGCCGCCCCGTCATCACATCCCGAGGAAGCAGGGTGTCCAGAGTGAGAAGGTGGTGAATTGTCAGACAGGCTTGGCATGGTACCGGGTAGCTTCTAACCCTGTTATGGGGATTCCTGGCTGCGTGACTTTTAGGACAGTCATCTAAGCTCACCCTTCCCTGTGTCATGAAGTGAGGATAATAAAGAGCATGGGCTCCGCAGGGATTTTGTGCAGAGCAGCGATTTTCAGCAACAGGCACACTGGTGTACCGCAATGATTTTTAAAACATGCAAGCCCTGACTAGTCAGGGGTACTGACCTCTTTTCCTTTAGGTCAGTGGTCGGCAAACTCATGAGTCAACAGAGCCAACTATCAACAGCACAACGATTGAAATTTCTTTTGAGAGCCAGTTTTTTTAAACTTAAACTTCTTCTAACGCCACTTCTTCAAAATAGACTCGCCCAGGCCATGGTATTTTGTGGAAGAGCCACACTCAAGGGGCCAAAGAGCCGCATGTGGCTCTCGAGCTGCAGTTTGCCGACCACGGCCTTAGGTTGTTAAGTACAAAAGTGACAACAGCCAACACAATAGCCATCGGTGTGAATGAATCAAAATTACACCTGGTTGTTGTTCTTTCTGATTGACAAAAAATACAATTATTTTTTCTGTGTGTGTGCTGCAGAATTTTAGTAGTTTATGTGAGCCATGAGATGAAAAAGGTTGAAAATCACTGGTGTAGAGACAATGAGATAATTTAAAAATCATCACTTGGGATTATTAATTTAAGAAAGCTTACAGTATGTTATGTAGTCACTGTACTTACTATTTTTATAAATGTATGATTACATTAAATTATGTTATTTTTAATTTTAGAATATAAATGGCTTTGAGGTTCAGAAACAAAATTGTTGCTGGCTCCTAGTTACACACAAGCCTTGTGTCAAAGATGATGTGGTAAGTGTTTAGATGGAAATTTAAAGAAATCACACCTTTTAATTCGCAGTCACTTTAAATACAGATAAAAATAGAAAAAGGTGATTTTTGTGCATAATTATAATGACAATATTATTCATAAAACCTAAAGAGAATTCATTATGATGGCTTCTCTGAGTTGTGGGAGATAAAAGTAAAAATATGTGTCCAAGCATTACTATGGCCGTTCAACACAACAAATCCTCTGGGACATAGCAGAGAGTTCATGGACATTGGACACATATTGGATCCAAAGATTAAATTTCATTTCAGTATTTTATGATTCAGTAACTCGTACAAATCATGGAAGGAAAAGGGAAGAAGGGAGCCAGGAATAAGTCATTAGCATTATCTATGTATTAGAGCACTGGTGCATGAATTTGTGCACCAGTGGGGTCCCTTGTCCTGGCCTGTGCCCTCTTGCAATCCAGGACCCCACAGGGGATGTCAGAGAGCCGGTTTCGGCCCAATCCCTACAGACCCTATCCAGACAGGAGGGAGCCCAATCCTGTGCGTTGAGCATCTATCCTCTGGTGGTCAGTGCGCGTCATAGCGACCAGTCATTCAGTCGCTTAGGCTTGTATATATATATAGATTACCATTATTCTTATATAAATAAATTATACATTACCTGAATTGCTTCTTGAAAATTTTTGTATCAAGCTGGATTATCTAGTTGCCTAAATTGAAATGTTTAGATGAGTTCATATGAGTTTGTATTAAGCACATACATTACTGGTTCAGGTGCTCAAATGTTGTCTTATGGGTACTCATTCAACGTCCATCTCCTTCCTTGGGTACTAATTCTTTGTGCATATTTGTCCTTATTATCTTCTGCTACAGATTATCTTTGTGTCAGGAAAGTTAGCTACTAGCAACCCCAGCAGAAAAAGACTTAAGAAGATTCATTCCCAAAGGACTCCGAGCCATCCCGAGATCAGTTATTTTTGCCAACAGAATGGAATGCTATCCTTGATCAGACCTAGGCACTTGGCATCTCTGATGTGATAGTGGGAGTGCTGAGTGACAGGGCCATTATTAACAGTCCCGTGTGAAAGAGGGAGGATATTGCCCAGGAATACTAGGCAAACAGAAGTACGTAACCACCTTATATAAATTGTAGCTCAGACGTAACAGTCCAACTTCTGTCTAACAAGTATTTAAACAGACCTTAATGAAAAAGTCTGTTATGGAATTAAATACAGTAATAGTTGACTTTTGTAAAACATTGTTGGAAAGAATAACACAGGAAGTATATGGGAGAATTAGAAATCAAGTCTTTTAAAAGAATAAGCAGATTAATAAGTTTTTGGAGAAAGGACCAAGAAAGCAGAGTGAAAAGTTATTTCTGGAATAGGATGCTGAAGGAATCTAAAAGTCCCCGGGTTCAAAAGAAGAGGATCATATATATGTGTCTGGTACTAACATTTACTTATTTTCTTATTTATTTATTTAGATTGTAGCTCTGAAAAAAGCGAATGGTGATGCCATTTTGAAATTTGAACCCCTTATTCTTCATGTGCAGTGTCGAGAGTTGCAGGATGCACAGATTCTGGTAAAACTTTGTAATTATACTTGAATTTATTGGTATGTGGGTAGATTTAATCTTAAGCCTTGCAACTCCTACCAAAATTTAATGCAGTAGTTTAATCAAGTAGTTTTTAATTATACATTTGGGGTTAGGTTTCTGAAGTTTGTAGAGCTTAACAGTTTGTCTGATTAGTCAGGTTATCAGAATCTAACTAATTTCTTTTCTTACAGCATTCAGTGGCGATAGATTCTGGTTTCAGGAACTCTGGCATAACAGTCGGAAAGACAGGAAAGACTATGTTGGTAAGATACCTTTTAGCAAAAAGCAATTCTTTGAGCATGAAGTGATCCAGGTTATTGAAATAACTTAGACTTCTACTTAGACTCCTGCCTTTAGTATCTCCTCACTCAGATCTTCTTGCCATTCCCTTGGTCAGAAACCCTCAGTGACTTAATTATTCCTACTGGGCAAAGTCGATATTACATGTACATTTGCGGTCTTATTTCATAGTACTGTATACTCCTCTACTTTTATCCTGATTCTCTGTGCCTTCCTCGTCTTAAATAGCCCCAGTTCAATAAGCACCATGATATCATGGAGAGAATCACAGACAGGGGATCTAAAGTCTTCTGCACTAATACTGGCTGGCCCCGGGCTATGCTATACGGACTTGGGTAAGCTCCCTTAGGGCTTGAATTTTCTCAGCCATACCTGGGGTCCCGAAAACTACTGCCTTCGGGCCAAATCCAGCCCATAGGAGTGTCAGATCCCACTACACCAATTTGATTAATTACTGTCTAAGATTGTTTTTGTGTTACAGTGGTGAAATTGAGTAGTTATGCCAGGTACTATATGGTCCACAAAGTTGAAAATGTTTACTATCTGTCCTTTCTCAGAAAAAGTTTGCTAACCCGTGGACTGGATAATCTTTAAGGTGTCTTCTAAGCTCCACATCCTCTCTTAGTCTTTTCCTGGCCAAGTTAGCCCCTGGTGATTTTGCCTTATTCTGATCTGCTACAATATTTACTGATTGTATTTATTGTTTGGCAGGACATGTGTTATTTGCTGTTGAACTGGTTTCAGATTGTCCTCCATTCTAGCTCCCTAGACTTTTCTATTTTCTATCATGTGAATTTGGTCCCCGGTGGCGGGAGAGTGGGGAGCAGGCAATCCATGTGCATGCTCACATCAATATTTATTTCTCCCTTTCTATTCCTCTCTTTCTAAATATATATATATTTAATTTAGAGGAAAAAGAAAACCCCTCTAAAGCATGACTAACTTGAAAAGCCCATAGTACTGGTTTGTGTCCCCATCTCATTCCCTATTGCATCTGGTGACCTAGCAAGAACAGCCGTTCTTCTACCTTCCTCTCCTTTGTCTTTCATATTCAGTTAGTTACAAGTCCTGTCACATCTGCCTCTTATTTCTCACACCTGAGTCCACCTCTCCAAGCCCTCTGTCATTGCTTCTACTTAAGTCCTCAGTGCCCCTCACCTATCTTTACAGTGGGCTCCTGACTAATCTTCCTGCTGTCCATCTTCTTCAGTCTTTCCAACCAGTACTGTCAGAATCCCCCCTTTTGAAAAAATGAGGGAGGGTCTCCAGATATTTTCTCTGATCTTTAAGGCCTTACCCAAACCACTTTCCATCTGCCTTGTTTATGCTCTTCTGCTAGCATACTTACATTCCAGCCAAATAAAAAAAATGTATCGTGCTCTGTCATGTCTCCATAACTGCAGATAAGTTGTTCCTCCCCCATTTTACATGTGGTGAAATTGAACTTACATTTAAAAATCCCAACTCACATGCCACCTTCCCATGAAACTGATGCCTGTCTCACTTAGTTGTATCTCTTCCACATTTCTGTAATGTTTGTTCGTGTGCGCGCTCAAGTGCACGTGGCCGGACAGGTTTGTTTCTCCTGTCATAGCGCCTATTTCGTGTTATAATTTTTTGTTCACTGGTTTATGTTCTATTCTAAAGTGTAAGCTCTTAAAAGAACCATGTTATATTCATCCTGTATCTTCACATCTTACATAGGACCTACATTGCAAATGCTCAGTAAAGTTTCATTAATTTTTATTCCTCATGATAGTTTTGGTTGTAGTTCTTAATCTATATCCAGTGTTTGGATTTGCCTGTACCCTGCTAACTATTTCATCAACAGGGTTACTAATGTTGGCCCTAAAGTATCGAGAAAGCAGCCACTTTGTGAGATAGAACAGGCATGGCTTATTCTTATAACCACACTCCGCTCAGGCAGCACTAAGAGGCTCTTTCAAATCCAGTCCATTTTGATTTTCCCTTGAAGCTTCTGTTGAGATTTCATTTATTTCTTTTCTTTAAATAGTCTATTATAGCTTTCTAAGCTATAGTGAAATTGAAACTGTTAAAGTTATTGGATTCTTTGATAGTATCTGCTTCTCTGAAAAACAACGTATAGAATGAATTTCTTTAGAAATGACTTTACATGAAGGGAAAATCTATTTAATCTCCTGTGATCCAACTGTGATTAGCTCACTTATATCAAAGCACAAGCCTAAATGCTGTAATGGAGCTAAACTATGTTTAAATACAACCCTAACTTGGAATTTTCTTTAGCTATCTTCAGTATCTCTAGCGCATGAGTCATCATGTCTGACTTGCTTGTTCCATGTAGGCTGTCCGGAGCACACATGGCTTAGAAGTCCCATTAAGCCATAAGGGAAAACTGATGGTGACAGAGGAATATATCGACTTCCTATTAGAGACAGCAAATCAAAAAATGGAGGAAAACAAGAAGAGAATTGAAAGGTACATTAATTAGATATATTCATGTTATTTTTCTATGCCTAGATCATCTTCGAAAATATTAATATACACTGTCTTCAGTTTAGACTCCCAACTGCTTTTCTATTTATAGCCTTATCATGAATAATAAAAAGATTATTAAAGTAATAGATGAAAGTAGGCCAGACTGTTATGAGTACTAAATGGAATAAGCTACGTGGAGGAGAATGGGAGGACTGACTGCCAACAATGGACATAAATGAGCAAAATGTAATCACTCAGGTAGGAAAGCCCAGTAGCCATGAGGACCATAACTGATCAAGTTAAAGGCATCCACGGAAGAGGTGCACACTGCCCCTTGGTGTGGTCCCCTGGAGATGACCTAACCCAGAATCTCCTTTTTAGGAGACAGTAGACTGGTTAATTTTTAGCCTGATAAATATTTTACACCTCTGGTGAGTTTACTACCCACCTCTTATCATGGGTTAGATCTAGCATTGCCAGAATTGTTCTAGTAGTAAGGATTATGGCTATATAGCTATTATTTCACATCTTTATATTTCCCCTGTTCTTAAATTTCACTCAGGATAAATAAAATTTTTACAGTGCTTTCTTTTTTCAACTTTTTTCTAAGAATAGTTTTTTATATACAGAAGTGACTATTAGGTTGCCTTTCTTATATAAGGACTAGAGGCCCGGTGTATGGAATTCGTGTACTGGGGGAAGGAGGGGTTTCCCTCAGCCTGGCCTCCGCCCTCGCACAGTCCCAGAGACCTCAGGGAATGTCTGACTGATGGCTTAGTCCCACTTCTGGCTGGGCAGCTCTCCCGCTGTGGGAGCACACTGATCACCAGGAGACAGCTCTGGCATTGAGTGTCTGCCCCCTGGTGGTCAGTGGGCGTCATAGCACCAGTCATTCCATAGGTCAGCTGATTTACATACATATTAGCCTTTTATTATCTATATATACAAAACTCTACTATGCAAATAGACTAAACAGCATAACAACGGAACAACTAGTCGCTATGACATGCTGATCACCAGGGAGCACATGTGGAACATGGCGGACGTCAGCCATGGTGGGATGGTAGAGCAGGTGAGTAGGGGCGCCAGACCAAGGCAGGGTGTCGGTGGCTGTCATCGGGGCAAGCCTTTGGTGGTTACTGAAAAGTTTTTGTTCCCGCACACCACAGTCCCATCTGGCACTTGCACCTGCTGCCTGCACTGGCCCCACTTATACCCACTGCCAGCACCAGAGCCACTACTCGTACCCACTACCAGCGCCCAATGCCGGCCCCGATCACTTTGTTTTTCTTATATCTAACTAAGGGGAAATATTTACCTTAAAGAACAATTTTAGTATATATTCAATATACTGTTGAATTCATATATAGTAATGATTAGTCCTGGCTCTGTTGTGTCATGGATTCTCAGGATCCAATAGCCCTTCTTATTCAGTGATACAGAGAGTAAACCAATAATCACATCAGTATCACCCTCCAGGCTTTCTCAACCAGGGCTCCTATTTGAACAACAGGATTCACAAAATTATTCAGGTGACTATTTCTCAGTTCTCCCAACAACGGTACTTGTCCCATTAGTGATACATTGGAGATAGATTAATTATTGTGCACCACTGGAATCCCTCGGCCTGGCCTGCACCCTCTCACAATCCGGGACCCTCGGGGGATGTCATACAGCTAGTGTTGGCCTATCCTAAACAGTGGATGTCTAAGGCATAAAGCTTAATTTTCTAGAATAACTGTGGTTGAAAAAAGACTAGAGGTTAGCTGGCCATAAAACACTTTGAACAAACATTCTAAATAAAGTAATAATTTCAAGTAAGCAACTGAAGAGCACCCGGTCATCCCACCACACTGTAGTGTTTGAACTCTACGTAGGTACTTATTGGCACCATTTCAAAAACTTACCACATCCATTCTGTCCATTCCGGTGAAGTTGTTGCTAAAGCATAGGAGGTAGAAAATCAGTTTTTCTGTTTCCTTACTTGAATTTCAACAAGATTATAAATATAACCCAAGATCAAGTAACTATACACCTGGTGAAGTTAATTGAGCCCTGTTCACGAGCTATAAAATCAAATTATGCTTTAAATCCATTGACTGAAAGATATGTTTTGAGATTATAGTGTGCATGCTGCTATCAAGAGAGCCATGCTCATCACGTAAAATCAGTGAAAAATTAGAGAAGGGTAAAAAGTGTCTTAAGACACTGATTAGAAGATTACATGTGAATTCAGAAAGGCTGTACAAATTAGGAAGCTCCTTTGGGAGCAGCTGTACTTTCAACTAGATGCAGAGAAAAAGTTACTCTTCTGATGTTGGAAAGAGAAAAAAATAATAAATACTGGATGTGATGAGTTCTGCAATCAGACCCTGAGTACTAAAATTGGTTTGTCATAGGACCAAAGTTTCACAATTAAAATAGCTATAATAAGAGAACTTTTAAAAGTCAAGATCCAAATAAGTAATATTTCATCAATAAGGAATTTTCTGCCAGTGTGAAAAAATCAATGCCTGAGGCTTAAAAATACTTTTAATAGATGAAAGGTCTTGTTTGTGAAAACTAATTTACAAGCCCCTTTTATTGGGAAAAGTAAGATAATTTTGTACATAATGATTTCTAAGTGAAAAATGTAAAGTTTGGAGATCTACTTACCAATTACTAGAGGAAGACTGTCTTTGATTCAGTTTATAAGAGATTGGACTGATGTGAGTCAGATGAAACTACCATTTGGCTATAAGTACAGTGAAAATAGCCATGTTCTTTTTACCAGCTATGTAATAAGAAAAATAAATGTTAAATAAAGTATAGAATAAAAGGGCTGAATATATTAGCATATAATTGATAAAAATGAAGTAAATTGGAGAGAAAAGTAAATGAGTCTATTTCAGTGGCTGGGTGTTGTTTATTATGGTTAAATATACATAACAAAATTTATCATATTAACCATTTTAAGTGTATAGTTCAGTGCCATTGTTATGTAACCACCTATCACCACTATCCATCTCCAAAACTTTTACATCATCCCAAATTGAAACTCTGTACCCATCCTATTATAATAAAAGCCTAATATGTTAAGTGTCCAACCGTTTGTTCGACCAGTCGCTATGATGCACACTGACCTGCAGGGGTAAGATGCTCCAACCAGTAAGGTATCTTGCTGCTAGGGTCCGGATGATAGGGACTGGGCGAGATGGGCCAGACACACCCTGGAGCCCTCCAGCAGGCCCTTCCCGGCTCTGATTGTACACCACTGGGATCCCTCGGCCTGGCCTGCACCCTCTCACAATCCGGGACCCTCAGAGGATGTCATACAGCCAATGTTGGCCAACCCAATCCACATAGGCCAGGCCTAGGGACCCCACCAGTGCACCAATCCATGCAGCAGGCCTCTAGTTAAACAATAATTCCCTATTCTCCAAGCTCCCAGCCCCTATTAATCACTATTCTAGTTTTACTCTCTGATTTTTAAATACTTCATAAAGGTGGAATTAAACATTTTTTCCTTTTGTGTCTGACTTATTTCACTTTGCAAAATGTCTTCAAGGTTCATCCATGTTGTAGCATATGTCAGAATTGTATTTCTTTTTAAGGCTGAATAATACTCCATTGTATTTATATACCATATTTTGTTTATTGATTCATCTGTCTATGGACATGTAGATTTTTCTTTTTCCTATTCGCTATTGTGAATAATACTGCTATGAATATGGGTGTATAAATATCTGTTTGAGTCCCTCTTCTTGAATCTTTTGGTATATACCCAGAAGTGGAACTGCTGGATCAAATGGTAATTTTACACTAAAATTTTTTTTAAGAACCACCATACTGTTTCCCACAGGAACTGTACCATTTTACATTCCCACCAGCAATGAGCAAGGGTTCCTTTTTCTCAACATCCTTACCAACAATGTTGTCTTTTTGTATGTGTGTGTTGTTGTTGCTGTTGTTGTTGTTGTTGTTGTGTGTGTCTGTTTAATAATGACCATTCTGACAGGTGAGTTGATATCTCACTTTGGTTTTGATTTGTATTTTTCTGGTGACTAGTGATATTGAGCTTTTTTTCATATACCAGTTGATAAGAATTTCTGTTATATCCTTTCTTTTCTGCATCTCTTCCTTCTTTTCTTCCTTCTGGATTTTTCTTACTATTCTACCTATTGGTAAAATATTGTTGTAGGATTCTCTCCCTTGGCCCATGGCCTCAGCTGCTTCCCCGTATACTAATGGGTCTTCCAAGTCTTCCCCAAGTCATAGGCCCATATACCCAATAATGGTTTGAAGATATGTAACTAAAATATCCTATCAGTCTTTCCTTAATACCTTTCTTAGCCTAGTCTCAACCCCAAAGCGATTTCTTTGGTTCAGATTCATATTATCATTCACCAGCATCATTATAGCTCATGCCTCAGTGGAAAACAGAAATATGAATCATATTGACTTGCAATTATTTAATTACATGTGTATCTTCTTTTCCCACTATATTAAGATAGGACTGACTTCTCCCCTACAACCAACTGCACGCGCATGCACACACATGCACATGCACAAAATCTCTCTCTATATCTTATCCTAAAACCTTACATAGTGCCTGGCTTATTTTTGAAACTCAATAAGCATTTTTATAAAATGCATTATAAGCAATAAAGGAATTTAAATGTTAATACATATAGTGTTCCCCAAAAGCAAGGACAGATTCATAAGAATAATGGTTAATAAATGTTTCTCAATTTAGTTAAGTGACTTTTTCTATCCATGTGCTATAATACTTTTAAGGCTTCAAAACCTTAGAATGACCATTCTGGAACACATGAAAGATGGCTGGGACATGGGGTGAGCAGGCTCTGGCTACATGGTTCAGGTAAATGAACAGGACCCTGAGTGACAAGTTGAATGGGCATGATACTGCAGAATATAAAATAAAAAAATAAAAAAAAGATTAGAAATGGCAGAAGAGGAGGAGTCAGGATAGCAGATGTCTCAGACTCCTCAAAGTTGCTAGTCTTTTTTAATTTTTTTTTAAAAAAAGTTTATTTCAGAGAGGAAGGGAAAGGGAGAGAGAGAGAAATGTCGATGATGAGAGAGAATTATTGATTGACTGCCTCCTGCACCCGTGTCCCCCCCCCCCCCCCCCCCCCCCCCCCGGGGTTCGAGCCCGCAACCCAGGCATCTGCTCTTGACCAGAATCAAACCTGGTACCCTTCAGTCCACTGAGCCAAACCGGCTAGGGCACTGGACTTATTTTTAAAAGTGGAACTAAAGCAGATAAATAAACAACGTGTAATTTCCCTGTATACTTAAGATCAAAAAGGTAAATAATGTAAAGTGAAAAAATTTATATTTTCTATTCTGATAATTTTTCCCTCAATATCCCCTCCCTTCCTGTATTCCTCCCATAATTCTACTCCCATCACCTAGCCAGGTTTGCATTCGCCCTTGCAATTCTGACCAGGCATTGGGTTTTTCCCAAAGAGCTTTTCATGATCTCACTTGGAGCAAAGTGCCCCCAGTGTGCCCCCACTTTAATTTATCTTTCTCATGGGGTGTTGAATGTGTCCTAACAGCTCTGCAGCTCCCGTTAGACCCTGAGCTCCTTACCTCTGTTTCCAGCACCCGAGACAGGCCTTTGCACACATGTTTTTAAGTAAAAATGCTAGAGCTTAGTTAAAATCTAAATGCATACTATAGGAAAATAGCCTTCTTTGTTACTTATGAATAATGGAAGCCTAGAAGGGTATGAAATTGTGCCTAGATTTTATCAATTTTTCATTCCTATTTCATAAATCAAAGAAATATCAGCTTTTTATTGCAAGTAGTCCTGTAATTGATCTGGAAGACAAGAATTCATTTTCACAGCATTGGCCTGAAAAGTTCTCTAATGAAGAGAACTGAGTACAAGCTGCCCTACAGCATGATCATCTTGACTGCAGAGGTAGAAAAACAGGACAATTTGACTTTCTTTTGAGGGGAGAAAAGAAACAGTTGTCTGAGTATACATTTCTTTTTACACTCCAGGCTCTTTTGGTTGCCTGTGAGTGCTGAGGAAATTACACTTTGAGAATTGAACTTTAGAATACTTTGGAGAACATGCAATTGAAAAACAAATTTTTGACTTAATGTGTAAAATAGCTTCCCAAAAGACTTTTTGAAAGTTCCCTTAAAAAAAGAAAAGGAGAAAGTATTGAAGTTTTTATTCTTGGCTTTTTGCATAAAAGTGTATTTGTTCCATTTACCAGTTGTATTGTGGTACCTCAAGGATGTAGCTTTGAGTTCTTAGGTTCTTTAGTGGAAGATTAAAGTAAGGTACTTGTTCCTCTTTAATTCCTTTTTTTTATGTTTGTTTGTTTGTTTGTTTTTAATATATTTTATTGATTTTCCACAGAGAGGAAGGGAAAGGGATAGAGAGCTAGAAACATCAATGAGAGAGAAACATCGACCAGCTGCCTCCTGCACACCCCCTACTGGGGATGTGCCCGCAACCAATGTACATGCCCTTGACCGGAATCGAACCTGGGACCCTTTAGTCCACAGACCGATGCTCTATTCTAGGGGTGTCGAACTCAATCAGAGAAGGGGCCAAAATCTAAAATCCAGCCTAAATCGCGGGCCGAATGGTTTACTGAACAGTCATAAACTGACAATGTCATAAACTGACAGCGGAGTGCAGTGATGACAGTGCGGTGCGGGCCACATTGCAAGGCCTGGCGGGCTGGATTTGGCCCGCGGGCCTTGTGTTTGACACATGTGCTCTATCCACTGAGCCAAACCGGTTTCGGCTCCTTTTTTTTTTTTTTTTTTATGTGTGATAGACGAGATATTTTACACAAGCCGTTAATTCTCTGTGCTCATAAAAGAGCAATTTAGCCGAAACCGGTTTGACTCAGTGGATAGAGCGTTGGCCTGCGGACTGTAGGGTCCTGGGTTCGATTCCGGTCAAGGGCATGTACCTTGGTTGCGGGCACATCCCCGGTAGGGGGTGTGCAAGAGGCAGCTGATCGATGTCTCTCTCTCATTGATGTTTCTAACTCTCTATCTCTCTCTCTTCCTCTGTAAAAAAAAAAAAAAAAAAATCAATAAAATATATATTTTTTTTAAAAAAAGCAATTTAATCTTATCTGTACTTTTCTAGGAATAGAATATAATCAATAAAAAACAACAACAACATAAATGTGGTTACCTGAGTCTAACAGGTACAGGGTTGGGTGGAGAATGATAGAAGATGAAGTTGCATATCATAGATAGCCTCTTACGATCAGCAAGGACAGTTCTCACTACTTTGTGGCAGGCTTGGATTGATGTTTTAGATTAAATGAGTCATTTTGTTGGGTCATTTTATTAAGCCATTCTAAATAGGCAGTTTGGAAGATGAGACAAAAACCAGTCATTGAAGTCACCCAGGATGATGGTCACACCTAGAGAGAGATCAAAACAAGTGTAGAAATTTTCATAAACATAAGGGACTAGACAGAACTTTGGTAGATGACATAAGGGACAGATGCAGGAGTTTAATCTGGCAAAGTTTTGGTGAGCCATATGAATTCTGACAACTCTGTGGTAGGTGGGATATGAAAGAATCAGCAGTCTCCACTTGAGAGGAATGCAGGAATGTGGTGACTTTGTGGGAGAGCCAAATTTCAGTTTAGTGAGGATGAACAGGATGCATTTAATGAAGAGGTTACCATGGAACAGTCTACAGGATTGTACGTCAGTTAATATTTTTCAAAGCCTTTTGCTTGTACCTCTTACTGTACAGTTTATCCTTTTATTATACCATCACCACTGAGATTGATTTACTCATTTAAGTAATATCTATGAACACCTATTATGCCAGGCTTAGTGCTAGATATCAAAGTGTAGAATGGTGCGTATGTTAAGTTCTTGAAATATGGACAGGATGTGTAGCAATCATGTTAGGTATGAATTAGAATTGTGTGGCGTATTTGGGAATAGATGAATATCTTAGTTTTTTTAGGGAAGCTTTAGAGCCTTTGCAAGTAGAACTCAGACTGTTCTTTGAATTAAAGAAAGAAGAAAATTGGTCCAAATAGCAATCTATTCTATAGATATTAAAACTTCCTGTCGTACTCTCCCATTATAATATGACACATAAGCATGACAAGATCCCTACAATAGGTTTCTTGTTTGTGATGAGAGAACAAGGGAGTTCTCAACCTCCCAGGCATTCTAATTTGGGACCTAGACTAATAATTTTTTAATAGTGACCTTTTTTGCTCAGTAGTTAGTTATTCACTTATTTGGCATATTTTTGCCGAGTGTGTCGGCATTGTACTGTATGCTAAGAATATAACAGGAAACAAGATAGATGGGGGGGGGGGGGGGGGGGCGGTGTCTTGGTCTCATGTAGTTTATAGTCATTATAGAGAACTTATTCTATGCCAGGCACTTACATGTATCCTCTATAACCTCTGACAATCCTTCTAGATACAGGATATTGTCCAATTTTATAAATGAAGAAATCGGGACCAGAGAGGTTGGAATTAGCCAAACTCAGCATTCCCAGGACAAGCTGGTGTGAAGCACATGCAGCACACCTGCCACCTCAATGCCTCCCACATATGCTGAAGGCCACTGCCTGTGTCTTGTCAGGTATTGATGTGGGAGCAGAAAAAAAACAAAGCCCAATTTTCAGGGAGAAAACAGTACATCGGATCACAAAATTAACACAAACTCCAGTAGAAAAATGAGGACAAGAACTATTCACATAAAAAAAAAAAAAAATTTAAATAGCTAATGCAAAACATTCCATTTCAGTTGCCAACAAAAAAATGAGAATTGCAGTGGTTTGGCTCAATGGATAGTGTCACCCTGCAGACTGAAGGGTCCTGGGTTCTATTCCAGTCAAAGATATATGCCCTGATTGTGAGCTTGATCCCCAAAGTGGAGTGTACAGGAGGCAGCTAATCAATGATTCTCTCATCATTGATGTTTCTATCTTTCTCCCTCTCTTCCTCTCTGAAATAAATAAAAATGAATTAAAAAAATAAATAATGAGATACTGTTATCACCTATTCAAGTAAAGCATGTATTTTCATGGTAATATTCTGTATACGAGTGACATGGTCTCTCAGGTATTGAGATTAGAAGCATACTAAATATCCATTCTAAAAAAACAGTATTTTTCAAGAATCTTAAAATGTTTATACCTTTAACTATGTAGTTACAATTCTAGGTGTCTGTCCTCAAGAAAGAGCTAGAAATTCAGAGCACATTATTTTCAAACATGTTTTTCACATTGTTGTTTGAAATAGGTAAAATTTTAAAATAAATTATACAACCAATGTTGTTGACATAATGTTGTACTATCATTAAAAAGCATTATTTTGTAGCTCATTTGATTGATATAGAAAATGTTTTCAAGAAACATTAAATTTTTTAAAAAAACAGTGTCAAAGTATATGCAATACCACAATTGTGTAAGTGACGGTAGGTATATGTGTACATGTATAAATATATTAATTCAGAATACATTAATAAACTAGAAGGAATAAAAATATTAAGAGTGGCTATCTGTATTTGTAATTGCACATTATTTCCAAATTCTCTAAAATGAGCTTCTATTACATGTATGATTTTTTTATAAAGAAAATTTTTTTTTTTTACCTTCTTTGTTTGATATGTATGTGTGGAATAGAACTTGAGGTAGAATAGAAATTGTCAAAAAGTGATTTTAGCCCTACCTCATTTAGCTCATTGGATAGAGCATTGGCCTGTGGACTTAAGGGTCTCAAGTTCAATTCCTGTCAAGGGCACATGCCCAGGTTGCCGGATCAATCCCCAGTAGGGGGCATGCAGGAGGTAACCCAAGAGTGTTTCTCTCTCATCATTGATGTTTCATGCCTTTCTCCCTTCTTCTCTGAAATCAATAAAAATATATATTTTTTTAAAAAGATGTGATTCCGCCGAAACCGGTTTGGCTCAGTGGTAGAGCGTCGGTTTGTGGACTGAAAGGTCCCGGGTTCGATTCTGGTCAAGGGCATGTACATTGGTTGCGGACACATCCCCGGTGGGGGGGGGTGCATGAGGCAGCTGGTCAGTGTTTCTCTCTCATCGATGTTTCTGGCTCTCTATCTCTCTCCCTTCCTCTCTGTAAAAAAATCAATAAAATATATTTTTTAAATAAATAAATAAATAAAAATAAAAAGATGTGATTCCAACTCAATTTTCAAGACTGTTCTTAGTAGAAAACACATTTTGTCCCCTAATTAAACAATAATAAAAGCAAAAATCATGTTTTTTTTTTAATTTGTTTTATATTAAGGTTAATATGAGATCAAATTTGTATAATTTAAGTTCTAGATTAATTTCAGTTGTCCAGTTTTAAAACACACTGATGTAACAGTAGTGCTTATGTCTTTATAGGTTTTACAGCTGCCTACAACATGCTTTGGAAAGAAAAAGAATTACTGACTTACATCCCAAAAAGAAAATCATCAAGAAAAATACTTCATATTCTCATAAGAAAAAAAGAAACCGAGAAAAAGCATGTGGCAAATGTGTTACTGAAGACAATGATAAAGAACTTGAAAATGATGATGATCCTGGAGTCAGTGTTACTATCTTCCCTGAAGATTACTGAGATTTGGTTCTACAGTGTCTTTGGTAGAACAATGTTTTCTAATAATTATTACAAAGCTGCTCTTTATAAGAGTATTTTAGTTTATTGAGTGTATCAGACATTCAGAAAAGCAAGATTTAATTTTTCTCTATATTTTAGAGATACCCAACTTATAAACATAGATACCTTTTAAAAATAGCTGTGTACAATATAATATTTGTTCATTAAGTACTATCTTTTAAATTACAGAAATTCATTACAAAAATAAAATTATTGTCTATACATCTCTTTTAAGTTTTTATTTCTACTGCAAAACAACTATCATATCCTTTCAAGAGAACCTGAACTTCAGGAATATTTGAATAAAGTTATAATTTAACTTATTTTTAACATTTATTGCACCTCAGAATCATCTGTAGGTTATGAAAATATACAGAAAGGACCTGAGAATCTACAGGGACAATTAGCACATGTATTTTTTTTGTAGCTCTCAAGTGCTTTAATTGTCAACCACAGGCAAATAGCCCTGTGCTGTGAGCATTCCCAGTTTTCTGTTTAAGCCCTGTCTTCCATTCCAGCAGCTTTCACTTCTGAAACACTCCCAGCTCTCCTGCCCTGCCTGGACTCATGTCCAGCTAACTGCTGAGCCTCATCAGTAGAACTGTTACTTGATGGAAGTTTTGTTCCTTTCCTGGTTCTTTGGCTAGAGAGAGTAGGCTTTTATTGAATTTTCCTTCTTTTTTTCTGAGCCCATTGGCATTTCTGGTTGCCGGCTTTTCCAGTGTTGGGGATACGCAAGGCAAAAGGAAAACGCAGTTAACTCGCTCTGTGTTGCTTCTTAGGTCCTGTGATCTCTAGCTGGACTTCCTTCTCCAGCTTTTTGTGTCATCTTCTTTACAAAATGTTGAGTTTTTAGTGGCACTAAGTGGAAGGAACAGGAAAAAGTATATATACACCATCTTCTCAGAATCAGAAGTCTATGTATTTTTAAATTACCACTAATATCATGTGAGGTTATGGTTGAGGGCAGGACCCCAACCAGATAGCCCATCTCCCAGCTGGCATGCTTGGCTGCTCTGGCCTTAGGCTTGTGGAGCCTCCACCCTAAAACAGAAGGAAGTGCCTAGAAGTCTGTTTGCTATCCCCCTGCCCTGACACCCACCACATCACAGCCAAGAATGACAAACACAAGCCGAAACCGGTTTGGCTCAGTGGATAGAGTTTCGTTCGGTCCGTGGACTGAAAGGTCCCAGGTTCGATTTCGGGCAAGGGCATGTACATTGGTTGCAGGCACATCAATGGGTGTGCAGGAGGCAGCTGGTTGATGTTTCTCATCGATGTTTCTAACTCTATCCCTCTTCCTCACTGTAGAAAATCAATAATATATATATATTTTTTAAAAATTACAAACGCAGAGCTGCACGTGATAACTTCATTGACTAGCTAGGGGGTGAACTTGGACATGCACTTGCCATCTGAGCTCTGAGCAGCATCCGGCTGAGGCTGGGACTTCACCTGAATCCTATCACATGTTTTCTACTCGCTGATCCATTTCTCCTGGGAGCTCCTGATTAATCCATCACTTTCAATGGTGTTTTCTGGAAGAATATGACCTAAGACAGGTGTTGGGATTATGTTGGATATATTTTAAAAAGTGATGGCATACACTTATTTGAAAAAATTGCTGTTTTAATATGCTAGAAATTATATTTTTGGTATTTAGACTTAATACTATAAACATAATGCAAATTTATGGTGTTAAGCACATGATTTTAAAAATTCTTTTTGGGCAGTGTCTATTGAGGATCAATTTTATAATACATCCCATATAATAAAAGCCTAGTATGCTAAGTGTCTAGTTGTCCAGTTGTGTCCAGTTGACCGTTCAACCAATCAAAGTATAATATGCTAATGACATCCTAAGGCCACTCAACCACTTGCTATGACGTGCACTGACCATCAGGGGGCAGGTAGTCAACCTTTAAGTTAGCTTGCTGCTGGGGTCCAGCCAGTCGGGATGAAGCAAGACAGACCAGACATGCCCTGAAGCCCTTCACAGTCTCTCCCCTGCTGGCCAACCTCTCATGTTGCTCCCCAGCTCTGATTGTGCACCACTGGGGTCCCTCAGCCTGGCCTGTGCCCTCTTGCAATCCAGGACCCCTCACGGATGTCAGAGAGCTGGTTTCAGCCTGATCCCGCAGGCCAGACCGAGGGACCACATTGGTGCATGAATTCGTGCACTGGGCCTCTTGTACTCTTATAAGAACCTAGATGTGGGAATAATGGATTCTAGGTGAGGGAGTACTAGCAGTCCAATCAAGGAGATACCATAAAAATTATTAAAATTTTTATAATAATTGCAATGGCAGCCTGTACAGCTGTGTAAGTTGAACTCTGCACAACTCCAGGAGGGGACATTCCCCAATGATGACAATATGAATGACACCCCATATCATTTAGGTAATAAAGAACAAGAGACAGGTTCAATTGACAGAGAAATAAAATAAATAAAAATTTATTTATTTATTAAAAAAATATTTTTTTAAATAAATAAATAAATAAATAAATAAATAAATAAATAAACCCACTTGCAGACAGAGGAATGTATAACATAATTGATGCACCTAATAGCATGATGTATATTCAGTGACTTAAAGATTCCAGAAAAACAAATACGGCATGTGGTATGAAATCAGTGAAGCTGCTTGAAGCCCAATGGTGAAGCCTTGGGATCTAGGCAGGAGGTAGACCAGTGTCTCCTAAACAGGGCTGTGCATTAGAATTACCCAGGGTAAGATGGAGCATGGGGGTTGTGTTCTAATTTAAACTGACTTCAAGGTCCTATCCCGTATCTCTCAAGCCAGAATCTTCAAAGTCCAGGAATTTCTTGCCTGCCTGCTTGCTTGCTTGCTTGCTTGCTTTCTTTCTTTCTTTCTTTCTTTCTTTCTTTCTTTCTTTCTTTCTTTCTTTCTTTCTTTCGTCCTTCCTTCCTTCCTTCCTTCCTTCCTTCCTTCCTTCCTTCCTTCCTTCCTTCCTTCCTTCTTTTCTTCCTTCCTCCCTCCCTCCTTCCCTTCTCTCTCTCTCTCTCTCTCTCTCTCTCTCTCTCTCTCTCTCTCTCTCTCTCTTTTTCTTTCATATTTTTATTGATTTCAGAGAGGAAGGGAGAAGAAGAGATTTAGAAACATCAATGATGAGAGAATCTTTGATCAGTTGCCTCCTGCACATCCCCTATTAGGGTTCAAGCCCACAACCCAGACATGTGTTCTGAACGGGAATCAAATCATGACTGCCTGGTTCATAAGTCAATGCTCAGCCACTGAGCTATGACAGCTGGGTGAGAAACCTTTATTTTTTAAACAACTAATCTAAGTGATTTTGATAAAATTAGACCAGCACTCTTAGAATCCACCAGTAACAGACTTAATCCTGAAAATACTGAAAAAAGTCTTTCAATATTTTTTTAATTACAAAAAAGGTAACATGTCTAGAAGTTGCAATGTATCTCTGAAGGCTAAGCAGGACCTTCCGAAATATTAATTAGTTAAGTGGCTGTCCTTATCCTTTCGTCGAAGGCAGCTGTCAGGAGGAATGGCAGCCTGTATGCTGTGTAAGTTGAACTCTGCACAACTTCAGGAGGGGACATTCCCCATTGATGACAATATGAATGACACCCCATGAACTTGTGCAGGGCACATTCCTATATACTAACATATACAGCAGTCCTGCCAGAAGGGAATTGGGCCAGGAGAGAAATCTTATAGTCTTTATATTCTTAGAATGTCTGGAACATTTCTTCTAATTTCATGAATAGAATATGGGAAAACCTGCATTGCAGGTAGATGGAAAAAGAAGAGAATTTAAGAATAAGTCCTACCTACATAGGGATTATAGGGAAAGTGTTGGGGTGGAGTTGGGGAAGGGCGTTCTGTGGTAGAATGACTATGCATTCTGTTTAGAAATATGTCTAAAGGGCTCATAATTCAGTGACTTACCTTCACTCATTTAAACTGATCCCTGAGGGACCTATGTATCCCAGAGTTCTATAGCCTGAGTATATGCCTGAGAATCTGGAAGAGGGGAGCTGCCTCCTAATCCCTTTTCCAAGGGTAACCTCTTAGGTTAGTAAGGAAGGGAGACCACGTTCTGGTCATCAAACCAAAAAGATATTGAATCCCATTCATTCCTTAGCATCCCTAAATATAGTTTATTTATATGTTCAATCCACATGTATTATCAAAAATAATAATTGCAAGTGGGAAATTTAGTAAAAATTTACTATATAAGATCTTATTAAGAAACCAGAGGCCTGGTGCACGAAATTCTGCACCCTCTACAATCGAGGAACTCTCAGGGGATGTCCTACTGGTGGCTTAGGCCCACTTCCCACGATTCTCTGCTCTCTGCGGGGTCTGGGAGTTTCACTGCAGCCATGGAGATAAAGCACCTATGCCATGCCCTGCTGTCTGCTCTGCCTGCTGCCACCATGCACCCATGTGAAGGAAACCCCAATGCCCTGCAGTGTGCTCTGTCTGCCAGGCCTGGGGGCTTCACCGACACTGACACACTAAGGAAGTCCCCATGCCCTATTGTCTGGGCTCCCACTTCCCACTTGCTAAGGAAGCCCCCAATAACATAACCCTTTGAAAAACATGGTTCCACTTATGTGTGGATTTTTTTTCTCAATAAATAGTGTAAATGTATTTCCTCTTATCATTTTCTTAATAACATTTTCTTTTCTCTAGCATACTTTATTATCTATAATAATAAAAGCATAATATGCTAATTAGACCAGATAGCCAGAAGACCTTCTGGACATCATTCTGGACGATGCCTGTGGTGGAGGGAGCTGAGGCAGAGGCAGTTAGGGGTGATCAGGCAGGCAGGCAAGCAGTTAGGGGTGATCAGGCAGGCAGGCAGAATGGTTAGGGTGCTCAGGCAGGCAGGCAAGTGGTTAGGGGCAATAGGCAGGCAGGCAGAGGGGTTAAGGGTGTTCCCACTTCCACCTTGCTAAGGAAGCCCCCAATCCCTGCTACTGGGGCTCTGTCTGCCAGGATGGGGCCAGATTCAGCCTTGCTGCTTGATGCCCGTGAATCCCAGCAGGACTGACAGATCCAGACACTGCAGCAGCTGTGGAATAGGGAGGCTGGATGTGCCTCCGCTGGAGGCAGATCCAGTCTTGCTGCTCCTTCGAACAGGCCAGACACTCCAGTAGTGGGGCTGAGGGGACTGAGCACCAGCATCTTGTGGCTATGGGGGTCGTCATTTTGTTGTGGAGTGACGGTTAATTTGCACATTGCTCTATTATTAGATAGGATATCTTCTGGTTTATTTTCATTGTTGATCTACCCCAAACTAATTTTTTTTTTCTTCCCCTAGGACGGAGGCAAGCATTTTTATTCCTAAGGCCTTGTTTCTCCATTTCTCTATATTATCTGTGAATTAACTACAGTTAAATCGTGAACAATGCAGGACTTAGGGGCTCCAACCCTCTGCACAGTCAAAATTTGAATATAATTATTGACTTAAATACTAAAAGCCTACAGTTGACTGGAAACTTATCAACAACATAAATGTTGATGAACACATATTTTGTATTTTATATGTATTATATATTATAACTTACTAGAGGCCGAGTGCACAAAATTCATGCACTCGGCGGTGGGGGATCCCTCAGCCAGGCCTGCACTCTCTTGAAGTGGAGGAGCTCTCAGAGGATGTCTGACTGATGGTGGTGGGAGAGCACTGCTGTGGAGGTGGGAGAGGCTCCTGCCACCACCGTTGTTGTTGCCAGCCATGAGCCCGGCTTTTGGCTGAGTGACACTACCCCTGTGGGGGCATACTGACCACCAGGGGGCAGCTCCTGCATTGAGCATCTGACCCTGGTGGTCAGTGTGCATCATAGCGACCAGTTGTTCTGCCATCAGGCCAAAATCTGACCTCCAACATCCCCCGAGGGGTCCTAGATTGTGAGAAGGCACAGGTCAGGCCAAGGGACCTATGGTGCACGATCAGGGCTAGGGAGGGACATGGGAAGTTGGCCAGCTGGAGAGGGATTGCAGGAGGGCTCAGGGCATGTCCAGCCCATCTTGATCAGTCCTGGTGGGCTGGACCCCAGCAGTAAGCTAACCTACTGGTCAGAGCGTCTTCTCCCTGGTGGTCAGTGCACACCATAACAACTGGTCAACTGGTTGACTGTCTGTCCCCTGGTGGTCAGTGCACATCATAGCGAGAGTTTGAGCGACCTTAACATATCATCAACATATTATGCTTTGATTGGTTAAACAGCTGACCAGGTGACCAGACACTTAGCATATTAAGCTTTTATTATATAGGACGAGAGGTCTGGTGCATGAAGTTTGTGCACGGGAGGAGGGTCCCTCAGCCCAGCCTGCATTTCTCACAATTTGGGACCTCTTGGGTGATGTCCGACTGCAGGTTTAGGCCTGATGTTGGACATCCCTCTTGCAACCCAGGACCACTGACTCCTAATCATTTGTCTGCCTGCCTGCTTGATGACCCCTCCCTAACGACTCACCAGCCTGCCTGATCACCCCTAACTGCTTGCCTGCCTGCCTGATCACCCCTAACTGCCTCTGCCTGCCTGCCTGATCGACCTTAACCCCTCTGCCTGCCTGCCTATTGCCCCTAACCACTTGCCTGCCTGCCTGAGCACCCTAACCATTCTGCCTGCCTGCCTGATCACCCCTAACTGCTTGCTTGCCTGCCTGCCTGATCACCCCTAACTGCCTCTGCCTCAGCTCCCTCCACCACAGGCATCGTCCAGAATGATGTCCAGAAGGTCTTCTGGCTATCTGGTCTAATTAGCATATTATGCTTTTATTATTATAGATAATAAAGTATGCTAGAGAAAAGAAAATGTTATTAAGAAAATGATAAGAGGAAATACATTTACACTATTTATTGAAAAAAAAATCCACACATAAGTGGAACCATGTTTTTCAAAGGGTTATGTAGTTTTGTGTTCTAGAAGAGAAAGAAAAAAAAGTTGTTAAATTTGCTGAGAAATGGTGATGGAAACTAAGAAACATGCTTTTGTTTTTGAAATTCTGAGCCAAGGTCATAAACGAGTGGCCAAGGGATGGCCGAGCAGATGTGTTTTGTTTGGCCCACACAGAGGGTATTTTTTCTAATTGAGCCAATTATTTTAAAATATGATGATTTCATGTTTTTAAGTACATCTCTAGCTTTTCTTAAAAAATTGGAAGATGTGGCTATACTAGAACCACATGACAACACTGAGCAGAGCCAGGTACTGGTTGTCCCTTTGGATGAGGCTTGTTTTCCTGCTCAGAACAGTCGCAGCACCCCGCACCGGCTCCCTGACTTACCTGCTGCAGTCACACCACCTTCAAAGCCCATTCTTGTGGGCACCGTTGTTAGCAGCTCCTGGTTAGAACTTTGGGGAGAACGAAACTATATCATGACTTTGGTCCATTATACAATAAATGTGTGAGAAGGACTGGCTACATACTTTGCAAAGGCCAGTTCAAAGTGAAAATGTGGGACCCCTTGTTAAAAAAAAATTGTCTCAAGAATTACAAAATGACAATGCAGCATTAAGTCAAGTGGGTGGCATGTCTAAGTATGGAGCCCTGGGCAACTGCACAGGTTACGCACCCATGAAGCCAGCCATGTTTCTCATCAAACTTTGATCTACCAGCTTTGCCCTCTAGCCACAATTTTTGTCTGAATCAGCTGTTACTGTGATGACTTTGCTGGCAAAATAGTAAGTTCCTATTTTCATTATTCCTTCTACATTTACTAATTGACATTCTACAGTAGGGGTGTCGAACTCAATCAGAGAAGGGGCCAAAATCTAAAATCAAGCCTAAATCGCGGGCCGAATGGTTTACTGAACAGTCATAAACTGACAGCGGAGTGCAGTGATGACAGCGCGGTGTGGGCCACATTGCAAGGCCTGGCCAGCCGGATTTGGCCCGCGGGCCTTGTGTTTGACACATGTGTTCTACAGGGTCGATAGGGTGTCCCAAAAATGTATGCACACCTTAACAGCGGATAGCTCCATTGTGAAAATGAAATGCATTTTAATAAACACTGCTTTTAAAATTATTCAAAGTGTGTGTATACATTTTTGCGGACACCCTATTTTCATGGAGAAAGCTTCCCCTTCCCCGTGTCTGTGTGTGATCAGTATGGACTCTCATTGTATTCATTGGGCTCTAGCTCATGCTCGCGTTCTTTATGTGAATGCTTCTACTGTCCCAGATGGGTCAGTGGGAGTCACTTCCAAATGACTCCTGTGCTCTTTTCATGCCCCCTTCAGGTTTGGAGCATTTCCTTATTATTTCATACAAAACGTTCCAGGTTTGGCTCAGCCATAGATAAAGGGGAAGAGCTTTCGTTCCTTGTATTGAGAAACTATGTTCTGAACCCTAGGTGTGTTTATGACAGCAAGTTTCTTTTTTAAATAATCATGAAATGACTCATCAGTGTATAACAGTCAGTTCGTGATAATTATTCAAAAGTTGGATCTTGCAGTTTACATGACCCATAAGATATGTTGACATAAATGACATCTAAGATTGTCTACTAATTTCATTTCTCTGTGATGTATCAGCAGGAATGTTCATATAATTCCACAGAAATGCTGTCTCATAATTAATGAATTCCTTTGTTCCTCAGCTTTTCAGGACTCCATACTACCTATTTTCCAGGATATGGTGAGACTTAAATAAACTGTTCTTAAAAAACCCTTGGAGAAAAGCACAAAATTCTGGCTCATTTCATTTTACTTAACAATTGCCAATAACTTACTCCAACGGTCTGTTATCGTTGCAGCTAATTTGTGCTCATAGTTTAAAATGAGGCAAAAGCAAATTAGTAAGTCACGTGAGCTAGCCAATGTTTCCCACGGCAACAGGCATGTAGTCAAATTGAAGATTAAGTTATTAGTTCTATAAAGGGTGAAGAAAGAGAATTCCCAAACACACGGTCTAGCTTTCCCACAAGCGACCACCAGGTGGCAGAGCACTACACACAGTGGACCTGACGGAGCAGCCAGAGCCTCATTTGAGATTGAGATGGTAAGTGTAGGCTTTAGTTTGATTTATTTTCTTTATAAAACCAATTCCAGAATACCTTAACATTTCAATTTTTAGAAAAAATTGCTATTTAGAAAAAAAAAGATTTCTTTCACTTATTCTTCTAAAAAATGAAGTCATGATATGTCAAATTATATTTTCACTTGGCATTTTACTAAAACCCACATATCCGGAAGTTTTCACTTTTGTTGTTCTAGTATGCCAGAAAAATTTTAGTTTATCTAATTACAGTATAAAATAAAAGAAATATTTGGAACAAGCTTTACTTCAAATTTTAGTAAGTTTGAGTTTAAAATCTATATGTAATTATAATTGTCGTATCTTTAAGTATTTCAAACGTAAATAAAATGTATGTATACAGAATTCATAACAAGCATCACTTTTTTTTTTAACAAATTCAAAAGATGAATCCATACGTTGATTGTGTACAAGCCTCTAAGGAAATTGCTACCTCACTCTGTACATGTGTATGAAATCTACAGGTGTCCTAGAAAAAGAGTAAGCAATTGTAGTTAAATTGATCAGGATTATAGTTTCATCAAATATTTTTTTTAGAATTTTGAATGTTGCTATTCCTCATGCTGTTATGTTTGTTCTTTATGTCAAATATAATGTTCAATATTTAGATAAGTCATTATAAAATTTAAATATCTACATTCAATCACCAATTCTGTAATATTTAATTCACTGCTGTTGGTTTAAAACAATCATTCTGACACTGATGTTCACTGATTCAGATGACAACGTATTCTTCATTTTATGCAACTGTTGACAGAATATTTTGAATCCCTTGATTTTGAGGGACTTTTATGACAGTGAATTTTCTTTAGGATCATGTATGTAAAATGGAAATAGTACACTTTCAATTTAGAGAGCCATGCTGAGGATTTCAAAATACAGCACAGCTGTGTACTTAACACAACAATTGTGGTTTGGTGGTGAAAAAGTAGAGGTGAATTTAAGAGAATCTGGAAGTGAAGGCGGGTAGGAAACAGTGTCCCTTAATACAAAGATAAAGATAATCAAATGCTGAGAAATTTTAGCAATTTTTTTTCCTGCTACTCCTTGTGTGTGTTAGAGGCAGTGGCAGCAACTTCCGGTTTATCCCTGTAATCTCTAGTTTACACTTTGCACTTGAAAAACTAAGGGGCTTTTTTTTTCTTTTTTCTTTTTTTTTCTTAACTATCCCATTTGCATTTTCCCTTACAAACTTCTGGAGGTACTTGGCATGTGTTCCTCTGTGAACTTACATTTTTCTTTCTTGCTTGGATCTCCTTTTTGGATCCTAAACTTAACTGTCTCCCCAGACTGCTCTATACTGCACTCTAAGCAAATCCGTCCTCTAAATGAGAAAATATTATTTGTGCGGACATTCTTCTGAAGGAATGAAGAATGGTTTTTTAAAAGGGTTGCATTGCACAAGCCGTATTAATAGTCCCTTCTTTTCTCTCTTTCCGTATTTTTAAAGCTGGAAAGCTCCCTCTTATGCCTTAACCCTTGGCTGGCTGGTCAGCGGGCTGCTGCCCTGTTGATGCTGAGCAATCTAAACATGGAAATGAGCATACAGCTTGCATCAGTTCCAGTATCATGCCTTGTTTCTATGGAAAATGCATGATTTGATTTAATTACACAATCTGCCGTTCTCTTAGACAGGGCTTCCAACAGGGCAAACAATTCTGAAGCAGGTTTGTCTTTGTCTTTTTTTTTTTTTTTTTTTTTTTTTAAAAGAGGGCTAATCAGGAAGGGTTTGAGGTATTGAAATCACTAAGAGGTAATTATGAATGATTTTGTGCAATTCAAAAGTGAAAAATTCCTCCCCAAAGCCCCAACTCTATGAGTCTATTTTGTTTTAAAATAATGGAAGTTTGTTGCTTTACTTCCCTTTCACACTAGTGTTGTGCATGGATATCTCATATCCAAAAATGAAAATATGCTCCTGTAAAGAAAGATGAATAGATTACAAGTGACAATAAGAAATGACACATAATATACCTCTAGAAAGAGACATTTCCACATGGTGACAGACAAGGGAATTTATTCCATGAAAATAATATTAATGGGTTTGATACAGAGATTTTTCATTGTTTCTTTACAATCAGAGAAAAAAAAATGTTTTTCAGAAAACTTTCCGTCATCTGTTGACATGAACATTATTTTTTCCTATTAAAGTAGAAACTAGTAATTACATTTTTTAAATGACACTCTGGTAATTATATATTTTAAATATGAATCCTGATGTTTAATTAGGTCATATGACTGTAATATCAGCTTGCGTTAGCAGCAGTTATCAAATCCTAGCAATGCCTCCTTAGAGAAATGCAAGAAGAAAAGGCTGTTATAATTGTGATACTTAAATAGAATAAACCATAATGCAGTACAGTATTCTTCAACTATTTTAATGTTTACTAATGTTATTGAGTAGTGCAGTTTATTATCATGGCATGTTCTTAGATAATTACTCTGGTGGCAATAAGCACACAGGAATAAGCATGCTGTTTTGTTTTTTTCTCCCAGGAAAGCTTTCAGATTAAGCACAGAGTAGAATTCAGAATACATATCTGAAAGTGGTGTTGTGTATTTTTTATCACACACACACACACACACACACACACACACACACACAAAATACATAGTGGTAATTTTTTTCTGATATTACATTGTGATTGGATATTAGATAAGTAATTTTTATTTTTTAACATATCAGACATCTGTATTTTTATTAACTCTTTCACTTCTTTCTAATTTTCACTAATAATAATGCAGTGCAAATTGAATCTCTTAATATAATTATCTATCGTTTACAATCAATAGTTTCTAAAAAGTTTAAACATAAACCAAGATTTCGTATTTTAATGTTTGATTTTGCACTTATTACAATGAGTTCGGTTTTTTACTTGCTTTTTGCTCTAATCCCTCCTTGCTTCTGTAAGCCACACCGACTGGTGCTTACTCGTTTTGTTTACTTGGCACAAACGCAGGAAAGGTATAGTAGAGTTTAGGTACTCACTTTTGAGTCTCCATGCAGCCCTCTTTCAGGAGCTTTATTCTTAGTAAAGAGATTCCTTTACAAGGTATGTGTTGTACTTCTTCGATACCTGTGGGGACTGTATTCCTTAGTATTACATTCCTCCCCAAAATTTGCTCTTTAAGATACAGAAGTTAACTGTTCAATAGCTACCAAATTCATTTGTGCAGATTTAATGATACAAATTCTTTTTTGAATACTTATGAATTTTAAAGTCTCCTTATAATGTGTCTAATGAATTACACAGTTAAAACAACTTGAGTGCTTTTCCATTTAGTCCATAAAAGCTAGGATTTCCTATATGCAGGTAACTTTACTACTCAAGAAGTCTGCCTTGAAATGCTTCCACACACATTGCCCTTGATGATGCTACCAGGATTTTTATTAAAAAACCCTGTCTTTCCCCCCTGGTAGGAATATTTGTTGTAACTCATAGCTATAGATATGTGTAATGAGAGAAAATTCCTTTCCGAATGACAAAAATCTAATATTGCTTGAGTGGGTGTGAGGATTAGATATTTTATTGAATGGGAAAAATAAAAGAGATTGCTTTTATCATTCACTTTGTGTCTTTTTGTGTTGGATAAAGCAGTTCATTGCATTACAAGCAGTGACAAAACGTGTGTACTGATGTTACTATATTTATAAACAATATTTGGGGCTTGTGATTTACTTTAAGAAATCTATTTCCTAACACTAGGGGTCATTTTAGCTTCTGGTAATATTGTAAAATATTTAGTTTTAATGAAAGAGAAGGTCAGGAATACGATATTTCCTAGAAAAGTGCTGTCCTGGAAAAACATTTTCCTGGGCTCAGATCCCTAAATTTTCCCCTAGTTGGACTATGAAGAGATTCCGTTACTTGGTCTAATTTTTAAAATGTCAAACAAAGTGTTCTTTGAGTTCCTTATCTAAAGCTCATTTTTGTTACTTCTACTAAAATGTCCAGGCTGCCTTTGAGGTTCAGATCCTGTTTTTGTTTGCTATTTAATATTTTGTCAGCTTTTGGGTTTGCTTGATCCTTTTCTTCAGGACCACGTCCCCATCCTCCTGAGCCTCAGTGAAAGTCTTCCATATTGTTCACTGACTTTCAAAATGCTGTGAAGGATAGCAAATAGCATCCATTAGAATGGAGATTGTCCCCCCTCCCCCATAACAAAATGAATATTTTCCACTACTATATCTCAGATTTCCCTGCTCTGAAAAGTTTTTAGAGTTTCAAGCTCCTTCCTGAAAGTACTTTGTGTTCTCTCTTTGGCACTTAATAATATAGCAATCCCTTATTTTTTGTGTAAAAATTCACTTTAAGACCATGGTACTGGACATGAAAGATGATAGGAGGAAACGTCATATTCTTTTTCAGAGTAGCGTTATGTATTTCAGAATGCACTATAGATTATGTAATATGAATTATGATTTTGTTTATATTGAATGGAGTGTGTAATTGCAAGCTATAAATCATTTCTGGGTATCTGAAAAATTCAGCCTTCCTACTCCAGTTACACACATAAATAAAGATAGTTGTATTTGTTTTTCTAAATCCAGTTTTAAAAATCTGCTTAAAATCTGTTGTACTTCAGAAAGCATTAGTGTATTCTGCTTAACATTTTCAATTGAAAATCAAAGTGTTTCCTTTGATTCAAAAACTAGATATATTCTCTATTTCTAGTGTTTTTAGACCTGTGGAATATACCAAGAGAAAGTTATGTTTTCTACTAAAAATGAGTTTATAATAAAAATGTCCACTGAGCTTACATGGATATGATAGGGCGTCCCACTTTTTCTCAGAATTATGGCCTGAATTTCCAGACATGCCAGTGACGCTGTTCAGAGCTACGGCTGCACGGGCCTGTGTTCTGCTCACAGAACTGCCCACCTGAAAAAGAAAAGGAAAGAGCAATACTGTGTTTTGGTTCCGCTCCTAATTGTCCATTCTGTTTCAAGTAACTGGCCTCCCTGGGGAAAATAAAAGGAACTGAAGTATATTTTTAGGAGATAAAGTTTCCGTGTTCTCATACCTAAGGACTAACGGGTTCTAAACTGCAGGGAAGTTTAAGGACAAGCTTCGTGGAAAATGGCAGAACATGCAGAAACCATGTCAGCGCTCACACCGCAGGCTTCCAGTTGCATGTTGATGGTTAGCATATCCTATTGCAAAATTCACGGACGTCTGTACTATAGGAGGCTGGTGTGCCACATTCCTCACAAGTCCATGACTTAAAGACATTTGGAAGAAGGATGCTGAAAGAATAGGATGTAATGCAAAAGGTTTGGTGCTGGGAGTTTTAACTTCATCTCTGTCTTTTGCCAGCGGTGTGACCTTTAGGAAGATAGTATCCTTCCCCAGCGTTCCTTCCTTCACTTACATAATAATGAAGAGGCCGAAATTTGTGGTCTCCACTATGTTTCCTGTGTAGATGATTCAATATATATATATATATATATATATATATATATATATATATATATATATATATATATATGTCTGGCTTATACTCTTAACAACTAATTTTCTTTCTCAGAAGGCAGCCTGGCCCTACCCTCTTTTGTACAGTATCAATAGATAAACATGTTCAGCTGCTTTGTAACGAGAAATGTCGTGTACACACAATGTGTGTCTTCATTAATCTTCAAAATAGTACCTATGTAAAAGGTACCTCACATTTAGGAACATGACATGTTAATGAAGGGATTAGCACATAGATAGTCTTCTAACGTAGAAGTTCTGAAATAAGAGCGCAGAAGAGAGCTGTACATTACTATGTTTCCTAGTAACAGAAGCCTCACTGGAGCCAAATCCATCAACACTGCAGCCCTGCAAGAAAAACCCAATGGAGCCGCTAACAGTATTATTTTTTTTTTTATAAAAGTCAAATTCTCTAAAAGGTCACAGTCCTTTCCAAAACAGTGATACTCATGGATATGCACTCAAACTTATTTGTAAATGTGTTTGTTTTTTTTTTTAAAAAATGACAATTCCCCTTTTTCCCTTTTTCTTTGGAGACTGGTAACTCTGACCTTATTGGAACAGGTGACATGGCATGAAATATCACCATTAAAAAACAAACAAACATATTTCCAATATCTATTAGTAGCTATTCTTGAATGGCAGCAACAAGGTTTGGTGTCATAAAAATGGTAGCCCCCACGAGAAACACATCACAAGAGCAACTCCTTTCCGTCCTCCTCCCTCCCCCGAAATAATAACAATTTGCTAAATTGTTGGGAAGTTGTTATAATTCCTTTTCCAAATTATTACTCGCCCTTTAGATTAGAAATGAGGCCAGGGTTAGCAATCAGCTATAAATGGTAAGATTTTTCAAGTAAGAAGCACTTGTCTGATTGTGAAGTGGAGGCCATTACTGCCTTGATTGGGCCTTTTTTTTTCTTCTTTTTTTTTTTTCAGCTTGCTTGATTTGTGGTTGAGAGCGAACATTCACTCCTGTACTGTGAGCAATCAGAGCCTCCCTCCTCTCATTTTTTGCTCAGCGATTTAGGGTCCACTACTTTGGCACAGCTGCCACCTTTTAGCTTCCATCATGCAGAATATATTCCTTAAAAAGGATGGGGGATGGGAGCAGGTAACTAATGTACATTTGACTTCTTCATGTACCTATTTTATATTTTCAGAGAGAACTTTTTCACTCAAGAACGATCATGTTGGAACTTGGACTTCTACACTCAATAAATAAGTTTGGATGGAGACTTGAAGCTTGTTAGAGTTTATTTTCCATTTCCTTATTTATCCCACCAAAAACAAACAAACAAACAAAACATGTATGTGAAACAAAGCTGACACCAATGCGTTAGCTTTGCACTAGCATAGTCTTTGTTCTCTGGGAAAGGATACAGAAACAAGGGCTTTTTTCTTTGCTTCTGTTTTGGAGGGCATTCCATAAGTCTCACACCAAATTTAAGGTCTCTAAGCTCTATTAAGATATAAATGAGTCTTAAGATACCTAGGAAGAGTATTGCTGAGTCATGTGGTAAACTTATGTTTAGCTTAGGAACTGCCAAACTGTTTTTGCAAAATTACTGCATCATTTTTTATTCCCACCAGCCAGGTATGAGAGTTCCAATTTCACCATGTTCTTGCCAACACTTGTTACTGTCCATCGTTTTTATTATAACGATTCTAGTGGGTGAAAAATTTACCTCGTTGTGGTTTTGATTTGTATTTTCCTAATGGCTACTTGTATTTCCCAATCTTTTCATGGGCTTATTTGCTATTTATATTATTCTTTTGAGACATGTCTATTCAAATCTTCTGTCTATTTTCAAACAGGTTGTTTTCTTATTATTGACCCATAAGAAACTCTTTATATATTCTGGATACAAGTGCCTTATTGAATTTATGATTTGCAAATATTTTCCTTCAAGTCTGTGTGTTAAGTTTTCACTTTCTTGCTACTGTATTTGGACCATGAAAATTTTTAATTTTAATCAATCCAATTTTTAATTAATAGAGCACAACATTGCATTAATTCTGAATGTAATTCTTTAAAGATTCAGAGAGAAAAATAAATAAAAAATTAAAAAATCAATAATTGTATTTGGATCAGTGTGAGAAAAGGAATAAATTGTCTTGCTAATCCAATTGCCTTTAAAATAATCTAAAAGCTTTCACCAAGAGAAAAAGTTTTGTATGGTTTTTCAACTCATATTGCTAACTTTATGTGGGTTGTTTGGGTCTTATCCTAACTAGGGTTGAGGAATTCAAAATTCAGCCTTTCCCAGGTGACAAATGGTTTTGAACAATGGTCATATCTAAATGAACCCAAAGCCACAAACAATATCCTTGTGCACCCATCTCTGAGTGACTGTAAATGGCTGAAGAAAAAAAATCAGGATGCAGAGAGGCTTATTCTCAGACAGCAATCCCAGAACTTTGCCCTCCTTGGACCACAGCTTTACCTTATTTGTGAAATGCCTTCTTCTTAGGTCCACCCACATAAGTGATTAGTAACAGCAGCAACTTTACAACCATTGCTGAATGCCAAGTTTTCTGGACAAATTTGGTGGAGATATAGATAAACTACTAGCAATAAATGACATCTGTTTAGAAGTTCCTCTAGGAGAAAAGAGGAAGAAAAAAGAAACCTTCTTTGAGGCAGACCTAGAACTTGTTTGTAATGCCCAAGGTTTAGGCCCCGTGCAGCAGAGGTGTATGTACCATGCTTTTAGCAATAAAATGGCAAGCATTTCGATGCTTTTCAGATTCTATAGTTTCAAAGCACCCAGCAATGCAACCTTCAGAAAATTAAATAATTAACTGTTAAGTTTACTCTGCAAGTCCAGATTTCCATCTGGCACTTGTTGAGCATCATAAACAAGATATGCCCATAATGCTGTTTGGTTACATCTTGCTTCTTTCCCACCGTGTACCATTATAACTTAACTATCAATATCCAAAAAGCTCATCTAATTGCAAAAATATTGAAGAGTATTCCCATTTGACTCTATATTAAACTTCAGATGTTTGTTTTTGTTTTTTAAACAAAAACTCTGGATATAATTAATAATCCAGTAACAATCCTTGTTACATTTTATCTTACAGATGCAAATGTTGTTGCAAAATATAGTGCTAGCAATGGTAAATGTTGTGTGGCCTAAACGTTTTCATCAAATTCTCTTGCACATAAGTAAGAAGTCATTACCTGCATTATTTTTACACTTAATTTAGTGCTATGTGTCACCTGGAATTCTTGTTTAAAAAGGGACTTTCAGTTGAATCTCCTCTACAAATATAACTGAGTTCTAAGAACAGTTAATCTATTTTTTACAGAGTTTCCTGTTTGTTCAAATTAACACTGAAAACTGAACTGAAGGATGGTGAAGTTAAGGCTATTGATTGCAATCAACCTAGTGAAGTTGAAATGCAGTGCTATTAAGTAATTAATTAGAAAAAAAAATAGAAAGGCCTATTAAGTATAGTCAAGTTCCACCAGGAATAAAAATAGGTGAGTTGAGAACAAGAGATTGACTAGGTAAATGTCAGTCACTAAAGCAGTACCCAGTACCATTCATAAAATGAAAATACAAAAGGCATAGCCCCACACAATAAGCTGTGCTCTGAAGAGAAAAAAAAAATACCAAATAGAAGAAGAGAAATACTTTTGATTTCTCCTAGAAACAAATGGAACCTTAGTAGAATCACACCTGTGGTTTAGATAAAAAAGATTTATTATAAAACAAGGTGAATATTCTTTGATCTCCTAAGAGACTGTGTTAGGTCAAGAAGCAACTTTGCAGAGGAAAGAATTAAGCCACTTTTGCCTATCATGAAAGTTCTGGGGAAATGAAAATAAATTTGTGACAATTTATCAAAACCAGAGGGTAAGCAGGCCTCATCAGCCTATTTTATAGCTGGAAGGGTAACAGTATCCACCCAGGCTTCATTGTTTTCTGCTCACACATGTCCTGTAAGACCTCAGAGCCCTCCCTGCAAAGGACTCATCCAGTCTGTTTTGGTAATTAGGTAGAGAGCAATGGTTTCTTAAACCTTTTTACATCCTAACCAGAAGTCTCCCCAAATCGGTTAGCAGATTTTAAAAGAGTGTTTTTTCATTTTCACATTTCATAGGCTTATATAATATTCCATTAACTTAGGTGATTGCTCAACTTATCGCTGTCATGATCAGCTTGGGGACAAACAACATTGAATTTGGGTAAACATGGTGCTTAACTGACAGAAAAAAAATGCCAATGCACTATTAACCCCAAGTATTTATGGCATGGGGGCCAGTAAATATATTTTGGGTTATGGAGTCTCTCAAACAATGAAAACACACACACACACACACACACACACACAAAAAAAAAAAAAAAAACAAACAAAAAACAAAAAAACAAAACAAACCATCAACAACAAAGAAAACAAAGCCCAACATATTCTGTGTTCCCTGTAACAAATTAGATCCTGTATAACCCGGACATAAAAGTAGCACTTTAAATAAATTAAAACTCTCCATTAGGAGTGCTAATTATGTATACAACTCAAACTAACAAACAAGTATAAACACTTGGCTCATGCAACTCAAATGTCAGTTTATTCAGCAAAAATTTTATGCTTTCTATATTGCTAACTCATTCTGTTCGGACTCTCTACTGTAAGGACATTGATTAGCTATACGTTGGAATATCTTTCTCTGTCTTGCATACCTGTTAACTAGCACCTGCTAACTGCTTTCATCTCATTTTTAAAAATCTTAAACAGTTCTATTACTTGATCAACTCCTTTTCAGCAATGACTATTCTGTTCACTGTTGTTGATAATTTATCATCTAATCCTATCTGATAAAAGAGTAATATGCGAATTAACTGTCACTCCATCACAAAGAGGGCAGTGTCCATAGCCACAAGATGGTGGCGCCCAGTCCTCTCTCTCAGCCCCGCCAGAAACCCCAGCCCCAGAACGGGGGTGGGGGGCAGCTGCTGAGAGTGGGCAGCATGAGTGGCCAGGTGGAATCCTTGCTTGGAGGCCCTGCCCAAACCACAGCAGAGGCTTGAGCAGAGCTGGGGGGGCCCTGCCCAAACCGTGAGAGAGTCTTGAGTAGGGCCAGAGTGGAGCTGGGATGGGGGGGGAGGTCTGCCCGAGTCTCAGTGAAGGCTTGAGCAGGCCAGAAGCGGAGCCAGGGGGGTCTGGTCCAAGCCACAGCAGAGGCCTGAGCAGGCCCAGAGAGGAGGGGTGGAGGGTGAGGGGTGCCAGCTGTGACTTGCCAGCAATCCTGCCTCCGTGCATGAGCTGCAGAGGAAACACCTTTTCTGACTGCTCATTGGCTAAGCTCCCTGTACACCATTTGCAGTGTTCTTGGTAACTTGCCTCATAAGAATCCAGGAAGGTGATCTAGGGTTTTTTCCACCTCACTCCTGGAGAAAAAAATCGAAGGTCCATTGCTGGAGGGACTAAGAAATGTCACATCCTGCCCTAGCTGGTTTGGCTCAGTGGATAGAGCCTCGGCCTGCAGACCACAGGGTCAGGGTTTGATTCTGATCAAGGGCATGTATCTAGGTTGCATGTTCCTCCCTTGCAGGGGCCCAGGTCAGGACACATGCAGGAAGCAATCAATCAAAGTGTCCCTCTCACATTGATGTTACTCTCTGTCCTTCCCTCTCTCTCCCATGCTCTCTAAAAATCAATGGAAACATATCATCAGGTGAGGATTTAAAAAAGAAAAGAAATGTCATATCCTATGAAAGACACATCTTAAAAATGCCTAAAGAAAGTTGTTGTTTTTTGTGATGAAGGAACTGGAGTCTGTGTTGATGAAAACACCTTGGTGAGCAACGGCGGGGTGATGGGGCTGGTGCCTTCCCCGATCAGCCCAGTTGCCTTCTGCAGAGGGAGGCCAGACTTTGGCTTAGGCCCGCTCCATAAGCTGTCAGTAGGACATCCCCTGAGGGCTCCTGGACTGTGAGAGGGGACAGGCTGGGCTGAGCCAACCCCCTTTCTTCCGCAGTGCATGAATTTCACGCATGGGGCCCCTAGTTTTTTAATGTTTTAATTATCAATTTGTTTTCTCCAGTATTCAGTGCCTCTGTTTTTCCATTTTCTTTGAATTCATAAGAAATTCAGTCTCATGATACACACATTAAATTATATTCAAGTATATATACACACAAATGTATATTCTGATAATTCTCAAATTTATGTCTCTAGCTCAGAATTCTCAAACTCTACATTTATATATCCAACTGCTACTTGAAATCTCTACCTAAATGTCTAATAGATATTTTAAACAAAACTTGTCCAAAACTAGGCTCCTAATCTCTCCCACCTACCGTACCTAAAACTCTCCTACAATTTACCCTAACTCAATTAATGAAAATTCCATAATTTTAGTTCTTCACACCAAAAGAATTTGGGATTATACTTGACTCCACCTTCAAATTATACCCAGAATTTAATAATCTTTCTGTCTACCAAAGCTGCCATCCTGCTCCAAATCATCATAATCTCTTGTATGGATTTTTTTATAATAATGTCTTAAGCTGTCTATCATCTATCTATCTATTATCTATCTATCTATCTATCTATCTATCTATCTATCTATCTATCTATCTATCCATCTATCTATCTATCTCTACCTATCTTTCTATCATCTCCCCTTCTCTCTTGTTATATTCGGACATTAGTTCCTTTCTGAAATCTTGTGAAGTGCCTTCCCTGGGGTTTGTAAAACTGGTTTTTGAAGAGGAGATCATGGCATCCTGTGTGGGAAACACACTCAGGGTTTGGCTCATATCAGTTCACCTACCAGACTGGTCTTCAAGCAGGGTAAGAGGTAGAGGGAGTTTGTTTGGAAATCAAGGCTTATACGAGTAGACTATGCAGTTCTCTTTTGTGGTTTGTAGATTTTGAAGTTTGTTCACCATTTTCTTATTTGGTGGTTGTGGTGGTATTGTTGTTTTTTTACTTTTGTTTTCTTAAGGTACACATTCATCTAATACAATTTCTATTTGCCATCTTAAAGTAATAATCTACCTGTACTAAACATTCAGCGTGTGTTATACTTTGTAATTTCACAACAACTTTGTGAAATAAATAGTATTGTTTTCTTTTAAGAAAATTGGGCTTGGGGAATTAGTTCTTCAGATCCTAAACAAGAGGAGGTTTTGCTTTTGCCATACCTCCCTACTGCATCCATGTCTAAACCATCCTTTAAAAGGTCAGCTGTCAAAAATGTAATATGATACATTTTAGGTAGAGATTCTCATAGTCCTTACATATATTTATATGTGTATTGTATATATTCATATGAGTTTTAAGTGATAAAAGCTTTTCTAAACTTGACTCTACATGAAATAAATACATTTGATGGCATAAAAAAAGCCAAATCACAACTGAGAAGGTGTTTTTCCCTAAGAATAATGAAAACAGAAACAATGCCAATATAAATGGAAGATTCCTACAATGTAAATGAGAGATGAAAGGTGAACATTATTTTATATACAGAAAATTTATAAATATATTTAATAGAAAAAATTAATGTCATAGAAACTAAGCAAAGAAAAGGAAAATTTCCAAAAGAAAAAATAGAAATGGCTAATAATATAGATATGATGTATAATCTATTTAAAATCAAAATGAAAATGATGTTTTGTTTGACTCTGCTATAGATAAAATGATTTATAATAACCACCACTGGTGAGCTTGTGAAAAATGTACACTACTATTTAATAATGTAACTTGGTTGAACTTTTCTGGAAGATAATTTTCAATGCATATGCAAAAAACTAAAATTATCCATATTGTTTAACTTGGCAATTTTATTTCTATAAATTACTATAAGGAAATAATGAGAGGTGAATTGAAAACAATTGTAATGTTTTATAATAAGAGACTGAATAAATGAATTTTAATAATACAAGTGATAAGATACTAACAGGCACTTTACACTATTTAGTAATAATAGCATCAAATGAAATGAGAAAATGATCATCCTATAGCTGAGTGAAGAAAGAAAACGATAAAAAATTAAGAATGGTATGACTAGATTCACTAAAATAATCCTATCTAATAAAGAGGGACTATACTAATTGACCCTCACACCATCACAAAGCTGGCAGCACACACAGCCAATAAGAAGGGAATATGCTAATTGAATGCCACACCTTCAAAGATGGTGGTGCCCACAGCCAATCAGGAGGAAATACGTTAATTGACTACGCTGCCCTCAAAGATGTTGGCACCCACAGCCACAAAATGGCAGCACCCAGTCCCCTCAGCCCTGCCAGAGTCCCCCAGTCTCCTCAGCTCCCAGACTCCCAGAGCCGGCCCAAGGTGTAGGCAAGCCTCAGATGGTGGCTGCACAGCCACCAAGGGCTGGCCCGAGGCACAAGCAAACCTTAGATAATGGAGGCCCAGCTTACACCTGAGGTGCAGGAAAGCTTCATATGGTGGCTGCTCAGCTGCCCAGGGCCATCTGAGGCTCAGGTAACCAGGGCTGTCCGAGGCTTGTGCTGCTGACAGTGGCAGCAGCAGAGGTGTGATGGGGTGTCACCTTCCCCTGATTGCTGGGTTGTCTCCTGCCTCTGAGGGCTCCTGGACTGTAAGAGGGGGCAGGCTGGGCTGAGGGACCCCCTCTCCAATGCATGAATTTTCACATGAATTTTCATGCACTGGGCCTCTAGTAAATAATAAAATAATATTTTAAAATGTATATACAGAAAACAAAAGCTGGAAAGATATAAACCAAGGTTATCAATGATTATATATCTCCAGATAAGAAATTCACAGGTGACATTTTTTTGTTCTTTTTTTCCAACCTAAAAAATTGTATTAATTTTGAGACAGACTCAAATGTACACGGAGAATTTTTATTTCCTGAACCATTTGAGCATCACTTGCTAACATGTGCCCCAACACTTCTGAATATTTTAGGGTGTGTTTTCTACAAATGAGAACATTCTTATACATAGCTACAGTAAAGCTATCAAAATCATCAAAATAACATTGACACATTACTACCATCTAATCCTCAATACCGCTCTCAAGTTCCACTAAATGTCCCCAAAATGCATACGATAGCAAAATAAGTTCAGAAGCACATATGGCTTTCAGTCCTCAAGTCCCTTTAAGTCTCTTTTGGTCTGGAATAATTCCTTTGTCTTTTCTTGACTGCCATGACATTGACCCTTCTGGTGTCTTTTGTAGAGTACTTTTCAACTGGTGTTTGCCTGATATTCCTTTGTGATTAGATTTTGCTTAAGCACCGGACGGAAGCAATTTTGAAGCATGACGATGTGTTTTCCTCCTTGCACCCTATCAGGAAGCCCATGACTTACATTTCTCAGCATTACAATCCAGTTCCCTTTGATCCCTTTATGAAGATTTTGTCTCCTCACTTCTTCACTGTAAGGTTACTATGTTCTCATTGATAATTCAACAGTATTTTTTTTTATTTTATTGATTTTTTACAGAGAGGAAGAGGGAGGGATAGAGAGTTAGAAACATCGATGAGAGAGAATCATCGATCAACTGCCTCTTGCACACCCCCCACTGGGGATGTGCCCGCAACTAAGGTATATGCCCTTGACCGGAATCAAACCTGGGACCTTTCAGTTTGCAGGCCGACACTCTATCCACTGAGCCAAACCAGTTTCAGCTCAACAGTACTTTTGCAGGGAGATATTTTGGGACTATGTAAATATCCTGTTCTTCATCAAACTTCAATTTTTGAATTTATATCACTAAGGACTCATTGTTCCTATTTATTATAATTCATTAATATTTTATTTTGATGCCTAGTTCATCTTTTGAGCAGTGAGAGCTTATTCAAGCTGGTTCTGTGTGTGTTTTTGGCATTCCCCTGTCACTCACTGAGTACTTCCTTGCTTGCTGTCATAAGATGCTCAGGGCTCATCTTTTACTTTCTTTGCCCCAGTCCTAGCATCAGTACTTTCTCCAAGAAACCCTGGATCCTTCCAGTGGAGAACGGTATTTCAAAGCCAAGATCTTGGAGCTAAATGTGCTCATTGTTATTGTTGTGTCACTGTTCTCAGGCCCTTTCAATGGGCAGAGCTGGGGAACATAGGTATTTGCAGAAATGCTTACATTTGTACCTACCGGTATATCTACAGTTATTATAACCTAAGCCTCTGTTCCACACATCACAGGGTTCTTTCTAGTTTCCTCCCTTTTCATATTTGCAAATCCCTTCCGGACATTGAGAATCCCGCCTCCCACTATTCTTTTTTCTTTTAATTTTTATTGTTGAAAGGGTTACATATGTCCCCTCTTTTCCCCATTGAGCCCTCCCCTGCTCCCCTGCCCCAGGCCTTCACCACCCGATTATCTGAGTCCATGGTTATGCATATATGCATATAAGGTCTTTGGTTGATCTCTTCCCACCCACGCCCACCTTCCCTCTTAAGATTTCCACTATTCTTTATATATTTACTTATATGACTAATATAACCAATCTTCTGTCCCACAAGGTCTCCAACCCCCCGCTACGGCCCACCCAGTCCCAGCCCCTCTCAGCCTACTGGAGCTCTGTAGCATGTGCTGGGCTGCCCATCCACAGCAATGCCCTTCCTCCTCACCTTGCTCGGGCTGACTCCCCACACAGAATAGCCCTCTTAGGAATATGCCCTCCTATTCCCTCTAGGACTCCAAGAGGAAGGTGTAAAGAGGCACCCTGCTCTGGGCCATTGCTACCTCCCACTCTCAGGCACAGGTGCCAGCTCTGTGCCACGAAGTGGCTCTACAATCCAATCGGTGAGGGAAGAGAAAAGAAAGAGGAATGTGATGAGAATTGAAGTTTTTTAAATGTTTTGCACAGTTCTGATAATAAACTGGTCTTACTTTTATAAACTGTAAAGGGTGATATTTGGGGTATTTTTTTTGTTGGAAAGATCAGAGCCTTATACATTAGGACAGGAGTTAGCAAACTTTTTCCATGAAGGGCCGGATATTAAACATTTTCGGCTATGTGAGCTATACAGTATCTATTGCAACTACTCAACTCTGCCACTGTAGCGGAAAAACAAATGGCCGTGGCTATGTTTCAATATGACTTCATTTACAAAAGCAGCCTGCTGTAGTTGGCCCCCGGGCCATCGTGTGCCAACCCTCGCACAAATGTGTAAGGTTTGGAGGCAATGAGCCAAGGTTCAAGCCTGAGCACTCTCCTTCATATCTGTGAGACCTTGGAACGTTACTTAACCTCTCTGAGCTTCAGCGAAGGTTTTTATGAGGCTCTCCTGGGCTATCAGATGTGAAATACATTGTAAACAGTAAAGTGTTACCTGATACTTACCTAGAAATCAGTTCTAAGAGGGTGAGGTGATGGAACACCTTATAAGCGTTTGGGTTTTATAGTAGTGAATATGAAAGTGGAATAAGAGGAAGATTAATTTGGCAGTGATTCAGGAGATGAAAAAGCAAACTGGAAGTTAAGAGCTGAGAAGTGAGCTAGAGCCTGGGTCTGATCATAGAAACAGGTCCAGCACAGTCTAAGGAGGAAGAGGCTGTGGGTTTTTATGAGCAAATGTACCAAGGAAAACAAACGGTGGGGAGCAGAAAAGAGGGAGAGGAGGAAAAGAAAGAGGGTGAGACTGCGGATGAGAGAGAGAAGAGCGAGAGGGAGAAGCAGAGCTAGAAAGAGAAATGTTTTCAGACTCATTTACCAAAAAACAAACAAACATTATTAACAGGCTGTAGCCAGTCACACTGAAATTTTAATAGTTAGGCTTAAACTGAACACCACACTTTTTGATCAAGCATATGACACAGGAGAGATTTGCCTAAGTCTTCAAGGACATTAATATAAAAGCCTCAAAAACCAAGGAAGGGAACACCTGCCTACAGGATTTGGTAAGAAATGCTTAATAGTTTGTCTTCGTCTCTTGTCACATGACTTCCTAAGGATCCAGGAGGACTGACCAGTCTTGAGGACATCGTGTTGATATTTCCCCATTGATTGTCCAGCTTCACCACTTTTTATGAACTTTGAAGCTCTTTAGCATTACTGGCCTTTAGAGCTAGCTTGTTAGTGAGAAATTACTGAAGATGAAAAGTTTGCCGTAACTCCTAACTCTGCCACTGTATAAGAAAAACAAATGATCACAGCTATGTTCCAATACTCTGAAAATTATCACAAAATTTCCACTGGGCTTTATTCCTGGCTTATTAAAAGAAATCTGTTTTATCAATAACAGGATTTGTTTTTCAGTGCCAGCAAATATATTAGTTGTGAATCTCAGGCAAGTATAATTATCATGAGGTGGTGGGATAATACTTTGGAAAAATGAATTTTGTGTTCTTTCTTCTCCTCTATGTTATTCTCCTTCCTGCCTTCAGAAATATGACTACCTTCTACACATGGGGTTGTCAAAATAAAACCATAACGTGACAGAAAATCCTTTAATGCTTAAAAACAATGAGTTCAGGTGTGTGCGTGTGAGTGTGGGGAGAGGGGGGGATATCAGAAGTAGAAGCAGAAGCAGTTATTTTTTTTCCTGCTCCTAAATTTCTATATTGGCTCTATTAAACATGGTGTAATCCCTTTTTTTAGACAGGGGATCTTATCTTATTTCTCCATCAAGCACAGTGCCCAGTGATCATTGGTGCACAGTAAATGAATGAACAAATATAAGACCTTGGGTAAGTCACTTACCCTACCTGGATCCATTTTTAAATTTCTAAATAATATTACCATTTTTAAAAATATATATATTTTATTGATCTTTTACAGAGAGGAAGAGGGAGGGATAGAGAGTTAGAAACATCGATGAGAGAGAATCATCGATCAGCTGCCTCTTGCACAACCCCCTACTGGGGATGTGCCTGCAACCAAGGTACACGCCTTTGACCAGAATTGAATCTGGGACCTTTTGGTCCGCAGGCTCTATCCACTGAGCCAAACTGGTTTTGGTTAATATTACCATTTTGATTTGATAGAAAGAAATAAAATGTGCTTTGTCACTAGTAAGACTTATGTCGACTCAATGTGATGATGATGATGATAATGATGATGATGAAGAAGAACAGGAAATGGTATTATGATGCACCCAGATTTCTCTGCACATTTTTTCTTTTAACCAGAAAAATCTGGACCCTTTGACTATCCAAAGGAAACAGAACTGAGGCATTGTGTAAAAGCCTGGAAATAAATATTTTTCTCTAAGTTAGAGAAAGAATGATATTCAGGTCCCATGATAATCCCAGACCCAACATTATTCTAGATGGAGCGAAGATGAGGCATCCACTGGGAGAAGGGTTAAAACATTCATCTAGAGGTGACAGAGAGGCCATTAAAATTCTTCAAACAAAGGCAAGGACAAGAAGGCTAATGGACTGGTTTGGCACTTGCTTTGAAGCTTGAACATAGCGAGGAAGACATCAGAAATTACCGATTCCCAGTCCAATGCTCCAGCCCTTTCTCACTTATTATACATACTTCCTCTTTAATTTAAGGGTCTATGTCAGATGGGGATGATTTGGAAACATTTTAGGGACCCAAGGCTTATCAAAGTACTTAAATGGTCATGGGATGATGAAAAGGAATGTGTGTGTTCAAATACAAATGAAGAATGATTGGAAGGTTGGGCACAAGGGATAGCAGATGGTAACTATTAATTATTAGCCTATTACCAAAGCTTCAGTGCAGTAAGGAAGAAGGTATTCTATGTCTGACTCATTATCATGTAACCCTTGTAATGCTTTGATTTCTTGTAAGACCAGTAAAGGAAGACATTTCCTTCCTCTGTTGATGCCAAGAGATCTCTCTGATGTTCGAGAGAGAATTGTGTGGCCACTGATGGGATAATATTGCATTAAATTCCTGAGCACATGTATTAAAGGCTTGAGAGAGAGAGAGAGAGAGAGAGAGAGAGAGAGAGAGAGAGAAAGGCCAGCGATATTACCACTAATGCACCCTTCTTAAGAAATTATTCCGCATCTCTTGTTACTTGTTACTTAATTAACGCAGTTCCTCGGGACCGAGCTGGGCATGTGGGGATTTGAGACCCCCCTCTCAGCTTCGTCTGCATGTAGGTAGCACACATAATAAGCGTGTATTCGGTCTGTGCCCTAGTCAAGCGGTTTTAATAAACCCCTACAAGCATTTCAGATCTGAAGCCGCAAGGGTGTGTGTGGGGGGGTAATGCTAGATAGGAGTGGAGCCCGGGTTTATGAATGAAACGCCTACATGCCATTAATGTTCCAATGGGTCCCCTAACAAGGGCAATGGGGCCTCCAGGCAGCTTCCCCAAGCCCCCAAGTGAAATCTGCAGTGGTGGCGAGGATGCTCAGGCCTTGAAGGTAAGCGGAACCATTCCTGTTTTACCCCGAATCCAAGGGTCAAACAGGCTTCGGGGAAATAGCAGGGAACTGTCATTTGACATTATCACCGACATGTACTGTATTTCCAAGCAGCCTGCAAAGGGAGCCCGCGGCAGGCATGCGTGGCCCCGAGCTGCAGGGTGGTAGCATGTCACATGGCTGGTAACAGAAGGGATAAGCATCCTGGTACAAACTTGACATATATAAATTGATTACATAAGTGGGCAGTGGTGGTCCTTTCAAGTACACTCCTTTTGTTTGAGCTTTACAGTAAAATTACCAGCAGCAGTTTACAATTAAGGGGAATAATAATAACTGAATATGCTTTCATCTGCACATACAATTACAATGAACTGCATGCCTTAATAGGATTGTGAAAAATCTGCGTTTGACCCATACAAAAAAGTAAACATTCTTGTTCTGGATACTATATCATTATCACAACAAAGAGAAACTCCTGAAATCTGATGATTTAAACATCTGGAGAATGTTAATCACTTCAAAATGACGGATGTTTTTTATTTCGGCTTTTGACAGACACACTCCTTTCATAGATAGATGATTATTTACATAAATTACATCATCAATGTGAAAAAGAATCAGAATAACTTCAAAGGATAAAATGCTTAATTAAAAAGAGCCTTGCATTTCTATTTTTCTCCCTTTCACTGTGCGTTTTTACCCCCCTTCAAAGGAGGAGGAAAATGCCCACTTACTTGGCAAAGCCACCAGTTCCTTTGTAGGTGACTACGAGCTAAATCAGTTGTCTTTTTGAATTGCTTCATGGAGAAGACAGTCACCTTTAAGAATAAATCACTCTGCTGTTAGGGCCCGGAAACCTAGGCATTGCTTTGAGTTCCCTTCTGACTTCACGTTCCCCTCGAGTCCAAACAACTGTGCAGTACCCGCCTCCACCCCGTGGTGAAGCCCAGCAGAGCCAAGCTCCAGTTGTCTGAGACTCACCCTGATTTCCCATTCAGACTCGCACCACACCACGTTAGCCTTTGTAGATGGAGGGAAATAAAAAAAGCAACCCAGCTCTGAACCACTTCGCTTCCTTGTTGATGGGGAGGGTGGGGGAGGGGAGAGAGAAGACTTAAGAGCAGCCCAAGAAAAACTGGTTTTTGCTTATTAAAGAGAGGCCCCCCCGCGCAGTGGCTGCAGTCCCTCGGGGAGGCCTCTGACTGGCCGTGTGCTGCCTGATGCCGGTGGGGAGAGCTGGTGCAATTTGGCTGATCCACTACAATTTCCTCCTACACTCGGAGCTGATCTGCAGGCTGACCTTAGACAATTTGTCTTCTTTCAGGGAGAAATGTCACCCGAAAGGAAGCTATTAAGTCAAGAAGGTAATTCTCTCAGAACAGTCCACTGTATAAACAGAACTTGACCTCAGGTAATTTATTGCTGGTCCCTAACAAAGAGACTTAAGATATAGGCCTGATAGAATCGAGATCAGAATCTGTCAATGGAAAGGGCAAGCCAGAGCCTCCTAGGGTTTCTTCTAAGAGGCCATATTTAGAGTATGGGCCAGATCACTCCAGTCTTCAAACAAGAAGAGTTTGGTTGTTCAGAATGGAAGTTTGTTAGAAAATCGGTAGCCTGTGCTTGCACAGCGAAGCCACTGATTGTCTTGTTCATTCTGTATTCTCACTCATCTGTATTAGGCTAATATCTAACCGTGACATACAGGTTATACTTTCTTAAAAACTGTGAGTGGGAGTCCATACTAAAAATCCAGGTATGCTCCAGATTGCTAAGGGAATGGTTTTTAGGTTTAAAACTGAGTGGAAAATGAAAAATTACATTTCTGAATTGAGTGGAATGGATCCTTACTTGGGTTCTCAGAGAACAATTGAGAGCAGCTCCTGGTTCAGGACTAAAGAAGTTCAGACTGCTGAGCTGTTTCCTGACACTATGACATGGATCCTGCTTATCGGATAATAGGCTTCTAAAATCAGAGGAAAGGAAGGAAGAGAAGCAGAAAGCAGAGAAGGAGGGCAGCCTGATCATTAAGGGAACTGATTAACTCCCGTTAAGCTCCTTGCTTTATGACTACTAAGGTGAACTTCTCTATTTCCTATGCTCAATAAGAATTTCCCGCCTTTTCTCTTGCAATTCTAAATATCAGCACCTTAATAAATGAATGATGTCTTGTTTGTAAAACCTGCTTTCCCTTCTAAGGTCCAGCCTTTCCACTCTGAAGTATAGTTTCAGTGGGAAAAGGCTTTCCTTACCACCAGCTCACCATTCATAGACCTCTCTTCCCCAACTACCTCTCTCCTGCTCCCCTCCCATACAACTCACTAGCCAGCCCTACCCGGTCTGCAGCCTGGAGACCACCCACAGCCTACAAGCGGAAAAGTGCTGAAAACCTGTCAGCTACAGCTGACACAGGGTCCATTGGGTTAGATTCTAAGGCTGTGAAAACTTTTCTGAAATTTTCCCGGAGCACTGCCTGCTCTTGAGGTTTGAGGTGTAGGAGGAGCAACTCATACTTGGCTTCTGGACTGGCTCTCAGTTTCAAAGTGATGGGTACAAAACCCTGGGACTCTCACAAATCTTCATCTGTCCGGTCTAAACCTGGGGCTAACGCCACAGCTGAATCCCAGGGACAAACTGCAATGCCTCCCTGGAATGGATAAAGTGCTTTGAGATCCTCGCAGGGAAATTTTAAAGGAAGAATTGGAGAGCATAATGATGTTTTTCTAAATTGAGAGTGACAACCGGCATTTAGTGGGGGAATCAGGAGATAGAATTGAAAGCAGGAAGCCTTATATTCATTACAACAGATGGTTTAGTTTTCACTGAATGATGAGGAAGAAGCCGAGTGAATGAACAGCGGTATGTCCTTAAAAGATTCAGCAGCCACCCAATTACACAGGAACAATCTAGCAGTTACTAAACTCTTGGACTGGTCTGTATTATACAACAGAAAGCATCCCTATTGGGTTTGACGTCAGCTGGCTGAAGTCAGAGGCAGAGGGTTCCGCTATTACTGGTGTAATTACTACTGGCATGGCTTTTGAAAAAATGGGATTTTGTTCAAATTCCTAGCCCAAAAGTAAGTCACAGAGCAAATCTGTAATAAATACCTGTTGAAAAAAAGCAATAAATAATATGCAGTTCAAGGGGTTGCTGTCTTTCACCACTTGGTTTTTCTCTCATCTATTGCAATCTCTGCTTTTCTCTCTTTTATAAAAAAGTATGAAACATTTCACATGAAATATAAAATATTCAGGAAAGTACAGGATGTAATGTAACAGATCACTGCTTCCCACCAAAATTAAGCAGATGTTAACATTTTTCAGTATATGCCTCTTATCTCCCTCTTTTATAGACATAAATACATCCTCACCCCTTTATCCTTTTCTCCTCACCCTTTCTCAGAGGTAAAAACTTATTTGAAATTATTTTGTATCACTTTTACTCACATGTTTGTACTTTCACTACATGTGTTCCTGAACACTCTTCACCGTCATTTCATTTAACAATTTTCATACATGCATTTTGCTGTATTGATCCTTTTCCAACTTTCTAATTAACATTTTTTGAGACTTATTTATATTGATACATGTAGATTAGTTCTTTCAATTGAACAACATAGCATCCCTTTATCTGTACTTAACCCATTCCCCTGCTGAGGGGCCATCTAAGTCCTCAGTAACGGCTAGATTGGCCCCGTGTAATAGGTTGTTTCTTAAAATCAATTATTTTTGTTAACACACATATGTATGAGAGTTCACAGAAAAAAAGTGACTCTTATTGGCAGGTTGTTTTGTTTGTTTACTATTACAAACAATGCTAAAGCGAACATTTTTGTACATGTTGCCTTATGCAAGTATAAGAGAGTTTCCCTAGAGGAGAAATCTAAGAGTCAAATTTCTAAATCCTATAAAATGATCATTTTCCACCATCTCAATTATAGCCAAATGGCTCTCTAAATTGGTTGTAATAGTCGACACTACCACCATCAATAAATAAGAATTGCTATTTCCTTACATTATTATTATCCCTTGATGTTATCCCACTAATTTTTGTCAATCTAATGGTTGTGATATTATAGCTCATTTAGGTTTTTCTTTTAATTTCCCTGATTACTCATGATACTGAGAATATTTTTTTATTGACTGTTTACACTCCTATGAATTGACTGTTCATATTCTTTACCCACTTCTCTTTTGGCTTATGTGTCTTTTTCTTCTTACTGGGATATATGTCTTTTTCTTCTTACAGGGCTATATATTGCAAAATATGTCCCAGTCTGTGTCAGTCTATTCACTTTAATTATAATGTCTTTTTTATGAAAATTGCTTTCATTTTAAAGTGTTCAGATTTATCAATCTTTTCTTTATTTATTTTTTGGCTTTTTTTTATTTTGTTAAGAAAATGCTTTTTTATTAAAATGCCATAAAGGTATTCTCTATTCTCTAATGTTTTCATCTAAAAGATTTACAGTTTCTTTTTTCATGTTATTTAAAAACTTATTTTTGCATAAAATATAATATGGAAATCTGTTTTTAGCTTGTCCCTGAGCCAAGTATCAAATAATTTACCCTTCATCCAATTATTTGCAAGTCTCATTTCTCATAGAAGGCCTAAAGCTTCTATGAAACCCTAAAAGCCCAAGCTTGAACACATACATAGTTTTCTTTCTAGGTCTCTATCCTATGGATTTATGTCAATATCCAATTGTTTTTATAATATGATTTTAAATCTAATAAGTGGTGTGATAAGCAGGAAAATGGCTCACCAAAAATGTGCACATCCCTGGATCCTGCGAATATACTACCTTGCATCACAAAAGTAACTTGGCAGTTATGACTCAATTCAGGGCCCTGATTTGAGGGGCTTATTCTGGATTAACCAGGTGGGCCCAATCTAATCCTCAAATCCTTGAAAAGGGGAGAAACTTTCCCAACTGAGATCAGAGAGGGAGATGTGACTGCTGCGGAAGGCTGGTAAGACACACACAACGTGGTAGTGTTTGAAACGGAGGAAAGAGGCCCTGAGCCAGGAGTGTCAACAGCCTGCAGAAGCTGGAAAAGGCAAGGAAACTGTTTCTAGAGCCTCCAGAAGTGAACAGCCCTGCAGACACCTTGCTTTCCCCAGTGACACCTCTATTGGTTCTAGTCTAGAGAAATGTAAGAAAATAAACTTGAGTTATCTTAACCCACTAATTGTACAGTAATTTGTTATAGCAAACAATTATTATTTACAGGTAATAAAAGTTATGAACATTCTTAGCTACTGTGTTATTTTTTGTGTGTTTTTTTTTTAAGTTTATCTAGTTTATTTTGGGCCCTCACTTTTCTTTCTTTCTTTTTTTAAAAAAATATATTTTATTGATTATTTACAGAGAGAAAGGGAGAGAGATAGAGAGCTAGAAACGTCGATGAGAGAGAAACATCAACCAGCTGCCTCTTGCACACCCCCTACCGGGGATGTGCCCGCAACCAACGTACATGCCCTTGACGGGAATCGAACCTGGACCTTTCAGTCCGCAGACCGACGCTCTACCGGTTTCGGTGGCCCTCGCTTTTCTTCTTACATTTTAGAAATAATTATCAAATTGTGTGAAAACGGAATTTTGGAGAGAACTATATTAAATTTTGCCAATTTGGCAAAACTTGCCATTTTCAGAATATTAACTCTATTCATAAACATTGCATGATTTTTAATTTTATGTGCCAAATTGACTGGGCCATAATGTGCCCAGATATTTGGTCAATCATTATTTTGAGCGTGTCTGTGAAGGTGTTTTTGAATGAGATTAACATTTTCATCGGTAGAATAAATAAAGCAAATTTTGTGGGTGAGCCTTATCAAATCAGCTGAAAGCCTGAACACAACAAAAAGTCTGACTCTGCCCCAAGGAAGAGAGAATTCTTTCCTGCCTGACTGCCTTCAACCTGAGACATCAGTCTTTTTCCTTTAGACTCAGACTCAAACTTATACATCGCCTCTTCCTGGATTTTCAGCCTGCCTATCTTTGGGCCAGAACTACACCATCGGCCTCCTGGTCTCCAGCTTGCCAACTAACCCAACAGATTTTGGGGCTTGCTTCCTTCCATAATTGTGGAGCCAATTCATATATATCACTTCCCCCACATTTCATTAGCAAGAACTCAGTCACATGACTTTGGACTTCTACCTATATGCACAGAAGACGGAAAGACATGGGCTGTGTGCCCAGGAAGAAAGACAAATGGGATTGGTAAACACACAGCGGTGGTTAGTGGTATGCCAGTTTTCTTTGGATAGCTACTTGGAATTATAATTGCTGGGCCAAAGCACAGGCATGTTTTTATGGTTTCATATTATATTTAAGCTTTATTTTTCCATACAATGGATATAGGGATATTGATATAATTTCAAATTACCCTCAGAAACTTTATAATTATATGCAATTAGAATTCATGTAAAAATTAATCTAGCTCTGTCCAATCTGGCTATATTCCTTGAAGTTATAGCAACAGCATATTATTTCTTTTATATAAAGATAATCTTTTGCTCTGCTGGTGTGGCTCAGCTGGTTAGAGCATTGTCACATGCGCAGAAAGGTCTCGGGTTCTATCAATATTTCCTGTCAGGAGCCCAATATGCCCAAGTTGCATATTCGAGCACTGATCAGAGTGTGTGTGGGAGGCAGCCCATCGATGTTTCTCTCTCACATCTATTTTTCTCTCTTTCTTTCCCCCTTCCTCTTTCTCTTAAAAAAAAAGTGTCAATATAAAACACATTTTCTTGGGTGAGGATTAAAACAAACAAACAAAAACAATCTTTTAACAGAGTACATTGCTCAGGAGCTAAGGATACTATCTCTGGGAGAAAAGAACATACTTGCCCCTTCTATTGGAAACATCTCTATATTCATTAAATCAGGTGACAGTAAAACTGTGAGGAAGGAAAATCATGAAATAATACTCTGAATCCTTGGAGATTAGGAGGATGTTTTGTTGGCCATGAAGACAATGGGTTAAGTGTTGTGATGGATATAAAATATACGGAGGCCATAGGCCTTCTTTAACTTGTGGTGAAAGAAATTCCTTTCTTCTCCAGCAGATGCCTCTTTGAATCTCACCCAACTTCATAGAAGGTAATTAAAAAAATGCACAATTTTATTCATACCAAATTTTAGTACCTGAAAGAAAAATTCTAATTGGTTTTTACTTTTGTTCTTTAAATCCTCACTTAGGAATTTCCAAGTAAGTCACCATATTATTAGTCAACTAGGTACCAAGTTCTCTGTGATGGTAACCAACCACTGTTAGGCTATAGATCTAACATGGGAATGTTGGCTTATAATAATGAAGACTTTCAGTTCTAATCCTATAGAGCAGTGGTTCTCAACCTTTCTAATGCCACGTCCCTTTAATACAGTTCCTCATGTTGTGGTGACCCCCAACTGCAACCCTGCTTATGGTTCTCAACTTATGACCCACAGGTTGAGACCCACTGCTGTAGAGGCTAAGACCATTGTAAAACACAGATATTTACATTATGGTTCATTAACAGTAGCGAAATTACAGTTATGAAGTAGCAATGAAAATAATTTTATGGTTGGGGGTCACCACAACGTGAGGAACTGTATTAAAGGGTTGCAGAATTAGAAATATTGAGACAACTGCTATAGAGGAATCTAAGTCAGGTGTGATGGTGCTTTTAGGGGAATAGCATCCAGATTAGAGAGAGTTAATTGATTAGTTACCTAGGTAACAAGTGAGTACAGAAAAAGTACTAACCTTATGATTTGTATGTGACCAAAGGTTGGGTTTCCATCTTCTCTCAGTGCAATCCTTGGCATTCCTCCATTTCATGTGGGTTATTACTTTTTCTAATTTTTCACCAGTGGTTCTAGAAGCATCCTAGAGCTGTATCATATGATTGTTATCAGGGCTTAAATTCTGTGTACTGGGAAAGTGCTCTCATATCCATAACCTCTCTTTTCTCCAATTTTATCTATTAATGACTTGATTCAGTATCTGCAGGTGCAATCTCATAGATACTCTCCTGGTTTTTGGATGGGGACTGTCCCCTGGGAGAGGGTAACCTTAGACAAGGCAACTTCTTCATCAGGAGGTGATTTTTAGCAACTGTTGGTGATTCCTGTTGGAAACAACTGTTATTATTGCTGAAAGGATGTTTTCTAATATCTTCCTTTCTTTAGTTTACGTATCTCTAACACCTCAATATAACAGAACAGAGAAAAATAAAGTGACAGATAATATTTAAAAGAGAGAATATGAACGATTCCCAAAATGAAAATATGATTACCTCTTCAAGAGTCGATGAAATGTAAATTATGAAAAATACAACCTTTCACTGAAAAAAATGGTGAAAATATTTTTAAACATCATACACATTTTTCACAAGGATGTAGTGACTGGGGAATTCTTGCTTGTGAAGGAAGCTTGTACAAATAATTTAACTCTGTATCAAGAAACAAGTAATTCTTCTAGGAACCTTCAATAATTTTTTTTTGTCTCACTTTGTTTCTTTTATATTAAGATACAATTAAATTTATACTTTTAATTAAAAGTTTTCATCCATCTTAGTCAGTTCATGCTACCATGGCAAATGCTATAGAATAGGTACCTTAAACACAAAATATTTTTTCTTTAAGTTGTGGAGGCAGGAAAGTCTAAGATCAGGATTTCAGGATTCTAGGAAGATTACTCTCTAATGAGGGCTTTCTTTCTGGCTTATAAGTGGACATCTTTCACTTATCTTCACATAGGAGGGAGAAAGAGAGAGAGAGATTCTTATAAGGTCAGAGTTTTATTGGATTAGGGCCCTATATTTACCACCTCACTTAACCTTCATTACTTCCTAAAGATCCTAAATGCTGTTACATTGTGGGGTTAAGGCTTCAACATATCAATTGAGCATGGGGAAGATGTATAATTCAGTCTATAGAATCATATCTTAAAATAATTACCTTTAAGTACCTACCCTAATATTGGTATATTGGCAAAGAAGATTGTCAGAAATAATCTGTATATATAAAAGCCTAAATTACCATTATGAAGTTATTGCCTGGTCACTATGACATGCACTGACCACCAGGGAGAAGATGCTCAAAATAGAAGCTCCCCCTCTGGTGGTCAGTGGGGCTCCACAGCCAACCTCCTGGAGGGCCAGCCAACCTCCCACAGTCCCTTTCCCCTACCGGCCAACCTCCAGTGGTCCCTCCCCTTATCCAGCCCCGATTGGCTCCAATCACCCTGCACACAGGTCAGGCTGAGAGACCCCACCCCTGCATAAATTCATGCACTGAGCCTCTAGTATTTATATACCATAGTAACATTCACTTGAATAATTTCTGAATGGTAAGAATTTTTGGTTTTGGCTTTCCTATTTGCACTTTTATATACATTGTTTGAGCTACTTTTAAAAATTTTAAATTAAAAGGACCAATGTCTTTTCAATAGTTTCCTACTTGTTTGATATTATGTATGGTAGAGTAAGGACAGAATTCATTATTGCCAGGAAGACTCTTTGCCTCTCACCTAGCACTCTCAAATGTCCCCACCCAATACTCCTAGGCTCACAACAAGAGATGAAAAAGAGTTAGTCAGTGGAAGGAATTTCTCTGCAGCGTCCTATCTCAAGTATAAAGTTTAATTGAAATCATATTTAATCTTTAAAGTGACTTGATTTTCCATTTTACTCTATAAATAATAACTTTTTTCCATATAAAAATACCTACAATTACTTACCATTGTGTAAAATCCATGTTTAAGGAAATCATATCATTATATATTCTGGGGTTTGAGGTGTCTCTTGATTCAATCAGCTTACATCTGGAGCCACTCATATTCCCATTTGAGAGGTGTGGGACCAATTTAATTATTAAAAATATCATTTGTCTGGACCTTTACAAATTGTAAAATAGTTTCTACATAAATCATATCATTGGGCCTCTCAGTATTCTCTTTTTCAAGTCCAGCCCACTTTAACTAATCTTTTTATATGGAATCTCTTCAGGCTTAGCCCTAGATCCCTTTCTCTTATAACTATATTCTCTCCCTAGATGACAATTTCTTTTAAACCATGGTTTCAATTACCTTGTATATTCCAGTGATACCCAAATTTGTATCTCCAGAGGTAACTGTATAACTGCCTGCTTGACATCACATCTTGGATGTCTCACAACCATTTTTGGTAAATTTATCTTTATTACAGATGTTCCTCTTTTCCCCCCATTGATCCCCTTCACCCCACTCTCGCCTCATCCACAGGCCTTCAACCCACCTTTGTCTGTATCTATAAGTTATCCATATATGTATCTAAGTTAATAATCTCTTGCTGCTTTTCCTTCACTTTCTTTCTGAGATTCGTCAATCTGTTCCATGCTTCCATGTCTCGCGATCTATTTTGTTTGTCAGTTTATTTTGTTCATTAGATTGCATATATAATGAGATCATGTGGTACTTGTCTTTCACAAGCATTTTATTTTATTTTTAATGTATTGTTTTTTATTTCAGAGAGGAAGGGGAAGGGAGAGAGATAGAAATATCAATGATGAGAGTGAACCATTGACTGGCTGCCTCCTGCACACCCCCACCAAGGGATCAAGCCCAAAACCCAGGCATGTGCCCTGACCCGAAACTGAACCATGACCTCCTGATTCACAGGTTGATGCTCAACCACAGAGCCACACCAGCCACGCCTCAAATATTTTAAACTTTAAATATCCAAATATAGAATTAATTGTCTTCCTCTAAATATTGTCCTTCTCCATTCAAAAGCACCACCATCCTTATAGCTGTGCAAGCTGGTATTATCTCTGAATCTCAATATTCCTAACATCCACAGCCAATATATCACCAATGTTTATCAATTTATAAAAATGTCACCAGTTAGTCTATTTCTCACAAGCATAGTGATGGCAAATAACTGGTGCTACATAAGTATTTGAATAAATAAGTAAGTAAATAAATGAAAGAACAACCTTATGAGTTAGGACACATTAAAATATACCTATTTGACAAATTAGTAAATGAAAGAAATAATGTTTCATACAATATCTCCTTCCAAAGAAAATAGTAACAGTTTACATTACTGAACTCTTATTGTATGCTAAGCACAAATCTAAATGCTTTATATCTGTTGTGTCATTAATTCTCCCAACATTCTTATGAGGTAGGTACTGCTATTATCCTCTTTTATTAATGAGGAATCTGTACATCTGAGTAAGAAACATATCCAAGGTTACAAAGCTAATAAAGCAATGTGAACCTAAGCATTTTGAGTCAGTAGCCAATGACCTTAAATACTACCTTAAATGTATTAAATTAATTAATAAAGGTAAAGTTCTTAAAATAATGTTTGGCTCATAATTGTTTGTTAATTATATTTGAGTATTATGTTTCTTTGTTGGTGAAGTATTGTTCAAATACTGTATTCACATTTATTTGTCCTACAAGTTTATGTTGTCTTTTTGTTTTGTTAATAAAGTTTTTTTCAAAGAGCAAACATTTTACATTCTGAAGTCCAATTTATTAATTTTTTCTTTCATGTTTTGTGCTTCATTGTTTTATCGAGAAAATCTTTGCATGTTCCAGAGTGCAAAGATGTTCTCCTATTTTTTTTCTAGAAATTCTAGAATTTTAGATCAATATTCTTTTTTCCCCCTCATGCAAATATTGAGGTAATACAGCACCATTTATTGAAAAAGCTTTTGCTTTCTCTATTGATGGCTTTGGCTCCTTTGTGGAAAATCACTATAAACTATAAACACATTTACTGGTATCTATTTCTAGACTTCTATATGTTTTATTTAGCTTTAAGTCTTTTTTAAAAAATGTAACCTTATAAAATGTCTGCACTGCCCAATACAATAGTCACTAACTTGGCTACTTAAATTGACAAAATAAAATAATAATTTTAGTTCCTTAGGTACAGGAGCCACATGTGAAGTGCTTAAAAGCCACATGTAACCAGTGATTACTACATCAGGCAAGCACATAATTAGAGAACATATCCAATATTAAACAGTGCTGTAGAAAGTCTCGAAATCAGAACTTTGCTCTTACTAAAAAGTGCTTTGGTTATTCTAGGTTCTTCTACTTTCGTATCAATTTTAGAGTCAGATAGTTAATCTCTGTATCAAAGCTGATAGAAGTTTGATTGGAGTTGCATATTTGAATCTGTAGAACTATTTGAGGAGAACTGAAAAGAGATCAAGTCTTCTAATTCACAAATATGAATTGTGAATTGGGAGGGACAGAGAGGTTCACCATTCTCACTGTTGGTGTCCCTCATTCGGGCATCATAATGCCAGGATTCTTTTCCCAGCTTTACGAAGGGTTCTGCATTTCTGGAAAAAGGGGCTGCACATAGATGATTAAAGAATCCAGAGACAAAAAATAATTTTGAAAGACATTGGGGGTCAGAGGAGCTTCAGCTAAAGGGAGCTAAAGACTCTCTCTTGACCAAATTCAACATGATTTATCCTAAGGCAAGGTGGAAATATACACTTCAAAGGACAAGGTATCAAAGGGTACAGAAGCATTGTCAGTTTGGGGAATAGCCTACAGCTATTCAGGTGTTTGGCCAATAGGAGGCAATAAAATGCCCTGAGCTGTCTAGCAGTTAACAATTCTATTCAGGTTTGGGGGAAGTGCTGTTTAGCCATTTCTAACAGGTAAATTGTGGCTCACCCTTGTTGAGCCCCCCAAGTCCCATCAACCTTTTGATGGAACTCTTGTAATTATTACATGCTGGAATTGGTTCTTGGCAGTATACCTCTTCATTTATATAGGTCCTCTTTAATTTCTCCCAGCAATGTTTTGTGGGCTTTAGTACTTGCACATCTTTTATTATACTTACTCCTAGATATATTGTTTTTAATCATGACTATAAATAAAACTTTTTTAACCTTTCAAATCCACTTTTATTTTATTTTACTCATCACATACAAAACTTTAAAATTTCATTTTCAATTGCTTTCCTAGTATATAAGAATACATTTTATTTGTGTACACTAATCTATTATCCTTAGAAATTGTTAAATTCATTTATCATTTCTTTGAGTAGGAACTCTAGAACTACGTTGAGTAGAATCTTGGGAAAAAGCATTCAATCTTTCATTATCAAGTACTAAAGGGCTGGGGCATGAAATCTATGCATGGGTAGGGTCCCTAGGCCTCCCTGTAATCAGGGCTGATCTTCCCCCACTGCCACCAGGTGGCCCCAGCCCCCAAGTTGCCCTCTGTGTATGGGGTGACTGGAGGGGTGATCGCAGCCTTGGTGCTGCCTGCATCTGCTGCCACCCACCCACGGTTCCTGCTTTTCTATCAGATGATTGGAGCCTGCCAGCCATGGGGATGATAGAGAGGTTCACCATTCCCACCAGCTGGCTGGTCCCACCCCCATTGGTTGCCCTCTGTGTGAGGGGCACTGTGTGTTGCAGTTGGGGCCCAGGTGCTGCTGGTGTTCACCACCACCCACTCCTGTTTCCCCATTCCCATCAGGCCATCAGGGCCTGCTGGCCGGGAGGAGGGACCAAGAGTTGGCCAGCAGGCTCTGATGGGGCGATTGGGGCCTGCAGGCTGGGGGCAGCTCCTGAGTTGAGTGTCTGCCCTCTGGTAGTCAGTGCGCATCATAGCCAACCAGGTGTTCCACCATCTGGTTGATTTGCATATTATGCTTTTATATATAGAGATAATATTACTTGCAGATTTTCTGTCACTATACTTTGTCAAACTTAAGAAGTTTCTTTCTGCTGAAACCAGTTTGGATCAATGGATAGAGCGTCGGCTTGGGGACTGAAAGGTCCCGGGTTCGATTCCGGTCAGGGGCATGTACCTTGGTTGCAGGCACATCCCCAGTAGGGGGTGTGTAAGAGGCAGCTGATTGATGACTCTCTCTCATTGATGTTTCCAACTCTCTTCTCTCTCCTTTCCCCTCTGTACAAAATCAATAAAATATATTTTTTAAAAAAAATTTTTTTAAAGAAAAAAAAAAAGAAGTTTCTTTCTGTTCCTAGTTTGAAGACAGTTTTGTTTTTAAACAGTCATGGGAACTGGATTTTGTTACTTTCCCAATATCTATTAAAATAATAATATATATTTTAATTCAATTAACATGATGAATTACATGAGTTGATTTTCAAATGTTAAAAACCAATTTTGCATAAATGTGATAATACACACATCATCATGCTTTATTATCTTTCTATGTATTGTTGTATGTATAACAAAAATTTGTTAATATTTTGTTAAGGATTTTTGAGTTTCTATTCACAGGAAATATTACTTTATCAGGATAATGTGGACCTCATAAAATGAATTGAGAAATAGTCCCTCCTTTTTGGTTTTCTTAAAGAGTTTGTGTAGGAGTAATATTATTTCTTCCTTAAACATTTAACAGGGGATATTTTTAAAATAGATGTCAGGCACAGATACATTTTTATCTCTCTCAATATATTAAAATAATTCATATTCTCATCATATATTGATATTTTCTTAGATCAGCATGTAACTCATTCTGATTGTTCCTAGAATTAGAAGAGGCCAGCTCGCTAATAGTAGACACCTTCAGAGAATGACTGGGAAAGGAAGTGCAGGAAAAACAAGATTTCACATTTACTATTTTGTGATTCCATATACTACATAAATGGTTCTTTTATGTACTAGTTATACCAAGCTCAGGCCAGAGAGTGAAGGTTACCTCAGTGAAATGTTTTAAATATACTTTTCCATCAGCCTTCTATTTTAAATACACCAAACCTACATAAACTGAAAGAATATTATTTGACTGTCAACATTAATAATAAAATCAGAATCAGAATGTATAAAAAGCATGAACATATTGTCAGTATTTCTTATTGGTGATTCTTTTATGTTTAATTCTAGAAATAAAAGAGTGTATAAAAATTAAATAGGTCATATGTTTTGGATCATTATTCAGAGAAATATTTATTATTATTATTTTAGCTTATTATAATATTTTCTGTGTCAATTTTATTATTCCATTTTTTGCAATTAAACATTGAATCTCTATCAAATGTTGCACAAATAATTAAGGCTGCCATTAATGAAGAATGATTGCTGGGAATATGTGTTCTTGAAGAATGTTTTTAAATGTCAAACAAACAAAAAAACAAAACACTGGCTACTATTTTCAGTTTTACTTTTTCCCCTTCTTAATACCTATAAAAAATAAAAATTACTTGCAGTTGTTTTTGGAGGTGTGAGGCAGAGACATAGCTTTTATTTAACAAAAGGAGAGGGAGGAGCAATAAACCTAACTTCAAAGCCTCCTGTCAATATCAAATCTCCCAGTCCACGCCACACAGTTTGCTTCAAGGAGACTGACTTGCTGGATTTCAAAGCTTTACCGTTGGCAAATTTCTTGCAGAAAACTCACTTCCAACTTATGCTTGGTGCCCTGCCCCTCACAATCCATAGGGGCCGTACTACATTAAAACACAAATTGCATGCAAATAGTTGGCCTCTGGGAAAAGAATACTGTATTATAAAACAGCACACCCCTGTGCGCTGTGATTGCCCTTCATTTACATGGTTTCCAGTGAGAGCCGTATTTCCAACTGATGCAGAGCTGAAAGCGGATCCTGCACGGAACCCCCTTCCCATTCTGCACCTGGCCCCCCTCCCCCGCCCTGCCAGCCCCTCCACACGGAGGGCAGCCCAGGCCTGTTTCCTGTCACTAACCAAGTTGCAGTCTCAAATCCCAAGTCTGTGTTCTGGTTTCCCTCTGGATCTTACTAGAGGTTTGTCGACAAAACACAGGCTCCTCATAATCTGTTTGAAAACCCCACCGCATTCAACAGGAAAATATAATCATCCTTTAGTGGTGAACGCCACTGCTGCGTGCTGTCATGGTGGAGTGTGTGTTCTGCAAGTTGTACTCACGCAGGGAAGTGAACTTGGGGGCGTGGGGATGTTTTCACTCTACTAGAGAAACAACCGCCTCCCTGCCAAAACCCTAGGACCTGGTCCCCTTTGGGGAAGGAGCTCTCTCTGGGCTTTGCTTTGGAAACCATCTGCTCTCTCCATGAGGACTGGCTCCCCAGGGAAATCCTGGCCTCTCAAAGTCATGGCCTCATGTCTGGGGAATTCCACACCCGAGCTAGCCAGGACTTGGCTGGTCCTTCTAGAAGAGAAGATTTTGCAAATCTAGGACTTTGCATGTGTTTATCCTTTGGGCCAAGTGTTAACCAGAGATGAAACTAAGCTTTCTAATTATGCAAATAAGTACTAAATAGCCAATCATTTCTCTCTCTCTCTCTCTAATAAAGAAAATCCTCACATAGAGTAAACAGTACCTGAATTTCGGCTTCAGTTTTGCCAATTAACTACCACTTGGCCAGGGCCAGTTGTGAATGAAATCTGGATATTGAATGGGGTGAATTCAATAGCATATGAGCAGAAACCATAACGAAACCAAACAAAGAGCGAATATCTGTATTCTTGTTCACTGCTGTCCCTCTAAACTCCCTCTGTGGGCTGTTTCTTCCTCACTGCTACAGTGAAATCATAGCAGTATCTTTTCAGTGTGCTCAGATAATGCAAGTATTCCAGTCACTTTTATGCATAGTCATAATCTCATTACGGAACTAAAAAATGTCACCGCTTCTTATTTTTATCACTACCACCACCCCCTTCTTCACCCTCCTTCCCCATTTTGGTATTGCTTTATTTAGGTTGGGAGTTCAGAATGACCAAGGATATGCTTGGCTTCTCTCTTTTCTCCTCCCCTCACTGTTTCAGACCTTTTTTGGCAGAGATGCAACTTTTATTTAACAAAAGGAGAGGGAGGAACAATAAACCAGGATGGAGGTGGGGTAATCTGGGAAGACAGGTAAGTAGCAGAAAAGATCTTACCTGAGTAGCATGGAAGTAACCTGTGAGTGTGGCGGTGTTCCAAAGCCGATTCTTCCTCTTGCAGGATGTTTTCAATGATATCTAACTGGATCTTTTCAATTGCAACTTTTTTGATGCTTCCTTGTTGCTTGTTGGCTCCTCCCTTCAGCCTCTGACCATGTGGCAATAAACTATCTCAAGTGATCGGCAAACTGCAGCTCTCGAGCCACAAGTGGCTCTTTGGCCCCTTGAGTGTGGCTCTTCCACAAAATACCACAGCCTGGGCGAGTCTATTGTGAAGAAGTGGCGTTAGAAGAAGTTTAAGTTTAAAAAATTGGCTCTCAAAAGAAATTTCAATCATACTGTTGATATCTGGCTCTGTTGACTGATCAGTTTGTGGACCACTGAACTATGTCATCAGACTTCACCTCCATCCATTCAGTTACTTAGAGTGGAATTCCAAGTAGCTCCTGTGTCGCCCATATTTGATCCATAAGCACATCTGGTTCATCCTTGTCCTACTGTGCTCTTGGTGGAAGAGCTTTTTATTTCCAAGGTAGTCCTTTTCCTCTCTCTTCTACTGCCTTAGCCAATCTAGCTCCAGTTTCTCTTGCCATTACTTCCAAACTCAAGGATAATAAGATATTCCTTCTAAAAAATTCCCTATTCAGATTAAGGGAGAGGAGGAATCACATTTTTATCCCACAGAAGTAGAAATGCACACTTATCAACAGCTTTCTCCAGAGTAATTTCAGCTTTAATTTTGTGTATCTTGAAGGTGGATTATGGCTCATGATTTCAAAATCAGGTTCATGTAACTTCAGATCATGGACTCTGAATAAATAGGTCATGCATATTACATCATTATAGATTCATAGAGCTTGATAGATGTCAAAATGGAAATTACAGTTGGAGGGGAACAAAGCCTTATGACTAGATTCAGGTTAGGCATTTTTGGCTGGCATTCCACAAAGGTAATATTGTATCTGTCTTAGTACATTATATCAGGAGGCAAATCATGTCTATTTTCCCTATTACATGAAAGTTAATTTTGAGCACTGAGTAATGTGTGTCAGGCTTCTTCACTATAAAATTACTATTCCTCCTTTGTAATACATAAATTTCCTATGAAGAGATAGTTTAAGATCATGCAAATACCCACTTTCTTATCAAACTTTCACTGATTTATTTTAGGGTCCATGAATAATTCTTGCATGAAACAATCATTGCTATATTAGTTTCCAAATGATGATAAATTAGTATATTTTAATACATTAAGATATAAATAAGGAAGATAATTTTAAAAAAATGAAACAGAAAAATACCAGTTAAATATAAAAAAGAACCAAAGAGAATGACTTCAAATGAAAGGCAACATCATTTAAACTAACTAGTCAATGGGTGAATTAAGTACATATTAATACAATTAAAAAGGGGATTAATACACTAGATCATGAACCAATGAACTTATTCAGAATTTTGTCCAGTGAAATAAAAGATAAAATTTAAAGCAGAATGCAGAGAAATGGAGGACAGAATAAAAAGGTTATATATGTCTAGTAAATGTTTTAGAACAAAAGTTTGATAGATATTTCACAAGGAAATAAAAAAGAAAAGAAAATTAATTTTCAATAGACAGTGGTTGAAAATTTTCCAAAATTAATAAAAGACATGTATCCTTAGACTCAGGAAATATAATAACAAGTAAGATAAGTAAAACTAAGTCCACAATACCTAGACCTTAGTGGAATTCCACGACATCAAAAACTAAAGAAAATTTAAAGAATAAACTATAAAAAAGAACAGATTTGCTACAAAGATTGAAAATTTAACTGACATTTAGATAGCAATAACAGAGGTAAGAAAACAATAGAAAAATATTTTCAAGCTGAAAGAATATTACTATCAACATAGAACTCTATATCCTAATATATAAAAACACAAGGTTCGTAACATCCAAAATGACCAACTAGAACTCAGTCTTTGGATCAGGCCCAAAGAGAGGCCCAGAGAGACAGAAGCAGGGTCTGATCGGTAGCCTCCATGGCAACTGTTGATCAGCACTTGCCTCTCTCTTTCACTCTGGGCCTGGCCAGCAGCCGCACCCCTCTTTCTCTCTGGTCTCCACTGGGAATGCTAATCAGCCCGCCTCTCTGATCAGGATCATTGATAGGCCCGGAGATGCTGATTGGCATAGAAGCCGACCAATCAGAACCAAATCTGGGTGAACCGTAAAGGCAGAACCTAAGGTAGGGGCTGAGGAGGAGTTTTAAAGGCAACAGCTGTTTGGTGTAAGGTGTAAGAAAGCGGTTCAATTTTTTAATGACTGGTTTGGCAGTATAGTGCTTATAGCTGGCTATCAGTCCAGATATAGGGATTATGTATTTTTGTCTGCCAAGAGCATCTCCTCCTGTTGAAAAAGGCTCCCCCCCACACACACACACACACAAATTTAAGCAATCTTATCTTAATTAATCTATACTACTAAAAGGGTAATAAGCTAATTAGACCGGGTCAACTAGCCATCTTCCAGACGTCCAGCTCCACTATTCATAAGCTACTATGTGAACTTGGGTAAGTTATTTAACCATCTGAGCCTCCATTTCTTTATCTGTTAAACAGAGAGGGTGAAGATATAAGTTTCCTCAGAGGATGGCCATTGACTTTTACAGTTCCATGACTATTATTAATTTCTAAAATGTCCTTATTCAAATAATCTTGTTCTGTTCTTATAGTCTTACAATTTTCAATATTTTACCTCTTTAATCACTTTAAATATATTTCTTTTATAGGGTTTTGGGGAAAGCTTTGTATTTTCTGGTTCTTAGGGTCCAAATTCTCCTTTTTTATTGTGTTATTTCTCCATTTCTTTTATGAATTATTTATTTGTCTAATCAACTTATCTTTTTTTTTTTTTTCATGAGTAGATGTTAGGTCCTCTAGGTACTATGTCCTCTCAGATAATGGCTGCATGGGGGTCACCTGATTATTGTGATAGCTATTGGTCACTCTTAATTCCAACACATGTAGGTTACTCTCTTTTTGTGTGTTTGTGTTGTCAAAACTGAAGGCATTAATTTCCATTACTAAATTTTTTTGCATGGCTACCAAAACCAGGGAACAATTTAAAGGGGTCACTTGCCTTCCCAGCACTCTTAGATGACACCATGTAAACACCAACTCTTTCTAGCAAAGTAAAAGTCTGGCCTTGATCACCAGTTTTCCTCTCTTGAACCAAAAGCATATACACTATTAGTCAAGCAATGAATTCTTATTTGCTATCTGAGCTGCAGGGAATGATAGGAAGGGTGTGGAGATGGTTATGGAAGGAGGAGATAAAGGATGGAGTATGAGCTAGTATAACAGTTTGAGTTCTGAGTAAATCAAGAACTTGCAGATAAAATGTACATTACTTATTTTCACAGTCTCTTCTCTAGAGAGCAATGCTTGTGGAGCTGCTAAGAGAAATAATCAAAGTTATTAGAATCATTTCATGACAACATGCAACTTGCACACTAGAAATTTGTACTAGAGTAATAACCATATTACATTACGTATTAAAAAGCAATGTGACCATTGGCCAATGATAGGGTTTTTATAATGTAAAAACCACAAGATATTTTAAAAATAATATAATCCACATGTACTAGATAGCTGTAACAGCACAATAAAGACAAGTTACTAAAAATGTCCTGAATCATAAATCTGAAAATTATAGTGCAATTCAGACATGTCAGGTTCACCCTGAGCCTGAATAGCCCTTATGGTGATATTTTCTGCTTCAGTTTGCAAACAAGGCTTCATAGGATCGTTAGAGCATGCACACTGCAGGCTGGGAGCCCTTATCTGGAACCTCAACAGTACACTGAGGACCGTAGACAACGAATCCCAAACCTCCCAGAACGATCTTCTCTTAGGCAACATTAACATGAGATGTAATTGTATAGAGTCTGACTCACTTTCCAGCAAGAGTGGAAAGTGATCTGGTTTGGAGGAAGACTTGGCTACTATCAGGCATACTACACTTAGTGTTCTTTCCTTCAAGGGCCTTAGGGGAGGTCAAGTAGTAACAAAATATATATTTTTACCTCCATGCTAAAATACCATTTTTTTTCCTCCCCTCCCACGCTGCCAAGATTCAAATCCCAACAAACAGTAACACATTACTTAACTACTCCCTGACTATTTCCTCATCTAACAATGAATGTCACCTGCCTCTCGTCCTGATTGTGAGGATTAAATGAGCTGAGCCATAGTTGCCACATTACTATACTATAATATTATCAATTTTATCACTTTAGGCCCTCTGGGGGAATAATGATGATGATAATAAAAAGTTATTTTGCAAGAGACTTTCTACGAGAGGCATCTACTGGGTACTTATACTGTGCCAGGAAATTAATATTCATTATATCTTGTTTTTCTAACAATACTCCAAAGGAAGCACTTTAATCCCATTTTTTATGGATCATGGAGATGTGGTTCAGAGAAATTAAATAACTTCGCTGTGAGCACACAGCCAGCAAGTTGATTTGAAACTAAATTCTGTCACCAAAAAGACTATGCTCTTTCCACTATTTCTATGGATCCCAGGAAAATATGACTTGAAGACAAAAGCAGTCCTGGCCACTTCTGTCTCCCTGGATGAGAAGCAACTCTGGTTGATCTAGAGCAGGGACATACATATATAGCTAAGTACTGGAAAGAGGGCTGGAAAAGGCCACAGAGCTCCCTCTGACAGTGAGTCACCTTACCTCTCTGGTTCTTATTTTCCCCGTTGGTGGAAAGAGGAACTTGCACTAAACTAGTGCACCTCTCCCTTTCATTTCTCTGGGTCTCCATTTCCTCAGGTATGAAACAGAAATGTAAACTTGCCTGTCCAGGGAAATTTGGGAGATAAAATGTTATTTTTAAAATATGTTTTTATTGATTTTAGAGGGGAAGGGAGAGAGGGAGAGAGAGATAGAAACATCAATGATGAAAGAGAATCAATGATCGGCTGCCTCTAGCATGTCCCATCCTGGGGATCAAGCCTGCAACCCAGGCATGTGTCCTGCCTGGGAATCGAACCAAGACCGCCTGGTTCATACATAGGTTGATGCTCAACCACCGAACCACACCAGCCAGGCTAAAAGGGACTTTGCAAATTGTGTTCTAGTTACCTATTGCTGCATAATAACCCATGAAAACAATGACTTAAAACAATAACAATTGTTTATTTTGATAATAAATCTTGGTTTTGACAAAGGCCTAGGTAGACAACTTTTGCTCGGGTCTCTCATGGAGTTGAAGACAGACAGGGACTAGGCTTCAGTCACCTCTAAAGCTTCCTCCCTGCAGTGCCAGGGCTGAAACCACCCATATATCCGGAGTGGAAGACATGTGGCTGTTCTCTTTCTCCAGATGTCACCACTCCATGCAGGCTCTCCACCAGGAAGCAACGGGATAGCCACATTTTCTACATGATGGCTTAAGCTCCAACAGTCAGTATCCCAGAAAAAACTGGCAGAGGAGGCACAGCCATTCCTAACCTAAACTCCCTTCCTCCGCCTTATATGCACCAAGTCCTCCCCAGATGGATGGGAGGGGGCACAGACTCCACCCCTTCCTAGGAGGCGTGTCAGAGAATTACAGACATCCTTTAAAAACCACCACAAATTGCTATAAAGCAGAGGCATTGTTATTATTAATTTTATCCAGCTGCAGATCATTCTCTCCGGGGATTATTAACAGCAAATGTAAAACAGTTCATACCAAGTGGATTCTGAGTCGGCCTGCTCCAAATGCGAAATTTTGTTCTCTGAAAATACCCACCAACTTTTATATTAGCCAAAGTAAAGCATAGCCTGCAAGGAAAATTCTCATAAAAATATTATTAAGTGTGATGCTATCTCATGCCAAGTGCATTTTTAAAAGCTCGTATGCTTAAAAAAGATTATCCTGTGTTGTTGTGGGTGTTTTTTCCCCCCCCTGTCTGTTAACATGGATAATAAAGAAGTGACTGTGAGAAGTAGTTAGGGGCATTTGGTGACTCTTGCAAGTGTTAGTGGTACTTTGATCTATGCTCTATGATGTGGGCCTTTTAGCTATGAGTTGTATGCAGCCTGTGGAGCAAGAATAGTGAGATGTATAATTTCTCCTGTATGACTTGAACTTTTAGAACCATAGCAGTCTCATTACTAATGGAATATTAAGTGCTACTGAGAGGCCTAAATGACCACCTCAGGCTTTCAGGGAGTTGTCTGCTTATCCAAGACTGGAACCCAGGTGTTCTCTTACTTCACTGCCCATTCTATCACTGTACACAGTTTCTTAAGATGACTGCAAAGCTTGGGTGGTTTCCTACTTGGGGACAGTATCCATGGGTAGTAATTACATAATAAATGCCATGCTGATTAAACCCATTCTTATCAAGTTGACAGTGGTACCAACATAGCTTTTCAATAATGACAAGTTCATCTTAGATATAAATCAGTAAATATCCCCCACTTTCCTTTATCCACTGCTATAAATCCTCAGCCCATAAATTTATGTAAACCCTTCCTGAATTTATTTTCTTTAAGTTCTGGGGACAATCACCAATTCTAGAACTCCATATTTTTTAAACCTAAAATGAACTTTAAGACTATGAGCTTACTCATAAAGTTTTTGATGGCTTTTATTTCTCTGTAATGAAAATGTATAATTTTATAAATTAGAGATTCTGTGTCCACTTTGACATTTTGATTATTTTCTCATTCTATTCCAGCTCCAACTTTCCTTTTTCTTATTTCCTGTATAGAAATGTACATGATGGGTTATAGTTTTGTACATATCATGGTGCAAATAGGACAGCATTACATTGGGAAGGTATTAGTTCACTCCCTTTTTGTGCTCCAGCATGTAGCCTGAACGTTGTCTTACAATCCTTCTGAACATAAAGTTGTCTTACAATCCTTCTGAACATATTGAGTGACTAGAATAAGTGGACAATGCGAGGCCCTTTTGCAACATCTATTTCCATACCTTAGAGTAATCACATGCTAAATGCTCACTCTTTGAAACCCTGATAAATGACAGTAAAGTGACTAATAAAGACATAACAGATTAATCCCACAGGACAGAGGATTTAGGAATAGTTGTAATTTGTCAATGACTTTTGGAAAACAACACATAGAGAAGTGTTATCGAGTAAGCAGAGTAGGTGAAGCACAGAGTACACAGAGACAGGAATACAACCAGCAAGCAAGTCAATCTTCCTCCAAAACTCTGAAGAGGTTCAGAACCTGGGGCTTGGGCTAAAGACAAGATTCGAATTCTGTGTGATGTCTTATATCTTCAAACTTTATACTCCATGGCATAGAACTCTCAGAAGCCAGATATCACTCTTCCCATTCCTTCATTCCCAAGAATAGCTTCTGTGCAAAGACCTCTGTGTCTAGAGATCCCTTGATGTAATGAATAGGTCGTTGAACCTACTAACCTGGAGCATAAATGTTGGCAAGGCCTATTTTTTAATTTAGAGCTCTAATGTAGCTTTTTATTGTCTCATTCTAAATATAAACTTTCAATCAAGGCTCCCCAGACATTTAAGAAAATTGTAGAACATAAAAGAGAAACCAAGAAGAAGAAAAAAGCAGAAAAAAAGAGAGAGAAAACTGATATTTAAAGAAAAAGAATTAATTTTATATACTTAATTATAATAGTTATCTTCAGAATGGTTTATGAAGACATTATATTTTCTAAACAAAAACAATATATTATAAAAGAAACTAAAAGAAGTAGAAAGAGCTCTAAGACTATTAAATGTGACTGCTAAGACATGATATTATATATAGAAAACCCCCAAAACTCCACCAAAAAAACTAAGCTATTATAACTGATAAAAAAAAATCGGTAAAATTTCAGAATACAAAATTAATATACAGTGTTCTGTTTCTGTACACTAATAAAGAGAATTTTTTTAAAATCCCATTTATAATTGCATCAAAAAGAATAAGGTACCACCCTGGCCAGTGTGGCTTAATTGGTTGAGTACTGTCCCATGCATCAGAGGTTTGCTGATTTGATTCCAGTCAGGGCACATGCCCGGGCTCTATCCCTAGTAAGGGTCATGCAGGAGGCAGTCAATTGATGTTCTGCTGTCACATCAATGTCTCTCTCTCTCTCTCCCTCTCTTTTCCACTCTCTCTAAAATCAATAAAAATTCCCTTTTAAAAAAATGAAGAACAATATACCTAGAAATGAATTTAACCAAAGAGAGAAAAAGACATGTACTCTGAAAATGACAAGATATTAATGAAATAAATTGAAGAAGACACAAATAAGTGTAAAGATATTTCATGCTCATGGATTGGAAAAATTATATTGTTAAATTTTCCATACTATCTGAAGCAATCGACAGATTAAGTTCAATCCTCTATCAAAATTCCAATGTAATTTTTCATGGAAACAGAACAATTCTAAAATTTGTATAGAACCACAAAGGACTCCAAGGAGCCAAAGCAATCCTGAAAAAGAACAAATTTGAAAGCATAACACTTCCTGATTTCAAATGGTATTACAACCTTATAAATCAAAACAGTATGGTATTACTATAAAAAGAGAAACATAGACCAATGGAACAGAATAGAAAGCTCAGAGACAAACCACCAAATATATGGTCGATTAATTTATGACAAAGCAGCCAAAGATATAAAACAGGGGAAGAATAGTCTCTATAATTACTGGTGTTGGGAAAACTGGAGCATTAGACACCAAAGAACGAAACTAGAACCCTATCTAATTCCATAAACAAAAATCAACTCAAAATGGATTAAAGACTTGAACATGAGACTCTAAACCATAAGCCTCCTGGAAAAAAAAATGCAGGTGGTAAGCTCCTTGACATTGATCTTGGTAATGTGTGTGTGTATTTTTTGTTTTTTTTTATGATACAAAAACAAAGGCAACAAAAGCAAAACAAACAAGTGAGACTATATCAAACTATAAAAACTTCTGCACAGAAAAAATAAAAGCCAACAAAATGAAAAGGCAGCCTATGTAATGAAAGAAAATATTTTCAAATTATATATCTAATAAAGGATTAATATTCAAAATATATAAAGAACCCATATAAGTCAGTAACACAAACAACAAAAACAATAGAAACCAATCTGATTAAAAATTGGGCAGAAGAAATTTATAGACATTTTCCAAATAAGATATACAAACAGCCAACAGATATATGAAAAGATGCTAAACATCCCTAACCAGTAGGGCAATGCAAATCAAAACCACAATTAGATATCTACTATCTCACACTTATTACAATGGCTATTTTATTTTTTCATTTATTTTTATTAGCAGTGGCTATTATTTATTTATTTACTTATTTTAATTTTTTGCTGTTTAAAGAATTACCTAAGTCTCCTTTTTCCCCCATTGACTCCTTCCTGGCCTTTCCCAACCCCCAACACATGCCCTCACCCCCCAACCCTCCCCAGTCTGTATCCATTGGTTATGCTTATATGCATGTATACAAGTCCTTTGGTTGATCTTTATAAAAACAAAACAAAACAAAAACTTAAGTTTTGGCAAGAATGTGGAGAAAAGTAAACTTTTGTGCACTGTTGGGAATGTAAATTGGTGTAGCCAATATGGAAAGTGGCATGGAGTTTCCTCAATAAATTGAAAATATTGTAGAACTACCTTATGATCCAGCAATTCCATTTCTGAGTATTTATCCAAAGGAAAAGAAAACAGAATATCAAAAGATAGCTACACTCCATGTTCATTGTAGTATTATTCACTATAGCCAAGATATGGAAACAACCTATGAAGGCATTGTTGAAATAAGTCAGACAGAGAAAGACTACAAGGTATCATTGATATATAAAATCTTTATAAAAAAAAGAGTCAAAACATAGAAACAGAGTAGAAAAGTGGTTTTCAATGCTGATGGTGGGTGGAACAGGGAGAGATTGTTAAAAGGATTCACAAGTTCAGCTATCAGATGAATAAAACGATGTAAGACATGCTGACTATAGTTGTTAACATTGTGTTATGTCACTAAAATTTGCTAAAATAGAACTTAAATGTTCTCACACGAAAATATGTATGTACATATGACGTGATGAATGTATTTATTAATTAAATGGTATGAATCCGTTAACAATTAAAAACAGAGGAAAAGAAGATGTTATGTATGTGCTCCAGCCAATAGAATAAAGTAATAAAAGAAATACATAAAATTAAAGAACTAGTGGCTCTGACATGAGAGAAATGAAGGAAAGTTTCAAAAAATAGCTTTGGAGAGTACTGACTCTGAAGACTAATAAAACACAATCTCTACCATGAGAAATAGATGTCAGAGTGCAAGGGAAGCAGTTCATCTTCCCTTAATAGGTGAGCAACAACTTTTTCAAAAAACACTTTAAGACTTATTAAGCACCTACATATACCAAGCACTATGCAGGGCATTACAGAAATATCTTATTTAATCATTATAACAATTTTCTAATGAAATTGTTTTAGTCCGCAGGCCGATGCTCTATCCACTGAGCCAAACCGGTTAGGGCTTTCTAATGAAATTGTTTTAATTCATGGCTTTGATTTTTATTTTATGCAATACTAATAGTTCAGTCTGGCATTTGATAAATGTGCATAGTTTTTCAATATGTGCGATGCTAAGAATCTCTACTGAAGGAGAATTAAATAAATCATTGGGCAAAGAAAATAAATATCAAAGTAAGCACCATGTGATTTTTTTTATTGATTATTATTGGTCATTAGAAAACATCTGAACTTTAGCCAAGAAACCTATGAGACTAGTTGTATGGAGACCTGAGATCTTATAACTGTGACACCACTGTGTAATGAGCTTTACTTTTCAGGGCAATGCATAGTATAATTAGATTATGATCATTATTTTAGAGCATACTGAAGTCATTAAATTTCCCCCTATATTTAAGGTGCTTATTTTCAGAGAAGAAATGAAGCAGTATTTGCAAATACCTGGCTGAAAGCCCTTTGCCTATGAATTGTTTTCTCACCTTTTAGTTATATTTTTCACTACAGATAGATAGAGGAAGGAGAAACCTGTCTGTCCAAATAAGGCTAAAAGAAGTTATAAGCAATTGTCACAAATCAATCAAAACATCTCATTCCATTTTGGACATCTCATTGAAAAATTTCTACCAGGTTCTGGTTGTCATATAGGGCTAAACACCTTGTGTTCTCAACCTCACCATTAATGACCTTCACTAGTTCTATAGTTTCAGATTATTCTAATGATGAGGATTTCTGCAGAAACTGGAAGAAACATAGATTTTATCTGGAATTGCAGGGCAATTGGATTTGATAGAGTTCAGGGCATATAAAATTCTTTGACCAATCTGTCTTTTGATATCCTGGTATTTTTCTCCCATTGTGATCAAAAGAATCAAATTAGTATCTGTCCATATAGGGTAGCTCTCTAAATTTGGCCAATAGTACCACACAATGAAATGGAGAAATGAAAAGTAAAACATATAACCCAACACACTCCACCAAACAAAACCCAAATAACTTAGAGCTAAAAGAAAAAAAGAGTCTATACTATTATACATTAACCCAGACTACCTTGCCATACTCATTAAACTATCCAGGTTATTTTTTATTCTCAATTTTACATATGTAAAATGTAGTATGTGAAAAGGTAACTTGAGTAGTAAAAGCTTAATTCCCAATTTTTAAAACCTTGAAAACTTTTGTGGAAAAAAGCTAAGCAAATCATGCTCTCTTCTGTTCAGCGCAGCCTAGGGAATAGTGGCCCTCACATCTTATGTGCTGAAGGCTAACATTATCCACTTCTTAGATCTACAAAACTTTCCAACACTCACACAGCTTTGCCTTGCATATACATGCACTTAAGAAATACTTCTGGATGATGTTTAAAGCACTAAGAATAAAGTGCTAAATAACAACAATCATAGACTTTGGCCGTGTGCCCTATTAGCACATCTTCAACTGCTACATGAGCAGCCCTAAGCAAAAATTAGCCCATGAAGTTCCTCTAAGTACTCTGCTAAAAATAAGTTTCATTATCTCTCATTTCAATGTCCATGAGGTCACAGCATTTCATATACTCCAAGAACTTGTTATATAAGTTGAACTTAGGAAGTTGACATCTTTAAAAAAGTTAATATTTAGATCCAGTTAATCCCAGGAAATATATTAGGTTATCCCCTTCTGGACTGTAAAGCACACGAGTTTTCAGCTGAAACCGGTTTGGCTCAATGGATAGAGCGTCAGCCTGCAGACTGGAGGGTCCCAGGTTCGATTCTGATCAAGGACATGTACCTTGGTTGTGGGCACATCCCCAGAGGGGTGTGTGCAGGAGGCAGCTAATTGATGATTCTCTCTCATCGATGTTTCTAACGCTCTATCCCTCTCTCTTCCTCTCTGTAAAAAATTAATAAAATATATTTTTTCTAAAAACACAAGAGCTTTCAGATTATTGTTTTTCAAAATACATGTATAAGTCAATATAGTATAAAGTGTGTTGCAATGGTTTTCTTTTCTTACTTTTTTCAATTGCTTGCCCAACACGGGCTTAAAGACTTAGATAGAGACTGTCCTACAGACAATGAATACATATTTATGATTATTTCTACAAATACCAAACATAGCCCAAAACCAAGACATTAGAAGGACCTGAGACATGCTCATCTCATAGTATAATTTTGAGAGTTAACTGAAGTAAAATAAATAGAGTACAAAGCTTAGTGTGTTGTAATGTTCAACATATTAGCTGCTTGTACTGCTATCCCCTGTCATCTACCTAAAACACTAATTTCTTAATGATCCCTTTGTAGTATTTTGGTTTCTGAAAATATTTATGTGTGTTTTTTTCTCTCAGCAGTATGTCATATAACCTTCCTGTAGAACTTCTTTTTAAACTTCTCTGCATGGTCTAAATATCTATGCCTGAATTAAACTTCCTTTTATGTTTGTTTGTTTGTTTGTTTGTTTGTTTGTTTTCCCCCTTAGAACACACTTCCATTGCTGAGGCTGAGACAGCTGGCATTATCAGCCCTCAGCAACCTCTGATTCTTTGGATGATAAGTAGATGTCACTGGCAGGTATCTCATGCATAGTCCCAGGTCAACACCAAGTTCAGTGCTTCTATGCCCAGGCTTCCCAAAAACAAAATGAGAGCACCTCTTCATTTGTTCCAAGCATGTCACCTTCTTTCACTAAAATATCCAACGTACCTAAGCAACCTGTTTTCTGCTATTTAATTAGGATCTCTTAGTAAATCAATCTGAATCTAGTGAGATGCCCCCCTCATTTAACTGAGATCTTATAAGCCTAGAGCTGGTTGGAGAAAAGTGAAAATATCAATCCAACATTCTTATACATATTCAGGTTTACATATTTTCATCCACAGTTCATCTTGTTAATGTCAGACTTCATAATTTATTGACCATGTAAAAATATTTTAGCCGGGGAAGTGGAGAAAATGAGTGAGAATAAATCATTCAGTCCTCTTCCATAAGCCACAATGCAGTCCAGAGGACCTTCATTTTTAATTTTGCGTTCAAGTGCCAGTTGAGACAAATTGGTTAGTGGTTCATCATGGGAGCAATTCCAGAGCTCATTCATTTAGCCTCTAAGGACTTTTCAGCATCACCAAAGGCAGCCAACATATAGTTGTTGACCTCGGGAAAAACACAATACTTGGAGAATTTGAGAAAGGACAATATATGCTTCAGTCCTTAAAATTCATCATCTAATTTCCTCTATCTCTCTTCCACTGGGTAAGAAACATCTGTCAACACATGCACCATTGGCCTGTTATTCTTCGTAATGTGGTTATTGAGCCTGACTCTCTACACCCTGCCAGAGGAAAGCTGTTCTGAAACACATGCAGGCACCATGGGGTAATGTAAAACATGCAAGGGTTAAAACCGCTTACCTCTCACCCCACCCCATCGCATCTACCTAGAGAGAAAACTATGCATTGTTTTAAACAATCGAACTCTTTCCCATAATCCAATATATTAGGAATTTACATTGTAAAAAGTTCACTTTATTATTTTTTTTTCCTGACAAAACAACATATGTTACGCTTCCATTTGAAAGCAATCTCAGAAAAAGGGCCTGCATGTGAATGCAATTGGCTGTGAGTTCACATTTCCCTGAGACAAGACTGTGAGCAAAACACATGTTTTTCCATCTAAGTTAGAGGATGGAAAATCATGCATTATTTTTCAGGCTTTTGTGGCATGCAGTTTAAAATCAATGCATATTTCTTTCATACACATTTTCACAAATGTCTGTGTCGATACATCCGTTCGGATCTGATGTGCTCAGTCCCTCAGCACCTGGGGAACTTTTCCTCTTGAAAATATTTTTTTCTCTCCGAACTTTTCAATTTGTTCCCAAGAATTGTAATGCTTTTTGACTAGTGATAAGTGAGAAACAGAACCCTCCATCTTCGTTTCCTACAAAAGAAATAAGAACATGTTTACATGCTCACTCTTAACTCCAGGTAAATCAAAGAGTGGTTGTTTCCCTCACTGCTACACAGCAGTGATCTCTCCAAGTCCTCACAAAACTCATGAAGGAAAGAGATGTGACACCAGATATATATATATATATATTCATATATATATATATATATATATATATATATTCATATATATTCATATATATTCATATATATTCATATATATTCATATTATACATATTCACATTATTAAGTGACATCAGATAATGAGATATAAGCAGGAACAACCTAATCATAAATACATTGCAAATAAAGAAAAAGAGATCTTCATTTTGTTGGAAAGGTACTTCTTTCTCCCTGTGTTTAGTAAAAAAAAAAAAAGGAAAGCTTTTGATAAACTTCTATTTTAAAAAAATAAAATTGTAGGCTCTCATTTTAGCTATACATATTGAAGAATAAGGTTACCAGGAAGCCAATCAGACATGATTGGAAAGCAGAGAAAGAAAAGGACATGCCCTTGGAGAAAAGTAATCTATTCAATATTATTGTAGGAATGGCAGAATGCCAACAATCTATGTGTGCAAAGAGTGACTTCCCTCTTTTACGAAAAAGGAGTAGAGGTAAGCAGGCTGCAAACTACAATATTTGCTGTAAGCACCTAAAGAGATGTAGAGTTTTATCTTTAATTTGTTCAGGTGTATGATTGGTTTTGAAGTGGGATGAGCAGAAAAACTATCCACTGAACTGAGTAAGTAAAGTTGTAACGTTTTCTTAACGTACTCAACATATGAGTAATTTAAGATGCAGTAGCTTTTAAAATCAAGAACAAAACTTTAGTTTGTAATATGCTGTCATTGATGCTGTCAGAATCAATGTCCTTTTATTTAATCTTTTCTGCATATCATTTCTCATGCCTTTGTATAAGGCTAAATGTAGTATTTCTAATGTAAATGACTTTATCACATTAGCAAATGACTTACCTTGGAGAGCTAAGTATTATCTGAAGGCTATGGAATCAGGGTAAAGTCTTATGACCTATAAAATGTATCAGAACGTATTCCTTCTCTGCGCAGACTAAAAGACAAATGTACTTACTTTTAACCAGAAAATAGCATAGTGAATGTAAAATAAGGTAAGTAATTTAATCTTTATTTTAAAGTCTGTTATAACAAAATAGGGCACTAAAATAATTAAATCTCACTAGTGAATAGAAATAAGAGGGTTGCATAAATATAAATACTCTAAAACTTCAAAAGTTTAGCCATCAGCACTTACTCCAGAGTTTTCAGAGCATGAAGTAAAACTAAGTTGGTGGAAACTAGCATTTCAAATTATAAAATCACTGTTAATCCTCTTTGAGCACAAATATAGAAACTACAAATTTCAGATAGGATCAAGTATCTTTCTTTTACAATCCCTGAAGGGATTCTTTTAACTTGAAAATATATAACAACAAAAAAAGATGAATTTAAATGACTTGACTCCTTGTAATGAAGTAAGTACCATACAGCCCACCAGCATTTAACTTATGTATAAAGAATCACAGTCCTTTATAAGTCACATATAGGCACACAATCCTTAAGAACAATTGGTGAAGCTCTAAACCTGGAGTGACCATATGTTTTAATTATGTGTCTGATAAAGTTTAATTGCTAGTAAGTTCCCTTTTTATTCTCAAAGAATCACAATTTAGATTATACATTTTATGGCTATGCATCTAAGCCCCAAATGGTGTCTCAGTATGAATTTTCTTATTTTCCTGTTCTCTACATGTCTTGTCTCTAGCTTGCCCATATTAGTCAGGCCCTTCAGACAATATTAATAGCTCAGTAAAGAGAATGAAGAGCTTATAAGTTCCTCTGTGTGTAATTATTCAAAGTTTAATCCTTCAAAAAGTTTTTATTCCTCTTCCATAAAGATATCAGCATGTACATGTCTTATGCTCTTACGACTTCTGTAACTAATTGCTATCACTTACTATTTATGTTACTAATTTCTTCCAGATGTGAAATTGTGCAGTACACTCTAAACTTCCATATTTTGGGGCTGCATTTACCTGCCTAGAAACTGTCCATCATCACTCAAGATAACTTTCCTCTATTTTTGCATTCATTCACCATTGCCCCCATCCCAGGGCATCAGCAGCTATGTAATATCCAATCTAATAAAAGAGTAATATGCAAATTGACCATCATTCCAACACACAAGATGGTTTCCCCCATGTGGACACAAGATGGCCGCCACAGATGGTCAGCAGGGGAGAGCAGTTAGGGGTGACTGGGCCAGCAGGGGAGGGCAGTTAGGGGTGACCATTCCTGCAGGGGAGGGAAGTTGGGGGGGACCAGACCTGCAAGGGAGGGCAATTGGGAAGGACAAGGCCTGCAGGGGAGGGCAGTTGGGGAGAACCAAGCCTGCAGGGGAAGACAGGCCAATCAGGCTGTCAGGGGAACAGTTAGGCATCAATCAGGTTGGCAGGGGAGTGGATAGGGGGTTATCAGGCTGGCAGGCAGAAGCAGTTAAGGGCAATCAGGCAGGCAGGTAGGTGAGCTGTTGTGAGCCAGCAGTCCTGGATTGTGAGAGGGATGTCCGAAACAACGCACACACAAACGGGCAGTCAGACATCCCTTAAGGGGTCCCAGATTGGAGAGGGATGTTTGACTGCATGAGTACAACACTGCCCCCACCAGCTTGAATGGTTGTACTCATGCATGTGGGGTATGTCCCACACACACCTTCCTGTGCATGAATTTTGTGCACCAGGCCTCTAGTTATATATAATTAAAATTGAACTCTAAGGATAAAGTACAAAGCTCTCTACGCAGGCTGCACAGATGAGACCTGTGCTATTTACTTCCTCATGTCCATGATGGGTTAGCTATACCTGGGAGTGAGAGAAAATATTTGGAGCCTGATATAATACCTTGGGTACCACCATTACATATATACTGAGTGGCCAGATTATTGCCTTCGTTGGGGCACCTTTTGCCTTCAATACTTCAGTGATTCTTCTTGGCATTGACTCCATGAGATGTTGAAAGGTGATGTGAGGAATCTGACACCATGACTGATAAATAGCACTGTCCAGTTCTATGAGATTTGATGGTTGTGGGACCAGCTGCTGGATGGCTCTTTTAACTTTGTTCCACAAAGGCTCAATTGGATTGAGATCTGGTGATTGTGGGGGGCCACCTAAGCAAGGTACAGTCTCCCTCATGTTCTTTAAACCACTTCTGCACAATACAAGCACCGTGGCATGGCACATTGTCTTTTTGGAAGAAGCCATCTCCATTGGGATATGCCATCAGCATGATAGGATGAACTTGATCAGCAACAATACTTAGGTATATTGTGCTATTCAGACGTTGTTCCACGTGAATTAAAGGGCCCAAATCATGCCAGGAAAACATGCCCCAAACCATAACACTGCCCCCCACCAGCTTGAGGGGTTGTACTCATGCATGTGGGGTACATGCTTTCATGATGTTTCCTTGAAATTCTCACTCTGCTATCTGCATGATGCAACTGAAAATGTGATTCATCAGACCACATGACTTTTTCCAATGTTCAACTGTCCAATTCTTGTGCTCCTGTGCGAATTGGCGACTTTTTATCTTGGTAACTGCAGTCAGCAAAGGTGTTCGAACAGGCCTTCGGCTTCCATATCCCATATGATGCAGTGTATGGCTAATTTGCCTACAAAGTCAGGTGGTCATAATAATCTGGACACTCAGTGTATATTGCTAGAAGATATATGAATTTGATGTGCTTGGGCCCATATTTTGGATAGTGATGGTTCATATACAATCCTGAGTGGTGTCCCTCATACAGTGCCAGCACAGCCTCTGGAAATCACTGTGCTTCAAGTTCCTCAGCAGAGCCCGAAAGCCTAGAGCTAGGCTAGACCTGTAATCATTGTAAGAAGAAAAGCTATCCTTACTGAGAAGATCCAGGTGGTGGGAATGCCAGGAGTCATCAGGATAAAGGCAGCAAGAATTGAATGACAAATGCCATCAGCAAAGGTGACAACCACAGCACCTGAGACATCAAGAGCTGGTCATTTCTGACAGGTTCTGACAGCAGCAACTGGGACTACAGAACATGATGTCTAGGATCTGGGTAGAATGAAAACTTCAGCAACAATAGTAGTCAGAAACCATCAACTTTCACTAGTGATGGGACAATGGCAGGAATGGGAATTGAAGAAGATGGAGTTCAAAACCACTAGACCAGATTCCTATACTGTATTGTCACTAAAGTGGATATAACCTGTAGAAATTAGAATATTTTGGATAATGATCAGTTACCTATTTCATTGATAGCTGTTAGGCAGAAAAGAACTTTCTGACCCAATAACAAGGAAACCATCTATGCTCAGGGTAGCCAAGAGAGTTTCATGTGTCTATCTTATGGTTGTTGAGCAACAATCAAAGAAAAAAAGAACATCTGTTGAATGCCTGTCCATAATTATGTAACTTTTCAAAATCCTCACCCTAAGATATGCTTTTAGAAGAGGAAGGGAGAGAGAGAGAAACATTGATGTGAGAAACATTGATTGGTTGGTTGCCTCCGGTATACCCCCAGACCTGGGATCAACCCCACAACCTAGGTATGTGTCTGACCAGGAATCAAACCCACAACCTTTTGGTTTGTGGGATGATGCTCCAACGAACTGAGCCACCAAGCCAGGGCCCCATAATGATGTAATTTAATCCTCACACCAACACTTCAAGTTCTATAATTATGAAACCCATTTTCTAGACGACTAAAATGGGCCTCAGGAAGATTTAAGTGATTTGCCCACGTTCACACCAATAAGGATGTAGCTGAGATGTGAACACAGGTCTGATTTACTCCAAAGCCATTGTCTTTCCCACCAGACTCTGGGAGCCAGAGACAAACAATGGAAACAGTCACCAGCCCCGCTCCCTCCCAGCCTACCTCCTGCCCCCTGCAGAGGGAAGCAGATGTGGAGCAAAATATCCACAGTTCTGGACTCTGAAAACTTCCATTCCTGAAACTGAAATTCAAAAACTGAGAAGTTGCTGACACTGCTGCTGAGCCCTGCCAAGTCCCCTGCTCTGAGGGCAGTTTGGTGTAAAGAATGTTGATAATCACTGCAAATGGAGGAGTATGCCTCTTGGCCAGGGAAATGAAGCTAGTGCGTAAGTAATTTTGGCAGCCGCATGCATGCTGTGGTACTGGGAGGTACATGCTATTCACATAGAAAATAAAAAATAAAAATAAACAGATTGTCTGGAACTCTTCCAGGATCCCACCCCACCCCCCTTCTTCCCATCCAATCCAGTATTCTCAGTCCCAAATGCGGTTTTCCCTGTTAAATGCTTGCAGAAACCAGGTGAGGTATTTGTTGCTTGGGTGGATAGCGATTGTATCTCCAGAGTACCGGTGGAGCACCAGGGAGTGATGTGATTTGGGTTGCTGCACATCCAAAGGGGAAAAGGAAGGTCTTTCTGAGGCAAATAAGGTAGCATCAGTCGTTTCACATGGAAGATAGATGGCCCAAAGAAAGCTAGCCTTTCACAGAAAGGAGAATATACTGGAAAGCCACTGACATCAAAGGAAAAAGGAGAGTATGAAAGAGTCAAAAGCATAGGAGGCCAACTTCACTCTTTAGTTGGTGGGTAATTCTTTAGATATTTGAATTGCCATCAGGGTAGTTTTCTCTAATTTCAATGTGAATGAAGATGGATTATCCTTAAAATGTCATTACATTAAAGCTGCAGGGAAGATTCCTAATAAGTGGGAATCTATTTCTAGAATTTTTAAATATCTTTTCATCGTTAAGTCTGTGGAAATGTTTCCATACTGGCACTAACACTAATCGAGCATCTATTCTGTTCTGGTCTCTATACTGGGCTTTAACTGTATGATCTCGGTCACTCTTCACACAATACTTGCAAAGTATTTCACAGATAATAGTGTCATTTACTGACTTCATTCTCCATAAAAGGCACACAATTTTCTCCATTTTATAGACAACAGTAGAAATGAGGAAGGAGTATTTAAATACAAACATAATAGCTATTATATACTAAAAAAGGTACTCTATGATATGCTCTATTTTAAATACTTTTCATAAATTAAACAACTCTGCGAAATAACTACTATTGTTATAACTTTTTTCACTCATAAAGCATTTGCCTAAAATTACCCAGCCAGTGAGGATTAGCATCCAGTAGATTGCATGTCAATGTCCATCGTTTTAACCTCTGTATAATATTTCCTTACAACTTAGTAAAGTAAGACTCAGAGAAATTTATAACCTAAGATAGCACAGTTATAAAGAATAGACAGAATCTAGTCCAGGGTTTGGTTAGTTTTGGTTTTACTTCTAAGTCCCTTTCCCCTCCACTTCCCGACCAGACTGCCCTTCTAAGGAGTAATTCTTTAGCAATAGGATTTTACCACAGGTCCCACAATGCAAACTTTTAATTATTAATACCCATTGAATTATGTTTGTGTATATAACATGGAAAAGAGATATTCCTGGACTTGAAGACTATGCCTTTTAGGCACACTGAAAAGTTGAAGACAATACTTTCAAGTTAAGCAACCAAAATGAAAGATGTTATGAACTGTGAAAATAAATTGATACTTTTGGCTTTGGCAAAGGTAATATAGCTTGAAATAACAAATTTTAATCTAAATTTCAGTAACAAGATATAAAAATAAAATCGTGTTTTCTCTAAGGAACAACATTTCCTAAGTCAGCTATATAATTGAGTGGCCAAATATTTGATCAATCCTGAAGTAAATTTTCAAGTGACTTATTCCAGGTATATAAGCATAAATTCATAAGGATGGCAAAACAAGTGATCTGTTCTTGCACATATTAGTATGTTCATGTTCACTAGTTTATACTCTTGGGATAGATTCAGAAAACTATATCCACGTGTATTTCTAAAAGAACATTCTCAAATGGGGCTTTTAAACCAAAGTCAGCAATATGCTGTATCACTTACATATTTTGTTTTGGCATGAATCCACAAGTCATCTTTTATTAGTGGAAGCTTATTCTGAAGTTTTATTGATTATTTACAGCTCTTAAAAGTCAGATGAGTATGTTTTCAATGTAATTTATATTCCTTTATCATTTTCTTTTCAAACCTTTCATCTCATTATCCGTGATGAGTTAAAATCAAATGTAAGGAGTAATTTCACACAGAATGCATAAGCCATGCCTTTATCCTATCATAAAATAGACACAGCAGCAATCCCTAAAATGCTAATGATAAAATGCAGTTTTATCATTTCTGAATTCACGTAGACTGGAGTCAGATATGAAATATAATTTTATAATGGAGGTTCTCAAGACCCCATCTTCCCATCACAATATCTGTAATTGACATTGAGTTAGCTCAGAAGGAGGGAAATATTTTGAGAGAGAGAATGAGCCCCATCTTTATTAGCATCTGAATATTTTGTAAACTTTTGGCTGTCTATATCACTCAATCCATTTCCTATATACTAACGCGCAACCACCTAAACAAGATTATCTAGGGCAAACTTAATATAAACTATTTGAATTATATATACAACTAATGTAATCTGCGTTATGTTGTAATTACTTGTGTATATACTTACATTTCCTATCAAATTATAAGGTCTTGAAGGATACAGATCAACATCTTAAGCATCTTTGTTGTGCTTACACAGCACCTAGTACAGTGCAATTTTAGATGTGGCAAGCAGAGGGGGCCGCACTGAGAAAATGGTGTTTGAAAGAAGGTGAAGAAGCAAGCCATCCCATATTAGTATGAAGCATTCCAGGCAGAGAAGACAGCAAGTGCCAAAGTCCTGCTGTTCCGTTGTGAATAGACTAGGTGTGGAACAGGAAGCACAGACCAGCTAATCCAGCAGAAAGGTGATGGTGGTGTGGACGAGAACAGTAACACTGGAGGTGTTGAAGAGTAGTTTAGTTCTGAATAACTTTTGGAGGTAGTGCTGACAAGATCTGCTCTGAGTGATTGGGTGTGAATTGTGAGTGAAGGACAGAAAACAAGACAGCCTCAGGGGTTTTGGCCTGGGTAACTATATAGATGGTTATATCATTTACTGGGATGGTAAAGACTATAGGAAGGAAAAAGTATTGGAAAGAAGATGCCAGAGTCTGGGGAATCCAGAAAATGTTCAACTTCTCCACTGATATTCGAATTTCTCTCCAAAGCCACGAGTGAAGCTGACCCCTTGACCCCTTCCTGGGTCCATGCTTGAGGGATCCTGGCGTGGTCCTCCACTGGCCACACTCCTGTAGGATGAGGCTTCTTCCAAGAAACCAAGAGGACGTGTCACTCAGCCTCTTTTAGATCATGCCAGGTAGGAGTCTTGGATTCCCTGTCAAACTCCCCAATCCCACATCCACCATCTATGTATATGTCCATGTTTCCAAGAGCAAGCCAGACTAGGCCAGTGCATAGCTAAGGGATGGGTGAATGCGAGGTCTGAGGGTTTGTGGATGGAACTTGTGGTGAGGTGCTCACACACATCTGTGTCAGACCCTTTGCAGGGTGGGACAGAGAGAGAGGGGTGGGAAGAGAATGGGGGTAGGCCACAGGCTAGTGGCTTTTTCTGCTCTGCCACATTCTGCCATGGAACTTTGAGGAGTCAGAATTTTAAATTCTATGACAGCCTACAGGCCATCATGAAAGTATATTTATCAAGACAAGAAGGCAATCTGCTTTATTCAACAGTTTAATAGCTTGTCTTAACCATTTAGCTATACAGTGTCTGGGTCTCCATGTGTACTCTCTGCACAGGCACTGAAAGGTACAGGCTACAGCCAGCACTGCTAAACATCCTGCCAGCGGTGTCAGAGACACATTTATTTTTAGAGAAGACCTGAGAAGTAGGGTCTGGCTTGCATTCCTGTACATAATATCACAACTTTTTTCTTCTGCGGTAACAGATGAGAATTTATTTTTTCAGATGAGATCCTGAAAGGAATCCTCTATATTTGTCGCGCCTCCCCCTCCCCTTTCCCTGAGTCCTTAGCTCAGTGTTGAGAACCCGTGGTTAGTGTTGGAAAACTATTGATCCTCCCTAGTCTCAGTTTTCATACTTCAGAAATGAACGGGATTAGCACTAACCTCAAAGGCTGCTGTGAGAAAGGTTGATAAGCAAAATGTAAAGCAAAAACCAAAAGCACTAAGCATATTGCGTCTCACACATAATAAGCAGTTATATGATTGTTGTTGCATTCTTAGGTCTATAAAACAGCATCTTACTTCATATGCATTCTTAAATTCTTGAAAAATACAAACAAGTGCAGAAGCAATAAGCGTTTTGCCAATGCCCAGGGAGTTCTCTCTCCCTTCAAAACAAGTCACAGCATTTAGATGCCGATCAATCACTCAAGTTCTGTTTCAGTTGCTAGTGCTTTGCTTGCTCTGTGAATCAAATACAGAATTCCCATTAGTATTGATGGTAATTACCCCTGCAGAACAAGGTATGATGAGTAGAGCTCCTGCTGAGGAATTACTTTAATGACTTTGAACTTTAAGAAAGAAACTTAAGAAAGTCACAGATGATGACAACCTCAGGGCTGAACCCCTGCTGCCTCCCTAACTACTATTTTCAATTGGCTCATTCTGAGCAGGGCACTTCGGGGCCACGTTGTTTTTTATGAACAAATAGTGAGAAGCATATTCCAGAGAAAAGTGCCTCAAATTAGGAGCTCAACATTTAGTGGTACAGACTCCTTTCCTACCATAAAATGCTTCAGCTATCAATTCAAAAGCCAATCTATATCATAGTGTAGTAGTAGTAGTAGTGCCAATTGCAATAAAAGTATCTACCTATATTATTACCATTATAAATTTCTGATCACTGATCTAAACTGGGGCCTCAACTCTACCTATCATTTTTAGTATAATCTTGCTATGGTCATGTTGTGATATAATTATCCTATTGACCATAAAACCATTTATACCTTCTCTACTCTCCATATCCTTCATTGAATCACACTGAGAAAAGGCCACACAAGTATAAAAATAAACTTTCAATCTATTAGGTATGGAAGCATGGAGCAGACTGATGAATCTCAGAGGGAGGGGCACAATGGGGTGAGAAGAGATTAACCAAATAATTTCTATGCATATATGCATTGCACTGTGACACAGACAATAGGGTGATGAAGGCCTGACTGAGGCTGGTTGGGAACTGGGTAGTGGGGTAAGTGGGGGAGAGGCACATTTTAATACTCTCAGTAAAGATTTAAGAAAAGAAAATAAACTTTCTATTAAATTAAATGCTTAGTATAACTTTCTGTTAAAATTAAAAATAGAACTACCTTATGATGTATCAATTCCACCTCTAAGTCCAAAAAAATCGCAAGGTATTTGCACACCCATGTTCATAACAGCACTATTCATGGTAGTCAAGAGGTGGCAACAATCCAAATGTCAATCAATGGATGAATAGATAAACAAAATGTGGTGCATACATTCAATGGAATATTATTCAGCCTCAAAAAAGAGGGAATCCTGTCACATGCTACAGCATGGGTGAACTTGAGGACATTATTCTAACTGATATAAGCCAGGCACAAAAAAAGACAAATAGTGTATGGTTTCACTTATATAAGGTATCTAAAAGAGTCCAATTTATAAAAATAGGAAGTCAAATGGTGGTTTCAAGGGGCAGGTGGAAGGGGGAACAGGGATATTGTTTAATAGGATCAGAGTTTCAGATTTGGAAGATGAAAGAGTTCTGGAGGCCTATTTGACAGCAATGTGAGTATACTTTACACTGTACACTTTGATCTGTACATTTAAAAACAGTCAATGTGGTAAATTGTTTGTATATTTTACCACACACACAAAAAATCTGAAAAACAAACAAGAAAAAAAACAAACACCTGTTTTGTGTTGCAGTTGTTCAACAAATATGCTTTTGTGCTTACTATGCACCATACCCTGTACAGGTTGAGTATTTTGGGAGTATTTATTTGGCAATCAATATTAGGGAGTTTGGAGTTTGGTACTGTAATGAATTTTAGAAACAGAGCAACATAGTTCTAACTGTTAATGCCTTTAAAAGTATTATGTAAAGAAAAGAATGCTCATTTTGCTGGACAAATCTTGTGTTGATTTCTTTTTCTTTCATGTATACACATCCTCACTTTAAACACCTATATCGTCTCTGCAAGCCCAAAACATCTACAGGAAACATCGATTAAATAGCAAGAGGGCTGTTAAATGGCCTGAGCCTGACAAGCATTCCTTCGCCTGAGATCACATGTACAAATTCTAGGAGGAAGGACCACTTTGGTGTTTAGCTGTGTACAAGAGCAGATGTGGTCCTGAGAAACTGCTTTATGTGCAAAATTTTGAGTAGCAAAGCTATTTTTTCTCACTTATATTTAAGAATTGGAAAAATGTTTTTATGGAAAACATTTTCATCCTGAGACATAGAAGTGTTCTAATTACATCTACACAGGCAGGTTTTCAAGAATGCATCGGCTCCATTGGCAGAGTACTTTTTTTTTTTTTTTTTTTTTTTTTTTTTGGCAAAGAGACACAAACTTAGAAATTCTATCAGCAAATTTGTTGAAAAAGGTCTTAAGATGACAGACAAAACCTCTGACCCACCTAAAAAGAGTTACCAATAAAGCCAAAAAGATACTCAAAATTCTCAAACTTGGACTTCAAGTAATCTCAACAAACTTGGAATTTTTAAAAGTTGTTTTCTTTTATACTTTCTTTTTCTCCACCTTCTTCTTTCACTCTTGAGATGTCATATGTAAAGGGGTTGGCAAATATTTTCTTAATGAGCCAGATAATAAGTATCTTAGGCTTATAGGACATATAGCTTCCATTGCAAGTGTTCAATTCTGCCATTATAGGACTAAATCAGCTATATAAAATAAGTAAATAACTGGGTATGGCTGTGTTCCAATAAAACTTTATTTATTAAAACAGGTGGAAGGTTGAAATTGGCCTGTAAGCTGTCATTTGCTGACCCTGTTTTAGGCCATACTCAGAAATTCAGGTTTTAGTCTACAGCAGTAAAAACCATTGTGTAATTTTAAAATAGAGAACAAATATGATTTTACTTAGTCTTTAAAAATGTCACTTTGCCTACTGAAGAGAGAATAGATGGAAGGGAGTAACAAGAATGAAAGCAGGAGGCCAGTACAACCCTCCAGGCTATATATGAAGGTGGCTTGAGCCAAAGTAGTGGCAGTGAAAGTGACAGAGTTAGGGAGAGGCCAGAGTTGAGTAAACTCTGAAGTCAGCAATAGATTGATGGTACGTATTTAAAACCACAGTACGCGTGAGATTACCCAGAGGGAAGGCATAGGTTAAAAGTGCAAACAGAGAAGATGGTGAAAGACTGAGCTCTGGGGCATTCCCACCTGTAAATGTGAGGCTCAGTGGCTGAGCATCAACCTACGTATAAACCAAAGGTCACAGTTCGATTCCCAGTCAGGGCACATGCCCTGGTTGTGGGCTCAATCCCCAGTAGGGGTCTTACAGGAGACAACTGATCTATGATTCTATCTCATTATTGATGTTTCTGTTGCTCTCTCAATCCCTTCCTCTTTGACATCAATAAAAAATATATTTTAAAAATCAAAGAAGCATGGAACAGACTGTCAAATCTCAGAGGAAAGGCGGGGGTGGGAGTTTGGGTGGGAAGAGATCAACCAATTAAAAATTCCTGTGGCACACCAGTGTGTGCTTTGCGGCACAATGGTTGAAAATCACTGCTCTAGATTCACAAGCCATTGTTAAATAACTGTACTCATGCAGCTACTTTCCTTTGAGTACCCACATAGACTTGCCCATGTGAGAAATAACAGGATTGCAAACCCATATCTATAGCCACTTAACAGGATAACTGCCTGTTTCTTTGAGGTAGCTTTCAGGGTTACCCAAAATAAATTTTTTATATCACTTAAGCTATATTTTCATACACACACATATGTTTAAATGGGTTTATTGTTGACATACAATAAACTGCACACATTTAAATGATACAATATGATAAGATTTGACATAGGCCCATATAAGACCATCATCACAACCAAAATACTGAATATATACATCAGCTCAAAAGTTTCATTGTACGCAATTATAATTTCTCCCTCTCATCACTTCCTAGGTGTGATGTGGGAACACTTTCTGTCATTATGAATTAGTTAGAATTTTCTAAAGTTTTATTTAAATAGAATCATATGATATGTCCTTTTTTGTCTGATTTCTTTAATTCAGCATATTTTGAGATTCATTTATGTTATTGCATATAATAATAGTTCATTCCTCTTTACTGCTGAGTAGTATTCTAATATATGGCTATAGCATATTTGTTTATCCATTCATCTTTTCATTGGACAGGTTTTATTGATTACAAATAAAGCTGCTATAAACATTCATTTAAAAGCTTACCTATGACATATGTTTTCATTTCTCTTGAGAGATACGTATATAGAAATGGAATGACTGGAAAATACGTAAGTATATTTTTGTCTTTTAAAGAAACTGACAAACTGTCTGCTAAAGCAGTGTTACATGCCCACCAGCGGTGTATAAAATTTTCAGTTGTTCCATACCCTCATTAGTACTTGATATGGTAAGTCTTTTTTATTGTAGAAATGTAAACAGATGTGTGATGATATCTCATTGTAATTTGCATTTCCCTAATGACTAATAATGTTGAGCATTTTTCAGCATTTGCCATCTAAATATGTTTGTGATGAAGTATCTTCTCAGATGTTTTGCCCTTCTTTATATATTCTGAATTATTTGAGAGTTCTTTATCTATTCTGAATACCAGTCTTTTATTAGAGAAATGGCTTGCAAATATTTTCTTTCAATATTTGGTTTATTTTCTTTATTTTTTAAAAAATCAGAAATTAAGTCCAAAATACCAATTTGTTATTTTATGATTTTTGGTTTTGGTGTCCCATCTAAAAAAAAATATTTGACTAACAAAATTACAAAGTATTTTTGTTTATTTTATACTAGAACTTTTAAATCTTTGCATTGAAGCCTATGATCCACTTTGAGTTAATTTTTATATACAACCTAAAGTATGTATTCAAGTTGTTTTGCACAACACACACATACACACACACATTCAGTACTAAATGTTAAAAAGACTATTCTTTTCCCATTCTTTAGGTTTAACTTTTGTGAAATATCAGCTGTTCATATAAATGTGGATTTTTGTGAGGGACTTCTTATTATTTTCCATTGGTCTATTTGCCTAATAAATAGATTTGTCTAATAAAATTTGTTTACAATAGCTTTGTAATAATTTTGAAATCAAATAATGATAGCCTCATCTTTGGCCGCCTCCCCTTCCCCGCCTAAAGTTGTCTGTTCTATGTCCTTAGTATTTCTACAAAAATGCTAAAAAATCTGCTGGGATTTTGATTTGGATCTTTCTGTTATTAATTTCTAATTTAATTCCATTGTAGTAAAAGAACATGCTTTGTATGAATTGCGTTGCTTAGATTTATTATTATTTTTGTGATTTGTTTGGTGGCCCAAATATGGTGTATCTTGGTAATATTTTGTGAATACTTGAAAACATTTTGCATGCTGCCATTGCTTGTTGGAGTCTGACAAATGTCAGTCAAGTCAGTTGACAGTTGTTTAAATCTATAATAGATCTTGTAGATTTTCTACCTGTATTCTTTCAATAACTGATTCTAGTAGAGATTGCCCTATTTATCTTTACAGTTCTATTGGTTTGCTTCATGTATTTTAAAGCTATCTTATTATGTGAATAAACCTAATTGATTATGTCCTCTCTTGATTCATTGGCCTCTTTATTATTATGAATTGAGCTTTCTTATACATGATAATATTCTTTACTTTGAAATCTACTTGGATATTAATATAGCCATTCATTAGTGTTAGCATGGCTTATCTTTGTCTGGATTTTCTGTTTAACCTATTTGTGCTTTGTATTTAAAATGGACTTCCTTTAGGCAAGGTAATGCTTCATAGAATGAATTGGGAAATATTATTTCCTCTTGTATTTATTGGAAGAGTTTATGAAGAATTTGTATTAACTCTTTTTTAAATGTTTGGTGGAATTTACAAACCATCTGGGCCTCGACTTTTCTTTGTGGTAGTTTTTAAATTATTAATCCAATCTCTTTATTTGTCAGAGATTTATTCAGATTTTCCATTTCTTCTTAGATCCATCTCTGTAATTTGTGCCCTACTAGATATTTGTGCATTTCATGTAGGTTATCTACTTTGTTAATACAGAATTGGTCATGGTACTTCCTTATAACCCATTTTATTTCTGTAAAGTTGGTATTAACATACCCTCATTAATTTTTTATTTTCAATATTTTTTTTCTTGGTAGGTTTATTTAAAGGTTTTTCAATCTTAACAAAGAAACCCACAAAATTTTGTGTCATGTATTTTATTTTCTATTGTTTTACTCTTCTTGATTTCATTGCTTTATGGTCTAGTAACTTAGATTTCCTTCCTTCCATTTGCTTTGGATTGAATTTGCTCTCCCCCTACCCCCCCAATATCTTAAGGTGGAAATTTAGGTTATTGATCTGCAATCTTTCTTTCTCTCTTTCTCTCTTTCTTTCTCTCTTTCTTTCTTTCTTTCTTTCTCTTTTTTCTTTTTTTTTTTTTGTGTGTGTCTATGTGTATGTGTTATGAGAGAAAGGGTAGTTTTATTTTAATCTTTCTTATTTTTTAACATAGGCATTTACAAGTATAAATCCTTCTCTAAGCATTGCCTTAGCTATAAACTATAAGCTTTGGTATGTTGTACATTCATTTTCATTCATCTCAAAGAATTTTTTAATTTCCTTTGTGAGAAAGAGTCAAGATTCATTCTTGTAACCTATTGGTTATTTAGGGAGGTTTGTTTTCCACATATTTGGGAATTTCTCAAATTCTTTCTGTTATTGATTTCTACTTTTATTCCACTGCATTCAAATAACACTTGGTATTATTTCCACCCTTTTAAATTTATTAAGCTTTGTTTTAAGGCCTAGCACATTATCTGCCCTGGAGAGTGTTCCTTATGCCTCAAGGAGATGATGGTATATTCTGCCTTTGGAGGTAGAGTAATTTATACATGTCTTTTGGCCCAGTTGGTTTAATGTTGTTCAAGTCTTCTGCTTCCTGTTAGTCTTCTGCTTGCTTGCTTTATTCATTGCCGAAAGTGAGATATTGAAGACTCCAACTAGTATTGTTGAATTGTTATAGCTTCCTCTGACTCTTGGTTTTTCCTTCATGTTTCTCCATGCAGGCAAGCAGCAGACTCTTGGCTCCATCTCCTGAACTCAGGGAGCCCTTCCTCCACCATCACATGGAAACTCTCCCAAGACAGTAACATGGGGCAATCAAGAGCTTACCTCACTTGATTCTTGTCTCTGGAGGATGATAGTCTATTGCTTGACGTCCAGATCATTGGAAACTATTGTTTCATATATTTTGTCTCATTTTCTTTTGTAATTTCAGGTGTAAGGATAAATCTGGCCCATGTCAGTCTAACTTGGCCAGAAAGAAAGACATTAAGCTATATTTTAAGTCAAATTTTTGCAAGATAATATCATAAAATTTGGGTTAAACTTTTTTTTTAAAGGGCTAGAGGATCCCCCACCACCACCACCACCACCACACCCACAGCACAAAATAATTTTGCAAATTTTGTAAAATAAATATAAAAATAATCGGTGGCCCACTGTGATATTCCACTTGCCTATTCAGGTGCCACCAAAGAAAATACACCTGATGATACACTCATCATTAGTGCAGGGTTGTGTCAACTCCAGAGCACTACGACCTCCCTCATGCAACAATAGCTGGTTGGTTTTGTCGATCTGTTTCTGGTTGCTGTTTTCTCTTACCAACATACTTTTTCTTCACAGTCATGTCCCTCAGAGTTGATTCAAAAAACTGAGCCACAATTAAACTGGCCTTAGTAAAAAGAGATTCATATTATAAAGAATCAAGAGATCAACTGAAGGACTTGTATGCATGCATATAAGCACAACCAACAGATGCAAGACACTGAGGGCAAGAGGACGAGGGCAAGTGCCAGTGAGGTAGGGAGGCAGCGCGGGGCGGGGGGAGGGGGAGGAGTGTCTGTAAGGAATAAGAAAAGAGACCTTTGTGCTACTATTTGTAATACCTTAAACAATAAAATTAAAACACACACACACACACACACACACACACACACACACACACACACAAAGAATCAAGGGTATTTCCAAAACTCTGGGGCAAGAAGTTCAGCTCACACTTTATAAGAACTCTCTGGAACCCCATGAATTCTCACCTCTTCCATTTACCACATCTGCCTCCATTTGCCTGTTCTGTTTTTGTTGTTGTTGTTTAAATAAAGTGGGTTCTGTGAGCACTTGCTCATCAATATACACAATCCAAAAACTGCCACTGAGAAACAGCGGCCTCAGCCCTCATGCCTTCCAGGTAAAGTACTTTTCTAAAAAATGTATGGAAGCATAAAATAAGTTATTGACATTTCTAATGTAACTGAGTATAGCAATACTGCTCACTGTCAAAATTGCTTATGTAGGTATAAAACTGTAGGATTTTTTAAATGCTTCCATATTCTCTTATGTTTACTTCACCTTAACCGAAGAGGAGGCAGCCAGGTGTCATTGATCCCATTGTAGGGCTGCAAAAACAAACTCTGAGACTTTAACTGATTTATTCCAGCAGCAAAGTCAGATCTTGCATCCAGGTTTCTTGGCTTCTAGTCCACTTGCCTTTTCAATACTCACATCCTTAGCCACTGGCTTGTGAAAAGAAGAAATAGTGGTGATGTAGTGGAGGTGATGACAGAGGCCAAAGAATAGGTAAATTGAGTAGCCACCTGACTATTTTAAAACTTGGTTCAGAGTTCTGTCATTCTTTAAACTGATTATTATTCTTGGACTCAACTGTACCATTCTCTCTCTCTCTCCCTTTTTTTTTTTCTCCTTCCTTGTGAATGCACTAAATTATTTTAATCTGTGTTTTTAAATTTTACTTCACTTTAACTTCCTGTAGTCAGATTCCTCTTCTGATAGTGAACCAGGAGTGACCTGAAAAACGGGCAGAAAATAATGTGGATGATGATAATAATGACAATAACAACCCAAGGCCAGTCATCTATAGGATTAGAGTTTCTTTTGAAAGTGAGGAACAGCACAAAAAAAAAATGTGAAGACAGATGTTAAATATCTGCCACTAGATGAAAGAATTCCTTATTCAGTGATTGATATGACGTCTGAGGAACTAACTCCATGTGTTAAAACAGAGCAGAAAACGTGAGTACAAAGGTATTATGCAAACAAAGAACAGCATTTCCATGTGTATAAGTTTAGCTGAGTCTGGCTGAAGTGAGCTCTGGGGCACCTTCCCTAACACAGGCAAGGGAATCTGGGATTTGTATCTAAAACATTTTGCATGGTTAGATCACTGTTTACATAAATATAAGGTGGTAGTTTCCAGTAAGGGTATTCTGAGTGAGATCTGCTAGGGAAGAGATTATGAGCAGATATTTTAAATGTTTCCCAGTCGCCTGTAGACACACACAAAGATAGTATGCGATGATAGCATCAGGCTACATCATGTAAAGCACATATTATCTCTATGTCATGTTTCTCCCACCTACAGCTCTGCCATCTGAATACACGGGGGATCAAATCTTGAAGAAACAAATGTACCTACTAAAACATAAAAAAATCTATTCATATGGTTTATAGCCCCCCCCCCCCGCCAAAAAAAAAACCCCTGCCTATAGCATTTTGATTTAAATGGAAACTGCAAAAGATTCTTTTAGTTGACCACTATGTGATCTTTATAAAATGAATTCAACCTTGAATAATGTCAATTATTACACTAAGAATCAAGAAGATGAAGAAAAGTAATGTCTTTTCCTACTGGGGAAGTCAATATTCTTACAACTGCTAGCCCTCCTTTTATTTAAAGCTTCCTTTTGGCTATGTTAGTTGAGCATGATCCTATGCCACATGTGTCAAACACAAGGCCCGCGGGCCAAATCCAGCCCGCCAGGCCTTGCAATGTGGCCCGCACCGCACTGTCATCACTGCACTCCGCTATCAGTTTATGACATTGTCAGTTTATGACTGTTCAGTAAACCATTCGGCCCGCGATTTAGACTGGATTTTAGATTTTGGCCCCTTCTCTGATTGAGTTCGACACCCCTATCCTATGCACCAGGAGGTCACCAGTTCAATTCCTGATGAGAGCCAATGCCCTGGTTTCCAGCTCAATCCCCAGTGGGGGAGGGGGGGGGCGGGGGGGGGGAGGTGGAGGCAGCTAAACAATTTTTCCATCTCCTTCTCTATTCCTCTCTCTGAAATCAATAAAAATAAATGTATTTTAAAAAATGATAAAAGCAAAGCTTCCTATTTAATTCAACACACATAACTTTCCAGACCCCTGATCACCATTTTACCAAGTCTTTGCTCCCCTGTTCACCCTTTCCTAACCTGATACAAGGGACTGATAGAGGATGGGTAAAGCAATGGAAGAAACAACCACAACAAGCTATGAAACCAAGTCCTTAAACCCTGAAAGCTCAAGTTTTAGAATTTGAAAATAATCCATTTAAGAAAGCGGTGAATCCTGTGGGGAAAAGAGATTAAATTGAACAGGTGAGTGGCAAAGAAAATAAGTGTGGCCCTTCCCCTCATTTGCCATAAGGATATCTACTGGATGTGACCAAGTCACCTAATCTCTTTGAAAGTGAACTTTATCATTTGCAAAAAGGGATTATTTAACCCTGTACAGTTCGGGAGACTGTTAAAGAAATTAAAGGTAAAAGTTCTTTAAAAATGCCCTGGCTGGCTCAGTTAGCTGGAGCATAGTCCTGAACACCAAAGATTACAGGTCCAATTTCTGGTCAAGGCACACACCCAAGTTGTGGGTTTGATCCTTGGTCAGGTGCCTGTGGGAGGCAACCAACCAACCCATGCTTCTCTCTCTTACTCTCCCTTCCTCTCTCTCTAAAAATCAATAAAAACATATCCTTGGGCAAGGATTAAAAATAAGTTATTTAAATTTTATTCTAGTCTATAAAGCACTACAAAAATATAAATATAAAGGATTTTTTAAAACTCTTACATATTGCTTCTTTTATAATCCTCACTCTTCTGTTCTAACTTCTCATCAATCCCTTTTCCTCTTTCTTTAGTCTGCATTTAACTTTAGAATGTGAAAGCCTTTTATTATAATTCACACATAGTTGAAAAACCACTTGGTCTGGGTAGTACTTCAGCTCACAGAAGTGGCAAGTTCTGCACATGCTTACCAGCCCACTGTCAGGTCCCTGCACCAGGCAGGGCTAATCTGTCTGCACCATGTCTGGCTCACGTGGCCAGTAAAGGGTCTTAAAGCCTTTTCTCTTCTGTTTTGGTTGGTACTAAAAACTCCCTGGTACTACATAAAGCACAGTTGCTAGTAAATCTGGGAGAAAAAATGGAAATAATTATGGTTTTGCATGGTCACTTTAAAAATACAAGCATCTTTTCTATTGTTTTTCTTTTCTTTGAAATAACCCAGAAGTAATGAGATTTCCCAGGGATTAACTTGCTCATCTGACCAAATCTGGCTCAACATCCTGACAATGTCTGGTTAAAAGATGTGACTACCACAAACATAGCTTCTCATCCCCTACACCATGTTTTACTCATTACCTGGCAAAGGTACAAGCCAAAATTCTCGTAAACCTCCTGATTTCCCGTTCATAATTTGGGGAAGTAAACCATGGCCGAGAAACCACATGAAACTCCATTAAATGAATCTAAATAAATTATATCTCTGCAAATGAATCACCACTTATCCAAATTCCATGTACTGCAGAGACAGGACTGGTCAATAAATACCAGACTCCAAATAACCACAACACACAGACTCAATCTCAGGCACAACCCCATGTGAACAGCATGTAAAGAGAAAGCAGTGCCTACAACTCCTGGTCACAGCTAAAAATGTGCAGATCCAACCTCATGTCAGGGTAACTGCCTTGGCATACAGGATAAATAAGGAAAACTGAACATTATAATGGATGCCAATTTTAGATAAGGAGCAAAGAAGAAAAGATAACAAGTACTGAGGACTGCTTTGCAAGAGTGCACATGAAGCAACTTCAATTGCACAACTTTTTCATGATCTTAGGGAGGCCATTTTCTTGGCAAGGTTGTACTAGATTGTCCTTTATTCCTTAAACAAATGTTTGTAGAGTTAGTTGTGTTTCAGGGAGTGTGCTGGGGACATAATAATCAACAAAACTATTTTTCCTACCTTCATGGGCCAAATTTAATCCACTGCCTTTTTTTCATAAATAAAGTTTTATTAGAACACAATCATTTGATTACATGTAGTCTATGGCTGGTTTTATGCTAGAATGAGAGTCAATTAGATGTGACAGAGAATGTATGGCCCCAAAAGCCTAAAAATGCTTACTGTCTGTCCCTCTATAGAAAATATTTGCCAATCCTTGGTCTAGGAGGAGAAATGGATAAGTATATAGGAAATTATATTGCTTAATAAGAGCTATGATGAGGGAACTTTGCAGTCTCAAATTAGGATTGTAAGGATTAAGGAAAACTGAGGTGACATTTGAACTGAGACCTAAAAATGAACAAGTAGCTAACCAGTTGATGGGAAGAGAAAGTATTCCAAGGCAAGGTCACATGCAAAATCCTGGAAGCCAGAGGGAGCTTGTCCCATTCAGAGGACTGGAAAGTACAGCATGTCAACTTCATTGAAATAAGGAAAGTGAAAGGGTTTGGCATGAGAGATGATGGCAAAGAGAAAAAAAATAGGATACAGATCACAAATGTTCCTTTATATCACCTGAAGAAGTTTGGAAATTATTCTGAGGGTTTAAGCTGTGCAATGAAATAATCCAACTGTATGAATCTATGGTTTGGTATTTATATAGGATTTATGACAAGGCTTATTTCTGATGTAGTCACCAGGGATGGAAAAAAACAATGAACTTTGAGAAATTGAGATTCACAAGGAAATACTAACATTCTAAGTAATCTGTTCCTTCAACCCTCACAACCCATGGCTCTGGGAGTGAAGTAGTTGGGACAACATGCTATTACAGTTCCTATAACACTTAGGTCCAATTCTAGTATGTACTGATGGCACAGCCAACACACATCTGAAAAGATAGTTACTAGTGATGGTACTGAAAAGGAAGCCAACCTGCCTTCCTGAGAACAGGCAACTGAGGGCAGCCTTTCCTAAAGAAAGTCTATGTAATAACCCCCTCCCCATTTTCCACTCTATCTCATTGGCTGCTCCATCCAGTTTTATGCCCTTGTTCGATCTCTTCTAGACCACTTAGTGTTGAAGTGCCCAAGTATTCAATCTTTAGACCTATTCTCTATTTATACTAAATTATTTAGTAAATAAATTCAGTCTTATTGCTTGCAATCACATCAATAAATCATGATACCTAACTGTATATCTTTAGACCAGGCTTTTATCTTGAACTTCAGATAAGGAGCAAAGAAGAAAAGATAACAAGTACTGAGGACGTTTTCCTCTTTAATTACTCTTAGGAAAGTGGATAACAACTTTGAACCCTATTACTGCAGGGAGAGAAATAGGTGCTGGGGGATAAACCACAAAGGTCCTAGAAGAATGACCAGCTCCCAGCCCTGGTTTGGTTTTTCAGTTGTTAGAGAGTTGTCTCAATATGCCAAGGTTGCAGGTTCAATCCCCAGTGAGGGCACATAAGAGAGTTGACCAATGAATGCAGAAGTAAGTGAAACAACAAATCCATCTTTTTCTTTCTCTAAAAAAAATAAATGAGTAAAGTATTTTTTTAACAAAAGGAATGACTGGCTTCTGCTTTAAAAAAAAAAAACTTTTAAGGGAAAGGATTCATGCATACAGTTAGAATATCTCAAAGATGCAAGAAAGCAAAATGTTTTTCAGTACTAATATAATATAATATTAGTGTGTGCTAGAGAAGGAGAAATGAAGAAAAAGTCTCAGGATCTCAAAAACTAATTGAAATATATATCCTGCAGTACCACTAGGATTTGGCAAGAGGCCAATAAATTACATATGCCCGGTACATCAAATTCATAAAGAATTGTGATGAGAGACAAATCTAGGCAAGTAGATTGAGGTCAGATTTTGCCACTTCATTGAGTATAAATCACGTCGTTTAACAGAAATGGACAAGATTTAAGATGAGAGTTTATTCAAGAGCTGTTTTAGGAAGATCCATCAGAGGGAAGTCAGAATTAAAGGAGAGAGAAAACTGAAGGAGAGAGAAACTGTTGGGAGAGAGAGATTAGAGAGAGATAGAAGTTGGAGTTTATTGTAATAGCTGGAGCCTGAGGTGATAAAATCTCAAACTTGTATTGTTTGATCCTCCCAATTCCTGGACTTGAAAGGCTTGGCCACAATTTCAAGATGCTCTTGGCCTTGCCAAAGAGAATTACAGCCACCTGTGAGCTAACCCAGAGTTTAAAACACAAGTCCATTTACCTGGTCTTGGCACACTAGGCATATTATAGGGGAGACCATTTGTCTTCTCTTCAGCAATTCACTTAAGATAACCTCAGGTCTAAGAGGTAGGAAATTGCATGCTACTGAAAGGGGCAGCCCGAGAGAGAACTAAGTAGAACACTGATTATAATGGCTCCAAAATCAAGCTTGCTGCTCTCTTAAAGGCAGAGGGTGTGTGTGTGGTGTTTTCTTTTACACAGTACACCAGAATCCTTTTACCTTTTTGAAAGATCATTATTTCCATTAAAATACAAACTGGACTTTTATTGGCACTAAACAGCATATATTGCAAAGCTCTGATGAATGTTGGTTAGGCTTAGGGAAGGTTTTTCACTGTTCTTGGAACTGTTTTCTCACATCCAAGAGTAATTTAGCTTCCCCAGTTTACAGTAAAGCATTAACTAGATACTTAGTGAATCTGCCTACAAATTTAGTTACTATTAAATAGAAGAATAAATATCACGTGATCAATTATCCAGTAACTACAGAAAGTAGTTCTGGCTAAAGGTTACTTACCTAATTTCTATTTTGACTTAGAATGAAATTTGTAGAGAAGATTATATAGTTGAACTAATTTGCTTCTGGGAATACAAAAAAAGATAATAAAATATTTTGAGATTCTATCATGTTCCAGGTACTTTGCTAAGCCCTTGGTATGTGTAACTTCATTCAAACTTTACAGAAACTCTATAAGCTAAATATTACTATTATCATTTTACAAATGAAAAAAAAATAGAGCCTCAGAGAAGTAAGATCACATGGCAAAAATAAATGTCTTGAAACTGGAATTTTACTCTAAGTCTGTTTCTCAAATTTTAGAAAATGTAGGAGATAGGACTATGTGACTAATTTCCAAACAAAATATGTAAGAACTACTGATTATCATTAAAAGGAAAGAAAGGAAGAAAGGCACATCCAACATGTAAGGTACTTTATATGTGCTACCTCATTAATATTAGTCTCATTTTATAAATATGGAAATTAAAGAGCTGTGGTTGAAGTCTCTCTTTATGACTCAAACACTCCTGCTGTTTCCCACTGCACACAATCATAGAAAGCTAGGACAAATGTCCCTTATCTCATCCAACATCTTCATTTAACAGATGAGTAAGTAGAGGCCAATAGATTAAGTGATTTATATAAAGGCAAACAAGTTGTCAGTAATCAACAGTTCTTATGATTGCTTCTGAGATTCTTACCAAGCCCTGAAGTCCTTTGTTCTCCAAAAGTATGAGAACTGTCACTCAGGATCTATCTCTGTTGAACTGTCACTAAATGCCTATCTTTCACTACACCAAGCATGTCAAACTCAAAACCTAACATGGGCCAAATAAACAAGGTTTAAGTTTACTAGAATGTGGGCCACAAAAAAATAAAAGCTTCAATTTTCATAGAAAAATAGGTTTATTTCAATAGAGACATGCTGAATACAAAGGGCTGAAATAAATGAGTAATTGTTAACATAAAATAATAGACCATTTTAATAAAAATTAATATTTTTTCTTGAACATTAACTTACCACTGAATAACTGCACAAATTAATAAGCATAATGCAAATAAAGCTATTTTTCTTGTTCTCCAAAAGTGAAATATTTCCTGTTGCATGCACCAAACAAGTCAGTCCAAGACTAATGATGTGGGAATAAGCTGCTAAAATATTCACTGCTAGTGTTAGTGGAGAGAAATGGTGTGCCTGCGCATAAGGTGCAAAAGGGAAATGAATATAACATGGTTATAGTAATCAGTCATTAGTGAACATTGTAGTTTGTTATTAATGATTATGTATAACAGGATATTGTAAAAATTAAGTTATGAAATTTTTATTAAAATGTTTCTTACATGCCTTTATATTGGCTGGGCTGCAAAAATATTCATTTTGGGCCACAAGTTTAACATGCTTGCACTACAGCTTTCCTTTCTAGAACAATAATTCCTAACTTCGGGTTTTTACTACATAGTTTTGTTAAATTTTCTCCTGTTCCATTTTTTCATTTTTGTGCATCTGTGGTGATTCTATCTACCTGGCTGCTAATGATAGAAAATGGAAAGCATTCTTCGTAACCCATTCTGTCTCACCTGGCTCACACAATGACCCCATGGTCAAGTTATGCTGCCTTTATAATATATGTCTGCTTCATTTTGTCTCCTTTCTGCCATTAATCTGGTTCAAATTACCATCATCTCTCACCTAGTCCAATGCAGTCACCTCCTAATGGATACCCCCCACTGAACACCTTCTCTCTCATCACTTTTGTTCTCTAGCTATCTGCTCTTCACAAAACCAGAAGTCAGAGAATCTTTTAAAAATGCCAATCCTATGTTTTAGATCTCTTTAAAACCTTTCAATGATTTCTAGTGCACTTGAGATCAAATCTGGAAACTACAAATGGCCTTCAAGTGCTTGTGTAATCTACCTGAAGCTAGCTCTTGGTTTTGCCTTGTACCACTCTCTCCTTCCATCACTGTACTTCAAACACATTGACTATCTCTCAATTCTTCAGATGCCTTCAAAACATCAGTCCAGTATTTTATCAGTTGTTTAATTGTAATTTTTAAAAATACAATTCAAAAAATACAGGGTTTTTTCCTATTTTCTCAGAGTAAACTGGATACCCCTTTTTCATTTATAAAACCCTGTATTTTTTCTTTGTTGTATCTATCTCAGTTTCTAAATACTTGCCTATTTTTGTGGTTAATTGTTTACTATTTGTCTCCATCTCTAAACTGTAAAGACCATAAAGGCAGAGACTGGGTCTATTTTGTTCTCTACCAAATCCTCTGCCTTTCCAATGTGCCTGATGCATAGTAGAAGCTCACAGATATTTGGTGAAAAGATGAATGACTAAACTCTCAAGAATAACTCAATTATAACAGTTCTAACGGGATTATCTCAAAATGTAATTTTTCAAAATTGGTTTACTTTGATTTTTTTAAATTAAAAGTTTTTATATCACACTTTAAAATATATATGTACATATGTATTTTTAAATATGTTTTTTTATTGATTTCACAGAGAGGAAGGGACAGGAGAGAGAGATAGAAAACATCAATGATAAGAGGCAATCATTGATTGGCTGCCTCCTGCACACCCCTTACTGGAGACTAAGCCCACAACCTGGGCATGTGCCCTGACGAAGAATTGAACCGTGACCTTCTGGTTCATGAGTCAATGTTCAACCACTGAGCCAGACCAGCCAGGCTATCCCACAGTTAATAGTGGCTAGGAGAATATATTTTACTTCCTGAAAAGTATCTAATGAATGACCACTTTCTCTGCCCATTCCAAGTTCAATTTCTTTTAAAATAATGAAAAGTGAAAAAGATCTGGCATTAATCATTTTCCCCTCAATCCTACTGTTCCCTGATTAAGCCTGGTCCTGGAGATGATAAAATGTCCACAGAGTAAGTGAAAAGGGATTCCTGGCTTACCTGAACAAGGGCAGCTGTGATAATCTACTCAGAACAAAGGATATGTATATACATACACAATAAGATGTGACATTGGACTAGTTTCATGTACATAAAGCAGAATGTTCTGATTCATCAAAAGGTATCTGCCTAAGAAATACATGACATTAAAGAAATTAGAAGCTCTTGTCAAGCATTTACTGACTGACAGACCTCATGATTTAGTTGTGCACTTATGGAATATCCTTGACAAAGTGGCCTGACAAAAATTTTTCTGCTAGTTTCCTGTCAATGAACTGCTCATACTAAGCACAATAAATAGTATTATCATAAAATTCACGTAATTCAAGAGAAACATATGTAGTTCTGGCTAAAGATTACTTACCTAATTTCAATTTGACTTAGAATGAAATCTGGAGAGAAGATTATATAGTTCAACTAATTTGCTTCAAGGAATACAGAAAAAAGAGAATCAAATATTTTGAGATGCTATCATGTTCCAGGTACTTTGCTAAGCCCTTAGTATGTATTACTTCATTCAAATTTAACAGCAACCCTGTAAGCTAAATATTACTATAAATATATACGTGTGTTACATACACCTATATATTTATATGCTGATGATGTTTAAGCAAAAGGGATGGCCCTAGCTGGTTTGGCTCAGTGGATAGAGTGTTGGCTTGATGACTGAAAAATCTGGGGTTGGGTTCCAGTCAAAGGCACATGTCCAGGTTGTGGGCTCGATCCCTAGTTGGGGAGAGGGGGTGCAGGAGGCAGCCAAACAATGATCCTTTTATTATTAATGTTTCTATCTCTCTCTCCCTCTTCTTTTCTCTCTGAAATTAATAGAAATATTTTTTTAAAGGGGATAGTTCTTAGCATCTTATATTGCACAGAAATTCTTCATATAATTTGTTCTGTATGGATATAGTCACTGTAGCATATATTCTCATATAAATTTTACATTAAGATTGCTACTAAATCAACATTTAGAGCTAATTTTGCCATCATTTTAAGTGGTAAACTAGCTCTCATCAACTCTCCTACCTAACTTCCTCAATTTTTGTGTGGAATTAGGCAGAGTAGAAGAGTTTAAATAAATGAAATAACCTGCTAACTTTATCTTGCTTTATGAATGTTCTAAGTGGGCTCTTAAGTCAAATATATAAATTTATTATCCCCTGGGAGCCCCAAAGCTTCTGTTTACCAGATGGAAATGAAAAAATGACAGTGCCTGCAACATGTGCTCCAGATCCTGCTGTCAAGGTTTCCATAAACTGATATGTCTCTAAACATCCCATCATAGTCCAGATGTGTTGGGCCTGACCTGGAAAAAAAAAAAGTTATAATAAAACAGCTGCAGGTACAAGCAGGAATCTGTTCATCTTCCTTAGGAAGGTTGCTTGAAATGTAGTGCTGGTTATAATACAAGGCAGTACAGAGCTGGAGGGCATCATCAAAACCTGATTGAAAATGCTCAAAAATGACAGGTTATTCTTAGCCTCAATCATTATGCTCTGGGAGCTAGGTAAAAACAAAACTTTAAAAAGAACGTGCCTACATTAGGTTACAGGATACCACCTGGCCAGCAGAGGGCAGGATCAAGAAAGCCAGTATCAGAATGGCTATCATCAACAAATCAACAAAGGACAAGTGCAGACGAGGATGCAAAGAAAAAGGAACCCTCGTGTACTGCTGGTGGGAATGCAGACTGGTGCAGCCACTGTGGAGAACAGTATGGAGTTTCCTCAAAAAACTAAAACTGGAACTCCCATTTGACCCAGAAAGTAGAAACACCAATTAGAGAAAACATATGCACCCATATGTTCATAGCAGCACAATTTACAATAGCTAAGATTTAGAAACAGCCTAAGTGTCCATCAGCAGATGAGTGGATTAGAAAACTGTAGTGCATCTACACAATGGAATACTACACTGCTACAAAAAAGAAGAAACTTTTATCATTTGCAATAGCATGGATCAAACTAAAAGAAAGAATCCAGTCAGAGAAAGACAAATATCACATGATCTCACTCATTTATGGAATACTAGAGGCCCAGTGCACAAAATTCATGCATGAGGGTGTGTGTGGGGGGGTATCCCTCAGCCCAGCCTGCACCTTCTCCAATCTGGGACATGTCTCTCACAATCTAGGACTGCTGACTCCCAACTGCTTGCCTGCCTGCTTTCCTGATTGCTCCTAACTGCTTCTGCCTCACAGCCTGATCACCCCCTGCCTAACCACTCCCATGTCAGCCTGATTGATGTCTAACTGCTGCCTGCCAGCCTATTTGCCCCCAACTTCCCTCCTCTGCCAGCCTAGTCACCCCTGCAGGGTTGATCGCCTCCAACTGCCCTCCTTTGCAGGCCTGGTCCCTTCCAACTGCCCTCCCCTGCTGCCCATCTTGTGCCATCTTGTGTCCACATGGGGGCAAGGATCTTTGACCACATGGGGGCAGCCATATTGTGTGTTGGAGTGATGGTCAATCTGGATATTTCTCTTTTATTAGATAGTATAGAGGCCTAGTGTGTGGGTGGGGACCAGCTGGTTTGCCCTGAAGGGTGGCCTGGATCAGGGTGGGGGTTCCCTTGGGGCATGGGGTGGCCTGGGCAAGGGGCCTGTGGTGGTTTGCAGGTCAGCCATGCCCCCTGGCAACCCAAGTGGAGGCCCTGGTATCTGGAATTTATTTATCTTCTACAATTGAAACTTTGTAGCCTGGAGTGGAGGCCTGGGCCAACCAGGGTGTGCAGAAAGCTTTGTTTCTTCCATTGCCAGGGGCAACCCTAGCCTCCCACTCTTTCCAGCTTTGTGGCTGCCACCATTTCTGTTTAGATTTGTTTACCTTCTATAATTGAAACTTTCTAGCCTTGAGTGAAGGCTTAGGCTGGGCAGGCAGAAAGCTTGGCTTCTTCCATTGCCTGGGAAACCCAAACCTCCCTCCTGCTCTCTGTGGGTACAGCCACTTTCGTTGGGTTTATTTGCATACTCACTCTGATTGACTGGTGGCTGTGGCTTGTGGGTGTGGCTTGTGGGTGTAGTGGAGTGATGGCTAATTTGCATATTACTCTTTTATTAGGTAGGATAATGAACAACATAAACTGATGAACATAAATAGATCCAAAGACAGAAAAATATTGATCAGACCATTAAACCTCAGAGGGAAGATAGGGGAGGGTGGGGGTAAAGGGGAGAGATCAACCAAAGGACTAGTATGCATGCATATAAGCCTAACCAATGAACACAGACAAAAGGGTTGAGAGCAGAAGGGGGGAATTGGGGGTAATGGGGGAATAAGGACACATATGTAACACCATAATCAATCAAGAACTAAAAATTAAAAAAATAAAACAGTGGATTTCCTTTTACACTGACCATTAACTTTCACATATCTTCTTCTATGGTCTGAATGAATGTCTGTGCTCCTCCCTCTGCCCCAGATGCCCACTTCTCACAATTCATATGTTGGAGACCTACTCCTCAAGGTGATGGTATTAGGATGTAGGGTTTTGGAGAGGCCTCACCCTGATGAATGGAATTTAGTGCCCTTATAAAAGAGGGCCAAAAGAGTTCACTGACCCAGGGGAGGACACAATAGTCTGTGGCTGGAAGAGGGTTCTCACCTCACCATGCTGGCACTCTATTCCCAAACTTCCAGCCTCTGGACTGTGAGATATAAATTTCTGTTGTTAATAAGCCACCTAATATTCTGTCATAGCAGCCTAAATGGTCTAAAATGCCCTCTTTTTATCAAATTCTTACTGCAACTCTGTGATAGATATTATTGCTCCCATTTTGCAGGTGAGGGAAATAAGACCCTGACGATTATAGTGACTTGTCTGGTGTCATCACTGCTGCTAACTGATAGAGTCAGCTTTTACATCCATTTCTTCATCAACCAAACTTAGTGATTTTCTCACAATATCACTAGTAGGTTCATTCAAGCTTAACCTCCTAAGGAACTTTTGAATCTTGCCTTTACTAGCACAGATCACATTTCTCAGGCCACATCAAGTCTGAGCACCTCTTTTAGGAAAGACAATACAGGAGTGAGTGTGAATGAGTGGTAGACAGCATGGTAACAAATTGAACTGTCGCATCTCCAACTCTAGACAGAATGGGAATGTGGCCTTGAATGAATGAATGCTATCCCCTGAGCTGCTTCAGGCAGGTGCAATTTTTGTTTCAGTTTGTTGTGTACTTCTTCATTCTTTCACACTCATAGCCCTGTTCTCTTTTGCTCTTTTCTTTATTAAAATCCAACCTGTTGTCTTAAGAAACAACTCAAGATAAAATAAAACTAAAATTCACATTTTAGTTAATAGTGATTCACATTATTTCATTATTATGTTACTATTTAAATCTGTCCTTTAGGAGTTAGATCCAACCGTACATCTTTCACAGAGCCTTTAACTCTGATCTTCCAAGGATTAAAGAGAAAAAGCTTAACTCTGCCTAAAGAGTGTAAACTTTGGTATTAATTGAGCATAACACTGTACATAAGATAAGATTCTTTACTTATCACATCTTCTAACATCTCATGTGTTATATGCCATTGTGTGTGTGTTTTTAAAGCAAATTATCCAATGTTTGAACAAAAGCAAAAAGAAAACGACCTGTTCTTTCAATGTTAGCCTAGAGCATTTTCTAGCAAGCTTATTCCCAAGGATTGCTTGACTATCTAGTGAGTGTAGAATTGTTTGAGTGCTGGTTAAGGGACAAAACACTGAAGTTTCATGTTATTTTGCACATTTTCATCCAGTAAAACTTCAAGTTACTTCTGTCTCAGACATAAGGTATACCCAAGTATTATGGCCAGGCTTCCTAGGACATTAACCAGTTTGATGATCTAATGCCAACAGTCTTTCTTCACAGCCTGTAAAGACTTCTGATTCTTATTATTTTATTGTCCTTCTGATTCTCTTATTAATGAATTAAATCTTGGCACATGTCCATTATATATTTGTATGAAAATTATGCGTTTGGACTTTCAAATATAATATGAGCACTAGGTACTGTAGGCTTTTTAAAGAATTCTCACTTAATTCCCAAATCAATCATATGAAGTATTATAATCTCCACTGTAGAAATGAAGAAATATAGAGTTGAAAAAATTTCCCTGGATTGACACAGCTAAACAATGGCAGAGATGGGCTTCAAACTCAGCACTCTGATCCGGAGCCTGAGTCATGGTCACAAAGACCCATTTTCAGGAACTGTGAACATCTTAGTCTGCTCTGAGAAAGCGACAAAGAATAGTAGAGGAAGAGTGAATACCCATGAGAAAGGTGCTATTTGTTTCTGTGGGTTCACCTAATAGATTGATTGAATATTATTAATATGTTCATTCAATAAATATTCATTTATTGAGCACATATTATATGTCAAGTGTTGTATTTTCTGATTGAAGGAGGGCAGGCAATCAATAATAAAAGATAAATCAGACACAGAATCTATTCTTAAGAAACTTAAAGTCGTGAAAAAATAACTTAAAAATTAAATATAGGGTGTCCCCCCCAAAAAATGATTCATTCCTTTGGGTTAAATCTAAAAAGAAAGAGACATCAATCGAGCTGTTAGAAAAAAGTATGTACACATTTTTGGAGACACCCGGTAGGTGCACAGAATATTAACATAATTTGAGTTTGTTCATTTAATGAGTATTTATTAAATGCTTGGTATTAGACACTGTTCTGGATACTAGAAGAAGAAACAGCAATGAATAAGACTGTATAACCTTTGTATTTGTAGTGTTTATTTTAAAAATATATAAATTTTAAGTAATTATAAGAGTGGTAAGTATTTTAAAGAATACTTATAGTATGTTTTACAAGCACATACCTGAAGAATTCTATAGGAGCTCTGTTTTCTTTCAACTCTTCTAAAATGTCAAAAATGCTGAGAATATTAATCTTATAATCAGATAATTATAAATAGAATAGTAGCCCTGCACATGAATCCATGAGCCAGTAGCTCATTTCTGCCCTCCAGTAGCTCTCTGCCCTCTTCCCCGCCCTCCTGTAGTTTCCCCCACTCTCCCTCTCCCCGCCCCCCCCCTCTCATAGCTTGCTGCCCTGCTCCCTCATGTAGCTCTCTGCCACCCACTTGTAGCTCACTGCCCCACCCTCCTGCTGATACGTGATTTGGTCATTATGTGGTCAGTCGTTATGCTTCATGGCGTAATGACCATTTGCATATTACATCTTTATTATATAAGATATCATTTTAAAAATACAGGCTTAAAAGGGACTTGTGTCGCAAGAGACATAGGGAAGTAAATAGAAAAATTCGAAGGAAAGAGAAATTGCTTTCACTTCTTGCGATAAGGGGTGCCTCTACCACCTGGTAGCATGTGAAGTGAGGAATAATATCAGAGCTGTGTTATATGCCTCTTTTACATGAGATACTTATCAGTTGTATGTACCAATGCAGATGGGTTTCCTAACTGGGAGAAATGATGAAAAGGGACATTTTTGAAAACTCAGAAGAATGAAAAGAATACATCTACAGTATTTGATGGCAAGTGTGAATTTGTGACTTACACTGGTCAAGAAAATGTTAGTACAAGTATGTCACTTCCTGGAAAAGCTTCAAAAGCCAGTCATTAATGTGTTTTCCTCTCCCCTGTCAACATACTTGTAAAGGGTTATGTCAGAAGAGAGCCTCCATCAGCATGGGTGCCTGAGTGGTTATACTGAGGAGTGTCCATGTTGACCTGTCTTACACATACAGCATGAACTGAGAAACAGACTAATGTGTGCTATGTCACAGGCACCAATCCTGATGAAGGACTTGGATCCACAATATATGCTAGTAAATAACTCTCAAAATTGAATTATAAGGAAACAACACATTTCAATATTTTAAATGGGCAAAGATATGAATAGACACTTTACTAAAGAAGATACATTGATTGCAACTAAGCATATGAAAAAATTCTCGACATCATTAGCATTACTAGTTATTGCAAATTAAAACAAATTTAAGATCTCATTAAATAGCTATTAAAATAGATAAAATAAAAAATTCTGATCATACTTAATGTTGGCAAGAATATGGAACAACTCGAACTCCCATATACTACCAATTGGAATGTAAAGTGGTATAACCCCTTTGACAGTTTGTCCTATAAACCTACCATGTGATTCAGTCATTCCATTCCTAGGTGTCTACCCAAGAAAAGTGAAAGCTTGTGTCCATACAAATACATGTATATGAATGTTATTGGCAGCTTTATTTGTACTTGGCAAAAACTGTAAACACTACAAATGTACCAGTATGTAAATAAACTGTGATATATTACAGCAGAATAATACTCAATAATTAAAAAAAAAACACAAATTATTAATTCATCCAGTACATAGGTAACTCTCAATTATGCTGAGTGAAAGGACCTAGAATTCCACAAAATATGTGTATATTCTATTATTCCATTTATATAAAGTTCTAATAGGTAAACACTAATCTATAATAACGGAACATAGACCTGTAGTTTACCTAGACATGGAAGAAGGTTCATGAAGAGATAGGAGGGAGAATTACAAGTGGACAGAATTAAACTCTGAAGGTTAATGACCATGATTGTGGTTCTATTTCATAGGAATATATAATTCAAAATGTATCATATTGTGTACATTAAGTATGGATTGTTTTCTTATGTGTTAACTAGAGGCCCGGTGCACGAATTCATGCACAGGTGGGGTCCCTTGGCCTGGCTGGTGATTGGAGCTGATTGGGGTCATCTTGCCCAATCCCAACCAGGGCCAATGGGGGCTGGACAGTTAGAGGGAGGGACCTTTGGAGGTTGGCCAGCTGTGGGAGGTTGGCTCTGGGAGCACACTGACCACCAGGTGGCTGCGCCTGTATTGAGTGTCTGCCCCCTGGTGGTCAGTGCACATCTTAGTGACCAGTCGGCCTGTTGTAATGGTTACTTAGGCTTTTATATAGATAGATAGATTATATCTCAATACAGGTTTTTGTTTGTTTGTTTGTTTGTAAATGAGGCAAATTCATCAAAAGAAGCCACATGGAGTTGTTCCTTGCTTGCATGCTTCTTAGTAGTGATATCTAGGTCTTTTCCCTCTGCCTGCACAGCCACATATGACCTCCCTGATCCTTGACTCATGCTACTCCTAATTGCTCACCCTTTGGACACCATCCTAATCAACCACTATTAGGTATGCACTAAAGCTGATGGGGTATCTCCTCTCAGTGCTTGAAGAAATGAAGCCCATACACCTCACCAGCATGCTGCATAATATTATGAGAAATAAACCTACTCATATCAAACATATACTATCCAACAGTTATCTCAGGATATATCTAACTTGATACTTCTCCAGCGTTTGGGCATGGATGAATAACTGAAATGAGGAAAAGTTGGAGATCCAAGATGGAATGTCATTGGGTGACATAACATGGTGCCAGGTGCCCCACAGCATTTCTGAGATGATAAAACAGGAAGAAACTATAAACCAAAAGAATGTACACGTTTTAATCTCTAGATGATGAAGCAAAACTGTGGACAAAGCGAAACTAATCATACCTCTCAAAAAGTTGTAAAATATTGGCCCCAGATAGCAAAGCCAATGTTGTTAAAGTCAAGATAGAAAGGATTAGGGCAATCTTAAAAATGGTCTAGGAATATACCCTAAGAAACTAGAAACACCAATCAGAAAGGATAAATACACCCCTATGTTCATAGCAGCACAATTTACAATAGTTAAGATTTGGAAACAGCAGAGGTGCCCATCAGCAGATGACTGGATCAGAAAACTATGGTACATCTACACAATGGAATACTATGCTGCCATAAAAAAGTAGGAATTCTTACCATTTGCAGCAACCTGGATGGAATTGGAGAACATTATGCTAAGTAAAATAAGCCAGTCAATGAAAGAAAAATACCACATGATCTCACTCATTTATGGTTAACAAAGATCATTATAGACTGTTGGACTAAAATATAGATACAGAGACAGTAAAGCATGAAACAGAATGTCAAATTACAGTGGGAAGGTTAGGGAGAGGTGGGGGAGACAAGGGATCAACCGAAGGACGTGTATGCATGCATATAAGCATAAACAATGGACACAAAACTTGGGGGGGGGCATATATGGGAGTAGGGGGGGACAATGGTAAGATATGTATACATATAATACCTTAATTAAAAAACAAAAATTAAAAAAATAGTCATTAAAAAAAGAAGAAGAAAATAAAAGAAAAGAAAATGGTGGTGGCTTCTTGGTTCTGCTGTCTATGAAAACCAGACAGGAAAAGTTCGGAGAACTTCTGGGTGGGTGAACATGTGCATATTTAAAAGCATGGCACATGTGGGAAGGGCCTGGAAGCTCTGTGTCCTTTCTCCACACCTTACCTTGTGCATCTCTTCCATCTAGCTATTCCCGAGTTATATTCTTTTATAATAAACTGGTGACCCCATAAGTGAAATGTTTTTCTAAGCTCTTCACTTAATCTATAGACTGAAGAAATTATAGTCAAAATTCTAAACAGACTATGTGCCTGTGTGTGTATGTGTGCGTGTGTGTGAGGGAGGGAGAGAGAGAGAGAGAGAGAGAGAGAGATCGCAAACATATGCAAGATAAAATGGTATATTCTATAGTGTATGGAAATTCTTAGGGTCATGAACAGCAAAGATCTACCAGATATGAAAATGTATTACAAAACTGTAGTAATTTAGACTCTACAGGATTATTGCTTAAGGAGTTAATTATATGTTAAGAGATGACAGCAAAAAATACAAGCAATTCAATTGCTATCTTTTTTCTATATGCGTCTTAATATATTTTAATTTTGCATTTACCTTTAGGTTATGTTTATGTTAAGTAATGATTAAACATGTAAGACATAAAGTGTTGATGGATGTCATTTGAAAAAAAAACCTTAAAGTTTTATTTCTATAGGACTCTGTTCCTGTGTTTTTTAAAAAATATTTTTTTTTATTGTCTAAAATTTTACATATGTGTCCTTTTTCCCCAACTGACATCCTCCCAGCCATTCCACCCTGAGCAAAACCCCAGTGTCTGTGTGCATTGGTTATGCTAATATGCATGCATACAAGTCCTTTGATTGCTCTCTAACCACTCCCTCATCCCTGTGCTTTTAATATTTAATAAACAACAAGGAATGATGAGAAACTTAGGTTTCAAAATTATCTTGGTAATTATATTTATATTTAATATTCTTAATAAACAACATTAAATGATGAAAGACAGATTTCAAAATTATCTCAATAATTATTTTCTTTATATTTTCATATAGTATGCATTTTATAAAACACATTTCATAAGCATTGCCTAATTTAATCTTTATAACAAACCTATGAAATAGAGAGAATATGATTTTGGGTGGAATAAATTGGATCTAATTATCAACTGAAGTCAATGGGAGGTAATGTTCTGAATTGGGTTTTAAAGAATGAGTTGAGCAAATATGGATGGGAGGGACCTAGCTTAATGACAATTTAAAAACTGAATTATAAAGTTGTGTAAATATGAGACAACCATATTAACCAGAATTAATAAAAGTGTGTTAGTCTGTTTAATAGTAGCAAAATACACATTTCAAAGGAAGTGATGACAAGCTGGACTCTGCATTCGTCAGTTAATAGTAGGATGTGTGTCCATTTCTAGGTACCATATTTGAAGGACATTAATAAACTAGAGAACATCTGCTGAAGAAAAAACAAGATGATTAAAACTGTCATGAGAGGGATGGTTGAGATTAATCTGAAACATAAAAGCTTTCATCAATTATTTAAAATGGCATTATGTAAAAAAAAAAAAAAGAGAGAGAGAGAGAAATATAAATACTCGATATTGGCTTAGCAGACAAAAATTATAAAAATGCTTATTTCAACTCAGTAAAGAAAAAACTTTTCTAACAGTAATTCAAAGTGCTCAATTTGACAGCAAGTTTTGATATTGTTCAGATTAAATACCCAGATAAGTGGATGACTTTTCATTCTTATTTATTGGGGCATAACTTGCATAAAATGCACTGATCTACAATGTACAACTCAGTGAATTTTTATGTATATAAACCACCATCCAAAGCAAGATAGAGATCATTTTCCAGAACCCCAGAGATAAAGGCTGTGCTCTCATGGAGTTTACAGTCCTGAGGAGAAGACAAAGGTTAGAAAAGTACAACATGATATGACAAGAGGGAAGTGCTGAAGGCTCTGTGAGAGCATCAAACAGGGAATTTAACCTGATCTGGGGGTGAGATGAAGTATCCCAAAGATGAAACATTTAAACTGAGACTTGATAGATAAGTTAACCTGGCAAAGAATGAATCTATTTTGGAGGGTTTTTTTTTTTTTTCAAGATGAGTACAATGTGTGCTAAGTTTCAGCCTTCCAAATGGAAGAGAGAGAGCATGGAATGTTCAAGAAATAGAAACAACTATGAAGGGAAACATAGAATAAAATTTCAGATAAATAAGCACCAAGCAACTGGATTATCTTCTTTTAAATGATTCTAAATAGCTTCTATCATATATCCTATCTAATAAAAGAGTAACATGCAAATTGACTGTACCTGCATGACACCCACAAGCCACGCTTACCACCCAATCAGGAGCAACTATGCAAATTAACCCAACCAAGATGGCTGTGACCATGGAGAGAGCAAGAGGCTTGGGTTTCCCTGGCAATGGAGAGAGAGAGAGAGAGAGAATATGCAAATTAGCCAGGATACCATAACAGTGCTCAGGAGGAGGCTACATGTGCAGGTGGGCAGGAAGGGACTGCTGCACTGTGAGGCAAGCCACAGATGGTGTAGGCCCACAGAGAGCAGAGCTGAGGAGGCCCACAGAGATCAGAGAACAGTCCCTGCCCACAGAGAACAGGGCCTGCCAGCTGGGGTGCGCTGGCAGTCCCGCTGTTCCTGCCACTCTCAGTGTTCTCGGTAACTTGCATAATAAGAATCCAAGAAGGTGATCTAGGGTTTTTCCAACTTACTCCTGGAGAAAGAAATGAAGGTCCGCTGCTAGAGAGCTAAGAAATGTCATATCCTGCCCTAGCCAGTTTGTCTCAGTAGATAAAGCCTCAGCCTGCTAACAGTAGGGTCCGGGTTTGATTCTGGTCAAGGGCTATGTACCTAGATTGCAGGCTCTTCCCTGGTCCGGGCTCAGGTCAGAGCTCATGTAGGAAGCAACCAATCAAAGTGTCCCTCTCACATTGATGTTTCTCTCTGTCTTTCCCTCTCTCCTACACTCTCTAAAATCAATGAAAAAGTGTCCTCAGGTGAAGATAACAATAAAAGAAAGAAAGAAATGTCAGATTCTATGAAAGAAACATCTTAAAAATGCCTAAAGAAAATTGTCTCTTTTTTTTCTTTTTTCTTTTTTTGTGATGAAGGGACTGGAGTCAGTTTTGATGAAAACACCTTGGAGGCTGCAGCAGCCATCAGTAGCAGCAGCAGCAGCAGGGTGATGGGGGCAGCGGCTTCCCCTCATCAGCCCGGTTGCCTCATGCAGAGGAAGGCCAGATTGCGGCTGTCTGTAGGATAACCCCTGAGGACTCCCAGATTGGAGAGGGTGCAGGTAGGGCTGAGGGACACCTCCCCCCATGCACGAATTTCATTCACTGGACTTCTAGTCTTCATATAATATTGATGAGAAATAAAATAATTGATCCAAACAAAGAAACAAGCAAGCAAGCAAAATTATATGGTAACTTTTTTTTTCTCAGGTCTGTTTCCTAGAATGTTCTATTTATACCAAAAGTCCCCTTCCCTAAATCTGTGCTCTCAATTCCTAGTCTCCTTACGTTTTATTTCTTTTTTGTATTTCTATTTTATTTCTTGTATCTCTTGGTATCTGGTCTTTCTAGCTTCTTGTTACATAAATATTTCTCTTGGGATTCTGTATGTTTTAAGGCAAAATACTTGAATCTTACTTTCTCAAAAACAAGATAGAAAATGGAAGAATCAACTGTTATTTTGTTAGAAAACATCTTTGTGGGATAAAAACTATAAAATTGCATCTTGTGTCACAACCCAGAAAAGCAGTTTCATCAAAATGCTATTAATTAAGTATAAAAGAAAAAAATATTCTTATTTTTAAAATACTATTAATTGCTATAAAGTAAGATATCAAAATGTTTTGTGTGGTCTTTTCAATTATATCCACAATTTCTGTGGAATGCCATGATTTTAACTTTCTGTGAATTCTAATAATAGCTAAATTAAATGAAAGCTTGCTCTGAACCAGGCACTTGTTCTAAGAGCTTCCCACATGTTTATTCATGTAATTCTTATAACAACCTATGAGTCAGCTACTATTATTATGACTATTTAAAAGATACGGAAATTGCCCAGGGTCATCTAGCTAGTAAGAAACAGTCTCTCTCAGGTAATCTGCTTCAGATCTTCAACTCTAAAAGAGTGCTTGTTAATAACAATAATGAAAAAATTATAACTGAAGGAAATATCTGGTTTGCAGAGTTTCTTCGACATATCACTGAGGCCATTCACAGAGAGCACTTTTCTTGCCTAAATAAGTCTCATAAAGAATTTCTGAAAATGGTTGAATTCTAAATTCCCTTCCTCAACAAAATCTATATTTCCCAACATGGACTGATTGATAGTGCTTAGAAGATACCATGGAGCTGTGGCAAGTGGAAGAAGAGTTACTATTCATATTGCCACCAGCAATCATAAAGAGTGGGGCTGGTCTGAGGATTTCTACTTCTGCCTTTGCCTTTTGTACTTCTTTTGGTCAGCTCCATCTCTCAGCTCAATCCACCTCTTACCCAATCCCCAGTTTCCAATGTCACATGACCTAAAGCACCTTTTCAACTCTCTCCCAACTCTGGCCCACTTATCTGCCTGTGTATTAACTGGGAGACATTAGCCTCTTCTTTCCTTGCTCTAATGTAATAATTAAAGCATTAGACTTGGAGTCAGAGCTTCCGTCTGCCTATGTGACCCTGGGAAAGTTTTTCACTGCCAAGAGGAGGATGACAATGGCCCACAGAATTGTCAGAAAGAACTTTATATAAATCACAAAATACTTGGAAAATACAAAACTATTGACACAAAGTCAACTATACTTTAAGAGAGTCTTAGAAATGCCTTAATACCCTTAGGATGAATTTTTATGATGAGAATGTCAGGTGATGCAGGTAGCTCCTGTAGAAGTAGGGGCAGAGATGATCTTTCTGTGTCCTGAGAAAAAGCATCAAAACCAGGTATCTCTTCTCCCACATAATTTAAAGTAAATGTATTTACCATAAACGAACATTTATTTTCCAATCTATTAGCAAATACAAAGTCTGAATTGCTGGAGGGTGCAAGAGGCTAGGTTATTACTTACTACTTTGGGTTGTATTTTCCTCATCAGCCTCCTGAACAGTATATTGTTCTGCATGAATATTCTAACAAATGGGGAAGCCCTGAGAGATGCCACCGGCATTTCAGCAAGATGCCTTCATCTGGTACAAACCCCATTTTACTGGTAAAAGGCTGTTTTTGTGTTTAGAATGCCTGAAAAATATACTACCTTTTAAAACTGCAATTAACTATTGTTTTTCTTAAGCATAAGTCACTGAATTTGGTCATATGCCACCTCCAAATTTGTTGATACAAATTTGTATTTGGGGCATATTAATAGCAGAGTATAATCTATAATTCTTGTCCACACTAATTGCAGAAAATGACAGTTCATCAAATTGGTGTACTGAGAGGAAAGTAGAAATGGTTTTGGATTTATAAAGCAAACATAGTATTCCATAAATAATTACAGAGTTGTCCCCTCAAAATACCAAGTTGTTACTCAAAAGTGGTCACTGTTAAGTAAACACAATTTTATCTTATTTTATATTTAATTGATAGTTACAAATGCCCCCCATTTGGGGGCATTTATTTTAGAAAAGTTGGTGTTTTTTTCTTTATTCTCCTGGAAAAAAGTAATATGTAAAGTAGTATTAAACATTTATATAGATACAAAAATTTCATTTGTAGAAAATTATGTGCCACTGATGTTACATGATGTATGAACTAACTATAATCCATTAATTATAGAAAATTTGATGGATTTTAAAACCCTTGGAAATAAAGTCAGTTTTTTCTTTGTTTTGTTTTCATTTTGAAATATTTGGCTTTTGAATGAGCTAATGTTATTAGGAAATAGGCTCTTTCAGCTTCCACTGTCTTATGGGAACTTTCATTTTAAATAAATTACTTTATGCATATGCAAAGCATATGTAAATATTCACACTGTTTACAAGTTACTCATATATTAAGTTTACATCAGGAAAGGTAGAGGACACACCAATTTCTCAATATAAAACAAAAAGACAACTTTAAAGTTTAAGTTTAGTCCTGAATAACTCCCAGAAAAAGATGACTAATAAGCTCTTCCAGAAACCAAAAAATACAAATATGCTTATCAATAACAGGCCTATAAATATTTGTTTAATGGCTTTCAGAGCTAAGTATAAGGGTTTCGAGTTTGATTCCAAACTTTCTACAACCATTTCACACCATTATACAACCAAATTACAAGTTCACCTAAAGCTGATGAATCCTATAGTCAGTGTATTCAGTTGTTCTATGTAAGTTCAACTCAGAGGGGGAAAGTCACAAGGAGTTGATGTTTATGCTAATTTTTATTTCTAATGCTTACAATAAATTAACTCAACCACTTTCTAAGTTCCAGACTGCCACACATGAGCTAAACCTCTCTGTGGGGATAAAACACTTTAGGAGCTTATAATTCCTACAGAGTGTTTTGATTATTTTATACAAACTAAACTCAAACAGCAAAAAATTTCACAAGGGAAATCGTTGTGTGGGTTAAGGCCACATAATCTGGTTTCAACTCTTGCCTTTGCCTTGAGTTAAAGGCATACTCATTAACTTGAAACAATAAACTCAAACCTTAACATTTCTGGAAAGAATTCAATTCAGGACTTTGGCAGGATCAATGGTAAATATTACACACAGGCTCAGTGTGATCTTATACAGATATAGAGGGCATGGAGGTAATGCAGGCAATGCCAAAGTTTTAAATGAGCACCAGATACATTTCATTTCATATCATTGCCTTAGAGATGTGCACTGCTCACACACACACACACACACACACACACACACACACATACACACACACTCACACAGTTTTCTAGCTTTCTCAGCACTGAATTATAAGCTGTGGCTATAACTTAAACATTTATTTAGACTAGAAATGTAGACTAGAGTTGGAGTGGTATTAATTAAATACCACATTAAGAAAGCCCGAGCCCTGTGAAAGTAGACTAAAAAAACAACTTTCTGTTTAGGGTTGATAGTCAAAAGGGAATGACACAGGCTAAGTAATCAACCTAACACCTCAGCAAAACGTGATTGAATTGGGTAAGGCATTTACAGAGAAAAAAACGGGGAAACGGTTTTTTAAATGGGTAACAGTTTTCTTCTTTTTTTTAATCCTCCCCCAAGGATATTTTTCCATTGATTTTTAGGGAGAGTGGGAGAGACAGGGAAAGACAGAGAGAAACATCAATGTGAGAGAAACACATCGATTGATTGTCTCCTACATGAACTCTGACCAAGACCATGCCTTTGACAGGAACCCTTTGGTACTCAGGGCCAGTTTTCTTCTTTTGAAAAAACTAACGTGAGTTGAATTTAGGTGAAAGAAATAGTAGGATACAACATATTATATGAAGGAAGGAAGGAAGAGAAGGAAGCATTGTAGGAATGAGTACAAGGGAAAAATAATCCCTAGAAAGCAATGAGGCTGAGGAAGGAAGAAATTGTGTTCATAGGTAAGAGCAGTTCAAAGCTCTGCACATATTTCACTCACTCATGTCTAAAACATAATCAGCTGGTTTAACTCACTCGAACATCAAATAAGACTACTAACAGATAACAGAATAATAGAACTTGGTGATTCCAAACAATCTTTTAAAATCATAGCTCTCCCAAACTACAATAGCTACACATTTTTCTTTGTAATAACAAGGTTGGGAGTCACTAATTCACACTGAACTAGGCATTGTATATATTTTTAAAAATTATCACATATTTAGCCGAAACCGGTTTGGCTAAGTGATAGAGCGTCGGTCTGAGGACTGAAAGGTCCCGGGTTCAATTCTGGTCAAGGGCATGTACGTTGGTTGTGGGCACATCCCCAGTGGGGGGTATTGCAGGAGGCTGCTGGTCGATGTTTCTCTCTCATCAACGTTTCTGGCTCTCTATCTCTATCCCTTCCTCTCTGTAAAAAAATCAATAAAATATATTTAAAAATTTTTTTATTAAAAAAAGTTGTAACATATTTAATCTTTTATTAAAGTTAGACTACTATAATAAACACATGATCAAATAAAATACCATATAATTAAAAATGGGTTTGCCAACAAAAGAGTTTTGACAAGGAGAAGCCTGTCATTCCAAGTTAATCTCCCCAAATTTAGTCTGTTTTCAAAAATTTACTGGACTGTAAACAAAACATCTACTGCTGCCTCCATCCCTACCCCCGAAACATACACCCACATGCTAGCCCTTAACTCAAAACACTAGGAACTATGAGAACATCTGAGTAAGCCCGATCTATATTGTCTAATCGAGAAAGGTATTTACTGCAATCCCTCTTCTGGGTACCTACCTAAAAACTTAGAAAATTTATTCAGAAAGATATGTGTTCCTCTATGTTAATTGTACCATTATTCATAGTAGCCAAGATATGGAAACAATCCAAGTGTTCACAGATCAATGTTTAGGTAAAGATGTGATACAAAACTATAATGGAATACTACTTGGCTATAAGAAAAAATAAAACATTGCTATTTGTGACAACATGAATGAACCTTGAGGATATCATGCCAAGTAAAATAAGTCAGATGGAAAAAGACAAGAACCATATGATTTCACTCATATGTGTGATATAAAGCAGAAAACAACAAACAAAATGAACAAACTCACAGGCATGGACAACCATATTGTGGTTTCCACAGGGAATGGGATGTGGGGAGGTTGAAAGGGTAAAGGAGGCCAAATATTGTATATGGCAATGGAATAAGACTAGACTTTGGGTGGTGAGCACACAACACAATATAAAGATTATGTCATTAACCAATGTCACCCTAATAAATTTAATAAAAAACAAAATATTGGTAAATTGAATCCAACAAAAAAATCACACACTGTGACCTAGTAAAATTTATTCCAGGCATGTAATGCTGATTCAATATTCAAAAATTAATGTAATTCATTACTAAAGAAAACTCACATGATTATGTCATTTTGTGCAAAAAAAGCATTTGATAAAATCCAATATCCATTCATGAGAAAAACTATCCACAAACTAGGAATAAAGGGGAATTTATCTAACTTCATAAAGAAAATCTACAAAAACCTGCAGCTAACATCATGTCCAATAGTGAAAAACTAGAAGCCTTCCCACTAAGATCAAGAACAAAGCAAGATATCCCCTCTCAGCACAGCTTTTAACAGCACTGGAAATACTGGAAATCCACGCTAATGTGATCAGAGAAGAAAAGAAAAGATAGAGAGGTTGCTAAATCCCCAAGCAAACTCCTGAAACTAATAATTGAGTATAGCAATTAGGAAAAATGCAAAGTGAATATAGAAAAGTCATCCCCTTTCCTATATAGCAGAGATGAGCAAGTGGAATTGAAACTTAAAGACATGAAAGCATTTACATTACAGCAGCCCCTAAAATGAAATACTTAGGTGTAAACTTAACACGATATGTATTAACACACACATAAAAAAAAAAAACCCACACAGTTGTTTATAGCAGTTTTATCCATAATCACCAAAATTTGAAAGTGACCAAATGTCCTTAAGGAGATGAATGAATAAATTAAGTAGTACATCTACACAATGGAATATTATTCAACACTGACAAGAAATGAGCTATTAAGCCATGAAAGAATCTTCAATGCATATAAATAAGTAAAAGAAGCCAATCTACTTTATACTTATAATTCCGACTACACAACACTCAGGAAAAGGCAAAAAATATGGAGATTACAATGATCAGTGGTTGTCAGGAGTCAAAGGGGAGGGTGGGTAGAATAAGCAGAGCACAGAGGGTTCTCAGGGCAGTGAAACTGTTCTGTATGATACTACAGAGATGAAAACATACGTGTCAAAACCTGAAAATGTACAACCCAAGAGGTAACCCTAGTATAAATCATGGACTTTGGGGAATAATGCTGTGTTGATGTGGCCTCACCAGTTAAAACAAGTGCACCACTCTAGCGTGGGACCTAGAGTGTTGGAGAAGCTGTGAATGTGTGAAAGAAAGGTACAAGGGAACTCCATATTTTTTGCTCCATTTTTCTGTGAACCTAAAACTGCTCTATAAACTATGGTCTTTTTTTTTTAACTGTATAAAGGACTAAGTGATCAGGAAAAGAAACAAAGTTCCAGAACATGGAAAAAAATATGAAATGCATAGCAACTGACTCCATAACTCAAAGAAAGTTGAAACCTATGTGCCTGGAAAGGGAGATGTCACTGAGAAGCAAGCACATCTTTGCTGCTAAACTCTAGAAAGATTCAGGAATGGTAGACACCAGGGGACTGTGAAGACTAAGGGGCAAGCTAGGGTGTGTGTAAGATTTATTTCTGAGTCTCTAACAGAAGAATTCAGAGTGTAGATGTCCTCCTCCAGCCTATACAACCAATCAAATACATCCCTCTCCCCACCACCCCACCAAGAGAAAACCAGACATTACTCTAGGTAGAGATTGACTCAGAGAGGTTCTGGTATTGGGAACACTAAGACAAGGACAGGCAATCCAGGACATGAAAACATAAATGTATCCCCAGGATAATGATGAGGATGATCCAAAAAACAAACAAACAAACAAACAAACACACCTCAAAAACAACAACAACAACAAAAAAACCTTACAGTATCATAGATTTAGAAAGCACAGTCATATTGGATCCAGGAGGGATGTTTCTAAGGGAAAGAAGTGAAACTTAGCTGTTACCTATGACGTTTGACAATAACAAGAGGAGCCTTAGAGTTTAGAAATAAAGTTTGGGGCTGAAGAAGCAACAGGTACATAGAAAAGAAACTAAACAAAATAAAATAAGTGCACAAGATCATCTTCCCCAGGAAAAACAGTGAGTAGATTTTTTAAATGTGATAGATTATTATGTGTGGATCACCTGTGACCAAATTTATAGAGTCCTATTTATATTAACACAAAATTACTTAACAAAAAAAATTTTAGAAGAATGAAGGTAGGTAATGTTTGTTTAGTCAGAAAGTATAAGAAAACTAAAGCCTTGTGTTCCATCATATAAATCACTGTATTACCTAAAATTGAAAAATCAAGAATTTACAATTGCATCTTATTTTAGATAAATAGTTTTCAATACAATTCCTGAAAGAGGAGCTCCAACATATAAAATAAAAACTTTAAAAGGCAGCAAAACAGTTTAAAATAGTTGCCTCTGAGGAGCAGTCTTTGGGAAGTAAGGAATACTCTAGCCAGGGACTGCTGTTTTTCATCATAAATTAGGTGACCATCCACCCCACATTTCTCAGAAATGTTCTGTTTTATGCCTGTTTTCCCAGTGACCTATTCAGTTAGCAGCCCTCTTTCATTCTCAAAGGAACACAGCAAATTAAATATTCAACCCAATTACAATATTTGTCATTAGTTTATTTCTAAACTATGCACATTTGTTACTGTTTACAAATAAAAGCGTCTTTGTTTTGTTTGTTTTATAAGTGGGGCTCTGGAGTTGAAATAACTAAGTTTGTGTCCTATTGTCATTTGGGGCTGGTTCCCTAACCTCTCTGTGCCTCCTCTTTTTTCACATCTACAAAATAAGAATTGTAACAGTTTCCAGCTCATAGATTTGATGTAGGATTGAATGGACCCTTTGCACAGTGCTTTTCACTTAACCCAATAAATATGCTCAGTAAGTGTAACCTACTATTCTATCAAATACCTATGAAATTTGACGTGGTTCAGAATGAACCTATTTCCTCATTGTGGATTTTCATCTAAGCCTTTAATCTTGTAATTGGAAATTAGTGACAAGTTTAAAGTTACATTCTTCTTTCTTAAATCTACAAAACACATTGAGCAGGCTCTCTGCATGATTGTTTGAAGAAAAGGCCAAATTTGAAGTACTGATTACAAAGCAGAGAGCCAGTAAAACTACAGCCATTTAGTTCGTTTGGATATTGTTTTAATCTTCAGATTATAATTAGAGAAATAAATATGTCACTTGTTTTCAGATCTTATTTTTCTCTCTCTATTTGCCTATTAATCTTCATTCACTACTTGAGTGGGCTTTCTGGACAAATAATCATGGTTAAGCACAGACAGCTAGCTATTGTGGGAGTTTGGCTTACTTTCCTAGCTGGGACTGCAAGACTTTCTCAGTCATCACATTCTATGGATTCTGGGAGTACACTCTGAGGGATCTATAGTCTATAGGTTCATCAGACATGAAAACAACTCAAGAAAAAGACATCTAAATGAACTAGGCAATGTTTCCAACATTATTTTATAAGACTCCTATCAAGAGCTAACACTATTTTACAGATCACATAAGGATTAAGCCATTTTTGTAAATTAATTAGAGGACTTTTATAATGTTGCCCAATGTCCTTATGATTATTATTTCAAGAAATTGTTTAATTTGGGGACCCTTTCCCCCTCCCTATGTGGGAGTCCATCCTGTGGGACTCTTTCCCTCTCCCCACAGGGGAGTCTGTACTTGTTGTTCAATAAATCTCCATCTTTGCTATACTAAAAAAATCACTTAATTTAAAGATAATGTTTACTTAGATGGCTTCTGTGCTTTAAACCTTACATTCTCTCTCCTTTTTTTTTTTTTTTTAATGTGGCAGTTTTCCTAATTTTACTCATTTGAATTCTCACATTTCCCCATGGTTTCTGCAAGAATTCCAGTCTGTATACTTCCTTTCTTGAACTCAAAATTCATTTGACAATTTTTTTTGTTTTGTATAGTAGATTCATTTATAAGTTATTTCAGCTTTGCTGTGGTATAATCCTATCTAATAAAATGGTTATATGAAAAATTTACATCTTTGTCACAAAGATGGTGGTGTCCATAGCCACAAGATGGTGGCACCCAGTCCTCTCAGCCCCGCTGGAGTCCCCCAGTCCCGGGGGTTGCTGCCGAGAGCAGGCAGCATGAGCAGCCTGGCGGAATGCTTGCTTCATCACCACAGTGATGAGGTAAGTGTTCTGTGCCCAGACTCGGATGGGCCTCTGGGCCACAGAGAGCCTCTGGGCAGCGGGAGTGGAGTGGCCAGGCCCCACAGAGAGCTACTGGTGCATGGATTCATGTGCAGGGCTACTAGTTAACAAATAAAATTATAGTATATAATATTTAAAGTGCACAATGTGATAATTTCATATACATATACATTGTGAAAGAATTTCCACAATCAAGGTAACTAACACCTGCATCTTATTTAACATGGTTATCTTTTTGGGGTGCAAACTATTAAAATCTGCTCTCTTAACAGATTTAAATTATACAAAACTATATTATTAACTATAGTCATGCTATACATTGGATCCTCAGAATTTGTTCATCTTTTAACTAAAACTGTATGCCCTTTTACCAACTTTTCCCCATTTTCCCCATCCTACTCTACCTCTCACCCCTGCTAACTGCCATTCTATTCTCTATTTCTCTGAGTTTAACTTTATATATATTGCACTAACAATTGTTTTTATTCTACCTTCAACTATTCCTTAAAAGTCTTACATGTGTAAGCCACACAAAATATTAATCTATCTAATGTCAGTGACCTTGTGTTTACAACCTAACCATAACATAAGGCAACTTTATTATTAAACAAGCACTCAAAAACTTAATACACTAAGATGAAAGTTATTTTCTTTAAAGTAGTCACTTTGGGATTCAGTCCCTGTTCAACACTGCTGCCATTATAAGCACTAAGAAGCCTGTAGTAGATTATTCTGTAGAGCCTCAGTGATAGTAACTTTCGTTCCTTTGAAAAGGAAATTTATTTTGCAAGACAATTAATAGTTGTTTATCACCAGATCTAGTACTAAGGTCAATTAGCTGAGACTGTCTTGTAGCTCAAATAGTTTTGAATATAATTTCTGAAATAGGAGACCCTAAATTTTTTAAATGTAATGACTTTTAGCCTCCTATTGTTTTGACATTGCTGTAGACTTTCCTAATTTCTATATGTTATTTTTTGGACTGTTTGTTTGTTTTGGGTCTCTTATCTTCCCCCTACACTTCTCCTCAGTTTGATGTAAAATGAAGACACATGATGGACACTCCACCAATGTCTAGATTGAAACGCCTCTGCCCTTTTCTGCAGAAGACAACCGGCAATCAGACTGAGACGTAACAAGAACCACCTGGGTAATTCCAGCCAACTCAAAGACCCTGTATTGAAATTACAGGTTCCATTTCCATCATAAATTGCCTTTGTTGTTGTTGCTTTTCTTTATTAGGACTAAAGACATCCATTCCAATACCTAGTAACAAATTCTAGACAGGTCTGGGTTTCAAGTTCCAGAAAACAAAGATAGAGCTGCTGGAACACTGTGCCCAGATTCTCTCGGCTTTACCTCCTGTACAAATAAATACTCCACTGCTGTCCTTGGCGAGGTCACAAAAACAGCTGCAAGGGAATGCAAAACTTATCCTGGCAGAGGCTCGGAGGCTGATTCCCTCTTAAGGATGCTTCTCATTCGGACATGTGGGTCTTACTAGACTGACAGGAGGAAGTGAGGTGGTGGTTGGAGGAAGAGGAGAGTTCAGCTCACTGACCCTTGACTGAGCTCTGCTTCCATCTGTCCCCAACTTTTTCAATTAGATAACCTTTTCCACTCTGGCCCTGGAGAATCCTATGGGAATGGTGGAGTTCCTGAACCATAGTCCCCAAATGGGCAGAGCTATTACAAGATCAAATAACCCAGAGGTGGGAGGGAGAAAGACAAAAAGGAGAGAAGAAAAAGGTGGAAAAGAACGAAAAGAAACAAAAGTAAAAGAATCTACTGTGATGGATAAGTGAGGAAGCAAAGACAGATCTGAGGATGAAGGTCAGATAAATAAAAATTAATGGGTTTGTTTTGCAATATACTCTTTTTAAAAGAAATATCTTTTTATCAATTTCAGAGAGAAAGGGAGGGTGGGGGAGAGATAGAAACATCAATGATGAGAGAGAATCATTGATCAGCTTCCTCCTGCATTCCCCAGGAATCGAGCTCGCAACTGGCATATGTCCCCCACTGGGAATGGTACCTTGACCTCCTGGTTTATAGGTTGACACTAAACCACCAAGCCACTCCAGCCATGCTAGAAATTGTTTTTGTTTAAATTGAGAAAATAAAGTAGCAGAAAGAAAATATTTTTAAAAACATGAAAATTCAGGTGAATTCTGCCAGTCACTAGGGAATTTTTTCCACTGTCTTTTATTCTCCACTTTTCTCAAGGTAATGTATCCATTCCTCTGCCTGGGTTGGGATTAAGAGCGTGGACTTAGAGCCAGATTTATCTGGATCTGCCACTTCCTGGATGTGTGACAATTACTTTACTTCTTCATTAATTTTCTCATCTGTAAAATGGGAATTATTATATGAGATTATTGTGAGAGTTAAATAGGGTAGTGCATGTAATATAGAAGTTTTAAGTAGTACGTGCACACTCAGTTTTTACTTGTTATGTTTTGATGGTACCCGTGCATAGTTTTGAAAATTAAGTCACCTAGTGGAGGTAATCCAATACACAGTCCAATCCAGGCACACGTATTTATGTTTCTACCCCTTTGTTCATACTTTTCCTATCTTGAAATACTTACTTCTACCTCTTTCTCTCAGTGGATCAGAAACTACTCATCCTTTAAGCCCCTACCAGTTTCACAAACACTTATTCCAACCTTCTCTGTGAAGCCATTCTTGATCTTGCCTGTGAACTACTATAACATTTAACATCTATAAGTTTGGCTAGTGGTTCCCACAAGCTTCATCATCTATCGGTGGGGAACATCCATCCTGTGGGCAGTAGAAGGCCCACAAAATCACTTGGTCTAGCCCTGCCAAGGCATTAGAGGTGAATTAATTAAATGTTTGACCAAATATAGCAGGTTAATTTTTAAATTGATAATTTTGTATGCCCTGCAAATAAATATCCAAATGGACCTTGGTAGAAAAAAGGTTCCCCGTCCCTGACATGGTATCTTGCAAAGAAGTGACTGCTGGATAGCAATAATTCCAGATTATTCTCTCATAGCCTGCCTTGTATTCAGAAGGGTCAAAATATATGTGTAAGTGCCTCCATGAAAATATATTTCTTATTGTCTTTGGCCACTGAAAATTATAGAGGTGTCCAGAGTCTCTTGAAGGACAGAGTCTCTTTAGATGGTGGTAATAAAAGAATAAGTGATCTGGCACACGTTGCCAAGGGAAACAGAAATATCCAGAATAACTCAACTATAATCTCAGTCCATAACTATAACTGCTAACAGACATCACCAAAGGGGCTTTAAAGTCAGATCGAACAGGGCTTATGCCTTGGCCTTCTGTGTACTCATTGTGCAATTTAAAAAAAATGCATGAATCTCTATGAGGTTCAGATTCTTCATCTATAAAATTAGGGTAACAAGGTCTTCTTCATAAGATAGCTATGGAGTTTAAAGAATTTACTACAGCCGAAACCGGTTTGTCTCAGTGTTAAAGCATCAGCCTGCGGACTGAAAGGTCCCAGGTTCGATTCTGGTCAAGGGCATGTACCTTTGTTGTGGGCACATCCCCAGTTGGGGGTGTGTAAGAGGCAGCTAGTCGATGTCTCTCTCTCATTGATGTTTCTAACTATCTCTCTCCCTTCCTCTCTGTAAAAAAATCAATAAAATATATATAAAAAAAATTTACTACAGTGTCTAGCATTCAACAAATACCAGTTCCCTTCCTCTTACTAGAAGGGAAGTGAAGATAAGAAACCCCAAATAAAGTAAAATTTTCTTAAACCAAGTGCCTCCTTCTTGTCTATAACCAAAGTCAATTTTCATAGTGGATCTTTTTAAATTCAAAGAGCCAAAAGTCACGTCAGTTATAACTATGATGGAGTTAGATACTATTCTGAAGGACTGCAGTCCTAAGAGTATGTTATCTTAGCAGGCAGAGTTAAAAATCACACCCAGAATATGTTGGAGAAATAAAAAAAATAGGTCATAAATGACTTTTTTTTCCCCCATTCTAACTGTGTTATAGTTTGTTTGCTTACTTTTTATTATAAACAAGTTATAGAATGACAGGTCTTCAGATAAATTTGACCAATTTTTTTGCTATAAGTTTATCTCAAGTATAATGGAAAGGGCAAAAAAGAATCGAAAGTTCTAAAATATTTTCTCAGTGGGAAGTGGTTCCTCCTGAGATGGGATTTATTTGTCATGTCATTAAACTGGAAGAGACATGTGAGCTAGGGAAACAGAAATCCTCTTAAATACAATGTCCATTTGTGTCCTGTGAAAATTCTATTATATTTGTTATAATTTTCTGTCAGAAAGCTAGTACTTTACTGCCCTTCTATACCTTCTATAGATGGATGAAATTAATACTTACAGTCAGACTCAGAGAAAACTGATTAATCAAACTAGTAATAACCAAGATACGTAAAAGTCAGTGGGTGTCTAGCAAAGTCTTGGAATCAGAATGACGCATTTGACCACTACTGCCAGAGTGGTCAACGTCAGCAGGAGAAAAGTTAGGTGATTGACATTGTGACCAGCCAGAAGTTTCTTAGAGGTGACCTGGGACCTATGCGTATGGGGTATGTATCTAAAAACATACACCTTTGAGAATGGAAGAGAATGAAAAGGGCCATGTACACACAATGTACACACAAGTGCGTAGATACAGAGAAGAGGGAAACAAGCTTAGTAAGTGCAGGCCAGAAAAAAGAGCAGCCACTCAAGGGCAATAAATGAATGGACATTTTCTTCCCATAGAACAACAATTCTCTGACTCTTTTCTGTTGCTACAGCCCTTGGGTGGCTGCTCTTTTTTCCAGCCCACTCTTACTAAGCTTCTCTCCCTCTACCCTGTATCTACGCACTTGTGCATTATGTGTGCAGGGCCCTTTTCATTCTCTTCCATTATATGGAAGATATGGGGTGGGTATCAAAAGGAACCAGATAACGAAGATACTAAGGACTAAAAAAAAATATAGAAACAGACCTATCTGTACAGAGTTCATACAAAAAATGAACAAAACCAACCAACAAACAAAGAACAGAATTTACTAGAATACACTCTGATTAGATAAACAGGGATTTAGATATTAGGTGAAAGATTCTTAAGGCTAAAGAATAAAGCCTCCAGTTTCCCCACCAACTGCACCAACAACAGGAACTTGACGCTACTGTAACACCTGGTACCACCACGGCCAGTGCTGGTGCTCAGAGACAGCCCTGCACACCCTGGAAATGGCCGTCGCCACTGCTCCTACCACCCACTCCAGACAAGCCAAAAGCTCCATGGACAACCTCCCCATCAACAGCCTAGGTCAAAGGTAACTGAATGACAAAGGCAACTTGGAATTTGAGTTTGGACATATCCCTGGGGAAGAGGAGAGGGGAAGTCAAACTGACCCAACATGAATAAGAGAATAAGATCAGAGAGGCAAAGAGGGATTGGGACTCAGAGACTAGAAAGAGATTTTTAACTTTATGGAGAGGAATTGGCAAATATAACAACAAAAAGGTAATCAAATCTATTAGTAGTTTAGCAACTATTTCATGCCTAACACTGTATATGCACTACCTGTAAACTTCATATTCAGGCTATATGTCAGGTATGACTATCGCCGTGTTATAAATGATAAAACAAGAATCAGATAAATAAAGGGACTAATATCAAAAGGCTAGTAAGTGGCCAAGCCAGGTGTGAGTAGAAGTCAGCCTAAGTCTGCACCCTCTCCATGCTCTTCTTCATAATGCTGCCAACATAGAGTACCTGTAGTTAGGTGAATATTCATACATAAATAATGTGGTAAATGTATTTATACTTTAACTCTATAGTTTAAAGGAATTTTTAATAGTTGCATTGATTCTAAAATTCCCCATTAATGACACCTGTCCTGTGCTGTAAAAATATCTAAGTCCAGGCAATTGCTAATGAACAAGAAGTCAAGAAATGTGGCCACAGAGTAGGGAATGTTTCAGTAGGAATGTTTCCATCTTTACAGTGGAGATCTGGAGGTTCTGTTTGGCCTCAGGCAAACTATGGAGACACGTCCTCCTGAGAATGGAAGATGGATCAGGCCATCATTATCCTGTTTTGTTCTCCGACAACAAAGAAGGTTTTTCACATTATCTCACTTATAAGTGCAATATAATGAACAAAATAAACACACAAACAAAACAGGTCCAGAGGCATGGATGTATGGAACAGACTGACAGACCTAAGAGGGAAGGTGGTGGTGGGGAAAGGAAGAGATTAACCAAATAATTTTTATGCATATATGCATAGCCCATGGACATGGACAATAGTTTGGGGAAGGCCTGGAGTAGGGCAGGGGATGGGTGGATGAGGACAAAGAAGGAGAAAATGGGAGGCATCTGTAATACTGTCAACAATTTTTTAAAAATGAAGTATAAAGTTAAGTCTACATAAGGGACCAAATTTAAGAAAAATATGGGCAGTGTCAAACCATTTTAAGCTTCATATGTAATTTGTTTTGAGAATGAACTTTATTTACATCTTTTTATTTATTTATTTATTTTTCTTTTTTTTCTTCTTTTTTTTTTATTTATTTATTTATTTATTTTTTACATATTTTCTTGATTTTTTTTTTATTGCCCCCCTCCCTCCCTCCCACACATCCCCTCCCTCCCCATAGTTTTATGTCCATTGGTTGTACTTATATGCATTTATACAAGTCCTTCGGTTGATCTATTATCTCCCCCTGATATCCCTACCCTCCCCACTGTAATTTGACAGTCTGCCTGTTGCTTTACTTTCTCTATATCTGTCTCTTGGTTCATCAGTTTATAAAGATCTTTATCATCCACCGATGTGTGAGGTCATGTGGTGTTTCTCTTTCGTTGATTGGCTTATTTCACTCAGCATGATGCTCTCCAATTCCATCCAGGTTGCTGCAAATGATGAGAATTCCTTCTTCTTTATGGCAGCATAGTATTACATTGTGTAGATGTACCATAGTTTTTGGATCCAATCATCTGCTGACGGGCACCTAGGCTGTTTCCAAATTCTGGCTATTGTAGATTGTGCTGCTATGAACATAGGGGTGCATATATCCTTTCTGATTGGTGTTTCTAGTTTCTTGGGATATATTCCTAGAAGTGGGATTACTGGGTCAAATGGGAGTTCCATTTTCAGTTTTTTGAGGAAACTCCACACTGTTCTCCACAGTGGTTGCACCAGTCTGCATTCCCACCAGCAGTGCACGAGGGTTCCTTTTTCTCCGCAACCTCGCCAACACTTGTCGTTTGTTGATTTGTTGATGTTGGCCATTCTGACAGGTGTGAGATGGTACCGCATTGTTGTTTTGATTTGCACCTCTCGGATAATTAGTGACTTTGAGCATGTTTTCATGTGCCTTTTGGCCTTCCTTCTGTCTTCTTTTGAAAATATTCTGTTTAGGTCCACTGCCCATTTTTTAATTGGATCATTCATCTTCCTTTTATTTAGTTGTATAAGCTGTCTGTAAATGTTGGAGATTAAACCTTTATCAGTGGTAATATTTGCAAATATGATCTCCCACACCGTGGGCTTTCTTGTTGTTTTATTGATGGTTTCTTTTGCTGTAAAAAAGCTTTTTATTTTGAAGTAGTCCCATTTGTTTATTTTCTCTTTAGCTTCCATTGCCCTAGGGGCAGTATCAGTGAAGAAGTTATTTTGGCATACGTCTGAGATTTTGCTACCTGTGGATGCTTCTAGTATTTTTATGGTTTCCCGTCTGATGTTTAAGTCCTGTATCCATTTTGAGTTTATCCTTGTGAATGGTGTAAGTTGGTGATCTAGTTTCATTCTTTTGCATGTGTCTGTCCAATTTTCCCAACACCATTTATTGAAGAGACTGTCTTGACTCCATTGTATATTCGTGCCTCCTTTGTCAAATATTAATTGAGCATAGTGATTTGGGTTGATATCTGGGTTCTCAATTCTATTCCATTGATCTATTTGTCTGTTCTTGTGCCAGTACCAGGCTGTTTTGAGAACAGTGGCTTTGTAGTATAGTTTGAAGTCTGGTATTGAGATCCCTCCTACTTTACTCTTCTTTCTCAGAATTGCTGTGGCTATTCGGGGTCTTTTATTGTTCCAAATGAACTTTTGGAGAGTTCTTTCTAGGTCAGTGAAATATGTCGTTGGTATTTTAATGGGGAGTGCATTGAACCTATAGATTGCTTTAGGAAGTATGGACATTTTGATGATGTTGATTCTACCAATCCATGAACATGGTATGTTCTTCCATCTCCTTACATCTTCCTCTATCTCTTTTTTCAGTGTCGTGTAGTTTTCCGCAAATAGGTCCTTTATTTCTTTAGTTAAATTTATTCCTAGGTATCTTAATTTTTTTGGTGCGATGGTGAATGGAATTGCTTTTTTAGCCTCTGCTTCTGTAGTTTCACTGTTGGTGTATAGAAATGCCATGGATTTCTTGGCATTAATTTTATATCCTGCTACGTTGCCAAATTCATTTATTAAGTCAATTAGTTTTTTAATGGAGTCTTTTGGGTTTTTTATGTACAATATCATGTCATCTGCAAATAAGGATAACTTTACTTCTTCTTTTCCAATTTGGATGCCTTTTATTTCCTCCTCTTGTCTAATTGCAATGGCTAGTACTTCCAGAACTATGTCAAACAGGAGTGGCGAGAGTGGGCATCCCTGTCTTGTTCCTGTTCTTAGAGGGAATGGTTTTAGTTTTTGCCCATTGAGTATAATGTTGGCTGTGGGTTTATCATATATAGCTTTTATTATGTTGAGGTATGATCCTTGTACTCCCACCTTTTTAAGAGTTTTTAACAGGAAAGGGTGTTGGATTTTGTCAAATGCTTTTTCTGCGTCAATTGATATGACTATATGATTTTTATCTTTCAATTTGTTTATGTGATGTATCACGTTTATTGATTTGCGGATATTGTACCATCCTTGCATTCCTGGAATAAATCCTACTTGGTCATGGTGTATGATCTTTGTGATGTTCTTCTGAAGTCGATTTGCTAGAATTTTGTTGAGTATTTTGGCATCTATGTTCATGAGGGATATTGGCCTGTAATTCTCTTTCATTGAGTTGTCTTTATCTGGTTTTGGTATTAGGGTGATGTTGGCTTCATAGAAGGAGTTCGGAAGTGTTCCTTCCTCTTGGATTTTTTGGAATAGTCTGAGGAGGATAGGTTTTAGTTCTTCCTTGAATGTTTGGTAAAACTCTCCTGTGAAGCCATCTGGCCCTGGGCTTTTGTTTGCTGGAAGCTTTTTGATGACGGTTTCAATTTCTTCCCACGTCACTGGTCTATTGAGATTTTTAGATTCTTCCTGATTGAGTTTTGGCAGTTTGTATTTTTCTAGGAATATGTCCATTTCCTCCAGGTTGTTTAGTTTGTTGGAATAGAGTTGTTCGTAGTATTTTGTAACAATCTGTTGTATTTCGGTGGGGTCTGTTGTTATTTCACCTCTTTCATTTCTGATTTTGTTTATTTGGGTCCTCTCTCTTTGTTTCTTGGTTAGCCTGGCTAGAGGTCCATCAATCTTGTTTATCCTTTCGAAGAACCAGCTCTTGGTTTTGTTGATCTTATGTATTGTTTCTTTGGTCTCTATGTCATTTATCTGTGCTCTGATTTTTGTTATTTCCTTCCTTCTGCTTACACTGGGCTTTTCTTGTTGCTCTTTTTCTAACTCTTTGAGTTGTAGAGTTAGTTCATCTGTTACCATTTTTTCTAGTTTTTTGCAATAGGCTTGTAAGGATATGAACTTCCCTCTCAAAACTGCTTTTGCTGTGTCCCATAGATTTTGGATTGTTGTGTTTTCATTGTCATTTGTTGCCAGGATGTTTTTAATTTCTTCCTTGATTTCTCTGGTAACCCAGTCCTTGTTTAATAGCATGTTGTTTAGTCTCCATGTATTTGATTTCTTTGGATTATTTTTATTGTAATTAATTTCCAGTTTTATGCCACTATGGTCTGAGAAGATGCTTGATATGATTTCTATCTTCTTGAATTTGAAGAGACTTTGCCTATGTCCCAAAATGTGGTCTATCTTTGAGAATGTCCCATGTGCACTTGAGAAGAATGTATATTCTGTGGCTTTGGGGTGGAATGTTCTAAAGATGTCAATTAATTCCATCTGGTCTAGTGAGTCGTTTAGGATTGATATTTCTTTGCTGATTTTTTGTTTAGATGATTTGTCGAAGGGTGACAGTGGGGTATTAAAATCTCCTACTATGATTGTATTGCTATTAATCTCTCCCTTAATGTCCTCCAGCAGTTTTTTTATGTATTTGGGTGCTCCTGTATTGGGTGCATATATATTTACCAGGGTTATTTCTTCTTGTTGGATTGTACCCTTTAGTATTATGAAGTGGCCTTCATTATCTCTTGTTATGTCCTTCACTCTGAGATCTAATTTGTCAGATATAAGTATTGCTACCCCAGCTTTTCTTTCCTTTCCATTTGCCTGGAAAACTTTTTTCCATCCCTTCACCCTCAGTCTGTGTGCATCTTTTTTTCTGAGGTGGGTTTCTTGTAGGCAACAGATGTAAGGGTCTTGTTTTCTTATCCAATCTGACACCCTATGTCTTTTGATTGGAGCATTTAATCCATTTACATTTAAGGTTATTATTGATAGGTACTCATTTGATGGCATTTTTATTCTATACCCATGTTCCTTCTTCAATTCCTATTTCTTTATTTTTACAGTAGACCCTTTAGCATTTCTTGCATTGCTGGTTTGGTGGAGATAAATTCCTTCAGTCTTTTTTTGTCTGTGAAGCTCCTGATTTCCCCTTCAATTTTGATTGATAGTCTTGCTGGGTACAGTATTCTTGGATTCAAACCCTTCCTTTGCATGACTTTGTATATTTCATCCCATTCCCTTCTGGCCTGATATGTTTCTGTTGAGAAATCAGTTGCTAGTCTGATGGGGGTTCCTTTGTAAGTAACTTTCTGTCTCTCTCTGGCTGCTTTTAAGATTCTTACTTTGTCGTTGTTGTTTGCCACTTTAATTATAATGTGCCTTGGCGTCTGTCTTCTGGGATTCATTTTGCTTGGGACTCTGCGAGCATCTTGGATTTGTGTGGGTTTTTTCTTCTCTATCTCAGGAAAGTTTTCTGTCATTATTTCTTGAAATACTTTTTCCACGTCTACCTCAGTTTCCTTTCCTTCTGGAACCCCTATTATTCGAATATTATTTTGTTTTGTAATGTCCCAAAGCTCCCGTAGGCTCTCCTCCTGCTTTTTAATCTTTTTTTCTAGAAGCTGCTCTAATTGGGTATTTTTTTCCATCTTGTCTTCTAGCTCACTGATGCGGTCTTCCGCTTCATCTAGTCTACTCTTGATGCTTTCTATTGAGTTCTTCATGGTAGCGATGTCATTTTTCATTTCTTCTTGGTTCTTCCTCAATTCCTGATGGTTCTTCCTCATTTCTTCTTGGTTATTGTCAAATTTCTCTTCCATTCTTTTTAGCCAACCAATAATCATTATTCTGAACTCTTGCTCTGGTAGGCTGCTTGCCTCTGGCTCGTTTACTTCCTTTTCTGGTGATACCTGCTTTTCTTTCATTTGTGGGGTGTTTCTTTGTCTTCCCATGGTATCTCTTTTCAGGATGTCTGGTTATGTGGTGTTCTTTCTCTTGCGTTAATTTATAGGTGCAAAATACAACACTACCAGGTACAACACGAGAGGCACTTAACAGGAATGTATTTACAATATTAATAACCTCTAATAAAGGTAACCCCTAGCGATAGGCAAATTAGGGTATAGGAGAGAAGGAAGGAAGGAAGGTAAAAATAAAATAAAGAAAAATTAAAAAAAAAAAAGTCAAAGAAGAAATAAAGTAATGACAAAATGAAGTTAGAAAACAGGGAGAAAAAGAAGAGAGAGTAAGAGAGAGAGAGAGAAAGAGAGAGAGAGAGAGAGAGAGAGAGAGAGAGAGAGAGAGGAAGAAGCAAACTAAAAAAATGGGAAACAAACTATATATATGTGGAGAAAATTGCCATAGATCAACCACTGAGCCCAGCCAATGCCGGTAACAATACTTGGAGATTAATACAAACTACAATACAATATCCACTATTATTAAGTAAGGTTATGATATACAGAAGTCAAAGAAACAAACAAAAACATTAAAAAAAAATACAAAGCAACAATAACAACACTGGAATAAGCATAACAATTTCACTGAAAAGCACAAATATTCACAATAATCAACCTTCACTCAAACAATGAGAAAAGGATAGAAAGTAGAACCGTTTTTTTTTGTGTTTTTTTTTTTTTTTAACTAGTTAATATAGTGCAGAGAGTGATATTTATACACTTGTATCAGGGGTTGGAACTTAGGTCTATGAGTATAGTGAGAGCTTTAGCAGGGGGTATACAGAAAGAATAGAGGAAAAACTAAAGCCGGAAAGGGATAGGATAAACTGGAGACTAAAAGGTTAAAGTTTAGTAAGAGAGTGATGGGGTAAAGGTCGAATTGAGATAGGGTTGAATGATGCTATAGTAGAGATTAAAATAGAATGAAGTTACTCCCAATGTAAAATAAAGACGAAGTAAAATGGTACTGGGGAGGAAAAGAAAAAGAAAAAAAAAATTGCAAAATAGCAGTAGTAATAGTGAAGATAGAGATTGAAAAATGTAATAATTGAAAAGGTAAAATCAAGTAAGGAAAAAAGAAAAAAAAATCGTTTCTGAAGTAAAAGATGTAAAAAATGAAAATTAAATAAAAAATGTAAAAAATGAAAATAAAATAAAGAATAGTATAATTAGCATAAAATTGTCCAGTAGAGTTCAATCACTTCCTCTGTTATTGTATTTGGTATGCCTGGTTCTTGGATCAGAGAGTCTTGCAGTTCCCAGCTTTCCACTGCACCTCAGTTTTGTAAGGTAGTCCTTAATTTTAGGTAGGCTATATCTTAGTTATTTGTGTCCATTTATTTTTGATTAATTAAAAGAAAAAGAAAAAGAAAAAAGAAAAAAAAAAAAAAAAGAAAAAAAAAAAAGGCAGTTTGTAGTTCAGCCCTTAGGTGTCAGTGTTACTGGTTTGACCTCCCAGACTTTGGTTGCTCTGGCCTTCTTTCTCTCTGGGGGCGGGCCCTCGCAGCTCTCCTGGGCTACAATATAGGCGGGGCCGCGGCCGCACTGGGGGCGGGGCCTCGCGGCCTTCCGGGGCGCAGCGCTCAGGGCCGCACTGGGGGCAGGGCCTCGCGGCGCTCTGGTGCTACAATATATCAATAGGTGGGGCCGTGGAGCTCAGGGCCGCTCTGGGGGCGGGGCCTCGTGGGAGCAATGGGGCTATCGCAGCCTGAACTCTCAGCCTAGCCACGCAAACTCTGACCTTTCTGTGGGTGGTTGAAGAGCTTCCTTGAATCCACGCGCTTGCTCCGATCGGGGCGCCACAGGTGCTCGATGGACTCCTCGGCTGTGGGTTTTCCAGGCCGCAGAGAAGCTGCTCCCTTCCTGGTAGGGTGGCGCCGCCTTTGTGCGGAGCCCGGAGCTCCGGGAGAAGTCGGGAGTGCTGGCCGCTTGGTCAGGAAAAATTGTCCAGCGGACACTTCCTTACCTTCCTAGAGTGATCCGCTGCCCCTTAGCTGCTAATCAACATTCCCTGAGCGACTCAGATGTTGCTTCTATCTGTTTTGGGACCAGGGTCAGAACAAGTCCATCTGTTCGGTCGCCATCTTCAAGCTCCGCCCCCCTATTTATTTATTTTTTTAAAGAAGGCTTTTCCTGACAAAGGAAGGCCCTGCTATCAATACACAATTAAATGGTCCTGCCATTTTTAAAACTTCCAGCATGTTTATCATCAGGATGAATTTTTACCTTGTGAATTTCCATTAATTTTTCTGCCAAAGAGTTAAAAGATATGTGTTCTGGCTGAAATTATTTTGGGAAGGGTTGTGGCAGCTCCTCATAGTAAATCCACATAATATGACAATTTCTTTGTCTGATTTTTGCCACATTTAAATTTCTCTGCCTAATCATTCTTGAAGATTTCAATAATGTGGACTTATTTATGTGTAATGTGTGTGGTATAAATGATTCCGTTCCCATGAACAATCTTTTTTTTTTTAATCATCAAAATGAAAACATAACAGAGTGATATATTTTAAATGTAAATTGGACTTTGTGATTTCCCTGCTTAAATCCCTTCTATTGCTTTTGTAAGAGAATCCAAACCTCCTGGCCACAGTGGCAGGGGCCCTGAATTATCTGACTCCTGCTCACCTCCCCAACCTTTCCTGGTACCACCTGTCCTCTGGCAGACCATGCTGTAGCTGCAGAGGCCTCCTTTGGATTTATAAAATACAGCAGGCCCTTGCCTACTCCGAGCGTATACATATATTGTCCTTCTGCTTAGAGTGCTCTTTATCCACTTCTCTGCATGGCTGCCCCTTTCTCAGTCTTTCAGTCTCATCTCAAATGTTGCCTGTTCAAAAAGAACCCCCCTTATCAACTATTCCTAGTGGTCTACTCCTTTTGTCATCACTTAAGACATTTCAACAATACCTGGACATTTGCAGTACTTCCCACAACGGATTGGTTGTATATTTATCTGTTTATCATCTGTCTCAGTCACTGGACTATAGATACATGAGAACAGGGATGCCATCTCTGTGTAATGCTGCATCCTTAGCCTGTCTGGCAGGTAGCAGTTCTTACTAATGGAATGAATGAAACAGAGGGAGAATGAAACCAGCATGGCCTGGGCCATCTATCCTACCATAAAGTGTCCTAGCTTTGTATTCCATGCCACATCTTGTTATTCTAGCCACATATAATAAATCCTCCTTTAGTTCTTGGTTGATTTTTAAGGCCCTGATTCTATCAAAAAGAACATCATTATCTAGTTTAACTCCCTTGTCTTCAAGGCTTTTACCTCAAAAGCTACCGAGTTCCTATGCTGCTCTCAATTGTCCAGAGAAGTGGAAGTTTAATCCATGGTGCAACCTCTATGCAAGTTAGAACTTAATGTACTCTGTGCTGTAATCTACCTGTTACTTCAATGCAGGTATTGTTAGCTATTGGTAAGGCCATAAGGTTTCCCCAAAGTCATTTCACTTGTCACCCTCGTGCCAGAAATATGTCTCAGGAGTACTTACAAACTGGTAAAAGCAATAGATCTGGGATTAACTTTTTTATTTATTCTGAATAAATTGCTTCCTTAGGATATGAAATCATCTAGCAATAACAAAAATACTGTTTTATTCATATAGGTGAGAATTTATTTTAACACCTGGGCAAGAAATTTCTTCTTCATATGTCCTACCCTTTAAAAATTGATCACCATGCCCATAATACCAACTATGAAAATTTCTATCAGGTAATTGTAGCTTTTGTTAAAGAAAAATATCTCAAATGTGATGAGGGAGAAACTAAACTAAACTGTGCAGAGCAGAGATTGGCTAGTGTTTGGGCATTCTTACACATGTGTTTAAAGTACTTTGTAACCTTGTTTTTCGTGTGTGTGTGTGTGTGTGTGTGTGTGTATGTGTGTGTATGTGTCTGTGACATTGTTTTCCATGTAGTACAAGCCTTATTTTTAAAATAACTTCCTTAATTATACTTCTATTTAAAGGCATAAATTATATTGGATAAGTGATCCTCTTATGCAAAAACATACCCAGCATAAGTATCCAATATCTTATACAATATTCAACCTTATGACATGCACTTTTTACAAATAAACTAAAATGACATTAAAAAAAAAACCCACACTGCTTCATCATGGCTGAGAGTGTTTTAAATGGCTTTCAGACAACTAAAATCTCTACTTTTTAAAGAAACCCAGTGTTTTCTGCATTAATCTATAAGATAAAGACTCAATTAAAAAATAAGATAAATGTTTCTTAAGTACATAAACTCTTTTGTAAAAGTATATTTGTAGTGAATAACAAGTGTTCTGCATTGTACAGTGTCTTGTATAATGATTTCCAGTACTGTCACACTAAAACATCCCTGCTTTTAGTCTAGCTACTATGAGAACACATCAACATACATCCAGTCCAAAATCTAAAATATCCCTTATGATGTTTCACTCCTCAACCCACACACATTCCCAATCATTTACTGACCCCTTAATCTTCCAAATGCAATTACAATACACAGCAGTATGTGTGTGCACACGTGTGCCTGTGTGTGTGTGTGTGTGTGTGTGTGTGTGTGTGTGTGTATAATAATGAGTTAACCTTAATTACATCATTAGGCAGGAGGCCACAGAACTCCTGCTGCCTTCAGAGACTGATAGGAATTTTAAAATATTATTTTCCTGTAGGGGGATCAAAATTAAATAAATAAATCCAATTTTTAAAAATGAGGTACCTTTGCTGTTGGTTTTTGTCTGTTTATAATTGTGCTCAAAACTGAGTTAGCCAACTGAGTATTTATTATCTTCTTGCAAACACCCAATAATGCTATTTAAAATATGACTGACAAGATTTTTCTGTTTTGCCAGAATATTGTATGCTTATTTCTTAAAGTATTTTCCTTTCGTGCACCTCTAGAATATTTCCCTAACATTATTCTGTACCTTCCAAATGTACCTTACATTGCTTAATGTAAGTCATTATTATGGACTTATGCTTTGATTTACATTTCTGTACATTTATTTCAGGGTGACATTTATGGTTCAACCCAGTCAACTGTTGCAATCTGAGGAAGGCCGAGACCTAACCTGTTATTCTCTGAGTTATTCCTAACTAAGCTATGAGAAAGGTGAAAAGACAGGGGAACTTAGAAATCTGATTCCTGGTCCTAAAAAGCTAAAAGCATTATATAAGTCCTTTTACTATTCCCATACAAATCAGACTACTTCTTCATGTAAGCAAGGTTATAAAATTGTTTCTATCCTCCCTAATTAAAGACCTGAAAACATGAATGTTAGGTTGCTTATAGAGTCAGGGTCGGGCTTGAGGCACCACAGGCCACCCAGGGAAAATCCAGCTGCATCGCATTTGGAGCTGTCCTATCATAGACTGGAAAAATGTTCCAATCTCAAAAATATGTCTAGACCACTTTGTTTCATTCCTAAGTGATTCTTAGGTGGAGTGGGGGATGGGGTGGAGAAAAATGGGTAAGATGGGGTTAGCAAACAAGCATTCTACATGAAAAGTCTTTTCTAAAAGGAGCCCATCAATCTGTAATGCAGCTGATTTACAATTTAAAAAAACTGATGTTGCTGATCCTGTGTGTATGCCCCTCATCAGTCTGCGGTAGGGAGCTTTATGCACTGCTTACAAACAAAGAGCAGGCAAAAGGCCCTCCGTGGTCTCAGGGACTCAGCAATGGCCCCGGGCATGTCAGGGGCTGAGTGTCATTGCAATGGCCCCACTTTCCTGCAGGCATGTCCCTTCCTGGTAACCCCTGTGCTTCCAACTCGGATCCTCAGATTCTAGTGTGTTGCAGTTTGTGTGGTTTTGCTCTTTCCAGCAGAACCACCCCCAATTAAAGATACATCACTCTCCACAATCTCTTATGAAAACTTACCTGCATTCATTTCTGACCCACCTAGATATATGGTTAACAATTCTCTTTAGGAGCAACTATTGTAAATGGTCTTGGATAAAATTGCCACAGGATCTTAAACCATATGATCTTAGAGTTTTGAGGACTAGGACCTCAAAGGTTATTTTATAAGTAAGGAAGCACATTCCCAGAAAAGCTGTCTAATTTCCCCAAGGTTATACAGCTACTTAATAATTTAACTGAGATTAACATCTATGTTCCTCTGTTCCTAATCCATTATTTTTAGTTGATGACACCAAGCTGCTTAATGTTTTGGCCTTCTGAGGAAATACCATTTAGACATAGGGTTTCCAATCCCTTAACCAAATGAATAAATAGGACGGGGCATTTAGGTGTTGATACACACTCTTACGATGTCATATAACCAATCCTCGGAGAATGGTCTTTCTACAACAATTTGTTTACACTTCACAATTTATTTAACTGAGTTGGTTTAAATCTCTGCTCATTTGTGGCTGGCAATGCCATACCTCGACCACAGGAGGAGGGACTGCAGGAGTTTCTCCTAGGAATACTGGCCAGGGTCATTCCTCTGAACAGCAGTAAAGAAGCAGTGACTCTGGTCTTTGATTAAATGTGTCACTTAATAGAGCAGATAGAGACAGTCTGGATATCCCGTTATGCCATCCCATTAACACAGGCGAGTGCATGAGTGCAGAGGGGTGTCATTAGGGTAAATGGAGTTCATTTGGGGATTAATGCTGTTAGCACTGCTGCCCGCTGATAGGAAGAGAAGGCAATCTCAACTTGTTAAACAGCCCACCACCTGGGAAGCTGAACTGCCCACAGTCAGCAAAGACTGGCATGGTATCAAGAATGAGCTTCGAAAAAATTCTGAGCCAATGCGATATCATAAAGAAAGGGATACAGAGAAACCTTCAAAGGAAGAAAGAAAAGATGGGTAAATTAACCAAATTAATATATTTAGCTGACTTACAAAATTTGGGAGTACTGTGGACTAATTGATTGAATACTGAAAAAAGTATTGAATACAAAAGGATTTTGGCTTTTTCAGTACTCCTATTTTATAATTTGCCAAGGTCACCTTGTTTGGGTTTTCAAGTAGTCTTTAACTGGCAATTTTCCTCCAAAATATCTCTGTGCTAACACTCTTAGGAATATATACATAAAACATATCTGTGGCTTTCTAACAAGATGGTATACCAGTACAGACTGTAGCTCCTTTCCTCAAAATCAACCTTGGGGAAACTACAGACTTCAGACTTCAGAGAGAAAGAAACACAGGGCTGAATAACTAATATGAAAAAACGAGGAAATTCATAGGAAGAAAGCTATGAAAGCCAGTGCATATGGTGGCAACAACCTGGAGCAGAGGCTACTGTGTTGCAGCATTAAGGACTGATTTTAGTGAGAGCTTCCAAATTTTGTTCTTTTTTTCAAATTATTTTAGAGAAAGGAAAAGGGAATGAGAGAGGAGAGAGAGAGAGAGAGAGAGAGAGAGAGAGAGAGAGAGAGAGAGAGAGAGAGAGAGAGAGAGAGAGATGAGAAAGAATCAATTGCCTCCTGCATATACCCCAACTGGGGGATGGAACATGCAACCTGGGTTTGTGCCTTGACTGGAAGAACCCGCCACCTTTTGGTGTATGGCATAAAGCTCCAACCAACTGAGCCACACCAGCAAAGGCTCTTTTTTTTCTTTATCTTGGAATGTTCATTATTTGCCTTGTCATCAAAGAATCCACAATAATAATCCAGGTCACTATCATGGGTTAATATCAGCACATGATAAAAGTTCTGCTGGAGTGAAACTGTATTCTCATCAGCCAGTCACATGCCATAAATCTCTCCTCTATCTCTTCCCTACTTAAAGTTCCAGAGCTAGTGGATTAGCACTGGAAAGGATTGCCCTCTGCCCAGGAGTATAAAGGAGGTGCACGGTGGAGTGCCAGTGAATGAAGATGTTCTATAAAAATCATTCCTAGAATAAGTGTTTATAATAAATTGAAATGGGTTTAGAACTACTTAAAAAACACATTCTCACACTAGTTTTACATTTTTTAAACAAGATTTAAGAACATGCTGCTTATAAGAAATACCATTTAAACAATAGTTATAAAAAGAATAAGAAAGGTTATATGGCAATTATTCAAAATTCCAAAGGAAACTGAAATTCTACTCATACCATCTGACAAGATAAAAATCCATGGAGGGGAAATACTAACAAAAAGGGGTAATGTCTATACCTTGATAAAGGGAATAAGAGAACATGAAGACTTAGTCATCATGAACATAAATGCACCTAATGATATAGGCAGATAGTTCTGTGGGGTAAACAGGTAAATAAAAAATTGTAACTCTAGCCAGTTTGGCTCAGTGGATAAAGTGTCGGCCTGCGGACTGTTGGGTCCCAGATTCTATTCCAGTCAAGGGCACATGCCCAGGCGGTAGGCTGGATCTCCAGTGGAGGGCATGCAGAAAGCAGCCGATCAATGATTCTCTCTCATAATTGATGTTTGAATACTTCTCTCCCTCTCCATTCCTCTCTGAAATAAATAAAAATATGTATTTTTAAAATTGTAGTTGAAGTCTTTAACACATACCTTCTGACACTGATCAAAAAATAATATTAGCTGGTAGCTTCTTAATTATATTGAAATAAAACTAGCAGTTAATATCATTTTCAATTCCATATGTATTAAATCCACAAAATATATAACAGCTTTGGAAATCATAAAAGAACTGACAAAGTATTTAGAATTGAACAATGAATTTATATTATATGTCACAATATGCGGGGCATATCTGAAACAATGTTTATGGAAAAACTTACAACTTCAAGTATATTCTTTAGAGCACAAAAAAGAGTGAAGAAAAATATAGCTGAGCAAGAAAGTAAAAATAAGAGCAGAATTTAAAAAAACAGGAAGTTTAAAGAAAATAGAGAGAATCATCATACAAAAAGTTCATTATTTTTTAAAATCTTCTTAAATAAATCTCTGGCAGGACTGGTTGAAAAAAATAGATTGAAGTATGCAAATAAATAATACCTATACTTATAATAGGGTAGTATGCAAATTGGTTGGGATGCTGTCACATAAAGACTATTCAGCAGGAGGACGGGGCAGTGAGATATAGAAGGGCAGCAGTGAGCTACAGGAGGGCAGTAGGAGCAGTGGAGAGCTATGAGCGGTGGTGGACGGAGGCCAGCTGAGGCAAGCAGCAGCGAGCTACTAGCACATGGATTCGTGCATAGAGCCATTAGTATAGTATAAAGGGGACAAATATATTAAACAATAAATAGTATAAAAATATGCAAATAAAAACATATAAAAGGGACACAACAGATTTTTAATAACAATGAAACAACATTATGAAAAATTATATTCAAGTAAATTTGAAAACCCCAAAGAAATGAATAAACTTATGGAAAATATAAAATGCAAAACTATCTATAAGAAAAAATACAAAGCATGCACACACAAATTGGCATTAAAGAAATGTAAGTGGTGAGCAAAGACTTTTAAAAATAGTCTCAGACCCATATTGTTTTACACTTGAGGTGAATCAAATTTTCAAAGATTAATTAATACCACAAATAGAAACAGAAAGAAGACTGACCAGTTCATTTTATGATGCTAGTATAATCTTTATTTAAAACCTGGATAAGGATAATATAAGAAAAGATTATATATCATTTCACTTATAAGAATAAATGCAAAAATTCAAAATAAAACATCAGCTAAATGAATCAAACACTTTTTAAAAATATATATAGTATCAGCATTATCATATAGAGTTTATTCCAAGAGTAAAATAATGTTTAACATGAGAAAAATCTGTCAGTAATATACATCACATTAATAGAATAACAAAAAAATCACAAATTTTCAAATAAATGCAAAGAAATAGTAATGTTCAACACCTTAATATAGGAAGTAGCAGAAAATTCCCTAACTGAGTAAAGGTTATGTACAAAACCCTTCAACTTTCATCCAGTTAGAAACAATAGTTATCTAACACATATGGCACGTAGATATTGAAAGCAGAGTATTGAATAAATCAAGCAACAATAAAATGCATAGCACCAGATTATTACATAAATAAGAATGCATTAACATAAAAATAATATAAATTTGTAATCCTATCAAATAAAGAGGGAACATGCATATCCACTGTCACACCATCACAAAGATGGCAGTGCCCAGTCTCCTCAGCTCTGCCAGAGTTCCCCAGTCCTTTCAGGTCCACCAGGGCCAGCCTGAAGTGCAGGCAAGCCTCCAATGGCAGCTGCCCAGACACCCAGGGCCACCCAAGGCTCAGGTAACCAGGCCTCTAGTAATATATATAATAAAGATAGGGAGATCTATTTTTATATCAATGCATTTGTATAGATTTTGTATTGTTTTGTACTGTACAAAACAATTGATTCATACAATAGGCCTTCCTTTCCCTGACTGTTGGCACCGGTTTTCTGCCTACATCTGGAACCCAGGCCTTCGCTCTGGCCACTGCCTTCAGTCTTCACTGTGGCCAGAGCCTTCAGTCTTTGCTCTGGCCTGAGCACCACTCCTGCAGCTCCCTCCAGCCCCTGCCCTCCACCTCATAGCAAGTGCCCCACCCTACCTGGCTGCTCCATGCCTGCATGCATGCTGCCCAGAGGCCCAGAGTGGCTGTGGGATGGGGCCACCACCATCTTTGTTGGGTTAATTTGCATATTCACTACCAATTGGCTGGTTGGTGTCATGAAGTGAAGGTCAATTTGCATATTGCTCTTTTATTAGTGTAGATTGCTTTCTTTGTATATCCTTTAGATATTTTCCCAATATAATCAATAGTTGTGTGAGTCCTATGAAAATTGTCACAAAACAGGAAGCTATAATCTAGGAAGCTAATCTAGGAAGCTGATCCAAGAGAAGGGAAGTAGGACTTTGGAGGATTTAGAGGAAGGAACTTTAAATGTTCACATTATCCCTGAAAATTTGATTATTGTTATGCTAGATCTTAGTATTATCTTCTTCATCACCTTAGGCTCAGTGGCATCACCTTAGTGGTAATTATCAATTCAAAAAATAAATGGAAAGAATTTTGAGAAGAGAATCAGAAATGAATTTACAATTGTATTTTCAGAAAGAGATTTAGCCTTGTTATTTGCATTTCACTTTGACAGTCCCTTAAAAAAAAACAAAACCACACAACAACAACAACAACAACAAAAACAGCTTTGGCTTGCTAACAGAGCACCCTCCAGACCCCACAGCCTGAACTGCCTCCCTACCTCCCCACCCCCAGGGATCTGTGTTCTTCTGCAGTGAAAGTGCCCCTGTCCCATCACTCATCTTGCAAAAAGAAAACCTAAAACTAATCCTCACTTCAGATGAACAAGTGCTAATGTCTTCACTCTACTAGACTAAATGAATAATAATAAAACACAAACTATAGCAATAAAAAAAATGTTTAGGAAGAGGCCACAGCGTGGCCATAAAGTCCCATTATCTTCTTTAATAAAATATATCCTACATGCAGGGCTGGTTTCAGAGATGCATGCCCAGTGCAATCTCACAGGGTCTCATGTACAGAAGGGCCCTGCTCTGGAGTTAGTGCTGTGGAAACTCTCCCAGCTCTGGCCCACCACCACTGCCACCTTGGTCTAGGGCCATGTTCTCCCTCTCCAGATCAGGTGTGCATCCCATTGTGTCTGAGGCTGGCAGAGCAGCAGTGCCTTCAGTGAGTGACTCCATGGGATCTCTTCCCACCCCCCTCCCTGTCTCCACCCCCACCCAATAGCACCTCAAGTGAGGCCCAGTGCTGGAGCCTGTCTGCAGTAAATTGGGCAGCAGCAGTTCTGTGCAAAGGGGAGACTGACTTCCCTATCCTGGTGGAGGGTGCACAATTTTATTTTGCCTTGAGTCCTGAAAATTATGTAGCCAGCTCTGCCTGAGTCCTTCCAGGATCAGTACTCAAAGAAAACTTTCCTAATGGGAGAAAGAAACTTACAAAGTGTCAGACTCTGTTCCTCTCACTTGATCTTCTTAAGCATCGCTACTTATTGTTCCTAGTAGCACCATCATGCTGGCTTCTGGGGTTCACTCCTTCCTTCACTACTCTGTAGTTTCAAGATCCTCTTTATGACACTTAGTGCAACTGAAGCAAGCCAGAAAGTGCAGAGAGAATTTGTTTAATAGTAAAGAAAACTAAAGGAAAAATGAACACAATGCACAAGAAATGCAGATGAGCCCTAACCAGTTTGGCTCAGTGGATAGAGCATTGGCTTGCAGATTCAGGGGTCCCAGATTTGATTCTTGTCAAGGACATGCACCTTGGTTGAGGGCACATACCCAGTAGAGAATGTGCAGGAGGCAGCTGATCAGTTTTTCTCTCTCATTGATGTTTCTAACTCTTCCTTCCTCTATGTAAAAAAATCAATAAAATATATTTTTAAAAAATCTATAAATGATCCCTCTGGCAGAGTAAAGGTTGTGGTCCTAGGATAATGGACTTGTTCTTAGGAAGCCCATGCTTCAACCATTCCACACAACACCTCACTCTGCTCCTCTCACCTCCCCACAACTTTCCCTTGAAATAGTTTTAATTGTGTCAGACAGCCCTAGTTTGCCCTCTTCTTATTGAATAATAAATACTAGGGATTGAGTGATACCTCAAAGGAATGGCTGCCTTATCAAATAATTTTAATGTAATTCTAGCTTTCTAGGCATACCAGGATACCTATATCCTAATTTAGTAAAGTAAAAAATTATTTATTTCCATACTGAGAAATAACTGATATAGTAGGACGACTATCATTTCCTAATGTTGAAAATGTTAGGATATTTTTGTTTTAATTTTAAATCCTCTACATTTAAATGATGATGTGCTCTATGCATTCCAATAAAAAAGTAACATGAGTATTAGTGGCGATACAAAGAAAGTGACATATTCAAGCATTCCACTGTTTCTGAGAGTTTTATCCTGTTTTAATTCCTGATTTTTCCCCCCTAAAATGTATGATCTAATTACAAGAATATTCAATGATTTCATCTTTCTTTTGGGTGTTATAGGTTGCTTCCCCAACACTGTCCCCCATATTTTTCCTCATGCAATTGCTTGACCTGTGGCTACGACAGACTTTTTGTTCCAGTTCATATAACAAGGCAAAACTCTGCCAACTAATTCTGAATCTCTTAGGCTACTAAGTGCATTAACTTTTGCATTTCACAGATGGTAAATATTTTTAAGTGAACACAGAACTTACAGATGATTGCCAACATTTTATTTTATAAAGTAAAGACATTAAGAAGTTAAACATACTAATAATATAATTTCATGAAAGAAAGGACATTTCAATTCTGAAAGAAGTCCTTGAACTGAACAAATTAAGCAACAGACTGACTTCATTCTCATTTCTCTGGAGAAAACTGAAGAAGAATATCAAAGATCATCTCCAGGCAACCTTTGGAATCAGAAGTTGGCAAATTTTTCATTCTTACTACAAATTTCCCCCCAAAATTGTAAAGTATTTGAAATACTTTGTAAGTTTCATTAACTCTTATATATGACAATACATGAAAGTAAACAGTGTGAACTCTGTGGCTTTTCAAAACCATCCCAAATTTTAAAATCTTTGAAGTATATATTTCTTTTATGCTTTTATTTAATACTAAGAACACTAAACAGAGAGCACTGTGAAGTGCTAGTGTTAGTGTCTTCATTGAATTTCCCTTTATATTCAAAAATTTCATTTATAAAATAATAGATACCACATGACTGAGATATATCATGGTTACTGTTAATACCTATAACATTAGTTTATAACAAGTAACCTAATGTGAGAAAGTAGGCCTAAAGTCTCTGCTTAATATCAATATAAGATCTTCACTTTTTTATTGTTATTAATCCTCACCCCAGGATATTTTCTATTGATTTTTAGAGAGAATGGAAAGGAAGAGGAGAGACAGAGAGAAACATCAATGTGAGAGTTGCTTCCGATATGTACCCCAGGAATCAAGCCTGCAACCAAGGTATGTGCTTTTGATCAGAATAAAACCTGAGACTCTTCAATCCAAGGGCCAACACTCTATCCATTGAGCCAAAGCAGCTAAGGCAACATCTTCACTTTTTGAGAGATCCTCTTCTATATTTCTTGCTCTTGGATTATATATTTTCTTTACATACACATAGATATTAATGTGTTAGAAATGTTTTTAAATTCTGATGAAGTTTTTTGCTTAACCAATGTTGTGTTCCTATTTGTATTTTAAGCATGCTTGTTTAAAATTTCTATTATTGCACAGACAAGATATTAGAGCCAATGAACAAACTCTAACTTGACCCTCACCTTTCACTGCATAATAATCAATTTAAGATTTATATGTAAGTATTTATTACACAAGTTTTGGCAAAAGTGGGTTTACAGTTGTGAGTATGCGAAACAGAGTTTATTCTTGCATTATTTATTAATTATTGTATTACTTATTTGTATGAACTGTAAACCTACTCTTTCCCGCCTCTGTATTAAAACAAAGGACATTATTCTGATAACTGTTGGGTCTTAAACGGAGCATTTGACTTTCAAAGCCAGTAAATCAGCAGAGCTCCAAATAGGGGATTCGGCCAACAAAGGATCATGAAGTTAAAAAGTCTCTGTTAATCAATGACAAATTTAGTACTTGTTGCTACAATTACAAAGATAATAGTTCCTTTATGTCAGTGCCTTTGGTTTTGCAGCTGTAAAATAGCTTTGAAATTCAGCATTTCAAGGAATAGAAATTAATAGGAGGTCATTTCTACCAGAGAAATTTTAGGGGCCCATCCTCTCTAATCATCATTAAAAACTAAATCTGTAAGAGAAGAGGCACTTTACTGATTGTCAAGTGGAAGCTATTATTCATTTGATGAAGCTCTTGGCACCGTGCCATTGATTCTGCACTACAGCCTGCTGCTTGTTCGCCTTCATCTCCTGCAATCAGGGTTGTTTCTGCCTGCCAGGAGCTATTTATAGAGCAGGAGGGAGGGTGGGGGGGAGCAACGCTGATATGTTCTCCTTCTTGAAAAACAACTTTCAAACTTTACAAGTACAGTGTAAATCTATTTTTCTTGTCACCAGACTCTCGGCTTTTCCTGTCAATGCAGACAATGAGGAAGCTGCCTTCAAGACAACTGCCCTTCCTAATAATGACTGTGAGTTTAGTGGAATCACAGGCTACCATCCTACTGCATCTGTTTCCCCAGGATTAATAGTCCTCAAAACCTCGCACACTGTCCTAGGTCCATAGCATATATTCTGTCATATCTATACTTCTGTATCTTCCCAATCTGTGTCTTGAACTTTTCTAAAGGGCTTGTCCTGCTTTCTTGAAAGCAACTACCTACCTTTTGACAAAAAAAAAAACACACAAAAAAAACACAAAAACACACACACACACAACAAAAGTAAACAAAGCAAAAACCTAAAAATATAAGTGTAAGAAAATATTTGGGGCTCTTTTTTTTTAGGAGTTGGTTCAAACTGTATCCAGTTAAGTATTGGTGAAATTCTTTGTTCTTCCTACAAGTGCTACAGAAGTCAGATTTTCATAAATTTTACTTAAAATTGGTCATCCATGGCAATATATATGTCTATTATTTAAATTTATTCACATGACCAGAACACGGTGTTTTCAGATTTATCTGCAACTCTCATTGTCTTGAGTTACAGTTGTGAACATGTTTTAAGACCTAAACTACTCAGAATCTTTGTTTTGGAAAAGTTTAAGGCTTTATGTCAACAGTTGAAAACCCCACTTAAAATATTTAACCTCTAAAATAATATAAAGAGAAAATAACAAAATAATAGCATGCATTGAAAATGTTTATCATTAAGGATGACAACAGTGATACTTCTGATTGCTAAAATGTAATGCAAAGGAATTGTATTTGTTATGATAAAAAAAAAAACAACCAAACCAGAACCTGAGCCTAAATAAAATATATAAAAATGTCAAAATCATGACCTGAGAATTGCCTGATGTCGATTATTTTTTATTATTATTTATTTTTTACAGAGAGGAAGGGAGAGGGATAGAGAGTTAGAAACATCGATGAGACAGAAACATCGATCAGCTCCCTCTGTACATTTCCCATTGGGGATGTGCCCAAAACCAAGGCACATGCTCTTGATCAGAATCAAACCTGGGACCTTTCAGTCCACAGGCCGAAGCTCTATCCACTGAGCCAAATCGTAGATTCTTTTGAAAAATGTAGTTTTATCAAATGTTATTTTAACAAAATGCAATATTTTAAAATTAGCCATAGAGGATCACCAGTAAATGTTTGTTTATAAATAGAACATTGAAGTCCTCTTTTAATCACTTAAAAATACAATAAAGGACCAGTCCAATTATTCACTTTGCAGAGCAACTTGAGTTAGCAGGGTGAGAAACAGATAGAGGATTTGTTTTAACTTCATAGAAAACCTACATTTCAGCACATGCTTTGGACTGTGGTGTTTTCAGAGCCCAGGCTTGCAGCAGGGACCAGAAAAGTATATTACCCAGTGAATCTATCATATCATTTTTAAAAAATTTAAATGCCTACCACAAAAATATTCACTTAAAAGAAGCAAAGATTAAACAAAATTCTTTTTTTTTTTTTGTAAAACAAAACAAAACAAAACAAAAAAACTGTAGAATATGAAGTGAAATTAAGTATTGTGGATCCAGATCTTTTAGCCAATCAAATGGGATAATCAGAAAACAAGTCCATTTGATCCTGAATTGTCCAAAATAACTCTACTTGTCCTGACCTTTGAGATAATTTCCAGTTCCTCCTCTTCACTTTTTGTTTTCAAAACCCTCCCCTGAGGTCTTCCATTCCATAAAATGAAAAAATTGAGACATTTCTAGAACAGTATTTTTGAAATCTCTGCCATTAATTTGACTGATTACCTACCACCAGGGCTCAGAAGGTTAGGCTTGTGGAGCCAAACCCCATCTTAAACATTGGATAATTCACTCAACAAATATTTACTGAGTACCCATGCCCAGCATCATGCTAGTTGTCAAGCTACCGTACATCAAGGAACAAGTGGCATGCAACATTTCCATCTTCATTGAATTCACATTCCAGTAGAGCTTCAGCCAAAACAAAACAAAGATTAAAAAAAACAAAAAAACACTTTTCTTTTATGAACATAATCCTATACTTCTCACAATTGCACATTAAATTGAACAGTGACAACTTCGTTGAACAGTTACAATTTCCTGAGCACTGACCATATATGACAGGTACTGTGTTAAACATTTTTTCATGCATTAACCTATTTAATTGACCCCTTTTGACCTTAATCTTCAAAAAAAAATTTTTCCACTACACAGATAAAGGAATGAATACTTAGAAAGGTTAAGTAACTTGTTAAGGTTACACAAATGAAAAGTGGCAAATATAACACATATCTCTCCCATCTAGAAAACCAGTAATTCCAAACAAGTCTTCTACTGAGGACTTAGAAGCATGCATCGATTCATTCAGCATTTATTCAACAAACATTAAAAGAGTGCCTCGTGTGTGCCAGGCTGTTTAAACACATGGGATACATGAGAGGTAAAGATCCCTTGCCCTTCAGGAGCTTAAGTCTTAGTGGGAAGAAACAGACAATAAAAATAATAAATAAGCAAGTACATAATGTGTTAAAAGGTTAATAGTAATTCATCGAAAAAAATATATACAAGTATAAGGCCCAACTTTTTTTCTATCAATTTGAATTCTTAAGAAAGACTACTTTAAAAAATTATTTTAAAAGAAGGAGCTCAGGGAACCTATGACTTAAACACTTAAAATGTTGCTGCAGAACACAGTGTTAGGAAGAAGTGACTTCACATTGGGGTCCTGCCACCTGCTTTCTACCATTCTGGACAGGTAAACTTGTTTCAAGTCTTTCTAATTTTGAGCATGAGAGGCTTGCAAATAAAGGGCAGAGCAGGGCATCAGTAATTGCCCATCTGGAGTACAACAAACACACGTAAATCACTGGAAAATCACGTGTGGTTTGATGACATTTGTCCACTTTGGTTTCCACCAACTGGCATGCCAAACCCCAGACACCAAAATGAGTAAGGTTAGGGACTGAATACCCATCATTAAATTTCCAGTGGTTTAATAATTATCCCTCTTCCTGGGGACACAATTAAACCTTACACAACAACAAAACTCCAACAAAGTTACTGGGCATCAGAAGTGAAGAGAAAGTAAATAAGAGAGAGAGAGAGAGAGAGAGAGAGAGAGAGAGAGAGAGAGAGAGAGAGAGAGAGAGAGAGAGAGAGAGAGAGAGAGAGATGGATGAAGATAACAAAGGAAATGAAAGAAAGGAGAGACAACACACAAGGGAAAAAATCTCTTTGGTGGTTGTTGTCAACCATCCTTTGGCTTAAGACAATCATCCACAGGCATGAAACAAAGTGATTAAGCAACAATTTGAACGTGTCCCTCATTCTCATCATTCCAGGGGATGGTGCAGTTGCTCTGATATTGTGGGAGCGAAAAGTTGCAGCCCAAGTTTTCCTTCTAGGAGTAAGGATAAGGTAGATCTTTTCAGGATGAAATGATACATTTACTCTCTTCCTGGAGTTCTAACTGGCTTTGGTCAGTATGGTTTAATTAAGAGAGAAAAAAAGTAGCATCTTTCTTTTAATATTATGATAGGTGGTCCCAGAGTCATCATTGAGCTAAACCTCAGTAAAAGTTCCTTGTTATGCTTGAAAAACACAGAATACCCACATAACCGTGGAGCTTCCAGGCACACCCTAAGAAAAAATTCCTATTTCTGACTGAACCTAAGAAATATAATTGGCTAAAAGATGATGCTAAATCCTATCTGAGATACGATAATAGAGATTATATATTAACTGATACCAAAATCAGTGTTCCATAAAGGGGTGCCTTCTTAATTGTTCCTACTTATAAACTGAAAATATCCTAGTGGGCCCACTTCAGAAACCATGCTATCTTCCTCACCATTGTATCTCTTAATATTTAGCATGGCACTCAACAAATAATAATGCTTAATAAATATTTGACCAAAAATGCAAATGAATAAATTTTTTAATATTGTTTTATAATCTCAGAAGACTATGGTAGCATTTCATATCCAACTATTGGAATCCCTAAGTTAATTAAGTATCCTACAAAGTACAAAATGACCCTTAAAATCTATTATATTTGTGTATCTCATTTATTTTTATATATTATTTTATTTTATCTTAGCAAAAATGCTGCATTACTCTCTGGCCAGCATATAACAGGAAGAAAAAGTAACTAATATATATTGAGGACTCACAAAGACTGGCATGTGCCACGTGCCTTCATTTACATTTTCTCGTTTATTTCTTAAGGTGCTCTGATAAAGTAGACATTAATAATCTCCCAGAGAAAGACACATAAGATTTAGAGAGGTTAACTTACTTGCTTAAGGTTATACAGCCAGTAAGTTGCCGGACACAGATTCAAACCCAGGCCCTTCCGACTTCCCAGTTCAGACTCTTTCTTTCTGTTACATCAAACTGCCAAAGGAAAGCATATTCAAGCTGCAAAAGCCATCATCTATCTGTCAGACTTGGAGCGTGCTTGCTCTAGCATGTGTGTGTTGCCATTGTGATAAACAATTCCAACAAAGGAGAAAAGTGCCAATTGAGTCCAAACACCAAAATATCTTTTATTTAGAGATTTTATTTTAGAATAATATGCGGAGAAATTCTTCTTTCTAAGGGGGTCATTTCATAATAAATGTTTATTTCCTTCTGGTGTTTTAGTTTGGCTTACCTCGAGTCAGATCAATCAGGAAAAACGCTTCAAAGAAAGTCACAGATGGAAGCAAAAAATACACAGAAAGAAGGGGATTGGAAAGACCCCGAGCAGCAACCTGATAAATCCCCTGATGTCCACCAGCGAAGACATGAAAAGCAAACGTTTCTTGATGAATACCAGTTTCCTGGAAGGGGGCAATTATGGTCTTCTCTTCCAGAAAGTTACTTAGAAAGGCCAGCATGACCCCCGCTTAAGTCTCCTGTGAATAAGCTCTGGAAGACATCCGGGGAAGCATAATCTTATATGAAACTGAGCAATCCTGTGGCAATTAGGTTGATGGTGAATCTGAGTCATAGGGAAAAGGGTCCTGCATTTGTAGGGGAAATAAACATTATTGGTGTTTTACCCATTTATATCCCCTGCACATGTATATTTCACACACCGCTGAATGAATAGTTAGCAGAATTCAAAACTGAGCACTTCTGTCCATGTATGTGTGTGTGAGTGTGTCACTCTGGCAGAGAGAAAAAAAGAAGAAAAAAAAAGAAAAAAAAAAAAACTAAGGGGGAAAAATGTAGCTTATTTTTCCATTGGTCTAATATAGAAAACACCCTGTAATAAAGGTGTTGAATTAAAGAGGAAATCATTTGGCAAAATTTATGAAGAAAAATCAGTTTTATAAACCTATGTCAGCTTCAAAGTCTAAGTGCTCTGGATATCTGGCCAAAGTGTCAGCATGGGTATTGGTAACATCTATAAGTGAGAACTTATCAAAAGCAGTTATTGGGCCATAAACAGTAATCAAAATCATAACCTACCAAAAACCGGCTTATGTTTCATGTTCATGTTACCAATCTGTACAGCACTGAGTCTTCCTCACCCTAAAGAAAGAGCTATAACAAATACTCCCTCTCTAACATATATGTGATAAAAGCGGTTTCTATGCAAGAGAAAATACCTATGTGATTTATTTCGAAGCACAGCAAAAGGTCCACATGTCCCCAAAAGATATAATCTTTTCTCACACACTACTCTTCTCAAACTAAGAAATTAACTGTAATTGCCCTTCTTGGAACTAGGAAATAATGTATGTTAATTTTACACACACATACATATCTTTTCCTTTCAGCGCAGAATTTGAGGGGAAATATAAAAATCAGGTGTATTTCAACAGGGGGAAGAAAATAGTTTGGAACATCCATGAGGAAAAAAAAATCAGGTAACTAAATACCAATAAGATAAAGATGCCAGAAGATATGACAATAGAAATTTGGAGTAAAGGTAAATTTTTCTAACATAATTAATCTAGCTCACCTTACTTAGAAAGAATAAATAATGTATGTAGGGCTCTTTGAAATCCTTGAAAAAGAAGTCATAGAAATATAGAAGAAAAAAAATTAAGACTACATCTCATAGTACCAAAACAAGTCTTGGCTGAAAGACCCATTGGTTCATTCATATCAATAGATTACCATTGAGTAAGACAAAAGAAGGAACCCCCAGGTGCTAGTCAAGGAGCCAAAGAATAAGGGGCAGCCTGCAAGGGCTCTAATTCTAATCAGAATTTAACCTGGGCAGCATAAGAATCTGGTTCACATATTTTTCATGGGCATCTTTCAAGACACTTAAAGGAGAAAGATTAATAAATTATCTCCAAACCCTGTCCCTAACATGTAGGGTATGAAAAGACTGCCACCTGTCTAGGATTTGAGTTTCAGAGGCATTTTCAGGACATCAAAGCATCAGGGGACAGGCTTTGAGGAAAGGCTGACAAGATCAAGAGACTTGCATATTTTAAATGAGACACAAAAATTACAACATAAAAAAGGATCAGAGCCCCTCTTTATTCATTCACAAGTCTGAGAGCGCTTAGTGGGTTAGGCTTAAATTTATATGTCCTGGAAAAGGTACCCTCTTTAACATGAAGTTTAAGGAGAAACAAACATATTTCATGGGGGTTTATAAATTAATAAGACTATTCTGCAAGGTGCTTTGAGATTCAGAGATTAAAGAAAACTGTGAAGCCACATGAAGTATTCACTTTCCCTAGTGTTATGAGAATATGAGTGACTTTTCAGCTGTTGTTGAAGGATTTTTCCCATATTTATTCTTTTCTGGTGCCATATATACCAAAAGCAATACCAAGAGCAATAGCATCTTACATTTAACTTACGACTTAAAGATAACAAAGGAATATAATATATGCTACTTTTTTTATTTTTAGATATATTCAGGCAATAGTTATTTTGACCTCAATTTTAAGGCAACTAATATAACAAAAACTTTTTAGTGATTTATTCAAGGTTACACAATAGTTAAGTAGTGGAACTGAGTATCAAACCCTTATCTTTGGACTGTGGGTCCATTACATTCCCTCCCCCATCAACCTAGATTTCCCTACCAAGTAATAATATAGACAACTCTTGTTTTTATTCACTCCTGATTTCATAAGGGAGACATTCTATTCAGACCTGTTAGCTGATTTTATTATTAAGGTACCATTATAGAATTTTCAGCACTAATAGCATAGTGAAGGTGCAAACTACAACTCTCTTACATGTACCACACCAAGAAAAGTGACTGGAGACTTCAGATTGTTCCTGGATCAACCTATGTGTGACCATCTTGCTAACACAAGGGAATTTCTTTATTCTAGACCTTAATGTGTGAAACTGAGTCTCAGCAAATTTCAGGATGTGTTGATGCAATCCACATGTAGTGTTATGAAAGTCTGCCCGAGCCACAGCCCCGGGGACAGGTGGTTCCTTTGATCTTTACAGTTGTAAAGGAAACATTTGGTAATCAGACTGAAAAAGCGCCCTGGTGGAAACTCTGCAAGGCACTTGTTCAATGACATGAAATTCTTCTTTTTCTGCCTGAATCTCATTCTGCCAGCAGTAAAAGAGTCTAAAGGGGACTTCTAGAAAAATAGAAAGCACTTCAGAGGTAACTGTTACAGTGGTTCTTGCAACGGCAATAAAAGTAGAAGGAAAAAATATATCAAGAGTAAGCTATATTTTTGTCATAGCTTATGACAGAAATCCTCCATAGAAGTGTATTTCAGTTAAACTTTGCTGGGTAACAAACCATCCTTAAACTAAATGATTTTTTAAAAACACTTTATTACTTCTCACTATTCCGAGGGTTTAGCTGGGTGGTTCTCTCCTGACCTCACCTCTACTCAATGTGCTGTACTCTCCCATGTAGAATCAGCTCAGGGGGCGTAAAGTCAAGGTGGGAGGATAGACTTCACTTATTGAAGGGAAAAGTCACATTGCAAAAGTTTACGAACATATGGAGATATAATTCTTTGGGATCCATTATTATAGCAATCACTAACACTAGGGTTTTCAACCCCAACTGCACATAGAATTATCTGGGATACTTTTAAACAAATAACAATGACTGGGTCTCACTCCTAGAGATTCCGATTTAAGTAATCTGGGGTGAAGCTCAATCTTCAGCATTTTTAAAATGTTCTCCAGATCATTAAAATTAAGCCATATTTAGACTCAGCAAGCATGGTTCAGTGGTTGAGTGTTGCCCTATTAACCAGGAGGCTAGAGTTCAATTCCTGGTCAGGGAGTATGCCCAGGATGTGGGCTAAATCTCCGTTATGTCATGTGGAGAAGGCGGCTGATGGATGGTTTTCTCTCATCATTTATGTTTCTGTCTTTCTCCTTGCCCCTTCCTCTCTGAAATCAATACAATACATAAATATTTTTTTTAATTTAAGCCATATTTAATAACTGCTTTATATCCTTTATAGCTACTTCTTCTCTCTTTTGGTTTCTATTGGACTAAAAAGTTTTTCTATCCTTTAACTGTGAGTTTTAGCTGAAGTGAGTGTCTTGTAGTCATCTTCTAATTATCAATAGGTCTTGTGATAACTATTCAGCCACTCTTGATTTGACCATCTTGCTCATGCTAATGTGAATTTGAGCCATTTATATTTTTTAAAGTATTTATTGGTAAGAACTTACTAATGTAATATTTTAAACATCATCTTTCAAACATCATTTATAAATTGATGATTGCTCTATAGCGGTGTGTTTGGTTCCCTTCTCTTTAACTTTGTGTAACTATCGTAGGTGTTTTTGTGTGTGCATGTGTATGTATATGCGTGTGTGTGTGGTTACCATGATGCTTAGAAAAAACATCTTATAGATATAATACTCTATTTTAAGCTGAAAACAACTTAACTTTGATCTCATACAAAACTCTACCCTTTTACTCTACCATCTCATATTTTATGTTTTTAATATCACAATTTAACTTTTTATATTGTGGATCCATTAATAAATTATTATAGCTGTAATTATATCTAATAATTTTTTTCTTTAGCCTTTATATTAGAGTTAAAGTGTTTGACACAGCATCATATATGATAGTGGACTATTCTGAGTTTGTCTATGTACTTTACCAGTGTGTTCTATATTTTTATATGTTTTCATGTTACTAATTAGTGTGATATAATTTCAGGTTGAAAACTCCTTTAATTATTTCTTAAAAGCCAGGTCTAGTGTTGGAAAACTTCCCCAACTTTTGTCTGCTTGAGAGTTTTTATCCCTTGTTCATTTCTGAATAACTATTTTGCATATTAGGTAATCTTGTTTGAAGTTCTTTTCTTTCAGTTTTTGAATGCATATATTATCCCCTCTCTCTTGTCCACTAAGGTTTCTGCTGAAAAATCCACTGATAACCTTACTAAGGTTCCCTTATATGTGAGGAGATTTTCTTTCTGCTTTTAAAATTCTCTCTTTGGTTCTGATTTTTAGACAGTTTTATTGTAATGTGTCATGGAGAAGATCATTTTTTATTAGAATTTTAGAGTGACAGTGAGATTCATGAACTTGGATGACCAGATTCCTCTGCAGATTTGGAAAGTCTCAGCCATTATTTCTTTAAATATGCTTTCTTTGCCTTTCTCCCTCTCTTCTTCTGGGACTCCAATAACACATCAATTGTTTATTTCAATGGTATCTCATAATTCTGATAGGCTTTCTTTCCTCATTTCTATTCTCCCTTTTGTTCCTTTGGCTGCTTTTAAATGGCCAGTCTTCCAATTCACTAATTATTTCTTCTGTTTGGCCAAGTCTATTGTTGAAGCTCTCCATTGAATTATTAAGTTCAGTCATTGCATTTTTCAAATTTAGATTTTGTTTGGAGCCATTTTAATGGCTTCTATTTCTTGTTAAACTCATTTTATTCATGCATTGCTTGTCTAATTTTATTTAGTTGTCTATCTGTATGTTCTTATAGTTCACTAAGTTTCTTTTAGAGGAATATCCTGAATTCTTTATCAGACAGTTCCTAGATCTCCATTTCATTAAGTTCTGTCCTTGAAGCTTTATTAGCTTCCTTTGTTGGTTTCATGTTTCTTTGAATATTATTGAAATGTATTATTGAAATGTGTGCCTGAGGCCACAGTAGCCAGTCTGGAGAGTCTGGAGACTAGGTCTGTGGGAGCCTGCCTGATATTGGGGCTTTCCAGGATCCTGGGACTACAATAACCAGCTGAGTGCTAAGAAGAGTCAGAAGTCTGCAGTAGCTGGATTGAGGTCTAGGTAGCCTGGTAATGCAGTGGGCCACAGGAGCTGCCTAGGACCATGGGAGGTAGCCAGGTCCTGGTGCAGACAGTTGCTGGGGTTCATGGAAAGTCAGGAACTCATTCTACTCTGTCTCCCCAAAAGGAGAATATCTTTTTTTTTCATGCGGACTGCTCAGGTGTGGGGAAGGAATGATGCAATAATGTGATGGGTACTCTTTTTTTATCCTCTTCTAAGCATCTTTTTTTATGTCTACGCTCTCACCTGAAATCCTTAGCTGTTTTGAAAGTATTTTTTGTGTAAGAATAGTTGTTCAAATTGATGTTTCTGGAACAGCACATAGGCTAGAAGCTCCTATATTGTTGACAGCACTTTTGGGGTTAAACTATTTAAGGTGAACTAAGCCTCTGTTCTAGAGAAATAGCTAGCTGAAATACAATGAGGAGGTCAGGATCTCCAGCCTCCTGGCTAGTATTCAAGGCTAGATTTCATATTTCATGGGAAAAGAAGCAAAGGGAATATGCGTAGAATATCTAAGAACCATAGCCTGAATGAGGGTCAATAAAGCAGACTGGTCACATGTGATGGAGGTTGTGTAGGTTATTGAAGCATAAGACAGTGGCCTCTAATGTATTAATCACATGCAAGGTCCTTAGACAACTGTAGAAGAATCTTTTTCAGGTCCTATAAGGAGAGAGAGAAAGAGAGAGAGAGAGAGAGAGAGAGAGAGAGAGAGAGAGAGAGAGAGAGAGAGAGAGAGAGAAAGAGAGACACTAACTCTAAATCTCACTGAACTGTGATAAGCCTGAAAATGACAAACATAATTATAGACCATGGGGGAAGTAAGGAAGGCAGGTCCTGGCAAAAGTAGTATTTCTTTTTGAGCTAAGTGCTACCTAAAAGACACCCTCCCCACAACTCAAAATTCTTTTCTTCCAAGGTTGTCTCATGTTTATTATTTTCAAAAGTGTTTCTTAACCACATCCTCCCCAACTCTTCCATTGGCATTTGAGTTCTTTGCTCTTTATCATCCTCATTCCCATGACATGTAAGTTGTAGAATTTGGGAACGAGAAAAGAATACAGAGCCTAGAGATTAACAGGAATTAGCCATTTGAATAAGACAGAAAGAAAAATAGCAAGTGACCACAAGAGAATTAAGCTGTGCTAATCTTGACTATAGAGGGTAACAGATACCTTAGGTATAAGTGTATATCATAATCACTAATGAATTTAGTAATTTATGGTTTATTTTGGAGGAATTATCAAGAAGGGGGGAAATGTAAAAGTTGGCTGGATTTGTAACAGTAAGCCTAATAAGAATCAAGAACTTTAACATACTATTTAGAAATCCATGATTATGTGGTTAGAGAAATTTTAAAATGCTACGTGTCATTCATGTGAAATTTTGGATAGATGTTTTCTGTGGGTAGGAAATTTAAGTTCAAGTTTAATTTATGAGGAAATGTTGGCCAGAATTCCTTACCCTGGAGCCAAGAGAGAAACTTCAGATATGCTAGTCAGTGATGTATTTGTGAGAAATATGAATCTAAGAAATTTTAGTCTCTCTTTTTATACTAAAGGCATAAACAGAGCTTAGTTTAAGCAAAAAGGTGAGAGTTTGTATTTTATAACCTCTCACTTCTTGTTTGTCTGTAACCTAACTGCAATTACCTTTATTCTCTATTCTGGAGATTCAGGCTCTTTATACTTCAATACAAAACTGAATTCAGCAAAGATTTATATAGAATCTCATAAATTTTTCACATGTATATTTATTTTAATCTTTACAATAACTTTATAAGAGAGATATGAGTTATTAACCCCATTTTACAGATGACATGGTTGAGTTCAAAGAGGTCAAGTAATGCATCTTAGTTCAAGAGATTTATTCAGTGTTGTGACCTAAATTTAAATTGCTGATGCAAAGTTCAGTGAATTTCTTATTAAATAATGCTAAGGACACAAAGAAGATAACATACTGTTCTTACAATCACAAATTTTATCTAGTTAAAAAAAAAAGACAGATTAAATAACAAAATAGAGCGATATTGGCACTACAAATCAGTACTTAAAAATGCCAACTAAATTATGCAGGTGATAAACACCAAAGATTCAGAGAAGAAAAGGTTCACTGGTAACTGAGAAACCGTGGAAAGTTTCATGGAGGCGGCAGTCACTAAGATGGCCTTAAGAGGATTTGGACAAAAGGAAGAAGAGCTTTCCTGGCTTAGTAAATTACATAAATAGTAACAAGGAGGTAAAAATATGCATGACATGTGTAAGGGACAGTAAGTAGAGTATTAATATAATAGTTGCCATTTATTAAAAAGAAGCATGGCTTAGTGGTTAAAAGCATGCTTCTGAGGACAGATGCTCAGGGTTTGAGACATAATTCTACTACTTATTATCTGTTCACCTGGTAAGTTAATTAATTTTCCTCAGTTTCTCATCTGTAAAATTAGGATAATAATATTACCTCTTTCAGAGGATTATTATAAGGATTAAATGAGTTTACAAAGTATTTAGAACAGTGTCAAAGCACTATGTAAATTGAGTTAACCAAAAAAGAAGTACTAAAGAGTATTGTAAATATACTGTACTCCAGGCACTGTATTAAGTGCATTATATTATTTCATTTAATCACAATCATCCTCTAAGGAATGTATTATTTATCTCCATATTACTGGTGAGGAAACTAGAACTAAGAGAGTTAAATTTCTTAAGATCACACAGCGGGTAATTTCAAAATCTAGGTTTACAAAGCAAATGCAAAGCCTGTGCTCTTAAACAGTAAGCTTTACTTTATGAGTCTAGGAAACAGAGAAAAAATAAAGAAAAATAGACTGAGGCCAAATTATGGAGGGCCTTAAAAACATCAGGCTAAGATAAGTAAATAATATAGTACAGGCAGTGAGAAGCCACTGAAAGTTTCTGGGCAATAATATGTTGTAGAGAGTTTTATCTGGCCACAGAATTCCAGCTGGATTAGGCATCTCTTGGCCATAGGAGTATCAAGTATACACAAATTTATCCCAAATGATCTTTCAGAAAGTAGGCCAATGTTTTTTGTCCTTTAAAACTTATCCTTAAATATCCATCCATCTATGTAACCCCATTTGGTCTCTAAACCATAATCAATAATAGCTTCAGCACTAAAACCCAAAGGAAAAGTTGAGACTTCTATTACCTAACTCCTAAATCCACACTAACCAAAACAATAGTGTTATATTCTACTGCCTAAGTACAGACGCAGACATCCATGTATGTCCACAAGTCTCTTTGTGACCTACAACTGAAAGGCATTTAGAAACTAGGAAATGGATGACCTGTATAATGCCTCTTGATTTAAAAGCCCCATTCACCTTCCCCAATGCTATCCCCAACTAAAAAGTATTTCTGGAGAAAAATCACACAACCAGGGTTGCTGCTACAATAAGTAATAAGTCCCCCTTATTTGAGGGGAATACGTTTCAAGATCCCTAATGGATGTCTGAAACCTCAAGTAGTATTGAATCATATATATATGGTATGTATTTTCCTACATACACAAAACTATGATTAAGTTTAATTTGTAAATTAGGCATAGTGAGAAATTAACAACAACAATAATAAAAAAGAACAAATGCAACAATATGCTGTAATAAAAGTTAAGTGAATGTCTTCCCTCTCAAAATATCTTGTGGTATTAACACTTACCTTTTCACTTAAGGAAAGAGCTTTGTGACTTCTCTTTGCCATATCCAAATTGCCAGTATCACTACTCTTGCACTTTGAGTCCCTTATTAAATAAAATGAGGGTTACTTGAACACAAGCACTGTGATACCATGGCATTTAATCTGATAACGAGAAGGCTATTAAGTGACTCATTGGTGGGTGGCGTATACATCATGGATACAATGGACAAAGGGATGATTCCTGCCCTGAGTGGGATGGAGCAGGATGGCACAAAATTTCATCATGCTACTGATAATGGAATATGATTTAAAACTTTAAAATTGTTTGTTTCTAGAATCTTCCATTCAGTATTTTGGAATTGTGGCTGACCCTGAGTAACTGAAGCCATGGAGAGGGAAACTGTTGATAAGGGAGCTACTGTACTACAAATGCATGGTCTTCAACCTCAGCTAGGCCTGAGGTGTTGCCAGGCAGCTCTAATGAAATCTCTCTCCTATTCCACTACTTCAAACTTTCACCACTCTTATGCCTTCTACACCGCTTCCCCATCCTACCATCACCTACACTTCCTACTTCAGTCACTCATGTTCCACAGATGACTTTTTTTCCTCTCTATTTTTCTGAGAAAATAAATTTAGATGTAATCATGTAGAAATTTCTCAGTTTCTCACTTGTCACTATCATAAATTTATCTGCAAAACTACTTATTTTGAACATCTTTCCCTCCTGGAACAGTAAAATGGTTTCCTTCCTTGTGTCCAAAGCTTAATATTTTCATTTGTACTTTGGACTCCCTCCCAACTCTATGATATCACTCCAACAACCAATTTCTCTTATTTCTAATTTTAAGTATTCTCTTATCTACTATCTCTTTCACTTTAATAACACATTTTCTAAAAACACTTCTATTATTTATATTTCTCTTTTAACTACTGCCCTCCCCCAACAATCTCCCTGTTCTTCCTTTCAAAGCCAAGCTATGTGAAAGAATAGTCTTAGGTTCCTTGTGTTCCTTTCTCTGATCATTCATTCTTTTGATTTTTTCCTTAGATTACAAGTTTACAGAATGGGATTAATCATAATCCTTGGTTTATGACACTCATCATTGCTTCATAAATGTCCCACTTTTAATTATTTAGTTAGTCAAAATATCTGCTCTCTCTCCTCCATCTTTCCTCACACTTTCCTTTATCAGATTCTTCTAAAATGCCTTCCCTTAATGAATCTCATGACCTGAATTCTCATCTCCAAAACAACTTCTAAGAAACCTGACCAAAGACACTAGAGATTATAGAGCAAAAAGATAAGAATGAACCTGAAACACTGGTGCAACCTTGGAACCACCACCCTAATCCTGGACTATGGGATTCTTGGCATGTAAGAAAAATAGCTTACTAATTGGTAAAGGTCTTGTAACGGGCTTTCTTAAGCTTGTACTTGAGCACAATCCTTAAATGATCCACTCAAGCACAAGCCTAGCTTCTTTAGTCAGGATCACAGTTCTAAATTCCAGACATACGCCTCTAAGTACTTCAATATTACCTCCATTTAGCATCTCAAATCCAACTTTCCCCAAACTGGACTCATCTCTGTCTGTATCTTGAATATCAATAAATGTTGCCTTTAACTGTTTACATATTCCCAACATAATCCTTGTTTAAAACAGAACTATGGCCGAAACCAGTTTGGCTCAGTGGATAGAGCATCGGCCTGCAGACTGAAAGGTCCCGGGTTTGATTTTGGTCAAGGGCATATACCTTAGTTGCGAGCACATCCCCAGTAGGGGGTGTGCAAGAGGCAGCTGATCGATGACTCTCTCTCATTGATGTTTCTAACTCTCTATCTCTCTCCCTTCCTCTCTGTAAAAAATCAATAAAATATATTTTAAAAAACACACACACTCAAAAAAAAAAACAAAAAACAGAATTACGTCCCCTGCCAATCCTTTCCACAACTCTTCTCTGTCGTGTTCCCCTGTACCATTGCCCAGGTTGGTGATTTAGCCACTGAGCTCAGTCCCATGAATCCTATCTCATGTTAATCTCAAATATATTCTTCTCTCACTGTTCCTCCTGCCAATGCCATTGCTTTTCTTTAGTTCTCAATATTTTGGTCTTTGATAATTGCCTCCTACCTGGTCTACTTGCTTCTTAAATTGAGCCTCTTCAGTTCATTACCTACCCACCCTTCGACCAGAGGGACTTTGTTTGGGAAGGAAGCAAAAAATTCTCCTCTCCTCCCAAAGTAGTCTACATAGTAAAATAAAATAAATATGAAGTGGCTGTTTCAAAAAGAAAAAAAAAAGGAACAGAAACAAAGAGGAAGAAAGGAACTAACTTCTACATCTGGTTGGATAAGACAGAGACCAAAGGTCTGATCAGGATAAGGAGAGGATCCATATAGTGAACTAATTCACCAGAAACAAAGACTTTGAGCCAGAGGGCCTAGGAAATCCAACAACCCCCTGCACTTCCCTGCTCTTCATTCAAATTTGGGGAGGGACATAGTACTTCTTCCACTTGTGGTTTGAACTTCAAGCAAATTTCATTTGACTCTCCAATGTTCTTGTGCCTCATTGAGCCCTGAGTTACACTCAAATCTGATAATATCATTCATTTTCTTAGACTTTTCAGTGAATGTCTACCACTCTAAGGAAAAATGTGAGCACTTTGTTCAAGCCCTATGATCTGGCTATAGTAAACCACCCAGAGTTTACTACCCCAAACCTCCCTGGTCACACTATTAAATGTTTCCATGCCTTTTTTGCATGCTGTACCTCCTGTCTGGCACACTATTTCCTTCTATCCTTTCCTCTTTACTGATAAATTCTATTTATCCTGGATGATGCATTTCAAGCCATTTTCCAATCCACAGTCATTGGGTCTCCAGTATAAACTCCCTCCAACTGGATTTCAATATCACTATAGGTAAACTTCTGTTGAAGCATTTCTAAAACCATGAAGTAATAGTTAGTGATTAACTCAATAGGGGAACAAAGTACAACCCTGTTCCCAGGAAAGCTCTGAGCCTCAGACATAGTAAATACCCTCCTCAAAGTTTGTTTAATGCCTTTCTTTACTACCACTTACCAAGGACTTACTATTTTTCAAGCTCTGTAATAATGGCTTTATGTACAATTTTTAAATCCTATTTAAGTAATAATAATAGGTATTATTATTAAACTTCATTTTATAAATAAGAAAAGTGCACTATAGAGGTTTAATGATATATCTAAGTTCACTCAGCCAGTGACTAAGCACATGTCAGTAATCTACATCCCTCCTACTAATAATAAACATTTGTAAATACTTTGAAGTAGAAATGGCTGTATGAGGAAACATACATGTATGAAAAAAAAAAACTATATTCATTCACTCAGTCAACATATATTTCTTAAAAAGAGGAATAGGAGATGTGGATCTTACACCTACAAGTGTTTTATCCCTTTAAAATAAATTCATAAAATAAGTAAAAATAATTAAAACCTTTTTTTTTCTTTTGCAAGGTGTGTTGCCTGATTTCTTTTGGGCTACCATGATTTTACTCAGTCTCTAGGCATGCAGGTAAAAGACAATGTTCGTATCTCAACTAAAACCCTGCATAATTTAATTGGAAATCAGATACTTTCATTTATTTTTTTAAAACATAAGATAATTAGTGAAGAACAGAAAGAAAAAATGTACAAATGAGTTTGTCATGCATGAAATATATGCAAAGATAAATAGCCATGTTAGACAACAAACTAGGAGAGTTGGGATGAATTAGAACAAAAAATAATTGTATCAAAATAAAAACCAAGTGATTTTCAAGTGTCAGGACTCTAAATCCGTTACTCAGAAAGGCCCAACACCAACTGAAGTGTATGTCCAAATATACCACAAGAAGTAAGTGCATTTTCATAGCATTTAGTCTATAGCCGAGTGTTCATTTGCCATGGAGACAAGCCACTAAAAACTTGTAGCTTTAGGTGTTTTCAACTGAACCTGAATTTTCAGATGTATAAATTTGTTTACCCCCTTGAAAAGACATGATTTCCTGTTTTTGAGAGAAATGTAGGCTTCTAAAAGCTTATTTTAAAGGTTCAGAAGGCTACTTGGGCATCAAATAACTATTAAAAACAATATTTTGACTATTTAAGTGTAAACGAATCAGAAACATATGGATTAAATTTCCCTTAAATTGCACATGCTCCAAACTGAAGAGCATACGCATGGGCAAAACCTGTTTTGGATTTCAGAAAGCCCAAAACATTTGAAAAATCATCTGTGATGTTCAGTGAACTCAAGATACAGTTGGATTCACCCATCTCTAATTCATCCCTCTCCTGAACTTCTGGTCTTAATATAAGGAAGGGTGTAAGTGCAAAAATAGCATACAGGTAAAACATCTAAACCTAAATTTAGAAGTGATTTTAAAAAAAATAAATAAACAAGAATAAATATTTTAAAATCTTTTTAAAACCTGTGTTTAAATAAAAGCTTTTCCATTTTAAAGAAACCCTAAAATACCCTATAGACTCTTTATACAATTTTTTGAATCTTTCTAATTAAAATTTTAATTTACGTAACTCTAGGATAGAGAATAAAATAAACTAACATTTTTTGAGCTTTCATATGTGTCAGGCACTGTGATGAGCTCTTCCATGTGCTTTCTTTCTCTATTCAATTACACCAAAACCAGCATTAGGTCCCTGTTATGCACAGAGGAGACAAAGCATTTGTATTTTACTCAGTTTTATTCTTTTCACCTTGACCTGTCAGCCTACTTATAATAAACAACCTGGGTGTAAAAGGTCACTGAAAAAAAATTACATTTTTCTCAACAAAGGAAGCTGATAATATTAAGAATTGAAGTCCTTAGCTATTATTATAGTAGATCTACATAAACCAGAAGACAGCATTTAAAAAACTGATTAAGGGGATAGCAAATTATTTAGTCTTTTTGTACTTCAGTCCTTTGTACTCCTCTGTAGAACTGGGGGAATAATATTTACCTTGTAAGGTCATTGTGACTATAGAGTGGGAAATTGTATGGAATGTACCTGAGAGGAAGTGTTCAGTAAGTAACTATTACATCAGAAATATGTGGATAGTGATGTGCTCAATGCTTAGTTCCTCCAACAACCAGTCAGAGCCAGACAATATCACTGCCTAGAACCCTTCCTTCCCAAGATGAATCCCTCTGACCTCTGGAGACTCTCTGTGATGAACAGTAGGTAACGTATGGTCCCCACACATCCTGAAGAGGTTGCTTGGAACTACCTCCATCACAAGTTAAACTCTCTGCCGCCTGGTGTGAGCTCTGTGGGATGCCATGTGGCTATGTGAAGACTGAGGCTATTGCAGCAGGTGTCAGGTCAGAAGTCACCTGCTTCAAGCAGTGGGACCTGCCAAGACCCAGCTCCTGATCACTGAGGTACAGCACCACTTCATAGGACCCTTCCTTTTCCTATGAGAAGCCAGCCGGCTCCTCTGCCCCCAGTTTAGGGACTTGACTGGCCTCCAAGAAGTCATAGTTGTTTCACCTAAACTCTGGCACTCTGCTCATCCCCTCTGCCATGGCGGGAGCAGCTAGCATAGCCCACTGAAGGCATATCTAGTGGAGCTCCAATGCTCAAATCAGTTATCTCTCAGAAAAGAGTTGTTGACAGCCCCCTCTCCACCTATCCCTCTTTCTTGTCTGGGGGCCATGCCTTGGCCTCCCTATGACCTTCACCTTTTGCTCAAGGAGGGAGATGGAAATGGGTTGGCTGGGGAGAATTCCAGAACCATACCACAATTCCATAGAGAAAAATGGCCACAGAACATTTTTCTTTGATCGCTCCCTACCTCTAATGCCTCCCTGCCTGTCTTCCCCCCCTCCCCCCCGGGAAAAAGGTCTGATTCCCCATCGTGTCAGCCCATGAGGTTTGCATAAAGCTCCTCTGCAGGTTTGAGATTTCTGAGATGTGTCAAACCTTGTCACATTTCCTGGCTAGTCAACTTCCCATTGCCTGTCACAGTGCGAACCTGACCAGAAGAGGTGTTCCGGCCAGCAGGAATCTATGAGTCACTTATCTGTGTGAGATTTTAATGAGCTACATTAAGCCAAGCACTCCGACAAATCCCTATATAAGATAATTGGTTATAAATGCCTAGTGAGAGGCTACACATGGAGTGAAGGTGTTGAGTGTTGTATACTCACCACAGGTAAGAATTTTAAGAGGCAACCTAATGGCTTGAGAGCCTTCGAAGTCTCATTAGGTCTCTCTTTGATTGGATTGCTCTTTGTTTTAAGTTGGAAGGCTCAGGACCTAGCCTCAAATCATAGCCAAGAAGTGAAAGTGACTGGTATTTAACAAAGAGCTCACCCTTCAGCAATGTGCTCTCTGGGAGAGGGATGAGGAGAAATTATGGGAAAGTGCCCTTTTTTTGCAGCTGGTGATATTCAATCATAGTTCATCTGTCAAAGGCAAGGTTTACTAGCAAAGTAGAATTCTGGGTGCTGCTTAAGCGTCCATGCCCCATTGTCCACAGTGCTAGCATTTAGGCTAGTTTGGGACAAGGCTACAGGGTCATTGGAAATATTGATTTACCTGTCAGTATAAGGTCATTGTGTAAAGACATAAGACAAGATTGTACCAAATTTTAGCACAACCGCAGTCATAGATGGACAGTACCAGGGGCACATTTGTCAGACTTAGCATGGCAGAGGGGGGACTAGACATGTGTTTTCACTGGTGTACTATAACTGTGATTCAAGGCATTCTGTTCATAGCTGAGAGGTCTCCAGCCAAAGGAGGTGGCCACTGTCCTCTTATTCTGCGTGCAGTGTTCTATCCTTCAAGAATACAAATGAGAATATCAGGGCCTTGCCATAGCCAAGTTTAGGGAAGATGATAGAGCTCTAAGAGAACTGACTGGAGTACTAGGAAGGGTAACCAAGCGGGCAACCAAGCAGGAAGTAGATACCCAAGCCTCTCTCTTTTTCATTTTTTCCCCCTGGTCACAGCCTCAACATTCCATTCAAATGTCTAAATCAGAAACCTAGGCATCATACATGACACTTACCTTTTCTACCCCCTCATGTCCAAACCAAACTCTAATCCTTTAGTTTTACATCCTTAATGTCTTTTGATGTCTCTCCATCCCCATTGTCTTTACCTTAGTTCAAGACACCATCATCTTTGATCTGTACTACCAAAGTAGCCTCCTCATTGTTCTTCCTGTCTTCCTACCAATACCAATTTCTTACCACTGCATCCTTTTCAGTATATACTCTAGCCTCTCTGATTACAAGTAGCTCCTCGCATGTGCCATGCTCCCTCTTGCTTCTGGGGTTTGCATATCTTCTCTTGGCTACGTCTCACACCTTCACTTCCTCAAAGAGGGTTCTTAATTCCCCAAACTGGGTAATAGAGAGCCTGCTTGAAAGGGTTAGGACTCAAATACTATCATAACTCTCCAAGAACCCTAAGAGATCAAACTTGTGGAGTATGTTCCAGAGGTCCTAAAGGCCCTCACTAATCTGAAGATATACCATTCTGTCCTCTAATCATCGTGACTTTGAGTCTGACCCATGAAAGAATCCATTCAACCCCTGCCCATCAGAACCTTTGCTTACAGTGGAAACTGCCGGAACTTTAAACCAGATGAAACAACAACAAATGCTCTAAAAGTCAGCTTGAGGCTAGAGAGTAAGAAAAATCTAGCCTTCTGTTTATATTTCAGATCTGCTTGATTCCAGTTTCTTTGAGCATGCTTGCATCTTTGTTGGTAGTATAATATCTCAACTTTCTGGGAATTCCGTCTTTCTTGGGACTTGCCCCCAACCCCCCCTAGATTCAGCCTTCTGACTGATTCCCTGGATCTGGTTTCAGCCTCTGCCTTTCCAATCCTACTCCCCCTGAGCCTGACCACTAGTGATAAACATGATCCGAGGCCCAACATTCAGCCCAGTCGAGTAAAGGTCTGATCTGGTCCAAGTGATGGAGCTGACAATATAGTATATTTTATGGGCTCCAAAGTTCCAAACTTCACAGAAATGTTTTCCTTTTCACACATTACTTCATTGTCTTCCTGGATTACTTGTCATAAAATCTTATCCAGTGAGACCAAAAGGGTTCATCATTTTTCTTATCTTTGTTAACAACAATAAAAATAAAAAATATCCACTCTGGTAATGACCAGAGTGCTAAGTTCTAGAGAATATTGTGAAGCCCAGGCCCTCCCTTGTACACCACCCATAAATATTGTTTCATGTCTCACAACAGCCGTCACTGGTGGGAGGTTCTGGCCATAGCAGGCATGCCAAGGAACTACAGGAAGGTGGGAAGACTGAGAAAGCAGACCTAGGATTCTAGGTACCTTCTGGGAGTAGGAATGCAGAATAATTCTTTAGCCGTCAGTTTTTCCTAAGGTTGGGTCTATTACCTGAATCCTTTCCTCCCTTAGTAAACTCCTCCAACCAAAGTTCCTCTTTACTCGCTGCAGGTCTTGCTTCACCCACAATTCCCCCATTGCTCCTAATTCTTCCCTAAAGGAAATATTTGTTTTCTGTGCCTGTCTTTATTTATTTTAATAATTCTTTATTGTTGAAAGTATTACATATGCTCCCTCTTCCCCCCCACTGATCCTCTACAGCCTGCCCCAGGCCCTCACCACCCCATAGGTGTGTGTCCATAGATCATGCATCTATGCATACAAGGTTCCTGGTTGATTATCTCTCAGTCACCCACTCTCCCTCGCCTTCCCTCCAGGATTCCATACTCTGTTCCATGCTTCCATGTCTCTGGACCATGCCTGTCTTTAAATGGGCCCTTTGTAACCATGGCTTTCTTCCTAAAGTCCTAAAATCATTTTCTTATTTTATTCATGATAAGGCTATAAAACCTCTATAAGCTTTTCCCAAGGCCCTTTAATAAACCAAGAATTTTTCAGAGGTAGTGTCTAATTCTCATTGGATTTGTATTATAACTACATTCTTGCACAACTCTAGTGGGGCACAGGAATGCTTGAGCTTGTCTGCACTGCTGTCCTTCCAGGTGGGCCTATATTGATGTTGAGGTGTGTTTGGACATTAAAATTCAACTTTTTTGGCATCACTATTTTGCTGCATCTTCCTAGATCTGCATGTTAATATCACTTATCTTGCCCTCCAATAGTTCTAATAGTCTCATAACTCAGTTATAGTTTTTTGCTATCTGAGAGAGGGGGTGGAGGAAGAAAGAACAGCCTTAGGATAAAGTTGATATTCTGAATGATCAAGAAAAAAGGAAAAACAAACAAATAAGTTAACAATCTACTTGCATTAATTACACCCATATGCAAATCAAAACAACAATGCAGTACCATCTCACACCTGTCAGAATAGCCAACATCAACAAATCAACAAACAAGTGTTGGCAAGGTTGCGGAGAAAAAGGAACCCTCGTGCACTACTGGTGGGAATGCAGACTGGTGCAACCACTGTGGAGAACAGCATGGAGTTTCCTCAAAAAACTGAAAATGGAACTCCCATTTGACCCAGTAATCCCACTCCTGGGAATATATTCCAAGAAACTAGAAACACCAATCAGAAAGGATATATGCACCCCTATGTTCATAGCAACACAATCTACAATAGCTAGAATCTGGAAACAGCCTAGGTGCCCGTCAGCAGATGATTGGATCCAAAAACTATGGTACATCTACACAATGTAATACTATGCTGTCATAAAAAAGAAGGGATTCTCATCATTTGCAGCAACCTGGATAGAACTAGAGAACATCATGCTGAGTGAAATAAGCCAGTCAATGAAAGAGAAACACCACATGACCTCACTCATTTGTGGATAATAAAGATCATTATAAACCGATGACCCAAAAGACAGATATAAAGATAGTAAAGCAACAAGCAGACTGTCAAATTACAGCTGGGAGGGTAGGGAGATCTGGGGAAGATAAGAGATCAACTGAAGGACTTGTATACATGCATATAAGTACAACCAATGGACACAAAACTCTGGGGAGGGAGGGTAGGTATGAGAGAGAGGGCAATGTTAAAATATGTACACAGATAACTAATAAAAAATAAATTAAAACAAAAAAAGAAGCAAAAAATAAATAAATAATTAATTACACTCATAATGTTGTGCCGCCATTATCACTATTTCCCAAACCTTTTCCTCACCCCAAACAGAAACTTTGTGACCATTCAGCAATAGCTCCAATTTTCCCTACTTCCCAACCTCTGGCAACCTCTAATTTGCTTATCTCTATAAATTTTCTTATTCTAGATATTTTATATAAGTGGAATCATTCAATATTGATCCTTTTGTATCTAGCTTATTCCACTTAGCACATTTTCAAAATTTAAGGATTGTAAGGTGTGGTACCCATTTACAACAGTGTATTCACAACTTGATTCATATTTTTAGTATCAGATCATACATTTTGTATAGCATTTAACTTGAAAGTTAATAAAATCCATTTCATTTGAATATTGTGTGTGTGTGTGTGTGTGTGTGTGTGTGTGTGTGTGTGTGTGTTATGTGCACACTGTAGTTTCATAAGCCTGGGACAGTGATTCTACAAATATCATATATAGACACTAAAGGCCAGGTGCATGAATTCGTGCACCAATGGCCTGTGGGGTCAGGCCGAAACTGGCTCTCCAACATCCCCCGAGGCATCCTGGATTTTGAGAGAGCTCAGACCAGGCCAAGGGACCCCACTGATCAGGGCTGGGGAGAGATGCGGGAGGTTGGCCAGCTGGGGGAGGGATCAAGGGAGGGCTCCAGGACTTGTCCAGCCTGTATCGCTCAGTACTGATCAGACTGACCCCAGCAGCAAGCTAACCTACTGGTTAGAGCAGGGGTCTTCAAACTACGGCCCGCGGGCCACATGCAGCCCCCAGGGGAGTCTGATCCTGCCCACCAGGTTTTTTGGGCAGTGAGCGCAGCCAAGGTGTTACAGTAGGGATTAGTAGTTCATATAGTCCGGCCCTCCAGCTCTCTGAGGGACCGTGATCTGGCCCCCACTTTAAAAAGTTTGAAGACCCCTGGGTTAGAGTATCTGATTCCTGGTGGTCAGTGCATGTCATAGTGAGTGGTTAAGTGGCCTTAGAATATCATTAGCATATTACCCTTTGATAGGACAATTGGACAATTACCCTTTGAATGGACAATTGGACAATTGAACACTTAGCATATTAGGCTTTTATTATATAGGATAAATGCATACAGTTTATTTTATTTACAAACTGATACATACATTCTTCTTATTTATTAAATCACTAGCTTTGTGTGACATATAAATATTTATAAATAGATTTCAGAGAGAAATTAAAATATTGTGAAAATCACAGCCTAATAAATGTTTATTGTTTAAAAAGTCCTTTAGAATTTCATTGTATGAGAAGTTCATTCCACTTTATTGCTGAATATTATTCCATTGTACCTACATGGATTTATTTATCCATATATCTGTTGATGAACACTTGAGCTATTTGCACCTTTTGACTATTATGAACCAAGGAACATTCACAAAAAAGTTTCTGAGTCACTGCCTTCCATTCTTTTGGTTCTATTCCTAGGAGTGAAATGGCTTGTTCATAGTAATTCTGCATTTGCTTTTTTTTCTTTCTTTTTTTTAAAATATATTTTATTGATTTTTCACAGAGAGGAAGGCAGAGGGATAGAGTGTTAGAAACATCGATGACAGAGAAACATCAAGCAGCTGTCTCTTGCACATCCCCTACTGGGGATGTGCCCGCAACTAAGATACATGCCCTTGACCAGAATCGAACCTGGGACATTTCAGTCCGCAGGCTAACGCTTTATCCACTGAGCCAAACCAGTTTTGGCTGCATTTGTTTTTTGAGTAACTGCTGAACTGTTTTCCACAGCAGCTGCATTTTACATTCCCACAAGTAACATATAAGTGTTCCAGGTTCTCCACATCCTTGCCAATTTTCATTATTTTAATTTAAAAAATATTATTATAGTCATCCTAGTAGGTATAAAGTGGTTTTGCATTGTAGTTTTGGTTTGCATTTCCCTGATGCCTAATGATGTTGTACACCTTTTCATGCACTTATTAGCCATTTGTACATCTTGAAGAAATGTCTATTCAAGCCCTTGCCTAAATTTTAATTTTATTGTTTATCTTTTTGTTGTTGAGCTGTAGATATCTTTATACATTCTAGATATAAAATTTTATCACAGATATAATTTACAAATATTTTGTAGATTGTCTTTTCACTTTCTTAACAATGTTATTTGATGCCCAGAAGTTTTTAATTTTGATGAGATCTAATTTACCTATATTTCCTTTGTTACTCTTGCTTTTGGTATCATATCTAAAAGTCCATTGCTGAAGCAAAGGTAATCATGTTTGTTACCAAGAGTTTTATGGCCTTAACTCTCATATTTGGATTGTTTATCCAATTTGAGTTAATTTTTGAGTATGGTATAAGGTAAAGTGTTAAACTTCATTCATTTGCATGTGGAAATCTAGTTGTCTCAGCACCTTTGTCAAAGAGAATATTTTTTTCCATTGAATGGATTTGGTACCCATGCCAAAAATCAATTGGCCATAAAAATATGAGTTTACTTCTTGAATCTCAATTCCATTCTATTGGTTTGTATGTCTTACTTTATGCCCTTCATGACTCTTTGAATTGCTGAATTAACACACCCTGAAGGCTACTATGTTAATTTTCTATTGCTGCTAATTACTACAAACTTGGTTCCTTAAATAAAAACATATCTTTATCTTATAGTTCTAGAGGACAGAATTCCAAAATGGGTTTCACTGAAGTAAGACCAAGGTGTCAGCAGGCCTGAAATTTCCTTCTGACAACTCTAGAGAAGAATCCATTTTCTTATCTTTTCTAGGTTCTAGAGGCCACCCACATTTCTTGGTTTATGACATTCTTTAAAAAAAAAAAAAATATATATATATATATATATATATATATATATATATATATATATATATATTATTGATTTTCCACAAAGAGGAAGGGAGAGGGACAGAGAGTTAGAAACATCAATGAGAGAGAATCATCGATCAGCTGCCTCTTGCACACCCTCTATTGGAGATGTGCCCACAACCAAGGTACATGCCCTTGACTGGAATCGAACCCAGGACCTTTCAGTCCACAGGCCAACACTCTATCCACTGAGCCAAACCGGTTTTGGCGGTTTATGACATTCTTCTATCTTTAAGGTCAGCAATGGTAGGTTCAGTCTTGCATTGAGTCACTAAGACTTTTGCCCCATCAATCCTTTGCCTCCCTCTTCCACTTTTAAAGACTCTTGTGATTATATTTGACCCACCCAGATAACCCAGTATAATCTCCTCATTATAGGTCAGTTTAGCAACTTTAATTTCCCTTTGCCATGTAATATAGCATATTCACGGGTTTAAGGAATTAGGTCATGGACACCATGGGGAGCAATTACATTGCCTTCCACAGCCACTCCAGTTCTGGACTTATAGTCATTTGATACAATAAATTTCTTTCTGCTTAAAGCCAATGTAAGTTGAGGCTGGGCTTAATTTATTCACCGTGGTCTCCCTATCACTACTTAGCACAATGCCTGCGGAAAAGTGTATGATTGATAAATATGATTGAAAGATGCATTGTTTAATGTCCTTAGTGCCAGATAGTTTAGGCCAGTGATTTTCAAACTAGATCCACAGAATCCTAAAGTTGCATTTCTGTGCCTTGGGGACCACTTGAGGTAAGGAGGGGAAATTGCTGAGCAGAAGGCTGAGTTGAACCTTCATGAGAAGGGATTCTACTGCTGTAGGAAGTTTAAATAACACTGAGATTAGGTCATTGACAATATAGCACAATTTCAAAATGTTTGCTTCATGAAGGTGTTGATTTTATAAGATAAACTGAACCAGCTGTCTAGGTGAGCTACCCCTGTCATGGGAAGGACTTGCTTCACCTGGTGCCCAGCTGAAACTGGGTTGAGTAGAACTGGAGCATGAGACAGTCTCTTTACAACTCAGCATTCTAAATATAGTTTCCTGTTCAATCCTCAAATATTTTCTTCCAATTAAGCAATTCCTTTGGCCCAGTAAGTTTCTCAAAGCTCTTTGGAATTCAGTTGGAAATGAAGAACTGCCTTTTCCAAGCTTGCTGAGAGAAGAAAAACAACAGTCAGCATTATTAAGTGCTGGCTTACTCTGAGCCAGGCGCTGTGCAAAGCAATTTACACACATGATTCCTCATGTGTACCATAATCCTACAAGGTACACAGGATCTCCACCTTACTGATAAGAACACTGTAACTAATAAGCATTAAAGAATCTGTCCAAGAACATACAATTTGGTAAGATATATTTTAATATTTCCACCATATGCTGGCCTTAAAGACACCTATAAAAATAAGGGATCATTTGTCTTGCTGTCCTAAAATGACCCTTTCACTTACATAATGTGCAGTGTCATTCACAGAGATTTCAGATTTATGTTTAAGTGAAAATTAAGGTATATGGACTGGAAAACCTGGATAAAGACCACACCTTCACTAAGATATAAAATTTCTGGTTGACTTTGGGATAACTAATAAGTTATCTGTTGAAATCTCTAACAAAAAAAAAAGTCTAATATGCTTCCTAAGTAAATCAAATAAGCAGTTGACTAGAGGCAGTGTAACAGAGATTAACAGCCAACTCTGAGGACAGCCAAAGCCTGGGTTTTGTTTTAAATCCACCTGTGTGACCCTTGGCAAACTCATAACTCTGCTTGCTAAGTTATGTGTTCTTGTATGTTAAACGGGGTGTTAACAGAGACATTGAGGGGTTTAGGGGAGATAATGACAATTGACTGTGATTGAAATAATCCCATACAGTAAACACTCAAAAATATTGGCTATCAATATAATTGAGGGATTTATAAAGCTTTGGGAAATGAATTCTATTTTTTTCATTTTTTTAAATTAAGGTATTATATGTGTACATATCTTACCATTGCCCCCCCCAACTCCCATACATGCCCTCCCTCCCCAGAGTTTTTGTCCATTGGTTATGCTTATATGCATGCATACAAGTCCTTCAGTTGATCTCTTATCTCCCCCATATCTCCCTACTCTCCCCACTGTAATTTGACAGTCTGTCTGTTGCTTTATTGTCTCTGTATCTATCTTTTTGTTCATCAGGGAAATGAATTTTAAATATTAGTTTTCATTATACAGTTGCAGTAATGATTAGTAGCAGTGATAATGAATCAGTAAAATAAGCATAACTCTTCCTTCTTTCTTGATCATCAATTGTTCCCTCTGTAACAATGTTCCCATAGCTTCAAATCTGCGATGGGATCATAATATGCTTCATCTTAAAAAAATTAAAAAACACAGCTTTCCTGTGTACTACATTTCCCTCTAGTTATCCTCCAATTTTTATGTTCCCCATTAAAACAAAAATCTTCAAAATCCTGCTTACACTCACTGTCTGTATTTCACCTCTCATTCTCTCTTGAAACTACCCGAATGAGGTTTTCTTCCCAACATCTCTTTGAAAATTGCTTTTGTCAAGGTCACCAGTGGCCTCCTCATTACCAAATCCAATCTTCATTGTACTAGTCCTTTAAGAAGCATTTGACACAGTTGATCACCTTTCCCTTTTGACTGGTTTTAACCCCACTTTCTAATGATCTTATCAAGTTCCATGCTTTAAATGCCAAATGTAGACTAACAGTTCCTTCATATTTATTTCTAAATCCAACCTCTTTTTTTAATTCCTGATTTCTATATCCAACTGCTCACCAGATTGCTTTATTTGGATACCTGGTAGCTATCTCATATATCACATTTCCCAACCTATTATCTTGTTTTACTATTTCTACTCCCTCCCTCCATCCTTCCTTAACTATAATGGCAACTCCAATTTTTTCAGTTTCTCAAGTCAAAAGCCTCTTTGATACCTTGCCTCATCAGTCCCAGTATCATCCAATCCATAAGTAAGTCCTATTGGTTCTACCTTCAACCTGCCTTCAGTCTAATAATTTTCCCTACAATCAAATAAGAAGCCAGAGTATTCTTTATTTTATTTTATTATTTGTTTTACTAATTTAGGAGAGGAATGGGAGAAGTAGAGAGAGATAGAAACATTAATGATGAGAAGATATCATTGATTGGCTGTCTCTTGCATGCCCCACAATGGGGATGGAGCCCATGTGCCCTGACTGGGAATAATGTGTGAAGATTTTTTGCACAATGCCTAAAAGTTGCTTAACACTAATACAGATAAGAAAACTAAGATCCTGTTCAGGTTTCCTGTTTTCCTCCTCTTTCATAGGTCAACACTCAACCATTAAGCCAGGCCAGCCACACAGAATATTTCATATTTTAAAATTTACACCAGGTAGTGTCATTCATCTGCTTTAAAAAAAAATCTAAAAAGACTGGGAGTTTGATCACTTGCTAATATATGCGCTGACCACCAGGGGGCAGCGCAGAGTGAAAGGAGGCCCTGGCTGGCAGCTGCTAGGGACCCTATCCAGGCACAAATTTCATGCACTGGGTCTCTAGTTTAGAATAAAATACTAAGTTTTTACTATGGTTTACAGGGCCCTTCATGATGTTGCCCCTATTTTTCTGATTTCATCTCCCAATATTCTCCCCCTAACTCACTCCATTTTTACCAGACAGAATGCCTTAGTGTTCCTAGAATACTTCAAGGTTTTTCACTTACCTTTTTGAAACATTGTTCCCACTTATTTTTATACACCTTGCCCCTCACTTCATTCAAGAATCTGCTCAAGGATGTGAGGGCGATCTGGCTGCGACATCTGTCACCCCATTGATCGCCAGGGTTGATTCGGCTGATCTGGCTGGCTAGGCGGGTGTCCCCCTCCTCCCTCACCGATCCATGTGCGTCCCTCCCGAAGCTGCGCGCTCGGTCGAAGAGGACGACTTTCCCCCAAGAGGAGAGGACCGGTCTTCGGTCAAGGGTATACGAGTAGCTGCGCTCCCCTGCTAGAACCTCCAAACAAGCTCTCAAGTTCAAGAATCTGCTCAAATGTTATACTATCATAGAAACCTTAAAATAGTCTTCCCATATTCATCACTCTCTATTCTTACCTTGCCTCATTTTTCTTCACAGTAGTCATCACTACATGGAATATTAAAATGTTTTATATCTGTCTTCCTCATTTTAAGTTTCATAAGTCCTTAGAATTTGTCTTTACTATTAATTTCTATAACCTAAAAGCATGGCACATAATAGAAGCTTTCACAAAAAATATGTGTTGAATTTGGATCATTTGTTAAGCTCCTACTATATAAACATTATCTTAGTCAATCCTTACAACTACATGGACCTAAACACTTAGACATTGGTATCAGAATGTCATGATTCTGACCTACTCTTCCACTAGTGTATCAAGTTGGACAAGTCACTTAGCCACTCTACACCTCACTTTCCTTGTCTGTATAAGAGGAAATAATATCTATTTCATAGTATTGTTGTAAAGATTAAAAGGAATAATGTGTGAAGATTTTTTGCACAATGCCTAAAAGTTGCTTAACACTAATACAGATAAGAAAACTAACAATCAGAAAAGTTAAAAACCCAAAGTCAAACAAATAAATTATAAAAATAGAGAGTAGGCTAGGCATGGAATCAAAGTTCTAATGCTGGATGATTTGCTTATTTGTGTTTGACTGGTTGTTTTTGAAACTAAGTCCAGACAAGCAGCTTTCCCCCTCCATTTGCTCCTATCTCTGAAAAGCCGACTGAAGCATTTGTTTTCACGTTTTATGAGATCCTGTTCAGGTTTCCTGTTTTCTGGAATGAGTACTATCATTTTTCTAGTTTCATTTATTCACACAACAAACATATGACTAGGAATTTATAATCTTCCTGGGAACATAAGCCATGTGTGTTGATGACAAGAAAAATTAGGAGAACTGAGAGAGTGCTAAGGAAATTCAGGGGTGAGAGTCATACATTTATTTCTTTGTCAGTGAGAGCACCCTCTTGTTCCTCCCCTCACTCCCCATCCATGTGGCAGTTTCTCTGTAAAGCCCGTGCTGTGCAAACACAAATACATTAGAATAATTAACAAACAAATGTACTTTCCTCCTATGTGTTAAGGATTCTTGTTTAAGTTCCTACCACCAATTCCTCAAAACAAAAATGCATAGATCATCTTTGAAGGAGTCAACCAGAACACTTACTATTCGTCTCATCTGGTTTGCACACTCTTAAGTGGTGCCTCTGGGTACATTATGAAAAGAGCTTTAATTAAGAGCAAACATGCTTGGGTTTTACTTACCTCATGTTCAATAATCAAACTAAAGAGTTCATGAAGGGGGGTGGAGGGAAGGCAGATACTATTTTTCCCCCAAAGCTTTTTGTCTACTTTAGCAGTTATAATTTTTTTTAAAAAAGCCACATACATTGTGTAGGATTATTTACAACCTCTGGAGAGAATGAACATGCAGTATTCGTGTGCATGGATACTGTCATGTGTTAAAAGAAACACGCATGCGGTGGGGCTGTAACTACAGAATTCTGAGGTTGGATTTCAGGGTTTATTGGGGTAAGGGAGTGATTCATAGGGATGCTGATGTTTTAGCATTTCCTCCTCAACATGGGGATTGAGATTATCCTAGGAGAAATGAAGGGGAAAGCTATATGTCTTAACGTTTCTTCTTAACAAGAGTGAATTTGCAGTGATGTCAAGAATTGGACGGTCCATTTGCCAAATTCCTGTTTTATATACGTACTTTTTTTTGTCACCTTATTCCTTTCAAAAAAAAAGGTGTTGCCAAGAGCCATTCCTGTCCTGGCGCCCAGTGCCAGCTGCTCAGGTTGAGAGGGCTGGCTGCGAGGCACAGCTGCTCCGTGGGTGCTGGAAGCATTCCTGAGTGGAAGCCTCTGTGCCTCACACTGAATAAAACTGTCTGATATTTACCACCACTTAATCGACAGGCCCCTCCTCCTTCTCTTTATGGTAACTGCACTGGGTTATTTTTACTACATCTGGACTACAAATATCTTAAAAAATGCAACAGTTAACAGTAGGGCTGGGACAATAAGACAGAATCCTTGCCATGACTGCTTTCCCCCAAAAGCCTGGAACTTGTGTTTCTTACAATTCTCTCAAAGTGAAACCCCGAGGCAACCCTCTCTAAGCCCCGAAATTAAAAAAATTAGGAATTATGATGTCTACCATCAAAAAAAGTTGCCAAGATCTTAAGCTATAACTTTTATATAGCATGTAGTACATGCAGCACAAGGGACATAAACAATAAATGCTAATTGGAATGGAAATTGAGGGCAGAGGTTTGTAAGCTAACCTGATTTCTATCCTGCTCTATCACGTATAAACTGTGTGAACTTGGCCAATTTAATTTCTACTTGATTGGAATGATTACCTACCTGTTATATATGTTAGAGCTAAAGTGCTTACCATGGTGTCTGACACATTATAAATGCTCTATACCTTAGTAATTGTTATTAATTCATTACTTCAAGAATGCTTGTATAAATGAAACATTTTAGCATACTTTCAGAAAAATCTTCTGTGGATAAGTTTATTTATTTTCCTAGAAGAATGAAGGTTGACATGAAACTCTATATATGTAAGTAGGAAGGATCTTTGAATTAGATCATTTTAATATCTCTAAGTCTGGACACATACATCCCAGCAAGTATGTATAGAAGACATACCTGATCCAAGTCCTATTAAGAAGCCCATACGTGCCGAAACCGGTTTGGCTCAGTGGATAGGGCGTCGGTCTGCGGATTGATAGGTCCCAGGTTCGATTCCGGTCAAGGGCATGTACATTGGTTGCGGGCACATCCCCGGTAGGGGGTGTGCAAGAGGCAGCTGGTCAATGTTTCTCTCTCATCGACATTTCTAGCTCTCTATCTCTCTCCCTTCATCCTCTCTATAAAATATATTAAAAGTTAAAAAAAAAAAAGAAGCCCATACGTTCTCTGACCTTTCAGCTGTCTTCCCCTAAAACTGGCAAGACAACCAATGGAAAGGAAGCTCTTATTTAGGTCTCTTTGGGCCCTTGCCCTCAGCTAGTCCAAGCTCTTGAACCAGTTCCTTTGGCTCCTTGCTCAGCATATCTCTGTACCCAACTTTCATGAACTCATGCCTCCTTCTGCTATAGCTGCGTTTTGGGTCTTTAGTTATCCTAGAATCCAGGGACTTTTTATCTTATGGACATGCTTGTTTTCCTATCTCCAGTTAACTCTTAATAAAAAGATATAGACACACAAAAACTATCATTCAATGCAAGTACACAAAGACACACCCACCAAAGAGACCCAATGCATGCAGTGAAAGCAATTGGAGAGAATTCACTGGAGATGCAGATAGAATTACAAACCTTCCAGCACCAAAGGGGTTTTATGGTTGTTCCTGAATTCAGTGAAGTATATCATATAATGAAAAAAAATCTACTTCATGAAGAGATTGCTGCATGAAAATTAATTCTAACATTGTCCTGGGTTAGAGCATCAGCTCATAGACCGAAGGATTTCAAGTTCAACCCCTGACCCTGGAGAAGGCACAGTGGGAGGCAACCAATGGATGTGTCTCTCTGACATCAATGTTTCTCTCTCCCCCTCCCCCTTTCCCTCACTTCCACACTCTCTAAAATAAATGAATAAATGGAAAAAATAACCTCGGGTGAGGATTAAAAATAACAATAATAATTTTAAAATAAGTTAAAATTTTGAAAGGAATTTAATTCATTCACTTTTTCAACAAATGTGTGGAAAAATAAGAATAATGACTAACATTTGTTGAGAATTTTCTATGTGTCAGATATTCTAAGTTCTGAAAAATTATAATTATAATAAAAAGTTGATGATCACAAGATCTCCACCTTACAAAGTAAACTGAAGTAAGAGGGGTTAAATAATTTCTCCAAAGCTGCATGGTTAGTAAATGAAGAAACTAGATACTTACCATGAGCCAGGCACTTTCCTGGAGGCTAAGGTTAGAAAAGTAATAATATATAGTCCCTGCCTTCACGAAGTTTATATTCAAGTGAAAAAGAAAAAAAAAGTAAACAGATAAAATAATTTCAAAAAAGCATTAGAAAATTAGGAAACTGCTTTTGGTAAGGTATTTGTTAAGGGCCAAATTATGTCCCCTCAAAAAGTCATATGCTGGAATTCTAGACACTAGTACTTCTGAAAACTAAGGCACCAGAGATGCTAAATGACTAGTCCATGGTCACACAGTAACACAAGAGTCAAAACTTACACCTAGTTCGTCTGGTACCAAAGCCAACATTCTTTCCATCATACCTGCATTTCCATCTAACCAGTTTTTAAAAGGCTTTAGGAATCATAAGGCTATATCTATGCATGAGAAATTATAATCAGGGTAGAGAGTAGCTCCCTCTTCTTGTCCTCAATAATGATGGTGTTATATTACGGGTATTTTTTTAATGTTTTCTTGAATAAAATATTTTAATTGCTTAATCCCCCATTCACTTTAATTGGTAGACCCATGAATTCCCTTCAAAATGGCTGGAACTTAACTGCAGCTTTTGCAAAATGGAACCTCAACATCTACCTCCAGTGCTTGCCAGCAGGGAATGGGGCATGGGGCGGGCAAGGGAGAGTTCCATTTAACACATGCATTCTAAGTACAAAATTACAATAATTAGAGATGGCAAAGGCTGCACAGTCTATCTCCAGGAAGGTCAATGAAAGATTATAAGAATGTTTAGTCTAGGACTGGTTCCATTCTCCTGAGGCCACATAAAGTGAACCAACATAGATGCCTTTTCTAGCAGACTATTGCATGACCTAATTAAATGTAGTTTTAGCATATTTGTACCATGTCATGACCCATAACTCAATCATATTTCACAATACTTCTTCGCTCGGAAGCATTGGAGAATCTGAAAATATGAACAAAGCACACTGATAATCTATTAGAAATCATTTGATACATATTATTATTTTTCCTTTTTTGTTGTTTAGAGTATTACATATGTCTTCAATAAATATTCTTTAGCATCTACTATGGCAAAGTCCCTCTGTTAGCACTGTGAAGAATATAAAAATAGTTAAGAATAAGGCTAGCCCTCAAAATAAATTTGTAAAACTAACAGAACAATCACATCTTTACCTACACCTATCATTTGAGGCAGAATTTATAAATTACGGAGAAAAAGTTCAGATAATAAAGGGCCAACTTTCAGATAAAAATGAGCAAAAATAAGAAAAACTGAAGCATTTTAGGGGATAATTTTATAACAGTTTGCATGTCAGGCTGAGAAGCACTGGCTCTATTTTGTAAACAATACAGAGCTAGCAGAGGTGTTTAAATCAAGGAAAGGCTAACAGTGAATGCCTATTAGACTAGGCACCAAATTTGACCGATATGTATGAGTTTATGCTTTGATCACCACAATCCAAACATTTACTACATGCTAACATGAGGAGACTGAGGTTTTAGAAAGTGTAAATAAAGAATCAGCAACGGAGACTGGTGCAGCCACTGTGGAAAACAATATGGAGTTTCCTAAAAAAAAAAAATTAAAAATGGAACTGCCATTTGACCTAGTGATCCCACTTCTAGGAATATATGCAACAGCATGGATGGAACTGGAGAGCATTATGCTGAGCGAAATAAGCCAGTCAGAGAAAGATAAATATCACATGATCTCACTCATTTGTGGAATATAAAGAACTTCATAAGCTGATGAACAAAAATAGGTATGGAGACAAAGAAGCATCGAACAGACTGTCAAACTACAGCAGGAAGGCAGGGGGGGTTGCTGAGGAGGGAGGGCAAGATCAACTGAAAGACTTACATGCAAGCATAACCAACAGGCACATACACTAGGGGGGTGAGGGCATGGGCTGGGAGTAGGGGAGGCCAGGGGAGATCAATGGGGTGAAGAGGAGACATATGTACTACTATTTGCAATACTTTAAACAATAAAAATTAAAAAAAAGAATCAGCCATGGGAATGACATGAATAGAATTACACTGCAGAAGATAAGTCTAGCAACAACCTAGGGAGAACTCTCATTATCAGAAACATGTGGAAAGCAACTTGATCAAATAGAAAGAAACCAAGTTTGGAATCAGAAAAATCCACAAGTAGAATATTTGCTTTATCATTTATTAGCAGTGTGGCATGAGCTTCCACTCTGAGTTCATCTTCTTAGATAAAGGATTAGTGTGTTTGTTCAGTGAGATAGCATATGTAAACCAACAAATATTTATTCTAACAATATTTATTACTTGCCTTTAATATGGCATGGTTTATGTGAAAAACTAAAATTAAAAAATAAATGGCACTAAAATACAGTCCTATATTTAAAGAACTAACAGTCTAGTAGAGATAACAGGCATTTAAGTACATGCATATAATTGTTATGTAATAAATATAACAATAGAAATAAGCAAAAGATGCAGATGGAAAATAGAGGTGGGAATGAATATTTTTAAAGATGTGCAGGGTAGGAGGTTTAGGAAAAACTTTCTGGAGAAAGAGACAGCTCCCATTTCCAAAAATTCAATAGATGTTCCCACCTCCTTACATACACATTTGTAGATAATAAAGATGTAATATGCAAATGGTCATTATGCTGTGAAGAGGAATGACAGACCAATTAACGACCAGATCACAGATCAGCAGGAGGGTGGGGCAGTGAGCTACAAGCCGGGTGTGGAGAGCTACAGAAGGGGGCAGGCAGCAAGCTACGAGGGGGGCAGGGGAGGAGGGGGATGAGAGGAGCTACTGGAGGGCGGCAGCAAGCTACTGGTGCAAGGATTCATGCACAGGGCTACTAGTTTGTAGATAAGACCCTGAAAACCTCGAAAGTGCTACTTTCAATAGATTATTTCAGGGAGGGAAAAAGCATTGCATAAAACCGTAATATCCTTGTACCTTTCTCCTCTTTATTCTCTTCTAGAACTCTGGAATTTTAAAACTGGATAGGAACACAGAAACCCCAATCCAAATCTCTAATTTTATAAGTGAGAAAGCCAAAGCCCAGAAAGCACAGAATGATAATCATCTTTGAGGCATCCTCTCTCCAAAGGCTTAGCCAGGCTTTTCTTTCACTATAATCTTGCTTTCATCTACATCTTATCTACCCCAAACCCCTTCTTTCCTCTGTCACTTAACCCTCCATTTCCTGAGAAATCACATTGAATAATTCTGAGAGGAAATGGTAAATTGTCTATCTTTGTTAATGCTGATGATAACTACTTTCTTCAGGTTATTTTCCTTTTTCTTATAGATCCTCAACAGATTCTAGGCAGTATAGCAAATAGCACAAATAGTGCTTTGACCTGTAACTGATGTGACGCCATAGGCAGTGAAAGCATTTTCCATGCAATGTTCCTACATTTTTGAAGCCTGACTCATGAGGAAAAGAGACTGCTGTTATTTTCAATTGTTTGATCTCTGAGATACCCACCTCACTGAAATCCAGGCTTCTCTGATTATCATACTGACTGGTGCAAACATATCCATGACACTTTTGGATATTACAATGAGCCCAAAATGTGTGGGGTTTTTTTTGTATTTTGTATTTAAACTTCCATTTTTCAAAATGTAAAATACTTTTCTAAAAGTCTTACAATTGTCATTTTCTTTAAGCATTGTCTGTAATGAAAATAGGAAAAGGCTTATTTGGATTCTGCAAAAAGAACTAAGAAAACAAGGTAAAATTCATAATAATTTTAAGTTAGTTAAGGCTAAGTCAAGTGTGTGCTCTTGACTTATTTAAATGGCTATTTCTGTTTTTTAACTTGGCTGACACTAACTTTGGGTGTCTGCAAAGCCCCAATTTGCTAGATATTTGTTAACTCTACCATTCATTCCATGTTATAAATATTTAGCTAAAAACATACACATAAGCCTTCTGATTTTGCATGATACATTTATTTATAGACTGTATAGATCCATGGTTGAAAAAAAAAACATGCACTCAAATTGGTCAACAGCTCTCCTTCCAACTTTCTGTAAGAGAGGCCTGATAATTTATTTGCACATCTACTCTTTGCTTACCTCAAGAGTTATTTTACTATAACTACTTAAAACTCCTAAGTGCAAGAATATACAAAGTCATATATTTCCGAAAGGGATGCAAAGGATGGAAAGATATTTTTTCTTTCTTCTTGCATGTTTGCAAATGTTCTTTCACAATTACATATGTCAAACAGTGTTTAAGCATTATAATTAAGTATTCATTTTCTATTTTATATTGTAGATTCTGTTTATCATATCCCAATGGTTTCCAAGTACCGACCAATTTACCATGCAGTTATTCAGACCAGTAAAAAGGAATTGGGGGTGTGGGAGGGATATCTGATATTAAAATACAAGCCAACTTATTAAGGATGATGAAAGATGACTTAGAGAAAGTAAGGAATGCAAAAACATTCTTTATAAGTACAAAGAAAAAAGAATGATGTTTCCTCAAAACAAGGGGAATAATAGCTATACCCAGTACTCTGAACATTTTGATTCTTTTTTCAATTCCCATCCCACCTCTGGAAAATGATCTATTCACATTGGAGGATAAAGATTACTAAATAAGACTATTATAGAAGGTATATAATTTAGTCATTATATCCTACATCTATATAATTTCTATAACTGTTTGATATAAATAATAGAAAACACTTCAGTATGTTGGCTCTGTGTGTTCCCCCATTATACTGTTTGTAAGTTACAATCATTCATTTCTAGCCTAAACTTGCCTTGGTACATGGTATTAAAAGCCATAGTCAAGTTAGATCGAATTGGGTTATACTTTATGCAAGGGTCATCTAGAAGTTTAAATATACAAAAACAACCATCCTTCAGAAGCTAACTCATATAATTATACTTCTCTAACTTCCATAACTTGTTATTGGCATGCCATTTCTTATGTTAAAATGCTTGCTAAACATCACTTATTTAGAGACAAGAAAATCTAACAGATGTTTTGTGTTTTGCCAGTGTACTGTTCAAATTCCTATTTCTCAAAGATCTATAGCTAAAGAGGTTCAAGTGAACTATAAAAAAACTAGCAGTTTGAAATGTGATTTGTCACCATTACATTCCACATGGCAGGCAAGCTGACTCCATTGTGAATTTTTTTTTTTGGGGGGGGGGAGGGGATTGAACTAATTGAACTATTGTTCAAGTTTTAAAAGTCTACTACAAATGCATGTGGTTATCAGTGATATTGTAAATGGGGTGTTACAGAAAGTGACAAAGCAATTAGATTTTATTGGGCTGAGTTACACAATGCAAAGAGAGCTGAACCTACAGGCAAAATAACTAAGTTTGAGTCCTCCATTGATGTGCTGTGTGACCTAACACAAGTCACTTAATTTCTCTGTATTCTGATTTCTCATCTGTGTGGTTTTTTATCTTTATTATCAAATGAATCTAATTTAAAAATAATATAAGGTAGGTGGAGAATATTTGGAAACACCATAAAAACACAGATAATTACTTTTCTTATTTTCCAGGCATTTCAAGAAAAGGATTCTTGGCTTGTGTTGCAGATATTGCTGTATACATATTTACTAGTATAGACAATTCAATAATTTGTTCAAGTTATAGTTTGAGTTTAGAGTCATATGGAGAATTGCAGAGTTTACCCCTTCCAACACAAATCTATATAGCACAAAACATGGAGGAATACGTGTACATGGAAATCTCTACATGGCCAAACTCAAGCTAGTCTAGGAAATCTCAGTGTCAATTAGCAGATTCTCCCAAAATCTGAAGTTTCTTTATTATTGCTTTCAACATCCCATTCGTTTAGAAAAGCTGGTCATCATCGTTCTGGAAACTCTCACCCTGATTCACTCACTACTGAAAACCTTGGTTATTTCTCAGTCTATTCGAGCTGCTATAATAAAATACCACAGGCTGGGTGGCTTATAAACAACAGACATTTGTTTCTTACAATTCTGGAGGCTGGAAGTCCAAGATCAGAATGCCATCATGACCAGGTTCTCGTGAAAGCCTTCTCCCAGGTTGCAGACTTCTCTCTGTGTACCCGCAGGGTGAATGGGCTAGGGGGCTCTGTGAGATCTCTTTTGTGAGAACACTATTCCAATTCATGAGGGCTTGACCCCACACCCTACTAATAATCACTCTCCCAAAGGCTCCATCCCCTAATGCCATCACAGTGTCATTAGAATTTCAAAATATGAATGGGGGGACATCAACATGTAGACCATAGCACCTTCCAACTGTAGTCATAACAGAAAGAAAAAACCTGAAAGTCAGAAATTATAAAAATTTAGCAATTTCTCCAAACAAAATACATATCTGAAGTTATTGTCCCCCCTTCTTCCTGTTTCTAATACCATGTGCTAGCCAATTTTTTAAGAAATTAGTGTCTGGTTATATTTCATTATTCAACCTCCCCAGCAAAGTAAACACTGCGGTGACTTTAGAAATACAATATGAAGAGAAATTAAGAAATTTTAACTAGCCAGAATATCTTATTAGAAACAGAAAACATTTTGAATATCCCGCAAGTAACTTTAATGCTCTCCACTACAGAATAATCCATAGTGATGGCCCATATTGTTAGGTATGTATGTATGTAACATTACTGGTAAATCTTCAGTAGAAGCTCTATACTAAATGATTAAAACCCCCAAATAAAGCAGGAATCCCAGAGTAATGTCATAGCACTGTTAAAATTCCAAGATAAAAAGAATGCTAGAAGTAAGTGAACTAGCTTTTAATGCAAAACTAAAAAGAGGTTACAATATCTACTAGAACAGTGGTTGACAAACTTATTAGTCAACAGAGCCAAATATCAACAGTACAACGATTGTAATTTCTTTTGAGAACCAAATTTTTTAAACTTAAACTTCTTCTAATGCCACTTCTTCAAAATAGATTCGCCCAGGCAAATCTATTTTGTGGAAGAGCCACACTCAAGGGGCCAAAGAGCCGCATGTGGCTCGTGAGCCGCAGTTTGCCAAACAACGGTTCTAGAATATCAACAGTCTTCTGCTTCTTTTGTATATCTCCTAACACCTAACTGGAAATATATCACAAGTGTACTAAATGGTTATTGCCATGATCTGAATGTTTGTGCCCCCACCAAATGCATATATTGGAATCTTAATGCCCAATGTGATGGTGTTAAGAGATGGGGCCTTTGGGACGTCATGTGGGTGAAACCCTAAAATGTAACATTAGTGGTCTTAATAAGAGACCCAACAGAGCTCTCTACCCCTTCCACCATGCGCTAATACAATGAGAGGTATGCAGCTCACAAGAGGGACCCTCATTCAACGAGGCTATCACCCAGACTTCAGACTTCCAGCCTCCAGAACAGTAAGAATACATTTTTATTGTTCCTAAGCTCCTCAGTCCGTGATCTTGGGTTATAGCAGCCCAAACAGACTGAGACGGTTCTTGATGAAATAAAGGCTACCATAAGCAAGATTTCAGGAACTGGGATTTACATATAATTAATGTAATCTGGAATGACGTATTCTAATTAACCAGTGGTTTGAAAAAACAGTGATGTGTATCCCAAACAGTTAATGTCATTAGTTAAATCATTAGAACAAGTTAAAACTTTCCAAAATAAATTGGATTTTTATTTGCCAGACACTATTAAAACCTTTCTATGTATCAACTAACTTAAACCTTTTACAACCTGTGAGGAAGCTAATATTACCCCACTTTATAGATGAGAAAACTAGTCACAGGGCTTATAACTGTTGAAACCAGGATTCAAATTCAGATTGGCCTACCTCCACAGCTAATATTCCTAACTATTACACTATAACTTCCTCCCTTTATGGACTCATGTCTCTGAATACCAATTATTATGGCATGAAATGCATAGAAGAAAAACACCTGCAATTGACATAATGCTGAGGGAGTGAGCTTTATTGTTCCAAAATCCATGTCCCCAGGGTTCAAAGGCTGGTGGAACAACCAAAGGAAAAATCTCTGGCTAAATCTGGCTAAATGAGGCAAAGCCTGAAGCACCTGGCAGGGCGGGCAAGCCAGAAAATGTTGATCCAATAACCTGCCTGTCTATAGCAGCTAATCTTCCAGCAAGATGAGCTGACTGAAACTCTGATGCGAGGCAGCTGTGCAAGGTTGCTTCTGCGTAGCCAGATTTCTATTATCGTCCTTTTATGGTGGAACGCTGTAAACTACCCTATGCTCTAAGGTCAACAGCAGTTTCCACAGGCCCTTCTAGTTCCTGCCAGGCCAATTGACAGGGGACACATGGCTAAGAGAGCAAACTAAGCAACTTGAGCATAAGCTTAAGAGCCGGAGTGTGTTGCCTGCAAGAATGCACACCCATCAAACTTCCAAAACAGATGTGCTAGCACACAGCCAGGCTACAAGGTTCGCTCTCCCTGCTTCACATGTTGGCCGGGCTGAAGAATATGGTTGCCAACAACAAACCAACTACCACAGCTGGACTGTCCAGCAACTTCAATCTGAAGAAATAGTTCAGAACATTTCTTTCACTCCATAGTCCTTTTCCATTAGTTATTTAGGAGCTTTTTAAACTAAACCCCAATAAATTTCTTAAAGAAAATTTTATTAATATCTTTATCCATGGTAAACTGAAAGTGACCTTAAAATCTCTTAAAAATAAATGTTATTTTTTCATTCAAGTGAAAGGAAAAATAAGATAATTAATAGGAGAAAAAATCAATTTGGAATGCCACTCTTTAAAATATTAAATGCTACATGACATCTATATGCACTCACTAATGAAGAAAATATGTTTGTTTGTATGTTTAAATAATAGCAATGGATGCATATTATATAATCAGAAATACAATTTGTGCAGGTATTTCTTTTACTCTCTTGAGCTTGGTAAATAGGTTTTAATTTATGGTTTTTCCAAGCTATATAAATTAACTTTATTTCCTTTAAATGGATAAAAAGGTATCATGTACATGAATATTTTTATACAGCTTATAGAGGGGTAAAAGTGCCTTTTAATAACCATTACATCAGAAAATCAAGTAAAAAATATACTCACCTAATTTTTAAACAATTTTTTAAATAATCCCTTTAAATTCCCAGAAAACATTTCTCATTCACTCATTTAGCATGTTATCTATTATGTAATATATATATATATATATACACACACTGGCATTTTAATTCTCTTTATCTAAAGATCATTATAGTTTTCTACCCAGCAGAAATATTCTAAGACTATAAATCTGTTTCTTCTATCTTTACATGTAAATCTAAAAAAAATAATTTAATTACATTAAACTTATTATATTTAAATAATCATTACATTTGAGGCTATGATTTCCCTATGTTACTAGTCAGATTAATTAACAAAGCAACTCCAAAGATTTCTCATAGCAATACTAAAGGAAAGATCTGCAAAGGTGAAGAAGATACATGTATATGCCAAACCATATCTTCAGCAGGAGAGGCCTTTGAGAGTAAGTGAGTCTGCTTCCACATTCCAGATTTTCTTCTTTCTTCATATCTACGTGAGGTAGAGATAAGCAGAATGCAGTCACTGCACATATCACTGCAATGACAGTTCTTGGGTTTGAATACCAGCTTTTCTACTTACTAGCTGGGCGACCTTGGACAAGTTGCTTGACCTTTCCAACTTAAGATTCCTCTTCTGCAAAATGGAGCTAAAAAAGTTCAAACCACATAAGCTTACTATGAAAAATTACTGAGAAGTAGTAAATAGTCACTGCATTTATATTTAATTATTTTCTTTGTAAGATGGCCCAAGAGAGTTGATGAAGGCATATTTACATTAGTGAGTAGAACAGATGGTAGGAATAGCATTTAAGTTTAATGTTGTTTCTAATGATAAACAGAAATTGCACTTGAATAATGTCATTCAAAAATGAATATAAATAAAATTATCCTTTCATAGTAAGGCAATCATTAAAGACTCCAACGACATTGCTGAAAAAAAATTTATGTGAGGCAGGTAGGGCTAGGCATTCTTAGGAGAGTACATTTTTCCATTAGTTTTTATAAAGGTAAATAGGGAATAATGCAAAAAAAAAAAAAAGTATTTCTGAAATGGTGAAGTAAAACTCAGAAAATCAACTCATTTATAAAGCAATGCAAACACTAGAAACACTTGCCAAAACCAACAATGTCAAAATTCAAAATTAACCAAAGGTTTGCAACAATCCAAGGAAAGTTTATTTTAAAAAAAACAATGATAAAAGACAATTTAAATAACCACTAAGCCAAATGAACAGAGATTTGCTTGAGTGGCCACATATAATAAATACATATTTTACAGAATTAATCCCAGAAAGTCACAACAAACAATGAGAAACAACAATCAATAGCGACAACAACTATCCCTGGAGAAAGGAGGAACTGACTTTAAAAGTTCATATATTTTAAATTCTGTGTTTTGTTTGGTAGTTACAAAATAGTCATGGAGATGTAAAGTACAGCATAGGGACTATAGTCAATAATATTGTAATAACTATGTATGGCACCAGGTGCATACTAGAAATAAGGGGACACTTTATAAAAACATATGACTATCTAACCACTATATTGTACACCTGAAACTAATCTATATATATAAAAGGCTAATATGCAAAGTGTCCCCTTAAGACTTTAACCAGGAGACCAGGAGTTCAATTGCTTGCTATAACATGTGCTGATCACCAGGGGGCAGCATAGAACATGGTGGGCAACCAGCAGAGGCAGCAGGGTGCTGAGGGAGTGAGGGAAGGAGAAGGTGGGGAGGTGAGGAGGCAAGGGAAACTATACAGTGGTTGCTCACTGGTGGCAAGAGAAGGAGAAGGAAGGCAACTTAATCAGCCCTGATTGCTGGCCAGGCCTAGGGGCCCTACCCATGCACATATTTTATGCACTGGGCCTCTAGTATACAATAATATTGAATGTAAATTATAATTGAAAAACAAAATTTTATAAATAATAATAATAAATAAATGTTTTAATATAAAAAACTATGAGACATACAAAGAATAGGAAAGCATAAACCATACACATGGCAAATAGAGCTAACAATGTAAATTATGCCTGAGGAAGTCCAGATAAAATGAGAACTGTAATCCCCAAAACAACAACTAAGAAGCTCAATGAACTTTAATTATATAACTCAAAGAGATCCACATTTAACCAGCTTATAGTCAAAATATCAAATACCAAGAAAAAAAATTATTCAAGTAGCAAGAGAAAAACAACTCATGATATTCAAGGGATCTTCACTAAAATGAACAGCTGACTTCTCAACAGTAACCATGGAGCTCAATATGAGGTAAGAGGACATATGCAAAGTGTTAAAAGAGAATAAATGCCAACCCCAAATTCTATAAATACCAAAATTATCATTCAAAGATGAAGAAGAACTTAAGCACTTCAGATTTTAAAAAACAAAAACAGATATTTTGTCATTAGCCATACAAGAAATAGTAAAGAAAGTCCTTTGGTCCAAAATAAATGTATACCAGACAGTAACTCAGATACACAGAGAGAAATAAAGAGTACCATTAAAGGTAAGTACATAGGCAAATAAAAGCTCTGTAAATGGGTATTTTTGTTTGTAACGCTTTTACTCTCTTATTTAAAAGACAACAGCATAAAGCAATATATATGTGCTGATGTGCTTATGTATAAAGATATGATTTGTATGACAATAGCACAGATGAGAAGGGAATATAGCATTATTATAGCAAAGTTCTATATATCTATACTAATAAAAGGGTAATATGCTGATTAGATCAGCCATCCTTCCAGACAAAGCCATGGTAGCAGGGGCTGAGGCAGAGGTGGTTAGGGGTGATCAGGCCGGCAGGGGGAAGCAGTTAGGGGGTGATCAGGCAGGCAGTGCCAAACAGTTAGGGATGATCAGGCCAGCAGGAGAGGGCAGTTGGGGGCGATCAGATCGGCAGGGAGGGTAGTTAGGGGAGATCAGGCCAGAGGGCAGAGGTGGTTAGGGGTGATAAAGCTGGCAGGCAGTAGAGCAGTTAGGAGCCAGCAGTTCCAGATTGTAAGAGGGATGCCCGACTGTCGGTTTAGGCCCACAGGGATCAGGCCTAAACCAGCAGTCAGACATCTCCGAGGGTTCCTGGATTGGAGAAGTTGCAGGCCAGATTGAGGGCCCACACAACCCCCACTACTCCCCCCCCCCCCCCCGTGCACGAATTTTGTGCACCAGGCCTCTAGTCTATAATAATATATATTGATAATAATAAAAGCATAATATGCTAATTAGACCAGACAACCTTCCAGATGAAGCTGGGGCTGCGAGGGAAGCTCAGGTTCTGAATGCCTGCCAGAAGCCAGAGGGAAGCCCAGGTCCTAGGTGCCAGAGGGAAGTTGGTACCAGTAGCCAGGGAAGGAATTTCATGCATTGGGCCTCTAATTATTAAAAATAAGTTGGTATTGCTGAAACCGGTTTGGCTCAGTGGATAAAGCGTCAGTCTGCAAACTGAAGGGTCCCAGGTTCGATTCAGGTCAAGGGCATGTACCTTGGTTGGGGGCACATCCCCAGTAGGGGGTGTGCAGAAGGCAGCTGGTCAATGTTACTTTCTCATTGATGTTTCTAATTCTCTATCCCTCTCCCTTCCTCTCTGTAAGAAATCAATAAAATATATTTTTTTTTTAAAAAGAGGAAGAAGAAGAAAAAGGTAAAGATAAAAATTATGAACAATAAATATGAATCTAAAAATCAAGTGAATAAAAAAATCTGATGAACAGAATAAACTGGTGAATATAATAGAATCAGGGACATAGAAAGGGAGTGGACTGAGAATTCTCAGGGGGAAATGGGGGTGGGGGTGAGGTGTGGGAATGACTGGACAAAAATCATACACCTATGGTACACCTATGGATGAAGACAGTGGTAGGGAATAAGGGCAGAGGGTGGGGTGGTAGGGGAGCTATGTGAGAAAAAAGAGGAACAATTGTAATAATCTGAATAATAAAGATTTATTAAATTTAAAAAAAGAATAAATAGAAAATCTGAGTAAACCTAAAGCAAGAGACCAAATTCATAACTTAAGTATTTCCCCAAAAATAAATCCCAGGCCCAGATGACTTTACTGGTAAATTCTACTAAACATTTTAAGAAAAATTAATATTAATCACTCAAAAATAATTTCATAAAAAATAGAATCAGAGAGAACACTTTACAAGTCACTTTATAAAGTCAATATTACTATGATATCAAAACCAGGAAAAAAAGACATCACACAGAAAAAGAAAACTAAAGGTCAATATCCTTTATGAATAAAGAGGTAAAACTCCTCAACAAAACACTAACAAACCAGTTCTAGCCATATATAAAAAAATTATACACCAAGTGATATTTATTATAAAAATGCATCTTTATTTAACACCTGAAAATCAATAGAATAAAGGACACAATTTTCATGATCATCTCAATGTATGCAGAAAAATTTTTTTAATAAAATCCAATACTTTTAACTGTAAAAATATTCAACAGACTAGTAATATATGGAAACTTCCTCAATGTGATAAAGGACATCCATGAAAACTCCACAGCTAGCATCATACTTAATGGTGAAAAATAGAATACTTTCCATATAAGATCAGGAGCAAGACAAGGATGTCTACTGTTGCTACTACTATTTAACCTTATACTGAATGTTCTAGGCAGATCGATTAGGAAGAAAATAAAAGGCATGCATATTGAAAAGGAAGACTTTAAACTGTCTCTGTTTACAGATTTGTAATATAGAAAATCTTCAGAAATGCACTAAAAAATAAACTATGTGAACTAATAAAATATGTCAGTAAGGTACTAGATATAAGATCAATAAATAAAAATCAATTGTATTTTAAATAGTAGCAATGAAGACTCCAAGATTAAAAATAAGATAACAATTGTTTACAATAGCATCAAAAAGAACTAAACACTTAGAAATAGATTTAACAACAACAAAAATGCTAAATGTATTTTAATAACTATAAATCATTGTTAAAATAAATTTAAAATCTAAATAAATGTAAAGTCATCCATCTTCATGGATTTGATGATATAATTTTGTTATGATGGCAATACTCACTAAATATATCTACTAATTCAGAGCAAATCCTATTGAAATTCCAGTGTCTTTTTGAATGACAAACTGAACCTAAAATTCTCATGGAAATGCAAGGGACCCAAAATAACCAAAACAATCCTATCTAATAAAGATGGAATATGTTAATTGACCCTCACACTGTCGCAAATATGGCAGCGCCCACAGTCAAGAAGAAGGGAATATGCTAATTGACTGTCCCACCCTCAAAGATGGTGGCACCCACAGCCAATAAGGAGGGAATATGCAAACTGACTGCAACACTCTCAAAGATGGTGGTGCCCACAGTCAGTCCCCTCAGTCCTGCCGGGGTGGCAGGTGCATGGCAAGACCAGGCCCAGGCTCCTGCCTTCAGAGTCCCCCAGTCCCCTCAGCCCCCTAGCCATCCAGGGCCAGCCTGAGGTGCTGGCAAGCCTTGTATATCTGCTACCCAACTGCCCAGGGCCACCCAAGGTTCAGGTAACCAGGACCGGCCAAGGCTTGTGCTGCCAGCAGTGGCAACAGCAGAGGTGTGATGGGTTGTTGCATTCCCCTGATTACTGGGTCACCTCCCACCCCTGAGGGCTCCCAGACTATAAGAGGGGGCAGGCCAGACTGAGGGACTTCCCCCCTCCAGTGCATGAATTTTCATGCACCAGGCCTCTAGTCTATATATATAAAACCCTAATATGCAAAGTGTCTCCTTGGGAGTTCTATCAACCAGCAGTTCAATTACTTGCTATGATGTGAACTGACCACCAGAGGGCGTCACAGAATGAAGGAAAACTCCAGCTGGCGGCCAGCAGCCAGGGAATGGAGGACCCAGCTGGCAGCTGCCAGCCTTAGGGACCCTACCCATGCACAAATTTCATGCACTGGACCTCTAGTCTTGAATAAGAATCAAGTTGAAGAATTTATAGTTCTTAATTTTAAAACTTAAAGAAATCAAGACAGTGTGGTATTGGCAAATGACTAGACAATAGTTCAGTGGAATAGAATTGAGAGTTCAGAAATAAACCCAAACTTTATGATCAATTGATTTTTGACAAGAGTGCCAAGACTACGCAATGGGGAAAAAATAACCTTTTCAACAGATGGTGCTGGAGAAATTGGTTATTCACATACAAAAGAATGAAGCTGAACTTCTACAGCATACCATATATAAAACTTAACTTAAGATGGATCATGGACCTAAATTTAAAAGCCAAAACTCTTAAAGGAAAATATAGAAGTATTTCCTCACGACTTTGAGTTAGGCAATGCTTTTTTAAAAGAACAAAAAATAGATAAGTTGGATTAATTATCAAACACTTTTCTTCAAAGAAAACAACCACTCATGGGCTGAGAGGAAATATTTGCAAATATGTTTTGTAAATGAAGAATATGTAAAGAAACATCACAAATTAATAGTATAAAAGTAAACAACCCAAGTGAAAAATGGACAAAGAATTTCAATAGATATTTCTCTAAAGAAGACATGCAAATGGTCAAAAGCACATGAAAATGGCCAAAAGCACATGACATGATGCTCAATATCATTAGTCAGGAGGGAAATAAAAGTCAAAACCACTTTTAAGAAGGAACTTCACATCAACCAGGATAGCTACAATAAAAAAAATTAAAAGAGAAAAAACAAATGCTAAGAATTACATTCAAGAAATGGAAACCCTTGTGCATTGCTTGTAGAATTATAAAATGATCCAGCTTCTTTGGAAAACAGAGTTTTCCTCAAAACTCTGTTAAACACAAAGTTACTGTGAGACTCAAGAGAAATAAAAGCCTATGTCTATACAAAAACTTTTACATAAATGTTCACAGTAATGATACAGGGTGAGCAAAAAGTAGGTTTACAGTTGTTAATATGGACAGTAATACAATAAGTAATAGACAATAATACAAGAAAAAATGCTGTTTCACATATGCATCACTGTAAACCCACTTTTGCTGCACCCTGTTCTCACAATAAACAAAAACAAAAACAGCCCAAATGACCATCAACTGATAAACAAATAGGCAAAATTTGGTATATCAATACAATGGAATAAAAACAAATGCGTATATGTTACAATACATGCTACAACATAATGTAACAACATGAAACATCCATGCTCAACTTGGATAAATTTTGAAAACATTATGCCAAGTGAAAGAAACCAGTCACCAAACACTGCATACTGTATAATCCATTTATATGAAATAGTAATCCATAAAAATAGAAGTAGGTTATTGTTTGTCAGGGGCTGGAGGAGGGATGTAAGAAGTGACTGCTACTGGGTTTTTAGACTGATGAAAATATTCAAAAGTTAGATGGTGATAATGGTTACACAACTCTGTGAATAGTATACTAAAAACCACTCAATTGTACACATTATGAGGGTGAATTTTATACTATGTGAATTATATCTTAATAAAATTATCCTATATAATAAAAGCCTAATGTGCTAAGTGTCTGGTCGTCCAGTCATCCATTTAACCAATCAAAGCATAATATGCTAAGGCCTCTCAAATGCTCCCTATGACATGTACTGACCACCAGAGGGCAGACAGTCAACTAGTTGGCTAGTCACTATAATGTGCACTGACCACCAAGGGGCAGACACTTCAAACAGTAGATTACCTTGCTGCTGGGTACATGCTTGTATAGGCCAATTGGGACTGAGCGAGACAGGCCGGACATGTCCTGGAGCCCTTCCACAGTCTCTCTCTGGCTGGCCAACCCCCCGTATCCCTCCCCAGCCCTGATCATGCACCTCGGCCTGGCCTGTGCCTTCTCACAATCCGGGACCTTTCAGAGGATGTTAGAGAGCAGGTTTTGGCCTGGTCCTACAGGCAAGGCCAAGGGACCTCACTGGTGCACGAGTTTGTGTACTGGACCTCTAGTCTATATATATAAAAGCCTAAGCAACCATTCAACCATTTCAACCAGTAGCTATGATGTGCACTGACCACCAGAGGGGCAGACGTTCAATGCATAGGCATGGAAACATAGAAAGACTGATGAATCTCAGAGGGAAAGGGGGGAGGAAGAAGGGCAGGAAGAGTTTAACCAAAAATTTTATATGCATACTAGAGGCCCTGTGCATGAATTTGTGCACCTGTAGGGTCCTTTGGCCTGGTCTGCAGGGACCGGGCCAAAACTAGCACTCCAACATCCCCAGAGGAGTCCCGGATTGTGAGAGGGTGCAGGCTATGCTAAGGTCTCCCCATCCCCCTGCTCTCCCAGTTCACGAATTTAATGCATTGGGCCTCGGTATCTTAATAAATCTATTATAAAAATAATACAACACAGAAATGCAACTGTCATAATGATTTATTTAAACAGTGACTAGGGTGTGGCTCCCCTCTGAAAGTGTGAATAGACGCCACTCTTTGTTTTCATTCTTGGCCCTCTTTAACAAATAGTCAGACCTGTGTAAGTTAGGTCTTCACTTGACAAAAACAAGCAAAGGGAGGCAAAGCAAGAGAGTTGCAATTGAGTGGCCTGCCAAAAGCATTTCCAGCCAAAATCTCAATCACTGAGAGCACCTGACAGATTCATGAAACAACTTCTGGATCCATCCAAAAACCTGGACCTGTCATGAGAACAATTTATCCGCTTTACCTTTCCTAAGAGAAGTGCTGAACACAATAATACCAGATTGCTCCATACCAGACAAGGTAAACAAACTGTGCTAGGAAACATGATTTGAAGGTAGCTCTGAATACAGATCCAAGTTGTCCTGAAAGGTTTCAGTGCTGCTGCTAACTACAAAAATCACCTCAGCATCTATTTTCCAATTTGTAGGTATTGGAAAATAGATCTTTTGTCTCAGTTTTGTTAGTGGAAAGGGACAGAAAAACTGGTAGGCTTAAACCCTGAAACTACCATGTACAGCCATTTACCATAACTACATTCTTTCAATTCTTTCAATCTCTCTGGACCTCAATTTCTTCATTCCTGAAATAAGGATAAACAAGGACTGGTCTACTTACCAAACAGAGTGGTTTGAAAATCAAAAGACATAATGTATGTGAAAGAACTCTGTACATTTTAAAATTCAACATAAAACAGGGTAATTAATATGAGCACTGGAATTAGGTCAAGACTAAGGTATCCTGTGAACCCCTGCACTTTGCTTTAAAAAGTAAAGGGAAGAAGAGGAAGGGATTTTTGCTAATCCTGGAAGGAATTGTAATGGAAGGGAAAGAAAAGGACAGCAGGGATGCTTCTGTGAAATTCTTTGTTACCACTGAGCACTGGGGTGAAAAACTACTTCCCCCTCACCCCCCCTGAAGATTCAAGTCATGTTCTTCAATTCCAAGAACCAGAATGTTTAGTTCCTCATCTCTGAACTCCTTTACCTTAGTATGGAGAGTATAAATCCAAATTATTAATAATTGTTCCATTTAGAGTGTCTAAATATATGCTTTCTCTCTTCTGGCCAGCCAAAGTGGCCTGTATACTCTAAGAAGCAAAATCCTGTGATTGAAGGAGCTCAGTTGGACTAGAAGACTAGAGGAAACCCAGAGCTCTGTGCACAATTTGCTGTCTGATCATGGGCAAATCACTTAATCCTTTGAGTATCTCCGTCTATAAAAGAGTAGTAATTACTAGTATATCGCCTTATCTGCCACATAGAGTAAGATTGATACCCAGGTTTCTAATTTGGACTAGTGAGTGATGATATGGACTGAGATGGAAAATACCAAAAGAGTAATAGGTGGAAGTTGAGGCAGAATGGGAGTTGAGTTGAGTTTTAATATGTTGATTTGAGGTATATTTAGGGCTTCTGAATGAAAATGGTTAGTGGAGATATATATATATATATATATATATATATATATATATATATATATATATATATATGCAGGAGAGAAATCTTATCTAGAGATACAAACTTAGCTTATCAAAACTGTGTTATATTTGATCCATGAATGAAACAGATGGATAATACGGAACTCCACACACACCAACATTTAAAAGATGTTCCTGGGTTTCATTATTTTGCATGTGGCTTTTTAATTTTCCCAGCACCATTTATTTAAGAGGCCTTCTTTCTACATTGTATGTTTTTGGCTCGTTTGTTAAAAATTATTTTCCCATATACATATGAGTATATTTCTGGTCTCTCAATTTTGTTCCATTGGTCTGTGTGTCTTTCTGCCAATTCCATGCCATGCTGTTTTGATTATTGTCACTTTGAAGTGTAGTGTGAACTCAGAAAGTATGATACCTCCAGTTATGTTCTTTTTTCTTTTTTTTTCTCAGAATTGCTTTGGTTATTCAGGGCCCTTTGTGATTTCATACAAGTGTAATGATTTTTTTTTAATCTTATTTCTTTTAAAATTGCCATTGGCATTGTGATGGGGATTACATTGGTTCTGTCTATTGTTTTGGGTAAGACGAACAGTTTAACTACATTATTCCAATCCATGATCATGGAATATCTTTCCATTTTTTGTGTGTGTCTTTTTTAATCTCTTTTAGTAATGCTTTGTGGTTTTCAGTGTATGGGTCCTTCATATCCTTTGTTAAGTTTATACCTAGGTACTTTATTCTTTTTGTGGCAATTGCAAAAGGAATTGTTCTTTCCATATCTTTTTCTGAAATTTCATTTTTAGTATATAGGAATGCAATGGATTTTTGCCCATTGGTTTTGTATCCTGCAAACAACTGGGGAGTAGGTAGAATGGCTCAAGTGACATTATTAGTCTGGGGCCATGTTCTCACAATCATCTGGGTTCCTCAGTTTTTCTCCATATAGATTCAGGGCCTCTTCCTTTCCATGTGACCTCTCCAATGGGGCAGCTGGAGTTCTTATGTAGCAGTTCAGGGTTCCCAAAAGTCAAAAATGGGGGCTTCCAAATCTTACTGATTGCCTGATCTCATACAATGGAGTACTATTGTTAAGTTAATTAAGCAAGGAGACCATTAGACTGGCCTCCAATCTAAGCATCCAACAGAAGCAGTCCAAAATCTAAGCCTGAAATGCCTCAAGATTAAGAAATAAAAATCTAAAAACAATTACAAACAACCAACTAGGCTTTCCCTAATGAGGCAACCTCTTAAGCGATAACCAATCAAATCATTCCCTTGCTTTGATTCTGTCTGTTCTCTATAAAAGTCTGGGCCCTAGCTACTGTTGATGGATTGCTCCTAAACCACTCTGGTTTGGCACTGATGGATTCAAATCAGTTTTTGTTCCAATAAACTCTTAAGATTTTTAATATTCATCAATTTAACTTTTAACACTATATAGCAATTAAAATAATTTTAGTGTTTCTAGTGTACCACTATGGATAAGTTTCAAAAAATAATATTAATAAATAAAGTTTCAAAAGGACACATAGAACAGGATAATGTAAAATAGTAAACACATATCAACATTCTGAATATGTACACATGTAGCAAAAAATATACAAAGAGATGATAAATCCCAATCTCAGAACACTAATGTAAATTCCATTGATGTAAGAGAGAAAAGAAAGCACTGGGAGAGTGGAACTTTAAGTATTTCAATTATGTTAATTTATTTTTAAGAGGAATCTGCTAAAATTTATCAATCTATAATCTGTGGGGAATACATGGATATCTATTATGTTATTTTCCTGGATTTCAACATGCTTCCAATATTTTACAATTCAAAACAATACATTTTTAAAAAAAATAAAGGCACACAAGAAATTTCTCTTTCATGGTCTCATACATAAGGACTCCACTGAACAGTTGGAGACTTTATAAACAGTGATGGGATCATTTTTGTTATTTACAGTTAAATCAGCATGGGAACACTAGTTAAGCAGACAGAGAAAAGTTAAAATCTATACCAAGACTGGAAATAATAAAGCAAATAATTTCTACAATGATGGGCTTTGTGTTCAAGATTTATATTTAATATCTCTTGAAGGATACACCAGAAAGTGCTCACTAGCAGTTTCTTTGTTAAGAGAAACAGAGGCACCAGTAAGTAGAAGTGGGAGACTTAACTTTTTACTGCTAAATTGTGTAATTCTTGAGTCTTTTACCACTTGAACCTTTCCAACATATGCAATTTCATATATGTAAAGGAAAAGAGGGGGATTAAATATTTTCTTCCATAGTGCCTTGCTTCCTTTTAAATGTAAATGCTCTGGGAGAAGTAACACTATAAGTGTATCATATTCTGGGGTAAATTAGTTTACAGATGACATTCTTCAATAGCAGAGTCGAAAATACATGCCACAGGTGCCACTCCATTGCCCTTGGCGGACATGGTTCATCTATAGGGCACTCTTCCCTGTTGAACCTAAAAACTCAACAGAATGCTCTAGGCAGCCATTGCCAATGGGTCAAAGATAGCATTCAAGATGATACTTGTATACTTACTTGATACTTTCTCTGCTCTATACTATTTTAAAAATTGTAGCCCTGGCTCATGTGCTCAGTGATTAGAGATTTGACCAACACACTGAAGAGTCAATGGTTCTATTTCTGGTCAAGGGTACATACCTGGGTTGCAGGTTTGATCCCTTAATAATATATTTCTCTCTCTCTCTCTCTCTCTCTCTCTCTCTCTCTCTCTCTCTCTCTCTCTCTCTCTCTCTCTCCCCTTTTCCTCCATCTCTTCCACTCTCTCTAAAACTCAATAGAAAAAATATCTTCCGGTGAGGATTAACACCAAAAATTTGTAGACAAAATGAAAGAAAAAATGTAAAAGAAATTTTGATCTTTAACAGAAAACTATGCAAAATTTTTTATCTTCAACAGAAAACTAAGCATTGTCTAGAAGACACCACTTCAGGTTATATAATTTTAGTTTTTCATTGTCTTTGAGCTATTTTACTACTGTATAAAATGTAAGTAATTAATAAAGGTACAAAATAAAACTTATAAGATAGAGATTTAATAGATTTTCTCTTTAACTCTGGAAAAATCAGTTTGGCCTTCATTTGCATGTTTGTTTCAATACTCCTGATCTATAAATCCAGCTGTTTTACAGATTCTCTTTTTTACCAGTTATAACATGTGCCTGGTTGCCTAACTAAATGACTTAAATAAAATCTTTACCACATGTTCATTTTTGTATCTGAATAAAAGTCATAAATTTACTTTTTTTTTAAAATGTTTTTACTTTTTTTTTTTTTTTTAATTTTGAGAGAGAGGAAGGGAGAGGGATAGAGAGATAGAAGCATTGATGAGAGAGAAGCATCAATTAGCTGCCTCCTTCATGCCCCCTGCTGGGGACTAAGCCCATAACCCAAGCATGTGCCCCGACAGAAAATGAAACCAGCAACTTCTTGGTTCATGTGTCAATACTCAACCACTGAACCACACTGGCTGGACATAATTTTACTTTTTTTATGTTATCTTTTATCACACTACAGGGTAAAAGAATGAAAGGGGATGTGTCAAAAGATCAGGGAAGACCTCTCCTTTAGGGCAAACTTTGTTTACTGCAATATTTTCCTTTACAGGAAGATTTCCTGCACTGCTATTCAAAGGAATATTCCAGCAGTATAGAAAGTTCAGGCATCTTTTAAAAATATGTGTATACAATATATCCACATGGATGAAGAAGAGATATTTGAGCCTCCATCTGGAGAATAATCAAAATTCAGATTCAAAATATTTTATTCACAGGGGCACTGCCCAGTTAATCCAAATACCAGTTATATGATATTCATAGGCACAACCTAAAAGCATTTGTTTTCTTTTAAGATTTTTGAAATGTTGGTTTATTTCTAGCAGGTTCCTTCCAGATCAGCTTTGGCCATGTAGCTTTAAGACCATTCACAGGATTCTGGGGTCAGGCTGAGCACACCAGACTCTTCAAGTGGAAAAGTTAATGTATGCCAACAAGAGCCTTCTCCTCACACTACCCACTCAAGCCATCTCCCACCCAATTCAAGAGCCTTGTTTCTATTATATACCAAGGGAATAGCAAAGTCATGTGGTGTTTCTTTGATTTTATACCAGGATGGCATAGGACAAAGAATCTTCCTTTCCATAAATGACATGAATGAACTAAGCCATGCTTAACTAACTATTAACACTTAACTATTTGAGCTAAAGAGACTTCAAATAATGTTTTAAGGAAAAACATACACAATGCTAGTCCTTAGTTTCCACAAACTAGGTCTCTCATTAAAGCTTTTTCAAATTCTGTTTTACACTTCCACCCCTAGCCTGCTCCCTAGAATTGCCTTTAACGGCAGAGCTTTCACAGCAAATGGAAAAGGGGGGAAGAAAGTAGAGAAGAAGAAGAAGAAGAAGAAGAAGAAGAAGAAGAAGAAGAAGAAGAAGAAGAAGAAGAAGAAGAAGAAGAAGAAGAGGGAGGAGAAAGGGAAGAAGATTTGTAAATACAGTTCCCCTGGGCACACTCTTGGAGAGGGGCTCGGCCAACTGAGGTGACTGAAGAGGTCATTATCACTATAAGCTTGCTAGTATGTTCATGAAAATATTTGAATATCAATGCATGTAATATATGCGGAATGAATTTTCAAAAGTCAGACTACATTGTTTACATAGCATTGGAAATCTCCTCACTGCCTAGCTTGTCGAGTGCAGTTGTGAATCCAGTAACAAAAGGAACCCTTAAAACCATGCTTACTGGGGGTCCTAAAATAAGGTGACCAGACGTCCGGGACTGTTTTAAAACGCCGCGGGATGTGAGACAAATTGTTAAAAATCGGGACTGTCCCGCCAAAAGCGGGACATCTGGTCACCTTATCCTATAAGCAAAATTTTCAAGATGGAGAGCCATGTTACGAAAGTAGCAGTTTAGCTTTGGTAAAAATAATTTTTCCTCTAGATTCTCTTATTTTCCCACTTAGCTACCTATTCTCAAAAATCATTTGGTTATTGCTGAACTTAAAAACTATTCTTTTTAAAACTGAACAAACTTACTTGGTACCAGGTGTGCTGGGAGCTTTCACATTTTATTAATTCCATGTTTTAGATATGAAAACTCACCCAGAGGAGGTACATTGTCAGTTGGCCCACAAGGTGACAAAGGACAGGGTTAAGCATATCCCAACTTGGTTTTGTGTGTCAGACAGATTCCAGAATAAGTTTTGTTACTTCAATACCTTTAATATTTTCCTTTTAGAGGTATTTGTATTTACAGAATCCTATCCAGTGCAGTTAGCCTTTTTCCATGCCTACCACATTGGCAGTGGAGTATTACCCCAATATACATCACAAATTTATATAATAATCTCCCTTTCCATGATTATCATGCCAGTTCAAGACAAAATTGTCTTTTACCTAAACTCCTATAACAGATTTCTAACCAGTCTTCCTATTTCTAATCTTCCTTTTCCTGCCAGACAAGTATATTTTCTTTAACATAAATCAGGTCATATAATGCTACCACCAAATTTTTTCAATGATTTCCCATGGCACTGAGAATAAAATTCAGCTTCCTGACCCTGACCTACATGACCTGATTCCTGGCCCAGTTCTCCACTGTCACATCCTACTTTGTATTCTCCCACCAACTATACACTGAGTGGCCAGATTATTATGATCTCTGAATGCATAATCATCTGGCCACTCTGTGTGTGTGTGTGTGTGTGTGTGTGTGTGTGTGTGTGTATTAGAGGCCTGGTGCATGAATTTATGCATGGGTGGGGTCCAACCAGCCTGACTAGGGGGAGGGGACATGAGCTGCTGGCCGGCCTGCCTGCTGGTTGAACTCCTGGTCAAGGGGACAATTTGCATATTAGCCTTTTATTACATAGGATATATACTGAATGGCCAGATTATTATGCATTCAGAGATCATAATAATCTGGCCATTCAGTATATATACTGCAGCTGCACTGACTTTCTTTTTGGCAACATCAAATCAATTCTGGCTCAGAACCGTAGCACTAGCAGTTCCAGTTTCTTGCCAACTTAAATTTTAGCTCATGTCACCACCTCAGCAGACCTTCCTCTCTACCAGAGTCCTTTATTTTGGTTTCCTTATAGTGTTGTTTATTATGAATTTCATTTATATATGTTTTGCTCATTTATTTTCTGTCCTTCCCCTTTAGAAGTCTATCTTCTTTTATTCACTACTTGTACCTCTTGTTATTAAAAAAAAAAATTAGTTGATATTTGTTGAGTATGTGAATGTGTGAATGAATAAATAAAGTTACCAAGGCTTAATTGGTAACATTTCACAAATAGTTATTGTATGTTGTGGGGAGATAGACATCAAGAAAGGGATTTGTTCTTCAAAGGGAGAATAGGTTGTTGGAGCCCTCTGAGAATCTGGTCATGCACAGATTTCCACAAGCCCCAAGAAGCTCATCTATGATGCCCTGCAAGGCATGGAAGCCAAATTTTGAACCCTGTTTTAGCACAGGGTCCCAACATATTATCTGGGCTTACTGATGCTGAATAGTTTGGCTATTGTTTAGTTCTCCCTCCCCCTCATCCATATCCTTGCAATCTAAATTCACACCACACTGGTTACCTACCAGGATTTCACTTACCTCTAAATGTTTCTCGTCCCTGTACCCGGAATCATCTCCAAACTCCCAACTCATTTTTATCTAACTCACACTCATTTTTTTAGAGCACATCATTTCTCTGGGAAGATCTTTCTGATCATCAAGTATGAATTCGAAACCTTAAAATAACTTTCATGGTTTATTCTGTACTTCTATCAAAACACTTCTATAAATTACTATGACTTTCAGTTTATATTATGCACAACTATCAGTTTAGGGAAGATATTTGTTGTCATGGTATCAATAGTGCCCAGTATAATGCCTCACAATTAAGGGCCGAATTAATATTAAGAGAATTAAAATAAACTTTTCTGAGTTTCATATTTCATCTCAGAAAATAGATATGATTATCGATCGTATTTTGTAGGACCTTCAAATTAGAGGTTTCAAATTTGGTCACACATTTTGTTCCTGACTTTAAGAAAAAGCTTTTCAGAGAATAACACAGATTGTGTCAAAGTCTAAACTGTGTCTTCCAAATACTTTGAAATAGCAAAATAGAAGGCAGTGAAACAATATGTGTAGTTGTAATAAAAACAGAAGTTTCTCTCTTACTAGATTAATGTTGAATTTGCAGGCTGTGGGATGATTTCTGCTATTTCACAAAAACCTGTGAGGCTATATAAGTCTATCACTCTGCTTTTAAACTAAGCCAGCTTAAAGATTTTGTGGGCAAGGTGAAATACAGCAGTAATATAGCATGAATGCATACTGGTGGGGACCAATGAACCTGCTGAACTCTCAGTGTGATAAGGAGGCAAAACTTGGAAGGCATTTAGGATAGTAATACATGTTGCTATAAATCTCTACATGGCTTTCTCTGTTCTTAGCAGCAAAAACACTTTCAGAGACAAAGAATCTTTTTTCAGTTTATTTTTATTGTTGAGAGTATTACAAATGCCCCCATCCACGGACTCCTGCCTTGCCCCAGGCCTTCACCGCATTACTGTCTGTGTCCATATGCATATAAGTCCTTTGGTTAACTAGAGGCAAAGAAGTTTAATGCTCTACCAAGAAAAGCTCATAATAAACCTACACTCTGCTAGCCCCGTTTATCTCCAAAGGGCCTTAAATCTACATACTCCCTTTTTCTCATTTCACATACACATGAGGACCCCAACGAGGGAGTGGCTCTGTACTCAGAATTCCCATTGTGACGATTCTAGTACTATGGAGGAGAACTGTTACTTTGAAATAACATGTGTTATTCCTAAAACAACTCATTTTTTGTAGTTTATACAAGAACCAGAGATGAAATATGACTATGAGCAAAATAAGCAGAATCACAATTCAGAGATATGGCTTAGAAAAACAAAATAAAAGAGCATGTTTACATAAATTATAAGCACTCCAGGACTGGGATATTATTCTCTCGCCAACCTGTCAACCATTTATATAACATTGTGTACACTTGCAGCAATATAAGATGAATAATAATAATTAATACAGTATGATTGTTCTGAATTCCACAGACTTCTCCTTACTGGATTCCTGCAGCCTAGTTTTTTAAAAGGTCGAATCCTAACTGACCATACATATTTCCCAACCCTTGCTTGTTAGGCTTCTTCGTGTCGTATAAACCCACGAGTGGTTATTTAGAACAAATTTCCTCTGTATCACTACAAACAAGCCATGGACTTCAAAAAGTGACCTTGGGTAGCATTGAAATAATTGAAATATTGGCCAAGAGCTTTAACCTCAAAAGAGTGTGATTACAGCGATTTCTGGTGTCAGATGGCTCAGAAATAGAAAAAAGAGGATGGGTTAGAGGAGTAGAAGAGAGGATAAAGAAATTAATCCTGAAGCCATCCCAGTATCATTTAAAATACCAAGACATCAAATTCAAAGGTATCTTTTACCTTTTTAGGCATTATTTGTTGAAGAAATCAACAAATGAACATGGGGGAGGGGGGGTCCCTATTGAAACAGCATCCTCACTGGCTTCCTGCCTCAAATCTTTTCTTCCTCTCCAATCTATCCCACACACTTCGGACAGAACAATCTTCCAAAAGTATCGAGTTCCAGCAATGATTTTCCATTAACTTTCAAAGAAAACCAAGCTAATCACTGCCAGTACAATAATTCCTTAGCATGGCCCCAAAATCCAGGGACTACTTTTCCAGTCCCATCTCCTTCCACTGCCCTCCACACATCCTGTGTGCCCACAGTATTAATCCTCCCTTCGCTCCCTCAAACATCCCTGGCTCTTCAATATCTCAGTGCCTTATTCTGTTACTCTAACACACTCTTCCCTTTGTGAACCTGAAAAACCTACTACTCAAGATGCTCTCTTGCCTGACTCTCCTCTTAATTATCAACTAACTTCTTGTTATTTAATCTAATGCTGTTACTTTAGTTGCGTCCTCCTTATCAATTCTTAGTCCATTTATAAGACACCACAATTGCATGTTATTTACTTCCTGTGGTCGTCTTCTTCAAGAGACCAAGTTCATGGGCAGAGATGGTCTTCTTCAGTTCTAAGTACAGATGACCTTACTCAGCCAGGGGTCAAGCTTCCTGTACAAACACATAGTACGTACTCAGTTAAATATTGTTTAAGAAAAGCACTGAAATAAAATATAAAAACTATGTTTTCTTATCAGAAAATACAGTGACATTCCTGGCAGTGCAAATCTTCCACTGTCCTTAGCATTTGCCTCCAAGCAGAATAATAAGCAATAAATGCCTGGTACAAACAATTAGCCTATCAAGCAGGTGCTGGCTCCATCCCTGAACACGGTCCGTAGTTCGCTGCTCGACTTCATTTACTTTGTGAAGCCCAGAAATGGACTCCCACCCCCCACTCAAGCAGTAAGCATAAACAATACGGAGAGCTAACCCCAGCAGCCTCTAAGTGCACTTGAGTCCCATTCAAAGTCACGGGAAATTATGCATACATGAGAAGTCGAAAGGGAGGGGAGATGAGAAAGATGGCTTGCTGCTTCTTGGAAAACAGGAAAAAAGGCCACAAAGGTTCAGTTCCTCCGAAAATTGTCACCTATTTGCTGTCTCGTTTTCATCTTTTTAGGAATTTATTGGATTAGGAAAGACCTTTGCTACTCGACTGTATCCTAAACTCCCAGTTGCCTTTGCATTAGTTAATGTCTGCGCTTCCTGGTTAATTGTGGCGGGTGAGCAGCGGGCTGCACAGATGTCAGATGTCCTACTCTATCAGATGAAGAGGTTCCTGCCTCAGGCTGTTTATATATGACCTACCAGGATTTCCTGCTGCATGATGAAATAATTAGGGGGCCCTCCGTGAGGAGAATAATGTTGCAAGTAAGTTGTAACAGCATTACATTAAATAACAAAAATGAAACATTTGGCCTTATCTGCATCAGAATCTTCCTAAGGTTTATTGTGTGCATTCTGTTCCTCATTTTTATAATATTCATGTGGGTGCTAATGTTAATGTTCACTGGAGAACACAGTCAGTTTAGCAAGGCTTTCTTTAATGCCTGTGCTACAATTTGAGTCAAGAGTAAACAGGGCGGGGAGATGTCTTTTTTGTGTGTTTAATTTTCTAAATAAAGTTTGTCTTTTGCCTCTTATAACAAAGCAATTCTATAGACTCAACAAAATCTGATGGTCTTTATTTTGATTTTTTTCCCCCCTGATGGTCTTTAAAAAGAATTAGTAATATTTTCTAAACTGATAGAGTCTTAAATCTTACTGAATTCTAACTTCTGACGTTGACTCAGAAAATAAGTATACACCCTCTTTATAATATTTTTTGAAACTTTTAATCCATAACAGGTCTTACTCACATACAATTTCCGATTTAAGGGCATTGTCCTATATATAAACACAAATCAAGATTAAGAACAAAGATTCTAAGCAACTTTGATCATTAAAATGAAATGTCACGAATTCTAGAAACACATCTGGGCATATGGGGCAAATCAGACCAAGTTATATCAGCATGGTTTCCACTATCATCCTGCGCATCCTTCTGCATTAGTTCTTAACGCCTTCCCTGATAAGACTGTGAACTCCTTGGGGGCTGTTTGTCTCTGCATTTTTACTGGGTGAGTACTAATACAATAAGTACTTGGCACAAGTAAGTACTCAATAAATTTCCATTAAACAGAAATATACAGTGTGGAGTGAGGAATGGAGAACAAGAGATCAACAAAAAGGTAATGGTCATTAATGAGTTCCTCACTCCTTTACATTTTTCCTATGTAAGTACAATCTTTCTATGGAGGTACAATATCGCCTTCATCCCCTTCAATGTCTCCCCTGCAATAACTGTTCTAAAAAGGGTAAGGATTCCCAGCCCCCTCCTCTGAATAGTGGGCTAATACTATCTGTTTATATACAAGGAGTAAAAGAATTATACTAAATTACTGAATAAATAGAACCATAAATTACTAAATAAAATGAAAATCCACCTGAGTTTCATTGCTTGAAGATCATACACCCATGAAGATGGCCAGGTGAATTCCTAAAAAAGCAGAGAACACAGTTTTAGAGAAGAAGGGAGGTTTTTCCACCGCATCTAGGAAAGATTTAAGAAAAAGAAGACTCTGTGAGAAGTAAAAGAAGAGCAAGTAGCTTTAGTCACAAGTGTCATTCTGATCCATTAGTAGCAGCCACCATGCAGAGGTGGTGTCCAGGTTGTGTGACAAATCCCAATAATTGATTGATGGTGCCTGCCTTAGCCTTGGAACAAGTGGCAATATGAGTCCTCACTCTCTGGACCACAGCAGCTCTTCCCAATAAGCAAGAAAGCTGCAGTTATTTTAGGGGAAAACTGGAAAACAAAGAGATGTTCAAACAACAGTTTCTGAAGGAAAGCAAAAGTTCATGTAAGTACAATTATACCCAGGTGTGGCACTCTTTGCCTTGTTTCGTAAACACTTAATGACCACTTACCTATCAAATAACACTCCCGGGCCTCAAGGAATTAATGGCCACCTGTAGGGGGAAAGACAAATAAAAAGGAAATTTTGCCGAAACCAGTTTGGCTCAGTGGATAGAGTGTCAGCCTGCGGACTGAAAGGTCCCAGGTATGATTCCAGTCAAGTGCATGTAGCTTGGTTGCAGGCACATCCCCAGTAGGGGGCATGCAGGAAGCAGCTGATCGATATTTCTCTCTCATCAGTGTTTCTAACTCTCTATCCTCTCTCTTCCTCTGTAAACAATCAATAAAATATTTTAAAAAATAAAAAATAGGAAGTTTTAATATAAGGTGATTAATAGTATAAAAGTCTACAAATAATGTTAAAGGAGTTCAAGTTGAAGTGACTAATTTCAGCTAAGAAGAGGGACGTCAGAAAATATTTCCTAGAGAAAGAGATCATCCAAACAAGGCTTTCAGGATAACTTAAATGTGGCCTTGCAAGAAGAAGAAGAAGAAGAAGAAGAAGAAGAAGAAGAAGAAGAAGAAGGAGGAGGAGGAGGAGGAGGAGGAGGAGGAGGAGGAGGAGGAGGAGGAGGAGGAGGAGGAGGAGGAGAAGGAGGAGGAGGAGGAGGGAAGGAAGGAGGGAGGGAAGGAAGGAGGGAGGGAAGGAAGGAAGGAAGGAAGGAAGGAAGGAAGGAAGGAAGGAAGGAAGGAAGGAAGGAAGGAAGGAAGGAAAAAGGAAAGAAAGAAAGAAAGAAAGAAAGAAAGAAAGAAAGAAAGAAAGAAAGAAAGAGAAAGAGAGAGAGAGAAAGAAAGAAAGAAAGAAAGAAAGAAAGAAAGAAAGAAAGAAAGAAAGAAAGAAAAGAGAAAGAAGACAGGAGGAGAAGGAGAAAGAGGAATGGGAGGAGGAGGAAAGGCATTTGGGCAGTATACAATGATGCACCAGGAAATATCCTTAGTTCAGCTGCACTGCTGAGTTCAAGTGATGTGGAGGATGATTAAAGAAAACGCTAGAGAAATGAAGAACAGTCAAGACTGAAGGACTTTGTCAATCCAAAGAGACTGGAGAATTGTAAGCAGGACAGTAACTTGCACCTCTTCCTTGACCTGCATCTCCTATCCCATCTCTACTGTCTCTGCTCCTTCACTAAATAAGCGTATTAATGTCTCCCCTCTACGAAAAAGAAAATATATTTTGATCCTACATTTCTGTATCTTTTCCAATATCTTGCTTTCTCTTCCCAACCAAGCAGACAAGCTGAAAATATCTATACTTCCCGTCTCCACAGTTCTTAATTTATGAAAACTGCATCTAAGAGGAAATAAAAACAATGACTTTGTGCAAATTCAGGTGCCTTATGTTTCTCAGGAGCGTGAAAGCTGAGCAACAACCCACCATGCTAAAAGAAGAGGTAAATGTCTAGAAAGAACAGTCCCCCTGAGCAGCAGAAGTGGAGGTGAAATGTGTTCAATCCAGTCAGGAGCTCCTCAGAAATGCAAATTGCCCACTTGAAATAAGAAGGCACCTATTGTTCAGCCTTGATTGCCTCTGCAGGCCTACAGGCAAGGGCGAAAAACCCTCCAAGGAGAAGGGAGCCTAAGTAAATCGCACACATGGAAGAACAAATAGAAATGAAGCCAAACTCCAACAGGGCTTCCATTTATCATCTGCGAAGCGAGCAGGGATTATAGAGTAAAAACCATTTATGATTCTGCATTCTTTGTAACGTAATTATCTGTGCTCCTTTTTGTTGTCCCTATTATCTCATAGATGTTGATAAAGCTGAAAATTTTAATGTGTCCTGTGCAGCCTGACCTTACTGTCAATAAATGCTCAGGGTGATTACAATTAAATGTGTCTCTAGTCATATAAATACTTTATGCCAAGAGCATATATTTATAAGAGGAGAAATAATAGTTTCCACTTTTCCCCATCATTTAGACATATCCTGCATGTAGATGTTTTGTTCTTATCTTGCTTCTGCAAGTTCTGTTTTTGTTTTGTTTTTTCTGTTTTGTTTTTTTGGAGGAAAATATGTTGATTTTTTTAATTTCTAACTCAGTTTTATTCCTAACTCAATTTCTTTTCTCAAGAAAAAGAGTTAGCCACAAACAAGTATTAAAATTCTCAAAGTCTGAATTTAGAACTTTCCTTTACAAGAAAATAAACAAGGTGCCACTCTTTCTAAAATAATTCTCATCCAACCTGTTTACCAGCTGAGAAATAAAAGATCTTGGTATTTAAACTTGAAACTCTTTTTCATTTCTTTATCCCCATCTCTTTTTCATCTTTATAAACAGAAGTCTATAATTACTATACTAACAAAGAATACAGCTGAACTATACACAGGTTAAACCATTCTAAATAAAGTACAGAATAATAAATAATAGAATAGTCAAAGGAGCTAGCATAATAAACATATGAAGAGCTATACCACATCCTACAATGTAAGATGTCTCCCATTTCTAAGTCTTTTCAACTTCCTGAGTGAAAGAGACCATAAAAAGCATAAGCTAACAATCATAGAAACTGGAGAGATCACATAGTCCAGCCTCTTAGCTACATGTAAAGCCCCCATTAATCATAATAAGGATAGCAATAATAGCGGTGGAGACAGTAGTGGTTGTAGTGGTATCAACAATTACCATTCCTCAAATATTTACAATGTGCCAGGCACCATGCTAACTGCCATAGCACACTATCTCACTGAATTCACATAACAATATGGTTGGATGATTATTAGTCCCACTACAATGAATGTACAGGTACAGCTCTGATGGGTGAAGGGCTAGCTTCTGCCCTGACCATTTTTCATATGAGAACCTGATAGGACAGCCCTTGCTATTTGAAAACAGTTGTGATTGAGAACTTTCTCCTCATATGGGGCCCAAACTGGTTTCATGAAACTTCCAGTCATTCATCTTGGCACTTTCTTACAAAAATAAACAAAGTCCAACCTTTCTTCCAAGCAGCAGTTCTTTAATACTGCCTTCCTGTTGTCATTTGGGCTCCCTACTCTGGTTTGGTGTCCCTGTAGCCAGATCTAGCACAGCAGCTAGGCTGACCAACGGAGTCCGCTCCTGAAAACTCCGTTTTGAGCAGATTCTGAGACAAAACCAGCTCCTGACCAGGAGAACTATAGTGAATGCCGCAGCCTTTGCCCTTTATTACAGCCAGATATCTCTAACAGGGGCCTTTCTCCAGTTCATGACTCTGGTCCCTATGACAATCCCCCCTTAATTTTATTTCACTCTGAATTCTTGAATGATCTATCTAGTAGGAAATGTAAGGCATAAGCAAACTCTCCAGAGCAAATAATTCCAGGTGTCACTCTTGTGCCCTTTTAAATAGTATCTTGATGGCAATACTCCCAGTAAATTTTAAAAGAATTAGAACTGAAATTACAAATAACTAACATTTATTAGTGATTACTGTAAGCCAGGCACTATTCTAAGTGCTTCACTGATATTCACTCACTTAATTCTGGCAACAACCCTCTAATATGGGTATGGTTATTATCATCACCGTTGTAATAATAAAGGAATGAAGGCACAGAAGGAAGTTGGCTAACTTACCCCAAATCCCATGTAGCTCTGTAAGGGCTGGAAAACAAGTCCAGGACCTATGACTGTAGGACTCTTCATCATTACGGTGTACTGTCTCCCAGGAGATGCTAAACTCTGCCTGGGCTAGCGTTTGGGCACTGTTTCCTATAGTTTGGCATGTTTCAGCAATTTGCCACAGAAAAGAGCAATCTGGTGCAGCAAAGTGCTTTTCCTGCTCCATACCACTTCCTCTTTTGTCAATTACCACATCTTTCTGGTTGTATGTGTGGCCATGCGGTGAGCTGGGAGGGAGACTTTGACTCAGCATTCAGAAGTCAGGAATGCAGGCTGACCAACAGAACCTCAGTGTGAACCAGGCCTTCCTGAGACGTGAACAAAGAGGGATGCCACTTCTTCTAGTGGTACTGACTGTGCCGCTCAGCAAATGCGCTGCTGTGGCCACCACGGCCCCATGCAGCTGTGCTCTGCCACGAAGACCCGTTTGTCAACCACATCTGCATTTGGTTCCATCTGTATCTTTTCAGATCTATTTGCTGTCCGTTACAGTCAGGAGATTGGGTCTGCTTTGCAAACTCATTTTCCTGGACCTGGAAATACAAAAGGCCAGTTTTGCTTGGAGTGGAGCCCACTCAAGTTTCCACAGCCAAGTTTCAAGCCCACAACTGGAGCTAGTGTAGCTGTATAAACGAGAGACATTTAACCTTGTGGCCTTTCTTATCTAAACTGTGAGGACAGAATATAAGAAGATAAACTCTGCCTTTCATATTCAGCACAGCTATGGAACTTAAAGAAAAGAAAAATGACTCTTAATAGGGGATTTTTCTATTCACAGTAGATTTTTTAAGTGAAAAATAAGGCTACTTTTAAGCTATCTCACCTTCTGTTCCAGTGCAATTTTATATCATAGTCATTTCTCACAAACTGTAATAACAATCTATCTGAATAGCTATGACTCAAAGAAAGAACCGTGTCTATTTTGACCAATATGATTATAACTGAATGAGTTGGTCAGTCATCTGAACGAAAAGTTTATAGTGAGCTAGCCCACATACAAGCGATTTTAACATAAACCATTTTCTCAGCTTAACTAAGCAGTGGAGATCCTTATTTTAGAATGGAATAAATCTTCCCGGTCTTGGCTCTGCCTCTCTTTTTTGGCTCCCTCATAACTATTTGCAGCTTTTCCTTGGTTGCTTTCCCCCCCTTCACATCCTTTCCTCCACTCCCACTCAACCCCAACCCCTAAAATACAAATCTTTCTTATAAGTCAGAATCCATTTGGCAAGCTAGACTACTGATTCAGGCTTCTTTTCCTGACTTAAGGAAAAAAAAAGAAGAAAGAAAAAAACACTTATCAGTTTTTCTGTCCCTAAATCCCTATGCTGTGATAGGTAAAAATGAGAAAACTTGATTCTCCCATTATCTTTTTTAAAGCAAAACATATCTAATCCTCTCACACACTCCCTAAATCCCACAATCTTTTCCAGTTTCCTACAGGATAATTTCTTTTTTGAAACAATACAAATACACCTTTACTTTGAAAAGAGATAGGAATAATTTATCTATATGTATCTTTGCTGCTGGTGTAAAGAAGCTAAAGTGTACTGAGAATTCACCAACAATCTCCATCTTTGTCATGTGGTAATTCTGAGTAGTCCCTAAAGAGAGGCATTTTCTCCACACACACATCTAGGTTGTAGCTCTGGCTACATGTGTTCTTGTAATGTTTCTTTTATTCAATATGTTATCTTTCCAAATAGTTTCTTACAGCCTATTAGCACCTTCCACAAATTTTAGCAGCTTAGAGCCCATAAACTCCTCTCAGGCATCTCAGTAGTTGGTTTCTTACACAGTTCATAGAGGACTGATTGTTAGCATTTCACTATCTGGAAAAAAACAGAATAGAACAAATTCTCTGACTTGTGGGACAGAATTAGGTGCATGAAAATCTGTTGAGAGAAATGCATAAGGTTCTATGGGAGAAGGCATGCAGTTGTGGAAAGTATCAATATTCACCTTCTTATTTCACCCTACTCTGGAGTATGCAATGTTATTTGGGATTGGAGCCTGCTCTATTCAGTAATCCAGAAACTGATGGGTTTTTGTGAGGTTTGGGGTTTTGTTTCGTTTGTTTATTTTTTGCCCTTTTTCAAAGTAGAGTAGAGTGCTGGAGGTACTACCCAAGAAGATATCTGCCCTGGCTACATAAATAATCTTCTTGAGACAAAGCAGGTTTGCTGGCTATAGCTGTGCAGATTGTGCACAAAGTTAGCCAACCAAGAGATCAAGTGGGGCTAAAGTCTACCTTTATTCAGCTGGACAAACCCTGGTTAACCAGGCTGTGACTGCTGAGAGGTGGCGCCTTTTCCTAATTTGTGCAAAGGCACCAGTAGGCTAGTGCTTGTCCTAGAGACAAAGACCATACCTGCCTCTTGGACTGCTGCGTCTTTGTCATTTTGAATACATGACAGCAACTTAACACTTATTTGGGGAATGAAGGGAGCTAAAGGAAAGAAAGAATACTCTATGTAAAGAAACAATAAGTACAAAACTCAAGCAAAGGGTATTTCTTGGATCACATGATCTCACACATCTAGAGGAAATAATGAACAACACAAACAGACCCAGAGAAAGAGAACCAGCGATCAGACTCTCAAACCTCAGAGGGAAAGTAAGGGAGGATGGGGGTGAGGGGAAGAGATCAACCAAAGGACTTGTGTGCATACATATGGGCCTAGTCAGTGGCCATGGACAAGGGGGGAGGGGGAATATCTAGGGAGGAGTTTGGGATGGGAATGGGGGAATAAGGACAATTA